>NW_027362784.1:11437500-12687500 GCF_046119375.1 Phyllobates terribilis | reverse complement strand
TGCACCTTGGAAGAGAAGTGGAGGTCACAGTAGCTTAACAAGACGGTTTTAATGCCCCTTGGAAGAGTGGTGGAGGTTACAGTCAAATAAAAAGACAATATCAATGACTCTTGGAAGAGCTGTGGAGTTCAGAGTGGTTTAACCAGACGGTTTTAATGCCCCTTGGAAGAGACGTGGAGGTCACAGTAGCTTATCAAAACTGTTTTAATGCCCCTTGGAAGAGTGGTGGAGGTCGCAGTGGATTAAAAAGACAATATCAATTCCCCTTGGAAGAGATGTGGAGGTGGCAGTGGAATAAAAAGACAATATCAATGCCTCGTGGAAGAGACTTGGAGGTCACAGTAGCTTAACAAGATGGTTTTAATGCCCCTTGGAAGAGAGGTGGAGGTCGCAGTGGAATAAAAAGACAATATCAATGACCCTTTGAAGAGTGGTGGAGGTTACAGTGGAATAACAAGACAATATCAATGCCCCTTGGAAGAGCTGTGGAGTTGACAGTTGTTTTACCAGAAGGTTTTAAGGCACAGTGGAATAGACGTGGAGGGCACAGTAGCTAAACAAGACGGTTTTAATGCTTCTTGGAAGAGAGATGGAGGTCGCAGTGGATTAAAAATGCAATATCAATGCCTCTTGTAAGAGCTGTGGAGTTCAGAGTGGTTTAAATTGATGGTTTTAATGCCCCTTGGAAGAGACGTGGAGGTGACAGTAGCTTAACAAGACGATTTTAATGCCCATTGGAAAAGTGGTGGAGGTCACAGTGAATTAAAAAGAGAATATCAATGCCCATTGGAAGAGTGCTGGAGGTCGCAGTGGAATAAAAAGACAATATTAATGCCCCTTGGAAGAGTGGTGGAGGTCGCAGTAAAATAAAAAGACAATATCAATGCCCCTTGGAAGAGTGGTGGATGTTACATTGGAATAAAAAGACAATATCAATGTCTCTTGTAAGAGCTGTGGAGTTCAGAGTGGTTTAAATTGATGGTTTTAATGCCCCTTGGAAGAGACGTGGAGGTCACAGTAGCTTAACAAGACGGTTTTAATGCCCCTTGGAAAAGTGGTGGAGGTCGAAGTGGATTAAAAAGACAATATAAATGCCCCTTGGAAGAGTGGTGGAGGTCCCAGTGGAATAAAAAGACTATATCAATGCCCCTTGGAAGAGTAGTGGAGGTAGCAGTGGAATAAAAAGACAATATCAATGCCCCTTGGAAGAGTGGTGGAGGTCGCAGTGGAATAAAAAGACAATATCAATGCCCCTTCTAAGAGTGGTGAAGGTTACAGTGGAATAAAAAGACAATATCAATGCCCAGTGAAAGAGACGTGGATGTCACAGTAGTTTAAGAAGACGGTTTTAATGCCCCTTGGAAGAGAGGTGGAAGTCGCAGTGGAATAAAAAGACAATATCAATGCCCCTTGGAAGAGTGCTGGAGGTTACAGTGGAATAAGAGACAATATCAATGCCCCATGAAAGAGACGTGGATGTCACAGTAGCTTAACAAGATGGTTTAAATGTCCCTTGGAAGAGAGGTGAAAGTCGCAGTGGAATAAAAAGACAATATCAATGCCCCTTGGAAGAGTGCTGGAGGTTACAGTGGAAAAAAAAACAATATCAAAGCCCCTTGCAAGAGCTGTGGAGCTGAGAGTAGTTTAAATTGACGGTATTAATGCCCCTTGGAAGAGAAGTGGAGGTTACAGTAGATTAACAAGACTTTTTTAATGCCCCTTGGAAAAGTGGTGGAGGTCGAAGTGGATTAAAAAGACGATATCAATGCCCCTTGGAAGAGTGGTGGAGGTCGCAGTGGAAAAAAAAGACAATATCAATGCCCCTTGTAAGAGTGGTGGAGGTTACAGTGGAATAAAAAGACAATATCAATGCCACTTGCAAGAGCTGCGGAGTTGAGAGTCGTTTACATTGATGGTTTAAATGCCTCTTTGAAGAGACGTGGAGTTCACAGTAGATTAACAAGACTGTTTTAATGCCCCTTGGAAAAGTGGTGGAGGTCGAAGTGGATTAAAAAGACAATGTCAATGCTCCTTGAAGGAGTGGTGGAAGTCTCAGTTGAATAAAAAGACAATATCAATGCCCCATGGAAAAGTGTTGGAGGTTACAGTGGAATAAAAAGACAATATCAATGCCCCTTGGAAGAACTTTGGAGTTCAGAGTTGTTTAACCAGACGGTTTTAATGCCCCTTGGAAGAGACGTGGAGGTCACAGTAGCTTATCATGACTGTCTTAATGCCCCTTGGAAGAGTGGTGGAGGTCGCAGTGGATTAAAAAGACAATATCAATGCCCCTTAGAAGAGAGGTGGAGGTCGCAGTGGAATAAATAGACAATATCAATTCCCCTTGGAAGAGAGGTGGAGGTCGCAGTGGAATAAAAAGACAATATCAATGCCCCTTGGAAGAGTGGTGGAGGTTACAGTGGAATAAAATGACAATATCAATGACCCTTGGAAGAGTGGTGGAGGTCGCAGTGGAATAAAAAGACAATATTAATTCCCCCTTGGAAGAGTGGTGGAGGTTACAGTGGAATAAAATGACAATATCAATGCACCTTGGAAGAGCTGTGGAGTTCACAGTGGTTTAACCAGAAGGTTTTAAGGCACCGTAGAATAGACGTGGTGGTCACAGTATCTAAACAAGACTGTTTTAATGCTTCTTGGAAGAGTGATGGAGGTCGCAGTGGATTAAAAAGACAAAATCAACGCCCGTTGGAATAGTGGTGGAGGTTTCAGTGGAATAAAAAGACCATATCAATGCCTCTTGCAAGAGCTGTGGAGTTCAGAGTGGTTTAAATTGACGGTTTTAATGCACCTTGGAAGAGAAGTTGAGGTCACAGTAGCTTAACAAGACGGTTTTAATGCCCCTTGGAAGAGTGGTGGAGGTTACAGTCAAATAAAAAGACAATATCAATGCCTCTTGGAAGAGCTGTGGAGTTCAGAGTGGTTTAAATTGATGATTTTAATGCCCCTTGGAAGAGACGTGGAGGTCACAGTAGCTTAACAAGACGGTTTTAATGCCCCTTGGAAGAGTGGTGGAGGTCACAGTGAATTAAAAAGAGAATATCAATGCCCCTTAGAAGAGAGGTGGAGGTCGCAGTGGAATAAATAGACAATATCAATTCCCCTTGGAAGAGATGTGGAGGTCGCAGTGGAATAAAAAGACAATATTAATGCCTCGTGGAAGAGACTTGGAGGTCACAGTAGCTTAACAATATGGTTTTAATGCCCCGTGGAAGAGAGGTGGAGGTCGCAGTGGAATAAAAAGACAATATCAATGCCCCTTGGAAGAGTGGTGGAGGTTACAGAGGAATAAAATGACAATATCAATGACCCTTGGAAGAGTGGTGGAGGTCGCATTGGAATAAAAAGACAATATTAATGCCCCTTGGAAGAGTGGTGGAGGTCGCAGTAAAATAAAAAGACAATATCAATGCCCCCTGGAAGAGTGGTGGAGGTTACAGTGGAATAAAATGACAATATCAATGCACCTTGGAAGAGCTGTGGAGTTCACAGTGGTTTAACCAGAAGGTTTTAAGGCACCGTGGAATAGACGTGGTGGTCACAGTAGCTAAACAAGATGGTTCTAATGCTTCTTGGAAGAGTGATGGAGGTCGCAGTGGATTAAAAAGACAAAATCAACGCCCCTTGGAATAGTGGTGGAGGTTTCAGTGGAATAAAGAGACCATATCAATGCCTCTTGCAAGAGCTGTGGAGTTCAGAGTGGTTTAAATTGACGGTTTTAATGCACCTTGGAAGAGAAGTGGAGGTCACAGTAGCTTAACAAGACGGTTTTAATGCCCCTTGGAAGAGTGGTGGAGGTTACAGTCAAATAAAAAGACAATATCAATGACTCTTGGAAGAGCTGTGGAGTTCAGAGTGGTTTAACCAGACGGTTTTAATGCCCCTTGGAAGAGACGTGGAGGTCACAGTAGCTTATCAAAACTGTTTTAATGCCCCTTGGAAGAGTGGTGGAGGTCGCAGTGGATTAAAAAGACAATATCAATTCCCCTTGGAAGAGATGTGGAGGTGGCAGTGGAATAAAAAGACAATATCAATGCCTCGTGGAAGAGACTTGGAGGTCACAGTAGCTTAACAAGATGGTTTTAATGCCCCTTGGAAGAGAGGTGGAGGTCGCAGTGGAATAAAAAGACAATATCAATGACCCTTTGAAGAGTGGTGGAGGTTACAGTGGAATAACAAGACAATATCAATGCCCCTTGGAAGAGCTGTGGAGTTGACAGTTGTTTTACCAGAAGGTTTTAAGGCACAGTGGAATAGACGTGGAGGGCACAGTAGCTAAACAAGACGGTTTTAATGCTTCTTGGAAGAGAGATGGAGGTCGCAGTGGATTAAAAAGGCAATATCAATGCCTCTTGTAAGAGCTGTGGAGTTCAGAGTGGTTTAAATTGATGGTTTTAATGCCCCTTGGAAGAGACGTGGAGGTGACAGTAGCTTAACAAGACGATTTTAATGCCCATTGGAAAAGTGGTGGAGGTCACAGTGAATTAAAAAGAGAATATCAATGCCCATTGGAAGAGTGCTGGAGGTCGCAGTGGAATAAAAAGACAATATTAATGCCCCTTGGAAGAGTGGTGGAGGTCGCAGTAAAATAAAAAGACAATATCAATGCCCCTTGGAAGAGTGGTGGATGTTACATTGGAATAAAAAGACAATATCAATGTCTCTTGTAAGAGCTGTGGAGTTCAGAGTGGTTTAAATTGATGGTTTTAATGCCCCTTGGAAGAGACGTGGAGGTCACAGTAGCTTAACAAGACGGTTTTAATGCCCCTTGGAAAAGTGGTGGAGGTCGAAGTGGATTAAAAAGACAATATAAATGCCCCTTGGAAGAGTGGTGGAGGTCCCAGTGGAATAAAAAGACTATATCAATGCCCCTTGGAAGAGTAGTGGAGGTAGCAGTGGAATAAAAAGACAATATCAATGCCCCTTGGAAGAGTGGTGGAGGTCGCAGTGGAATAAAAAGACAATATCAATGCCCCTTCTAAGAGTGGTGAAGGTTACAGTGGAATAAAAAGACAATATCAATGCCCAGTGAAAGAGACGTGGATGTCACAGTAGTTTAAGAAGACGGTTTTAATGCCCCTTGGAAGAGAGGTGGAAGTCGCAGTGGAATAAAAAGACAATATCAATGCCCCTTGGAAGAGTGCTGGAGGTTACAGTGGAATAAGAGACAATATCAATGCCCCATGAAAGAGACGTGGATGTCACAGTAGCTTAACAAGATGGTTTAAATGTCCCTTGGAAGAGAGGTGAAAGTCGCAGTGGAATAAAAAGACAATATCAATGCCCCTTGGAAGAGTGCTGGAGGTTACAGTGGAAAAAAAAACAATATCAAAGCCCCTTGCAAGAGCTGTGGAGCTGAGAGTAGTTTAAATTGACGGTATTAATGCCCCTTGGAAGAGAAGTGGAGGTTACAGTAGATTAACAAGACTTTTTTAATGCCCCTTGGAAAAGTGGTGGAGGTCGAAGTGGATTAAAAAGACGATATCAATGCCCCTTGGAAGAGTGGTGGAGGTCGCAGTGGAAAAAAAAGACAATATCAATGCCCCTTGTAAGAGTGGTGGAGGTTACAGTGGAATAAAAAGACAATATCAATGCCACTTGCAAGAGCTGCGGAGTTGAGAGTCGTTTACATTGATGGTTTAAATGCCTCTTTGAAGAGACGTGGAGTTCACAGTAGATTAACAAGACTGTTTTAATGCCCCTTGGAAAAGTGGTGGAGGTCGAAGTGGATTAAAAAGACAATGTCAATGCTCCTTGAAGGAGTGGTGGAAGTCTCAGTTGAATAAAAAGACAATATCAATGCCCCATGGAAAAGTGTTGGAGGTTACAGTGGAATAAAAAGACAATATCAATGCCCCTTGGAAGAACTTTGGAGTTCAGAGTTGTTTAACCAGACGGTTTTAATGCCCCTTGGAAGAGAAGTGGAGGTCGCAGTAGCTTAAAAAGACTGTTTTAATGCCACAAGGAAGAATGGTGGCGGTCACAGTGGATTAAAAAGACAATATCAATGCCCCTTGGAAGAGTGGTGGAGGTAGCAGTGGAATAAAAAGACAATATCAATGCCCCTTGGAAGAGTGGTGGAGGTTACAGTGGAATAAAAAGACAATAACAATGCCCAGTGGAAGAGACGTCGAGGTCATAATAGTTTAACAAGTTGGTTTTAATGCCCCTTGGAATAGTGGTGGAGGTCGCAGTGGATTAAAAAGACAATATCAATGCCCTTGGAAGAGTGGTGGAGGTCGCAGTGGAATGAAAATACAATATCAATGCCCCTTGGTAGAGTGGTGGATGTTACACTGGAATAAAAAGACAATATCAATGCCCAGTGGAAGAGATGTAGAGGTCACTGCAGCTTAACAAGACAGTTTTAATGCCCCTTGGAAAAATGGTGGAGGTTGCAGTGGAATAAAAAAACAATGTCAATGCCCCTTGGAAGACTGGTGGGGGTTAGAGTGGAATAAAAAGACAATACCAATGCCCCTTGGAAGAGCTGTGGAGTTCAGAGTCGTTTAACCAGACTGTTTTGTTGCCCCTTGGAAGAGACGTGGAGGTCACAGTAGCTTAACAAGATGGTTTTAATGCCCCTTGGAAAAGTGGTGGAGGTCGCAGTGGATTAAAAATACAATATCAATGCCCCTTGGAAGAGTTTTGGAGGTCGCAGTGGAATTAAAATACAATATCAATGCCCCGTGGAAGGGACGTGGAGGTCACAATAGCTAACAAGACGGTTTTAATGCCACTTGGAAGAGTGGTGGAGGTCACAGTGGATTAAAAAGACAATATCAATGCCCCTTGGAAGAGTGGTGTAGGTCGAAGTGGAATAAAAAGTCAATATCAATGCCCCTTGGAAGAGTGGTGGAGGTTACAGTCGAATAAAAAGACAATATCAATGCTCCTTGGAAGAACTGTGGAGTACAGAATGGTTTAACCAGACGGTTTTATTGCCCCTTGGAAGAGACGTAGAGGTCACAGTAGCTTATCTAGACTGTTTTAATGCCCCTTGGAAGAGTGGTGGAGGTCGCAGTGGTTTAAAAAGACAATATCACTGCCCCTTAGAAGAGTGCTGAAAATTACAATGGAATAAAAAGACAATATCAATGCCTCTTGCAAGAGCTCTGGAGTTCAGAGTGGTTGAAATTGACGGTTTTAATATCCCTTGGAAGAGAAATGGAGGTCACAGTAGCTTAACAAGACGGTTTTAATGCCACATGAAAAAGTAGTGGAGGTCTCAGTGGATTAATAAGACAATATCAATGCCCCTTGGAAGAGTGGTGGAGGTCGCAATGGAATAAAAAGACAATATCAATGCCCTTTGGAAGCGTGGTGGAGGTTACAGTAGAAAAAAAAGACAATATCAATGCACCGTGGAAGAGACGTGGAGGTCACAGTAGCTTAACATGACGGTTTTAATGCCCCTTGGAAGAGTGGTGAAGGTAACAGTTGATTAAAAAGACAATATCAATGCCCCTTGGAAGAGTGGTGGTGGTCGCAGTTGAATAAAAAGACAATATCAATGCCCCGTGGAAGAGAGTGGAGGTCACAGTAGCTTAACAAGACTGTTTTAATGCCCCTTGGAAGAGAGGTGGAGGTCACAGTTGATATAAAAAGACAATATCAGTGCCCCTTGGAAGAGTGCTGGAGGTTACAGTGGAATAAAAAGACAATAGCAATGACCCTTGGATGAGTGGTGGAGGTCGCAGTGGAATAAAAAGACAATATTAATGCCCCTTGGAAGAGTGGTGGACGTCGCAGTAAAATAAAAAGACAATATCAATGCCCCTTGGAAGAGTGGTGGAGGTTACAGTGGAATAAAAAGTCAATATCAAAGCCCCTTGGAAGAGCTGTGGAGTTCACAGTGGTTTAACCAGAAGGTTTTAACGCACCGTGGAATAGACGTGGAGGTCACAATAGCTAAACAAGACGGTTTTAATGCTTCTTGGAAGAGAGATGGAGGTCGCAGTGGATTAAAAAGACAAAATCAATGCCCCTTGGAAGAGTGGTGGAGGTTACAGTGGAATAAAAAGACAATATCAATGCCTCTTGCAAGAGCTGTGGAGTTCAGTGTGTTTTAAATTGATGGTTTTAATGCCCCTTGGAAGAGACGTGGAGGTCACCGTAGCTTAACAAGACGGTTTTTATGCCCCTTGGAAAAGTGGTGGAGGTCGCAGTGGAATAAAAAGACAATATCAATGACCCCTTGGAAGAGTATTGGAGGTCGCAGTGGAATAAAAAGATAATATCAATTTCGCTTGGAAGAGTGGTGGAGGTTAAAGTGGAATAAAAATACAATATCAATGCCCCTTGGAAGAGCTGTGGAGTTCAGAGAAGTTAAACCAGACGGTTTTAATGCCCCTTGGAAGTGACGTGGAGGTCACAGTAGCTTAACAAAATGATTTTAATGCCCCTTGGAAAAGTGATGGAGGTCGCAGTGGATTAAAATACAATATCAATGCCTCTTGGAAGAGTGGTGGAGTTCGCAGTGGAATATAAAGACAATATCAATGCCCCTTGGAAGAGTGGTGCATGTCGCAGTGGAATAAAAAGACAATATCAATGCCCCTTCTAAGAGTGGTGAAGGTTACAGTGGAATAAAAAGACACTATCAATGCCCCGTGAAAGAGACTTGGATGTCACAGTAGCTTAAGCAGACGGTTTTAATGCTCCTTGGAAGAGAGGTGGAAGTCGCAGTGGAATAAAACGACAATATCAATGCCCCTTGTAAGAGTGCTGGACGTTAGAGTGGATTAAAAAGACAATGTCAATGCTCCTTGAAGGAGTGGTGGAAGTCTCAGTTGAATAAAAAGACAATATCAATGCCCCTTGGAAGAGTGTTGGAGGTTACAGTGGAATAAAAAGACAATATCAATGCCCTTGGAAGAGACATGGAGGTCACAGTAGCTTAACAAGATGGTTTTAATGTCCCATTGAAGAGTGGTGGAGGTCGCAGTGGAATAAAAAGACAATATCAATGCCCCTTGGAAGAGAGGTGGAGGTTACAGTGGAATAAAAGACGATATCAATGCCCTGTGAAAGAGACGTGGATGTCACAGTAGCTTAACAAGATGGTTTTAATGTCCCTTGGAAGAGAGGTGAAAGTCGCAATGGAATAAAAAGACAATATCAATGCCCCTTGGAAGCATGCTGGAGGTTACAGTGGAATAAAAAACAGTATCAAAGCCCCTTGCAAGAGCTGTGAAGCTGAGAGTGGTTTAAATTGATGGTTTTAATGCCCCTTGGAAGAGACATGGAGGTTACAGTAGATTGACAAGACTTTTTTAATGCCACTTGGAAAAGTGGTGGAGGTCGAAGTGGATTAAAAAGACAATATCAATGCCCCTTGGAAGAGTAGTGTAGGTCGCAGTGGAATAAAAAGACAATATCAATGTCCCTTGTAAGAGTGGTGGAGGTTACAGTGGAATAAAAAGACAATATCAATGCCCCTTGCAATAGCTGCGGAGTTGAGAGTGGTTTGAATTGACGGTTTTAATGCCCCTTTGAAGAGACGTGGAGTTCACAGTAGATTAACAAGACTGTTTTAATGCCCCTTGGAAGAGTGGTGGAGGTCGAAGTGGATTAAAAAGACAATGTCAATGCTCCTTGAAGGAGTGGTGGAAGTCTCAGTTGAATAAAAAGACAATATCAATTCCCCATGGAAGAGTGTTGGAGGTTACAGTGGAATAAAAAGACAATATTAATGCCCCTTGGAAGATCTTTGGAGTTCAGAGTGGTTTAACGATACGGTGTTAATGCCCGTTGATAGAGATGTGGAGGTCACAGTAGCTTAGAAAGACGGTTTTAATGCCACGAGGAAGAGTGGTGGGAGTCGCAGTGGATTAAAAAGACAATATCAATGCCCCTTGGAAGAGTGGTGGATGTAGCAGTGGAATAAAAAGACAATATCAATTCCCCTTGGAAGAGTGGTGGAGGTTACAGTGGAATAAAAAGACAATATCAATGCCCAGTGGAAGAGAAGTCGAGGTCACAATAGCTTAACAAGATGGTTTTAATGCCCCTTGGAATAGTGGTGGAGGTCGCAGTGAATTAAAAAGACAATATCAATGCCCCTTGGAAGAGTGGTGGAGGTCGCAGGGGAATAAAAATACAATATCAATGCCCCTTGGTAGAATGGTGGAGGTTACACTTGAATAAAAAGACAATATTAATGCCCAGTAGAAGAGATGTGGAGGTCACTGTAGCTTAACAAGACAGTTTTAATGCCCCTTGGAAGAATGGAGGAGGTCGCAGTGGAATAAAAGAACAATGTCAATGCCCCTTGGAAGAGTGGTGAAGGTTAGAGTGGAATAAAAAGACAATACCAATGCCCCTTGGAAGAGCTGTGGAGTTCAGAGTGGTTTAACCACACGGTTTTATTGTCGCTTGAAAGAGACGTTGAGGTCACAGTAGCTTAACAAGGTGGTTTTAATGCCCCTTGGAAAAGAGGTGGAGGTCGCAGTGGATTAAAAAGACAATATCAATGCCCCTTGGAAGAGTTGTGGAGGTCGCAGTGGAATTAAAATACAATATTAATGCCCCGTGGAAGGGACGTGGAGGTCAGAGTAGCTAACAAGACGGTTTTAATGCCACTTGGAAGTGTGGTGGAGGTCGCAGTGGTTTCGAAAGACAATATAAATGCCCCTAGGAAGAGTGGTGGATGTAGCAGTGGAATAAAAAGACAATATCAATTCCCTTTGGAAGAGTGGTGGAGGTTACAGTGGAATAAAAAGACAATATCAATGCCCAGTGGAAGAGAAGTCGAGGTTACAATAGCTTAACAAGATGGCTTTAATGCCCCTTGGAATAGTGGTGGAGGTCGCAGTGGATTAAAAAGACAATATCAATGCCCCTTGGAAGAGTGGTGGAGGTCGCAGGGGAATAAAAATACAATATCAATGCCCCTTGGTAGAATGGTGGAGGTTACACTTGAATAAAAAGACAATATCAATGCCCAGTAGAAGAGATGTGGAGGTCACTGTAGCTTAACAAGACAGTTTTAATGCCCCTTGGAAGAATGGAGGAGGTCGCAGTGGAATAAAAGAACAATGTCAATGCCCCTTGGAAGAGTGGTGAGGGTTAGAGTGGAATAAAAAGACAATACGAATGCCCATTGGAAGAGCTGTGGAGTTCAGAGTGGTTTAACCAGACGGTTTTATTGTCCCTTGGAAGAGACGTGGAGGTCACAGTAGCTTAACAAGATGGTTTTAATGCCCCTTGGAAAAGTGGTGGAGGTCGCAATGGATTAAAAAGACAATATCAATGCACCTTGGAAGAGTTGTGGAGGTCGCAGTGGAATTAAAATACAATATTAATGCCCCGTGGAAGGGACGTGGAGGTCACAGTAGCTAACAAGATGGTTTTAATGCCACTTGGAAGTGTGGTGGAGGTCGCAGTGGATTAGAAAGACAATATAAATGCCCCTTGGAAGAGTGGTGTAGGTCGCAGTGGAATAAAAAGTCAATATCAATGCCCCTTGGAAGAGTGGTTGAGGTTACAGTCGAATAAAAAGACAATATCAATGCTCCTTGGAAGAACTGTGGAGTACAGAATGGTTTAACCAGATGGTTTTATTGCCCCTTGGAAGAGACGTAGAGGTCACAGTAGCTTATCAAGACTGTTTTAATGCCCCTTAGAAGAGTGGTGAAGGTCGCAGTGGTTTAAAAAGACAATATCAATGCCCCTTGGAAGAGTGGTGGAGGTCGCAGTGGAATAAAAAGACAATATCAATGCCCCGTGGAAGAGACATGGAGGTCACAGTAGCTTAACAAGACTGTTTTAATGCCCCTTGGAAAAGTGGTAGAGGTCACAGTGGATTTAAAAGAGAATATCAATGCCCATTGGAAGAGTGTTGGAGGTCGCAGTGGAATAAAAAGACAATATCAGTGACCCTTGGAAGTGGGGTGGACATTACCGTGGAATAAAAAGACAACATCAATGCCCCTTGGAAGAGTGGAGGAGGTTACATTGGAATAAAAAGACAATATCAATTCCCCTTGGATGAGTGGTGGAGGTTTCAGTGTAATAGAAAGACAATATCAATGGCCCGTGGAAGAGACGTTGAGGTCACAGTAGTTTAGCAAGACGGTTTTAATGCCCCTTGGAAGAGTGGTGGAGGTCACAGTGGATTAAAAAGACAATATCAATGCCCCATGGAAGAGTGCTGTAGGTCGCAGTGGAATAAAAAGACAATATCAATGCCCCTTGGACGAGTGGTGGATGTTACAGTGGAATTAAAAGACAATACCAATGCCCCGTGGAAGAGATGTGGAGGTCACAGTAGATTAACAAGATGGTTTTAATGCCCCTTGGAGGACTGGTGAAGGTCGCAGTGGAATAAGAAGACAATATCAATGCCCCTTGGAAGAGTGGTGGAGGTTACAGTGGAATAAAAAGACAATAATAATGCCCCTTAGAAGAGCTGTGGAGTTCAGAGTGGAATAACCAGACGGTTTTAACACCCCTTGGAAGAGACGTGGTGGTCACAGTAACTTATCAAGACGGTTTTATTGCCCCCTGGTAGAGTAGTGGAGGTCGCAGTGGGTTAAAAAGACAATATTTATGCTCCTTGGAAGAGTGGTGGAGGTTGCAGTGGAGTAAAAAAACAATATAAATGCCCCTTGGAAGATTGGTGGAGGTTACAGTTGAATAAAAAGACAATATCAATGCCCCTTCGAAGACACGTGGAGGTCACAGTAGCTTAACAAGATGGTTTTAATGCCCCTTGGAGAGGGGTGGAGTTCGCAGTGGACTAAAAAACAATATCAATGCCCCTTGGAAGAGTGGTGGAGGTCGCAGTAGAATAAAAAGACAATGTGAATGCCCCTTGGAAGAGTGGTGGAGGTTAGAGTGGAATAAAAAGACAATACAAATGCCCCTTGGAAGAGCTGTGGAGTTCAGAGTGGTTTAACCAGATGGTTTTAATGCCCCTTGGAAGAGACTTCGACGTCACAGTACCTAAACAAGACCATTTTAATGCCCCTTGGAAGAGTGGTGGAGGTTACAGTGGAATAAGAAGACAATAACAATGACCCTCGGAAGAGCTGTGGAGTTCAGATTGGTTTAACCAGACGCTTTTAAAGCCCCTTGGAAGAGACCTGGAGGTCACAGTAGCTTAACAAGACTGTTTTAATTCCCCATGGAAGAGTAGTGGAGGTCGCAGTGGATTTAAAAGACAATATAAATGCCCCTTAGAAGAGAGGTAGAAGTCGCAGTGGAATAAAAAGACAAGATGAATGCCCCTTGGAAGAGTGGTGGAGGTTACAGTGGAATAAAAAGACAATATCAATGCCCGGTGGAATAGACATGGATGTGACAGTAGCTTAACAAGACGGTTTTAATGCCTCTTGGAAGAGTGGTGGAGGTCGCAGTGGTTTAAAAAGACAATATCAATGCCCATTGGAAGAGTGGTTAAGTTCGAAGTGGAATAAAAAGACAAAATCAATGCCCCTTGGAAGAGTTTTGGAGGTTACAGAGGAAAAAAAAGACAATATCAATGCCCCTTGGAAGAGCTGTGGCGTTCAGAGTGTTTTAACCAGACGGTTTTAATGCCCCCTGGAAGAGACGTGGAGGTCACAGTAGCTTAAGACGACTGTTTTAATGCTCTTGGAAGAGTAGTCGAGGTCGCAGTGGATTTAAAAGACAATATAAATGCCCGTTAGAAGAGAGGCAGAAGTCGCAGTGGAATAAAAAGACAAGATCAATGCCCCTTGGAAGAGTGGTGGAGGTTACAGTGGAATAAAAAGACAATATCAATGCCCGGTGGAATAGACATGGACGTGACAGTAGCTTAACAAGACGGTTTTAATGCCCCTTGGAAGAGTGGTGGAGGTCGCAGTTGATTAAAAAGACAATATCAATGCCCTTTGGAAGAGTGGTGGAGGTCGCAGTGGAATTAAAAGACAATATCAATGCCCCTTGGAAGAGTGGTGGAGGTTACAGTGGAGTAAAAGACAATATCAATGACCCGTGGAAGAGTTGTGGAGGTCACTGTAGCTTAACAAGATGGTCTTAATGCCGCTTGGAAGAGTAGTGGTGGTCGCATTGGAATAAAAAGACAATGTCAATGCCCCTTGGAAGAGTGGTGGAGGTTAAAGTGGAATAAAAAGACAATACAAATGCCCCTTGGAAGAGCTGTGGAGTTCAAAATGGTTTAACCAGATGGTTTTAATTCCCCTTGGCAGAGACTTCGATGTCACAGTAGCTTAACAAGACTGGTTTTATGCCCCTTGGAAGAGTGGTGGAGGTCGCAGTGGATTAAAAAGACAATATCAATGCCCCTTGGAAGAGTGGTGGAGGTCGCAGTGGAATAAAAAGACAAAATCAATGCCTCTTGGAAGAGTGGTGGAGGTTACAGTAGAATAAAAGACAATATCAATGCACCGTGGAAGAGTTGTGGAGGTCACTGTAGCTTAACAAGATGGTCTTAATGCCGCTTGGAAGAGTGTTGTAGGTCGCAGTGGAATAAAAAGACAATGTCAATGCCCCTTGGAAGAGTGGTGGAGGTTAGAGTGGAATAAAAGGACAATACCAATGCTCCTTGGTAGAGCTGTAGAGTTCAGAGTGGTTTAAATTGACGGTTTTAAGCCCCTTGGAAGAGACGTGGAGGTCACAGTGGATTAAAAAGACAAAATCAATGCCCCTTGGAAGAGAGGTGGAGGTCACAGTAGCTTAACAAGACGGTTTTAATGCCCCTTGGAAGAGAGGTGGAGGTTGCAGTTGATTAAAAAGACAATATCAATGCCACTTGGAAGAGTGGTGGTGGTCGCTGTGGAATGAAAAGTCAATATCAATGCCCCTTGGAAGAGTGGTGGAGGTTACAGTCGAATAAAAAGACAATATCAATGCTCCTTGGAGGAACTGTGGAGTACAGAATGGTTTAACCAGACGGTTTTATTGCCCCTTGTAAGAGACATAGAGGTCACAGTAGCTTATCAAGACTGTTCTAATGCCCCTTGGAAGAGAGGTGACGGTTACATTGGAATAAAAAGACAATATCAATGCCCCTTGGAATAGACATTGAGGTTACAGCAGCTTAACAAGATGGTTTTAATGCCCCTTGGAAGAGAGGTGGAGGTCGCAGTGGAATGAAAAGACAATATCAATGCCCCTTCGAAGAGTGCTGGAGATTACAATGGAATAAAAAGACAATATTAATGCCTCTTGCAAGAGCTGTGGAGTTCAGAGTGGTTTAAATTGATGGCTTTAATGCCCCTTGGAAGAGAAGTGGAGGTCACAGTAGCTTAATAAGACGGTTTTAATGCCACATGGAAAAGTGCTGGAGGTCGCAGTGGATTAAAAAGACAATTTCAATGCCTCGAGGAAGAGTGGTGGAGGTCGCAGTGGAATAAAAAGACAATATCAATGTCCCATGGAAGAATGGTGGAGGTTACAGTAAAAAAAAAAGACAATATTAATGCCCCGTGGAAGAGACGTGGAGGTCACAGTAGCTTAACAAGACGGTTTTAATGCCCCTTGGAAGATTGGTGAAGGTCACAGTTGATTAACAAGACTGTTTTAATGCCCCTTGGAAGAGTGGTGGAGGTCGAAATGGATTAAAAAGACAATGTCAATGCTCCTTGAAGGAGTGGTTGAAGTCTCAGTGGAATAAAAAGACAAAATCAATGCCCCTTGGAAGAGTGGTGGAGGTCGCAGTGGATTAAAAAGACAATATCAATGCCCCTTAGAAGAGAGGTGGAACTCGCAGTGGAATAAAAAGACAATATCAATACCCCTTGGAAGAGTGGTGGAGGATACAGTGGAATAAAAAGACAATATCAATGCCCCGTGGAATAGGCATGGACGTTACAGTAGCTAAGCAAGATGTTTTTAATGCACCTTGGGAGAGTGGTGGAAGTCATAGTGGAATAAAAAGACAATATCAATGCCCCTTGAAAGAGTGCTGTAGGTTACAGTGGAATAAAAAGACAATATCAATGCCTATTGCAAGAGCTGTGAAGTTCAGAGTGGTTTAAATTGACGGTTTTAATGCACCTTGGAAGAGACGTGGAGGTCACAGTACCTTAACAATACGGTTTTAATGCCCCTTGGAAAAGTGGTGGAGGTCGCAGTGGATTAAAAAGACAATATCAATGCCACTTGGAAGAGTGGTGAAGGTCCCAGTGGAATAAAAAGACAATATCATTGCTCCCTTGGAAGAGTGGTGGAGGTTACAGTGGAGTAAAAAGACAATATCAATGCCCGTGAAAGAAACGTGGAGGTCACAGTAGCTTAACAAGACGGTTTTAATGCCCCTTGGAAGAGAGGTGGAAGTTGCAGTGGAATAAAAAGACAATATCAATGCACCTTGGAAGAGTACTGGAGGTAACATTGGAATAAAAAGACAATATCAATGCCCCTTGCAAGAGCTGTGGAGTTCAGAGTGGTTTAAATTGACGGTTTTAATGCCCCGTGGAATTGACGTGGAGGTCAAGGTAGCTTAGCAACACGGTTTTAATGGCCCTTGGAAGAGTGGTGGAGGTCGCAGTTGATTAAAAAGACAATATAAATGCCCCTTAGAAGAGTGGTAGAGGTCGCAGTGGAATTAAAAGGCAATATCATTGACCCTTGGAAGAGAAGTGGAGGTCGCAGTGGAAGAAAAAAACAATATCAATGCCCCTTGGAAGAATGGTGGAGATAACAGTGGATTAAAAAGACAATCTTAATGCCCCTTGGAAGAGCAGTGGAGTTCAGAGTAGTTAAGCCAGACAGTTTTAATGCCCAATGGAAGTGACGTGGAGGTCACAGTAGATTAAAAAGACATTTTTAATGCCCCTTGTAAAAGTGGTGGAGTTCGCAGTGGATTAAAAAGACAATATCAATGCCCCTTGGAAGAGTGGTGGAGGTGGCAGTGGAATAAAAAGACAATATCAATGCCACTTGGAAGAGTGGTGGAGATTACAGTGGAATAAAAAGACAATATCAATGCCCCGTGAAAGAGACGTGGATGTCACAGAAGCTTAACAATGCGGTTTTAATGTCCCTTTGAAGAGAGGTGAAAGTCTCAGTGGAATAAAAAGACAATATCAATGCCCCTTGGAAAAGTGCTGGAGGTTACAGTGGAATAAAAAACAATATCAAAACTACTGCAAGAGCTGTGGAGCTGAGAGTGGTTTAAATTGACGGTTTTAATGCCCCTTGGAAGAGACTTGGAGGTCACAGTAGATTAACAAGAAATTTTTAATGCCCTTTGGAAGAGTGGTGGAGGTCGAAGTGGAATAAAAAGACAATATCAATGCCATGTGGAAGACACATGGAGGTCACAGTAGCTTAACAAGATGGTTTTAATACCCCTTGGAAGAGTGGTGGAGGTCGCAGTGAATTAAAAACTCAATATCAATGCCCCTTGGAAGAGTGGTGGA
Source organism: Phyllobates terribilis (assembly GCF_046119375.1). Taxonomy (NCBI): domain Eukaryota; kingdom Metazoa; phylum Chordata; class Amphibia; order Anura; family Dendrobatidae; genus Phyllobates; species Phyllobates terribilis. Next base: position 12,670,128 of record NW_027362784.1, on the reverse strand, counting down.
GAATACAGTGGAATAAAAAGACAATATCAATGACCCTTGGAAGATCTGTGGAGTTCAGATTGGTTTAACCATACGGTTTTAATGCCCCTTGGAAGAGACGTGGAGGTCGCAGTAGCTTAACAAGACGGTTTTAATGCCACATGGAAGAGTGGTGGAGCTTGCATTGGATTAAAAAGACAATATCAATGCCCCGAGGAAGAGTGGTGGAGGTCGCAGTGGCATAAAAAGACAAAATCAATGCCCCTTGGAAGAGTGGTGGAGGTTACAGTGGAATAAAAAGACAATATCAATGCCCCTTGGAAGAGCTGTGGAGTTCAGAGTGGTTTAACCAGACGGTTTTACTGCCCCTCGGAAGAGACGTGGAGGTAACAGTAGCTTAACAAGATGGTTTTAATGCCCTTTGGAAGAGTGGTGGAGGTCGTAGTGGATTAAAAAGACAATATCAATGCCCTTTGGAAGAGTGGTGGAGGTTGCACTGGAATAAAAATACAATATCAATGCCCCTTTGTAGAGTGGTGGAGGTTACAGTGGAATTTAAAGACAATATCAATGCCCCGTGGAAGAGATGTGGAGGTCACTGTAGCTTAACAGGACAGTTTTAATGCCCCTTGGAAGAGTGGTGGAGGTCGCAGTGGAATAAAAAGACAATGTCAATGCCCCTTGGAAAAGTGGTGGAGCTTAGAGTGGAATAAAAAGACAATACCAATGCCCCTTGGAAGAGCTGTGGAGTTCAGAGTGGTTTAATAAAACGGTTTTAATGGCCATTGGAAGTGACGTGGAGGTCACAGTAGCTTACAAAGACGTTTTTAATGCCCCTTGGAAAAGTTGTGGAGGTCGCAGTGAATTAAAAAGACAATATCAATGCCCCTTGGAAGAGTGGTGGAGGTGGCAGTGGAATAAAAAGACAATATCAATGCCCCTTGTAAGAATGATGGAGGTCGCAGTGGAATAAAAAGACAATGTCAATGCCCCTTGGAAGAGTGGTGGAGGGTAGAGTGGAATAAAAAGACAATACCAATGCCCCTTGGAAGACATGTGGAGGACACAGTAGATTAACAAGACAGTTTTAATGCCCCTTGGAAGAGTGGTGGAGGTCGCAGTGGAAAAAAAAGACAATATCAATGCCCCTTGGAAGAGCTGTGGAGTTCAGAGTAGTTTAACCAGACAGTTTTATTGCCCCTTGGAAGAGATGTGGAGGTCACAGTAGATTAACAAGATGGTTTTAATGCCCCTTGGAAAAGTGGTGGAGGTCACAGTGGATGAAAAAGACAATATCAATGCCCCGTGGAAGACATGTGGAGGACAAAGTAGATTAACAAGACAGTTTTAATGCCCCTTGGAAGAGTGGTGGAGGTCGCAGTGGAATAAAAAGACAATATCAATGCCCCTTGGAAGAGCTGTGGAGTTCAGAGTGGTTTAACCAGACAGTTTTAATGCCCCTTGGAAGAGACGTGGAGGTCACAGTAGCTTAACAAGACTGTTTTAATACCTCTTGGAAGAGTGGTGGATTTCGCAGTGGATTAAAAAGACAATATCAATGCCCCTTAGAAGAGAGGTGGAAGTCGCAGTGGAATAAAAAGACAATATCAATACCCCTTGGAAGAGTGGTGGAGGATACAGTGGAATAAAAAGACAATATCAATGCCCCTTGGAAGAGTGCTGGAGGTTACATTGGAATAAAAAGACAATATCAATGCTCCTTGCAAGAGCTGTGGAGTTCAGAGTTGTTTAAATTGACAGTTTTAATGCCCCCTAGAAGGGACGTGGAGGTGACAGTAGTTTAACAAGAGGGTTTTAATGCCCCTTGGAAGAGTGGTGGAGGTCGCAGTGGATTAAATAGACAATATTAATGCCTCTTTGAAGAGTGCTGGAGGTTACATTGGAATAAAAAGACAATATCAATGCCTCTTGCAAGAGCTGTGAAGTTCAGAGTGGTTTAAATTGACGGTTTTAATGCACCTTGGAAGAGACTTGGAGGTAAAAGAAGATTAACAATACTGTTTTAATGCCCCTTGGAAGAGTGGTTGAGGTCGCAGTGGATTAAAAAGACAATATCAATGCCACTTGGAAGAGTGGTGAAGGTACCAGTGAAATAACAAGACAATATCAATGCCCCTTGGAAGAGTGGTGGAGGTTACAGTGGAATAAAAAGACAATATCAATGCCCCGAGAAAGAAACGTGGAGGTCACAGCAGCTTAACAAGACTGTTTTAATGCCCCTTGGAAGAGAGGTGGAAGTTGCAGTGGAATAAAAAGACAATATCAATGCCCCTTGGAAGAGTGCTGGAGGTTACATTGGAATAAAAATACAATATCAATGCCCCTTGCAAGAGCTGTGGAGTTCAGAGTGGTTTAAATTGATGGTTTTAATGCCCCGTGGAATTGACGAGAAGGTCAAGGTAGCTTAGCAACACGGTTTTAATGGCCCTTGGAAGAGTGGTGGAGGTCGCAGTTGATTAAAAAGACAATATAAATGCCCATTAGAAGAGTGGTAGAGGTCGCAGTGGAATTAAAAGACAATATCAATGACCCTTGGAAGAGTAGTGGAGGTCGCAGTGGAAGAAAAAAACAATATCAATTCTCCTTGGAAGAGTGGTGGAGATAACAGTGGATTAAAAAGACAATCTCAATGCCGTTTGGAAGAGCAGTGGAGTTCAGGGTAGTTAAACCAGACAGTTTTAATGCCCATTGGAAGTGACGTGGAGGTTACAGTAGCTTAAAAAGACATTTTTAATGCCCCTTGGAAAAGTGGTGGAGTTCGCAGTGGATTAAAAAGACAATATCAATGCCCTTTGGAAGAGTGGTGGAGGTGGCAGTGGAATAAAAAGACAATATCAATGCCCCTTGGAAGAGACGTGGATGTAACAGAAGCTTAACAAGACGGTTTTAATGTCCCTTTGAAGAGAGGTGAAAGTCGCAGTGGAATAAAAAGACAATATCAATGCCCCTTGGAAAAGTGCTAGAGGTTACAGTGGAATAAAAAACAATATCAAAACCCTTGCAAGAGCTGTGGAGCTGAGAGTGGTTTAAATTGACGGTTTTAATGCCCCTTGGAAGAGACGTGGAGGTCACAGTAGATTAACAAGAATTTTTTAATGCCCCTTGGAAGAGTGGTGGAGGTCGAAGTGGATTAAAAAGACAATGTCAATACTCCTTGAAGGAGTGGTTGAAGTCTCAGTGGAATAAAAAGACATTATCAATGCACCTTGGAAGAGTGTAGGAGGTTCCAGTGGAATAAAAAGACAATATCAGTGCCCTGTGGAAGAGACATGGAGGTCACAGTAGCTTAACAAGATGGTTTTAATACCCCTTGGAAGAGTGGTGGAGGATGCAGTGAATTAAAAAGTCAATATCAATGCCCCTTGGAAAAGTGGTGGAGAATACAGTGGAATAAAAAGACAATATCAATGCCCCTTGGAAGATCTGTGGAGTTCAGATTGGTTTAACCATACGGTTTTAATGCCTCTTGGAAGAGACGTGGAGGTCGCAGTAGCTTAACAAGACGGTTTTAATGCCACATGGAGGAGTGGTGGAGCTTGCAGTGGATTAAAAAGACAATATCAATGCCCCGAGGAAGAGTGGTGGAGGTCGCAGTGGCATAAAAAGACAAAATCAATGCCCCTTGGAAGAGTGGTGGAGGTTACAGTGGAATAAAAAGACAATATCAATGCCCCTTGGAAGAGCTGTGGAGTTCAGAGTGGTTTAACCAGACGGTTTTAATGCCCCTCGGAAGAGACGTGGAGGTAACAGTAGCTTAACAAGATGGTTTTAATGCCCTTTGGAAGAGTGGTGGAGGTCGTAGTTGATTAAAAAGACAATATCAATGCCCTTTTTAAGAGTGGTGGAGTTCGCACTGGTATAAAAAGACAATATCAATGCCCCTTTGTAGAGAGGTGGAGGTGACAGTGGAATTTAAAGACAATATCAATGCCCCGTGGAAGAGATGTGGAGGTCACTGTAGCTTAACAGGACAGTTTTAATGCCCCTTGGAAGAATGGTGGAGGTCGCAGTGGAATAAAAAGACAGTGTCAATGCCCTTTGGAAGAGTGGTGGAGGTTAGAGTGGAATAAAAAGACAATACCAATGCCCCTTGGCAGAGCTGTGGAGTTCAGAGTGGTTTAACAAAACGGTTTTAATGGCCATTGGAAGTGACGTGGAGGTCACAGTAGCATAAAAAGACGTTTTTAATGCCCCTTGGAAAAGTGATGGAGGTCGCAGTGGATTAAAAAGACAATATCAATGCCCCTTGGAAGAGTGGTGGAGATGGCAGTGGAATAAAAAGACAATATCAATGCCCCTTGGAAGTATAATGGAGGTCGCAGTGGAATAAAAAGACAATGTCAATGCCCCTTGGAAGAGTGGTGGAGGGTAGAGTGGAACAAAAAGACAATACCAATGCCCCTTGGAAGAGCTGTGGAGATCAGAGTGGTTTAACCAGATGGTTTTATTGCCCCTTGGAAGAGACGTGGAGGTCACAGTAGATTAACAAGATGGTTTTAATGCCCCTTGGAAAAGTGGTGGAGTTCACAGTGGATTAAAAAGACAATATCAATGCCCCGTGGAAGACACGTGGAGGACACAGTAGATTAACAAGACAGTTTTAATGCCCGTTGGAAGAGTGGTGGAGGTCGCAGTGGAATAAAAAGACAATATCAATGCCCCTTGGAAGAGCTGTGGAGTTCAGAGTGGTTTAACCAGACAGTTTTAATGCCCCTTGGAAGAGACGTGGAGGTCACATTAGCTTGACAAGACTGTTTTAATGCCTCTTGGAAGAGTGGTGGAGGTAGCAGTGGATTAAAAAGACAATATCAATGCCCCTTAGAAGAGAGTTGGAAGTCGCAGTGGAATAAAAAGACAATATCAATACCCCTTGGAAGAGTGGCGGAGGATACAGTGGAATAAAAAGACAGTGTCAATGCCCCGTGGAATAGACATGGACATTATGGTAGCTAAACAATATGTTTTTAATGCACCTTGGGAGAGTGGTGGAAGTCGTAGTTGAATAAAAAGACAATATCAATGCCCCTTGAAAGAGTGTTGTAGGATACAGTGGAGTAAAATGACAAAATCAATGCCTCTTGCAAGAGCTGTGGAGTTCAGAGTGGTTTAAATTGATGGTTTTAATGCACCTTGGAAGAGACGTGGAGGTCACAGTAGCTTAACAATACAGTTTTAATACCCCTTGGAAGAGTGGTGGAGGTCGCAGTGGATTAAAAAGACAATATCAATGCCACTTGGAAGAGTGGTGAAGGTCCCAGTGGAATAAAAAGACAATATCATTACCCCTTGGAAGAGTGGTGGAGGTTACAGTGGAAAAAAAAGACAATCTCAATGCCCCTTGGAAGAGTGCTGGAGGTTACATTGGAATAAAAAGACAATATCAATGTCCCTTGCAAGAGCTGTGGAGTTCAGAGTGTTTTAAATTGACGGTTTTAATGCCCCTTGGAAGGGACGTGGAGGTGACAGTAGCTTAACAAGACGGTTTTAATGCCCCTTGGAAGAGTGGTGGAGGTCGCAGTGCATTAAAAAGACAATATCAATACCCCTTGGAAGAATGGTGGAGGTTACAGTGGAATAAAAAAACAATATCAATGCCCCTTGGAAGAGCTGTGGAGTTCAGAGTGGTTTAACCAGACGGTTTTAATGCCCCTTGGAAGAGATGTGGAGATCACAGTTGCTTAACAAGACTGTTTTAATGCCTCTTGGAAGAGTGGTGGAGGTCGCAGTGGATTAAAAAGGCAATATCAATGCCCCTTAGAAAAGAGGTGGAAGTCGCAGTGGAATAAAAAGATAATATCAATACCCGTTGGAAGAGTGGTGGAGGATACAGTGGAATAAAAAGACAGTAACAATGCCCCGTGGAATAGACATGGACGGTACTGTAGCTAAACAAGATGTTTTTAATGCACCTTGGGATAGCGGTGGAAGTCGTAGTGGAATTAAAAGACAATATCAATGCCCCTTGAAAGAGTGTTGTAGGTTACAGTGGAGTAAAATGACAATATCAATGCCTCTTGCAAGAGCTGTGAAGTTCAGAGTGGTTTAAATTGACAGTTTTAATGCACCTTGGAAGAGATGTGGAGGTCACAGTAGCTTAACAATATGGTTTTAATGCCCCTAGGAGAGTGGTGGAGGTCCCAGTGGATTAAAAAGACAATATCAGTGCCACTTGGAAGAGTGGTGAAGGTCCCAGTGGAATAAAAAGACAATATCAATGACCCTTGGAAGAGTGGTGGAGGTTACAGTGGAATAAAAAGACAATATCAATGCCCCTTGGAAGAGTGCTGGAGGTTACATTGGAATAAAAAGACAATATCAATGCCCCTTGCAAGAGCTGTGGAGTTCAGAGTTGTTTAAATTGACAGTTTTAATGCCCCCTAGAAGGGACGTGGAGGTGACAGTAGCTTAACAAGGCGGTTTTAATGCCCCTTGGAAGAGTGGTGGAGGTCGCAGTGGATTAAATAGACAATATTAATGCCGATTTGAAGAGTGCTGGAGGTTACATTGGAATAAAAAGACAATATCAATGCCCCTAGCAAGAGCTGTGGAGTTCAGAGCGGTTTAAATTGACGGTTTTAATGCACCTTGGAAGTGACGTGGAGGTGACAGTAGCTTAACAAGACGGTTTTAATGCCCCTTGGAAGAGAGGTGGAGGTTGCAGTGGATTAAGAAGACAATATGAATGCCCCTTGGAAGAGCGGTGGAGGTCGCAGTGGAATAAAAAGACAATATCAATGCCCCTTTGAAGAGTGGTGGAGGTTACAGCTGAATAAAAAGACAATATCAATGCCCCTTGGAAGAGTAATGGAGGTTACAGTGGAATAAAAAGACAATATCAATGTCCCTTGGAACAGTGGTGGAGGTTACAGTTAAATAAAAAGACAATATCAATGCCCCGTGGAAGAGATGTGGAGGTCACAATAGCTTAACAAGACGGTTTTAATGCACCTTGGAAGAGTGGTGGAGGTCGCAGTGGATTAAAAAGACATTATCAATGAGCCTTGGAAGAGTGGTGCAGGTCGCAGAGGAATAAAAAGACATAATCAATGCTCCTTGGAAGAGTGGTGGAGGTCGCAGTGGAATAAAAAGACAATATCAATGCCCCTTGGACGAGTGGTGGAGGTTACAGTGGAATAAAAAGACAATTTCAATGCCCCGTGGAAGAGACGTGGACGTCACAGTAGCTTAACAAGACTGTTTTAATGCCTCTTGGAGGACTGGTGGAGGTCGCAGTGGAATAAAAAGACAATGTCAATGCCCCTTGGAAGAGTGGTGGAGGTTAGAGTGGAATAAAAAGACAATAATAATGCCCCTTGGAAGAGCTGTGGCGTTTAGAGTTGTATAACCAGATGGTTTTAAAGCCCCTTGGAAGAGACGTGGAGGTCACAGTAACTTAACAAGACGGTTTTAATGCCCCTTGGAAGAGTGGTGGAGGTCGCAGTGGAATATAAAAACAATATCAATTCCCCTTGGAAGATTGGTGGAGGTTACAGTGGAATAAAAAGACAATGTCAATGCCCCTTGGAAGAGTGGTGGACGTTAGAGTGGAATAAAAAGACAATATAAATGCCCCTTGGAAGAGCTGTGGAGTTCAGAGTGGTTTAACCAGATGGTTTTAAAGCCCCTTGGAAGAGAAGTCGACGTCACAGTAGCATAACAAGACGGTTTTAATGCCCCTTGTACGAGTGGTGGAGTTCGCAGTGGATTAAAAAGACAATATCAATGCCCCCTGGAAGAGTGGTGGAGGTCGCAGTGGAATAAAAAAACAATATCAATGCCCCGTGGAAGGGACGTGGAGGTCACAGTAGCTTAACAAGACGGTTTTAATGCCCCTTGTAAGAGTGGTGGAGGTTACAGTGGATTAAAAAGACAATAACAATGCCCATTGGAAGAGAGGTGGAGGTCGAAGTGGAATAAAAAGACAAAATCAATGCCCCTTGGAAGAGCTGTGGAGTTCAGAGTGGTTTAACTAGACGGCTTTAATGCTCCTTGGAAGAGACGTGGAGGTCACAGTAGCTTAACAAGACTGTTTTAATGCCCCTTGGATGAGTGGTGGAGGTCGCAGTGGATTAAAAAGACAATATCAATGCCCCTTAGAAGAGAGGTGAAAGTCGCAGTGGAATCAAAAGACAATGTCAATTCCACTTGGAAGAGTGGTGGAGGTTACAGTGGAATAAAAAGACAATATCAATGCCCCGTGGTATAGACATGGACGTGACCGTAACTTAACAAGACGGCTTTAATGCCCCTTGGAAGAGTTGTGGAGGTTACAGTGGATTAAAAAGACAATATCAATGCTCATTGGAAGAGTGGTAGAGGTCGCAGTGGAATAAAAAGACAAAATCAATGCCCCTTGGAAGAGTGGTGCAAGTTACAGTGGAATTAAAAAACAATATCAATGCCCCATGGAAGAGTTGTGGAGGTCACTGTAGCTTAACAACATGGTCTTAATGCCCCTTGGAAGAGTGGTGGAGGTCGCAGTGGAATAAATAGTCAATATCAATGCCCCTTGGAAGAGTGGTGGAGGTTAGAATGGAATAAAAATACAATACCAGTGCTCCTTGGAAGAGCTGTGGAGTCCAGAGTGGTTTAAATTGACGGTTTTAATGCCCCTTGGAAGAGACGTTGAGGTCACAGTGGATTAAAAAGTCAATATCAATGCCCCTTGGAAGAGTGTGGAGGTCGCAGTGGATTAAAAAGACAATATCAATGCCCCTTGGAAGAGTGGTGGAGGTCGCAGTGGAATAAAAAGACAATATCAACGCCCCGTGGAAGGGACGTGGAGGTCACTGTAGCTTCACAAGACGGTTTTAATGCTCTTTGGAAGAGAGGTGGAGGTCGCAGTTGATTAAAAAGACAATATCAATGCCCCTTGGAAGAGTGGTAGAGGTCGGAGTGGATTAAAAAGACAATATCAATGCCCCTTGGAAGAGTGATAGAGGTCGCAGTGGAATAAAAAGACAATATCGATGCCGCTTGGAAGAGTGGTGGATGTTACAGTCGAATAAAAAGACAATATCAATGCCTCTTGTTAGATCTGTGCAGTTCAGAGTGTTTAAACAGACGGTTTTAATGGCCCTTGGAAGAGACGTGGAGGTTACAGTAGCTTAACAAGACTGTTTTAATGCCCCTTGGAAGAGTGGTGGAGATCGTTGTGGATTTAAAAGACAATATCAATGCCCCTTAGAAGAGTGGTGGAGGTCGCAGTGGAATAAAAAGACAATATCATTGCCCCTTGGAAGATTGGTGGAGGTTACAGTGGAATAAAAAGACAATATCAATTCCCCTTGAAGAGTGGTGGAGGTTACAGTGGAAAAAGAAGACAATATCAATGCCCTGTGAAAGAAACTTGGAGCTCACAGTTGCTTAACAAGACGGTTTTAATGCCCCTTGGAAGAGTCGTGGACGTCGCAGAGGAATAAGAAGACAATATCAATGCACTTGGAAGAGTGCAGAAGGTTACAATGGAATTAAAAGACACTGTCAATGCCCCTTGGAAGAGCTTTGGAGCTCAGAGCGGTTTAACCAGACGGTTTTAATGCCCCTTGGAAGAGACTTGGAGGTCACAGTAGCTTAACAAGACGGTTTTAAAGCCCCTTGGAAGAGTGGTGGAGGTCGCAATGGAATAAAAAGACAATATCCATGCCCTGTGGAGGGGACGTGGAGGTCACAGTAGCATAAGAAAACTGTTTTAATGCCCATTGGAAGAGTGGTGGAGGTCGCATTGGAAAAAAAAGACAATATCAAAGACCCTTGGAAGAGTAGTGGAGGTCGCAGTGGAAAACAGAGACAATATCAATGCCCCTTGGAAGAGTGGTGGAGGTTACAGTTGAATAAAAAGATAATATCAATGCCCCTTGGAAGAGTAATGGAGGTTACAGTGGAATAAAAAGACAATATCAATGCCCCTTGAAACAGTGGTGGAGGTTACAGTTAAATAAAAAGACAATATCAATGCCACGTGGAAGAGATGTGGAGGTCACAATAGCTTAACAAGATGGTTTTAGTGCCCTTGGAAGAGTGGTGGAGGTCGCAGTGGATTAAAAAGACAATATCAATGAGCCTTGGAAGAGTTGTGGAGGTCGCAGTGGAATAAAAATACATTATCAATGCCCCTTGGAAGAGTGGTGGAGGTCGCAGTGGAATAAAAAGACAATATCAATGCCCCTTGGACGAGTGGTGGAGGTTACAGTGGAATAAAAAGACAATTTCAATGCCCCGTGGAAGAGAAGTGGAGGTCACAGTAGCTTAACAAGACTGTTTTAATGCCTCTTGGAGGACTAATGGAGGTCACAGTGGAATTAAAAGACAATATCAATGCCTCTTGGACGTGTGGTGGAGGTTACAGTGGAATAAAAAGACAATTGCAATGCCCCGTGGAAGAGACGTGGAGGTCACAGTAACTTAACAAGACGGTTTTAATGCCCCTTGGAAGAGTGGTGGAGGTCTCAGTGGAATACAAAAACAATATCAATGCCCCGTGGAAGAGATGTGGAGGTCACTGTAGCTTAACAATATGGTTTTAATGCCCCTTGGAAGAGTGGTGGAGGTCGCAGTGAAATAAAAAGACAATGTCAATGCCCCTTGGAAGAGCGGTGGAGTATAGAGTGGAATAAAAAGACAATATAAATGCCCATTGGAAGAGCTGTGGAGTTCAGAGTGGTTTATCCAGATGGTTTTAATACCCCTTGGAAGAGAAGTCGACGTCACAGTAGCATAACAAGACGGTTTTAATGCCCCTTGGAAGAGTGGTGGAGTTCGCAGTGGATTAAAAAGACAATATCAATGCCCCTTGGAAGAGTGGTGGAGGTCGCAGTCGAATAAAAAGACAATATCAATGCCCCGTGGAAGGGACGTGGCGGTCACAGTAGCTTAACAAGACACTTTTATTGCCCCTTGGAAGAGTGGTGGAGGTTGCAGTGGAATAAAAAGACAAAATCAATGCCCCTTGGAAGAGTGGTGGAGGTTACAGTGGAATAAAAAGACAATATCAATGCCCCTTGGAAGAGCTGTGGAGTTCAGAGTGGTTTAACCAGACGGTTTTAATGCCCCTTGGAAGGGACATGGAGGTCAGAGTAGCTTAACAAGTTGGTTTTAATGCCCCTTGGAAGAGAGGTGGAGGTCGCAGTGGAATAAAAAGACAATATCAGTGCCCCTTGGAAGAGTGGTGGAGTTTACAGTGGAATAAAAAGACAATATCAATGCCCCTTGGAAGAGTGGTGGAGGTCGCAGTGGATTAAAAAGACAATATCAATGCCCCTTGGAAGAGTGGTGGAGGTCGCAGTGGAATAAAAAGACAATATCAACGCCCCGTGGAAGAGACATGGAGGTCACAGTAGCTTCACAAGACGGTTTTAATACTCCTTGAAAGAGAGGTGCAGGTCGCAGTTGATTGAAAAGACAATATCAATGTCCCTTGGAAGAGTGGTGGAGTTCGCAGTGGATTAAAAAGACACTATCAATGCCCCTTGGAAGAGTGGTGGAGATCGCAGTGGATAAAAAGACAATATCAACGCCCAGTGGAAGAGACGTGGAGGTCACAGTAGCTTCACAAGACGGTTTTAATGCTTCTTGGAAGAGAGGTGGAGGTCGCAGTTGAATAAAAAGACAACATCAATGCCCCTTGGAAGAGCTGTGGAGTTCAGAGTGGTTTAACCAGACGGTTTTAATGCCCCTTGGAAGGGACATGGAGGTCAGAGTAGCTTAACAAGTTTGTTTTAATGCCCCTTGGAAGAGAGGTGGAGGTCGCAGTGGAATAAAAAGACAATATCAATGCCCCTTTGATGAGTCGTGGACGTCGCAGAGGAATAAAAAGACAATATCAATGCACTTGGAAGAGTGCAGGAGGTTACAATGGAATAGAAAGACATTGTCAATGCCCCTTGTAAGAGCTGTGGAACTCAGAGCGGTTTAACCAGACGGTTTTAATGCCCCTTGGAAGAGACTTGGAGGTCACAGTAGCTTAACAAGACGGTTTTAATGCCCCTTGGAAGAGTGGTGGAGTTCACAGTGGATTAAAAAGACAATATCAATGCCCCTTGGAAGAGTGGTGGAGGTCGCAGTCGAATAAAAAGACAATATCAATGCCCCGTGGAAGGGACGTGGCGGTCACAGTAGCTTAACAAGACACTTTTATTGCCCCTTGGAAGAGTGTTGGAGGTTGCAGTGGAATAAAAAGACAAAATCAATGCCCCTTGAAAGAGTGGTGGAGGTTACAGTGGAATAAAAAGACAATATCAATGCCCCTTGGAAGAGCTGTGGAGTTCAGAGTGGTTTAACCAGACGGTTTTAATGCCCCTTGGAAGGGACATGGAGGTCAGAGTAGCTTAACAAGTTGGTTTTAATGCCCCTTGGAAGAGAGGTGGAGGTCGCAGTGGAATAAAAAGACAATATCAGTGCCCCTTGGAAGAGTGCTGGAGGTTACAGTGGAATAAAAAGACAATATCAATGCCCCTTGGAAGAGTGGTGGAGGTCGCAGTGGATTAAAAAGACAATATCAATGCCCCTTGGAAGAACTGTGGAGTTCACAGTGGTTTAACCAGAAGGTTTTAAGGCACCGCGGAATAGACCTGGAGGTCACAGTAGCTCAACAAGACGGTCTTAATGCTTCTTGGAAGAGAGATGGAGGTCGCAGTGGATTAAAAAGACAAAATCAATGCCCCTTGGAAGAGTGGTCGAGGTTACAGTGGAACAAAAAGACAATATCAATGCCTCTTGCAAGAGCTGTGGAGTTCAGAGTGGTTTAGATTGACGGTTTTAATGCCCCTTGGAAGAGACGTGGAGGTCACAGTAGCTTAACAAGACGGTTTTAATGCCCCTTGGAAGAACGCTGGAGGTCGCAGTGGATTAAAAAGACATTATCGATGCCCCTTGGAAGAGTGGTGGAGGTCGCAGTGGAATAAAAAGAAAATATCAGTGCCCCTTAGATGAGTGGTGGAGGCTACAGTGGAAAAAAAAGACAATATCAATGTTCCTTAGAAGAGGATTGAAGGTCGCAGTGGAGTAAAAGGACAATATCAATGTCCCTTGGAAGAGTGGTGGAGGTCACAGTGGATTAAAAAGACAATATCAAGGCCCATTGGAAGAGTGGTGGAGGTTACAGAGGAATAAGAAGTCAATATCAATGCCCTGTGTAAGAAACTTGGAGGTCACCGTAGCTTAACATGACGGTTTTAATGCCCCTTGGAAGAGTCGTGGACGTCGCAGAGGAATAAAAAGACAATATCAATGCACTTGGAATAGTGCAGAAGGTTACAATGGAATAAAAAGACAATATCAATGCCCTGTGGAAGGGACGTGGAGGTCACAGTAGCATAACAAGACGGTTTTAATGCCCATTGGAAGAGTGGTGGAGGTCGCAGTGGATAAAAAAGACAATATCAAAGCACCTTGGAAGAGTGGTGGAGGTCGCAGTGGAAAACAGAGACAATATCAATGCCCCTTGGAAGAGTGGTGGAGGTTACAGTGGAATAAGAAGACAATATCAATGCCCCATGGAAGAGTTGTGTAGGTCACTGTAGCTTAACAAGATGGTCTTAATGCCCCTTGGAAGAGTGGTGGAGGTCGCAGTGGAATAAATAGACAGTGTCAATGCCCCATGGAAGAGTGGTGGAGGTTAGAATGGAATAAAAAGACAACACCAGTGCTCCTTGGAATAGCTGTGGAGTTCAGAGTGGTTTAAATTGACGGTTTTAATGCCCCTTGGAAGAGACGTGGAGGTCACAGTGGATTAAAAAGACAATATCAATGCCCCTTGGAAAAGTGGTGGAGGTCGCAGTGGATTAAAAAGACAATATCAATGCCCCTTGGAAGAGAGGTGGAAGTCGCAGTGGAATAAAAAGACAATATCAGTGCCCCTTGGAAGAGTGGTGGAGGTTACAGTGGAATAAAAAGACAATACCAATGACTCTTGGAAGAGTGGTGGAGGTCGCAGTGGAATAAAAAGACAATATTAATGCCCCTTGGAAGAGTGGTGGAGGTTAAAGACGAATAAAAAGACAATATCAATGCCTCTTGCAAGAGCTGTGGAGTTCAGAGTGGTTTAACCAGACGGTTTTAATGCCCTTTGGAAGAGATGTGGAGGTCACAGTAGCTTATCAAAACTGTTTTAATGCCCCTTGGAAGAGTGGTGGAGGTCGCATTAAAATAAAAAGACAATACCAATGCCCCTTGGAAGAGTGGTGGAGGTTACAGTGGAATAAAAAGACAATATCAATGGCCCTTGGAAGAGCTGTGGAGTTCACAGTGGTTTAACCAGAAGGTTTTAAGGCACCGTGGAATAGACGTGGAGGTCACAGTAGCTTAACAAGACGGTCTTAATGCTTCTTGGAAGAGAGATGGAGGTCGCAGTGGATTAAAAAGACAAAATCAATGCCCCTTGGTAAGAGTGGTCGAGGTTACAGTGGAATAAAAAGACAATATCAATACCTCTTGCAAGAGTTGTGGAGTTCAGAGTGGTTTAGATTGACGGTTTTAATGCGCCTTGGAAGAGACGTGGAGGTCACAGTAGCTTAACAAGACGGTTTTAATGCCCCTTGGAAGAATGGTGGAGGTCGCAGTGGATTAAAAAGACATTATCGATGCCCCTTGGAAGAGTGGTGGAGGTCGCAGTGGAATAAAAAGAAAATATCAATGCCCCTTAGATGAGTGGTGGAGGTTACAGTGGAAAAAAAGACAATATCAATGTTCCTTAGAAGAGGAGTGAAGGTCGCAGTGGAATAAAAAGACAATATCAATGTCCCTTGGAAGAGTGGTGGAGGTCGCAGTGGATTAAAAAGACAATATCAATGCCCCTTGGAAGAGTGGTGGAGGTTACAGTGGAATAAGAAGTCAATATCAATGCCCTGTGTAAGAAACTTGGAGGTCACAGTAGCTTAACATGACGGTTTTAATGCCCCTTGGAAGAGTCGTGGACGTCGCAGAGGAATAAAAAGACAATATCAATGCACTTGGAATAGAGCAGAAGGTTACAATGGAATAAAAAGACATTATCAATGCCCTGTCGAAGGGACGTGGAGGTCACAGTAGCATAACAAGACGGTTTTAATGCCCATTGGAAGAGTGGTGGAGGTCGCAGTGGATAAAAAAGACAATATCAAAGCCCCTTGGAAGAGTGGTGGAGGTCGCAGTGGAAAACAGAGACAATATCAATGCCCCTTGGAAGAGTGGTGGAGGTTACAGTGGAATAAAAAGACAATATCAATGCCCAATGGAAGAGTTGTGGAGGTCACTGTAGGTTAACAAGATGGTCTTAATGCCCCTTGGAAGAGTGGTGGAGGTCGCAGTGGAATAAATAGACAGTGTCAATGCCCCTTGGAAGAGTGGTGGAGGTTAGAGTGGAATAAAAAGACAATACCAGTGCTCCTTGGAAGAGCAGTGGAGTTCAGAGGGGTTTAAATTGACGGTTTTAATGCCCCTTGGAAGAGACGTGGATGTCACAGTGGATTAAAAAGACAATATCAATGCCCCTTGGAAGAGTGGTGGAGTTCGCAGTGGATTAAAAATACAATATCAATGCCCCTTGGAAGAGTGGTGGAGGATACAGTGGAATAAAAAGACAATATCAATGCCCAGTGGAATAGACATGGACGTTACAGTAGCTAAACAAGATGTTTTTAATGCACCTTGGGAGAGTGGTGGAAGTCGTAGTGGAATAAAAAGACAATATCAATGCCCCTTGAAAGAGTGCTGTAGGTTACAGTGGAGTAAAAAGACAATATCAATGCCTCTTGCAAGAGCTGTGGGGCTCAGAGTGGTTTAAATTGACGATTTTAATGCACCTTGGAAGAGACGAGGAGGTCACAGTAGATAAACAATACGGTTTTAATGCCACTTGGAAGAGTGGTGGAGGTCGCAGTGGATTTAAAAGACAATATGAATGCCCCTTGGAAGAGTGGTGGAGGTCGCAGTGGAATAAAAAGACAATATCAATGCCCCTGGAAGAGTGGTGGAGGTTACAGTTGAATAAAAAGACAATGTCATTGCCCCTTGGAACAGTGGTGGAGGTTACAGTTAAATAAAAAGACAATATCAATGCCCCGTGGAAGAGATGTGGAGGTCACAATAGCTTAACAAGACGCTTTTAATGGCCCTTGGAAGAGTGGTGGAGGTCGCAGTCGATTAAAAAGACAATATCAATGAACCTTGTAAGAGTGGTGGAGGTCGCAGAGGAATAAAAAGACATTATCAATGCCTCTTGGAAGAGTGGTGGTGGGCGCAGTGGAATAAAAAGACAATATAAATGCCCCTTGGACGAGTGGTGGAGGTTATAGTGGAATAAAAAGACAATTTCAATGCCCCGTGGAAGAGACGTGGAGGTCACAGTAGCTTAGCATGACGGTTTTAAGGCTTCTTGGAAGAGTGGTGGAGGTCGCAGTGGATTAAAAAGACAGTATCAATGCCCCTTAGAAGAGAGGTGGAAGTCGCAATGGAATAAAAAGACAATATCAATGCCCCTTGGAAGAGTGGTGGAGGATACAGTTTAATAAAAAGACAATATCAATACCCCGTGGAATAGACTTGGACGTTACAGTAGCTAAACAAGATGTTTTTAATGCACCTTGGGAGAGTGGTGGAAGTCGTAGTGGAATAAAAAGACAATATCAATGCCCCTTGAAAGAGTGCTGTAGGTTACAGTGGAGTAAAAAGACAATATCAATGCCTCTTGCAAGAGCTGTGTAGTTCAGAGTGGATTAAATTGACGGTTTTAATTAACCTTGGAAGAGACGTGGAGGTCACAGTAGCTTAATAATACGGTTTTAATGCCCCTTGGAAGAGTGGTGGAGGTCGCAGTGGATTAAAAAGACAATATCAATGCCACTTGGAAGAGTGGTGAAGGTCCCAGTGGAATAAAAAGACAATATCAATGCCACTTGGAAGAGTGGTGGAGGTTACGATGGAATAAAAAGACAATATCAATGCCCCGTGAAAGAGACGTGGAGGTCACAGTAGCTTAACAAGACGGTTTTAATGCCCCTTGGAAGAGAGGTGGAAGTTGCAGTGGAATAAAAAGACAATATCAATGCCCCTTGGAAGAGTGCTGGAGGTTACATTGGAATAAAAAGACAATATCAATGCCCCTTGCAAGAGCTGTGGAGTTCAGAGTGGTTTAAATTGACGGTTTTAATGCCCCTTGGAAAGGACGTGGAGGTGACAGTAGCTTAAGAAGACGGTTTTAATGCCGATTGGAAGAGTGGTGGAGGTCGCAGTGGATTAAAAAGACAATATGAATGCCCCTTGGAAGAGTGGTGGAGGTCGCAGTGGAATAAAAAGACAATATCAATTCCCCTTGGAAGAGTGGTGGAGGTTACAGTTGAATAAAAAGACAATATCAATGCCCCTTGGAAGAGTGATGGAGGTTACAGTGGAATAAAAAGACAATGTCAATGCCCATTGGAACAGTGGTGGATGTTACAGTAAAATAAAAAGACAATATCAATGCCCCGTGGAAGAGATGTGGATGTCACAATAGCTTAACAAGACAGTTTTAATGCCCCTTGGAAGAGTGGTGGAGGTTTCAGTGGAATAAAAAGACAATAATAATGCCCCTTGGAAGAGCTGTGGAGTTCAGAGTGGTATAACCAGACGGTTTTAACGTTCCTTGGAAGAGACATGGAGGTCACAGTAACTTAACAAGGCGGTTTTAATGCCCCTTGGAAGAGACGTGAAGGTCACAGAAGCTTATCAAGACTGGTTTAAAGACCCTTGGAGGAGTGGTAGAGGTCGCAGTGGATTAAAAAGACAATATCATTGCCCCTTGGAAGAGCTGTGGAGTTCACAACGGTTTAACCAGAAGGTTTTTAGGCACCGTGGAATAGACGTGGAGGTCACAGTAGCTAAACAAGACGTTTTTAATGCTTCTTGGAGGAGAGTTGGAGGTCGCAGTGGATTAAAAAGACAAAATCAATGCCCCTTGGAAGAGTGGTGGAGGTTACAGTGGAATAAAAAGACAATATCAATGCCTCTTGCAAGAGCTGTGGAGTTCAGGGTGGTTTAAGTTGACGGTTTTAATGCCCCTTGGAAGAGACGTGGAGGTCACAGTAGCTTAACAAGATGGTTTTTATGCCCCTTGGAAGAGTGGTAGAGGTCGCAGTGGAATAAAAAGAAAATATCAATGCCCTTTAGAAGAGTGGTGAAGGTTACAGTGGAAAAAAAAGACAATATCAATGTTCCTTGGAAGAGGGGTGAAGGTCGCAGTGGATTAAAAAGACAATATCAATGCCCCTTGGAAAAGTGATGGAGGTCGCAGTGGAATAAAAAGACAATATCAATGCCCGTGGAAGGGACGTGGAGGTCACAGTAGCTTAACAAGACGGTTTTAATGCCCCTTGGAAGAGTGGTGGAGGTCGCAGTGGATTAAAAAGACTATCAAATCCCCTTGGAAGAGTGGTGGAGGTCGCAGTGGAAAAAAAAGACAATATCAATGCCCCTTGGAAGAGTGGTGGAGGTTACAGTTGAATAAAAAGACAATATCAATGCCTCTTGGAAGAGCTGTGGAGTACAGAGTGGTTTAACCATGCTGTTTTAATGCCCCTTGGAAGAGACGTGGAGGTCACAGAAGCTTATTACGACTGTTTTAAAGCACCTTGGAGGAGTGGTAGAGGTCGCACTGGATTAAAAAGACAATATCAATGCCCCTTGGAAGAGTGGTGGAGGTTACAGTGGAATAAAAAGACAATATCAATGCCCCATGGAAGAGTTGTGTAGGTCACTGTAGCTTAACAAGATGGTCTTAATGCCCCTTGGAAGAGTGGTGGAGGTCGCAGTGGAATAAATAGACAGTGTCAATGCCCCATGGAAGAGTGGTGGAGGTTAGAATGGAATAAAAAGACAACACCAGTGCTCCTTGGAATAGCTGTGGAGTTCAGAGTGGTTTAAATTGACGGTTTTAATGCCCCTTGGAAGAGACGTGGAGGTCACAGTGGATTAAAAAGACAATATCAATGCCCCTTGGAAAAGTGGTGGAGGTCGCAGTGGATTAAAAAGACAATATCAATGCCCCTTGGAAGAGAGGTGGAAGTCGCAGTGGAATAAAAAGACAATATCAGTGCCCCTTGGAAGAGTGGTGGAGGTTACAGTGGAATAAAAAGACAATACCAATGACTCTTGGAAGAGTGGTGGAGGTCGCAGTGGAATAAAAAGACAATATTAATGCCCCTTGGAAGAGTGGTGGAGGTTAAAGACGAATAAAAAGACAATATCAATGCCTCTTGCAAGAGCTGTGGAGTTCAGAGTGGTTTAACCAGACGGTTTTAATGCCCTTTGGAAGAGATGTGGAGGTCACAGTAGCTTATCAAAACTGTTTTAATGCCCCTTGGAAGAGTGGTGGAGGTCGCATTAAAATAAAAAGACAATACCAATGCCCCTTGGAAGAGTGGTGGAGGTTACAGTGGAATAAAAAGACAATATCAATGGCCCTTGGAAGAGCTGTGGAGTTCACAGTGGTTTAACCAGAAGGTTTTAAGGCACCGTGGAATAGACGTGGAGGTCACAGTAGCTTAACAAGACGGTCTTAATGCTTCTTGGAAGAGAGATGGAGGTCGCAGTGGATTAAAAAGACAAAATCAATGCCCCTTGGTAAGAGTGGTCGAGGTTACAGTGGAATAAAAAGACAATATCAATACCTCTTGCAAGAGTTGTGGAGTTCAGAGTGGTTTAGATTGACGGTTTTAATGCGCCTTGGAAGAGACGTGGAGGTCACAGTAGCTTAACAAGACGGTTTTAATGCCCCTTGGAAGAATGGTGGAGGTCGCAGTGGATTAAAAAGACATTATCGATGCCCCTTGGAAGAGTGGTGGAGGTCGCAGTGGAATAAAAAGAAAATATCAATGCCCCTTAGATGAGTGGTGGAGGTTACAGTGGAAAAAAAGACAATATCAATGTTCCTTAGAAGAGGAGTGAAGGTCGCAGTGGAATAAAAAGACAATATCAATGTCCCTTGGAAGAGTGGTGGAGGTCGCAGTGGATTAAAAAGACAATATCAATGCCCCTTGGAAGAGTGGTGGAGGTTACAGTGGAATAAGAAGTCAATATCAATGCCCTGTGTAAGAAACTTGGAGGTCACAGTAGCTTAACATGACGGTTTTAATGCCCCTTGGAAGAGTCGTGGACGTCGCAGAGGAATAAAAAGACAATATCAATGCACTTGGAATAGAGCAGAAGGTTACAATGGAATAAAAAGACATTATCAATGCCCTGTCGAAGGGACGTGGAGGTCACAGTAGCATAACAAGACGGTTTTAATGCCCATTGGAAGAGTGGTGGAGGTCGCAGTGGATAAAAAAGACAATATCAAAGCCCCTTGGAAGAGTGGTGGAGGTCGCAGTGGAAAACAGAGACAATATCAATGCCCCTTGGAAGAGTGGTGGAGGTTACAGTGGAATAAAAAGACAATATCAATGCCCAATGGAAGAGTTGTGGAGGTCACTGTAGGTTAACAAGATGGTCTTAATGCCCCTTGGAAGAGTGGTGGAGGTCGCAGTGGAATAAATAGACAGTGTCAATGCCCCTTGGAAGAGTGGTGGAGGTTAGAGTGGAATAAAAAGACAATACCAGTGCTCCTTGGAAGAGCAGTGGAGTTCAGAGGGGTTTAAATTGACGGTTTTAATGCCCCTTGGAAGAGACGTGGATGTCACAGTGGATTAAAAAGACAATATCAATGCCCCTTGGAAGAGTGGTGGAGTTCGCAGTGGATTAAAAATACAATATCAATGCCCCTTGGAAGAGTGGTGGAGGATACAGTGGAATAAAAAGACAATATCAATGCCCAGTGGAATAGACATGGACGTTACAGTAGCTAAACAAGATGTTTTTAATGCACCTTGGGAGAGTGGTGGAAGTCGTAGTGGAATAAAAAGACAATATCAATGCCCCTTGAAAGAGTGCTGTAGGTTACAGTGGAGTAAAAAGACAATATCAATGCCTCTTGCAAGAGCTGTGGGGCTCAGAGTGGTTTAAATTGACGATTTTAATGCACCTTGGAAGAGACGAGGAGGTCACAGTAGATAAACAATACGGTTTTAATGCCACTTGGAAGAGTGGTGGAGGTCGCAGTGGATTAAAAAGACAATATGAATGCCCCTTGGAAGAGTGGTGGAGGTCGCAGTGGAATAAAAAGACAATATCAATGCCCCTGGAAGAGTGGTGGAGGTTACAGTTGAATAAAAAGACAATGTCATTGCCCCTTGGAACAGTGGTGGAGGTTACAGTTAAATAAAAAGACAATATCAATGCCCCGTGGAAGAGATGTGGAGGTCACAATAGCTTAACAAGACGCTTTTAATGGCCCTTGGAAGAGTGGTGGAGGTCGCAGTCGATTAAAAAGACAATATCAATGAACCTTGTAAGAGTGGTGGAGGTCGCAGAGGAATAAAAAGACATTATCAATGCCTCTTGGAAGAGTGGTGGTGGGCGCAGTGGAATAAAAAGACAATATAAATGCCCCTTGGACGAGTGGTGGAGGTTATAGTGGAATAAAAAGACAATTTCAATGCCCCGTGGAAGAGACGTGGAGGTCACAGTAGCTTAGCATGACGGTTTTAAGGCTTCTTGGAAGAGTGGTGGAGGTCGCAGTGGATTAAAAAGACAGTATCAATGCCCCTTAGAAGAGAGGTGGAAGTCGCAATGGAATAAAAAGACAATATCAATGCCCCTTGGAAGAGTGGTGGAGGATACAGTTTAATAAAAAGACAATATCAATACCCCGTGGAATAGACTTGGACGTTACAGTAGCTAAACAAGATGTTTTTAATGCACCTTGGGAGAGTGGTGGAAGTCGTAGTGGAATAAAAAGACAATATCAATGCCCCTTGAAAGAGTGCTGTAGGTTACAGTGGAGTAAAAAGACAATATCAATGCCTCTTGCAAGAGCTGTGTAGTTCAGAGTGGATTAAATTGACGGTTTTAATTAACCTTGGAAGAGACGTGGAGGTCACAGTAGCTTAATAATACGGTTTTAATGCCCCTTGGAAGAGTGGTGGAGGTCGCAGTGGATTAAAAAGACAATATCAATGCCACTTGGAAGAGTGGTGAAGGTCCCAGTGGAATAAAAAGACAATATCAATGCCACTTGGAAGAGTGGTGGAGGTTACGATGGAATAAAAAGACAATATCAATGCCCCGTGAAAGAGACGTGGAGGTCACAGTAGCTTAACAAGACGGTT
This sequence comes from Phyllobates terribilis, assembly GCF_046119375.1. Classification (NCBI taxonomy): domain Eukaryota; kingdom Metazoa; phylum Chordata; class Amphibia; order Anura; family Dendrobatidae; genus Phyllobates; species Phyllobates terribilis. The sequence continues at coordinate 12,647,968 of NW_027362784.1, read as the reverse complement.
TTAATGCCCCTTGGAAGAGAGGTGGAAGTTGCAGTGGAATAAAAAGACAATATCAATGCCCCTTGGAAGAGTGCTGGAGGTTACATTGGAATAAAAAGACAATATCAATGCCCCTTGCAAGAGCTGTGGAGTTCAGAGTGGTTTAAATTGACGGTTTTAATGCCCCTTGGAAAGGACGTGGAGGTGACAGTAGCTTAAGAAGACGGTTTTAATGCCGATTGGAAGAGTGGTGGAGGTCGCAGTGGATTAAAAAGACAATATGAATGCCCCTTGGAAGAGTGGTGGAGGTCGCAGTGGAATAAAAAGACAATATCAATTCCCCTTGGAAGAGTGGTGGAGGTTACAGTTGAATAAAAAGACAATATCAATGCCCCTTGGAAGAGTGATGGAGGTTACAGTGGAATAAAAAGACAATGTCAATGCCCATTGGAACAGTGGTGGATGTTACAGTAAAATAAAAAGACAATATCAATGCCCCGTGGAAGAGATGTGGATGTCACAATAGCTTAACAAGACAGTTTTAATGCCCCTTGGAAGAGTGGTGGAGGTTTCAGTGGAATAAAAAGACAATAATAATGCCCCTTGGAAGAGCTGTGGAGTTCAGAGTGGTATAACCAGACGGTTTTAACGTTCCTTGGAAGAGACATGGAGGTCACAGTAACTTAACAAGGCGGTTTTAATGCCCCTTGGAAGAGACGTGAAGGTCACAGAAGCTTATCAAGACTGGTTTAAAGACCCTTGGAGGAGTGGTAGAGGTCGCAGTGGATTAAAAAGACAATATCATTGCCCCTTGGAAGAGCTGTGGAGTTCACAACGGTTTAACCAGAAGGTTTTTAGGCACCGTGGAATAGACGTGGAGGTCACAGTAGCTAAACAAGACGTTTTTAATGCTTCTTGGAGGAGAGTTGGAGGTCGCAGTGGATTAAAAAGACAAAATCAATGCCCCTTGGAAGAGTGGTGGAGGTTACAGTGGAATAAAAAGACAATATCAATGCCTCTTGCAAGAGCTGTGGAGTTCAGGGTGGTTTAAGTTGACGGTTTTAATGCCCCTTGGAAGAGACGTGGAGGTCACAGTAGCTTAACAAGATGGTTTTTATGCCCCTTGGAAGAGTGGTAGAGGTCGCAGTGGAATAAAAAGAAAATATCAATGCCCTTTAGAAGAGTGGTGAAGGTTACAGTGGAAAAAAAAGACAATATCAATGTTCCTTGGAAGAGGGGTGAAGGTCGCAGTGGATTAAAAAGACAATATCAATGCCCCTTGGAAAAGTGATGGAGGTCGCAGTGGAATAAAAAGACAATATCAATGCCCGTGGAAGGGACGTGGAGGTCACAGTAGCTTAACAAGACGGTTTTAATGCCCCTTGGAAGAGTGGTGGAGGTCGCAGTGGATTAAAAAGACTATCAAATCCCCTTGGAAGAGTGGTGGAGGTCGCAGTGGAAAAAAAAGACAATATCAATGCCCCTTGGAAGAGTGGTGGAGGTTACAGTTGAATAAAAAGACAATATCAATGCCTCTTGGAAGAGCTGTGGAGTACAGAGTGGTTTAACCATGCTGTTTTAATGCCCCTTGGAAGAGACGTGGAGGTCACAGAAGCTTATTACGACTGTTTTAAAGCACCTTGGAGGAGTGGTAGAGGTCGCACTGGATTAAAAAGACAATATCAATGCCCCTTGGAAGAGTGGTGGAGGTTACAGTGGAATAAAAAGACAATATCAATGACTCTTGGAAGAGTGGTGGAGGTTACAGTGGAATAAAAAGACAATATCAATGTCCCTTGGAAGAATGGTGGAGGTTACAGTGGAATAAAAAGACAATAACAATGACCCTTGGAAGAGTGGTGGAGGTTCCAATTAAATAAAAAGACAATATCAAAGCCCCTCGGAAGAGACGTGGAGGTCACAGTGGAATAAAAAGACAATATTAATGCCCCTTGGAAGAGTGGTGGAGGTCGCAGTAAAATAAAAAGACAATATCAATGCCCCTTGGAATAGTGGTGAAGGGTAGAGTGGAATAAAAAGACAATATCAATGCCCCTTGGAAGAGCTGTGGAGTTCACAGTGATTTAACCAGAAAGTTTTAATGCACCGTGGAATAGAGGTGGAGGTCACAGTAGCTTAACAAGACGGTTTCAATGCTTCTTGGAAGAGTGATGGAGGTCGCAGTGGATTAAAAAGACAATATCAGTGCCCTGTGTAGGAAACTTGGAAGTCACAGTAGCTTAACAAGGCGGTTTTAATGCCCCTTGGAAGAGTCGTGGACGTCGCAGAGGAGTAAAAAGACAATATCAATGCACTTGGAAGAGTGCAGAAGGTTACAGTGGAATAAAAATACAATGTAAATGCCCCTTGGAAGAGCTGTGGAGCTCAGAGCAGTTTAAACAGACGGTTTTAATGCCCCTTGGAAGAGACTTGTATGTCACAGTAGCTTAACAAGATGGTTTTAATGCCCCTTGGAAGAGTGGTGGAGGTCACAGTGGAATAAAAATACAATATCAATGCCCCTTGAAAGAGTGGTGGAAGTTACAGTGAAATAAAAAGACAATATCAATGCCCCTTGGAAGAGCTGTGGAGTACAGAGTGGTTTAACCAAATGGTTTTAGTGCCCCTTGGAAGAGACGTGGAGGTCACAGTAGGTTAACAAGACGGTTTTAATGCCCCTTGGAAGAGTTGTGGAGGTCGCAGTGCATTAAAAAGACAATATCAATGAACCTTGGAAGAGTTGTGGAGGTCGCAGTGGAATAAAAAGACAATATCAATGCCCCTTGGAAGAGTGGTGGAGGTTACAGTGGAATAAAAAGACAATATCAATGCCTCTTGGAAGAGTGGTGGAGGTTACAGTGGAAAAAAAAGACAATATCAATGCCCCGTGGAAGAGACGTGGACATCACAGTAGCTTAACAAGACAGATTTAATGCCCTTGACAGAGTGGTGGAGGTCGTAGTGGAGTAAAAAGACAATAACAATGCTCTGTGGTAGAGACGTGGAGGTCACAGTTGCTTAACAAGACGGTTTTAATGCCCTTTGGAAGAGTGGCGGAGGTCGCAGTGGAATAAAAAGACAATATCAATGCCCCTTGGAAGAGTGGTGGAGGTCGCAGTGGAATAACCTCACTGGTACATGCTCTGCATGACTTCTCTGCTTGCTGTGTCTGCTGTAATCTAATGCTCTGCTTTGCTGATTCACCTCACTGGTACATGCTCTGCATAACTTCTCTGCATGCTGTGTCTGCTGTAATCTAATGCTCTGCTTTGCCGATTCACCTCACTGGTACATGCTCTGCATAACTTCTCTGGTTTATCTGTCCCACTCCATTCAATACCCACATATGTCTGTCCCTTCCCCACTATAGATCTTATCTGATTTTTAGAGGTGCTATACTGCAGAGACTAGAGTCCTAGCTCTGTGTTTGATCACCCAGCCATCTCCTGGTGAGACCACCAGCTGCTAATTTAGCCATATGCAGCTCCCACAATGCCCTTCACCTGATAGTTTAATGTGCCCTATTTATTTAGAAGCTCTGTAAGTGGTGCACTTGTGCTGGGGTGTGCACGCGTCTTCTTGTGCAAAGTGGCTTCGGAGATTAGTGGCAGTTATTTTAGAGGCAGTTAGTCAGGGCAGGAGTCAGGTAACCAACACTTTGACCACTTACTCTCTTTTAACTATGTTTCTGTTAGCTCTCACTTTTTCCTCTATAGTCCTCCACTTTCTAGTAACCCCTCAAATCCCTACACCTAGTAAGAAACTCTTCATCTCTCCCTCCATCCTCCCCATTCATCTCACCTCCTCCTCCAAATTATTCCTAAACATTCAATCCTGGATCTCCAAACACAGACAGCCACCTCATGCTCTCTCTTGCTCCCACCTGCTAACACTTTCTCTGCTCCTCCTCACTGCTGGAGATATCTCTCCAAATCCTGGTCCTCCTCGCCATATCCCCACAGTTACTTCTTCCTCCTATCCACGACCTTCCACAAACTGTCGCAACCCTTCTAACCTCATATCCATCCAACCAATCCCCACTCCCTTAGTTGATCTAACAGAAGCTCTATGGAACGCTCGCTCTGTCTGCAACAAACTTTCCTTCATCAACGATCTTTTCATTACAAACAAACTTTCCTTCCTCACCATCACTGAAACCTGGCTCACCCCCTCTGACACAGCCTCCCCAGCTGCACTTTCATATGGCGGATTCCACCTTTCCCACACCCCCCGCCCCAACAGCAAACATGGCGGAGGCGTAGGTTTTCTCCTATCAGAACACTGCGCTTTCACCCAAATCCCACTGCCACCCTCCGTTACACTCCCCTCTATTGAGGTGCACTGTGTGTGCATCTATTCCCCCTCCAACCTCCAACTGACTGTCTTTTACCGACCCCCAGGGCAAGCCACCACCTTCTTAGACCACTTCACCACCTGGCTGCTTCACTTCCTCTCCACTGACATCACCACTATCATAATGGGTGACTTCAACATCCCCATTAACACTTCCCACTCGTCTGTCTCTAAGTTCCTATCTCTCACTTCTTCCTTCGGACTCACTCAATGGTCTTCCACACCCACCCACAAAGATGGCCACACACTGGACCTCATCTTCACCCGCCTCTGTTCCCTATCTAACCTCTCTAACTCACCTCTCTCTCTCTCTGATCACAGCCTACTTACATTCTCTTCTCTCTCCTCCCCGGGGCAACAATCCCCACTCCACAAACTTGCATACCCTCGCAGAAATCTCAAACACCTTGACTTACACTCACTCTCTGAATCCCTCCTCCCTCTTAAATTCCTTACACGATGCAGACGTTGCTGCTGCTCCATAAAACACCACAATAGCTGCAGCTGTAGACTCGATCGCCCCCCTCACACACACCACATCTCGCACACGCAACAGGCAACCCTGGCACACTAAACTTATTAAATAACTGCGCCGGGCCTCCAGGGTTGCGGAGCGGAGATGGAAAAGGTCTCACTCCATCGAGCACTTCATCGCATTCAAGCAATCCCTCACTAATTTCAAGTCCGCACTCACTACAGCAAAACAAACCTACTTCTCATCTCTCATATCCTCCCTATCTCACAACCCTAAACAGCTATTTAACACTTTCAACTCTCTCCTTCGTCCCCCAGCACCTCCTCCCTCTTCTCTCATCTCAACCGACGACTTTGCCTCATTCTTCAAACAGAAGATTGACACCATCAGACAAAACTTTTGCCTTAAGTTCACACAACCCCTCCTCATATCTATTAAACCCTCCTCCTCCAAACCCCACTTCTCCACCATTACAGAAGGTCAAGTCTCCTCTTTACTCTCCAAATCACACCTCATCACCTGCGAACTTGACCCAATCCCATCCCACCTCATCACTAGCCTTACCACAGTCTTCATCCCAACCCTAACCCACCTCTTCAATCTGTCACTAACAACCGGTGTCTTACCCTCATGTTTCAAACATGCAGCAATCACACCCATCCTCAAAAAGCCCTCCCTTGACCCTTCCTCTCTGACTAGCTACCGCCCCATATCACTCCTCCCCTTTGCCTCAAAACTACTAGAACATGTCACCTTGAACTGTCCTCCCACCTCTCCTCCTGCTCCCTCTTCGACTGCCTGCAATCTGGCTTCCAACTGCATCACTCGACTGAAACTGCCCTGACCAAACTCACCAACAACCTACTAAATGCCAAATCCAAGCGACACTACTCCATCCTCCTCCTTCTGGACCAGTCATCTGCCTTTGACACAGTGGACCATTCCCTCTTACTCCAGATTCTCTCATCTCTTGGCATCATGGACTTGGCTCTATCTTGAATCTCCTCATACTTAACAGACAGGACATTCAGCGTCTCCCACTCACGCACCACCTCCTCATCTCGCCCCCTATCTGTCGGTGTCCCCCAAGGTTCAGTTCTAGGACCTCTGCTCTTCTCCATCTACACCTTTGGCCTGGGACAGCTCATAGAGTCTCACGGTTTTCAGTATCACCTCTATGCTAACGACACACAGATCTACCTCTCTGGACCCGATATCTCCTCCCTACTAACCAAAATCCCATAATGTCTGTGACGCGCCCCCTGGGCCATGTTCTTAGGGGATACCCGGAGCCGGATCAGATGGGGGTTGTAGTCTCCGAGTGGCTGTGACCCGGTCCGTGCCCAGGGTGTCAAACTCAGTGTGCGGCAGTCTTTGTAGATGTTACTAGTGTCGACTACGCCACCCGTTGATTTGCGGTCAAGAGGCCGCCGCTGCAGAAGGGTCCGCTGAGGCTGGTGGTGTATGTGCAGCTGTGGTAGTATAACCCCCAATGGGAGGAGTATAGCCTCAGGGAGTCAGACGTGGAGGATGGTGGTTGTGAAGGTGCAGCAACGAGACTCAGAGGCATCAAATGCAGTTTCAGGGTTTTACTCACTGGTGTTGCTCGGGTCACTCTGTACAGCAGTGACCACCCAAGCCGTGCTGCGTCCACCAGGTCCTGGACTCGGTCAACTCCCGGGCAGTTCTGGAGCGTGGTCCTGAGCTCCCTTCTGACCCTCTCTCTCTGGCCGTTCCCACCAGGGAGCCACCTGTGTCCGGCTCCCTCGGGTCTCTTGGTGGTTGAACCTTCTTTGGCTTCCCTGACCCTATGCTCGGTGTGCCATTCTGGTGGATTTGGTGAGGGTCGTGGCAAATCTTGCCCACGACCTCCGGTTCCTGGCTAAGGTGTGCTTTTGCCTCTGCCAGCTTGGGATCCGGTACCCTTTTGCCGACCCTTCACCCTCTAGTTCTCATGCGGGCTCTTGGGGTCCCCTCTCGTCCTGCGCCTCTGGGTCCCTCTTCCTTCTCCTCTCCAGGACTTACTGCTGACTCGCTGCCTGACTGACTCTGTCCGACTGACTGACCGACGTCTGACCCTGTCCTAAGATGGTGCCCACCTTATATACTCCCTCTATGTGTGAGCTCAGGTGACCAGCACCCAATGAGCTCCTAGCTTTACCCAGACTACTCCCCCTATCTGCCCCTACACTACTGGGATGTTCCACCCCCCTCCCACTCCAGCCAGGGACAGACGCTGTCGTACCTGCACATATATTTGGTGGGAGTACCGTAGTTCCGTCCCCCGGAAATGGGATGTATGTAGTGCATGCAGCCTACTGAGCTCAGTTCCACACTCCATCCTTACCCGGGAGTGGAATACCACACCTCTGGCTTGAGGTGCAGTACCCCTGTAGCAGCCGAGTCCTCAGGGTGCTACATCTGTCTGCCATGTCATCCTTCTTCTCTGACAGATTTCTAAAAATCAACATGGATAAAACAGAGTTCATCATCTTTTCACCCTCTCATTCACATCCCCCATCTGACCTAGCCATCAACGTCAATGGCTGTTCATTCTCCCCAGTCCCACAAGCTCGCTGCCTTGGAGTAACCCTGGACTCTGATTTCTCCTTCAAGCCACATATCCAAGCCCTTTCCACTTCCTGCCGACTCCAACTCAAAAACATCTCCCGGACCCGTGCATTCCTCAGCAAAGACTCTGCAAAAACACTAGTGCATGCCCTCATCATATCCCGCCTCGACTACTGCAACCTCCTGCTCCGTGGCCTCCCTTACAACACTCTTGCGCCTCTCCAATCTATCCTCTCTGTCAATCTCTTCACTGGCTCCCCATTGTCCAGAGAATCCAGTTCAAAACTCTAACCATGGTATACAAAGCCATCCACAACCTGTCTTCCCCATACATCTGTGACCTAGTCTCCCGGTACTTACCTGCACGCAACCTCCGATCCTCACAAGATCTCCTTCTCTACTCCACTCTTATATCCTCCTCCCACAATTGTATACAAGATTTCTCCCTGCATCCCCCCTGCTCTGGAAAGCTCTACCCCAACACAACAGACCCTCGCCGACTGTGGAAACCTTCAAAAGAAACCTGAAGACCCACCTATTCCGACAAGCCTACAACCTGCAGTAACCACCGTTGCACGACCAGTTCTACCCTCACCTAATGTATCCTCACCCATCCCTTCTAGAATGTGAGCCCTCACGAGCAGGGTCCTCGCTCCTCCTGTACAAGTCGCTGACTCGTTTTGTTAAGATTATGTAAATGCTTTTGTTATGTATATCCCTATCACATGTAAAGCGCCATGGAATAAATGGCGCTATAATAATTAATAATAATAATAATAATAATAATTATAAAAAGACAATATCAATTCCCATAGGAAAAGTGGTGGAGGTTACAGTGGATTAAAAAGACAATATCAATGCCCCTTAGAAGAGAGGTGGAAGTCACAGTGGAATAAAAAGACAATGTCAATGCCACTTGGAAGAGTGGTGGAGGTGGCAGTGGAATAAAAAGACAATATCAATGCCCCTTGGAAGAATGATGGAGGTCACAGTGGAATAAAAAGACAATGTCAATGCCCCTTGGAAGAGTGGTAGAGGTGGCAGTAGAATAAAAAGACAATATCAATGCCCCTTGGAAGAATGATGGAGGTCGCAGTGGAATAAAATGACAAAATCAATGCCACGTGGAATAGACATGGAGGTTACAGCAGCTTAACAAGACAGTTTTAATGCCCCTTCGAAGAGTGGTGGAGGTTAGATTCAAATAAAAAGACAATACCAATGCCCCTTGAAAGAGCTGTGGAGTTCAGAGTGGTTTAACCAGACGGTTTTAATGCCCATTGGAAGTGACGTGGAGGTCACAGTAGCTTAAAAAGACGTTTTTAATGCCCCTTGGAAAAGTGGTGGAGGTCGCAGTGGATTGAAAAGACAATATCAATGCCCCTTGGAAGAGTGGTGGAGGTGGCAGTGGAACAAAAAGACAATATCAATGCCCCTTGGAAGAATGATGGAGTTCGCAGAGGAATAAAAAGACAATGTCAATGCCCCTTGGAAGAGTGGTGGAGGTTAGAGTGGAATAAATAGACAATACCAATGCCCCTTGGAAGAGCTGTGGAGTTCAGAGTAGTTTAATCAGATGGTTTTATTCCCCCTTGGAAGAGACGTGGAGGTCACAGTAGATAAACAAGACGGTTTTAATGCCCCTTGGAAAAGTGGTGGAGGTCACAGTGGATTAAAAAGACAATATCAATGCCCAGTGGAAGACACGTGGAGGTCACAGTAGCTTAACAAGACAGTTTTAATGCCCCTTGGAAGAGTGGTGGAGGTCGCAGTGGAATAAAAAGACAACATCAATGTCCCTTGAAAGAGTGGTGGAGGTTACAGTGAAATAAAAAGACAATATCAATGCCTCTTGAAAGAGCTATGGAGTTCAGAGTGGTTTAACCAGATGGTTTTAATGCCCCTTGGAAGAGTGGTGGCGGTCGCAGTGCATTAAAAAGACAATATCAATACCCCTTGGAAGATAGGTGGAGGTTACAGTGGAATAAAAAGACAATATCAATGCCCCTTGGAAGAGCTGTGGAGTTCAGAGTGGTTTAACCAGACGGTTTTAATGCCCATTGGAAGAGATGTGGAGGTCACAGTAGCTTAACAAGACTGTTTTAATGCCTCTTGGAAGAGTGGTGGAGGTTGCAGTGGATTAAAAAGACAATATCAATGCCCCTTAGAAGAGAGGTGGAAGTCGCAGTGGAATAAAAAGACAATATCAATACTGCTTGGAAGAGTGGTGGAGGATACAGTGGACTAAAAAGACAATATCAATGCCCCGTGGAATAGACATAGACGTTACAGTAGCTAAACAAGATGTTTTTAATGCACCTTGGGAGAGTGGAGGAAGTCGTAGTGGAATAAAAAGACAATATCAATGCCCCTTGAAAGAGTTCTGTAGGTTACAGTGGAATAAAAAGACAATATCAATGCCTCTTGCAAGAGCTGTGGAGTACAGAGTGGTTTAAATTGACGGTTTTAATGCACCTTGGAAGATACGTGGAGATCACAGTAGCTTAACAATATCGTTTTAATGTTCCTTGGAAGAGTGGTGGAGGTCACAGTGCATTAAAAAGACAATATCAATGCCACTTGGAAGAGTGGTGAAGGTCCCAGTGGAATAAAAAGGCAATATCAATGCCCCTTGGAAGAGTGGTGGAGGTTACAGTGGAAAAAAAAGACACTATCAATGCCCCGTCAAAGAGACGTGGAGGTCACAGAAGCTTAACAAGACCGTTTTAATGCCTCGTGGAATTGACGTGGAGGTCAAAGTAGCTTAACAAGACAGGTTTTAATGGCCCTTGGAAGAGTTGTGGAGGTCGCAGATGATTAAAAAGACAATATAAATGCCCCTTTGAAGAGTGGTGGAGATCGCAGTGGAATAAAAAGACAATATCAATGCCCCTTGGAAGAGTGGTGGAGGTAACATTGGATTAAAAAGACAATATCAATACCCCTTGGAAGAGCAGTGGAGTTCAGAGTAGTTAAACCAGATGGTTTTAATGCCCATTGGAAGTGACGTGGAGGTTACAGTAGCTTAAAAAGACGTTTTTAATGCCCCTTGGAAAATAGGTGCAGGTCGCAGTGGATTAAAAAGACAATATCAATGCCCCTTGGAAGAGTGGTGGAGGTTACAGTGGAATAAAAAACAATATCAAAGCCCCTTGCAAGAGATGTGGAGTTGAGAGTGGTTTAAATTGACGGTTTTAATGCTCCTTGGAAAAGACGTGGATGTCACAGTAGATTAACAAGACTGTTTTAATGCCCCTTGGAAGAGTGGTGGAGGTCGAAGTGGATTAAAAGGACAATGTCAATGCTCCTTGAAGGAGTGGTTGAAGTCTCAGTGGAATAGAAAGACAATATCAATGCACCTTGGAAGAGTGTTGGAGGTTCCAGTGGAATAAAAAGACAATATCAATGCCCTGTGGAAGAGACATGGAGGTCACAGTAGCTTAACAAGATGGTTTTAATGCCCCTTGCAAGAGAGGTGGAGATCGCAGTGGAATGAAAAGACAATATCAATGCCCCTTGGAAGAGTGGTGGAGGATACAGTGGAATAAAAAGACAATATCAATGCCCCTTGGAAGATCTGTGGAGTTCAGATTGGTTTAACCATACGGTTTTTATGCCCCTTGGAAGATACGTGGAGGTCACAGTAGCTTAACAAGACGGTTTTAATGCCCCGAGGAAGAGTGGTGGAGGTCGCAGTGGAATAAAAAGACAATATCAATGCCTCGTGAAAGAGACGTGGAGGTCACAGTAGCTTAACAGGATGGTTTTAATGCCCTTTGGAAGAGTGGTGGAGGTCGCAGTGGATTAAAAGGACAATATCAATGCCCTTTGGAAGAGTGGTGGAGGTCGCAGTGGAATAAAAATGCAATATCAATGCCCCTTGGTAGAGTTGTGGAGGTTACAGTGGAATTTAAAGTCAATATCAATGCGCCGTGGAAGAGATGTGGAGGTCACTGTAGCTTAACAAGACAGTTTTAATGCCCCTTGGAAGAAAGGTGGAGGTCGCAGTGGAATAAAACGACAATGTCAATGCCCCTTGGAAGAGTGGTGGAGGTTAGAGTAGAATAAAAAGACAATACCAATGCCCCTTGGAAGAGCTGTGGAGTTCAGAGTGGCTTAACCAGACTGTTTTAATGCCCATTGAAAGTGACGTGGAGGTCACAGTAGCTTAAAAAGATGTTTTTAATGCCCCTTGGAATAGTGGTGGAGGTCGCAGTGGATTAAAAAGACAATATCAATGCCCCTTGGATGAGTGGTGGAGGTGGCAGTGGAATAAAAAGACAATATCAATGCCCCTTGGAAGAATGATGGAGGTCGCAGTGGAATAAAAAGACGATGTCGATGCCCCTTGGAAGAGTGGTGGAGGTTGGAGTGGAATAAAAAGACAATACCAATGCCCGTTCGAAGAGCTGTGGAGTTCAGAGTGGTTTAACCAGATGGTTTTATTGCCCCTTGGAAGAGACGTGGAGGTCACAGTAGATTAACAAGACGGTTTTAATGCCCCTTTGAAAAGTGGTGGAGGTCACAGTGGATTAAAAAGACAATATTAATGCCCCGTGGAAGACACGTGGAGGTCACAGTAGCTTAACAAGACAGTTTTAATGCCACTTGGAAGAGTGGTGGAGGTCGCAGTGGAATAAAAAGACAATATCAATGCCCCTTGAAAGAGTGGTGGAGGTTACAGTGAAATAAAAAGACAATATCAATGCCTCTTGAAAGAGCTATGGAGTTCAGAGTGATTTAACCAGATGGTTTTACTGCCCCTTGGAAGAGTGGTGGAGGTCGCAGTGCATTAAAAAGACAATATCAATACCCCTTGGAAGAATGGTTCAGGTTACAGCGGAATAAAAAGACAAATTCAATACCCCTTGGAAGAGCTGTGGAGTTCAGAGTGGTTTAACCAGATGGTTTTAATGCCCCTTGGAAGAGATGTGGAGGTCACAGTAGCTTAACAAGACTGTTTTAATGCCTCTTGGAAGAGTGGTGGAGGTCGCAGTGGATTAAAAAGACAATATCAATGCACCTTAGAAGAGAGGTGGAAGTCGCAGTGGAATAAAAAGACAATATCAATACCCCCAAGAAGAGTGGTGGGGGATACATTGGAATAAAAAGACAATATCAATGCCCCGTGGAATAGACATGGACCTTACAGTAGCTAAACAAGATGTTTTTAATGCAACTTGGGAGAGTGGTGGAAGTCTTAATGGAATAAAAAGACAATATCAATACCCTTGAAATAGTGCTGTAGTTTGCAGCGGAGTAAAAAGACAATATCAATGCTGCTTGGAAGAGTGGTGGAGGTTACAGTGGAATAAAAAGACAATATCAATGCCACTTGGAAGAGTGGTGAAGGTCCCAGTGGAATAAAAAGACAATATCAATGCCCCTTGGAAGAGAGGTGGAGGTTGCAGTGGAATAAAAAGACAATATCAATGCCCCTTGGAAGAGTGGTGAAGGTCCCAGTGGAATAAAAAGACAATATCAATGCCCCTTGAAAGAGAGGTGGAAGTTGCAGTGAAATAAATAGACAATATCAATGCCCCCTGGAAGAGTGCTGGAGGTTACATTGGAATAAAAAGACAATATCAATGCCCCTTCAAGAGCTGTGGAGTTCAGAGTGGTTTAAATTGACGATTTTAATGCCCCTTGGAAGAGACGTGGAGGTGACAGTAGCTTAACAAGACCGTTTTAATGCCCCTTGGAAGAGTGGTGGAGGTCGCAGTGGATTAGAAAGACAATATGAATGCCCCTTGGAAGAGTGGTGGAGGTCGCAGTGGAATAAAAAGACAATATCAATGCCCCTTGGAACAGTGGTGGAGGTAACAGTTAAATAAAAAGACAATATCAATGCCCCGTCGAAGAGATGTGAAGGTCACAATAGCTTAACAAGACGTTTTTTTGCCCCTTGGAAGAGTGGTGGAGGTCGCAGTGGATTAAAAAGACAATATCAAAGAGCCTTGGAAGAGTGGTGGAGGTCGCAGTGGAATAAAAAGACATTATCAATGCCCCTTGGAAGAGTGGTGGAGGTAGCAGTGGAATAAAAGGACAATATCAATGCCCCTTAGACCAGTGGTGGAGCTTACAGAGGAATAAAAAGACAATATCAATGCCGCTTGGAAGAGCTGTGGAGTTCACAGTGGTTTAACCAGGAGGTTTTAAGGCACCGTGGAATAGACGTGGAGGTCACAGTAGCTAAACAAGACGGTTTTAATGCTTCTTGGAAGAGTGATGGAGGTCGCAGTGGATGAAAAAGTCAAAATCAATGCCCCTTGGAAGAGTGGTGGAGGTTTCATTTTAATAAAAAGACAATATCAATGCCTCTTGCAAGAGCTGTGGAGTTCAGAGTGGTTTAAATTGACAGTTTTAATGCCCCTTGGAAGAGACGTGGAGGTCACAGTAGCTTAACAAGATGGTTTTAATGCCCCTTGGAAGAGTGGTGGAGGTTACATTCGAATAAAAAGACAATATCAATGCCTCTTGGAAGAGCTGTGGAGTACAGTGTGGTTTAACCATACGGTTTTAATGCCCCTTGGAAGAGACATGGAGGTCACAGTAGCTTATCAAAACTGTTTTAATGCCCCCTGGAAGAGTGTGGAAGGTCGCAGTGGATTAAAAAGACAATATCAATGCCCCTTTGAAGAGTGGTGGAGGTCACAGTGGAATAAAATGACAATATCAATTCCACTTGGAAGAGATGTGGAGGTCGCAGTGGAATAAAAAGACAATATCAATGCCTCGTGGAAGAAACTTGGAGGTCACAGTAGATTAACAAGATGGTTTTAATGCCACTTGGAAGAGAGGTGGAGGTCGCAGTGGAATAAAAAGACAATATCAATGCCCCTTGGAAGAGTGATGGAGGTTACAGTGGAATAAAGAGACAATATCAATGACTATTGGAAGTGTGGTGGAGGTCGCAGTGGAATGAAAAGACAATATTAATGCCCCTTGCAAGAGTTGTGGAGGTCGCAGTAAAATAAAAAGACAATATCAATGCCCCTTGGAAGAGTGGTGCATGTTACAGTGGAATAAAGAGACAATATCAATGCCCCTTGGAAGAGCTGTGGAGTACACAGTGGTTTAACGAGAAGGTCTTAAGGCACCGTGGAATAGACGTGGAGGTCACAGTAGCTAAACAAGACGGTTTTAATGCTTCTTGGAAGAGAGATGGAGGTCGCAGTTGAATAAAAAGACAATATCAATGCCCCTTGGAAGAGTGGTGGAGGTTACAGTGGAATAAAGAGACAATATCAATGACCCTTGGTAGAGTGGTGGAGGTCGCAGAGCAATAAAAAGACAATATTAATGCCCCTTGGAAGAGTGGTGGAGGTCCCAGAAAGATAAAAAGACAATATCAATGCCCCTTGGAAGAGTGGTGGAGGTTACAGTGGAATAAAAAGACAATATCAATGCCTCTTGCAAGAGCTGTGGAGTTCAGTGTGGTTTAAATTTACGGCTTTAATGCCCCTTGGAAGAGACGTGGAGGTCACAGTAGCTTAACAAGACGGTTTTAATGCCCCTTGGAAGAGTGGTGGAGGTCGCAGTGGATTAAAAAGACATTATCGATGCCCCTTGAAAGAGTGGTGGAGGTTACAGTGGAATAAAAAGACAATATCAATGACCCTTGGAAGAGAATTGGATGTTACAGTGGAAAAAAAAGACAATATCAATGCCCCTTGGAAGAGAGGTTGATGTCGCAGTGGAATAAAAAGACAATATCAATGACCCTTGGAAGAGTGGTAGAGGTCGCAGTGGAATAAAAAGGCAATATCAATGCCCCTTGGAAGAGTGGTGGAGGTTACAGTGGAATAAAAAGACAATATCAATGACCCTTGGAAGAGTGGTGGAGGTCGCAGTGGAATAAAAAGACAATATTAATGCCCCTTGGAATAGTGGTGGAGGTCGCAGTAAAATAAAAAGACAATATCAATGCCCCTTGGAAGAGTGGTGGAGGTTACAGTGGAATAAAAAGACAATATCAATGCCCCTTGGAAGAGCTGTGGAGTTCACAGTGGTTTAACAAGATGGTTTTAAGGCACCGTGAATAAGATGTGGAGCTCACAGTAGCTAAACATGACGGTTTTAATGCTTCTTGGAAGAGTGATGGAGGTCGCAGTGGATTAAAAAGACAAAATCAATGCCCCTTGGAAGAGTGGTGGAGGTTACAGTGGAATAAAAAGACAATATCAATTCCTTTTGAAAGAGCTGTGGAGTTCAGAGTGGTTTAAATTGACGGTTTTAATGCCCCTTGGAAGAGACGTGGCGGTCACAGTAGCTTAACAAGACGGTTTTAATGCCCCTTGGAAGAGTGGTGGAAGTCGCAGTGGAATGAAAAGACAATATCAATGCCCCTTGGAAGAGTGCTGGAGATTACAAAGGAATAAAAAGACAATATCAATGCCTCTTGCAAGAGCTGTGGAGTTCAGAGTGGTTTAAATTGACGGCTTTAATGCCCCATGGAAGAGAAATGGAGGCCACAGTAGCTTAATAAGACGGTTTTATTGCCACTTGGAAAAGTGGTGGAGGTCGCAGTGGATTAAAAAGACAATATCAATGCCCCTTGGAAGAGTGGTGGAGGTGGCAGTGGAATAAAAAGACAATATCAATGCCCCTTGGAAGAGTGGTGGAGTTTACAGTGGAATAAAAAGACAATTTCAATGCCACGTGAAAGAAAAGTGGATGTCACAGTAGCTTAACAAGATGGTTTTAATGCCCCTTGGAAGAGAGGTGTAAGTTGCAGTGGAATAAAAAGACAATATCAATGCCCCTTGGAAGAGTGCTGGAGGTTACAGTGGAATTAAAAACAATATCAAAGCCCCTTGCAAGAGCAGTGGAGTTGAGAGTGGTTTAAATTGACGGTTTTAATGCCCCTTGGAATAGACGTGGAGGTCACAGTAAATTAACAAGACTGTTTTAATGCCCCTTGGAAGAGTGGTGGAGTTCGAAGTGGATTAAAAAGACAATGTCAATGCTCCTTGAAGGAGTGTTTGAAGTCTCCGTGGAATAAAAAGACAATATCAATGCCCCTTGGAACAGTGTTGGAGGTTCCAGTGGAATAAAAAGACAATATCAATGCCCTGTGGAAGAGACATGGAGGTCACAGTAGCTTAACAAGACGGTTTTAATGCCGCTTGGAAGAGTAGTGGAGGTCGTAGTGGAAAAAAAAGACAATATCAATGCCCCTTGGAAGAGTGATGGAGGATACAGTGGATTAAAAAGACAATATCAATGCCCCTTGGAAGATCTGTGGAGTTCAGATTGGATAACCATACGGTCTTAATGCCCCTTGGAAGAGACGTGGAGGTCACAGTAGCTTAACAAGACGGTTTTAATGCCACATGGAAGAGTGGTGGAGGTCGCAGTGGAATAAAAAGACAATATTAATGCCCTTTGCAAGAGTTGTGGAGGTCGCAGTAAAATAAAAAGACAATATCAATGCCCCTTGGAAGAGTGGTGCAGGTTACAGTGGAATAAAGAGACAATATCAATGCCCCTTGGAAGAGCTGTGGAGTACACAGCGGTTTAACGAGAAGGTCTTAAGGCACCGTGGAATAGACGTGGAGGTCACAGTAGCTAAACAAGGCGGTTTTAATGCTTCTTGGAAGAGAGATGGAGGTCGCAGTGGAATAAAAAGACAATATCAATGCCCCTTGGAAGAGTGGTGGAGGTTACAGTGGAATAAAGAGACAATATCAATGACCCTTGGTAGAGTGGTGGAGGTCGCAGAGCAATAAAAAGACAATATTAATGCCCCTTGGAAGAGTGGTGGAGGTCCCAGAAAGATAAAAAGACAATATCAATGCCCCTTGGAAGAGTGGTGGAGGTTACAGTGGAATAAAAAGACAAT
The DNA here is from genome assembly GCF_046119375.1 of Phyllobates terribilis. Lineage (NCBI taxonomy): Eukaryota > Metazoa > Chordata > Amphibia > Anura > Dendrobatidae > Phyllobates > Phyllobates terribilis. Next base: position 12,630,746 of record NW_027362784.1, on the reverse strand, counting down.
ATCAATGCCTCTTGCAAGAGGAGCTGTGGAGTTCAGAGTGGTTTAAATTTACGGTTTTAATGCCCCTTGGAAGAGACGTGGAGGTCACAGTAGCTTAACAAGACGGTTTTAATGCCCCTTGGAAGTGTGGTGGAGGTCGCAGTGGATTAAAAAGACATTATCGATGCCCCTTGAAAGAGTGGTGGAGGTTACAGTGGAATAAAAAGACAATATCAATGACCCTTGGAAGAGGATTGGATGTTACAGTGGAATAAAAAGACAATATCAATGCCCCTTGGAAGAGAGGTTGATGTCGCAGTGGAATAAAAAGACAATATCAATGACCCTTGGAAGAGTGGTGGAGGTCGCAGTGGAATAAAAAGGCAATATCAATGCCCCTTGGAAGAGTGGTGGAGGTGGCAGTGGAATAAAAAGACAATATCAATGCCCCTTGGAAGAGTGGTGGAGTTTACAGTGGAATAAAAAGACAATTTCAATGCCACGTGAAAGAAAAGTGGATGTCACAGTAGCTTAACAAGATGGTTTTAATGCCCCTTGGAAGAGAGGTGTAAGTTGCAGTGGAATAAAAAGACAATATCAATGCCCCTTGGAAGAGTGCTGGAGGTTACAGTGGAATTAAAAACAATATCAAAGCCCCTTGCAAGAGCAGTGGAGTTGAGAGTGGTTTAAATTGACGGTTTTAATGCCCCTTGGAAGAGACGTGGAGGTCACAGTAAATTAACAAGACTGTTTTAATGCCCCTTGGAAGAGTGGTGGAGTTCGAAGTGGATTAAAAAGACAATGTCAATGCTCCTTGAAGGAGTGTTTGAAGTCTCCGTGGAATAAAAAGACAATATCAATGCCCCTTGGAACAGTGTTGGAGGTTCCAGTGGAATAAAAAGACAATATCAATGCCCTGTGGAAGAGACATGGAGGTCACAGTAGCTTAACAAGACGGTTTTAATGCCGCTTGGAAGAGTAGTGGAGGTCGTAGTGGAAAAAAAAGACAATATCAATGCCCCTTGGAAGAGTGATGGAGGATACAGTGGATTAAAAAGACAATATCAATGCCCCTTGGAAGACCTGTGGAGTTCAGATTGGATAACCATACGGTCTTAATGCCCCTTGGAAGAGACGTGGAGGTCACAGTAGCTTAACAAGACGGTTTTAATGCCACATGGAAGAGTGGTGGAGGATGCAGTGGAATAAAAAGACAATATCAATGCACCGTGGAAGAGACGTGGAGGTCACAGTAGCTTAACAAGATGGTTTTAATGCCCTTTGGAAAAGTGGTGGAGGTCGCTTGTGGATTAAAAAGACAATATCAATGCCCTTTGGAAGAGTGGTGGAGGTGGCAGTGGAATAAAAATACAATATCAATGCCAATTGGTAGAGTGGTGGAGGTTACATTGTAATTTAGAGACTAAATCAATTCCCCGTGGAAGAGATGTGGTGGTCACTGTAGCTTAAGAAGACAGTTTTAATGCCCCTTGGAAGAATGGTGGAGGTCGCAGTGGAATAAAAAGACAATGTCAATGCCCCTTGGAAGAGTGGTGGAGGTTAGAGTGGAATAAAAAGACAATACCAATGCCCCTTGGAAGAGCTGTGGAGTTTAGAGTGGTTTATCCAGACGGTTTTAATGCCCACTGGAAGTGACGTGGAGGTCACAGTAGATTAAAAAGATGTTTTTATTGACCTTTGGAAAAGTGGTGGAGGTCGCAGTGGATTAAAAAGACGATATCAATGCCCCTTGGAAGAGTGGTGGAGGTGGCAGTGGAATAAAAAGACAATGTCAATGCCCATTGGAAGAGTGGTGGAGCTTAGAGTGGAATAAAAAGACAACACCAATGCCCCTTGGAAGAGCTGTGGAGTTCAGAGTAGTTTAACCAGATGGTTTTATTGCCCCTTGGAAGAGACGTGGAGGTCAAAGTAGATTAACAAGACGTTTTAATGCCCCTTGGAAAAGTGGTGGAAGTCACAGTGGATTAAAAAGACAATATCAATGCCCCGTGGAAGACACGTGGAGGTCACAGTAGCTTAACAAGACAGTTTTAATGCCCTTTGGAAGAGTGGTGGAGGTCGCAGTTGAATAAAAAGACAATGTCAATGCCCCTTGAAAGAGTGGTGGAGGTTACAGTGAAATAAAAAGACAATATCAATGCCTCTTGAAAGAGCTATGGAGTTCAGAGTGGTTTAACCAGACAGTTTTAAAGCCCTTTGGAAGAGTGGTGGAGGTCGCAGTGCATTAAAAAGACAATATCAATACCCCTAAGAAGAATGGTGGAGGTTGCAGTGGTATAAAAAGACAATATCAATGCCCCTTGGAAGAGCTGTGGAGTTCAGAGTGGTTTAACCAGACGGTGTTAATGCCCCTTGGAAGAGATGTGGAGGTCACAGTAGGTTAAGAACACTGTTTTAATGCTTCTTGGAAGAGTCGTGGAGGTCGCAGAGTATAAAAAAGACAATATCAATGCCCTTTAGAAGAGAGGTGGAAGTCGCAGTTGAATAAAAAGACAATATCAATACCCCTTGGAAGAGTGGTGGAGGATACAGGAGAATAAAAAGACAATATCAATGCCCCATGGAATAGACATGGACGTTGCAGTAGCTAAACAAGATGTTTTTAATGCACCTTGGGAGAGTGGTGGAAGTCGTAGTGGAATAAAAGACAATATCAATGCCCCTTGAAAGAGTGCTGTAGGTTACAGTGGAGTAAAAAGACAATATCTATGCCTCTTGTAAGAGCTGTGGAGTTCAGAGTGGTTTAAATTGACAGTTTTAATGCACCTTGGAAGAGACGTGGAGGTCACAGTAGCTTAATGCGGTTTTAATGCGCCTTGAAGAGTGATGGAGGTCGCAGTGGAATAAAAAGACAATATCAATGCCACTTGGAAGAGGGGTGAAGGTCCCAGTGGAATAAAAAGACAACATCAATGCCCCTTGGAAGAGCCGTGGAGGTTACAGTGGAATAAAAAGACAATATCAATGTCCCGTGAAAGAGACGTGGAGGTCACAGTAGCTAAACAAGACGGTTTTAATGCTTCTTGGAAGAGTGATGGAGGTCGCAGTGGATGAAAAAGACAAAATCAATGCCCCTTGGAAGAGTGGTGGAGGTTACAGTGGAATAAAAAGACAATATCAATGCCTCTTGCAAGAGCTGTGGAGTTCAGAGTGGTTTAAATTGACAGTTTTAAAGCCCCTTGGAAGAGACGTGGTGGTCACAGTAGCTTAACAAGATGGTTTTAATGCCACTTGGAAGAGTGGTGGAGGTTACATTCGAATAAAAAGACAATATCAATGCCTCTTGGAAGAGCTGTGGAGTACAGAGTGGTTTAACCATACGGTTTTAATGCCCCTTGGAAGAGACATGGAGGTCACAGTAGCTTCTCAAAACTGTTTTAATGCCCCCTGGAAGAGTGTGGAAGGTCGCAGTGGATTAAAAAGACAATATCAATGCCCCTTAGAAGAGTGGTGGAGGTCACAGTGGAATAAAAAGACAATATCAATTCCACTTGGAAGAGATGTGGAGGTCGCAGTGGAATAAAAAGACAATATCAATGCCTCGTGGAAGAGACTTGGAGGTCACAGTAGATTAACAAGATGGTTTTAATGCCCCTTGGAAGAGAGGTGGAGGTTGCAGTGGAATAAAAAGACAATATCAATGCCCCTTGGAAGAGTGATGGAGGTTACAGTGGAATAAAAAGACAATATCAATGACTATTGGAAGTGTGGTGGAGGTCGCAGTGGAATAAAAAGACAATATTAATGCCCTTTGCAAGAGTTGTGGAGGTCGCAGTAAAATAAAAAGACAATATCAATGCCCCTTGGAAGAGTGGTGCAGGTTACAGTGGAATAAAGAGACAATATCAATGCCCCTTGGAAGAGCTGTGGAGTACACAGTGGTTTAACGAGAAGGTCTTAAGGCACCGTGGAATAGACGTGGAGGTCACAGTAGCTAAACAAGACGGTTTTAATGCTTCTTGGAAGAGAGATGGAGGTCGCAGTGGAATAAAAAGACAATATCAATGCCCCTTGGAAGAGTGGTGGAGGTTACAGTGGAATAAAGAGACAATATCAATGACCCTTGGTAGAGTGGTGGAGGTCGCAGAGCAATAAAAAGACAATATTAATGCCCCTTGGAAGAGTGGTGGAGGTCCCAGAAAGATAAAAAGACAATATCAATGCCCCTTGGAAGAGTGGTGGAGGTTACAGTGGAATAAAAAGACAATATCAATGCCTCTTGCAAGAGGAGCTGTGGAATTCAGAGTGGTTTAAATTTACGGTTTTAATGCCCCTTGGAAGAGACGTGGAGGTCACAGTAGCTTAACAAGACGGTTTTAATGCCCCTTGGAAGAGTGGTGGAGGTCGCAGTGGATTAAAAAGACATTATCGATGCTCCTTGAAAGAGTGGTGGAGGTTATAGTGGAATAAAAAGACAATATCAATGACCCTTGGAAGAGTATTGGATGTTACAGTGGAATAAAAAGACAATATCAATGCCCCTTGGAAGAGAGGTTGATGTCGCAGTGGAATAAAAAGACAATATCAATGACCCTTGGAAGAGTGGTGGAGGTCGCAGTGGAATAAAAAGGCAATATCAATGCCCCTTGGAAGAGTGGTGGAGGTTACAGTGGAATAAAAAGACAATATCAATGACCCTTGGAAGAGTGGTGGAGGTCACAGTGGAATAAAAATACAATATTAATGCCCCTTGGAATAGTGGTGGAGGTCACAGTAAAATAAAAAGACAATATCAATGCTCCTTGGAACAGTGGTGGAGGTTACTGTGGAATAAAAAGACAATATCAATGCCCCTTGGAAGAGCTGTGGAGTTCACAGTGGTTTAACCAGAAGGTTTTAAGGCACCGTGAATAAGATGTGGAGCTGACAGTAGCTAAACATGACGGTTTTAATGCTTCTTGGAAGAGTGATGGAGGTCTCAGTGGATTAAAAATACAAAATCAATGCCCCTTGGAAGAGTGGTGGAGGTTACAGTGGAATAAAAAGACAATATCAATGCCTTTTGAAAGAGCTGTGGAGTTCAGAGTGGTTTAAACTGACGGTTTTAATGCCCCTTGGAAGAGACGTGGCGGTCACAGTAGCTTAACAAGACGGTTTTAATGCCCCTTGGAAGAGTGGTGGAAGTCGCAGTGGAATGAAAAGACAATATCAATGACCCTTGGAAGAGTGCTGGAGATTACAAAGGAATAAAAAGACAATATCAATGCCTCTTGCAAGAGCTGTGGAGTTCAGAGTGGTGTAATTGACGGCTTTAATGCCCCATGGAAGAGAAATGGAGGCCACAGTAGCTTAATAAGACGGTTTTATTGCCACTTGGAAAAGTGGTGGAGGTCGCAGTGGATTAAAAAGACAATATCAATGCCCCTTGGAAGAGTGGTGGAGGTGGCAGTGTAATAAAAAGACAATATCAATGCCCCTTGGAAGAGTGGTGGAGTTTACAGTGGAATAAATAGACAATTTCAATGCCACGTGAAAGAAACGTGGATGTCACAGTAGCTTAACAAGATGGTTTTAATGCCCCTTGGAAGAGAGGTGTAAGTTGCAGTGGAATAAAAAGACAATATCAATGCCCCTTGGAAGAGTGCTGGAGGTTACAGTGGAATTAAAAACAATATCAAAGCCCCTTGCAAGAGCAGTGGAGTTGAGAGTGGTTTAAATTGACGGTTTTAATGCCCCTTGGAAGAGACGTGGAGGTCACAGTAAATTAACAAGACTGTTTTAATGCCCCTTGGAAGAGTGGTGGAGTTCGAAGTGGATTAAAAAGACAATGTCAATGCTCCTTGAAGGAGTGGTTGAAGTCTCCGTGGAATAAAAAGACAATATCAATGCCCCTTGGAACAGTGTTGGAGGTTCCAGTGGAATAAAAAGACAATATCAATGCCCTGTGGAAGAGACATGGAGGTCACAGTAGCTTAACAAGACGGTTTTAATGCCGCTTGGAAGAGTAGTGGAGGTCGTAGTGGAAAAAAAAGACAATATCAATGCCCCTTGGAAGAGTGGTGGAGGATACAGTGGATTAAAAAGACAATATCAATGCCCCTTGGAAGATCTGTGGAGTTCAGATTGGATAACCATACGGTCTTAATGCCCCTTGGAAGAGACGTGGAGGTCACAGTAGCTTAACAAGACGGTTTTAATGCCACATGGAAGAGTGGTGGAGGATGCAGTGGAATAAAAAGACAATATCAATGCACCGTGGAAGAGACGTGGAGGTCACAGTAGCTTAACAAGATGGTTTTAATGCCCTTTGGAAAAGTGGTGGAGGTCGCTTGTGGATTAAAAAGACAATATCAATGCCCTTTGGAAGAGTGGTGGAGGTGGCAGTGGAATAAAAATACAATATCAATGCCAATTGGTAGAGTGGTGGAGGTTACATTGTAATTTAGAGACTAAATCAATTCCCCGTGGAAGAGATGTCGTGGTCACTGTAGCTTAAGAAGACAGTTTTAATGCCCCTTGGAAGAATGGTGGAGGTCGCAGTGGAATAAAAAGACAATGTCAATGCCCCTTGGAAGAGTGGTGGAGGTTAGAGTGGAATAAAAAGACAATACCAATGCCCCTTGGAAGAGCTGTGGAGTTCAGAGTGGTTTAACCAGACGGTTTTAATGCCCACTGGAAGTGACGTGGAGGTCACAGTAGGTTAAAAAGATGTTTTTATTGACCTTTGGAAAAGTGGTGGAGGTCGCAGTGGATTAAAAAGACGATATCAATGCCCCTAGGAAGAGTGGTGGAGGTGGCAGTGGAATAAAAAGACAATGTCAATGCCCATTGGAAGAGCTGTGGAGTTCAGAGTGGTTTAACCAGACGGTTTTAATGCCCCTTGGAAGAGATGTGGAGGTCACAGTAGGTTAAGAAGACTGTTTTAATGCTTCTTGGAAGAGTCGTGGAGGTCGCAGAGTATAAAAAAGACAATATCAATGCCCTTTAGAAGAGAGGTGGAAGTCGCAGTGGAATAAAAAGACAATATCAATACCCCTTGGAAGAGTGGTGGAGGATAAAGGGGAATAAAAAGACAATATCAATGCCCCATGGAATAGACATGGACGTTACAGTAGCTAAACAAGATGTTTTTAATGCACCTTGGGAGAGTGGTGGAAGTCGTAGTGGAATAAAAGACAATATCAATGTCCCTTGAAAGAGTGCTGTAGGTTACAGTGGAGTAAAAAGACAATATCTATGCCTCTTGTAAGAGCTGTGGAGTTCAGAGTGGTTTAAATTGACAGTTTTAATGCACCTTGGAAGAGACGTGGAGGTCACAGTAGCTTAACAATGCGGTTTTAATGCACCTTGCAAAAGTGGTGGAGGTCGCAGTGGATTAAAAGGACAATATCAATGCCACTTGGAAGAGGGGTGAAGGTCCCAGTGGAATAAAAAGACAACATCAATGCCCCTTGGAAGAGCCGTGGAGGTTACAGTGGAATAAAAAGACAATATCAATGTCCCGTGAAAGAGACGTGGAGGTCACAGTAGCTTAACAAGACGGTTTTATTGCCCCTTGGAAGAGAGGTGGAAGTTGCAGTGGAATAAAAAGACAATCTCAATGCCCCTTGGAAGAGTGCTGGAGGTTACATTGGAATAAAAAGACAATATTAATGCTCCTTGCAAGAGCTGTGGAGTTCAGAGTGGTTTAAATTGACGGTTTTAATGCCCCTTGAAGGAGTGGTGGAGGTCGCAGTGGAATAAAAAGACAATATCAATGCCCCTTGAAAGAGTGGTGGAGGTTACAGTTGAATAGAAAGACAATATCAATGCCCCTTGGAAGAGTGATGGAGGTTACAGTGGAATAAAAAGACAATATCAATGACCCTTGGAACAGTGGTGGAGGTTACAGTGGAATAAAAAGACAATAATAATGCCCCTTGGAAGAGCTGTGGAGTTCAGAGTGGTATAACCAGACGGTTTTAACGCTCCTTGGCAGAGACGTGGTGGTCTCAGTAACTTAACAAGACGGTTTTAATGCCCCTTGGAAGAGTGGTGGAGGTCGCAGTGGAATAAAAAACAATATCAATGCCCCTTGGAAGATTGGTGGAGGTTACAGTTGAATAAAAAGACAATATCAATGCCCCGTGGAAGAGATGTGGAGAACTCTGTAGCTTAACAATATGGTTTTAATGCCCCTTAGAAGAGTGGTGGAGGTCGAAGTGGAATATAAAGACAATGTCAATGCCCCTTGGAAGAGTGGTGGAGGTTAGAGTGGAATAAAAAGACAATACAAATGCCCCTTGGAAGAGCTGTGGAGTTCTGAGTGGTTTAACCAGATGGTTTTAATGCCTCTTGGAAGAGAAGTCGACGTCACAGTAGCATCACAAGTCAGTTTTAATGCCCCTTGGAAGAGTGGTGGAGTTCGCAGTGGATTAAAAAGACAATATCAATGCCCCTTGGAAGAGTGGTGGAGGTCGCAGTGGAATAAAAAGACAATATCAATGCCCCGTGGAAGGGATGTGGAGGTCACAGTAGCTTAACAAGACAGTTTTAATGCCCCTTGGAAAAGTGGTGGAGGTTGCAGGGGATTAAAAAGACAATAACAATGCCCATTGGAAGAGTGGTGAAGGTCGCACTGGAATAAAAAGACAAAATCAATGCCCCTTGGAAGAGTGGTGGAGGTTACAATGGAACAAAAGGACAATATCAATGCCCCTTGGAAGAGCTGTGGAGTTCAGAGTGGATTAACCAGACTGTTTTAATGCCCCTTGGAAGAGACGTGGAGGTCACAGTAGCTTAACATGACTGTTTTAATGCCCCTTGGAAGAGTGGTGGAGGTCGCAGTAGATTAAAAAGACAATATCAATGCCCCTTAGAAGAGAGGTGGAAATCGCAGTGGAATAAAAAGACCATGTCAATGCCACTTGGAAGAGTGGTGGAGGTTACAGTGGAATAAAAAGACAATATCAATGCCCCGTGGAATAGACATGGACGTGACAGTAGCTTAACAAGACGGCTTTAATGTCCCTTGGAAGAGTGGTGGAGGTAGCAGTGGATTAAAAAGACAATATCAATGCCCATTGGAAGAGTGGTAGAGGTCGCAGTGGTATAAAAAGACAAAATCAATGCCCCTTGGAAGAGTGGTGGAGGTTACAGTGGAATAAAAAGTCAATATCAATGCCCCATGGAAGAGTTGTGGAGGTTACTGTAGATTAACAAGATGGTCTTAATGCCCCTTGGAAGAGTGGTGGAGGTCGCAGTGGAATAAATAGACAATGTCAATGCCCCTTGGAAGAGTGGTGGAGGTTAGAGTGGAATAGAAAGACAATACCAGTGCTCCTTGGAAAAGCTGAGGAGTTCAGAGAGTTTTAAATTGACGGTTTTAATGCCCCTTGGAAGTGACGTGGAGGTCGCAGTGGATTAAAAAGACAATATCAATGCCCATTGGAAGAGTGGTGGAGGTCGCAGTGGATTAAAAAGACAATATCAATGCCCATTGGAAGAGTGGTGGAGTTCACAGTGCAATAAAAAGACAATATCAATGACCGTTGTAGGGACGTGGAGTTCAGAGTGTTTAACCAGACGGTTTTAATGCAACTTGGAAGAGACAAGGAGGTCACAGTAGCTTAACAAGACTGTTTTAATGCCCCTTGGAAGAGTGGTGGAGATCGTTGTGGATTTAAAAGACAATATCAATGCCCCTTAGAAGAGTGGTGGAGGTCGCAGTGGAATAAAAAGACAATATCAATGCCCCTTGGAAGATTGGTGGAGATTACAGTGGAATAAAAAGGCAATAACAGTGCCACTTGGAAGAGTGGTGGAGGTTACAGTGGAATAAAAAGACAATATCAATGCCCTGTGTAAGAAACTTGGAGGTCACAGTAGCTTAGCAAGACAGTTTTAATGCCCCTTGGAAGAGTCGTGGACGTCGCAGAGGAATAAAAAGACAATATCAATGCACTTGGAAGAGTGGTGGAGGTCGCAGTGGAATAAAAAGACAATATCAATGCCCCGCGGAAGGGAAGTGGAGGTCAAAGCAGCTTAACTAGATGGTTTTAATGCCCATTAGAAGAGTGGTGGAGGTCGAAGTGGAATAAAAAGACAATGTCAATGCCCCTTGGAAGAGTTGTGGAGGTAGCAGGGGATTAAAAAGACAATAACAATGCCCCTTGGAAGAGTGGTGGAGGTCGCAGTGGAATAAAAAGACAAAATCAATTCCCCTTGGAAGAGTGGTGGAGGTTACAGTGGAATAAAAAGACAATATCAATGCCCCTTGGAAGAGCTGTGGAGTTCAGAGTGGTTTAACCAGACGGTTTTAATGCCCCTTGGAAGAGACGTGGAGGTCACAGTAGCTTAACAAGACTGTTTTAATGCCCCTTGGAAGAGTGGTGGAGGTCGCAGTGGATTAAAAAGACAATATCAACCCCCCTTAGAAGAGAGGTGGAAGTCGCAGTTGAATAAAAAGACAATGTCAATGCCACTTAGAAGAGTGGTGGAGGTTACAGTGGAATAAAAAGACAATATCAATGCCACTTGGAAGAGTGGTGGAGGTTACAGTGGAATAAAAAGACAATATCAATGCCCTGTGTAAGAAACTTGGAGGTCACAGTAGCTTAGCAAGACAGTTTTAATGCCCCTTGGAAGAGTCGTGGACGTCGCAGAGGAATAAAAAGACAATATCAATGCACTTGGAAGAGTGATGGAGGTTACAGTGGAATAAAAAGACAATATCAATGCCCCTTGGAACAGTGGTGGAGGTTACAGTGGAATAAAAAGATAATAATAATGCTCCTTGGAAGAGCTGTGGAGTTCAGAGTGGTATAACCAGATGGTTTTACCTCTCTTTGGAAGAGACGGGGAGGTCACAGTAACTTAACAAGACGGTTTTAATGCCCCTTGGAAGAGTGGTGGAGGTCGCAGTGGAATAAAAAAACAATATCAATGCCCCTTGGAAGATTGGTGGAGGTTACAGTGGAATAAAAAGACAATATCAATGCCCCGTGGAAGAGATGTGGAGATCTCTGTAGCTTAACAATATGGTTTTAATGCCCCTTGGAAGAGTGGTGGAGGTCGCAGTGGAATAAAAAGACAATGTCAATGCCCCTTGGAAGAGTGGTGGAGGTTAGAGTGGAATAAAAAGACAATACAAATGCCCCTTGGAAGAGCTGTGGAGTTCAGAGTGGTTTAACCAGATGGTTTCAATGCCCCTTGGAAGAGAAGTCGACGTCACAGTAGCATAACAAGACGGTTTTAAAGCCCCTTGGAAGAGTGGTGGAGTTCGCAGTGGATTAAAAAGACAATATCAATGCCCTTTGGAAGAGTGGTGGAGGTCGCAGTGGAATAAAAAGACTATATCAATGCCTCGCGGAAGGGAAGTGGAGGTCACAGCAGCTTAACAAAATGGTTTTAATGCCCCTTAGAAGAGTGGTGGAGGTCGCAGTGGATTAAAAAGACAATATCAATGCCCCTTAGAAGAGAGGTGGAAGTCGCAGTTGAATAAAAAGACAATGTCAATGTCACTTGGAAGAGTGGTGGAGGTTACAGTGGAATAAAAAGACAATATCAATGCCCCGTGGAATAGACATGGACGTGACAGTAGCTTAGCAAGACGGCTTTAATGCCCCTTGGAAGAGTGGTGGAGGTTGTAGTGGATTAAAAAGACAATATCAGTGCCCATTGCAAGATTGGTGGAGGTTACAGTGGAATAAAAAGACAATATCAATGCCCCGTGGAAGAGATGTGGAGATCTCTGTAGCTTAACAATATGGTTTTAATGCCCCTTGGAAGAGTGGTGGAGGTCGCAGTGGAATAAAAAGACAATGTCAATGCCCCTTGGAAGAGTGGTGGAGGTTAGAGTGGAATAAAAAGACAATACAAATGCCCCTTGGAAGAGCTGTGGAGTTCAGAGTGGTTTAACCAGATGGTTTCAATGCCCCTTGGAAGAGAAGTCGACGTCACAGTAGCATAACAAGACGGTTTTAAAGCCCCTTGGAAGAGTGGTGGAGTTCGCAGTGGATTAAAAAGACAATATCAATGCCCTTTGGAAGAGTGGTGGAGGTCGCAGTGGAATAAAAAGACTATATCAATGCCCCGCGGAAGGGAAGTGGAGGTCACAGCAGCTTAACAAAATGGTTTTAATGCCCCTTAGAAGAGTGGTGGAGGTCGAAGTGGAATAAAAAGACAATGTCAATGCCCCTTGGAAGAGTTGTGGAGGTAGCAGGGGATTAAAAAGACAATAACAATGCCCCTTGGAAGAGTGGTGGAGGTCGCAGTGGAATAAAAAGACAAAATCAATTCCCCTTGGAAGAGTGGTGGAGGTTACAGTGGAATAAAAAGACAATATCAATGCCCCTTGAAAGAGCTGTGGAGTTCAGAGTGGTTTAACCAGACGGTTTTAATGCCCCTTGGAAGAGACGTGGAGGTCACAGTAGCTTAACAAGACTGTTTTAATGCCCCTTGGAAGAGTGGTGGAGGTCGCAGTGGATTAAAAAGACAATATCAATGCCCCTTAGAAGAGAGGTGGAAGTCGCAGTTGAATAAAAAGACAATGTCAATGTCACTTGGAAGAGTGGTGGAGGTTACAGTGGAATAAAAAGACAATATCAATGCCCCGTGGAATAGACATGGACGTGACAGTAGCTTAGCAAGACGGCTTTAATGCCCCTTGGAAGAGTGGTGGAGGTTGTAGTGGATTAAAAAGACAATATCAGTGCCCATTGCAAGAGTGGTGGAGGTTACAGTGGAATAAAAAGACAATATCAATGCCCCATGGAAGAGTTGTGGAGGTCACAGTAGCTTAACAAAATGGTTTTAATGCCCCTTAGAAGAGTGGTGGAGGTCGAAGTGGAATAAAAAAAAAATGTCAATGCCCCTTGGAAGAGTGGTGGAGGTTAGAGTGGAATAAAAAGACAATACAAATGCCCCTTGGAAGAGCTGTGGAGTTCAGAGTGGTTAAACCAGATGGTTTTAATGCCCCTTGGAAGAGAAGTCGACGTCACAGTAGCATAACAAGTCAGTTTTAATGGCCCATGGAAGAGTGGTGGAGTTCGCAGTGGATTAAAAAGACAATATCAATGCCCCTTTGAAGAGTGGTGGAGGTCGCACTGGAATAAAAAGACAATATCAATGCCCCGTGGAAGGGACGTGGAGGTCACAGTAGCTTAACAAGACGGTTTTAATGCCCCTTGGAAAAGTGGTGGAGGCTGCAGGGGATTAAAAAGACAATAACAATGCCCATTAGAAGAGTGGTGGAGGTCGCAGTGGAATAAAAAGACAAAATCAGTGCCCCTTGGAAGAGTGGTGGAGGTTACAATGGAACAAAAGGACAATATCAATGCCCCTTGGAAGAGCTGTGGAGTTCAGAGTGGTTTAACCAGACTGTTTTAATGCCACTTGGAAGAGACCTGGAGGTCACAGTAGCGTAACATGACTGTTTTAATGCCCCTTGGAAGAGTGGTGGAGGTCACAGTAGATTAAAAAGACAATATCAATGCCCCTTAGAAGAGAAGTGGAAGTCACAGTGGAATAAAAATACCATGTCAATGCCACTTGGAAGAGTGGTGGAGGTTACAGTGGAATAAAAAGACAATATCAATGCCCCGTGGAATAGACATGGACGTGACAGTAGCTTAACAAGACGGCTTTAATGTCCCTTGGAAGAGTGTTGGAGGTAGTAGTGGATTAAAAAGACAATATCAATGCCCATTGGAAGAGTGGTAGAGGTCACAGTGGAAGAAAAAGACAAAATCAATTCCCCTTGGAAGAGTGGCGGAGGCTACAGTGGAATAAAAAGACAATATCAATGAACCTTGGATGAGTGGTGGAGGTCGCAGTGGATTAAAAAGACAATATCAATGCCCCTTAGAAGAATGGTGGAGGTTGCAGTGGAATAAAATGACAATATCAATTCCACTTGGAAGAGATGTGGAGGTCGCAGTGGAATAAAAAGAAAACTTCAATGCCCCTTAGAAGAGTGGTGGAGGTTACAGTGGCAAAAAAAGACAACATCAATGTCCATTGGAAGAGTGGTGGAGTTCACAGTGGAATAAAAAGACAATATCAATGCCCGTGGTAGGGACGTGGAGTTCAGAGTGTTTAATCAGACGGTTTTATTGCCCCTTGGAAGAGACAAGGAGGTCACAGTAGCTTAACAAGACTGTTTTAATGCCCCTTGGAAGAGTGGTGGAGATCGTTGTGGATTTAAAAGACATTATCAATGCCCCTTAGAAGAGTGGTGGAGGTCGCAATGGAATAAAAAGACAATATCAGTGCCACTTGGAAGAGTGGTGTAGGTTACAGTGGAATAAAAAGACAATATCAATGCCCTGTGTAAGAAACTTGGAGGTCACAGTAGCTTAGCAAGACAGTTTTAATGCCCCTTTGAAGAGTCGTGGACGTCGCAGAGGAATAAAAAGACAATATCAATGCACTTGGAAGAGTGATGGAGGTAACAGTGGAATAAAAAGACAATATCAATGCCCCTTGGAATAGTGGTGGAGGTTACAGTGGAATAAAAAGACAATAATAATGCCCCTTGAAAGAGCTGTGGAGTTCAGAGTGGTATAACCAGATCGTTTTAACTCTCCTTGGAAGAGACGTGGAGGTCACAGTAACTTAACAAGACGGTTTTAATGCCCCTTGGAAGAGTGGTGGAGGTAGCAGTGGAATAAAAAAACAATATCAATGCCCCTTGGAAGATTGGTGGAGGTTACAGTGGAATAAAAAGACAATATCAATGCCCCGTGGAAGAGATGTGGAGGTCTCTGTCGCTTAACAATATTTTTTTAATGACCCCTTGGAGGAGTGGTGGAGGTCGCAGTGGTATAAAAAGACAATGTCAATGCCCCTTGGAAGAGCTGTGCAGTTCAGAGTGGTTTAACCAGACGGTTTTAATGCCCCTTGGAAGAGACGTGGAGGTCACAGTAGCTTAACAAGAATGTTTTAATGCCACTTGGAAGAGTGGTGGAGGTCGCAGTGGATTAAAAAGACTATATAATGCCCCTTAGAAGAACTGTGGAGTTCAGAGTGGTTTAACCAGATGGTTTTAATGCCCCTTGGAAGAGTTGTGGAGGTTGCAGGGGAATAAAAAGACAATAACAATGCCCCTTGGAAGAGTGGTGGAGGTCGCAGTGGAATAAAAAGACAAAATCAATTACCCTTGGAAGAGTGGTGGAGGTTACAGTGGAATAAAAAGACAATATCAATGCCCCTTGGAAGAGCTGTGCAGTTCAGAGTGGTTTAACCAGACGGTTTTAATGCCCCTTGGAAGAGACGTGGAGGTCACAGTAGCTTAACAAGAATGTTTTAATGCCACTTGGAAGAGTGGTGGAGGTCGCAGTGGATTAAAAAGACTATATCAATGCCCCTTAGAAGAGAGGTGGAAGTCACAGTGGAATAAAAAGACCATGTCAATGCCACATGGAAGAGTGGTGGAGGTTACAGTGGAATAAAAAGACAATATCAATGCCCCGTGGAATAGACAAGGACTTGACAGTAGCTTATCAAGATGGCTTTAATGCCCCTTGGAAGAGTGCTGGAGGTTGTAGTGGATTAAAAAGACAATATCAATGCCCATTGGAAGAGTGGTAGAGGTCGCATTGGAATAAAAAGACAAAATCAATGCCCCTTGGAAGAGTGGTGGAGGTTACAGTGGAATAAAAAGACAATATCAATGCCCCATGGAAGAGTTGTGGAGGTTACAGTAGCTTAACAAGATAGTCTTCATGCCCCTCGGAAGAGTGGTGGAGGTCGCAGTGGAATAAATAGACAATGTCAATGCCCCTTGGAAGAGTGGTGGAGGTTAGAGTGGAATAAAAAGACAATACCAGTGCTCCTTCGAAGAGCTGTGGAGTTCAGAGTGGTTTAAATTGATGGTTTTAATGCCCTTTGAAAGAGACGTGGAGGTCACAGTGGATTGAAAAGACAATATCAATGCCCCTTGGAAGAATGGTGGAGGTCGCATTGGATTAAAAAGACAATATCAATGCCCCTTGGTAGAGTGGTGGAGTTCGCAGTGGAATAAAAAGACAATATCAATGCCCAGTGGAAGGGATGTGGAGTTCACAGTGTTTAACCAGATGGTTTTAATGCCCCTTGGAAGAGACAAGGAGGTCACAGTAGCTTAACAAGACTGTTTTAAAACTCCTTGGAAGAGTGGTGGAGATCGTTGTGGATTTAAAAGACAATATCAATGCCCCTTAGAAGAGTGGTTGAGGTCGCAGTGGAATAAAAAGACAATGTCAATGTCCCTTGGAAGATTGGTGGAGGTTACAGTGGAATAAAAAGACAATATAAATGCCCCTTGGAAGAGTGGTGGAGGTTACAGTGGAATAAAAAGACAATATCAATGCCCTGTGTAAGAAACTTGGAGGTCACAGTAGATAAGCAATACGATTTTAATGCCCCTTGGGAGAGTAGTGGACGTCGCAGAGGAATAAAAAGACAATATCAATGCACTTGGAAGAGTGCAGAAGGTTACAATGGAAGAAAAATACATTGTCAATGCCCCTTGTAAGAGCTGTGGAGCTCAGAGCGGTTTAACCAGACGGTTTTAATGCCCCTTGGAAAAGAATTGGAGGTCACAGTAGCATAACAAGACGGTTTTAATGCACCTTGGACGAGTGGTGGAGGTCGCAATGGAATAAAAAGACAATATCAATGCCCCGTGGAAGGGACGTGGAGGTCACAGTAGCATAACTAGATGGTATTAATGCCCATTGGTAAAGTGGCGGAGGTCGCAGTGGATAAAAAAGACAGTATCAAAGCCCCTTGGAAGAGTGGTGGAGGTCGCAGTGGAAAACAGACAATCTCAATGCCCCTTGGAAGAGTGATGGAGGTTACAGTCGAATAAAAAGACAACATCAATGCCTCTTGGAAGAGCTGTGGAGTACAGACTCGTTTAACCAGACTGTTTAATGCCCCTTGGAAGAGACGTGGAGGTCACAGTAGCTTATCAAGACTGTTTTAATGCCCCTTGGAAGAGTGGTGGAGGTCGCAGTGGATTAAAAAGACAATATCAATGCAACTTAGACAAGTGGTGGAGATCGCAGTGGTATAAAAAGACAATATCAATTCCCCTTGGAAAAGATGTGGAGGTCGCAGTGGAATAAAAAGACAATACCAATGCCTCGTGGAAGAGACTTGGAGGTCACAGTAGCTTAGCAAGATGGTTTTAATGCCCATTGGAAGAGAGGTGGAGGTCGCAGTGGATTAAAAAGACAATATCAATGCCCCTTGGAATAGTGGTGGAGGTTACAGTGGAATAAAAAGACAATATCAATGACCCTTGGAAGAGTGGTGGAGGTCGCAGTGGAATAAAAAGACAATACTAATGCCCATTGGAAGAGTGGTGGAGGTCGCAGTAAAATAAAAAGACAATATCAATGCCCCTGGGAAGAGTGGTGGAGGTTACAGTGGATTAAAAAGACAATATCAGTGACCCTTGCAAGAGCTGTGGAGTTCACAGTGGTTTAACCAGAAGGTTTTAAGGCACCGTGGAATAGAAGTCGAGGTCACAGTAGCTAAACAAGACGTTTTCAATGCTTCTTGGAAGAGTGATGGAGGTCGCAGTGGATTAAAAAGACAAAATCAATGCCCCTTGGAAGAGTGGTGGAGGTTACAGTGGAATAAAAAGACAATATCAATGCCTCTTGCAAGAGCCGTGGAGTTCAGAGTAGTTTAAATTGAAGGTTTTATTGCCTCTTGGAAGAGACGTGGAGGTCACAGTAGCTTAAGAATACGGTTTTAATGCCCCTTGGAAGAGTGGTGGAGGTCGCAGTGGGTTAAAAATACATTATCGATGCCCCTTAGAAGAGTGGTGGAGGTCGCAGTGGAATAAAAAGAAAATATCAATGCCCCTTAGAAGAGTGGTGGAGGTTACAGTGGAAAAAAAGACAATATCAATGTTCCTTGGAAGAGGGTGAATGTCGCAGTGGAATAAAAAGACAATATCAATGTCTGTTTTAAGAGTGGTGGAGGTCGCAGTGGATTAAAAAGACAATATCAATGCCCCTTGGAAGAGTGTTGGAATTCGCAGTGGAAAAAAGACAATATCAATGCCCCGTGGAAGGGACGTGGAGGTCACAGTAGCTTAACAAGACGGTTTTAATGCCCCTTGGAAGAGTGGTGGAGGTCGCAGTGGAATAAAAAGACAATATCAATGCCCCGTGGAAGGGAAGTCGAGGTCACAGTAGCTAAACAAGACGTTTTCAATGCTTCTTGGAAGAGTGATGGAGGTCGCAGTGGATTAAAAAGACAAAATCAATGCCCCTTGGAAGAGTGGTGGAGGTTACAGTGGAATAAAAAGACAATATTAATGCCTCTTGCAAGAGCTGTGGAGTTCAGAGAGGTTAAAATTGACGGTTTTAATGCCCCTTGGAAGAGACGTGGAGGTCACAGTAGCTTAACAAGACGGTTTTAATGACCCTTGGAAGAGTGGTGGAGGTGACAGTCGAATAAAAAGACAATATCAATGCCTCTTGGAAGAGCTGTGGAGTTCAGAGTGGTTTAACCAGACGGTTTTAATGCCCCTTGGAAAAGACGTGGAGGTCACAGTAGCTTAACAAAACTGTTTTAATGCCCCTTGGAAGAGTGGTGGAGGTCGCAGTGGAGTAAAAAGACAATATCAATGCCCCTTAGAAGAGTTGTGGAGGTCGCAGTGGAATGAAAAGACAATATTAATTCCCCTTGGAAGGGATATGGAGGTTGCAGTGGAATAAAAAGACAATATCAATGCCTCGTGGAAGAGACTTCGAGGTCACAGTAGCTTAAAAAGACGGTTTAAATGCCCCTTGGAAGAGTGGTGGAGGTGACAGTCGAATAAAAAGACAATATCAATGCCTCTTTTAAGAGCTGTGGAGTTCAGAGTGGTTTAACCAGACGGTTTTAATGCCCCTTGGAAAAGACGTGGAGGTCACAGTAGCTTAACAAATTTGTTTTAATGCCCCTTGGAAGAGTGGTGGAGGTCGCAGTGGATTAAAAAGACAATATCAATGCACCTTAGAAGAGTTGTGGAGGTCGCAGTGGAAGAAAAGACAATATCAATTCCCCTTGGAAGAGATGTGGAGGTTGCAGTGGAATAAAAAGACAATATCAATGCCTCGTGGAAGAGACTTGGAGGTCACAGTAGCTTAACAAGATGGTTTTAATGCCCCTTGGAAGAGAGGTGGAGGTCGCAGTGGAATAAAAAGACAATATCAATGCCCCTTGGAAGAGTGGTAGAGGTTACAGTGGAATAAAAAGACAATATCAATGACCCTTGGAAGAGTGGTGGAGGTCGCAGTGGAATAAAAAGACAATATTAATGCCCCTTGGAAGAGTGGTGGAGGTCGCAGTAAAAAAAAAAGACAATATCACTGCCCCTTGGAAGAGTGGTGGAGGTTACAGTGGAATAAAAAGACAATATCAATGCCCCTTGGAAGAGCTCTCGAGTTCACAGTGGTTTAACCAGAAGGTTTTAAGGCACCGTGGAATAGACGTGGAGGTCACAGTAGTTAAACAAGACGGTTTTAATGCCCATTGGAAGAGTGGTGGAGGTCGCAGTAAAAAAAAAAGACAATATCAATGCCCCTTGGAAGAGTGGTGGAGGTTACAGTGGAATAAAAAGACAATATCAATGCCTCTTGCAAGAGCTGTGGAGTTCAGAGTGGTTTAAATTGAAGGTTATAATGCCCCTTGGAAGCGACGTTGAGGTCGCAGTAGCTTAAGAAGACGGTTTTAATGCCCCTTGGAAGAGTGGTGGAGGTCGCAGTGGGTTAAAAAGACATTATCGATGCCCCTTGGAAGAGTTGTGGAGGTCGCAGTGGAATAAAAAGAAAATATCAATGCCCCTTAGAAGAGTGTGGAGGTTACAATGGAAAAAAAGACAATATCAATGTTCCTTGGAAGAGGGGTGAAGGTCGCAGAGAAAAAAAAAGACAATATCAATGTCCGTTGGAAGAGTGGTGGAGGTCGCAGTGGATTAAAACGACAATATCAATGCCCCTTGGAAGAGCTGTGGAGGTTACAGTGGAATAAAAAGACAATATCAATGCCCCTTGGAAGAGTGGTGGAGGTTACAGTGGAATAAAAAGACAATATCAATGCCCTGTGTAAGAATCTTGGAAGAGTCGTGGACGTTGCAGAGGAATAAAAATACATTATCAATACACTTGGAAGAGTGCAGAAGATTACAATGGAATAAAAAGACATTGTCAATGCCCCTTGGAAGAGCTGTGGTGCTCAGAGTGGTTTAACCAGACGGTTTTAATGCCCCTTGGAAGAGACTTGGAGGTCACAGTAGCTTAACAAGACCGTTTTAATGCCCCTTGGAAGAGTGGTGGAGGTCACAGTGGAATAAAAATACAATATCAATGCCCCTTGAAAGAGTGGTGGAAGTAACAGTGAAATAAAAAGACAATCTCAATGCCCCTTGGAAGAGCTGTGGAGTAAAGAGTGGTTTAACCAAATGGTTTTAGTGCCCCTTGGAAGAGATGTGGAGGTCAAAGTAGCTTAACAAGATGGTTTTAATACCCCTTGGAAGAGTGGTGGAGGTCGCAGTGGATTAAAAGACAATATCAATGAACTTTGGAAGAGTGGTGGAGGTCGCATTGGAATAAAAAGTCAATATCAATGTCCCTTGGAAGAGTGGTGGAGGTTACAGTGGAATAAAAAGACAATATCAATGCCTCTTGGAAGAGTGGTGGAGGTTACAGTGGAATAAAAAGACAATATCAATGCCCCGTGGAAGAGACGTGGACATCACAGTAGCTTAACAAGACGGTATTAATGCCCCTTGGCAGAGTGGTGGAGGTCGCAGTGGAATAAAAAGACAATATCAATGTCCCGTGGAAGAGATGTGGAGGTCTCTGTCGCTTAACAATATTTTTTTAATGACCCCTTGGAAGAGTGGTGGAGGTCGCAGTGGTATAAAAAGACAATGTCAATGCCCCTTGGAAGAGCTGTGCAGTTCAGAGTGGTTTAACCAGACGGTTTTAATGCCCCTTGGAAGAGACGTGGAGGTCACAGTAGCTTAACAAGAATGTTTTAATGCCACTTGGAAGAGTGGTGGAGGTCGCAGTGGATTAAAAAGACTATATCAATGCCCCTTAGAAGAGCTG
The DNA here is from genome assembly GCF_046119375.1 of Phyllobates terribilis. Taxonomy (NCBI): domain Eukaryota; kingdom Metazoa; phylum Chordata; class Amphibia; order Anura; family Dendrobatidae; genus Phyllobates; species Phyllobates terribilis. The sequence goes on along the minus strand of NW_027362784.1, from coordinate 12,609,729 downwards.
TGGAGTTTAGAGTGGTTTAACCAGATGGTTTTAATGCCCCTTGGAAGAGTTGTGGAGGTTGCAGGGGAATAAAAAGACAATAACAATGCCCCTTGGAAGAGTGGTGGAGGTCGCAGTGGAATAAAAAGACAAAATCAATTACCCTTGGAAGAGTGGTGGAGGTTATAGTGGAATAAAAAGACAATATCAATGCCCCTTGGAAGAGCTGTGCAGTTCAGAGTGGTTTAACCAGACGGTTTTAATGCCCCTTGGAAGAGACGTGGAGGTCACAGTAGCTTAACAAGAATGTTTTAATGCCACTTGGAAGAGTGGTGGAGGTCGCAGTGGATTAAAAAGACTATATCAATGCCCCTTAGAAGAGAGGTGGAAGTCACAGTGGAATAAAAAGACCATGTCAATGCCACATGGAAGAGTGGTGGAGGTTTCAGTGGAATAAAAAGACAATATCAATGCCCCGTGGAATAGACAAGGACGTGACAGTAGCTTTTCAAGACGGCTTTAATGCCTCTTGGAAGAGTGGTGGAGGTTGTAGTGGATTAAAAAGACAATATCAATGCCCATTGGAAGAGTGGTAGAGGTCGCATTGGAATAAAAAGACAAAATCAATGCCCCTTGGAAGAGTGGTGGAGGTTACAGTGGAATAAAAAGACAATATCAATTCCCCATGGAAGAGTTGTGGAGGTTACAGAAGCTTAACAAGATAGTCTTCATGCCCCTTGGAAGAGTGGTGGAGGTCACAGTGGAATAAATAGACAATGTCAATGCCCCTTGGAAGAGTGGTGGAGGTTAGAGTGGAATAAAAAGACAATACCAGTGCTCCTTCGAAGAGCTGTGGAGTTCAGAGTGGTTTAAATTGATGGTTTTAATGCCCTTTGAAAGAGACGTGGAGGTCACAGTGGATTAAAAAGACAATATCAATGCCCCTTGGAAGAATGGTGGAGGTCGCATTGGATTAAAAAGACAATATCAATGCCCCTTGGTAGAGTGGTGGAGTTCGCAGTGGAATAAAAATACAATATCAATGCCCAGTGGAAGGGATGTGGAGTTCAGAGTGTTTAACCAGATGGTTTTAATGCCCCTTGGAAGAGACAAGGAGGTCACAGTAGCTTAACAAGACTGTTTTAAAACCCCTTGGAAGAGTGGTGGAGATCGTTGTGGATTTAAAAGACAATATCAATGCCCCTTAGAAGAGTGGTTGAGGTCGCAGTGGAATAAAAAGACAATGTCAATGCCCCTTGGAAGATTGGTGGAGGTTACAGTGGAATAAAAAGACAATATAAATGCCCCTTGGAAGAGTGGTGGAGGTTACAGTGGAATAAAAAGACAATATCAATGCCCTTTGTAAGAAACTTGGAGGTCACAGTAGATAAGCAATACGATTTTAATGCCCCGTGGGAGAGTAGTGGACGTCGCAGAGGAATAAAAAGACAATATCAATGCACTTGGAAGAGTGCAGAAGGTTACAATGGAAGAAAAATACATTGTCAATGCCCCTTGGAAGAGCTGTGGAGCTCAGAGCGGTTTAACCAGACGGTTTTAATGCCACTTGGAAAAGAATTGGAGGTCACAGTAGCATAACAAGACGTTTTTAATGCACCTTGGACGAGTGGTGGAGGTCGCAATGGAATAAAAAGACAATATCAATGCCCCGTGGAAGGGACGTGGAGGTCACAGTAGCATAACTAGATGGTATTAATGCCCATTGGTAAAGTGGCGGAGGTCGCAGTGGATAAAAAAGACAGTATCAAAGCCCCTTGGAAGAGTGGTGGAGGTCGCAGTGGAAAACAGACAATCTCAATGCCCCTTGGAAGAGTGATGGAGGTTACAGTCGAATAAAAAGACAACATCAATGCCTCTTGGAAGAGCTGTGGAGTACAGACTCGTTTAACCAGACTGTTTAATGCCCCTTGGAAGAGACGTGGAGGTCACAGTAGCTTATCAAGACTGTTTTAATGCCCCTTGGAAGAGTGGTGGAGGTCGCAGTGGATTAAAAAGACAATATCAATGCAACTTAGACAAGTGGTGGAGATCGCAGTGGTATAAAAAGACAATATCAATTCCCCTTGGAAAAGATGTGGAGGTCGCAGTGGAATAAAAAGACAATACCAATGCCTCGTGGAAGAGACTTGGAGGTCACAGTAGCTTAGCAAGATGGTTTTAATGCCCATTGGAAGAGAGGTGGAGGTCGCAGTGGATTAAAAAGACAATATCAATGCCCCTTGGAATAGTGGTGGAGGTTACAGTGGAATAAAAAGACAATATCAATGACCCTTGGAAGAGTGGTGGAGGTCGCAGTGGAATAAAAAGACAATACTAATGTCCATTGGAAGAGTGGTGGAGGTCGCAGTAAAATAAAAAGACAATATCAATGCCCCTGGGAAGAGTGGTGGAGGTTACAGTGGATTAAAAAGACAATATCAATGCCGCTTGCAAGAGCTGTGGAGTTCACAGTGGTTTAACCAGAAGGTTTTAAGGCACCGTGGAATAGAAGTCGAGGTCACAGTAGCTAAACAAGACGTTTTCAATGCTTCTTGGAAGAGTGATGGAGGTCGCAGTAGATTAAAAAGACAAAATCAATGCCCCTTGGAAGAGTGGTGGAGGTTACAGTGGAATAAAAAGACAATATTAATGCCTCTTGCAAGAGCTGTGGAGTTCAGAGAGGTTTAAATTGACGGTTTTAATGCCCCTTGGAAGAGACGTGGAGGTCACAGTAGCTTAACAAGACGGTTTTAATGACCCTTGGAAGAGTGGTGGAGGTGACAGTCGAATAAAAAGACAATATCAATGCCTCTTGGAAGAGCTGTGGAGTTCAGAGTGGTTTAACCAGACTGTTTTAATGCCCCTTGGAAAAGACGTGGAGGTCACAGTAGCTTAACAAAACTGTTTTAATGCCCCTTGGAAGAGTGGTGGAGGTCGCAGTGGATTAAAAAGACAATATCAATGCCCCTTAGAAGAGTGGTGGAGGTCGCAGTGGAATGAAAAGACAATATCAATTCCCCTTGGAAGAGATGTGGAGGTCGCAGTGGAATAAAAAGACAATATCAATGCCCCTTGGTAGAGTGGTGGAGGTTAAAGTGGAATGAAAAGACAATATCAATGACCCTTGGAAGAGTGGTGGAGGTCGCAGTGGAATAAAAAGACAATATTAATGCCCCTTGGAAGAGTGGTGGAGGTTTCAGAAAAAAAAAAGACAATTTCAATGCCCCTTGGAAGAGAGGTGGAGGTTACAGTGGAATAAAAAGACAATATCAATGCCCCTTGGAATAGCTCTGGAGTTCACAGTGGTTTAACCAGAAGGTTTTAAGGCACCGTGGAATAGACGTGGAGGTCACAGTAGCTAAACAAGATGGTTTTAATGCTTCTTGGAAGAGAGATGGAGGTCGCAGTGGATTAAAAAGACAAAATCAATGCCCCTTGGAAGAGTGGTGGAGGTTACAGTGGAATAAAAAGACAATATCAATGCCTCTTGCAAGAGCCGTGGAGTTCAGAGTAGTTTAAATTGAAGGTTTTATTGCCTCTTGGAAGAGACGTGGAGGTCACAGTAGCTTAAGAATACGGTTTTAATGCCCCTTGGAAGAGTGCTGGAGGTCGCAGTGGGTTAAAAAGACATTATCGATGCCCCTTAGAAGAGTGGTGGAGGTCGCAGTGGAATAAAAAGAAAATATCAATGCCCCTTAGAAGAGTGGTGGAGGTTACAGTGGAAAAAAAGACAATATCAATGTTCCTTGGATGAGGGTGAATGTCGCAGTGGAATAAAAAGACAATATCAATGTCTGTTGGAAGAGTGGTGGAGGTCGCAGTGGATTAAAAAGACAATATCAATGCCCCTTGGAAGAGTGTTGGAGGTCGCAGTGGAAAAAAAGACAATATCAATGCCCCGTGGAAGGGACGTGGAGGTCACAGTATCTTAACAAGACGGTTTTAATGACCCTTGGAAGAGTGGTGGAGGTCGCAGTGGAATAAAAAGACAATATCAATGCCCCGTGGAAGGGAAGTCGAGGTCACAGTAGCTAAACAAGACGTTTTCCATGCTTCTTGGAAGAGTGATGGAGGTCGCAGTGGATTAAAAAGACAAAATCAATGCCCCTTGGAAGAGTGGTGGAGGTTACAGTGGAATAAAAAGACAATATTAATGCCTCTTGCAAGAGCTGTGGAGTTCAGAGAGGTTAAAATTGACGGTTTTAATGCCCCTTGGAAGAGACGTGGAGGTCACAGTAGCTTAACAAGACGGTTTTAATGCCCCTTGGAAGAGTGGTGGAGGTGACAGTCGAATAGAAAGACAATATCAATGCCTCTTGGAAGAGCTGTGGAGTTCAGAGTGGTTTAACCAGACGGTTTTAATGCCCCTTGGAAAAGACGTGGAGGTCACAGTAGCTTAACAAAACTGTTTTAATGCCCCTTGGAAGAGTGGTGGAGGTCGCAGTGGAGTAAAAAGACAATATCAATGCCCCTTAGAAGAGTTGTGGAGGTCGCAGTGGAATGAAAAGACAATATTAATTCCCCTTGGAAGGGATATGGAGGTTGCAGTGGAATAAAAAGACAATATCAATGCCTCGTGGAAGAGACTTCGAGGTCACAGTAGCTTAAAAAGACGGTTTAAATGCCCCTTGGAAGAGTGGTGGAGGTGACAGTCGAATAAAAAGACAATATCAATGCCTCTTTTAAGAGCTGTGGAGTTCAGAGTGGTTTAACCAGACGGTTTTAATGCCCCTTGGAAAAGACGTGGAGGTCACAGTAGCTTAACAAATTTGTTTTAATGCCCCTTGGAAGAGTGGTGGAGGTCGCAGTGGATTAAAAAGACAATATCAATGCACCTTAGAAGAGTTGTGGAGGTCGCAGTGGAATGAAAAGACAATATCAATTCCCCTTGGAAGAGATGTGGAGGTTGCAGTGGAATAAAAAGACAATATCAATGCCTCGTGGAAGAGACTTGGAGGTCACAGTAGCTTAACAAGATGGTTTTAATGCCCCTTGGAAGAGAGGTGGAGGTCGCAGTGGAATAAAAAGACAATATCAATGACCCTTGGAAGAGTGGTGGAGGTCGCAGTGGAATAAAAAGACAATATTAATGCCCCTTGGAAGAGTGGTGGAGGTCGCAGTAAAAAAAAAAGACAATATCAATGCCCCTTGGAAGAGTGGTGGAGGTTACAGTGGAATAAAAAGACAATATCAATGCCCCTTGGAAGAGCTCTGGAGTTCACAGTGGTTTAACCAGAAGGTTTTAAGGCACCGTGGAATAGACGTGGAGGTCACAGTAGCTAAACAAGACGGTTTTAATGCCCATTGGAAGAGTGGTGGAGGTCGCAGTAAAAAAAAAAGACAATATCAATGCCCCTTGGAAGAGTGGTGGAGGTTACAGTGGAATAAAAAGACAATATCAATGCCTCTTGCAAGAGCTGTGGAGTTCAGAGTGGTTTAAATTGAAGGTTATAATGCCCCTTGGAAGCGACGTTGAGGTCGCAGTAGCTTAAGAAGACGGTTTTAATGCCCCTTGGAAGAGTGGTGGAGGTCGCAGTGGGTTAAAAAGACATTATCGATGCCCCTTGGAAGAGTTGTGGAGGTCGCAGTGGAATAAAAAGAAAATATCAATGCCCCTTAGAAGAGTGGTGGAGGTTACAATGGAAAAAAAGACAATATCAATGTTCCTTGGAAGAGGGGTGAAGGTCGCAGTGAAAAAAAAAGACAATATCAATGTCTGTTGGAAGAGTGGTGGAGGTCGCAGTGGATTAAAACGACAATATCAATGCCCCTTGGAAGAGCTGTGGAGGTTACAGTGGAATAAAAAGACAATATCAATGCCCCTTGGAAGAGTGGTGGAGGTTACAGTGGAATAAAAAGACAATATCAATGCCCTGTGTAAGAATCTTGGAGGTCAGAGTAGCTTAATAAGACTTTTTTATGCCCCTTGGAAGAGTCGTGGACGTTGCAGAGGAATAAAAATACATTATCAATACACTTGGAAGAGTGCAGAAGATTACAATGGAATAAAAAGACATTGTCAATGCCCCTTGGAAGAGCTGTGGTGCTCAGAGCGGTTTAACCAGACGGTTTTAATGCCCCTTGGAAGAGACTTGGAGGTCACAGTAGCTTAACAAGACCGTTTTAATGCCCCTTGGAAGAGTGGTGGAGGTCACAGTGGAATAAAAATACAATATCAATGCCCCTTGAAAGAGTGGTGGAAGTAACAGTGAAATAAAAAGACAATCTCAATGCCCCTTGGAAGAGCTGTGGAGTAAAGAGTGGTTTAACCAAATGGTTTTAGTGCCCCTTGGAAGAGATGTGGAGGTCAAAGTAGCTTAACAAGATGGTTTTAATACCCCTTGGAAGAGTGGTGGAGGTCGCAGTGGATTAAAAGACAATATCAATGAACTTTGGAAGAGTGGTGGAGGTCGCATTGGAATAAAAAGTCAATATCAATGTCCCTTGGAAGAGTGGTGGAGGTTACAGTGGAATAAAAAGACAATATCAATGCCTCTTGGAAGAGTGGTGGAGGTTACAGTGGAATAAAAAGACAATATCAATGCCCCGTGGAAGAGACGTGGACATCACAGTAGCTTAACAAGATGGTATTAATGCCCCTTGGCAGAGTGGTGGAGGTCGCAGTGGAATAAAAAGACAATATCAATGCCCCGTGGAAGAGATGTGGAGGTCTCTGTCGCTTAACAATATTTTTTTAATGACCCCTTGGAAAAGTGGTGGAGGTCGCAGTGGTATAAAAAGACAATGTCAATGCCCCTTGGAAGAGCTGTGCAGTTCAGAGTGGTTTAACGAGACGGTTTTAATGCCCCTTGGAAGAGACGTGGAGGTCACAGTAGCTTAACAAGAATGTTTTAATGCCACTTGGAAGAGTGGTGGAGGTCGCAGTGGATTAAAAAGACTATATCAATGCCCCTTAGAAGAGCTGTGGAGTTTAGAGTGGTTTAACCAGATGGTTTTAATGCCCCTTGGAAGAGTTGTGGAGGTTGCAGGGGAATAAAAAGACAATAACAATGCCCCTTGGAATAGTGGTGGAGGTCGCAGTGGAATAAAAAGACAAAATCAATTCCCCTTGGAAGAGTGGTGGAGGTTACAGTGGAATAAAAAGACAATATCAATGCCCCTTGGAAGAGCTGTGCAGTTCAGAGTGGTTTAACCAGACGGTTTTAATGCCCCTTGGAAGAGACGTGGAGGTCACAGTAGCTTAACAAGAATGTTTTAATGCCACTTGGAAGAGTGGTGGAGGTCGCAGTGGATTAAAAAGACTATATCAATGCCCCTTAGAAGAGAGGTGGAAGTCACAGTGGAATAAAAAGACCATGTCAATGCCACATGGAAGAGTGGTGGAGGTTACAGTGGAATAAAAAGACAATATCAATGCCCCGTGGAAAAGACAAGGACGTGACAGTAGCTTATCAAGACGGCTTTAATGCCCCTTGGAAGAGTGGTGGAGGTTGTAGTGGATTAAAAAGACAATATCAATGCACATTGGAAGAGTGGTAGAGGTCGCATTGGAATAAAAAGACAAAATCAATGCCCCTTGGAAGAGTGGTGGAGGTTACAGTGGAATAAAAAGACAATATCAATGCCCCATGGAAGAGTTGTGGAGGTTACAGTAGCTTAACAAGATAGTCTTCATGCCCCTTGGAAGAGTGGTGGAGGTCGCAGTGGAATAAATAGACAATGTCAATGCCCCTTGGAAGAGTGGTGGAGGTTAGAGTGGAATAAAAAGACAATACCAGTGCTCCTTCGAAGAGCTGTGGAGTTCAGAGTGGTTTAAGTTGAAGGTTTTAATGCCCTTTGAAAGAGACGTGGAGGTCACAGTGGATTAAAAAGACAATATCAATGCCCCTTGGAAGAATGGTGGAGGTCGCATTGGATTAAAAAGACAATATCAATGCCCCTTGGTAGAGTGGTGGAGTTCGCAGTGGAATAAAAAGACAATATCAATGCCCAGTGGAAGGGATGTGGAGTTCAGAGTGTTTAACCAGATGGTTTTAATGCCCCTTGGAAGAGACAAGGAGGTCACAGTAGCTTAGCAAGACTGTTTTAAAACCCCTTGGAAGAGTGGTGGAGATCGTTGTGGATTTAAAAGACAATATCAATGCCCCTTAGAAGAGTGGTTGAGGTCGCAGTGGAATAAAAAGACAATGTCAATGCCCCTTGGAAGATTGGTGGAGGTTACAGTGGAATAAAAAGACAATATAAATGCCCCTTGGAAGAGTGGTGGAGGTTACAGTGGAATAAAAAGACAATATCAATGCCCTGTGTAAGAAACTTGGAGGTCACAGTAGATAAGCAATACGATTTTAATGCCCCTTGGGAGAGTAGTGGACGTCGCAGAGGAATAAAAAGACAATATCAATGCACTTGGAAGAGTGCAGAAGGTTACAATGGAAGAAAAATACATTGTCAATGCCCCTTGGAAGAGCTGTGGAGCTCAGAGCGGTTTAACCAGACGGTTTTAATGCCCCTTGGAAAAGAATTGGAGGTCACAGTAGCATAACAAGTCGGTTTTAATGCACCTTGGACGAGTGGTGGAGGTCGCAATGGAATAAAAAGACAATATCAATGCCCCGTGGAAGGGACGTGGAGGTCACAGTAGCATAACTAGATGGTATTAATGCCCATTGGTAAAGTGGCGGAGGTCGCAGTGGATAAAAAAGACAGTATCAAAGCCCCTTGGAAGAGTGGTGGAGGTCGCAGTGGAAAACTGACAATCTCAATGCCCCTTGGAAGAGTGATGGAGGTTACAGTCGAATAAAAAGACAACATCAATGCCTCTTGGAAGAGCTGTGGAGTACAGACTCGTTTAACCAGACTGTTTAATGCCCCTTGGAAGAGACGTGGAGGTCACAGTAGCTTATCAAGACTGTTTTAATGCCCCTTGGAAGAGTGGTGGAGGTCGCAGTGGATTAAAAAGACAATATCAATGCAACTTAGACAAGTGGTGGAGATCGCAGTGCTATAAAAAGACAATATCAATTCCCCTTGGAATAGATGTGGAGGTCGCAGTGGAATAAAAAGACAATACCAATGCCTCGTGGAAGAGACTTGGACGTCACAGTAGCTTAGCAAGATGGTTTTAATGCCCATTGGAAGAGAGGTGGAGGTCGCAGTGGATTAAAAAGACAATATCAATGCCCCTTGGAATAGTGGTGGAGGTTAAAGTGGAATAAAAAGACAATATCAATGACCCTTGGAAGAGTGGTGGAGGTCGCAGTGGAATAAAAAGACAATACTAATGCCCATTGGAAGAGTGGTGGAGGTCGCAGTAAAATAAAAAGACAATATCAATGCCCCTGGGAAGAGTGGTGGAGGTTACAGTGGATTAAAAAGACAATATCAATGCCCCTTGCAAGAGCTGTGGAGTTCACAGTGGTTTAACCAGAAGGTTTTAAGGCACCGTGGAATAGAAGTCGAGGTCACAGTAGCTAAACAAGACGTTTTCAATGCTTCTTGGAAGAGTGATGGAGGTCGCAGTGGATTAAAAAGACAAAATCAATGCCCCTTGGAAGAGTGGTGGAGGTTACAGTGGAATAAAAAGACAATATTAATGCCTCTTGCAAGAGCTGTGGAGTTCAGAGAGGTTTAAATTGACGGTTTTAATGCCCCTTGGAAGAGACGTGGAGGTCACAGGAGCTTAACAAGACGGTTTTAATGACCCTTGGAAGAGTGGTGGAGGTGACAGTCGAATAAAAAGACAATATCAATGCCTCTTGGAAGAGCTGTGGAGTTCAGAGTCGTTTAACCAGACGGTTTTAATGCCCCTTGGAAAAGACGTGGAGGTCACAGTAGCTTAACAAAACTGTTTTAATGTCCCTTGGAAGAGTGGTGGAGGTCGCAGTGGATTAAAAAGACAATATCAATGCCCCTTAGAAGAGTGGTGGAGGTCGCAGTGGAATGAAAAGACAATATCAATTCCCCTTGGAAGAGATGTGGAGGTCGCAGTGGAATAAAAAGACAATATCAATGCCCCTTGGTAGAGTGGTGGAGGTTAAAGTGGAATGAAAAGACAATATCAATGACCCTTGGAAGAGTGGTGGAGGTCGCAGTGGAATAAAAAGACAATATTAATGCCCCTTGGAAGAGTGGTGGAGGTCGCAGAAAAAAAAAAGACAATTACAATGCCCCTTGGAAGAGTGGTGGAGGTTACAGTGGAATAAAAAGACAATATCAATGCCCCTTGGAATAGCTCTGGAGTTCACAGTGGTTTAACCAGAAGGTTTTAAGGCACCGTGGAATAGACGTGGAGGTCACAGTAGCTAAACAAGATGGTTTTAATGCTTCTTGGAAGAGAGATGGAGGTCGCAGTGGATTAAAAAGACAAAATCAATGCCCCTTGGAAGAGTGGTGGAGGTTACAGTGGAATAAAAAGACAATATTAATGCCTCTTGCAAGAGCCGTGGAGTTCAGAGTAGTTTAAATTGAAGGTTTTATTGCCTCTTGGAAGAGACGTGGAGGTCACAGTAGCTTAAGAATACGGTTTTAATGCCCCTTGGAAGAGTGGTGGAGGTCGCAGTGGGTTAAAAAGACATTATCGATGCCCCTTAGAAGAGTGGTGGAGGTCGCAGTGGAATAAAAAGAAAATATCAATGCCCCTTAGAAGAGTGGTGGAGGTTACAGTGGAAAAAAAGACAATATCAATGTTCCTTGGAAGAGGGTGAATGTCGCAGTGGAATAAAAAGACAATATCAATGTCTGTTGGAAGAGTGGTGGAGGTCGCAGTGGATTAAAAAGACAATATCAATGCCCCTTGGAAGAGTGTTGGAGGTCGCAGTGGAAAAAAAGACAATATCAATGCCCCGTGGAAGGGACGTGGAGGTCACAGTATCTTAACAAGACGGTTTTAATGCCCCTTGGAAGAGTGGTGGAGGTCGCAGTGGAATAAAAAGACAATAACAATGCCCTGTTCAAGAGACGTGGAGGTCACAGTAGCTTAACAAGATGGTTTTAATGCCCCTTAGAACAGTAGTGGAGGTTATAGTGGAATAAAAGACAATATCAATGCCCTTTGGAAGAGTGGCGGAGGTCGCAGTGGAATAAAAAGACAATATCAATGCCCCTTGGAAGAGTGGTGGAGGTTGCAGTGGAATAACCTCACTGGTACATGCTCTGCATAACTTCTCTGCTTGCTGTGTCTGCTGTAATCTAATGCTCTGCTTTGCTGATTCACCTCACTGGTACATGCTCTGCATAACTTCTCTGCTTGCTGTGTCTGATGTAATCTAATGCTCTGCTTTGCTGATTCACCTCACTGGTACATGCTCTGCATAACTTCTCTGCTTTATCTGTCCCACTCCATTCAAGACCCACATATGTCTGTCCCTTCCCCACTATAGATCTTATCTGATTTTTAGAGGTGCTAAACTGCAGAGACTAGAGTCCTAGCTCTGTGTTTGATCACGCAGCCATCTCCTGATGAGACGACCAGCTGCTAATTTAGCCTTATGCAGCTCCCACAATGCCCTTCACCTGATAGTTTAATGTGCCCTATATATTTAGAAGCTCTGTAAGGGGTGCTCTTGTGCTGGGGTGTGCACGCGTCTTCTTGTGCAAAGTGGCTTCGGAGATAAGTGGCAGTTAGTTCAGAGGCAGTTAGTCAGGGCAGGAGTCAGGTAACCAACACTTTGACCACTTACTCTCTTTTAACTATGTTTCTGTTAGCTCTCACTTTTTCCTCTATAGTCCTCCACTTTCTAGTAACCCCTCAAATCCCTACACCTAGTAAGAAACTCTTCATCTCTTCCTCCATCCTCCCCATTCATCTCACCTCCTCCTCCAAATTATTCCTAAACATTCAATCCTGGATCTCCAAACACAGACAGCCACCTCATGCTCTCTCTTGCTTCCACCTGCTAACACTTTCTCAGCTCCTCCTCACTGATGGAGATATCTCTCCAAATCCTGGTCCTCCTCGCCATATCCCCACAGTTACTTCTTCCTCCTATCCACGACCTTCCACAAACTGTCGCAACCCTTCTAACCTCATACCCATCCAACCAATCCCCACTCCCTTAGTTGCTCTAACAGGAGCTCTATGGAATGCTCGCCACATATCCAAGCCCTTTCCACTTCCTGCCGACTCGAACTCAAAAACATCTTCCGGATCCGTGCATTCCTCAGCAAAGACTCTGCAAAAACACTAGTGCATGCCCTCATCATATCCCGCCTTGACTACTGCAATCTCCTGCTCCGTGGCCTCCCTTACAACACTCTCCAATCTATCCTAAACTCTGCTGCTCGACTAATTCACCTGTCCCCCCGCTATTCCCCGGCCTCTCCTTTCTGTCAATCTCTTCACTGGCTCCCGATTGCCCAGAGAATCCAGTTCAAAACTCTAACCATGGCATACAAAGCCATCCACAACCTGTCTCCCCCATACATCTGTGACCTAGTCTCCCGGTACTTACCTGCACGCAACCTCCGATCCTCAAAAGATCTCCTTCTCTACTCCCCTCTTATCTCCTCCTCCCACAATCGTATACAAGATTTCTCCCGTGCATCCCCCCTACTCTGGAACTCTCTACCCCAACATATCAGACTCTCGCCGACCGTGGAAACCTTCAAAAGAAATTTGAAGACCCACCTATTCCGACAAGCCTACAACCTGCAGTAACCACCGCTGCACGACCAGCTCTACCCTCACCTAATGTATCCTCACCCATCCCTTCTAGAATGTGAGCCCTCGCGGGCAGGGTCCTCGCTCCTCCTGTACCAGTCGCTGACTCGTTTTGTTAAGATTATGTAAATGCTTTTGTTATGTATATCCCTATCACATGTAAAGCGCCATGGAATAAATGGCGCTATAATAATAAATAATAATAATAATAAAAAAAAGAAAATATCAATTCCCATAGAAAAAGTGGTGGAGGTTACAGTGGATTAAAAAGACAATATCAATGCCCTTTAGAAGAGAGGTGGAAGTCGCAGTGGAATAAAAAGACAATGTCAATGCCACTTGGAAGAGTGGTGGAGGTGGCAGTGGAATAAAAAGACAATATCAATGCCCCTTGAAAAAATGATGGAGGTTGCAGTGGAATAAAAAGACAATGTCAATGCCCCTTGGAAGTGTGGTCGAGGTTAGAGTGGAGTAAAAATACAATATCAATGCCTCTTGCAAGAGCTGTGGAGTTCAGAGTGGTTTAAATTGACTGTTTTAATGCACCTGGGAAGAGACGTGGAGGTCACAGTAGCTTAACAATACGGTTTTAATGCCCCTTGGAAGAGAGTTGGAAGTTGCAGTGGAATAAAAAGACAATATCAATGCCCCTTGGAAGAGTGCTGGAGGTTACAGTGGAATAAAAAGACAATATCAATGACCCTTGGAAGAGTGGTGGAGGTCGCAGTGGAATAAAAAGACAATATTAATGCCCATTGGAAGAGTGGTGGAGGTCGCAGTAAAATAAAAAGACAATATCAATGCCCCTGGGAAGAGTGGTGGAGGTTACAGTGGAATAAAAAGACAATATCAATACCCCTTGGAAGAGCTGTGGAGTTCACAGTGGTTTAACCAGAAGGTTTTAATGCACCCTGAAATAGACGTGGAGGTCACAGCAGCTAAACAAGACGTTTTCAATGCTTCTTGGAAGAGTGATGGAGGTCGCAGTGGATTAAAAAGACAAAATCAATGCCCCTTGGAAGAGTGGTGGAGGTTACAGTGGAATAAAAAGAAAATATCAATGCCTCTTGCAAGAGCTGTGGAGTTCAGAGTGGTTTAAATTTACGGTTTTAATGCCACTTGGAATAGACGTGAAGGTCACAGTAGCTTAACAAGACGGTTTTAATGCCCCTTGGAAGAGTGGTGGAGGTGACAGACGAATAAAAAGACAATATCAATGCCTCTTGGAAGAGCTGTGGAGTTCAGAGTGGTTTAACCAGACGGTTTTAATGCCCCTTGGAAGAGACGTGGAGGCCACAGTAGCTTAACAAAACTGTTTTAATGCCCCTTGGAAGAGTGGTGGAGGTCGCAGTGGATTAAAAAGACAATATCAATGCCCGTTAGAAGAGTGGTGGAGGTCGCAGTGGAATAAAAAGACAATATCAATTCCCCTTGAAAGAGATGTGGAGGTCGCAGTGGAATAAAAAGACAATATCAATGCCTCGTGGAAGAGACTTGGAGGTCACAGTAGCTTAACAAGATGGTTTTAATGCCCCTGGGAAGAGAGGTGGAGGTCGCAGTGGAATAAAAAGACAATATCAATGCCCCTTGGAAGAGTGGTGGAGGTTACAGTGGAATAAAAAGACAATATCAATGACCCTTGGAAGAGTGGTGGAGGTTACAGTGGAATAAAAAGACAATATCAATGCCCCTTGGAAGAGCTCTGGAGTTCACAGTGGTTTAACCAGAAGGTTTTAAGGCACCGTGGAATAGACGTGGAGATCAAAGTAGCTAAACAAGATGGTTTTAATGCTTCTTGGAAGAGAGATGGAGGTTACAGTGGAATAAAAAGACAATATCAATGCCTCTTGCAAGAGCTTTGGAGTTCAGAGTGGTTTAAATTGAAGGTTATAATGCCCCTTGGAAGCGACGTTGAGGTCGCAGTAGCTTAAGAAGACGGTTTTAATGCCCCTTGGAAGAGTGGTGGAGGTCGCAGTGGGTTAAAATGACATTATCGATCCCCCTTGGAAGAGTTGTGGAGGTCGCAGTGTAATAAAAAGAAAATATCAATGCCACTTGGAAGAGTGGTGGAGGTCGCAGTGGAATAAAAAGACAATATCAATTCTCCTTGGAAGAGTAGTGGAGGTCGCAGTGGAATAAAAAAACAATATCAATGGCCCTTGGAAGAGTGGTGGAGGTAACAGTGGATTAAAAAGACAATATCAATGAACCTTAGAAGAGCAGTGGAGTTCAGAGTAGTTAAACCAGACGGTTTTAATGCCCATTGGAAGTGACGTGGAGGTCACAGTAGCTTAAAAAGACGTTTTTAATGCCCTTTGGAAAAGTGGTGGAGGTTGCAGTGGATTAAAAAGACAATATCAATGCCCCATGGAAGAGTGGTGGAGGTGGCAGTGGAAAAAAAAAAAATATCAATGCCCCGTGAAAGATATGTGGATGTCACAGTAGCTTAACAAGACGGTTTTAATGTCCCTTGGAAGAGAGGTGAAAGTCGCAGTGGAATAACAAGACAATATCAGTGCCCCTTGGAAGAGTGCTGGAGGTTACAGTGGAATAAAAAACAATATCAAAGCCCTTTGCAAGAGCTGTGGAGTTGAGAGTGGTTTAAATTGACGGTTTTAATGCCCCTTGGAAGAGACGTGGAGGTCACAGTATATTAACAAGACTGTTTTAATGCCCCTTTGAAGAGTGGTGGAGGTCGAAGTAGATTAAAAAGACAATGTCAATGCTCCTTGAAGGAGTAGTTGAAGTCTCAGTGGAATAAAAAGACAATATCAATGCACCTTGGAAGAGTGTTGGAGGTTCCAGTGGAATAAAAAGACAATATCAATGCCCTGTGGAAGAGACATGGAGGTCACAGTATCTTAACAAGATGGTTTTAGTGCCCCTTGGAAGAGTGGTGGAGGTCGCAGTGGAATAAAAAGACAACATCAATGCCCCTTGGAAGAGGGGTGGAGGATACAGTGGAATAAAAAGACATTATCAATGCCCCTTGGAAGATCTGTGGAGTTCAGATTGGTTTAACCATATGGTTTTAATGCCTCTTGGAAGAGACGTGGAGGTCACAGTAGCTGGACAAGATGGTTTTAATGCCCTTTGGAAGAGTGGTGGAGGTCGCAGTGGATTAAAAAGACAATATCAATGCCCTTTGGAAGAGTGGTGGAGGTCGCAGTGGAATAAAAATACAATATCAATGCCCTTTGGTAGAGTGGTGGAGGTTACAGTGGAATTTGAAGACAATGTCAATGCCCCGTGGAAGAGATGTGGAGGTCACTGTAGCTTAACAAGACAGTTTTAATGCCCCTTGGAAGAATGGTGGAGGTCGCAGTGGAATAAAAAAACAATGTCAATGCCCCTTGTAAGAGTGGTGGAGGTCAGAGTGGAATAAAAAGACAATACCAATGCCCCTTGGAAGAGCTGTGGAGTTCAGAGTGGTTTAACCAGAGAGTTTTAATGCCCATTGAAAGTGACGTGGAGGTCTCAGTAGCTTAAAAAGACGTTTTTAATGACCCTTGGAAAAGTGGTGGAGGTGGCAGTGGAATAAAAAGACAATATCAATGCCCCTTGGAAGAATGATGGAGGTCGCAGTGGAATAAAAAGACAATGTCAATGCCCCTTGGAAGAGAGGTGGAGGTTAGAGTGAAATGAAAAGACAATACCAATGCCCCTTAGAAGAACTGTGGAGTTCAGAGTGGTTTAACCAGATGGTTTTATTGCCCTTTGGAAGAGACGTGGAGGTCACAGTAGCTTAACAATACAGTTTTAATGCCCCTTGGAAGAGTTGTGGAGGTCACTGTAGTTTAACAATACGGTTTTAATGCCCCTTGGAAGAGTTGTGGAGGTCGCAGTGGATTAAAAAGACAATATCAATGCCACTTGGAAGAGTGGTGAAGGTCCCAGTGGAATAAAAAGACAATATCAATGCCCCTTGGAAGAGTGGTGGAGGTTACAGTGGAATAAAAAGACAATATCAATGCCACGTGAAAGATACGAGGAGGTCACAGTAGCTTAACAAGACGGTTTTAATGCCCCTTGGAAGAGAGGTGGAAGTTGCAGTGGAATAAAAAGACAATATCAATGCCCCTTGGTAGAGTGCTGGAGGTTACATTGGAATAAAAAGACAATATCAATGACCCTTGCAAGAGCCGTGGAGTTCAGAGTGGTTTATATTGGCGGTGTTAATGCCCCTTGGATGGGACGTGGACGTGACAGTAGCTTAACAAGATGGTTTTAATGCCCCTTGGAAGAGTGGTGGAGGTCGCAGTGGATTAAAAAGACAATATCAAAGCCCCTTGGAAGAGTGGTGGAGGTTACAGTTGAATAAAAAGACAATATCAATGCCCCTTGGAAGAGTGATGTAGGTTACAGTGGAAAAAAAAGACAATATCAATGCCCCTTGGAACAGTGGTGGAGGTTACAGTTAAATAAAAAGACAAAATCAATGCCCAGTGGAAGAGATGTGGAGGTCACAATAGCTTAACAAGACGGTTTTAATGCCCCTTGGAAGAGAGGTGGAGGTCGCAGTGGATTAAAAAGACAATATCAATGCCCCTTGGAAGAGTGGTGGAGGTCGCAGTGGAATAAAAAGACAATATCAATGCCCCTTGGACGAGTGGTGGAGGTTACAGTGGAATGAAAAGACAATTTCAATGCCCCGTGGAAGAGACGTGGAGGTCACAGTATTTTAACAAGACGGTTTTAATGCCTCCTGGAGGACTGGTGGAGGACGCAGTGGAATAAAAAGACAATATCAATACCTCTTGGAAGAGTGGTGGAGGTTACAGTGGAATAAAAAGACAATAATAATGCCCCTTGGAAGAGCTGCGGAGTTCAGAGTTGTATAACCAGACGGTTTTAACGCTCCTTGGAAGAGACGTGGAGGTCATAGTAACTTAACAAGACGGTTTTAATGCCTCTTGGAAGAGTGGTGTAGGTCGCAGTGGAATAAAAAAACAATATCAATGCCCATTGGAATATTGGTGGAGGTTACAGTTGAATAAAAAGACAATATCAATGACCCGTGGAAGAGTTGTGGAGGTCACTGTAGCTTAACAATATGGTTTTAATGCCCCTTGGAAGAGTGGTGGAGGTCGCAGTGGAATAAAAGACAATGTCAGTGCCCCTTGGAAGAGTGGTGGAGGTTAGAGTGGAATAAAAAGACAATACCCATGCCCCTTGGAAGAGCTGTGGAGTTCAGAGTGGTTTTGCCAGATGGTTTTATTGCCCCTTGGAAGAGACGTGGAGGTCACAGTAGATTAACAAGACGGTTTTAATGCCCCTTGGAAAAGTGGTGGAGGTCACAGTGGATTAAAAAGACAATATCAATGCCCCGTGGAAGACAAGTGGAGGTCACAGTAGCTTAACAAGACAGTTTTAATGCCCCTTGGAAGAGTGGTGGAGGTCGCAGTGGAATAAAAAGACAATATCAATGCCCCTTGAAAGAGTGGTGGAGGTCGCAGTGAAATAAAAAGACAATATCAATGCCTTTTGAAAGAGCTATGGAGTTCAGAGTGGTTTAACCAGATGGTTTTAATGGCCCTTGGAAGAGTTGTGGAGGTAGCAGTGCATTAAAAAGACAATATCAATACCCCTTGGAAGAATGGTGGAGGTTACAGTGGAATAAAAAGACAATATCAATGCCCCTTGGAAGAGCTGTGGAGTTCAGAGTGGTTTAACCAGACGGTTTTAATTCCCCTTGGAAGAGACGTGGAGGTCACAGTAGCTTAACAAAAGTGTTTTAATGCCCCTTGGAAGAGTGATAGAGGTCGCAGTGGATTAAAAAGACAATATCAATGCCCCTTAAAAGAAAGGTGTAAGTCGCAGTGGAATAAAAAGACAATGTCAATGCCACTTGGAAGAGTGGTGGAGGTTACAGTGGAATAAAAAGACAATATCAATGCCCCGTGGAATAGACATGGATGTGACAGTAGCTTAACAAGACGGCTATAATGCACCTTTGAAGAGTGGTGGAGGTTGCAGTGGATTAATAAGACAATATCAATGCCCATTGGAAGAGTGGTAGAGGTCGCAGAGGAATAAAAAGACAAAATCAATGCCCCTTGGAAGAGTGGTGGAGGTTACAGTGGAATAAAAAAACAATATCAATGCACCATGGAAGAGTTGTGGAGGTCACTGTAGCTTAACAAGATGGTCTTAATGCCCCTTGGAAGAGTGGTGGAGGTCGCAGTGGAATAAAAAGACAATATCAATGCCCCTTGGACAAGTGGTGGAGTTTACAGTGGAATTAAAAGACAATTTCAATGCCCCGTGGAAGAGACGTGGAGGTCACAGTAGCTTAAGAAGACGGTTTTAATGCCTCTTGGAGGACTGGTAGAAGTAGCAGTGGAATAAAAACACAATATCAATGCCCCTTGGAAGAATGGTGGAGGTTACAGTGGAATAAAAAGACAATAATAATGCCCCTTGGAAGAGCTGTGGAGTTCAGAGTGGTATAACCAGACGGTTTTAACGCTCCTTGGAAGAGACGTGGAGATCACAGTAACTTAACAAGATGATTTTAATGCCCCTTGGAAGAGTGGTGGAGGTCGCGGTGGAATTAAAAAACAATATCAATGCCCCTTGGAAGATTGGTGGAGGTTACAGTGGAATAAAAAGACAATATCAATGCCCCGTGGAATAGATGTGGAGGTCACTATAGCTTAACAATATGGTTTTAAAGCCCCTTGGAAGAGTGGTGGAGATCGCAGTGTAGTAAAAAGACAATATCAATGGCCTGTGGAAGGGACGTGGAGGTCACAGTAGCTTAACAAGACGGTTTTAATTCACCTTGGAAGAGTGGTGGAGGTTGCAGTGGATTAAAAAGACAATAACAATGCCCATTGGAAGAGTAGTGGTGGTCGCAGTGGAATAAAAAGACAAAATCAATGCCCCTTGGAACAGTGGTGGAGGTTACAGTGGAATAAAAAGACAATATCAATGCCCCTTGGAAGAGCTGTGGAGTTCAGAGTGGTTTAAACAGACGGTTTTAATGCCCCTTGGAAGAGACGTGGAGGTCGCAGTAGCTTAACAAGACTGTTTTAACGCCCCTTGGTAGAGTGGTGGAGGTCGCAGTGGAATAAAAAGACAATATCAATGCCCCTTGGAAGATTGGTGGAGGTTACAGTGGAATAAAAAGACAATATCAATGCCCCGTGGAAGAGATGTGGAGGTCACTATAGCTTAACAATATGGTTTTAATGCCCCTTGGAAGAATGGTGGAGGTCGTTGTGGAATAAAAAAACAATGTCAATGCCCTTGAAAGAGTGGTGGAGGTCAGAGTGGAATAAAAAGCCAATACCAATGCCCCTTGGAAGAGCTGTGGAGTTCAGAGTGGTTTAACCAGACGGTTTTAATGCCCATTGAAAGTGACGTGGAGGTCACAGTAGCTTAAAAAGACGTTTTTAATGACCCTTGGAAAAGTGGTGGAGGTCGCAATGGATTAAAAAGACAATATCAATGCCCCTTGGAAGAGTGGTGGAGGTGGCAGTGGAATAAAAAGACAATATCAATGCCCCTTGGAAGAATGATGGAGGTCGCAGTGGAATAAAAAGACAATGTCAATGCCCCTTGGAAGAGAGGTGGTGGTTAGAGCGGAATGAAAAGACAATACCAATGCCCCTTAGAAGAGCTGTGGAGTTCAGAGTGGTTTAACCAGATGGTTTTATTGCCCTTTGGAAAAGGCGTGGAGGTCACAGTAGATTAACAAGACGGTTTTAATGCCCCTTGGAAAAGTGGTGGAGGTTACAGTGGATTAAAAATACAATATCATTGCCTCGTGGAAGACACGTGGAGGTCACAGTAGCTTATCAAGACAGTTTTAATGCCCCTTGGAAGACTGGTGGAAGTCGCAGTGGAATAAAAAGACAATATCAATGCCCTTTGAAAGAGTGGTGGAGGTTACAGTGAAATAAAAAGACAATATCAATGCCTCTTGAAAGAGCTATGGAGTTCATAGTGTTTTAACCAGATGGTTTTAATGCCCCTTGGAAGAGTGGTGGAGGTCGCAGTGCATTAAAAAGACAATATCAATACCCCTTGGAAGAAGGATTGAGGTTACAGTGGAATAAAAAGACAATATCTATGCCCCTTGGAAGAGCTGTGGAGTTCAGAGTGGTTTAATCAGACGGTTTTAATGCCCCTTGGAACAGATGTGGAGGTCACAGTAGCTTAACAAGACTGCTTTAATGCCTCTTGGAAGAGTGGTGGAGGTCGCAGTGGAATAAAAAGACATTATCAATGCCCCTTAGAAGAGAGGTGGTAGACGCAGTGGAATAAAAAGACAATATCAATACCCCTTGGAAGAGTGGTGGAGGATACAGTGGAATAAAAAGACAATATCAATGCCCCTTGGAATAGACATGGATGTTACAGTAGCTAAACAAGATGTTTTTAATGCACCTTGGGAGAGTGGTGGAAGTCGTAGTGGAATAATAAGACAATATCAATGCCACTTGAAAGAGTGCTGTAGGATACAGTGGAGTAAAAAGACAATATCAATGCCTCTTGCAAGAGCTGTGGAGTTCAGAGTGGTTTAAATTGACGGTTTTAATGCACCTTGGAAGAGAAGTGGAGGTCACAGTAGCTTAACAATACGGTTTTAATGCCTCTTGGAAGAGTTGTGGAGGTCGCAGTGGTTTAAAAAGACAATATCAATGCCACTTGGAAGAGTGGTGAAGGTCCCAGTGGAATAAAAAGACAATATCAATGCCCCTTGGAAGAGTGGTGGAGGTTACAATGGAATAAAAAGACAATATCAATGCCCCGTGAAAGATACGAGGAGGTCACAGTAGCTTAACAAGACGGTTTTAATGCCCCTTGGAAGAGAGGTGGAAGTTGCAGTGGAATACAAAGACAATATCAATGCCCCTTGGTAGAGTGCTGGAGGTTACATTGGAATAAAAAGACAATATCAATGCCCCTTGCAAGAGCTGTGGAGTTCAGAGTGGTTTATATTGACGATGTTAATGCCCCTTGGATGGGACGTGGAGGTGACAGTAGCTTAACAAGATGGTTTTAATGCCCCTTGGAAGAGTGGTGGAGGTTACAGTTGAATAAAAAGACAATATCAATGCCCCTTGGAAGACTGATGTAGGTTACAGTGGAAAAAAAAGACAATATCAATGTCCCTTGGAACAGTGGTGTAGGTTACAGTTAAATAAAAAGACAATATCAATGCCCAGTGGAAGAGATGTGGAGGTCACAATAGCTTAGCAAGACGGTTTTAATGCCCCTTGGAAGAGAGGTGGAGGTCGCAGTGGATTAAAAAGACAATATCAATGCCCCTTGGAAGAGTGGTGGAGGTCGCAGTGGAATAAAAAGACAATATCAATGCCCCTTGGACGAGTGGTGGAGGTTACAGTGGAATGAAAAGACAATTTCAATGCCCCGTGGAAGAGACGTGGAGGTCACAGTAGCTTAACAAGATGGTTTTAATGCCTCCTGGAGGTCTGGTGGAGGTCGCAGTGGAATAAAAAGACAATATCAATACCCCTTGGAAGAGTGGTGGAGGTTACAGTGGAATAAAAAGACAATAATAATGCCCCTTGGAAGAGCTGTGGAGTTCAGAGTGGTATAACCAGACGGTTTTAACGCTCCTTGGAAGAGACGTGGAGGTCACAGTAACTTATCAAGACGGTTTTAATGCCCCTTGGAAGAGTGGTGGAGGTCGCAGTGGAATAAAAAAACAATATCAATGCCCATTGGAATATTGGTGGAGGTTACAGTTGAATAAAAAGACAATAGCAATGCCCCGTGGAAGAGTTGTGGAGGTCACTGTAGCTTAACAATATGGTTTTAATGCCCCTTGGAAGAGTGGTGGAGGTCGCAGTGGAATAAAAAGACAATGTCAGTGCCCCTTGGAAGAGTGGTGGAGGTTAGAGTGGAATAAAAAGACAATACCAATGCCCCTTGGAAGAGCTGTGGAGTTCAGAGTGGTTTTGCCAGATGGTTTTATTGCCCCTTGGAAAAGTGGTGGAGGTCACAGTGGATTAAAAAGACAATATCAATGCCCCGTGGAAGACACGTGGAGGTCACAGTAGCTTAACAAGACACTTTTAATGCCCCTTGGAAGAGTGGTGGAGGTCGCAGTGGAATAAAAAGACAATATCAATGCCTCTTGAAAGAGTGGTGGAGGTCGCAGTGAAATAAAAAGACAATATCAATGCCTGTTGAAAGAGCTATGGAGTTCAGGGTGGTTTAGCCAGATGGTTTTAATGGCCCTTGGAAGAGTGGTGGAGGTAGCAGTGCATTAAAAAGACAATATCAATGCCCCTTGGAAGAATGGTAGAGGTTACAGTGGAAAAAAAAGACAATATCAATGCCCCTTGGAAGAGCTGTGGAGTTCAGAGTGGTTTAACCAGACGGTTTTAATTCCCCTTGGAAGAGACGTGGAGGTCACAGTAGCTTAACAAAACTGTTTTAATGCCCCTTGGAAGAGTGATAGAGGTCGCAGTGGATTAAAAAGACAATATCAATGCCCCTTAAAAGAGAGGCGGAAGTCGCAGTGGAATAAAAAGACAATAACAATGCCACTTGGAAGAGTGGTGGAGGTTACAGTGGAATAAAAAGACAATATCAATGCCCCGTGGAATAGACATGGATGTGACAGTAGCTTAACAAGACGGCTTTAATGCACCCTTGAAGAGTGGTGGAGGTTGCAGTGGATTAATAAGACAATATCAATGCCCATTGGAAGAGTGGTAGAGGTCGCAGAGGAATAAAAAGACAAAATCAATGCCCCTTGGAAGAGTGGTGGAGGTTACAGTGGAATAAAAAAACAATATCAATGCCCCATGGAAGAGTTGTGGAGGTCACTGTAGCTTAAAAAGATGGTCTTAATGCCCCTTGGAAGAGTGGTGGAGGTCGCAGTGGAATAAAAAGACAATATCAATGCTCCTTGGACGAGTGGTGGAGTTTACAGTGGAATAAAAAGACAATTTCAATGCCCCGAGGAAGAGACGTGGAGGTCACAGTAGCATAACAAGACGGTTTTAATGCCTTTTGGAGGACTGGTGGAAGTAGCAGTGGAATAAAAATATAATATCAATGCCCCTTGGAAGAATGGTGGAGGTTACAGTGGAACAAAAAGACAATAATAATGCCCCTTGAAATAGCTGTGGAGTTCAGAGTGTTATAACCAGACGGTTTTAACGCTCCTTGGAAGAGACGTGGAGATCACAGTAACTTAACAAGACGATTTTAATGCCCCTTGGAAGAGTGGTGGAGGTCGCAGTGGAATTAAAAAACAATATCAATGCCCCTTGGAAGATTGGTGAAGGTTACAGTGGAATAAAAAGACAATATCAATGCCCCGTGGAAGAGATGTGGAGGTCACTATAGCTTAACAATATGGTTTTAAAGCCCCTTGGAAGAGTGGTGGAGGTCTCAGTGGAGTAAAAAGACGATATCAATGCCCTGTGGAAGGGACGTGGAGGTCACATTAGCTTAACAAGACGCTTTAAATTCACCTTGGAAGAGTGGTGGAGGTTGCAGGGGATTAAAAAGACAATAACAATGCCCATTGGAAGAGTGGTGGTGGTCGCAGTGGAATAAAAAGACAAAATCAATGCCCCTTGGAAGAGTGGTGGAGGTTACAGTGGAATAAAAAGACAATATCAATGCCCCTTGGAAGAGCTGTGGAGTTCAGAGGGGTTTAAACAGACGGTTTTAATGACCCTTGTAAGAGACGAGGAGGTCGCAGTAGCTTAACAAGACTGTTTTAACGCCCCTTGGTAGAGTGGTGGAGGTCGCAGTGGATTAAAAAGATAATATCAATGCCCCTTAGAAGAGAGGTGGAAGTCACAGTGGAATAAAAAGACAATGTGAATGCCACTTGGAAGAGTGGTGGAGGTTACAGTGGAATAAAAAGACAATATCAATGCCCCGTGGCATAGACATGGACGTGACAGTAGCTAAACAAGACGGCTTTAATGCCCCTTGGAAGAGTGGTGGAGGTAGCAGTAGATTAAAAAGACAATATCAATGCCCATTGGAGGAGTGGTAGAGGTCGCAGTGGAATAAAAAGACAAAATCAATGCCCCTTGGAAGAGTGGTGGAGGTTAGAGTGGAATAAAAAGACAATATCAATGCCCCATGGAAGAGCTGTGGAGGTCACTGTAGCTTAACAATAGGTTGCTTATGCCCCTTTGAAGAGTGGTGGAGCTCGCAGTAGAATAAATAGACAATGTCAATGCCCCTTGGAAAAGTGGTGGAGGTTAGAGTGGAATAAAAAGACAATACCAGTGCTCCTTGGAAGAGCTGTGGAGTTCAGAGTGGTTTAAATTGATGGTTTTAATGCCCCTTGGAAGAGACGTGGAGGTCACCGTGGATTAAAAAGACAATATCAATGCCCCTTGGAAGAGTGGTGGAGGTCGCAGTGGATTAAAAAGACAATATCAATGCCCCTTGGAAGAGAAGTGGAGGTCACAGTGGAATAAAAAGACAATATCAATGCCCCGTGGAAGGGAGTTGGAGGTCACAGTAGCTTCACAAGACGGTTTTAAAGCCCCTTGGAAGAGAGGTGGAGGTCGCAGTTGATTAAAAATACAATATCAATGCCCCTTGCAAGAGTGGTGGAGGTCGCAGTGGAGTAAAAAGACAATATCAATGCCGCTTGGAAGAGTGGTGGATGTTACAGTCGAATAAATTGACAATATCAATGCCTCTTGTAAGAGCTGTGGAGTTCAGAGTGTTTAAACAGACGGTTTTAATGCCCCTTGGAAGAGACGAGGAGGTCACAGTAGCTTAACAAGGCTGTTTTAATGCCCCTTGGAAGAGTGGTGGAGATCGTTGTGGATTTAAAAGACAATATCAATGCCCCTTAGGAGAGTGGTGGAGGTCACAGTGGAATAAAAAGACAATATCAATGCCCCTTGGAAGATAGATGGAGGTCACAGTGGAATAAAAAGACAATATCAATGCCCATTG
Source organism: Phyllobates terribilis (assembly GCF_046119375.1). Classification (NCBI taxonomy): domain Eukaryota; kingdom Metazoa; phylum Chordata; class Amphibia; order Anura; family Dendrobatidae; genus Phyllobates; species Phyllobates terribilis. Next base: position 12,584,210 of record NW_027362784.1, on the reverse strand, counting down.
GAAGAGTGGTGGAGGTTACAGTGCAATAAAAAGACAATATCAATGCCCTGTTTAAGAAACTTGGAGGTCACAGTAGCTTAACAAGACGGTTTTAATGCCCCTTGGAAGAGTCGTGGACGTCGCAGAGGAATAAAAAGACAATTTCAATGCCACTTGGAACAGTGGTGGAGGTTACAGTGGAATAAAAAGACAATATCAATGCCCCGTGGAATAGACATGGAAGTGACAGTAGCTTAACAAGACGGCTTTAATGCACCTTTGAAGAGTGGTGGAGGTTGCAGTGGATTAATAAGACAATATCAATGCCCATTGGAAGAGTGGTAGAGGTCGCAGTGGAATAAAAAGACAAAATCAATTCCCCTTGGAAGAGTGGTGGAGGTTACATTGGAATAAAAAAACAATATCAATGCCCCATGGAAGAGTTGTGGAGGTCACTGTAGCTTAACAAGATGGTCTTAATGCCCCTTGGAAGAGTGGTGGAGGTCGCAGTGGAATAAAAAGACAATATCAATGCCCCTTGGACGAGTGGTGGAGGTTACAGTGGAATAAAAAGACAATTTCAATGCCCCGTGGAAGAGACGTGGAGGTCACAGTAGCTTAACAAGACGGTTTCAATGCCTCTTGGAGGACTTGTGGAGGTAGCAGTGAAATAAAAAGACAATATCAATGCTCCTTGGAAGAATGGTGGAGGATACAGTGGAAGAAAAAGACAATAATAATGCCCCTTGGAAGAGCTGTGGAGTTCAGAGTGGTGTAACCAGACTGTTTTAACGCTCCTTGAAAGAGACGTGGGGGTCACAGTAACTTAACAAGACGATTTTAATGCCCCTTGGAAGAGTAATGGAGGTTGCAGCGGAATTAAAAAACAATATCAATGCCCCTTGGAAGATTGGTGGAGGTTACAGTGGAATGAAAAGACAATATCAATGACCCGTGGAAGAGATGTGGAGGTCACTATAGCTTAACAATATGGTTTTAATGCCCCTTGGAAGAGTGGTGGAGGTCGCAGTGGAATAAAAAGATAATATCAATGCCCCGTGAAAGGGACGTGGAGGTCACAGTAGCTTAACAAGACGGTTTTAATTTCCCTTGGAAGAGTGGTGGAGGTTGCAAGGGATTAAAAAGACAATAACAATGCCCATTGGAAGAGTTGTGGAGGTCGCAGTGGAATAAAAAGACAAAATGAATGCCCCATGGAAGTGTGGTGGAGGTTACAGTGGAATAAAAAGACAATATCAATGCCCCTTGGAAGAGCTGTGGAGTTCAGAGTGGTTTAAACAGACGGTTTTAATGCCCTTTGGAAGAGACGTGGAGGTCGCAGTAGCTTAACAAGACTGTTTTAACGCCCCTTGGTAGAGTGGTGGAGGTCGCAGTGGATTAAAAAGACAATATCAATGCCCCTTAGAAGAGAGGTGGAAGTCACAGTGGAATAAAAAGACAATGTCAATGCCACTTGGAAGAGTGGTGGAGGTTACAGTGGAATAAAAAGACAATATCAATGCCCCCTGGAATAGACATGGACGTGACAGTAGCTAAACAAGACGGCTTTAATGCCCCTTGGAAGATTGGTGGAAGTAGCAGTGGATTAAAAAGACAATATCAATGCCCATTGGAGGAGTGGTAGAGGTCGCAGTGGAATAAAAAGACAAAATCAATGCCCCTTGGAAGAGTTGTGGAGGTCACTGTAGCTTAACAAGATGGTGTTTATGCCCCTTTGAAGAGTGGTGGAAGTCACAGTAGAATAAGTAGACAATGTCAATGCCCCTTGGAAAAGTGGTGGAGGTTAGAGTGGAATAAAAAGACAATACCAGTGCTCCTTGGAAGAGCTGTGGAGTTCTGAGTGGTTTAAATTGACGGTTTTAATGCCCCTTGGAAGAGACGTGGAGGTCAACGTGGATTAAAAAGACAATATCAATGCCCCTTGGAAGAGTGGTGGAGGTCGCAGTGGATTAAAAAGACAATATCAATTCCCCTTGGAAGAGTGGTGGAGGTCGCAGTATAATAAAAAGACAATATCAATGCCCCGTGGAAGGGACGTGGAGGTCACAGTAGCTTCCCAAGACGGTTTTAATGCCCCTTGGAAGAGAGGTGGAGGTCGCAGTTGATTAAAAATACAATATCAATGCCCTTTGGAAGAGTGGTGGAGGTCGCAGTGGAATAAAAAGACAATATCAATGCCGCTTGGAAGAGTGGTGGATGTTACAGTCGAATAAAACGACAATATCAATGCCTCCTGTAAGAGCTGTGGAGTTCAGAGTGTTTAACCAGACAGTTTTAATGCCACTTGGAAGAGACGAGGAGGTCACAGTAGCTTAGCAAGACTGTTTTAATGCCCCTTGGAAGAGTGGTGGAGATCGTTGTGGATTTAAAAGACAATATCAATGCCCCTTAGGAGAGTGGTGGAGGTCGCAGTGGAATAAAAAGACAATATCAATGCCCCTTGGAAGAGTGGTGGAGATCGTTGTGGATTTAAAAGACAATATCAATGCCCCTTAGGAGAGTGGTGGAGGTCGCAGTGGAATAAAAAGACAATATTAATGCCCTCTGTAAGAAACTTGGAGGTCACAGTAGCTTAACAAGACGGTTTTAATGCCCCTTGGAAGAGTCGTGGACGTCGCAGAGGAATAAAAAGACAATGTCAATGCCACTTGGAAGAGTGGTGTAGGTTACAGTGGAATAAAAAGACAATATCAATGCCCCGTGGAATAGACATGGATGTGACAGTAGCTTAACAAGACGTCTTTAATGCACCTTTGAAGAGTGGTGGAGGTTGCAGTGGATTAATAAGACAATATCAATGCCCATTGGAAGAGTGGTAGAGGTAGCAGTGGAATAAAAAGACAAAATCAATGCCCCTTGGAAGAGTGGTGGAGTTTACAGTGGAATAAAAAAACAATATCAATGCCCCATGGAAGGGTTGTGGAGGTCACTGTAGCTTAATAAGATCGTCTTAATGCCCCTTGGAAGGGTGGTGGAGGTCGCAGAGGAATAAAAAGACAATATCAATGCCCCTTGGACGAGTGGTGGAGGTTACAGTGGAATAAAAAGACAATTTCAATGCCCCGTGGAAGAGACGTGGAGGTCACAGTAGCTTAACAAGACGGTTTTAATGCCTCTTGGAGGACTGGTTGAGGTAGCAGTGGAATAAAAAGACAATATCAATGCCCCTTGGAAGAATGGTGGAGGTTACAGTGGAATAAAAAGACAATAATAATGCCCCTTGGAAGAGCTGTGGAGTTCAGAGTGGTATAACCAGACTGTTTTAACGCTCCTCTGAAGAGACATGGAGGTCACAGTAACTTAACAAGACGATTTTAATGCCCCTTGGAAGAGTAATGGAGGTCGCAGTGGAATTAAAAAACAATATCAACGCCCCTTGGAAGATTGGTGGAGGTTACAGTGGAATGAAAAGACAATATCAATGCCCCGTGGAAGAGATGTGGAGTTCACTAGAGCTTAACAATATGGTTTTAATGCCCCTTGGAAGAGTGGTCGAAGTCACAGTGGAATAAAAAGACAATATCAATGCCCCGTGGAAGGGTGGTGGAGGTCACAGTAGCTTAACAAGACGGTTTTAATTCCCCTTGGAAGAGTGGTGGAGGTTGCAGGGGATTAAAAAGACAATAACAATGCCCATTGGAAGAGTTGTGGAGGTCGCAGTGCAATAAAAAGACAAAATCAATGCCCCTTGGAAGAGTGGTGGAGGTTACAGAGGAATAAAAAGACAATATCAATGCCCCTTGGAAGAGCTGTGGAGTTCAGAGTGGTTTAAACAGACGGTTTTAATGCCCCTTTGAAGAGACGTGGAGGTCGCAGTAGCTTAACAAGACTGTTTTAACGCCCCTTGGTAGAGTGGTCGAGGACACAGTGGATTAAAAAGACAATATCAATGCCCCTTAGAAGAGAGGTGGAAGTCACAGTGGAATAAAAAGACAATGTCAATGCCACTTGGAAGAGTGGTGGAGGTTACAGTGGAATAAAAAGACAATATCAATGCCCCGTGGAATAGACATGGACGTGACAGTAGCTAAACAAGACGGCTTTAATGCCCCTTGGAAGAGTGGTGGAGGTAGCAGTGTATTAAAAAGACAATATCAATGCCCATTGGAAGAGTGATAGAGGTCGCAGTGGAATAAAAAGACAAAATCAATACCCCTTGGAAGAGTGGTGGAGGTTAGAGTGGAATAAAAAGACAATATCAATACCTCATGGAAGAGTTGTGGAGGTCACTGTAGCTTAACAAGATGGTTTTTATGCCCCTTGGAAGAGTGGTGGAGGTCGCAGTGGAATAAATAGACAATGTCAATGCCCCTTGGAAAAGTGGTGGAGGTTAGAGTGGAATAAAAAGACAATACCAGTGCTCCTTGGAAGAGTTGTAGAGTTCAGAGTGGTTTAAACTGACGGTTTTAATGCCCCTTGGAAGAGACGTGGAGGTCACCGTTGATTAAAAAGACAATATCAATGCCCCTTGGAAGAGTGGTGGAGGTCGCAGTGGAATAAAAAGACAATATCAATGCCGCTTGGAAGAATGGTGGAGGTCGCAGTGGAATAAAAAGACAATATCAATGCCGCTTGGAACAGTGGTGGTTGTTACAGTCGAATAAAACGACAATATCAATGCCTCTTGTAAGAGCTGTGGAGTTCAGATTGCTTAACCAGACGGTTTTAATGCCCCTTGGAAGAGATGAGGAGGTCACAGTAGCTTAACAAGACTGTTTTAATGCCCCTTGGAAGAGTGGTGGAGATCGTTGTGGATTTAAAAGACAATATCAATGCCCCTTAGGAGAGTGGTGGAGGTCGCAGTGGAATAAAAAGACAATATCAATGCCCCTTGGAAGATAGGTGGAAGTCACAGTGAAATAAAAAGACAATTTCAATGCCATCTGGAAGAGTGGTGGAGGTTACAGTGCAATAAAAAGACAATATCAATGCCCTGTGTAAGAAACTTGGAGGTCACAGTAGCTTAACAAGACGGTTTTAATGCCACTTAGAAGAGTCGTGGACGTCGCAGAGGAATAAAAAGACAATATCAATGCACTTGGAAGAGTGCAGAAGGTTACAATGGAATAAAAAGACATTGTCAATGCCCCTTGGAAGAGCTGTGGAGCTCAGAGCGGTTTAACCAGACGGTTTTAATGCCCCTTGGAAGAGACTTGGAGGTCACAGTAGCTTAACAAGACGGTTTTAATGCCCCTTGGAAGAGTGGTGGAGGTCGCAATGGAATAAAAAGACAATATCAATGCCCCGTGGAAGGGATGTGGATCTCACAGTAGCATAATAAGATGGTTTTAATGCCCATTGGAAGAGTGGTGGAGGTTGCAATGGACAAAAAGACAATATCAAAGCCCCTTGGAAGAGTGGTGGAGGTCGCAGTGTAAAACAGAGTCAATATCAATGCCCCTTGGAACAGTGGTGGAGGTTACAGTCGAATAAAAAGACAATATCAATGCCTCTTGGAAGAGCTGTGGAGTACAGAGTGGTTTAACCAGACGGTTTAATGCCCCTTGGAAGAGACGTGGAGGTCACAGTAGCTTAACAAGACTCTTTTAATGCCCCTTAAAAGAGTGGTGGAGGTCGCAGTGGAATAAAAAGACAATATCAATACCACTTGCAAGAGATGTGGAGTTCGCAGTGGAATAAAAAGACAATATCAATGCCTCGTGGAAGAGACTTGGAGGTCACAGGAGCTTAACAAGATGGTTTTAATGCCCATTGGAAGAGAGGTGGAGGTCGCAGTGGAATAAAAAGACAATATCAATGCCCCTTGGAAGAGTGGTGGAGGTTACAGTGGAATAAAAAAACAATATCAATGACCCTTGGAACATTGGTGGAGGTCGCAGTGGAATAAAAAGACAATATTAATGATCCTTGGAAGAGTAGTGGAGGTCGCAGTAAAATAAAAAGACAATATCAATGCCCCTTGGAAGAGTGGTGGAGGTTACAGTGGAATAAAAAGACAATATCAATGCTCCTTGGAAGAGCTGTGGAGTTCACAGTGGTTTAACCAGAAGGTTTTAAGGCACCGTGGAATAGACGTGGAGGTCACAGTAGCTAAACAAGAAGGTTTTAATGCTTCTTGGAAGAGTGATGGAGGTCGCAGTGGATTAGAAAGACAAAATCAAAGCCCCTTGGAAGAGTGGTGGAGGTTACAGTGGAATAAAAATACAATATCAAAACCCCTTGGAAGAGTGGTGGATGTCGCAGTGGAAAACAGAGACAATATCAATGCCCCTTGGAAGAGTGGTGGAGGTTACAGTCGAATAAAAAGACAATATCAATGCCTCTTGGAAGAGCTGTGGAGTACAGAGTGGTTTAACCAGATGCTTTAATGCCCCTTGGAAGAGACGTGGAGGTCACAATAGCTTATCAAGACTGTTTTAATGCCCCTTTGAAGAGTGGTGGAGGTCGCAGTGGATTAAAAAGACAATATCAATGCCACTTGGAAGAGTGGTGAAGGACCCAGTGGAATAAAAAGACAATATCAATGCCACTTGGAAGAGTGGTGGAGGTTACAGTGGAATAAAAAGACAATATCAATGCCCCGTGAAAGAGACGTGGAGGTCACAGTAGCTTAACAAGACGGTTTTAATGCCCCTTGGAAGAGACGTGGAAGTTGCAGTGGAATAAAAAGACAATATCAATGCCCCTTGGAAGAGTGCTGGAGGTTACATTGGAATAAAAAGACAATATCAATGCCACTTGCAAGAGCTGTGGAGTTCAGAGTGGTTTAAATTGACAGTTTTAATGCCCCTTGGAAGGGACGTGGAGGTGACAGTAGCTTAACAAGATGGTTTTAATGCCCCTTGGAAGAGTGGTGGAGGTCGCAGTGGATTAAAAAGTCAATATGAATGCCCCTTGGAAGAGTGGTGGAGTTCGCAGTGGAATAAAAAGACAATATCAATGCACCTTGGAAGAGTGGTGGAGGATACAGTTGAATAAAAAACAATATCAATGCCCCATGGAAAAGTGATGGAGGTTACAGTGGAATTTAAAGACAATATCAATGACCCTTGGAACAGTGGTGGAGGTTACAGTTAAATAAAAAGACAATATCAATGCACCGTGGAAGAGATGTGTAGGTCACAATAGCTTAATAAGACGGTTGTAATGCCCCTTGGAAGAGCGGTGGAGTTCGCAGTGGATTACAAAGACATTATCAATGCCCCTCGGAAGAGTGGTGGAGGTCGCTGTGGAATTTAAAGACAATATCAATGCCCCGTGGAAGGGACGTAGAGGTCACAGTAGCTTAACAAGATGGTTTTAATTCCCCTTGGAAGAGTGGTGGAGTTTGCAGGGGATTAAAAAGACAATAACAATGCCCATTGGAAGAGTTGTGGAGATCGCGGTGGAATAAAAAGACAAAATCAATGCACTTGGAAGAGTGCAGAAGGTTACAATGGAATAAAAAGACATTGTCAATGACCCTTGGAAGAGCTGTGGAGCTCAGAGCGGTTTAACCATACGGTTTTAATGCCCCTTGGAAGAGACTTGGAGGTCACATTAGCTTAACAAGACCGTTTTAATGCCCCTTGGAAGAGCGGTGGAGGTCGCAATGGAAGAAAAAGACAATATCAATGCCCCGTGGAAGGGGCGTGGAGGTCACAGTAGCTTAACAAGACGGTTTTAATGCCCCTTGGAAGAGTGGTGGAGGTTGCAGGGGATTAAAAAGACAATAACAGTGCCCCTTGGAAGAGTGGTGGAGGTCGCAGTGGAATAAAAAGACAATATCAATGCCCCGTGGAAGGGACGTGGAGGTCACAGGAACTTAACAAGACGGTTTTAATGCCCCTTGGAAGAGTGATGGAGGTCGCAGTGGAATGAAAAAACAATATCAATGCCCCTTGGAAGATTGGTGGAGGTTACAGTGGAATAAAAATACAATATCAATACCCCGTAGAAGAGATGTGGACTTCAGAGACGTTTAACCAGATGATTTTAATGCCCCGTGGAAAAGAAGTCGACGTCACAGTAGGATAACAAGACAGTTTTAATGCCCCTTGGAAGAGTGGTGGTGTTCGCAGTGGATTAAAAAGACAATATCAATGCCCCTTGGAATAGTGGTGGAGGTCGCAGTGGAATTTAAAGACAATATCAATGCCCCGTGGAAGGGACGTGGAGGTCACAGAAGCTTAACAAGACGGTTTTAATTCCCCTTGGAAGAGTGGTGGAGTTTGCAGGGGATTAAAAAGACAATAACAATGCCCATTGGTAGAGTTGTGGAGGTCGCGGTGGAATAAAAAGACAAAATCAATGCACTTGGAAGAGTGCAGAAGGTTACAATGGAATAAAAAGACATTGTCAATGCCCCTTGGAAGAGCTGTGGAGCTCAGAGCGGTTTAACCAGACGGTTTTAATGCCCCTTGGAAGAGACTTGGAGGTCACAGTAGCTTAACAAGACCGTTTTAATGACCCCTTGGAAGAGCGGTGGAGGTCGCAATCTAAGAAAAAGACAATATCAATGCCCCGTGGAAGGGACGTGGAGCTCACAGTAGCATAACTAGATGGTTTAAATGCCCATTGGTAGAGTGGTGGAGGTCGCAATGGATAAAAAGACAATATCAAAGCCCCTTGGAAGAGTGGTGGAGGTCGCAGTGGAAAACAGAGACAATATCAATGCCCCTTGGAAGAGTGGTGGAGGTTACAGTCGAATAAAAAGACAACATCAATTCCTCTTGGATGAGCTGTGGAGTACAGAGTGGTTTAACCAGACGGTTTAATGCCCCTTGGAAGAGACGTGGAGGTCACAGAACCTTAACAAGACTCTTTTAATGCCCCTTGGAAGAGTGGTGGAGGTCGCAGTGGAATAAAAAGACAATATCAATTCCCCTTGGAAGAGAGGTGGAGGTCGCAGTGGAATAAAAAGACAATATCAATGCACCTTGGATGAGTGGTGGAGGTTACAGTGGAATAAAAAGACAATATCAATGACCCTTGGAAGAGTGGTGGAGGTCGCAGTGGAATAAAATGACAATATTAATGATCCTTGGAAGAGTGGTGGAGGTCGCAGTAAAATAAAAAGACAATATCAATGCCCCTTGGAAGAGTGGTGGAGGTTACAGTGGAATAAAAAGACAATATCAATGCCCCTAGGAAGAGCTGTGGAGTTCACAGTGGTTTAACCAGAAGGTTTTAAAGCACAGTGGAAAAGACGTGGAGGTCACAGTAGCTAAACAAGACGGTTTTAATGCTTCTTGGAAGAGTGATGGATGTCGCAGTGGATTAAAAAGACAAAATCAAGGCCCCTTAGAAGCGTGGTGGAGGTTACAGTGGAATAAAAAGACAATATCAATGCCTCTTGCAAGAGCTGAGGAGTTCAAAGTGGTTTAAATTGATGGTTTTAATGCACCTTGGAATTGACGTAGAGGTCACAGCAGCTTAACAATACGGTTATAATGCCCATTGGAATAGTGGTGGAGGTCGCAGTGGATTAAAAAGACAATATCAATGACACTTGGAAGAGTGGTGAAGGTCCCAGTGGAATAAAAAGACAATATCAATGCCACTTGGAAGAGTGGTGGAGGTTACAGTGGAATAAAAAGACAATATCAATGCCCCGTGAAAGAGACGGGGAGGTCACAGTAGCTTAACAAGACGGTTTTAATGCCCCCTGGAAGAGAGGTGGAAGTTGCAGTGGAATAAAAAGACAATATCAATGCCCCTTGGAAGAGTGCTGGAGGTTACATTGGAATAAAAAGACAATATCAATGCCCCTTGCAAGAGCTGTGGAGTTCAGAGTGGTTTAAATTGACGGTTTTAATGCCCTTTGGAAGGGACGTGGAGGTGACAATAGCTTAACAAGAAGTTTTTTTTTGCCCCTTGGAAGAGTGGTGGAGGTCGCAGTGGATTAAAAAGACAATATGAATGTCCCTTGGAAGAGTGGTGGAGGTCGCAGTGGAATAAAAAGACAATATCAATGCACCTTGGAAGAGTGGTAGAGGTTACAGTTGAATAAAAAAACAATATCAATGCCCCTTGGAAGAGTGATGGAGGTTACAGTGGAATTTAGAGACAATATCAATGCCCCTTGGATCAGTGGTGGAGGTTACAGTTAAATAAGAAGACAATATAAATGCCCCGTGGAAGAGATGTGTAGGTCACAATAGCTTAATAAGACAGTTTTAATGCCCCTTGGAAGAGCGGTTGAGTTCGCAGTGGATTACAAAGACAATAACAATGCCCATTGGAAGAGTGGTGGAGGTCGCAGTGGAATAAAAAGTCAAAATCAATGCCCCTTGGAAGAGTGGTGGAGGTTACAGTGGTATAAAAAGACAATATCAATGCCCCTTGGAAGAGCTTTGGAGTTCAGAGTGGTTTAAACAGACAGTTTTAATGACCCTTGGAAGAGAGGTGGAGGTCACAGTAGCTTAACAAGACGGATTTAATGCCCCTTGGAAGAGTGGTGGAGGTCACAATGGAATAAAAAGACAATATCAATGCCCCGAGGAAGGGAAGTGAGGGTCACAGTAGCATAACAAGACGGTTTTAATGCCCATTGGAAGAGTGGTGGAGGTCGCTGTGGATAAAAAGACAATATCAAAGCCCCTTGGAAGAGTGGTGGAGGTCGCAGTGGAAAACAGAGACAATATCATTGCCCCTTGGAAGAGTGGTGGAGGTTACAGTCGAATAAAAAGACAATATCAATGACTCTTGGAAGATCTGTGGAGTACAGAGTGGTTTAACCAGACGGTTAAATGCAACTTGGAAGAGACGTGGAGGTCACAGTAGCTTATCAAGACTGTTTAAATGCCCCTTGGAAGAGTGGTGGAAGTCGCAGTGGATTAAAAAGACATTATCAATGCCCCTTAGAAGAGTGGTGGAGGTCGCAGTGGAATAAAAAGACAATATCAATTTCCCTTGGAAGAGATGTGGAGGTCGCAGTGGAATAAAAAGACAATATCAATGCCTCGTGGAAGAGACTTGGAGGTCACAGGAGCTTACCAAGATGGTTTTAATGCCCCTTGGAAGAGAGGTGGAGGTCGCAGTGGAAAAAAAAGACAATATCAATGCACCTTGGAAGAGTGGTGGAGGTTTCAGTGGAATAAAAAGACAATATCAATGACTCTTGGAAGATCTGTGGAGTACAGAGTGGTTTAACCAGACGGTTAAATGCAACTTGGAAGAGACGTGGAGGTCACAGTAGCTTATCAAGACTGTTTAAATGCCCCTTGGAAGAGTGGTGGAAGTCGCAGTGGATTAAAAAGACATTATCAATGCCCCTTAGAAGAGTGGTGGAGGTCGCAGTGGAATAAAAAGACAATATCAATTTCCCTTGGAAGAGATGTGGAGGTCGCAGTGGAATAAAAAGACAATATCAATGCCTCGTGGAAGAGACTTGGAGGTCACAGGAGCTTACCAAGATGGTTTTAATGCCCCTTGGAAGAGAGGTGGAGGTCGCAGTGGAAAAAAAAGACAATATCAATGCACCTTGGAAGAGTGGTGGAGGTTTCAGTGGAATAAAAAGACAATATCAATGACCCTTGGAAGAGTGGTGGAAGCGCAGTGGAATAAAAAGACAATATAAATTCCCCTTGGAAGAGATGTGGAGGTCGCAGTGGAATAAAAAGACAATATCAATGCCTCGTGGAACAGACTTGGAGGTCACAGGAGCTTAACAAGATGGTTTTAATGCCCCTTCGAAGAGAGGTGGAGGTCGCAGTGGAATAAAAAGACAATATCAATGCCCCTTGGAAGAGTGGTGGAGGTTACAGTGGAAAAAAAGACAATATCAATGACCCTTGGAAGAGTGGTGGAGGTCGCAGTGGAATAAAAAGACAATATTAATGATCCTTGGAAGAGAGGTGGAGGTCGCAGTGGATTAAAAACACAATATCAATGCCTCGTGGAAGAGACTTGGAGGTCACAGGAGCTTAAGAAGACGGTTTTAATGCCCCTTGGAAGAGATGTGGAGGTCGCAGTGGAATAAAAAGACAATATCAATGCCCCTTGGAAGAGAGCTAGAGGTTACATTGGAATAAAAAGACAATATCAATGCCCCTTGCAAGAGCTGTGGAGTTCAGAGTGGTTTAAATTGACGGTTTTAATGCCACTTGGAAGGGACGTGGAGGTGACAGTAGCTTAACAAGATGGTTTTAATGCCCCTTGGAAGAGTGGTGGAGGTCGCAGTGGATTAAAAAGACAATATAAATGCCCCTTGGAAGAGTGGTGGAGGTCGCATTGGATTAAAAAGACAATATCAATGAGCCTTGGTAGAGTGGTGGAGGTCGCAGTGGAATAAAAAGACATTATCAATGCCCCTTGGAAGAGTGGTGGAGGTCGCAGTGGAATAAAAAGACAATATCAATGCCCCTTGGACGAGTGGTGGAGGTTACAGTGGAATAAAAAGACAATTTCAATGCCCCGTGGAAGAGACGTGGAGGTCACAGTAGATTAACAAGACGGTTTTAATGCCAATTGGAGGACTGGTGGAGGTCGCAGTGGAATAAAAAGACTACATCAATGCCCCTTGGAAGAGTGGTGGAGGTTACAGTGCAATAAAAAGACAATAATAATGCCCCTTGGAAGAGCTGTGGAGTTCACAGTAACTTAACAAGACGATTTTAATGCCCCTTGGAAGGGTGGTGGAGGTTGCTATGGAATAAAAAAACAATTTCAATGCCCCTTGGAAGATTAGTGGAGGTTCCAGTGGAATAAAAAGACAATATCAATGCACCGTGGAAGAGATGTGGAGGTCACTGTAGCTTAACAATATGGTTTTAATTCCCCTTGGAAGAGTGGTGGAGGTCGCAGTCGAATTAAAAGACAATATCAATGCCCCTTGCAAGAGCTGTGGAGTTCAGAGTGGTTTACATTGATGGTTTTAATGCCACTTGGAAGGGACGTGGAGGTGACAGTAGCTTAACAAGATGGTTTTAATGCCCCTTGGAAGAGTGGTGGAGGTCGCAGTGGATTAAAAAGACTACATCAATGCCCCTTGGAAGAGTGGTGGAGGTTACAGTGCAATAAAAAGACAATAATAATGCCCCTTGGAAGAGCTGTGGAGTACACAGTAACTTAACAAGACGGTTTTAATGCCCCTTGGAAGGGTGGTGGAGGTCGCTATGGAATAAAAAAACAATATCAATGCCCCTTGGAAGATTAGTGGAGGCTCCAGTGGAATAAAAAGACAATATCAATGCACCGTAGAAGAGATGTGGAGGTCACTGTAGCTTAACAATATGGTTTTAATGCCCCTTGGAAGAGTGGTGGAGGTTAGAGTTGAATAAAAAGACAAGACAAATTCCACTTGGAAGAGCTGTGGAGTTCAGAGTGGCATATCCAGATGGATTTAAATCCCCTTGGAAGTCGACGTCACAGTAGCATAACAAGACGGTTTTAATGCCCCTTGGAAGAGTGGTGGAGTTCGCAGTGGATTGAAAAGACAAAATCAATGCCCCTTGGAAGAGTGGTGGAGGTCGCAGTGGAATAACAAGACAATATCAATGCCCCGTGGAAATGACGTGGAGGTCACTGTAGCTTAACAATATGGTTTTAATGCCCCTTGGAAGAGTGGTGGAGGTTAGAGTTGAATAAAAAGACAAGACAAATTCCACTTGGAAGAGCTGTGGAGTTCAGAGTGGCATATCCAGATGGATTTAATTCCCCTTGGAAGTCGACGTCACAGTAGCATAACAAGACGGTTTTAATGCCCCTTGGAAGAGTGGTGGAGTTCGCAGTGGATTGAAAAAACAAAATCAATGCCCTTTGGAAGAGTGGTGGAGGTTACAGTGAAATAAAAAGACAATATCAATGCCCCTTGGAAGAGCTGTGGAGTTCAGAGTGGTTTTACCAGATGGTTTTAATGCCCCTTGGAAGAGACGTGGAGGTCACAGTAGCTTAACAAGACTGTTTTACTGCCCCTTGGAAGAGTGGTGGAGGTCGCAGTGGATTAAAAAGACAATATCAATGCCCCTTAGAAGAGAGGTGGAAGTCGCAGTGGAATAAAAAGACAATGTCAATGCCACTTGGAAGAGTGGTGGAGGTTAGAGTGGAATAAAAACACAATATCAAAGCCCAGTGGAATAGACATGGACGCGACAGTAGCTTAACAAGACGGCTTTAATGCCCCTTGGAAGAGTCGTGGACGTCGCAGAGGAGTAAAAAGACAATATCAATGTCCCTTGTTGGAGGTCGCAGTGGAATAAATCGACAAAGTCAATGCCCCTTGGAAGAGTGGTGGAGGTTAGAGTGGAATAAAAAGACAATACCAGTGCTCCTTGGAAGAGCTGTGGAGTTCAGAGTGGTTTAAATTGACAGTTTTAATGCCCCTTGGAAGAGACGTGGAGGTCACAGTGGATTAAAAAGACAATATCAATGCCCCTTGGAAGAGTGGTGGAGGTCGCAGTGGATTAAAAAGACAATATCAATACCCTTTGGAAGAGTGGTGGAGGTCGCAGTGGAATAAAAAGACAATATCAATGCCCCTTGGTAGAGTGGTTGAGGTTACAGTGGAATAAAAACACAATATCAATGCCCTGTGTAAGAAACTTGGAGGTCACAGTAGCTTAACAAGACGGTTTTAATGCCTCTTGGAAGAGTCGTGGACGTCGCAGAGGAATAAAAAGACAATATCAATGTCCCTTGGAAGAATGGTGGACGTTACAGTGGAATAAAAAGTCAATATAAATGTCCCTTGGAAGAATGGTGAGGTTAAAGTAAAATAAAAAGACAATATCGATGTACCTTGGAAGAATGGTGGAGGTTACAGTGGAATAAAAAGACAATATCAATGCCCATTGGAAGAGTGGTGGAGGTTCCAATTAAATAAAAAGACAATATCAATGCCTCTTGGAAGAGACGTGGAGGTCACAGTGGAATAAAAAGACAATATCAATGCCCCTTGGAAGAGTGGTGGAGGTTAGAGTGCAATAAAATGACAATATCAATGCTCCTTGAAAGAGCTGTGGAGTTCACAGTGGTTTAACCAGAAAGTTTTAATGCACCGTGGAATAGATGTGGAGGTCACCGTAGCTTAACATGGCGGTTTCAATGCTTCTTGGAAGAGTGATGGAGGTCGCAGTGGAATAAAAAGACAATATCAATGCCCTGTGTAAGAAACTTGGAGGTCAAAGTAGCTTAACAAGACAGTTTTAATGCCCCTTGGAAGAGTCATGGACGTCGCAGAGAAATAAAGAGACAATATCAATGCACTTGGAAGAGTGCAGAAGGTTGCAATGGAATAAAAAGATATTGTCAATGCCTCTTTGAAGAGCTGTGGAGCTCAGAGTGGTTTAATCAGACGGTTTTAATGCCCCTTGGAAGAGATGTTGAGGTCACAGTAGCTTAACAAGACTGTTTTAATGCCTCTTGGAAGAGTGGTGGAGGTCGCAGTGGATTAAAAAGACAATATCAATGCCCCTTAGAAGAGAGGTGGAATTCGCAGTGGAATAAAAAGGCAATATCAATACCCAGTGGAATAGACATGGACGTTACAGTAGCTGAACAAGATGATTTTAATGCACCTTGGGAGAGTGGTGGAAGTCGTAGTGGAATAAAAAAACAATATAAATGCCCCTTGAAAGAGTGCTGTAGTTTAGAGTGGAGTAAAAAGACAATATCAATGCCTCTTGCAAGAGCTGTGGAGTTCAGAGTGGTTTAAATTGACGGTTTTAATTCACCTTGGAAGAGACGTGGAGGTCACAGTAGCTTAACAATACGGTTTTAATGCCCCTTGGAAGAGTGGTGGAGGTCGCAGGGGATTAAAAAGACAATATCAATGCCCCTTGGAAGAGTGGTGGAGGTTAAAGTGGAATAAAAAGATAATATCAATGCCCTGTGAAAGAGACGTGGAGGTCACAGTAGCTTAACAAGACTGTTTTAATGCCCCTTGGAAGAGAGGTGGAAGTTGCAGTGGAATAAAAAGACAATGTCAATGCCCCTTGGAAGAGTGGTGGAGGTAAGACTGGAATAAAAAGACAATACAAATGCCCCTTGGAAGAGCTGTGGAGCTCAGAGTGGTTTAACCAGACGGTTTAATGCCCCTTGGAAGAGTGGTGGAGTTTGCAGTGGATTAAAAAGTAGAGATGAGCGTTGTTCTACTCAAACTGTTCGCCAATCTCAAATTCGAGCTGTTTTGGCCGGTGTTCGAGCCGTTCGGCGAACACGAACGATTTGAGAAAAATTCGGCTGTTCGAGGTTATGTTCGATAACTGTTCGTGCACCAAAATCATAACTGGATTTTTTCTCAGTAATGATGAAAATTAATGTTAATACGCAGTTTGAGTGTACAGCGGGGTGGGGGGAGGGGCAGGGGATGGATCTCTGCAGGAATAATGAAGATCTCCATTTTTTTTCTCTTTCCCGCATTTACAGTGGGGAGGTGCAATCTGTCAGCCTATCAGCAGCGCACACACGGAGCGAAGTGCTTTTTTTCACACAAGCAAGGGCATGTGTCATTGGCAGTGTATGTCACATGTCCTTGCCCTATAAGACCAAGCCATTTTCCCCGTCGCCACCATTTTCTCACTGCTGCAGCTGCGTGTTAGACGGCACCGCTGTTGCTGTGTGCGCTATACCTTGTTAATTTCAAGCCAATTTTCGCACAAATCTACAGATAGCTTGGGAGTAGGGAATAGTTGTGATTGCAGTCCTTTTAAGGACTAGGTTACAGCATTTCCTACGACTTTTATCAGGCAGGTCTGTGCTCTTAAATAGATAGGTTGTGGGAGTAAAGACTAATTGTAATTGGAGTCCTTTTCAGGACTAGGTTACATCAGTTCCTATCAGTTTTTGCCAGGCAGGTCTGTGCCAGTGCTGTGCAAGTTTTTTTCACAGCATTTGGCTGAATCTAGCAAAGCTAATCCTTTTTGGCCTATTGCAGAGTGTGTTAGTCAGTGGAGTAGCCTATCTGTGTTGCAAGATATACCACCTGTGTATAGAATACCAATTTTTTTACTGCACCTAGTGAAGTAAAATCTTTTGGGCATAGCATCATTCTATTAGTCCATCTATACTGACCTCCATCAGGTTGCAAATTGAATATAATTTTTATCTGCATCTAGCTCTGAAAAAATATTTGGCCTTCTAGCAGTGTGTGGGACTTTCTCTATTAGTCCATCTATACTGACCTCCATCAGGTTGCAAACTGAATATATTTTTTTCTGCATCTACCTCTGAAAAAATATTGGGCTTGTAGCTGTGTGTGGGACTTGTTCTATTAATCCATCTATACAGACCTCCATCAGGTTGCAAACTGAATATAATTTTTTTCTGCATCTACCTCTGAAAAAATATTTGGGCTTCTAGCTGTGTGTGGGACTTGTTCTATTACTCCATCTATACTGACCTCCATCAGGTTGCAAATTGAATATAATTTTTTTCTGCATCTAGCTCTGAAAAAATATTGGGCTTCTAGCTGTGTGTGGGACTTGTTGTATTAGTCCATCTATACTGACCTCCATCAGGTTGCAAACTGAATATATTTTTTTCTGCATCTAGCTCTGAAAAAATATTGGGCTTCTAGCTGTGTGTGGGACTTGTTCTATTAATCCATCTATACAGACCTCCATCAGGTTGCAAACTGAATATAATTTTTTTCTGCATCTAGCTCTGAAAAAATATTTGGCCTTCTAGCAGTGTGTGGGACTTTCTCTATTAGTCCATCTATACTGACCTCCATCAGGTTGCAAACTGAATATAATTTTTTTCTGCATCTAGCTCTGAAAAAATATTTGGCCTTCTAGCAGTGTGTGGGACTTTCTCTATTAGTCCATCTATACTGACCTCCATCAGGTTGCAAACTGAATATAATTTTTTTATGCATCTAGCTCTGAAAAAATATTTGGCCTTCTAGCAGTGTGTGGGACTTTCTCTATTAGTCCATCTATACTGACCTCCATCAGGTTGCAAACTGAATATAATTTTTTTCTGCATCTAGCTCTGAAAAAATATTTGGCCTTCTAGCAGTGTGTGGGACTTTCTCTATTAGTCCATCTATGCTGACCTCCATCAGGTTGCAAATTAAAAATAATTTTTATCTGCATCTAGCTCTGAAAAAATATTTGGGCTTCTAGCTGTGTGTGGGACTTGTTCTATTACTCCATCTATACTGACCTCCATCAGGTTGCAAATTGAATATAATTTTTTTCTGCATCTAGCTCTGAAAAAATATTGGGCTTCTAGCTGTGTGTGGGACTTGTTGTATTAGTCCATCTATACTGACCTCCATCAGGTTGCAAACTGAATATATTTTTTTCTGCATCTACCTCTGAAAAAATATTGGGCTTCTAGCTGTGTGTGGGACTTGTTCTATTAATCCATCTATACAGACCTCCATCAGGTTGCAAACTGAATATAATTTTTTTCTGCATCTAGCTCTGAAAAAATATTTGGCCTTCTAGCAGTGTGTGGGACTTTCTCTATTAGTCCATCTATACTGACCTCCATCAGGTTGCAAATTAAAAATAATTTTTATCTGCATCTACCTCTGAAAAAATATTTGGGCTTCTAGCTGTGTGTGGGACTTGTTCTATTACTCCATCTATACTGACCTCCATCAGGTTGCAAATTGAATATAATTTTTTTCTGCATCTAGCTCTGAAAAAATATTGGGCTTCTAGCTGTGTGTGGGACTTGTTGTATTAGTCCATCTATACTGACCTCCATCAGGTTGCAAACTGAATATATTTTTTTCTGCATCTAGCTCTGAAAAAATATTGGGCTTCTAGCTGTGTGTGGGACTTGTTCTATTAATCCATCTATACAGACCTCCATCAGGTTTCAAACTGATTATAATTTTTTTCTGCATCTAGCTCTGAAAAAATATTTGGCCTTCTAGCAGTGTGTGGGACTTTCTCTATTAGTCCATCTATACTGACCTCCATCAGGTTGCAAACTGAATATAATTTTTTTCTGCATCTAGCTCTGAAAAAATATTTGGCCTTCTAGCAGTGTGTGGGACTTTCTCTATTAGGCCATCTATACTGACCTCCATCAGGTTGCAAACTGAATATAATTTTTTTCTGCATCTAGCTCTGAAAAAATATTTGGCCTTCTAGCAGTGTGTGGGACTTTCTCTATTAGTCCATCTATACTGACCTCCATAAGGTTGCAAACTGAATATAATTTTTTTCTGCATCTAGCTCTGAAAAAATATTTGGCCTTCTAGCAGTGTGTGGGACTTGTTCTATTAGTCCACCTATACTGACCTCCATCAGGTTGCAAATTCAAAATAATTTTTTGTCTGCATCTAGCTCTGAAAAAAATATTTGGCCTTCTAGCAGTGTGTGGGATTTTCTCTATTAGTCCATCTATACTGACCTCCATCAGGTTGCAAACTGAATATTTTTTTTTCTGCATCTACCTCTGAAAAAATATTTGGGCTTCTAGCTGTGTGTGGGACTTGTTCTATTAGTTCTTCTATACTGACCTCCATCAGGTTGCAAATTGAATATAATTTTTTTCTGCATCTAGCTCTGAAAAAATATTTGGCCTTCTAGCAGTGTGTGGGACTTTCTCTATTAGTCCATCTATACTGACCTCCATCAGGTTGCAAACTGAATATAATTTTTTTCTGCATCTAGCTCTGAAAAAATATTTGGCCTTCTAGCAGTGTGTGGGACTTTCTCTATTAGGCCATCTATACTGACCTCCATCAGGTTGCAAACTGAATATAATTTTTTTCTGCATCTAGCTCTGAAAAAATATTTGGCCTTCTAGCAGTGTGTGGGACTTTCTCTATTAGTCCATCTATACTGACCTCCATAAGGTTGCAAACTGAATATAATTTTTTTCTGCATCTAGCTCTGAAAAAATATTTGGCCTTCTAGCAGTGTGTGGGACTTGTTCTATTAGTCCACCTATACTGACCTCCATCAGGTTGCAAATTCAAAATAATTTTTTGTCTGCATCTAGCTCTGAAAAAAATATTTGGCCTTCTAGCAGTGTGTGGGATTTTCTCTATTAGTCCATCTATACTGACCTCCATCAGGTTGCAAACTGAATATTTTTTTTTCTGCATCTACCTCTGAAAAAATATTTGGGCTTCTAGCTGTGTGTGGGACTTGTTCTATTAGTTCTTCTATACTGACCTCCATCAGGTTGCAAATTGAATATAATTTTTTTCTGCATCTAACGCAGCCAATAGTTTTGGCCTAATACCACAGTTTGGCCACTCAGCTCTGCTCGGTTCCCATCCATTGTTTTTTTGTGCAAACAACTCCAGAGTTGTGAATTAGTTAACCACCAAAATGAGTGGAAAAAGGCCTGCTGCTGGTGGAAAGGGGAATAGGCGTGTTGGGAAGGGGAAAAAAGGTTGTGTCCGTGGGGTAGGTGTTAAAGCAACAGTAACATCTGCAGAAGAAAGACCATCTTCCAGCCAAACTAAAATGTCTACTTCTTTTAGCGGACAATGTGATAAGATCCCTTTCTTACGGCCACGCCAATCGCTACAAATTCCAGATGAGGCACAAAAACAGCAGGTGCTTCAACGGATATCAAGTGCTCCTTTAAGTGGGCTCTCCTCCACATCAACTTCAACATCACAAATACTCCAGTCCTCAAAGGTGTCACCCCAATCGCACTTGCTTCCTCACAGCTCCCAAATCTCCAGCTGCCCGTCTGAGTATGAGGTAGAACAGATGGTTGAGTCTGCAGAGCTGTTTACTCATACTATAGCCTGGGAATCAGAGGTCGACTCCAGCGCTTCTGTGAATCCAGACGAGGAAATGATTTGCACTGATGCCCAGAATCTTTATGAGTCGGATCCAGGACCAGACGCAGAAGGTTCTGACCATAATGTAGACCCTCATTCCCAAACTGTAACTCCTGTTGGTGGAGACAATGAGGAAGACGATGATGAGACTCAAATACCTGATTGGAGCGACAACTTTAGTTTTTTGTCAGGGCAGGAACAGGTTGGCTCTGAGGACGACGGGTGTGATAACGCACAGGGTGATGATGATGAGGTTGGAGATCCCACTTACTGTCAACCCACAGTCAGCCAAGAGATGAGGTCAGCAGAGGAGGTGGAGGAGGATGCTAGTGACGACGAGGTCAGGTTGCGCCTTCCTGGACAGAGACGTAGTACTGGAAGCACGTCAACAACTGCATCCTCAAACACAACTCTGCCTCTCACCACAAGTCGTGGTGGCTCTTCAGGTCGCATGGGTGCTAAGCCTTGCATAGCCTGGGCATTTTTTCAGATCGATAAAGATGACCCAACTCGTGTTATCTGTAACATTTGTCAGCAAAAGCTAAGTAGAGGCCAAAAAATACATAGTTTGAGTACTTCATGCATGAACCGGCACATGGACATGAAGCATAAGTTGCAGTGGGAAGCTCAGTGTGCTACAATGCGGCCTAGCTGGGCCAACCACCGTCTGCCATATCTTGTGCATCCGCGGCCTCTTCATCCTCTGTGACTGGGGGGACAGCAGTAACACCTGTTTTGGGGCGCAGACCTGCCACCTCTTTACCCGCAACAGCCAGCGTGATTGGCAGGTCATCATTTTCTTTGGAGGTGGTAACACCAGCTGGTGTTGAGCGCTTTCCGACATCGATAGCACCACCTTTGGATCAAGGCAACCTAACATGTCCGCCTGCATCTTCCTCACAGACCGGCAGTTTGCCGGGGACACCCTTATCAACCCCGTCTAAGCACAATAGCCAGCCCTCGGTCCCTCAGATGTGGACAAGTAAAAGACCATTTCCTCCTAGCCATGAGAAAGCTAAGAGGTTGAATTTCACCATCTGCAAGTTCTTGGCTACAGAAATGCTGCCTTTCCGCCTGGTGGACACAGAGGATTTTCGAGACCTTATGTCCGTTGCAGTGCCCCAGTACCAGATGCCCAGTCGGCACTACTTCTCAAAGAAAGGTGTGCCTGCGCTCCACCAGCAAGTCGCACACAACATCACCGCTTCTTTGAGAAACTCTGTGTGTGACAGGGTGCATTTCACCACAGACACTTGGACGAGTAGGCATGGACAGGGGCGTTACATGTCGCTGACTGGGCATTGGGTAACTATGGTGACAGCAGGACAAGGGGCTGCTGTCCAAGCCTTGCCGTCCCCACGAGTTGTGCGTCAATCCTCTTTATGTCAAAGTTCCTCCACTGCTTCTGCCTCCTCAACCTCCTCTCGGTCTTCCACCTGCACCCAAAGCCTGTCTGGTCATGCCACAAGCTTTCTAACTGCGCAGAAGGGATTCTGCACACCTCCTTACTATGCTGGCAGTAGGGCTCAACGTCATCAGGCGGTTTTTACTTTGAAATGTCTGGGAAATGTGAGTCACACAGCTGAGGAGTTGTGGTCAGCTCTGGAGAACCAATTTCATGAATGGTTGTCTCCACTGGACCTGAAACCAGGGAAGGCCGTGTGCGACAATGCTGCAAACCTGGGTGCGGCCCTTCGCCGGGGCAATGTCACACACGTGCCTTGTATGGCTCACGTGTTGAACCTGGTTGTCCAGTAATTTTTAGCCCACTATCCCAGACTAGATGGCCTTCTGCAGAGGGCACGGTCGCTGTGTGCTCACTTCCGCCGTTCGCATCCCGCAGCTCAGCGACTTACATCTCTACAGAAGTCGTTGGGCCTGCCACTTCACCGGCTAAAATGCGATGTGCCTACCCGGTGGAATTCAACTCTGCACATGTTGCAGCGACTGTGGCAGCACCGACAAGCCCTGGTGCAATACGTTCTGACGTATAGCCTGGGCCAACGAGATCCAGGGGCAAATCACGCTGGAGGAGTGGTCTCAGATCAGGGACCTATGCACCCTTCTGCATAGTTTTGAAATGGCGACGAAGATGTTTAGTGCTGACGATGCCATTATCAGCATGACTATTCCGGTGATTTACATGCTGGAGCACATGTTAAACAGAATTCGGAGTCAGGTGGTGGCACAAGAGGAGGTGGAGGAAGTAGAGGAGGAGGAGTTGTATGCGGAAGGGCTAACATCTGCAAGGTCCAGACGGTCGGCAGCACCAAGGCGGCAGGCATGTGAGGGTGGGGGAGATGGTTTTACCAGGGCGCATGGTAGCAGCCAAACTAGTGAGGAAGGTGCAGGAGCCCAGGAAGAAGTGGAGGACGAACTGATGGAAGACTCATCAGATGAGGGAGACCTTGATCACATTTCTGTTGTGCGAGGTTGGGGGGAGAGGACAGAGGAAGGAAGCATGATTGTTACCTCGCCACCAACACAACAGGGACTTGGTGCTCCTGGATGCGCAACACACATGAGTGCCTTCTTGCTGCACTACCTGCAACATGACCCTCGAATTGTGAGAATTAGAAATAATCCTGACTACTGGGTTGCCACACTGTTAGATCCCCGGTACAAAAGTAAATTTGCAGAAATTATTCCTGCCATAGAAAGGGATGCACGCATGCAGGAGTATCAGCAGAGACTGTTGCAGAATCTTACATGTGCTTTTCCACAAAATACCAGTGGTGCACGTAGTGAATCTCACAGTTCCAACTTGCCAACCGTGGGACCGTCAAGTGTTCAGCACTCAAACCGTAACAGAACCACAGCATCTGCTGGTAACATCAATTTTGCGGAATCATTTCACCACTTTTTTAGCCCATCCTTTGCAAGGCCACAGGAGACAAGAAGTCTGACACATAGTCAACGCCTAGAGACGATGGTACAGGAGTATCTCCAAGTAAACATTGAAGCCACGACTGTGTCACTGGACCCTTGCTCTTTTTGGGCTTCCAATCTGGATAAATGGCCGGAGCTAGCCACTTACGCCTTGGAGATCTTGTCATGCCCCGCAGCCAGCGTTCTGTCTGAACGTGTGTTCAGCGCTGCTGGTGGTGTGCTGACAGATAAGCACACGCGGCTCTCCACTGATAATGTAGACAGACTCACGTTCATAAAGATGAACAAATCATGGATCCGAAACGACTTTTCTACCCCTGTGTCATCCTGGGGAGAGTAAAAGCTTGATGATTGGTTAAAATCACCCTACCAACCGTTTTAAGCTTTCAAATTACTAATCATGTTTATCTGTATCTTGGCTGGAAAATAATTTGGGCTTTGTAGCAGTGTGCAGCACTGATTCTATTAGGCCATCTATAATAAGCTCCACCAGATTTAAAATTACTAATCATGTTTATCTGTATCTTGACTGGAAAATAATTTGGGCTTTGTAACAGTGTGCAGCACTGATCCTATTAGGCCATCTATACTAAAGCTTCACCAGATTTAAAATTAATAATAATTTTTAGCTGCATCTAGCCCGGAAAATAATTTTGGGGCTCCGAGATGCGCAAGACACATAAGTGCCTTCTTGCTGCACTACCTGCAGCATGACCCTCATATTGTCAGAATTCGAAGTAATCATGACTACTGGGTTGCCACACTCTTAGATCCCCCAAACTTTTCGATCAACCTTTTCATTTTAATAAAGACCAAAAAAATGGTCATTTTTGAAATTATAAGCATTAGCAGGTTGTTAGAAACTGAAATCAAACAGTTTTCAACTCAAAACTTTATTCTAGGTGATGTTACATTTTCACATAGGACCCCTTGTTCGAAAGGAGCTTCTGAACTCTCTCGTCCATTGAATTTGTCAGGTTTTGGATGGTTTCTGCTTCAATTGTTTTGCATGAGGACAGAATACCCTCCCAGAGCTGTTGCTTAGATGTGAACTGCCTCCCGCCATCATAGAGACTCCTTTTAATGATGCTCCAAAGGTTCTGAATGGGGTACAGGTCAGGGGAGCATGGGGGTCACACCATAAGTTTGTCCCCTTTTATGCCCATATCAGCCAGAGATGCAGATGTTTTATGTGCAGCATGAGATGGTGCATTATCATGCAAAAAAATGATCTTGCTGTGAAATACACGGTTCTTCTTCTTGAACCATGGCAGGAAGTGCTGTTTGAGAAAATCCACATACATTATGGAGTTCATCTTTAGCGCCTTCAGGGATCCTAAAGGGGCCGACAATCTCTCTCCCCATGATTCCAGCCCAAAACATTACTCCACCTCCTCCTTGTTGGCGCTGTAGCCGTGTTTGCGTGGGGTGTCCATCAACCAGCCATCCTCCACTCCATCCATCTGGACCATCGAGCGCTGCACGGCACTCATCCGTGAACAAAACAGTTTTGAAATCAGTCTTCATGTAATGTTTGGCCCACTGGAGCCGTTTCTGCTTGTGTGAAGTGGATAGAGGAGGTCGACAGGATGGCGTATGCACAGCTGCAAACCTCTGAAGGACCCTGCATCTTGTTGTTCGGTGGACGTTGGAGGCACAAGCAGCTTCAAAAACTTGTCTGCTGCTATGACAAGGCTTTTTTGCCGCTGCTCTTTCAACCTGACGTAATTGCCTGTAGGAAAGAGTCCTCAATTTGCCCTTATCAGCACGCACACGTGTGTACTGTGAATCAGCTACATACTTCTTGATTGCCAAGACACTTCATCCTGATTATCGCACAATGTTGATTGTAGTCATGCCTTGACCTAAACACTCCACAATTTGTTGCTTCTCAGCAGCCGACACATCCCTTTTCTTTCCCATTTTGGCAGAAAATGTAGGCTGCTTAATAATGTGAGACAGCCTTCTTAAGTAGTCTTGCCTTTCATTGGACACACCTGCCAAACTAATTAGCACAGGTGTCTGCAATTGCTTACAGTGATATAAAGAGCCCTGACACACATCACCATCAATGAGTTTAACTGACAAACAAACAAATTCTTCCCTTATCACTCCTAAACACTTTTTGCATAATAATTTGGAACGCAGTGTACATGTGCTTTTCCACAAAACACCAGTGGTTCACGTAGTGAATCTTACAGTTCTAACTTGCCAACCGTGGTCTGTATGGAGTTGTTCAATAAAGGGCCCAAAATTAAGATAACATAGATGGGAGAGGTCTCTATGAATAGGAATTCCTAAGTATTTGATACCCTGTGAGGGCCAGGCAAAGGGAAAGTTGGACTGGATGGAATCCTATATGGATTTGGGGAGGGAGACATTGAGGGCCTCAGACTTCGCTGCATTGATTTTAAAATTTGACCATGTAACAAAGTGATCTATTTCAGCCATAACAGCATGGATGGATATATGTGATTGAGTGATATATACTAGGACATCATCAGCAAATAGAGAGCACTTGTACTCGGTGCCTCCCATCTCAATCCACCTAATATTGGAGTTATGGCGAATTGATGAGAGCAGGTGCTCCGTCACTAGGATGTATAAGAGAGGGGACAGAGGACATCCCTGCCTTGTCCCATTGGTGATTGTGAAAGGTGATGAAAATGTTCTGATGCACCCCCTGGGCCTTGGGACACCCGGAGCCGGACCCTTTTTGGTGGATGCTGGTGGTTGTAGTCTTCGTGGCGGCGACCCGGTTCCGTGGCTCAGGGTGGTCAAACCAGTGGCGGAACTATTTATGTGGTTTTGATGTTTAAATGTCCGACTACGCCACCCATGGATTGCGGTCAGAGTGAACCGCCGCTGCAGGGCAGACCGCTGAGGCTGGTGTTGTGGGTGCAGCAGAGCGTAGCATAACTCCCCACGGGAGGAATATAGCCTCAGGGCAGTGTATGCGGAGGATGGGGGTGATGGTGCAGGGCAGCAGCAGTAACGACACGGAGTCAGTGATGCAGTCCAGGGCCTTTACTCACAGTTCTTATTATCCAGACCACGTCTGCAGGTAACGGCTGCCCACGTCGTACTGTGCTCACCAGGTGAGGGGCTCAGACAACTCCCAGATAACTTTGGAGCGCTTCACAGGACCCCCTTTGTGTGTCCTTTGTCTGGTCTTTCTTACCAACCCTTCTGTCCGGCTGCCTCGGGCCTCCTCTTGGTAAACTTGGCGCCAGTTTCCCTGACCCTATGTGGTGCCTTCCTAGCGGGTGTAGCGAGGGGCTGCGCCACATAAAATGTCACAGCCTCCGGTTTCTAGCTGAGGGTCGTTTCCTGCCTCCACTAGTTTCGGGGACCGGTCTCCCCCTTTGGCCTGACCCCTCCACGCAGGTGGATTCGGGCGTGCGGTGGCGACTCGCCCGTCCGCACCCCTGGGATCCCTTCATTCCTCGTTCCTGGAGCCTTCTCCGCTCCTCTTCCTTCCTTCTCCCTCTTCCAGGCCTGGGCCTCTGTTACTAGGCCCGCCTCCGGAGCAGAGCTCATGCAGAGCCCCTGCTCCCTGCCACTTCTGCTCAGACTTCTCTGCACTGAACTAAGATGGTGCCCACCTTTTATACTCCCTTCTCAATGCACCCAGGAACTGCTCCCTCCCTGCTCCTGCACTACAGGGTTCCCCTTCCTCAGTGTTCCCTCCCCCCACTCCAGCCAGGGACAGGGACTGACGTGCCCATCTCAGAGGCATATTGGTCGCCCTGCCCCACGGCAATGTGGTGTAATGCATGCAGGTGTCGGGTCCTGATCCACACTCCATCCTTACCTGAGAGTGAGATATCACACCTCTGGGTGAGGTGCAATACCTCTGTAGAAACCGAGCCCTCAGGGTGCTACAGTTCAAATTTATCTTCAGTCCTAGGTGACGTATTGTGATACAGGGCCGTGATTTTGGCTATAAAAGGGTCCCCTAGACCCCTACCCCAAGCTTTTTAAGAGAATCATATATGGCGTGCCAGGAGACTCTATGGAATGCTTTCTCAGCATCCAACGAGAGTATCTAATTACAAATTTTTAACTGCATCTAGCCCAGGAAATACTTTGTGCCTAGTAGCAGTGTCTGCTAGTCAGCGGATTATCCCGGCTGTTAAGCAAGCTACACCACCTGTAGTTTAGACACTTAATTTTTTCAAAGGAAATGCTTCGGGACCATGGGATACTCAGTGAAGAGCATCAGGAGGCACCCCAAGGCATAGGGGCTGGGACTGGCAGTAGGATGCCTTGCGGTGGACAGCCGAGCTCGATCCTTATAAAAGCTTTTTAACTGCAGCAGCTTTAGTGGACGCTACTGGAGCTGGAATTACGCGGCTGCTGGCATGAGACTTGCCCTCCAATAGATCCTTGTAAATGGATTTAAAGTGTATTCATTCAAATTAGAGAGACAATTTAAATTAAAAAGCTTAGAGCTGCCTCCACCACAGGGGGGCTCGCTCGACCCACCAGCGGACAGGCACCAGTATTGGGAGAGGGGGGCTGGCCATCAGGGTTCACCGCGGCTCTGGCACAAACCCGGCGACACGGAGGTGGCACGGGCAGGAGCGGACTGGCCGTGTCGGCTTCTCACTTTTTGGATTTTAGAAGGGCATGACATGCCTATATCTGTGTCTCCCCCTCCTTTTACTCCTCCACCTCTTTTATTTTCGCATGACTATATGTACTTGTCACTTTTCCATGTGTTAGTTATGTCTTCTGAGCAGTTTGTCAGCTTTTGGACACCTTTGAAGGTGTTTTCTATGTGTTTCTATGTGTTTTTGTTTGCCTGCCATTGGTTTTAACGGTGTTCGAAGGTGTTCGACGAACAGTTCGACGAACAGTTCGGCGAACACACGGGTGTTCGACGAACCGAACCGAACTCGAACACTACGGGGGTGGCTCAACACTAAACTGGAGGTCCTCCGCCTGGTCGGAGGGGTGTAGAGACTCGGGGTTAACTACCGCTTTGAGGTACCCATTGTCAGGCTCAAAGGACGGAGCGGACGAAGTATCGGGTACCGGGTGTAGGGAAGTCTCTCTCCTTTTGTCATCAGGTGGTATCCCGGAGGATTCTAGGTGGGCAGAAGTCTCTTCGGGCAGGAGAACAGGTGCGCTACCCACGCATATTTCCCGTAGGGACTGCTCCGGGATACAGGGAAATGAAGCTTCAGCAAGGACTTCAAGGTTGGGATCAGGAGGTCTTTGGGAGGACAGACCCAGGCGTGACGGCTTGCCTCTACGAATAGCACGCCTGGACTGCCTCTTGAGGTTGGGAGAAGTATTCCAAAGAGCGTATTCATCCTGTGTGGATTCTGGATGGGCAGTAGCCTCTTCGGGCAGGAGGACTAGTGCGCTACCTACACACATTACTCATCGGGGCTGCACCGGGATATTGGGAAGTGAAGCTTCCGCAGGAGCCTCCGGGTTAGGATCATCGAAGACCATTAGAAAGGCCACCAGGAAGGCCATGGCCTGAGCATGCTGTAATGCACACGCCCGGACTGACTGGCGTGTGCGTGTTTAGTGGTTCCACTGTGCCATGAACCGGAGAGTGTCTGGAGGGGCATAACTAAGTATCTGCCCGATCCGACCAAGGTCGCACGACGGCATACGATGCCCGTGCACCAGGGAGGAACGGAGCAGAGGGACCAGGGTCTACTCCAGGTCAGGCTCCGGACACGGCTGTTGACCCACACCGGGGAATACAGGAACAGGCAGACTAGAGCGCAGGCTGGGTAGGGTCCAGTACAGACTGGGAGACAGATTCGGAGCCACAAATGCGGTAAACAAACAAAGTAAAGCGAAACCGCAGTTGCGGTAGTCAAGACCGAGCTGAGCAGAACCGCAGACGTGGTAGACAAGGCTGAGCAGAGCAAAAATGCAGACGCGGTAGACAAGGCTGAGCAGAGCGAAAAAGCAGACGCGGTAGACAAAGCTGAGCAAAGCGAAACCGCAGACGCGGTGGACACGGCTAAGCAAAGCGAAACCGCAGACGCGGTGGACAGGGCTGAGCAAAGCGAAACCGCAGACGCGGTGGACAAGGCTGAGCAAAGCAAAACTGCAGACGCGGTGGACAGGGCTGAGTAAAGCGAAACCGCAGACGCGGTGGACAGGGCTGAGCAAGCAAGAACCGCCGAAGCGGCAAGCAAGGCAGAGCGGAGGGGACAGGGCTCAGTTCACACGGAACAGAGAGGAAGGGAAAGGCAGAACCAGATACCCACAGGGTACTTGCAGTGAAGTAGCGAGTGGACCACAAACTCACAAACGGAAGTACAGTGACAACGAGCAGGAGTTAGGTACGAGTTCAGACTCTGCAGAAAAACCGAAGGTACGGACATAGAGAAAAACAGGAAACAGGCTAGGAGAGTATTCAGACAAGAACAGACACAGCAGCAAGATACAGGAGCGGGTCTAGATATGCGGCCACTAAAAGGCAGAAAGAACAGGCTAGGAGCGTGTTCACACAGGTCTGGAAATACAGCCTCCAGGATAGGCAGAAGACAACAGGCTAGAAGATAATACAGACAGGACATAGTTCAGACACGGGAACTGATACCGAAGGCAGGAATCATAAACGGGACCGGGCATATCAGTGACCAGAAGCCAACTGACAGAACACAGTGCTCAGGCATGGGTTAATTGGAGCAGCTGGTTTAAATACCAGGAGACAGACAGCAATAGGCTGAGGACGCACAAGGGGTGTGCCTGCAGCAGGTACAAAAAGCAGGAAGTGATCGGGCGCCACCCTTAAGCAGCAGAAACAGAAGCAAACAGACAGCATGGAGGGAAGCCAGAGAGACATTCTGGATTGGAGATCAAGTGCGCGCTCTTGCACAGTGGGAGATGAACCACTATGCAAGGACGACGCCAGGTATGTTACAAAAAGACAATATCAATGCCCCGTGGAAGGAACGTGAAGGTCACAGTAGCATAATAAGACTATTTTAATGCCCATTGGAAGAGTGGTGGAGGTCGCAGTGGATAAAAAAGACAATATCAAAGACACTTGGAAGAGTGGTGGAGGTCGCAGTGGAAAACAGAGAAAATATCAATGCCGCTTGGAAGAGTGGTGGAGGTTACAGTCGAATAAAAAGACAATATCAATGCCTCTTGGAAGAGCTGTGGAGTACAGAGTGGTTTAACCAGATGGTTTAATGCCCTTTGGAAGAGACGTGGAGGTCACAGTAGCTTATCAAGACTGTTTTAATGGTCCTTGGAAGAGTGGTGGAGGTCGCAGTGGATTAAAAAGACAATATCAATGCCCCTTAGAAGAGTGGTGGAGGTTACAGAGGAATAAAGAACAATATCAAAGCCCCTTGCAAGAGCTGTGGAGTTGAGAGTGGTTTAAATTGACGGTTTTAATGCCCCTTGGATGAGACGTGGAGGTCACAGTAGATTAACAAGACTGTTTTAATGCCCCTTGGAAGAGTGGTGGAGGTCGCAGTGGATTAAAAAGACAATATCAATGCCCCATAGAAGAGAGGTGGAAGTCACCGTGGAATAAAAAGACAATATCAATACCACTTGGAAGAGTGGTGGAGGATACAGTGGAATAAAAAGACAATATCAATGCCCGGTGGAATAGACATGGACGTTACAGTAGCTAAACAAGATGTTTTTAATGCACCTTGGTAGAGTGGTGGAAGTCGTAGTGGAATAAAAAGACAATATCAATGCCACTTGAAAGAGTGCTGTAGGTTACAGTGGAGAAAAAAGACAATATCAATGCCTCTTGCAAGACCTGTGGAGTTCAGAGTGGTTTAAATTGACGGTTTTAATGCACCTTGGAAGAGACGTGGAGGTCACAGTAGCTTAACAATACGGTTTTAATGCCCCTTGGAATAGTGGTTGAGGTCGCAGTGGTTTAAAAAGACAATATCAATGCCCAATGGAAGAATGGTTAAGGTCGCAGTGGAATAAAAAGACAAAATCAATGCCCCTTGGAAGAGTGGTGGAGGTTACAGTGGAAAAGAGCGACAATATCAATGCCCCTTGGAAGAGCTGTGGAGTTCAGAGTGTTTTAACCAGACAGTTTTAATGCCCCTTGGAAGAGTGGTGTAGGTCACAGTTAATTAAAAAGACAATATCAATGACCCTTGGAAGAGTGGTGTAGGTCGCAGTGGAATAAAAAGACAATATCAATGCCCCGTGGAATTTACGTGGATGTCAAAGTAGGTTAACAAGACGGTTTTCATGCCCCTTTGAAGAGTGGTGGAGGTCGCAGTTGATTAAGAAGACAATATAAATGCCCCTTGTAAGAGTCGTGGAAGTCGCAGTGGAAAAAAAGACAATATCAATGCCCCTTGGAAGAGTAGCGGAGGTCGCAGTGGATTAAAAAGACAATATCAATGCTCCGTGGAAGAGACGTGGAGGTCACAGTAGCTTAACAAGATGGTTTTAATGCCCTTTGGAAGAGCGGTGGAGGTTGCAGTGGATTAAAAAGACATTATCAATGCCCTTTGGAAGAGTGGTGGAGGTCGCAGTGGAAAAAAATACAATATCAATGCCCCTTGGTTGAGTGGTGGAGGTTACAGTGGAATTTAAAGACAATATCAATGCCCCGTGGAAGAGATGTGGAGGTCACTGTAGCTTAACAAGACAGTTTTAATGCCCCTTGGAAGAATGGTGGAGATCGCAGTGGAATAAAAAGACAACATCAATTCCCCTTGGAAGAGATGTGGAGGATACAGTGGAATAAAAAGACAATATCAATGCCCGGTGGAATAGACATGGACGTTACAGTAGCTAAACAAGATCTTTCTAATGCACCTTTGGAGAGTGGTGGAAGTCGTAGTGGAATAAAAAGACAATATCAATGCCACTTGAAAGAGTGCTGTAGGTTACAGTGGAGTAAAAAGACAATATCAATGCCTCTTGCAAGACCTGTGGAGTTCAGAGTGGTTTAAATTGACGGTTTTAATGCACCTTGGAAGAGACGTGGAGGTCACAGTAGCTTAACAATACGGTTTTAATGCCCCCTGGAATAGTGGTGGAGGTGGCAGTGGATTAAAAAGACAATATCAATGCCCATTGGAAGAGTGGTTAAGGTGGCAGTGGAATAAAAAGACAAAATCAATGCCCCTTGGAAGAGTTGTGGAGGTTACAGTGGAAAAGAGCGACAATATCAATGCCCCTTGTAAGAGCTGTGGAGTTCAGAGTGGTTTAACCAGACAGTTTTAATGCCCCTTGGAAGAGTGGTGGAGGTCACAGTTAATTAAAAAGACAATATCAATGACCCTTGAAAGTGTGGTGTAGGTCGCAGTGGAATAAAAAGACAATATCAATGCCCCCTGGAATTGACGTGGATGTCAAAGTAGGTTAACAGGACGGTTTTCATGCCCCTTTGAAGAGTGGTGGAGGTCGCAGTTGATTTCGAAGACAATATAAATGCCCCTTGTAAGAGTGGTGGAAGTCGCAGTGGAAAAAAAGACAATATCAATGCCCCTTGGAAGAGTAGCGGAGGTCACAGTGGATTAAAAAGACAATATCAATGCTCCGTGGAAGAGACGTGGAGGTCACAGTAGCTTAACAAGATGGTTTTAATGCCCTTTGGAAGAGTGGTGGAGGTCGCACTGGATTAAAAAGACAATATCAATGTCCTTTGGAAGAGTGGTGGAGGTCGCAGTGGAATAAAAATACAATATCAATGCCCCTTGGTTGAGTGGTGGAGGTTACAGTGGAATTTAAAGACAATATCAATGCCCCGTGGAAGAGATGTGGAGGTCACTGTAGCTTAACAAGACAGTTTTAATGCCCCTTGGAAGAATGGTGGAGATCGCAGTGGATTAAAAAGACAATATCAATTCCCCTTGGAAGAGATGTGGAGGTCGCAGTGGAATAAAAAGACAATATCAATGCCTCATGGAAGAGACTGGAGGTCACAGTAGCTTAACAAGATGGTTTTAATGCCCCTTGGAAGAGAGGTGGAGGTCGCAGTGGCATAAAAAGACAATATCAATGCCCCTTGGAAGAGTGGTGGAGGTTACAGTGGAATAAAAAGACAATATCAATGATCTTTGGAAGAATGGTGGAGGTCGCAGTGGAATAAAAGGACAATATTAATGCCCCTTGGAAGATTGTTTTAGGTCGCAGTAGAATAAAAAGACAATATCAATGCCCCTTGGAAGAGCTGTGGAGTTCACAGTGGTTTAACCAGAAGGTTTTAATGCACCGTGGAATAGACGTGGAGGTCACAGTAGCTAAACAAGACGGTTTTAATGCTTCTTGGAAGAGTGATGGAGGTTGCAGAGGATTAAAAAGACAAAATCAATGACGCTTGGAAGACTGGTGGAGGTTACAGTGGAATAAAAAGACAATATCAATGCTTCTTGCAAGAGCTGTGGAGTTCAGAGTGGTTTAAATTGACGGTTTTAATGCCCCTTGGAAGAGACGTGGAGGTCACAGTAGCTTAACAAGACGGTTTTAATGCCCCTTGGAAGAGTGTTGGAGGTTACAGTCCAATAAAAAGACAATATCAATGTTTCTTGGAATAGCTGTGGAGTTCAGAGTCGTTTAAATTGACGTTTTTAATGCCCTTTGGAAAAGTGGTGGAGGTCGCAGTGGATTAAAAAGACAATATCAATTCCCCTTGGAAGAGTGGTGGAGGTGGCAGTGGAATAAAAAGACAATATCAATGCCCCTTGGAAGAATAATGGAGGTCGCAGTGGAATAAAAAGACAATGTCAATGCCCCTTTGAAGAGTGGTGGAGGTTAGAGTGGAATAAAAAGACAATACCAATGCCCCTTGGAAGAGCTATGGAGATCAGAGTGGTTTAACCAGATGGTTTTATTGCCCCTTGGAAGAGACGTGGAGGTCACAGTATATTAACAAGACGGTTTTAATGCCCCTTGGAAAAGTGGTGGAGGTCGCAGTGGATTAAAAAGACAATATCAATGCCACATGGAAGAGTGGTGAAGGTCCCAGTGGAATAAAAAGACAATACCTATGCCCCTTGGAAGAGTGGTGGAGGATACAGTGGAATAAAAAGACAATATCAATGCCCCGTGAAAGAGACGTGGAGATCACAGTATCTTAACAAGGCTGTTTTAATGCCCCTTGGAAGAGAGGTGGAAGTCGTAGTGGAATAAAAAGACAATATCAATGCCCCTTGAAAGAGTGCTGTAGGTTACAGTGGAGTAAAAAGACAATATCAATGCCTCTTGCAAGAGCTGTGGAGTTCAGAGAGGTTTAAATTGACGGTTTTAATGCACCTTGGAAGAGACGTGGAGGTCACAGTAGCTTAACAATACGGTTTTAATGCCCATTGGAAGAGTGGTGGAGGTCGCAGTGGATTAAAAAGACAACATCAACGCCACTTGGAAGAGTGGTGAAGGTCCCAGAGGAATAAAAAGACAATATCAATGCCCCTTGGAAGAGTGGTGGAGGATACAGTGGAATAAAAAGACAATACCTATGCCTCGTGAAAGAGAGGTTGAGGTCACAGCAGCTTAACAAGATGGTTTTAATGCCCCTTGGAAGAAAGGTGGAAGTTGCAGTGGAATAAAAAGACAATATCAATGCCCCTTGGAAGTGTGCTGGAGGTTACATTGGAATAAAAAGACAATATCAATGCCCCTTGCAAGAGCTGTGGAGTTCAGAGTGATTTAA
The DNA here is from genome assembly GCF_046119375.1 of Phyllobates terribilis. Taxonomy (NCBI): domain Eukaryota; kingdom Metazoa; phylum Chordata; class Amphibia; order Anura; family Dendrobatidae; genus Phyllobates; species Phyllobates terribilis. The sequence continues at coordinate 12,549,045 of NW_027362784.1, read as the reverse complement.
ATTGACGGTTTTAATTCTCCTCGGAAGTGACGTGGAGGTGACAGTAGCTTAACAACACGGTTTTAATGCCCCTTGGTAGAGTGGTGTAGGTCGCAGTGGATTAAAAAGACAATATGAATGCCCCTTGGAAGAGTGGTGGAGGTCGCAGTGGAATAAAAAGACAATATCAATGGCCCTTGGAAGAGTGGTGGAGGTTACAGTTGAATAAAACGACAATATCAATTCCCCTTGGAAGAGAGATGGAGTTTACAGTAGAATAAAAAGACAATATCAATGCCCCTTGGAACAGTGGTGGAGGTTACAGTTAAATAAAAAGACAATATCAATGCCCCGTGGAAGAGATGTGGATGTCACAATAGCTTAACAAGACGGTTTTAATGCCCCTTGGAACAGTGGTGGAGGTCGCGTGGAATAAAAAGACATTATCAATGCCCCTTGGAAGAGTGGTGGAGGTCGCAGTGGAGTAAATAGACAATTTCAATGCACCGTGGAAGAGATGTGGAGGTCACAGTAGCTTAACAAGACGATTTTAATGCTTCTTGGAAGAATGATGGAGGTCGCAGTGGAATAAAATGACAATGTCAATGCTCCTTTGAAGAGTGGTGGAGGTTAGAGTGGAATAAAAAGACAATACCAATGCCCGTTGGAAGAGCTGTGGAGATCAGAGTGGTTTAACCAGATGGTTTTATTGCCCCTTGGAAGAGACGTGGAGGTCACAGTATATTAACAAGACGGTTTTAATGCCCCTTGGAAAAGTGGTGGAGGTCGCAGTGGATTAAAAAGACAATATCAATGCCACTTGGAAGAGTGGTGAAGGTCCCAGTGGAATAAAAAGACAATATCAATGCCCCTAGGAAGAGTGGTGGAGGATACAGTGGAATAAAAAGACAATATCAATGCCCCGTGAAAGAGACGTGGAGATCACAGTATCTTAACAAGGCTGTTTTAATGCCCCTTGGAAGAGAGGTGGAAGTCGTAGTGGAATAAAAAGACAATATCAATGCCCCTTGAAAGAGTGCTGTAGGTTACAGTGGAGTAAAAAGACAATATCAATGCCTCTTGCAAGAGCTGTGGAGTTCAAAGTGGTTTAAATTGACGGTTTTAATGCACCTTGGAAGAGACGTGGAGGTCACAGTATCTTAACAATACGGTTTTAATGCCCCTTGGAAGAGTGGTGGAGGTCGCAGTGGATTAAAAAGACAACATCAATGCCACTTGGAAGAGTGGTGAAGGTCCCAGAGGAATAAAAAGACAATATCAATGCCCCTTGGAAGAGTGGTGGAGGATACAGTGGAATAAAAAGACAATATCTATGCCCCGTGAAAGAGACGTTGAGGTCACAGTAGCTTAACAAGACGGTTTTAATGCCCCTTGGAAGAGAGGTGGAAGTTGCAGTGGAATAAAAAGACAATATCAATGCCCCTTGGAAGTGTGCTGGAGGTTACATTGGAATAAAAAGACAATATCAATGTCCCTTGCAAGAGCTGTGGAGTTCAGAGTGGTTTAAATTGACGGTTTTAATTCTCCTCGGAAGTGACGTGGAGGTGACAGTAGCTTAACAAGACGGTTTTAATGCCCCTTGGTAGAGTGGTGTAGGTCGCAGTGGATTGAAAAGACAATATGAATGCCCCTTGGAAGAGTGGTGGAGGTCGCAGTGGAATCAAAAGACAATATCAATGCCCCTTGGAAGAGTGGTGGAGGTTACAGTTGAATAAAAAGACAATATCAATTCCCCTTGGAAGAGAGATGGAGGTTACAGTGGAATAAAAAGACAATATCAATGCCCCTTGGAACAGTGGTGGAGGTTACAGTTAAATAAAAAGACAATATCAATGCCCCGTGGAGGAGATGTGGATGTCGCAATAGCTTAACAAGACGGTTTTAATGCCCCTTGGAACAGTGGTCGAGGTCGCGTGGAATAAAAAGACATTATCAATGCCCCTTGGAAGAGTGGTGGAGGTCGCAGTGGAGTAAATAGACAATTTCAATGCACCGTGAAAGAGATGTGGAGGTCACAGTAGCTTAACAAGACGGTTTTAATGCTTCTTGGAAGAATGATGGAGGTCGCAGTGGAATAAAATTACAATGTCAATGCCCCTTTGAAGAGTGGTGGAGGTTAGAGTGGAATAAAAAGACAATACCAATGCCCGTTGGAAGAGCTGTGGAGATCAGAGTGGTTTAACCAGATGGTTTTATTGCCCCTTGGAAGAGACGTGGAGGTCACAGTATATTAACAAGACGCTTTTAATGCCCCTTGGAAAAGTGGTGGAGGTCGCAGTGGATTAAAAAGACAATATCAATGCCACTTGGAAGAGTGGTGAAGGTCCCAGTGGAATAAAAAGACAATATCAATGCCCCTTGGAAGAGTGGTGGAGGATACAGTGGAATAAAAAGACAATATCAATGCCCCGAGAAAGAGATGTGGTGATCACAGTATCTTAACAAGGCTGTTTTAATGCCCCTTGGAAGAGAGGTGGAAGTCGTAGTGGAAGAAAAAGACAATATCAATGTCCCTTGAAAGAGTGCTGTAGGTTACAGTGGAGTAAAAAGACAATATCAATGCCTCTTGCAAGAGCTGTGGAGTTCAAAGTGGTTTAAATTGACGGTTTTAATGCACCTTGGAAGAGACGTGGAGGTCACAGTAGCTTAACAATACGGTTTTAATGCCCTTTGGAAGAGTGGTGGAGGTCGCAGTGGATTAAAAAGACAACATCAATGCCACTTGGAAGAGTGGTGAAGGTCCCAGAGGAATAAAAAGACAATATCAATGCCCCTTGGAAGAGTGGTGGAGGATACAGTGGAATAAAAAGACAATATCTATGCCCCGTGAAAGAGACGTTGAGGTCACAGTAGCTTAACAAGACGGTTTTAATGCCCCTTGGAAGAGAGGTGGAAGTTGCAGTGGAATAAAAAGACAATATCAATGCCCCTTGGAAGTGTGCTGGAGGTTACATTGGAATAAAAAGACAATATCAATGTCCCTTGCAAGAGCTGTGGAGTTCAGAGTGGTTTAAATTGACGGTTTTAATTCTCCTCGGAAGTGACGTGGAGGTGACAGTAGCTTAACAAGATGGTTTTAATGCCCCTTGGTAGAGTGGTGTAGGTCGCAGTGGATTGAAAAGACAATATGAATGCCCCTTGGAAGAGTGGTGGAGGTCGCAGTGGAATCAAAAGACAATATCAATGCCCCTTGGAAGAGTGGTGGAGGTTACAGTTGAACAAAAAGACAATATCAATTCCCCTTGGAAGAGTGATGGAGGTTACAGTGGAATAAAAAGACAATATCAATGCCCCTTGGAACAGTGGTGGAGGTTACAGTTAAATAAAAAGACAATATCAATGCCCCGTGGAAGATATGTGGATGTCACAATAGCTTAACAAGACGGTTTTAATGCCCCTTGGAACAGTGGTGGAGGTCGCAGTGGAATAAAAAGACATTATCAATGCCCCTTGGAAGAGTGGTGGAGGTCGCAGTGGAATAAAAAGACAATATCAATGCCCCTTGACGAGTGGTGGAGGTTACAGTGGAATGAATAGACAATTTCAATGCACCGTGGAAGAGACGTGGAGGTCACAGTGGAATAAAAAGACATTATCAATGCCTCTTGGAAGACTGGTGGAGGTCGCAGTGGATTAAATAGACAATATCAAAGCTCCTTGGAAAAGTGGTGGAGGTTACAGTGGAATAAAAAGACAATAATAATGCCCCTTGGAAGAGCTGTGGAGTTTAGAGTGGTATAACGAGACGGTTTTAACGCTCCTTGGAAGAGACGTGGAGGTCACAGTAACTTAACAACACGGTTTTAATGCCCCTTGGAAGAGTGGTGGACGTAGCAGTGGAATAAAAAAACAATATCAATGCCCCTTGGAAGATCGGTGGAGATAACAGTGGAATAAAAAGACAATATCAATGCCCCGTGGAATAGATGTGGAGGTCACTGTAGCTTAACAATATGGTTTTAAAGCCCCTTGGAAGAGTGGTGGAGGTTACAGTTGAACAAAAAGACAATATCAATTCCCCTTGGAAGAGTGATGGAGGTTACAGTGGAATAAAAAGACAATATCAATGCCCCTTGGAACAGTGGTGGAGGTTACAGTTAAATAAAAAGACAATATCAATGCCCCGTGGAAGATATGTGGATGTCACAATAGCTTAACAAGACGGTTTTAATGCCCCTTGGAACAGTGGTGGAGGTCGCAGTGGAATAAAAAGACATTATCAATGCCCCTTGGAAGAGTGGTGGAGGTCGCAGTGGAATAAAAAGACAATATCAATGCCCCTTGACGAGTGGTGGAGGTTACAGTGGAATGAATAGACAATTTCAATGCACCGTGGAAGAGACGTGGAGGTCACAGTGGAATAAAAAGACATTATCAATGCCTCTTGGAAGACTGGTGGAGGTCGCAGTGGATTAAATAGACAATATCAAAGCTCCTTGGAAAAGTGGTGGAGGTTACAGTGGAATAAAAAGACAATAATAATGCCCCTTGGAAGAGCTGTGGAGTTTAGAGTGGTATAACGAGACGGTTTTAACGCTCCTTGGAAGAGACGTGGAGGTCACAGTAACTTAACAACACGGTTTTAATGCCCCTTGGAAGAGTGGTGGACGTAGCAGTGGAATAAAAAAACAATATCAATGCCCCTTGGAAGATCGGTGGAGATAACAGTGGAATAAAAAGACAATATCAATGCCCCGTGGAATAGATGTGGAGGTCACTGTAGCTTAACAATATGGTTTTAAAGCCCCTTGGAAGAGTGGTGGAGGAAGCAGTGGAATAAAAAGACAATGTCAATGCCCTTTGGAAGAGTGGTGGAGGTTAGAGTGGAATAAAAAGACAATACAAATGCCCCTTGGAAGAGCTGTGGAGTTCAGAGTGGTTTAACAAGATGGTTTTAATGCCCCTTGGAAGAGAAGTCGACGTCACAGTAGCATAACAAGACGGTTTTAATGCCCCTTGGTAGAGTGGTGGAGTTCGCAGTGGATTAAAAAGACAATATCAATGTCCCTTGGAAGAGTGGTGGAGGTCGCAGTGGAATAAAAAGACAATATCAATGCCCCGTGGAAGGGACGTGGAGGTCACAGTAGCTTAACAAGACGGTTTTAATGCCCCTTGGAAGAGTGGTGGAGGTTGCAGGGGATTATAAAGACAATAACAATGCCCATTGGAAGAGTGGTGGAGGTCGCAGTGGAATAAAAAGACAAAATCAATGGCCCTTGGAAGAGTGGTCGAGGTTACAGTGGAATAAAAAGACAATATCAATGCCCCTTGGAAGAGCTATGGAGTTCAGAGTCTTTTGACCAGACGGTTTTAATGCCCCTTGGAAGGGACGTGGAGGTCACAGTAGCTTAACAAGACTGTTTTAATGCCCCTTGGAAGAGTGGTGGAGGTCGCAGTGGATTAAAAAGACAATATCAATGCCCCTTAGAAGAGAGGTGGAAGTCGCAGTGGAATAAAAAGACAATGTCAATGCAACTTGGAAGAGTGGTGGAGGTTACAGTGGAATAAAAAGACAATATCAATGCCCCGTGGAATAGACATGGACATGACAGTAGCTTAACAAGATGGCTTTAATGCTCCTTGGAAGAGTGGTGGAGGTTGCAGTGGATTAAAAAGACAATATCAATGCCCATTGGAAGAGTGGTAGAGGTCGCAGTGGAATAAAAAGACAAAATCAATGCCCATTGAAAGAGTGGTGGAGGTTACAGTGGAGTAAAAAGACAATATCAATGCCCAATGGAAGAGTTGTGGAAGTCTCTGTAGCTTAACAAGAAGGTCTTAATGCCCCTTGGAAGAGTGGTGGAGGTCGCAGTGCAATTAATATACAAAGTCAATGCCTCTTGGAAGAGTTGTAGAGGTTAGAGTGGAATAAAATGACAATACCAGTGCAGATTGGAAGAGCTGTGTAGTACAGAGTGGTTTAAATTGACGGTTTTAATGCCCCTTGGAAGAGACGTGGAGGTCACAGTAGATTAAAAAGACAATATCAATGCCCGTTTGAAGAGTGGTGGAGGTCGCAGTGGATTAAAAATACAATATCAATGCCACTTGGAAAAGTGGTGGAGGTCGCACTAGAATAAAAAGGCAATATTAATGCCCCGTGGAGGGGACGTAGAGGTCGCAGTAGCTTCACAAGACGGTTTAAATGCCCCTTGGAATAGAGGTGGAGGTCGCAGTTGATTAAAAAGACAATATCAATGCCCCTTGGAAGAGTGGTGGAGGTCGCAGTGGAATAAAAAGAAAATATCAATGCCACTTGGAAGAGTGGTGGATGTTACAGTCGAATGAAAAGACAATATCAATCCCCCTTGGAAGAGATGTGGTGGTCGCAGTGGAATAAAAAGACAATATCAATGCATTGTGGAAGAGACTTGGAGGTCACAGTAGCTTAACAAGATGGTTTTAATGTCCCTTGGAAGAGAGGTGGTGGTTGCAGTGGAATAAAAAGACAATATCAATGCCCCTTGGAAGAGTGGTGGAGGTTACAGTGGAATAAAAAGACAATATCAATGACCATTGGAAGAGTGGTGGAGGTCGCAGTGGAATAAAAAGACAATATCAATGCCCGTTGGAAGAGTGGTGGAGGTTACAGTGCAATAAAAAGACAATATCAATGTCCCTTGGAAGAGTGCTGGAGGATACAGTGGAATAAAAAGACAATATATATGCCCCGTGAAAGAGACGTGGAGATCACAGTATCTTAACAAGGCTGTTTTAATGCCCCTTGGAAGAGAGGTGGAAGTCGTAGTGGAATAAAAAGACAATATCAATGCCCCTTGAAAGAGTGCTGTAGGTTACAGTGGAGTAAAAAGACAATATCAATGCCTCTTGCAAGAGCTGTGGAGTTCAAAGTGGTTTAAATTGACGGTTTTAATGCACCTTGGAAGAGACGTGGAGGTCACAGTATCTTAACAATACGGTTTTAATGCCCCTTGGAAGAGTGGTGGAGGTCGCAGTGGATTAAAAAGACAACATCAATGCCACTTGGAAGAGTGGTGAAGGTCCCAGAGGAATAAAAAGACAATATCAATGCCCCTTGGAAGAGTGGTGGAGGATACAGTGGAATAAAAAGACAATATCTATGCCCCGTGAAAGAGACGTTGAGGTCACAGTAGCTTAACAAGACGGTTTTAATGCCCCTTGGAAGAGAGGTGGAAGTTGCAGTGGAATAAAAAGACAATATCAATGCCCCTTGGAAGTGTGCTGGAGGTTACATTGGAATAAAAAGACAATATCAATGTCCCTTGCAAGAGCTGTGGAGTTCAGAGTGGTTTAAATTGACGGTTTTAATTCTCCTCGGAAGTGACGTGGAGGTGACAGAAGCTTAACAAGACGGTTTTAATGCCCCTTGGTAGAGTGGTGTAGGTCGCAGTGGATTGAAAAGACAATATGAATGCCCCTTGGAAGAGTGGTGGAGGTCGCAGTGGAATCAAAAGACAATATCAATGCCCCTTGGAAGAGTGGTGGAAGTTACAGTTGAATAAAAAGACAATATCAATTCCCCTTGGAAGAGAGATGGAGGTTACAGTGGAATAAAAAGACAATATCAATGCCCCTTGGAACAGTGGTGGAGGTTACAGTTAAATAAAAAGACAATATCAATGCCCCGTGGAAGAGATGTGGATGTCACAATAGCTTAACAAGACGGTTTTAATGCCCCTTGGAACAGTGGTCGAGGTCGCGTGGAATAAAAAGACATTATCAATGCCCCTTGGAAGAGTGGTGGAGGTCGCAGTGGAGTAAATAGACAATTTCAATGCACCGTGGAAGAGATGTGGAGGTCACAGTAGCTTAACAAGACGGTTTTAATGCTTCTTGGAAGAATGATGGAGGTCGCAGTGGAATAAAATGACAATGTCAATGCCCCTTTGAAGAGTGGTGGAGGTTAGAGTGGAATAAAAAGACAATACCAATGCCCGTTGGAAGAGCTGTGGAGATCAGAGTGGTTTAACCAGATGGTTTTATTGCCCCTTGGAAGAGACGTGGAGGTCACAGTATATTAACAAGACGCTTTTAATGCCCCTTTAAAAAGTGGTGGAGGTTGCAGTGGATTAAAAAGACAATATCAATGCCACTTGGAAGAGTGGTGAAGGTCCCAGTGGAATAAAAAGACAATATCAATGCCCCTTGGAAGAGTGGTGGAGGATACAGTGGAATAAAAAGACAATATAAATGCCCCGTGAAAGAGACGTGGAGATCACAGTATCTTAACAAGGCTGTTTTAATGCCCCTTGGAAGAGAGGTGGAAGTCGTAGTGGAAGAAAAAGACAATATCAATGCCCCTTGAAAGAGTGCTGTAGGTTACAGTGGAGTAAAAAGACAATATCAATGCCTCTTGCAAGAGCTGTGGAGTTCAAAGTGGTTTAAATTGACGGTTTTAATGCACCTTGGAAGAGACGTGGAGGTCACAGTAGCTTAACAATACGGTTTTAATGCCCCTTGGAAGAGTGGTGGAGGTCGCAGTGGATTAAAAAGACAACATCAATGCCACTTGAAAGAGTGGTGAAGGTCCCAGAGGAATAAAAAGACAATATCAATGCCCCTTGGAAGAGTGGTGGAGGATACAGTGGAATAAAAAGACAATATCTATGCCCCGTGAAAGAGACGTTGAGGTCACAGTAGCTTAACAAGACGGTTTTAATGCCCCTTGGAAGAGAGGTGGAAGTTGCAGTGGAATAAAAAGACAATATCAATGCCCCTTGGAAGTGTGCTGGAGGTTACATTGGAATAAAAAGACAATATCAATGTCCCTTGCAAGAGCTGTGGAGTTCAGAGTGGTTTAAATTGACGGTTTTAATTCTCCTCGGAAGTGACGTGGAGGTGACAGTAGCTTAACAAGACGGTTTTAATGCTCCTTGGTAGAGTGGTGTAGGTCGCAGTGGATTGAAAAGACAATATGAATGCCCCTTGGAAGAGTGGTGGAGGTCGCAGTGGAATCAAAAGACAATATCAATGCCCCTTGGAAGAGTGGTGGAGGTTACAGTTGAATAAAAAGACAATATCAATTCCCCTTGGAAGAGTGATGGAGGTTACAGTGGAATAAAAAGACAATATCAATGCCCCTTGGAACAGTGGTGGAGGTTACAGTTAAATAAAAAGACAATATCAATGCCCCGTGGAAGATATGTGGATGTCACAATAGCTTAACAAGACGGTTTTAATGCCCCTTGGAACAGTGGTGGAGGTCGCAGTGGAATAAAAAGACATTATCAATGCCCCTTGGAAGAGTGGTGGAGGTCGCAGTGGAATAAAAAGACAATATCAATGCCCCTTGACGAGTGGTGGAGGTTACAGTGGAATAAATAGACAATTTCAATGCACCGTGGAAGAGACGTGGAGGTCACAGTAGCTTAACAAGACGGTTTTAATGCCTCTTGGAAGACTGGTGGAGGTCGCAGTGGAATAAATAGACAATATCAAAGCCCCTTGGAAGAGTGGTGGAGGTTACAGTGGAATAAAAAGACAATAATAATGCCCCTTGGAAGAGCTGTGGAGTTCAGAGTGGTATAACGAGACGGTTTTAATGCTCCTTGGAAGAGACGTGGAGGTCACAGTAACTTAACAACACGGTTTTAATGCCCCTTGGAAGAGTGGTGGACGTAGCAGTGGAATAAAAAAACAATATCAATGCCCCTTGGAAGATTGGTGGAGGTAACAGTGGAATAAAAAGACAATATCAATGCCCCGTGGAATAGATGTGGAGGTCACTGTAGCTTAACAATATGGTTTTAAAGCCCCTTGGAAGAGTGGTGGAGGAAGCAGTGGAATAAAAAGACAATGTCAATGCCCTTTGGAAGAGTGGTGGAGGTTAGAGTGGAATAAAAAGACAATACAAATGCCCCTTGGAAGAGCTGTGGAGTTCAGAGTGGTTTAACAAGATGGTTTTAATGCCCCTTGGAAGAGAAGTCGACGTCACAGTAGCATAACAAGACGGTTTTAATGCCCCTTGGTAGAGTGGTGGAGTTCGCAGTGGATTAAAAAGACAATATCAATGTCCCTTGGAAGAGTGGTGGAGGTCGCAGTGGAATAAAAAGACAATATCAATGCCCCGTGGAGGGGACGTGGAGGTCACAGTAGCATAACAAGACGGTTTTAATGCCCCTTGGTAGAGTGGTGGAGTTCGCAGTGGATTAAAAAGACAATATCAATGTCCCTTGGAAGAGTGGTGGAGTTCGCAGTGGATTAAAAAGACAATAACAATGCCCATTGGAAGAGTGGTTGAGGTCGCAGTGGAATAAAAAGACAAAATCAATGCCCCTTGGAAGAGTGGTCGAGGTTACAGTGGAATAAAAAGACAATATCAATGCCCCTTGGAAGAGCTATGGAGTTCAGAGTGGTTTGACCAGACGGTTTTAATGCCCCTTGGAAGGGACGTGGAGGTCACAGTAGCTTGACAAGACTGTTTTAATTCCCCTTGGAAGAGTGGTGGAGGTCGCAGTGGATTAAAAAGACAATATCAATGCCCCTTAGAAGAGAGGTGGAAGTCGCAGTGGAATAAAAAGACAATGTCAATGCAACTTGGAAGAGTGGTGGAGGTTACAGTGGAATAAAAAGACAATATCAATGCCCAATGGAAGAGTGGTGGAGGTTACAGTGGAGTAAAAAGACAATATTAATGCCCATTGGAAGAGTGGTAGAGGTCGCAGTGGAATAAAAAGACAAAATCAATGCCCATTGAAAGAGTGGTGGAGGTTACAGTGGAGTAAAAAGACAATATCAATGCCCAATGGAAGAGTTGTGGAAGTCTCTGTAGCTTAACAAGAAGGTCTTAATGCCCCTTGGAAGAGTGGTGGAGGTCGCAGTGCAATTAATATAAAAAGTCAATCCCTCTTGGAAGAGTTGTAGAGGTTAGAGTGGAATAAAAAGACAATACCAGTGCAGATTGGAAGAGCTGTGTAGTACAGAGTGGTTTAAATTGACGGTTTTAATGCCCCTTGGAAGAGACGTGGAGGTCACAGTAGATTAAAAAGACAATATCAATGTCCCTTTGAAGAGTGGTGGAGGTCGCAGTGGATTAAAAAGACAATATCAATGCCCCTTGGAAGAGTGGTGGAGGTCGCAGTGGAATAAAAAGACAATATCAATGCCACTTGGAAGAGTGGTGGATGTTACAGTCGAATGAAAAGACAATATCAATCCCCCTTGGAAGAGATGTGGTGGTCGCAGTGGAATAAAAAGACAATATCAATGCATTGTGGAAGAGACTTGGAGGTCACAGTAGCTTAACAAGATGGTTTTAATGCCCCTTGGAAGAGAGGTGGTGGTCGCAGTGGAATAAAAAGACAATATCAATGCCCCTTGGAAGAGTGGTGGAGGTTACAGTGGAATAAAAAGACAATATCAATGACCATTGGAAGAGTGGTGGAGGTCGCAGTGGAATAAAAAGACAATATCAATGCCCGTTGGAAGAGTGGTGGAGGTTACAGTGCAATAAAAAGACAATATCAATGACCCTTGGAAGAGTGGTGGAGGTCGCAGTGGAATAAAAAGACAATATCAATGCCCCTTGGAAGAGTGGTGGAGGTTACAGTGGAATAAAAAGACAATATCAAAGACCCTTGGAAGAGTGGTGGAGGTCGCAGTGGAATAAAAAGACAATATTAATGCCCCTTGGAAGAGTGGTGGAAGTTACAGTGGAATAAAAAGACAATATCAATGACCCTTGGAAGAGTGGTGGAGGTCGCAGTGTTTTAAAAAGACAATATTAATGCCCCTTGGAAGAGAGGTGGAGGTCACAGTTGATTAAAAAGACAATATCAATGCCCCTTTGAAGAGTGGTGGAGGTCGCAGTGGATTAAAAATACAATATCAATGCCACTTGGAAAAGTGGTGGAGGTCGCACTAGAATAAAAAGGCAATATCAATGCCCCGTGGAAGGGACGTAGAGGTCGCAGTAGCTTCACAAGACGGTTTAAATGCCCCTTGGAAGAGAGGTGGAGGTCGCAGTTGATTAAAAAGACAATATCAAATCCCCTTGGAAGAGTGGTGGAGGTCGCAGTGGAAAACAGAGACAATATCAATGCCCCTTGGAAGAGTGGTGGAGGTTACAGTCGAATAAAAAGACAATATCAATGCCTCTTGGAAGAGCTGTGGAGTACAGAGTGGTTTAACCAGACGGTTTAATGACCCTTGGAAGAGACGTGGAGGTCACAGTATCTTAACAAGATAGTTTTAATGCACCTTGGAAGAGTGGTGGAGGTCGCAGTGGAATAAAAAGACAATATCAATGCCCCTTGAAAGAGTGGTAGAGGTTACAGTGAAATAAAAAGACAATATCAATTCCTCTTGAAAGAGCTGTGGAGTTCAGAGTGGTTTAACAAGAAGGTTTTAATGCCCCTTGGAAGAGTGGTGGAGGTAGCAGTGCATTAAAAAGACAATATCAATACCCCTTGGAAGAATGGTGGAGGTTACAGTGGAATAAAAAGACAATATCAATGCCCCTTGGAAGAGCTGTGGAGTTCAGAGTGGTTTAACCAGACGGTTTTAATGCCCCTTGGAAGAGATGTGGAGGTCACAGTAGCTTAACAAGACTGTTTTAATGCCTCTTGGAAGAGTGGTGGAGGTCGCAGTGGATTAAAAAGACAATATCAATGCCCCTTAGAAGAGAGATGGAAGTCGCAGTGGAATAAAATACAATATCAATAACCCTTGGTAGAGTGGTGGAGGATACAGTGGAATAAAAAGACAATATCACTGCCCCGTGGAATAGACATGGACATTACAGTAGCTAAGCAAGATGTTTTTAATGAACCTTGGGAGAGTGGTGGAAGTCGTAGTGGAATAAAAAGACAATATCAATGCCCCTTGAAAGAGTGCTGTAGGTTACAGTGGAGTAAAAAGACAATATCAATGCCTCTTGCAAGAGCTGTGGAGTTCAGAGTGGATTCAATTGATTGTTTTAATGCACCTTGGAAGAGATGTGGAGGTCACAGTAGCTTTACAATACAGTTTTAATGCCCCTTGGAAGAGTGGCGGAGGTCGCAGTGGATTAAAAAGACAATATCAATGCCATTTGGAAGAGTGGTGAAGTTCCCAGTGGAATAAGAAGACAATATTAATGCCCATTGGAAGAGTGGTGGAGGTTACAGTGGAATAAAAAGACAATATCAAATACCCGTGAAAGAGACGTGGAGGTCACAGTAGCTTAACAAGACGGTTTTAATGCCCCTTGGAAGAGAGGTGGAAGTTGCAGTGGAATAAAAAGACAATATCAATGCCCCTTGGAAGAGTGCTGGAGGTTACATTGGAATAAAGAGACAATATCAATGCCCCTTGCAAGATCTGTGGAGTTCAGAGTGGTTTAAATTGACTGTTTTAATGCCCCTTGGAAGGGACGTGGAGGTGACAGTAGCTTAACAAGACGGTTGTAATGCCCCTTGGAAGAGTGGTGGAGGTCGCAGTGGAATAAAAAGACAGTATCAATGCCCCTTGAAAGAGTGGTGGAGGTTACAGTTGAATGAAAAGACAATATCAATGCCCCTTGGAAGAGTGATGGAGGTTACAGTGGAATAAAAAGACAATATCAATGCCCCGTGGAAGAGACGTTGAGGTCACAATAGCTTAACAAGATGGTTTTAATGCCCCTTGGAAGAGTGATGGAGGTCGCAGTGGATCAAAAAGACAATCATAATGCCCCTTGGAAGAGCTGTGGAGTTTAGAGTGGCATAACCAAACGGTTTTAGCGCTCCTTGGAAGAGACGTGGAGGTCACAGTAACCTAACAAGACTTTTTTAATGCCCCTTGGAAGAGTGGTGGAGGTCGCAGAGGAATAAAAAAACAATTTCAATGCCCCTTGGAAGATTGGTGGAGGTTACAGTGGAATAAAAAGACAATGTCAATGCCCGGTGGAAGAGATGTGAAGGTCACTGTAGCTTAACAATATGGTTTTAATGCCCCTTGGAAGAGTGGTGGAGGTCGCAGTGGAATAAAAAGACAATGTCAATGCCACTTGGAAGAGTGGTGGAGGTTACAGTGGAATAAAAAGACAATATCAATGCCCCGTGGAATAGACATGGACGTGACAGTAGCTTATCAAGACGGTTTTAATGTCATCTTGAAGAGTGGTGGAGGTTACAGTGGAATAAAAAGACAATATAAATGCCGCTTGGAAGAGTGGTGGAGGTTACAGTGGAATAAAAAGACAATATCAATGCCTCATGGAAGAGTTGTGGAGGTCACTGTAGCTTAACAAGATGGTCTTAATGCCCCTTGGAAGAGTGGTGGAGGTCGCAGTGGAATAAATAGACAATGTCAATGCCCCTGGAAGAGTGGTGGAGGCTAGAGTGGAATAAAAAGACAATACCAGTGCTCCTTGGAAGAGCTTTGGAGTTCAGAGTGGTTTAAATTGACGGTTTTAATGCCCGTTGGAAGAGACGTGGGGGTCACAGTGGATTAAAAAGACAATATCAATGCCCCTTGGAAGAGTGGTGGAGGTCGCAGTGGATTAAAAAGACAATATCAACGCCCATTGGAAGACTGGTTAAGGTCGCAGTGGAATAAAAAGACAAAATCAATGCCCATTGGAAGAGTTTTGGAGGTTACAGTGGAAAAAAAAGACAGTATCAATGCCCCTTCGAAGAGCTGTGGAGTTCAGAGTGGTTTAACCAGACGGTTTTAATGCCCCTTGGAAGAGACGTGGAGGTCACAATAGCTTAACAAGATTGTTTTAATGCCCTTGGAGGAGTGGTAGAGGTCACAGTGGATAAAAAAGACAATATCAATGCCCATTGGAAGAGTGGTGGAGGTTACAGTGGAATAAAAAGACAATATCAATGTCCCTTGGAAGAATGTTGGAGGTTACAGTGGAATAAAAAGACAATATAAATGCCCCTTGGAAGAGTGGTGGAGGTTCCAATTAAATAAAAAGACAATATCAATGCCCCTTGGAAGAGACGTGGAGGACACAGTGGAATTAAAAGACATTATTAATGCCCATTGGAAGAGTGGTGTAGGTTACTGTGGAGTAAAAAGACAAAATCAATGCCTCTTGCAAGAGCTGTGGAGTTCAGATTGGTTTTAATTGACGGTTTTAATGCACCTTGGAAGAGACGTGGAGGTCACAGTAGCTTAACAATATGGTTTTAATGCCCCTTGGAAGAGTGTTGGAGGTCTCAGTGGATTAAAAAGAAAATATCAATGTCCATTGGAAGAGTGGTTAAGGTCGCAGTGGAATAAAAAGACAAAATCAATGCCCCTTAGAAGAGTGGTAGAGGTTACAGTGAAATAAAAAGACAATATCAATGCCTCTTGAAAGAGCTATGGAGTTCAGAGTGGTTTAACCAGATGGTTTTAATGCCCATTGGAAGAGTGGTGGAGGTCGCAGTGGAATAAAAAGACAATATCAATGCCCCTTGGAAAAGTGGTGGAGGATACAGTGGAATAAAAAGACAATATCAATGCTCCTTGGAAGAACTGTGGAGTTCAGATTGGTTTAACCATACGGTTTTAATGCCCCTTGGAAGAGACGTGGAGATCACAGTAGCTTAACAAGACAGTTTTAATGCCACATGGAAGAGTGGTGGAGGTTGCAGTGGATTAAAAAGACAATATCAATGCACCGAGGAAGAGTGGTGGAGGTCGCAGTGGAATAAAAAGACAATATCAATGCCCCGTGGAAGAGTGGTGAAGGTCGCAGTGGAATAAAAATACAATATCAATGCCCCTTGGTAGAGTGGTGGAGGTTACAGTGGAATTTAAAGACAATATCAATGCCCCGTGGAAGAGATGTGGAGGTCACTGTAGCTTAACAAGACAGTTTTAATGCCCCTTGGAAGAATGGTGGAGGTCGCAGTGGAATAAAATGACAAAGTCAATGCCCCTTGGAAGAGTAGTGGAGGTTAGAGTGGAATAAAAGACAATACAAATGCCCCTTGGAAGAGTGGTGGAGGATACAGTGGAATAAAAAGACAATATCAATGCCCCTTGGAAGATCTTTGGAGTTCAGATTGGATTAACCATACGGTTTTAATGCCCCTTGAAAGAGACGTGGAGGTCACAGTAGCTTAACAATAGGGTTTTAATGCCACATGGAAGAGTGGTGGAGGTTGCAGTGAATTAAAAAGACAATATTATTGCCCCGAGGAAGAGTGGTGGATGTCGCAGTGGAATAAAAAGACAATATCAATGCCCCGTGGAAGAGACGTGGAGGTCACAGTAGCTTAACAAGATGGTTTTAATATCCTTTGGAAGAGTGGTGGAGGTCGCAGTAGATTAAAAAGACAATATCAATGCCCTTTGGAAGAGTGGTGGATGTAGCAGTAGAATAAAAATACAATATCAATGCCCCTTGGTAGAGTGGTGGAGGTTACAGTGGAATTTAAATACAATATCAATGCCCCGTGGAAGAGATGTGGAGGTCACTGTAGCTTTACAAGACAGTTTTAGTGCCCCTTGGAAGAATGGTGGAGGTCGCAGTGGAATAAAAAGACAATGTCAATGCCCCTTGGAAGAGTGGTGGAGGTTAGAGTGGAAAAAAAAAGACAATACCAATGCCCCTTGGAAGAGCTGTGGAGTTCAGAGTGGTTAACCAGACGGTTTTAACGCCCATTGGAAGTGACATGGAGGTCACAGTAGCTTAAAAAGATGTTTTTAATGCCCCTTGGAAAAGTAGTGGAGGTCACAGTGGACTAAAAAGACAATATCAATGCCCCTTGGAAGAGTGGTGGAGGTGGCAGTGGAATAAAAAGACAATATCAATGCCCCTTGGAAGAATGATGGAGGTCGCAGTGGAATAAAAAGACAATATCAATGCCCCTTGGTAGAGTGGTGGAGGTTACAGTGGAATTTAAATACAATATCAATGCCCAGTGGAAGAGATGTGGAGATCACTGTAGCTTAACAAGACAGTTTTAATGCCCATTGGAAGAATGGTGGAGGTCGCAGTGGAATAAAAAGACAATGTCAATGCCCCTTGGAAGAGTGGTGGAGGTTAAAGTGGAATAAAAAGACAAAACCAATGCCCCTTGGAAGAGCTGTGGAGTTCAGAGTGGTTTAACCAGATGGCTTTATTGCCCCTTGGAAGAAACATGGAGGTCACAGTAGATTAACAAAACGGTTTTAATGCCCGTTGGAAAAATGGAGGAGGTCACAGTGGATTAAAAAGACAATATCAATGCCCCGTGGAAGACACGTGGAGGTCACAGTAGCTTAACAAGACAGTTTTAATGCCCCTTTGAAGAGTGGTGGAGGTCACAGTGGAATAAAAAGACAATATCAATGCCCCTTGAAAGAGTGGTGGAGGTTACAGTGAAATAAAAAGACAATATCAATGCCTATTGAAAGAGCTATGGAGTTCAGAGTGGTTTAACCAGATGGTTTTAATGCCCCTTGAAAGAGTGGGGGAGGTTGCAGTGCATTAAAAAGACAATATCAATACCCCTTGGAAGAAGGGTGGAGGTTACAGTAGAATAAAAAGACATTATCAATTCCCCTTGGAAGAGATGCGGAGTTCAGAGTGGTTTAACCAGACAGTTTTAATGCCTCTTGGAAGAGTGGTGGAGGTCACAGTGGATTAAAAAGACAATATCAATGTCACTTGGAAGAGTGGTGAAGGTCCCAGTGGAATAAAGAGACAATATCAATTCCCCTTGGAAGAGTGGTGGAGGTAACAGTGGAATAAAAAGACAATATCAATGCCCCGTGAAAGAGACGTGGAGGTCACAGTAGCTTAACAAGACGATTTTAATGCCCCTTGGAAGAGAGGTGGAAGTTGCAGTGGAATAAAAAGACAATATCAATGCCTCTTGGAAGAGTGCTGGAGGTAACATTGGAATAAAAAGACAATATCAATACCCCTTCGAATCGCTACGGAATTCAGAGTGATTTAAATTGACGGTTTTAATGCCCCTTGGAAGGGACGTGGAGGTGACAGTAGCTTAGCAAGACGGTTTTAATGCCCCTTGGAAGAGTGGTGGAGGTCGCAGTGGATTAAAAAGACAATATCAATGAGCGTTGGAAGAGTGGTGGAGGTCGCTGTGGAATAAAAAGACATTATCAATGCCCCTTGGAAGAGTGGTGGAGGTTGCAATGGAATAAAAAGACAATATCAGAGCCCCTTGGACGAGTGGTGGAGTTTACAGTGGAATAAAAAGACAATTTCAATGCCCCGTGGAAGAGACGTGGAGGTCACAGTAGCTTAACAAGATGGTTTTAATGCCTCTTGGAGGACTGGTGGAGGTCGCAGTGGAATAAAATGACAATATCAATGCCCCTTGGAAGAGTGGTGGAGGTTACAGTGGAATAAAAAGACAATAATAATGCCCCTTGGAAGAGCTGTGGATTTCAGAGTGGTATAACCAGACGGATTCTCTTGGAAGAGAAGTAGAGGTCACAGTAACTTAACAAGACGGTTTTAATGCCCCTTGGGAGAGTGGTGGAGGTCGCAGTGGAATAAAAAAACAATATCAATGCCCCTTGGAAGATTGGTGGAGGTTACAGTGGAATAAAAAGACAATATCAGTGACCCATGGAAGAGTTGTGGAGGTCACTGTAGCTTAACAATATGGTTTTAATGCACCTTGGAACAGTGGTGGAGGTCGCAGTTGAATAAAAAGGCAATGTCAATACACCTTGGAAGAGTGGTGGAGGTTAGAGTGGAATAAAAAGTTAATACAAATGCCCCTTGGAAGAGCTGTGGAGTTCAGAGTGGTTTAACCAGATGGTGTTAATGCCCCTTGGAAGAGAAGTCGACGTTACAGTAGCATAACAAGACGGTTTTAATGCCCCTTGGAAGAGTGGTGGAGTTCGCAGTGGATTAACAAGACAATATCAATGCCCCTTGGAAGAGTGGTGGAGGTCGCAGTGGAATAAAAAGACAATATCAATGCCCCATGGAATAGACATGGACGTGACAGTTGCTTAACAAGACGGCTTTAATGCCCCTTGGAAGAGTGGTGGAGGTTGCAGTGGATTAAAAAGACAAAATCAATGCCACTTGGAAGAGTAGTGGAGGTCACAGTGGAACAAAAAGACAATATCAATGCCCCATGGAAGAGTTGTGGAGGTCACTGTAGCTTAACAAGATGGTCTTAATGCCCCTTGGAAGAGTGGTGGAGGTCGCAATGGAATAAATAGACAATGTCAATGCCCCTTGGAAGGGCGGTGGAGGTTAGAGTGGAATAAAAAGACAATACCAGTGCTCCTTGGTAGAGCTGTGGAGTTCAGAGTTGTTTTAATTCACGGTTTTAATGCTCCCTTGGAAGAGACGTGGATGTCACAGTGGATTAAAAAGACAATATAAAAGCCCCTTGGAAGAGTGGTGGAGGTCGCAGTGGATTAAAAAGACAATATCAATGCCCCTTGGAAGAGTGGTGGAGGTCGCAGTGGAATAAAAAGACAATATCAATGCCCCGTGGAAGAGACATGGAGGTCACAGTAGCTACACAAGACGGTTTTAATGCCCCGTGGAAGAGAGGTGGAGGTCGCAGTTGATTAAAAAGACAATATCAATGCCCCTTGGAAGAGTGGTGGAGGTCGCAGTGGAATAAAAAGACAATATCAATGCTGCTTGGAAGAGTGGTGGATGTCACAGTCGAATAAAAAGACAATATCAATGCCTCTGGTAAGAGCTGTGGAGTTCAGAGTGTTTAACCAGATGGTTTTAATGCCCCTTGGAAGAGACGAGGAGGTCACAGTAGCTTAAGAAAGCTGTTTTAATGCCCCTTGGAAGAGTTTTGGAGATCGTTGTGGATTTAAAAGCAATATTACTGCGGCTTAGAAGAGTGGTGGAGGTCGCAGTGGAATAAAAAGACAATATCAATGCCCCTTGGAAGATTGGTGGAGGTTACAGTGGAATAAAAAGACAATATCAATGCCCCTTGGAAGAGTGGTGGAGGTTACAGAGGAATAAAAAGACAATATCAATGCCCTGTGTAAGAAACTTGGAGGTCACAGTAGCTTAACAAGACGGTTTTAATGCCCCTTGGAAGAGACGTGGAGGTCACAGTAGCTTAGCAAGACATTTTTAATGCCCCTTAGAACAGTGGTGGAGGTCGCAGTGGAATAACCTCACTGGTACATGCTCTGCATAACTTCTCTGCTTACTGTGTCTGCTGTAATCTAATGCTCTGCTTTGCTGATTCACCTCACTGGTACATGCTCTGCATAACTTCTCTGTTTGCTGTGTCTGCTGTAATCTAATGCTCTGCTTTGCTGATTCACCTCACTGGTACATGCTCTGCATAACTTCTCTGCTTGCTGCGTCTGCTGTAATATAATGCTCTGCTTTGCTGATTCACCTCACTGGTACATGCTCTGCATAACTTCTCTGCTTTATCTGTCCCACTCCATTCAATACCCACATTATGTCTGTCCCTTCCCCACTATAGAGCTTATCTGATTTTTAGAGGTGCTAAACTGCAGAGACTAGAGTCCTAGCTCTGTGTTTAATCTCCCAGCCATCTCCTGGTGAGACGACCAGCTGCTAATTTAGCCATATGCAGCTCCCACAATGCCCTTCACCTGATAGTTTAATGTGCCCTATATATTTAGAAGCTATGTAAGGGGTGCACTTATGCTGGGGTGTGCACGTGTCTTCTTGTGCAAAGTGGCTTCAGAGATAAGTGGCAGTTATTTCAGAGGCATTTAGTAAGGGCAGGAGTCAGGTAACCAACACTTTCACCACTTTCTCTCTTTTAACTATGTTCCTGTTAGCTATCACTTTTTGCTCTATAGTCCTCCACTTTCTAGTAACCCCTCAAATCCCTACACCTAGTAAGAAACTCTTCATCTCTCCCTCCATCCTCCCCATTCATCTCACCTCCTCCTCCAAATTATTCCTAAACATTCAATCCTGGATCTCCAAACACAGACAGCCACCTCATGCTCTCTCTTGCTCCCACCTGCTAACACTTTCTCTGCTCCTCCTCACTGCTGGAGATATCTCTCCAAATCCTGGTCCTCCTCGCCATATCCACACAGTTACTTCTTCCTCCTATCCACGACCTTCCACAAACTGTCGCAACCCTTCTAACCTCATACCCATCCAACCAATCCCCACTCCCTTAGTTGCTCTAACAGGAGTTCTATGGAACGCTCGCTCTGTCTGCAACAAACTTTCCTTCATCTTTTCATTACAAACAAACTTTCCTTCCTCGCCATCACTGAAACCTGGCTCACCCCTTCTGACACAGCCTCCCCAGCTGCACTTTCATATGGCGTATTCCATCTTTCCCACACCCCCCGCCCCAACGGCAAACATGGCGGAGGCGTATGTTTTCTCCTATCAGAACACTGCGCTTTCACCCAAATCCCACTGCCACCCTCCGTTACACTCCCCTCTTTTGAGGTGCACTGTGTGCGCATCTATTCCCCCTCCAACCTCCAACTGGCCGTCGTTTACCGACCCCCAGGGCAAGCCACCACCTTCTTAGACCACTTCACCTGGCTGCTTCACTTCCTCTCCACTGACTTCCCCACTATCATAATGGGTGACTTCAACATCCCCATTAACACTTCCCACTCGTCTGTCTCTAAGTTCCAATCTCTCACTTCCTCCTTCGAACTCACTCAATGGTCTTCCACACCCACCCACAAAGATGGCCACACACTGGACCTCATCTTCACCCGCCTCTGTTCCCTATTTAAACTCTCTAACTCACCTCTCCTTCTCTCTGATCACAACCTACTTACATTCTCTTCTCTCTCCTACCCGGGGCAACAATCTCCACTCCACAAACTTGCATACCCTCGCAGAAATCTCAAACACCTTGACTTACACTCACTCTCTGAATCCCTCCTCCCTCTTACAGACATAAATTCCTTACACGATGCAGACGTTGCTGCTGCTTCATATAACACCACAATAGCTGCAGCTCTTGACTCGATCGCCCCTCTCACACACACCACATCTCGCACATTCAACAGGCAACCCTGGCACACTAAACTTACTAAAGAACTGCGCCGGGCCTCCAGGGTTGCGGAGCGGTCATGGAAAAGGTCTCACTCCATCGAGCACTTCATCGCATTCAAGCAATCCCTCACTAATTTCAAGTCCGCACTCACTACAGCAAAGCAAACCTACTTCTCATCTCTCATATCCTCCCTATCTCACAACCCTAAACAGCTATTTAACACTTTCAACTCTCTCCTTCGTCCCCCAGCACCTCCTCCCTCTTCTCACATCTCAGCCGCCGACTTTGCCTCATTCTTCAAACAGAAGATTGACACCATCAGACAAAACTTTTGCCTAAAGTCCACACAACCCCTCCTCATATCTATTCAACCCTCCTCCTCCAAACACCCACTTCTCCACCATTACAGAAGGTCAAGTCTCCTCTTTACTCTCCAAATCACACCTCACCAGCTGCGAACTTGACCCAATCCCATCCCACCTCATCACTAACCTTACCACAGTCTTCAACCCAACACTAACCCACCTCTTCAATCTGTCACTAACAACCGGTGTCTTCCCCCCATGTTTCAAACATGCCGCAATCACACCCATCCTCAAAAAGCCCTCCCTTGACCCTTCGTCTCTGACTAGCTACCGCGCCATATCACTCCTCCCCTTTGCCTCAAAACTACTAGAACAACATGTCCACCTTGAACTGTCCTCCCACCTCTCCTCCTGCTCCCTCTTCGACCGCCTGCAATCTGGCTTCCGACCGCATCACTCGACTGAAACTGCCCTGACCAAAGTCACCAACGACCTACTAAATGCCAAATCCAAGCGACACTACTCCATCCTCCTCCTTCTGGACATGTCATCTGCCTTTGACACAGTGAACCATTCCCTCTTACTCCAGATTCTCTCATCTCTTGGCATCACGGACTTGGCTCTATCTTGGATCTCCTCATACTTAACAGACAGGACATTCAGCGTCTCCCACTCACGCACCACCTCCTCATCTCGCCCCCTATCTGTCGGTGTCCCCCAAAGTTCAGTTCTAGGACCTCTGCTCTTCTCCATCTACACCTTTGGCCTGGGACAGCTCATAGAGTCTCACGGTTTTCAGCATCTACTCTATGCTGACGACACACAGATCTACCTCTCTGGACCCGATATCTCCTCCCTACTAACCAAAATCCCACAATTTCTGTCCGCCATGTCATCCTTCTTCTCTGACAGATTTCGAAAACTCAACATGGATAAAACAGTGTTCATCATCTTTCCACCATCTCATTCACATCCCCCATCTGACCTAGACATCAACGTCAATGGCTGTTCACTCTCCCCAGTCCCACAAGCTCACTGCCTTGGAGTAACCCTGGAATCTGATCTCTCCTTCAAGCCACATATCCAAGCCCTTTCCACTTCCTTCCTACTTCAACTCAAAAATATCTCCCGGATCCGTGCATTCCTCAGCAAAGACTCTGCAAAAACACTAGTGCATGCCCTCATCATATCCCGCCTCAACTACTGCAACCTCCTGCTCCGTGGCCTCCCGTACAACACTCTTGCGCCTCTCCAATCTATCCTAAACTCTGCTGCTCGACTAATTCACCTCTCCCCCCGCTATTCCCCGGCCTCTCCTCTCTGTCAATCTCTTCACTGGCTCCCCATTGCCCAGAGAATCCAGTTCAAAACTCTAACCATGGCATACAAAGCCATCCAAAACCTGTCTCCCCCAGAGACAGGGCAGGGTCCTCGCTTGTCCTGTTCCAGTCGCTGACTCGTTTTGTTAAGATTATGTAAATGCTTTTGTTATGTATATTCCTAACACATGTAAAGCGCCATGGAATAAATGGGGCTATAATAATAATTAATAATAATAATAATAATAATAAAAAGACAATATCAATTCCCATAGGAAGAGTGGTGGAGGTTACAGTGGAATAAAAAGACAATATCAATGCCCCTTTGATGAGCTGTGGAATTCAGAGTGGTTTAACCAGACGGTTTTAATGCCCCTTGGAAGAATGGTGGAGGTTGCAGTGGAATAAATAGACAATATCAATGCCCCGAGGAAGAGTGGTGGAGGTCGCAGTGGAATAAATAGACAATATCAATGCCCCGTGGAAGAGACGTGTAGGTCACAGTAGCTTAACAAGATGGTTTTAATGCCCCTTGGAAGAGTGGTGGAGGTCGCAGTGGATTAAAAAGACAATATCAATGCCATTTGGAAGAGTGGTGGAGGTCACAGTGGAATAAAAATACAATATCAATGCCCCTTGGTAGAGTGGTGGAGGTTACAGTGGAATTTAAAGACAATATCAATGCCCCGTGGAGGAGATGTGGAAGTCACAGTAGCTTAACAAGATGGTTTTAATGCCCTTTGAAAGAGTGGTGGAGGTCGCAGTGGATTAAAGAGACAATATCAATGCCATTTGGAAGAATGGTGGGGGTCGCAGTGGAATAAAAAGGCAATGTCAATGCCCCTTGGAAGAGTGGTGGAGGTTAGAGTGGAATAAAAAGACAATTCCAATGCCCCTTGGAAGAGCTGTGGTGTTCAAAGTGGTTTAAACAGACAGTTTTAATGCCCATTGGAAGTGACGTGGAGGTCACAGTAGCTTAAAAAGACGTTTTTAATGCCCCTTGGAAAAGTGGTGGAGGTCGCAGTGGATTAAAAAGACAATATCAATGCCCCTTGGAAGAGTTGTGGAGGTGAGAGTGGAATAAAAAGACAATATCAATGCCCCTTGGAAGAATGATGGAGGTCGCAGTGGAATAAAAAGACAATGTCAATGCCCCTTGGAAGAGTGGTGGAGGTTAGAGTGGAATAAAAAGACAATACCAGTGCCCCTTGGAAGAGCTGTTCAGTGTAGTTTAACCACATGGTTTTATTGCCCCTTGGAAGAGACGAGGAGGTCACAATAGATTAACAAGAGGGTTTTAATGCCCCTTGTAAAAGTGGTGGAGGTCACAGTGGATTAAAAAGTCAATATCAATGCCCCGTGGAAGACACGTCGAGGTCACAGTAGCTTAACAAGACAGTTTTAATGCCCCTTGGAAGAGTGGTGGAGGTCGCAATGGAATAAAAAGACATTATCAATGCCCATTGAAAGAGTGGTGAAGGTTACAGTGAAATAAAAAGACAATATCAATGCCTCTTGAAAGAGCTATGGAGTATAGAGTGGTTTAACCAGATGGTTTTAATGCCCCTTTGAAGAGTGGTGGAGGTCACAGTGCGTTAAAAAGACAATATCAATACCCCTTGGTAGAATGGTGGAGGTTACAGTGGAATAAAAAGACAATATCAATGCCCCTTGGAAGAGCTGTGGAGTTCAGAGTGGTTTAACCAGACGGTTTTAATGCCCCTTGGAAGAGATGTGGAGGTCACAGTAGCTTAACAAGATTGTTTTAATGCTTCTTGGAAGAGTGGTGGAGGTCGCAGTGGATTTAAAGGACAATACCAATGCCCCTTAGAAGAGAGGTGGACGTCACAGGGGAATAAAAAGACAATATCAATACCCCTTGGAAGAATGGTGGAGGATACAGTGGAATAAAAAGACAATATCAATGCCCCGTGGAATAGACATGGACGTTACAGTAGCTAAACAAGATGTTTTTAATGCACCTTGGGAGAGTGTTGGAAGTCGTAGTGGAATAAAAAGAAAATATCAATTCCCCTTGAAAGAGTGCTGTAGGTTACAGTGGAATAAAAAGACAATATCAATGCCTCTTGCAAGAGCTGTGGAGTTCAGAGTGGTTTAAATTGACGGTTTTAATGCACCTTGGAAGAGACGGGGAGGTCAGAGTAGCTTAACAATATGGTCTTAATGCCCCTTGGAAGAATGGTGGAGGTCGCAGTGGATTAAAAAGACAATATCAATGCCACTTGGAAGAGTGGTAAAGGTCCCAGTGGAATAAAAAGACAATATCAATGCCCCTTGAAAGAGTGGTGGATGTTACAGTGGAATAAAAAGACAATATCAATGCCCCGTGAAAGAGACGTGGAGGTCACAGTAGCTTAACAAGACGGTTTAATGCCCCTTGGAAGAGAGGTGGAAGTTGCAGTGGAATAAAAAGACAATATCAATACCCCTTGGTAGAGTGCTGGAGGTTACATTGGAATAAAAAGACAATATCAATGCCCCTTGCAAGAGCTGTGGAGTTCAGAGTGGTTTAAAATGATGGTTTTAATGCCCCGTGGAATTGACGTGGAGGTCAAAGTAGCTTATAAAGATGTTTTAATGCCCATTGGAAAAGTGGTGGAGGTCGCAGTAGATTAAAAAGACAATATCAATGCCCCTTGGAAGAGTGGTGGAGGTGGCAGTGGAATAAAAAGACAATATCAATGCCCCTTGGAAGAGTGGTGGAGTTTAGAGTGGAATAAAAAGACAATATCAATGCCCTGTGAAAGAGATGGGGATGTCACAGTAGCTTAACAAGATGGTTTTAATGTCCCTTGGAAGAGAGGTGAAAGTCACAGTGGAATAAAAAGACAATATCAATGCCCCTTGTAAGAGTGCTGGAGGTTACAGTGGAATAAAAAACAATATCAAAGCCCCTTCCAAGAGCTTTGGAGTTGAGAGTGGTTTAAATTGACGGTTTTAGTGCCCCTTGGAAGACACGTGGATGTCACAGTAGATTAACAAATCCGTTTTAATGCCCCTTGGAAGAGTGGTGGAGGTCGAAGTTGATTAAAAAGACAATGTCAATGCTCCTTGAAGGAGTGGTTGAAGTCTCAGTGGAATAAAAAGACAATATCAATGCACCTTGGAAGAGTGTTGGAGGTTCCAGTGGAGTAAAAAGACAATATCAATGCCCTGTGGAAGAGACATGGAGGTCACAGTAGGTTAACAAGACGGTTTTAATGCCCCTTGGAAGAGTGTTGGAGGTCGCAGTGGAATAAAAAGACACTGTCAATGCCCCATGAAAGAGTGGTGGAGGATACAGTGGAATAAAAAGACAATATCAATGCCCATTGGAAGAGCTGTGGAGTTCAGATTGGTTTAACCATCCGGTTTTAATGCCCCTTGGAAGAGTGGTGGATGTTGTAGTGGATTAAAAAGACAATATCAATGCCCCGAGGAGAAGTGGTGGAGGTCGCAGTGGAATAAAAAAACAATATCAATGCCCCGTGGAAGAGACGTGGAGGTCATAGTAGCTTAACAAGACGGTTTTAATGCCCTTTGGAAGAGTGGTGGAGGTCGCAGTGGATTAAAAAGACAATATCAATGCCCTTTGGAAGAGTGGTGGAGGTCGCAGTGGAATAAAATTACAATATCAATGCCCCTTGGTAGAGTGGTGGAGGTTACAGTGGAATTTAAAGACAATATCAATGCCCCGTGGAAGAGATGTGGAGGTCACTGTAGCTTAACAAGACAATTTTCATGCCCCTTGGAAGAATGGTGGAGGTCGCAGTGGAATAAAAAGACAATGTCAATGCCCCTTGGAAGAGCTGTGGAGTTCAGAGTGGTTTAACCAGATGGTTTTAATGCCCATTGGAAGTGACGTGGAGGTCACAGTAGCTTAAAAAGACGTTTTTAATGCCCCTTGGAAAATTGGTGGAGGTCGCAGTGGATTAAAAAAACAACATCAATCCCCCTTGGAAGAGTGGTGGAGGTGGCAGTGGAATAAAAAACAATATCAATGCCCCTTGGAAGAATGATGGAGGTCACAGTGGAATAAAAAGACAATGTCAATGCCCCTTGGAAGAGTAGTAGAGGTTAGAGTGGAATAAAAAGACAATACCAATGCCCCTTGGAAAAGCTGCGGAGTTCAGAGTGGTTTAACCAGATGGTTTTATTGCCCCTTGGACTAGACGTGGAGGTCAGAGTAGATTAACAAGACGGTTTTAATGCCCCTTGGAAAAGTGGTGGAGGTCACAGTGGATTAAAAAGAAAATATCAATGCCCCGTGGAAGACATGTGGAGGGCACAGTAGCTTAACAAGACAGTTTTAATGCCCCTGGAAGAGTGGTGGAGGTCACAGTGGAATAAAAAGACAATATCAATGCCGCTTGAAAGAGTGGTGGAGGTTACAGTGAAATAAAAAGACAATATCAATGCCTCTTGAAAGAGCTATGGAGTTCAGAGTGGTGTAACCAGATGGTTTTAATGTCCCTTGGAAGAGTGGTGGAGGTCGCAGTGCATTAAAAAGACAATATCAATAGCCCTTGGAAGAATGGTGGAGGTTACAGTGGAATAAAAAGACAATATCAATGCTCCTTGGAAGAGCTGTGGAGTTCAGAGTGGTTTAACCAGACGGTTTAAATGCCCCTTGGAAGAGATGTGGAGGTCACAGTAGCTTAAAAAGACTGTTTTAATGCCTCTTGGAAGAGTGGTGGAGGTCACAGTGTATTAAAAAGACAATATCAATGCCCTTTGGAAGTGTGGTGGAGGATACAGTGGAATAAAAAGACAATATCAATGCCCTGTGGAATAGACATGGACGTTACAGTAGCTAAAAAAGATGTTTTCAATGCACCTTGGGAGAGTGGTGGAAGTCGTAGTGGAATAAAAAGACAATATCAATGTCCCTTGAAAGAGTGCTGTAGGTTACAGTGGAGTAAAAAGACAATATCAAGGCCTCTTGCAAGAGCTGTGGAGTTCAGAGTGGTTTAAATTGACGGTTTTAATGCACCTTGGAAGAGACGTAGAGGTCACAGTAGCTTAACAATACGGTTTTAATGCCCCTTGGAAAAGTGGTGGAGGTCGCAGTGGATTTAAAAGACAATATCAATGCCACTTGGAAGAGTGGTGAAGGTCCCAGTGGAATAAAAAAACAATATCAATGCCCCTTGGAAGAGTGGTTGAGGTTACAGTGGAATAAAAAGACAATATCAATGCACCGTTAAAGAGACATGGAGGTCACAGTAGCTTAACAAGACGGTTTTAATGCCCCTCGGAAGAGAGGTGTAAGTTGCAGTGGAATTAAAAGACAATATCAATGCCCCTTGGAAGAGTGCTAGAGGTTACATTGGAATAAAAAGACAATATTAATGCCCCTTGCAAGAGATGTGGAGTTCAGAGTGGTTTAAATTGACGGTTTTAATGCCCCTTCGAAGGAACGTGGAGGTGACAGTAGCTTAAAAAGACGGTTTTAATGCCCCTTAGAAAAGTGGTGGAGGTCGCAGTTGGATTAAAATGACAATATGAATGCCCCTTGGAAGAGTGATGGAGGTAACAGTGGAATAAAAAGACAATATCAATGCCACTTGGAACAGTGGTGGAGGTTACAGTTAAATAAAAAGACAATATCAATGCCCCGTGGAAGAGATGTGGAGGTCACAATAACTTAACAAGACTGTTTTAATGCCCATTGGAAGAGTGGTGGAGGTCGCAGTGGTTTAAAAAGACAATATCAATGAGCCTTGGAAGAGTGTGGGAGGTCGCAGTGGAATAAAAAGACATTATCAATGCCCCTTGTTAGAGTGGTAGAGGTCGCAGTGGAATAAAAAGACAATATCAATGCCCCTTGGACGAGTGGTGGAGGTTACAGTGGAATAAAAAGACAATTTCATTGCCCTGTGGAAGAGACGTGGAGGTCACAGTAGCTTAACAAGGCGGTTTTAATGCCTCTTGGAGGACTGGTGGAGGTCGCAGTGGAATAAAAAGACAATATCAATGCCCCTTGGAAGAGTGGTGGAGGTTACAGTGGAATTAAAAAGACAATAATAATGCCCCTTGGAAGAGCTGTGGAGTTCAGAGTGGAATAAACAGATGGTTTTAACGCTCCTTGGAAGAGACGTGGAGGTCACAGTAACTTAACAAGACGGTTTTAATGCCCCTTGAAAGAGTTGTGGAGGTCGCAGTGCAATAAAGAAACAATATCAATGCCCCTTGGAAGATTGGTGGAGGTTACAGTGGAATAAAAAGACAATATCAATGCCCCGTGGAAGAGATGTGGAGGTCACTGTAGCTTAACAATATGGTTTTAATGCCCATTGGAAGAGTGGTGGAGGTCGCAGTGGAATAAAAAGATAATGTCAATGCCCCTTGTAAGAGTGGTGCAGGTTAGAGTCGAATAAAAAGACAATACAAATGCCCTTTGGAAGAACTGTGGAGTTTAGAGTGGTTTAACCAAATAGTTTTAATGCCCCTTGGAAGAGAAGTCGACGTCACAGTAGTATAACAAGACAGTTTTAATGCCCCTTGGAAGAGAGGTGGAGTTCGCAGTGGATTAAAAAGACAATATCAATGACCCTTGGAAGAGTGGTGGAGGTCACAGTGGAATAAAAAGACAATATCAATGCCCCGTGGAAGAAACGTGGAGGTCACAGTATCTTAACAAGACGGTTTTAATGCCCCTTGGAAGAGTGGGGTAGGTTGCAGGGGATTAAAAAGGCAATAACAATGAACATTGGAAGAGTGGTGGAGTTGGCAGTGGAATAAAAAGACAAAATCAATGCCACTTGGAAGAGTGGTGGAGGTTACAGTGGAATAAAAAGACAACATCAATGCCCCTTGGAAGAGCTGTGGAGTTCAGAGTGGTTTAACCAGACGGTTTTATTGCCCCTTGGAAGAGACGTGGAGGTCACAGTAGCTTAACAAGACTGTTTTAATGCCCCTTGGAAGAGTGGTGGAGGTAGCAGTGGATTAAAAAGACAATATCAATGCCCCTTAGAAGAGAGGTGGAAGTCGCAGTGGAATAAAAAGACAATGTCAATGCCAATTGGAAGAGTGGTGGAGGTTGCAGTGGAATAAAAAGACAATATCAATTCCCCTTGGAATAGACATGGACGTGACAGTAGCTTAACAAGACGGCTTTAATGCTCCTTGGAAGAGTGGTGGAGGTTGCAGTGGATTAAAAAGACAATATCAATGCCCGTTGGAAGAATGGTGGAGGTTACAGTGGAATAAAAAGACAATATTAATGTCCCATGGAAGAGTTGTAGAGGTCACTGTAGCTTAACAAGATCGTCTTAATGCCCCTTGGAAGAGTGGTGGAGGTTGCAGTGGAATAAATAGACAATGTCAATGCCCGTTGGAAGAATGGTGGAGGTTAGAGTGGAATAAAAAGACAATACCAGTGCTAATTGGAAGAGCTGTGGAGTTCAGAGTGGTTTAAATTGACGGTTTTAATGCCCGTTGGAAGAGTCGTGGAGGTCACAGTGGATTAAAAAGAAAATATCAATGCCCCTTGGAAGAGTGGTGGAGGTCGCAGTGGATTAAAAATACAATATCAATGCCCCTTGGAATAGTGGTGGAGGTTGCAGTGGAATAAAAAGACAATATCAATGCCCCGTGGAAGGGAAGTGGAGGTCACAGTAGCTTCACAAGACGGTTTTAATGCCCCTTGGAAGAGAGTTGGAGGTCGCAGTTGATTAAAAAGACAATATCAATGCCCCTTGGAAGAGTGGTGGGGGTCGCAGTGGAATAAAAAGACAATATCAATGCCGCTTGGAAGAGTGGTGGATGTTACAGTCGATTAAAAAGACAATATCAATGCCTCTTGTCCGAGCTGTGGAGTTCAGAGTGTTTAACTAGACTGTTTTAATACCCATTGGAAGAGACGAGGAAGTCACAGTAGCTTAACAAGACGGTTTTAATGCACCTTGGAAGAGTCGTGGACGTCGCAGAGGAGTAAAAAGACAATATCAATGCTCTTGGAAGAGTGAAGAAGGTTACAATAGAATAAAAAGACATTGTCAATGCCCCTTGGAAGAGTTGTGGAGCTCAGAACGGTTTAACCAGACTGTTTTAATGCCCCTTGGAAGAGACTTGGAGGTCACAGTAGCTTAACAAGACGGTTTTAATGCCCCTTGGAAGAGTGGTGGAGGTCGCAATGGAATAAAAAGACAATATCAATGCCCCGTGGAAGGGATGTGGAGGTCACAGTAGCATAACAAGACGGTTTTAATGCCCATTGAAAGAGTGGTGGAGGTTGCAGTGGATAAAAAAGACAATATCAAAACCTCTTGGAAGAGTGGTGGAGGTCGCAGTGGAAAACAGAGACAATATCAATGCCCCATGGAAGAATGGTGGAGGTTACATTAAAAAAAAAAGACAATATCAATGCCTCTTGGAAGAGCTGTGGAGTACAGTGTGGTTTAACCAGACGGTTTAATGCCCCCTGGAAGAGACGTGGAGGTCACAGTAGCTTTTCAAGACTGTTTTAATGCCCCATGGAAGAGTGGTGGAGGTCGCAGAGGATTAAAAAGACAATATCAATGCCCCTTGGAAGAATGGTGGAGGTTACAGTGGAATAAAAACACAATATCAATGCCTCTTGAAAGCTATGGAGTTCAGAGTGGTTTAACCAGATGGTTTTAATGCCCCTTGGAAGAGTGGTGGAGGTCGCAGTGCATTAAAAAGAAAATACCAATACCCCTTGGAAGAGTGGTGGATGTCGCCGTAAAAAAAAAAGACAATATCAATGCCCCTAGGAAAAGTGGTGGAGTTCGCAGTGGAATAAAAAGACAATATCAATGCCCCGTGGAAGAGACATGGAGGTCACAGTAGCTTAACAAGATGGTTTTAATGACCTTTGGAAGAGTGGTGGAGGTCGCAGTGAATTAAAAAGACAATATCAATGCCCTTTGGAAGAGTGGTGGAGGTCGAAGTGGAATAAAAATACAATATAAATTCCCCTTGGTAGAGTGGCGGAGGTTTCAGAGGAATTTAAAGACAATATCAATGCCCCTTGTGAAGACACGTGGAGGTCACAGTAGCTTAACAAGACAGTTTTAATACCCCTTGGAAGAGTGTTGGTGGTCGCAGTGGAATAAAAAGACAATATCAATGCCCCTTGAAAGAGTGGTGGAGGTTACAGTGAAATAAAAAGACAATATCAATGCCTTTTGAAAGAGCTATGGAGTTCAGGGTGGTTTAACCAGATGGTTTTAATGCCTCTTGGAAGAGTGGTGGAGGTCGCAGTGCATTAAAAAGACAATATCAATACCCCTTAGAAGAATGGTGGAGGTTACAATGGAATAAAAATACAATATCAATGCCCCTTGGAAGAGTGCTGGAGATTACAGAGGAATAAAAATCAATATCTAAGCCCCTTGCAAGAGCTGCTGAGTTGAGAGTGGTTTAAATTGATGGTTTTAATGCCCCTTGGAAGAGACGTGGAGGTAACAGTAGGTTAACAAGACTGTTTTAATGCCCCTTGGAAGAGTGGTGGAGGTCGCAGTGGAATAAAAAAACAATATCAATGCCCCTTGGAAGATTGGTGGAGGTTACAGTGGAATAAAAAGACAATATCAATGCCCCGTGGAAGAGATGTGGAGGTCACTGTAGCTTAACAATATGGTTTTAATACCCCTTGGAAGAGACATGGAGGTCACAGTAGATTAACAAGACGGTTTTAATGCCCCTTGGAAAAGTGGTGGAGGTCACAGTGGATTAAAAAGACAATATCAATGCCCCGTGGAGGACACGTGGAGGTCACAGTAGCTTAACAAGACAGTTTTAATGCCCCATGGAAGAGTGGTGGAGTTCAGAGTGGTTTAACCAGATGGTTTTAATGCCCCTTGGAAGAGAAGACGACATCACAGTAGCATAACAAGACGGTTTTAATGCCACTTGGAAGAGTGGTGGAGTTCGCAGTGGATTAAAAAGACAATATCAATGACCCTTGGAAGAGTGGTGGAGGTCGCCGTGGAATAAAAAGACAATATCAATGCCCCTTGAAAGAGTGGTGGAAGTTACAGTGAAATAAAAAGACAATATCAATGCGCCTTGGAAGAGCTGTGGAGTACAGAGTGTTTTAACCAAACGGTTTTAGTGCCCCTTGGAAGAGAAGTGGAGGTCACAGTAGCTTAACAAGACGGTTTTAATGCCCCTTGGAAGAGTGGTGGAGGTCGCAGTGGATTAAAAAGACAATATCAATACCCCTTAGAAGCGAGGTGGAAGTCGCAGTGGAATAAAAAGACAATGTCAATGCCACTTGGAAGAGTAGTGGAGGTTACTGTGGAATAAAAAGCCAATATCAATGCCCCGTGGAATAGACATGGACGTGGCAGTAGCTTAACAAGACGGCTTTAATGCCCCTTTGAAGATTGGTGGAGGTCGCAGTGGAATAAATAGACAATGTCAATGCCTCTTGGAAGAGTGGTGGAGGTTAGAGTGGAATAAAAAGACAATACCAGTGCTCCTTGGAAGAGCTGTGGAGTTCAGAGTGGTTTAAATTTACGGATTTAATGCCCCTTGGAAGAGACGTGGAGGTCACAGTGGATTAAAAAGACAATATCAATGCCCCTTGGAAGAGTGGTGGAGGTCGCAGTGGATTAAAAAGACAATATCAATGCTCTTTGGAAGAGTGGCGGAGGTCGCAGTGGAATAAAAAGACAATATCAATGCCCCTTGGAAGAGTGGTGGAGGTTACAGTGGATTAAAAACACAATATCAATGCCCTGTGTAAGAAACTTGGAGGTCACAGTAGCTTAACAAGACGGTTTTAATGCCCCTTGGAAGAGTGGTGGAGGTCACAGTGGAATAAAAATACAATATCAATGCCCCTTGAAAGAGCGGTGGAAGTTACAGTGAAATAAAAAGACAATATCAATGCGCCTTGGAAGAGCTGTGGAGTACAGAGTGTTTTAACCAAACGGTTTTAGTGCCCCTTGGAAGAGAAGTGGAGGTCACAGTAGCTTAACAAGACGGTTTTAATGCCCCTTGGAAGAGTGGTGGAGGTTGCAGTGGATTAAAAATACAATATCAATGAACCTTGGAAGAGTGGTGGAGGTTACAGTGGAATAAAAAGACAATATCAATGCCCTATGGAAGAGACGTGGAGGTCACAGTAGCTTAACAAGACGGTTTTAATGCCCTTTGGCAGAGTGGTGTAGGTCGCAGTGGAATAAAAAGACGATAGCAATGCCCTGTGGAAGAAACGTGGAGGTCACAGTAGCTTAAAAAGATGGTTTTAATGCCCCTTAGAACAGTGGTGAAGGTTACAGTGGAATAAAAGACAATATCAATGCCCTTTGGAAGAGTGGCGGAGGTCGCAGTGGAATAAAAAGACAATATCAATGCCCCTTGGAAGAGTGGTGGAGGTCGCAGTGGAATAAAAAGACAATATCAATGCCCCGTGGAAGAGATGTGGAGGTCACTGTAGCTTAACAAGACTGTTTAATGCCCCTAGGAAGAATGGTGCAGGTCGCAGTGGAATAAAAAGACAATGTCAATGCCCCTTGGAAGAGTGGTGTGGGTTAGAGTGGAATAAAAAGACAATACCAATACCCCTTGGAAGAGCTGTGGAATTCAGAGTGGTTTAACCACATGGTTTTAATGCCCCTTGAAAGAGACGTGGAGGTCACAGTAGATTAACAAGACGGATTTAATACCCCTTGGAAGAGTGGTGGAGGTGGCAGCGGAATAAAAAGACAATATCAATGCCCCTTGGAAGAATGATGGTGGTCGCAGTGGAATAAAAAGACAATGTCAATGCCCCTTGGAAGAGTGGTGGAGGTTAGAGTGGAATAAAAAGACAATACCAATGCCCCTTGGAAGAGCTGTGGAGTTCAAAGTGGTTTAACCAGATGGTTTTATTGCCCCTTGAAAGAGACGTGGAGGTCACAGTAGATTAACAAGACGGTTTTAATACCCCTTGGAAAAGTGGTGGAGGTCACAGTGGATTAAAAAGACAATATCATTGCCCCGTGGAAGACACGTGGAGGTCACAGTAGCTTAACAAGACAGTTTTAACGCCCCTTGGAAGAGTGGTGGAGGTCGCAGTGGAATAAAAAGACAATATCAATGCACGTTGAAAGAGTGGAGGAGGTTACAGTGAAATAATAAGACAATATCAATGCCTCTTGAAAGAGCTATGGAGTTCAGAGTGGTTTAACCAGATGGTTTTAATGCCCCTTGGAAGAGTGGTGGAGGTCGCAGTGCATTAAAAAGACAATATCAATACCCCTTGGAAGAATGGTGGAGGTTACAGTGGAATAAAAAGACAATATCAATGCCCTTGGAAGAGCTGTGGAGTTCCGAGTGGTTTAACCAGACGGTTTTAATGCCCCTTGGAAGAGATGTGGAGGTCACAGTAGCTTAACAAGACTTTTTTAATACCTATTGGAAGAGTGGTGGAGGTCGCAGTGGATTAAAAAGACAATATCAATGCCCCTTAGAAGAGAGGTGGTAGTCGCAGTGGAATAAAAAGACAATATCAATACCCCTTGGAAGAGTGGTGGAGAATACAGTGGAATAAAAAGACAATATGAATGCCCCGTGGAATAGACATGGACATTACAGTAGCTAAACAAGATGTTTTTAATGCACCTTGGGAGAGTGGTGGAAGTCATAGTGGAATAAAAAGACAATATCAATGCCCCTTGAAAGAGTGCTGTAGGTTACAGTGGAGTAAAAAGACAATATCAATGCCTCTTGTAAGAGCTGTGGAGTTCAGCGTGGTTTAAATTTACAGTTTTAATGCACCTTGGAAGAGACGTGGAGGTCACAGTAGCTTAACAATACGGTTTTAATGCCTCTTGGAAGAGTGGTGGAGGTCGCAGTGCATTAAAAAGACAATATCAATGCCACTTGGAAGAGTGGTGAAGGTCCCAGTGGAATAAAAAGACAATATCAATGCCCCGTGAAAGAGACGTGGAGGTCACAGTAGCTTAATAAGACAGTTTTAATGGCCCTTGGAAGAGAGGTGGAAGTGGCAGTGGAATAAAAAGACAATATCAATGCCCCTTGGAAGAGTGCTGGAGGTTACATTGGAATAAAAAGACAATATCAATGCCCCTAGCAAGAGCTGTGGTGTTCAGAGTGGTTTAAATTGACTGTTTTAATGCCCCTTGGAAGGGACGTGGAGGTGACAGTAGCTTAACAAGACGGTTTTAATGCCCCTTTGAAGAGTGGTGGAGGTCGCAGTGGATTAAAAAGACAATATCAATGAACCTTGGAAGAGTGGTGGAGGTTGCAGTGGAATAAAAAGACAATATCAATGCCCCTTGGAAGAGTGGTGGAGGTTACAGTGGAATTAAAAGACAATATCAATGCCTCTTGGAAGAGTGGTGGAGGTTACAGTGGAATAAAAAGACAATATCAATGCCCCATGGAAGAGACGTGGACATCACAGTAGCTTAACAAGAAAATTTTAATGCCCCTTGGCAGAGTGGTGGAGGTCGCAGTGGAATAAAAAGACAATAACAATACACTGTGGAAGAGACGTGGAGGTCACAGTAGCTTAACAAGACGGTTTTAATGCCCCTAAGAACAGTGGTGGAGGTCGCAGTGGAATAACCTCACTGGTACATGCTCTGCATAACTTCTCTGCTTGCTGTGTCTGCTGTAATCTAATGCTCTGCTTTGCTGATTCACCTCACTGGTCCATGCTCTGCATAACTTCTCTGCTTGCTGTGTCTGCTGTAATCTAATGCTCTGCTTTGCTGATTCACCTCACTGGTACATGCTCTGCATAACTTCTCTGCTTGCTGTGTCTGCTGTAATCTAATGCTCTGCTTTGCTGATTCACCTCACTGGTACTTGCTCTGCATAACTTCTCTGCTTTATCTGTCCCACTCCACTCAACACCCTTATGTCTGTCCCTTCCCCACTATAGATCTTATCTGATTTTTAGAGGTGCTAAACTGCAGAGACTAGAGTCCTAGCTCTGTGTTTGATCACCCAGCCATCTGCTGGTGAGATGACCAGCTGCTAATTTAGCCATATGCTGCTCCCACAATGCCCTTCACCTGATAGTTTAATGTGCCCTATATATTTAGAAGCTCTGTAAGGAGTGCACTTGTGCTGGGGTGTGCATGCGTCTTCTTGTGCAAAGAGGCTTTGGAGATAAGTGGCAGTTATTTCAGAGGCAGTTAGTCAGGGCAGGAGTCAAGTATCCAACACTTTGACCACTTACTCTCTTTTAACTATGTTTCTGTTAGCTCTCACTTTTTCCTCTATAGTCCTCCACTTTCTAGTAACCCCTCAAATCCCTACACCTAGTAAGAAACTCTTCATCTCTCCCTCCATCCTCCCCATTCATCTCACCTCCTCCTCCAAATTATTCCTAAACCTTCAATCCTGGATCTCCAAACACAGACAGCCACCTCATGCTCTCTCTTGCTCCCACCTGCTAACACTTTCTCTGCTCCTCCTCACTGCTGGAGATATCTCTACAAATCCTGGTCCTCCTCGCCATATCCCCACAGTTACTTCTTCCTCCTATCCACGACCTTCCACAAACTGTAGCAACCCTTCTAACCTCATACCCATCCAACCAATCCCCACTCCCTTAGTAGCTCTAACAGGAGCTCTATGGAAAGCTCTCTCTGTCTGCAACAAACTTTCCTTCATCCACGATCTTTTCATTACAAACAAACTTTCCTTCCTCGCCATTACTGAAACCTAGCTCAGCCCCTCTGACACAGCCTCCCCAGCTGCACTTTCATATGGCGGATTACACCTTTCCCACACCCCCCGCCCCAACGGCAAACATGGCGGAGGCGTAGGTTTTCTCCTATCAGAACACTGCGCTTTCACCCAAATCCCACTGCCACCCTCCGTTACACTCCCCTCTTTTGAGGTGCACTGTGTGCGCATCTATTCCCCCTCCAACCTCCAACTGGCCGTCATTTACCGACCCCCAGGGCAAGCCACCACCTTCTTAGACCACTTCACCACCTGGCTGCTTCACTTCCTCTCCACTGACATCCCCACTATCATAATGGGTGACTTCAAAATCCCCATTAACACTTCCCACTCGTCTGTCTCTATGTTCCTATCTCTCACTTCCTCCTTCGGACTCACTCAATGGTCTTCCACACCCACCCACAAAGATGGCCACACACTGGACCTCATCTTCACCCGCCTCTGTTCCCTATCTAACCTCTCTAACTCACCTCTCCCTCTCTCTGATCACAGCCTACTTACATTCTCTTCTCTCTCCTCCCCGAGGCAACAATCCCCACTCCACAAACTTGCATACCCTCGCAGAAATCTCAAACACCTTGACTTACACTCACTCTCTGAATCCCTCCTCCCTCTTACAGACATAAATTCCTTACACGATGCAGATGTTGCTGCTGCTTCATATAACACCACAATGGCTGCAGCTGTAGACTCGATCGCCCCTCTCACACACACCACATCTCGCACATTCAACAGGCAATCTTGGCACACTAAACTTACTAAAGAACTGCGCCGGGTCTCCAGGGTTGCGGAGCAGAGATGGAAAAGGTCTCACTCCATCGAGCACTTCATCGCATACAAGCAATCCCTCACTAATTTCAATTCCGCACTCACTACAGCAAAACAAACCTACTTCTCATCTCTCATATCCTCCCTATCTCACAACCCTAAACAGATATTTAACACTTTCAAACTCTCTCCTTCATCCCCCAGCACCTCCTCCCTCTTCTCTCATCTCAGCCGACGACTTTGCCTCATTCTTCAAACAGAAGATTGACACCTTCAGACAAAACTTTTGCCTAAAGTCCAGACAACCCCTCCTCATATCTATTCAACCTTCCTCCTCCAAACCCCACTTCTCCACCATTACAGAAGGTCAAGTCTCCTCTTTACTCTCCAAATCACACCTCACCACCTGCGAACTTGACCCAATCCCATCCCACCTCATCACTAACCTTACCACAGTCTTCATCCCAACCCTAACCCACCTCTTCAATCTGTCACTAACAACCGATGTCTTACCCTCATGTTTCAAACATGCCGCAATCACACCCATCCTCAAAAAGCCCTCCCTTGACCCTTCCTCTCTGACTAGCTACCGCCCCATATCACTCCTCCCCTTAGCCTCAAAACTACTAGAACAACATGTTCACCTTGAACTGTCCTCCCACCTCTCCTCCTGCTCCCTCTTCGACCGTCTGAAATCTGGCTTCCGACCGCATCACTCGACTGAAACTGCCCTGACCAAAGTCACCAACGACCTACTAAATGCCAAATCCACTCCATCCTCCTCCTTCTGGACCAGTCATCTGCCTTTGAGACAGTGGACCATTCCCTCTTACTCCAGATTCTCTCATCTCTTGGCATCACGGACTTGGCTCTATCTTGGATCTTCTCATACTTAACAGACAGGACATTCAGAGTCTCCCACTCACGCACCACCTCCTCAACTCGACCCCTATCTGTCGGTGTCCCCCAAGGTTCAGTTCTAGGACCTCTGCTCTTCTCCATCTACACCTTTGGCCTGGGACAGCTCATAGAGTCTCACAGTTTTCAGTATCACCCCTATACTGACGACACACAGATCTACCTCTCTGGACCCGATATCTCCCTCCTACTAATTAAAATTTCACAATGTCTGTCCGCCATGTCATCATTCTTCTCTGACAGATTTCTAAAACTCAACATGGATAAAACAGAGTTCATCATCTTTCCACCCTCTCATTCACATCCCCCATTTGACCTAGCCATCAACGTCAATGGCTGTTCACTCTCCTCAGTCCCACAAGCTCGCTGCCTTGGAGTAACCCTGGACTCTGATCTCTCCTTCAAGCCACATATCCAAGCCCTTTCCACTTCCTGCCGACTCCAAATCAAAAACATCTCCCGGATCCGTGCATTTCTCAGCAAAGACTCTGCAAAAACACTAGTGCATGCCCTCATCATATCCCGCCTCGACTACTGCAACCTCCTGCTCTGTGGCCTCCCTTACAACACTCTGGCGCCTCTCCAATCTATCCTAAGCTCTGCTGCTCGACTAATTCACCTGTCCCCCCACTATTCCTCGGCCTCTCCTCTCTGTCAATGTCTTCACTGGCTCCCCATTGCCCAGAGATTCCAGTTCAAAACTCTAACCATGGCATACAAAGCCATCCACAACCTGTCTCCCCTATACATCTGTGACCTAGTCTCCCGGTACTTACCTGCACGCAACCTCCAATCCTCACAAGAACTCCTTCTCTACTCCCCTCTTATCTCCTCCTCCCACAATCGTATACAAGATTTCTCCCGTGCATCCCCCCTACTCTGGAACTCTCTAACCCAACACAACAGACTCTCGCTGACCGTGGAAACCTTCAAAAGAAACTTGAAGACCCTCCTCTTCCGACAAGCCTACAACCTGCAGTAACCACCGCTGCACAACTAGCTCTTCCCTCACCTAATGTATCCCCACCCATCCCTTCTAGAACGTGAGCCCTCGTGGGCAGGGTCCTCGCTCCTCCTGTACCAGTCGCTGACTCGTTTTGTTAAGATTATGTAAATGCTTTTGTAATGTATATCCCTATCATGTAAAGCGCCATGGAATAAATGGCGCTATAATAATAAATAATAATAATAATAATAAAAAGACAATATCAATTCCCATAGGAAAAGTGGTGGAGGTTACAGTGGAATAAAAAGACAATATCAATGCCCCTTTGATGAGCTGTGGAATTCAGAGTGGTTTAACAAGACGGTTTTAATGCCCATTGGAAGAGACGTGGAGGTCATGGTAGCTTAATAAGATGTTTTTAATGCCTCTTGGAAGAGTGGTGGAGGTCGCAGTGGTTTAAAAAGACAATATCACTGCCCCTTAGAAGAGTGGTGGAGGTTACATTGGAATAAAAAGACAATATCAATGCCCCGTGGAATAGACATGGAGGTTACAGCAGCTTAACAAGACAGTTTTAATGCCCCTTGGAAGAGTGGTGGAGGTCGCAGTTGATTAAAAAGACCATATAAATGCCCCTTAGAAGAGTGGTGGAGGTCGCAGTGGAATAAAAAAACAATATCAATGCCCCTTGGAAGAGTAGTGGAGGTCGCAGTGGAATAAAAAAACAATATCATTGCCCCTTGGAAGAGTGGTGGAGGTAACAGTGGATTAAAAAGACAATATCAATGCCCCTTGGAAGAGCAGTGGAGTTTAGAGCAGTAAAACCAGACGGTTTTAAAGCCCATTGGAAGTGACGTGGCGGTCACAGTAGCTTAAAAAGACGTTTTTAATGCCCCTTGGAAAAGTGGTGGAGGTCGCAGTGGATTAAAAAGACAATATCAATGCCCCTTGGAAGAGTGGTGGAGGTGGCAGTGGAATTAGAAGAGAATATCAATGCCCCTTGGAAGAGTGGTGTAGTTTACAGTGGAATAAAAAGACAATATAAATGCCCCGTTAAAGAGACGTGGATGTCACAGTACCTTAACAAGACGGTTTTAATGTCCCTTGGAAGAGAGGTGAAAGTCGCAGTGGAATGAAAAGACAATATCAATGCCCCTTGGAAGAGTGCTGGAGGTTACATTGGAATAAAAAACAATATCAAAGCCCCTTGCCAGAGCTGTGGGGTTGAGAGTGGTTTAAATTGACGGTTTTAATGCCCCTTGGAAGAGACGTGGAGGTCACAGAAGATTAACAAGACTGTTTTAATGCCCGTTGGAAGAGTATTGGATGTCGAAGTGGATTAAAAAGACAATGTCAATGCTCCTTGAAGTAGTGGTTGAAGTCTCAGTGGAATAAAAACACAATATCAATGCCCATTGGAAGAATGTTGGCGGTTCCAGTGGAATAAAAAGACAATATCCATGCCCTGTGGAAGAGACATGGAGGTCACAGTAGCTTAACAAGACGGTTTTAATGCCCCTTGGAAGAGAGGTGGAAGTTGCAGTGGAATAAAAAGACAATATCAATGCCCCTTGCAAGAGCTGTGGAGTTCAGAGTGGTTTAAATTGACGGTTTTAATGCCCCTTGGAAGGGACGTGAAGGTGACAGTAGCTTAACAAGACGGTTTTAATGCCCCTTGGAAGAGTGGTGGAGGTCGCAGTGGAATAAATAGCCAATATCAATGCCCCTTGATAGAGTGGTGGAGGTTACAGTGAAATAAAAAGACAATATCAATGCCTCTTGAAAGAGATATGGAGTTCAGAGTCTTTTAACCAGATGGTCTTAATGCCCCTTGGAAGGGTGGTGGAGGTCGCAGTGCATTAAAAAGACAATATCAATACCCCTTTGAAGAATGGTGGAGGTTACAGTGGAATAAAAAGACAATATCAATGCCCCTTGGAAGAGCTGTGGAGTTCAGAGTGGTTTATCCAGACGGTTTTAATGCCGCTTGGAAGAGATGTGGAGGTCACAGTAGCTTAACAAGACTGTTTTAATGCCTCTTGGAAGAGTGGTGGAGGTCGCAGTGGATTAAAAAGACAATATCAATGCCCCTTAGAAGAGAGGTGGTAGTTGCAGTGGAATAAAAAGACAATAACAATACCCCTTGGAAGAGTGATGGAGGATACAGTGGAATAAAAAGACAATATCAATGCCCCTTGGAAGAGCTGTGGAGTTCAGAGTGGTTTATCCAGACGGTTTTAATGCCGCTTGGAAGAGATGTGGAGGTCACAGTAGCTTAACAAGACTGTTTTAATGCCTCTTGGAAGAGTGGTGGAGGTTGCAGTGGATTAAAAAGACAATATCAATGCCCCTTAGAAGAGAGGTGGTAGTTGCAGTGGAATAAAAAGACAATATCAATACCCCTTGGAAGAGTGATGGAGGATACAGTGTGATAAAAAGACAACATCAATGCCCCGTGGAATAGACATGGATGGTACAGTAGCTAAACAAGATGTTTTTAATGCACCTTGGGAGAGTGGTGGAAGTCGTAGTGGAATAAAAAGACAATATCAATGCCCCTTGAAAGAGTGCTGTAGGTTACAGTGGAGTAGAAAGACAATATCAATGCCTCTTGCAAGAGCTGTGGAGTTCAGAGTGGTTTAAATTGACGGTTTTAATGCACCTTGTAAGAGACTTGGAGGTCACAGTAGCTTAACAAGACGGTTTTAATGCCCCTTGGAAGAGTGGTGGAGGTCACAGAGGATTAAAAAGACAATATCAATGCCACTTGGAAGAGTGGTGAAGGTCCCAGTGGATTAAAAAGACAATATCAATGCCCCTTGGAAGAGTGGTGGAGGTCACAGTGGAATTAAAAGACAATATCAATGCCCCGTGAAAGAGACGTGGAGGTCACAGTAGCTTAACAAGATGGTTTTAATGCCCCTTGGAAGAGAGGTGGAAGTTGCAGTGGAATAAAAAGACAATATCAATGCCCCTTGGAAGAGTGCTGGAGGTTACATTGGAATAAAAAGACAATATCAATGCCCCTTGCAAGAGCTGTGGAGTTCAGAGTGGTTTAAATTGACGGTTTTAATGCCCCTTGGAAGGGACGTGAAGGTGACAGTAGCTTAACAATACGGTTTTAATGCCCCTTGGAAGAGTGCTGGAGGTCGCAGTGGAATAAAAAGACAATATCACTGCCCCTTGAAAGAGTGGTGGAGGTTACAGTGAAATAAAAAGACAACATCAATGCCTCTTGAAAGAGCTATGGAGTTCAGAGTGGTTTAACCAGATGGTTTTAATGCCCCTTGGAAGGGTGGTGGAGGTCGCAGTGGATTAAAAAGACAACATCAATACCCCTTGCAAGAATGGTGGAGGTTACAGTGGAATAAGAAGACAATATCAATGCCCCTTGGAAGAGCTGTGGAGTTCAGAGTGGCTTATCCAGACGGTATTAATGCCGCTTGGAAGAGATGTGGAGGTCACAGTAGCTTAACAAGACTATTTTAA
Source organism: Phyllobates terribilis (assembly GCF_046119375.1). NCBI lineage: Eukaryota > Metazoa > Chordata > Amphibia > Anura > Dendrobatidae > Phyllobates > Phyllobates terribilis. The sequence goes on along the minus strand of NW_027362784.1, from coordinate 12,504,773 downwards.
TGCCTCTTGGAAGAGTGGTGGAGGTCGCAGTGGATTAAAAAGACAATATCAATGCCCCTTAGAAGAGAGGTGGTAGTTGCAGTGGAATAAAAAGACAATATCAATACCCCTTGGAAGAATGGTGGAGGTTACAGTGGAATAAAAAGACAATATCAATGCCCCTTGGAAGAGCTGTGGAGTTCAGAGTGGCTTATCCAGACGGTATTAATGCCGCTTGGAAGAGATGTGGAGGTTACAGTAGCTTAACAAGACTGTTTTAATGCCTCTTGGAAGAGTGGTGGAGGTCGCAGTGGATTAAAAAGACAATATCAATGCCCCTTAGAAGAGAGGTGGAAGTCGCAGTGGAATAAAAAGACAGTATCAATACCCCTTGGAAGAGTGGTGGAGTATACAGTGGAATAGGAAGACAATATCAATGCCCCGTGGAATAGACATGGACGTTACAGTAGCTAAACAAGATGCTTTTAATGCACCTTGGGAGAGTGGTGGAAGTCGTAGTGGAATAAAAAGACAATATCAATGACCCTTGAAAGAGTGCTGTAGGTTACAGTGGAGTAAAAAGACAATATCAATGACTCTTGCAAGAGCTGTGGAGTTCATTGTGGCTTAAATTGACGGTTTTAATGCACCTTGGAAGAGAAGTGAAGGTCTCAGTAGCTTAACAAGACGCGTTTAATGCCCCTTGGAATAGTGGTGGAGGTCGCAGTGGATTAAAAAGACAATATCAATGCCACTTGGAAGAGTGGTGAAGGTCCCAGTGGAATAAAAAGACATTATCAATGCCCCTAGGAAGAGTGGTGGAGGTTACAGTGGATTAAAAAGACAATATCAGTGCCCTGTGAAAGAGACGTGGAGGTCACAGTAGCTTAACAAGATGGTTTTAATGCCCCTTGGAAGAGAGGTGTAAGTTGCAGTGGAATAAAAAGACAATATCAATGCCCCTTGGAAGAGTGCTGGAGGTTACATTGGAATAAAAAGACAATATCAATGCCCCTTGCAAGAGCTGTGGAGTTCAGAGTGGTTTAACCAGATGGTTCTAATGCCCCTTGGAAGAGTGGTGGAGGTCGCAGAGCATTAAAAGACAATATCAATACCCCTTGGTAGAATGGAGGAGGTTACAGTGGAATAAAAAAACAATATCAATGCCCCTTTGAAGAGCTGTGGAGTTCCGAGTGGTTTATCCAGACGGTTTTAATGCCGCTTGGAAGAGATGTGGAGGTCACAGTAGCTTAACAAGACTGTTTTAATGCCTCTTGGAAGAGTGGTGGAGGACTCAGTGGAATAAAAAGACAATATCAATACTCCTTGGAAGAGTGGTGGAGTATACAGTGGAATAAAAACACAATATCAATGCCCCGTGGAATAGACATGGACGTTACAGTAGCTAAACAAGATGTTTTTAATGCCCCTTGGGAGAGAGGTGAAAGTCGTAGTGGAATAAAAAGACAATATCAATGCCCCTTAAAAGAGTGCTGTAGGTTACAGTGGAATAAAAAGACAATATCAATGCCTCTTGCAAGAGCTGTGGAGTTCAGAGTGGTTTAAATTGACGGTTTTAATGCACCTTGTAGGAGACTTGGAGGTCACAGTAGCTTAACAAGACGGTTTTAATGCCCCTTGGAAGAGTGGTGGAGGTCACAGAGGATTAAAAAGACAATATCAATGCCAGTTGGAAGAGTGGTGAAGGTCCCAGTGGAATAAAAAGACAATATCAATGCCCCTTGGAAGAGTGGTGGAGGTTACAGTGTAATAAAAAGACAATTTCAATGCCCCGTGAAAGAAACGTGGAGATCACAGTAGCTTAACAAGATGGTTTTAATGCCCCTTGGAAGAGAGGTGGAAGTTGCAGTGGAATAAAAAGACAATATCAATGCCCCTTGGTAGAATGGAGGAGGTTACAGTGGAATAAAAAGACAATATCAATGCCCCTTTGAAGAGCTGTGGAGTTCCGAGTGGTTTATCCAGACGGTTTTAATGCCGCTTGGAAGAGATGTGGAGGTCACAGTAGCTTAACAAGACTGTTTTAATGCCTCTTGGAAGAGTGGTGGAGGTCGCAGTGGATTAAAAAGACAATATCAATGCCACTTGGAAGAGTGGTGAAGGTCCCAGTGGAATAAAAAGACATTATCAATGCCCCTAGGAAGAGTGGTGGAGGTTACAGTGGATTAAAAAGACAATATCAGTGCCCTGTGAAAGAGACGTGGAGGTCACAGTAGCTTAACAAGATGGTTTTAATGCCCCTTGGAAGAGAGGTGTAAGTTGCAGTGGAATAAAAAGACAATATCAATGCCCCTTGGAAGAGTGCTGGAGGTTACATTGGAATAAAAAGACAATATCAATGCCCCTTGCAAGAGCTGTGGAATTCAGAGTGGTTTAACCAAATGGTTCTAATGCCCCTTGGAAGAGTGGTGGAGGTCGCAGAGCATTAAAAGACAATATCAATACCCCTTGGTAGAATGGAGGAGGTTACAGTGGAATAAAAAAACAATATCAATGCCCCTTTGAAGAGCTGTGGAGTTCCGAGTGGTTTATCCAGACGGTTTTAATGCCGCTTGGAAGAGATGTGGAGGTCACAGTAGCTTAACAAGACTGTTTTAATGCCTCTTGGAAGAGTGGTGGAGGTCTCAGTGGAATAAAAAGACAATATTAATACTCCTTGGAAGAGTGGTGGAGTATACAGTGGAATAAAAACACAATATCAATGCCCCGTGGAATAGACATGGACGTTACAGTAGCTAAACAAGATGTTTTTAATGCCCCTTGGGAGAGAGGTGAAAGTCGTAGTGGAATAAAAAGACAATATCAATGCCCCTTAAAAGAGTGCTGTAGGTTACAGTGGAATAAAAAGACAATATCAATGCCTCTTGCAAGAGCTGTGGAGTTCAGAGTGGTTTAAATTGACGGTTTTAATGCACCTTGTAGGAGATTTGGAGGTCACAGTAGCTTAACAAGACGGTTTTAATGCCCCTTGGAAGAGTGGTGGAGGTCACAGAGGATTAAAAAGACAATATCAATGCCAGTTGGAAGAGTGGTGAAGGTCCCAGTGGAATAAAAAGACAATATCAATGCCCCTTGGAAGAGTGGTGGAGGTTACAGTGTAATAAAAAGACAATATCAATGCCCCGTGAAAGAAACGTGGAGATCACAGTAGCTTAACAAGATGGTTTTAATGCCCCTTGGAAGAGAGGTGGAAGTTGCAGTGGAATAAAAAGACAATATCAATGCCCCTTGGTAGAATGGAGGAGGTTACAGTGGAATAAAAAGACAATATCAATGCCCCTTTGAAGAGCTGTGGAGTTCCGAGTGGTTTATCCAGACGGTTTTAATGCCGCTTGGAAGAGATGTGGAGGTCACAGTAGCTTAACAAGACTGTTTTAATGCCTCTTGGAAGAGTGGTGGAGGTCGCAGTGGATTAAAAAGACAATATCAATGCCCCTTAGAAGAGGGGTTGAGGTCGCAGTGGAATAAAAAGACAATATCAATACTCCTTGGAAGAGTGGTGGAGTATACAGTGGAATAAAAAGACAATATCAATGCCCCGTGGAATAGACATGGACGTTACAGTAGCTAAACAAGATGTTTTTAATGCACCTTGGGAGAGTGGTGAAAGTAGTAGTGGAATAAAAAGACAATATCAATACCATTGAAAGAGTGCTGTAGGTTACAGTGGAATAAAAAGACAATATCAATGCCTCTTGCAAGAGCTGTGGAGTTCAGAGTGGTTTAAATTGACGGTTTTAATGCACCTTGTAAGAGACTTGGAGGTCACAGTAGCTTAACAAGACGGTTTTAATGCCCCTTGGAATAGTGGTGGAGGTCGCAGTGGATTAAAAAGACAATATCAATGCCACTTGGAAGAGTGGTGAAGGTCCCAGTGGAATAAAAAGACATTATCAATGCCCCTTGGAAGAGTGGTGGAGGTTACAGTGGATTAAAAAGACAATATCAATGCCCCGTGAAAGAGACGTGGAGGTCACAGTAGCTTAACAAGACGGTTTTAATGCCCCTTGGAAGAGAGGTGTAAGTTGCAGTGGAATAAAAAGACAATATCAATGCCCCTTGGAAGAGTGCTGGAGGTTACATTGGAATAAAAAGACAATATCAATGCCCCTTGCAAGAGCTGTGGAGTTCAGAGTGGTTTAAATTGACGGTTTTAATGCCCCTTGGAAGGGACGTGAAGGTGACAGTAGCTTAACAAGACGGTTTTAATGCCCCTTGGAAGAGTGGTGGAGGTCGCAGTGGAATAAAAAGACAATATCAATGCCCCTTGAAAGAGTGGTGGAGGTTACAGTGAAATAAAAAGACAATATCAATGCCTCTTGAAAGAGCTATGGAATTCAGAGTGGTTTAACCAGATGGTTCTAATGCCCCTTGGAAGAGTGGTGGAGGTCGCAGTGCATTAAAAAGACAATATCAATACCCATTGGTAGAATGGAGGAGGTTACAGTGGAATAAAAAGAAAATATCAATGCCCCTTTGAAGAGCTGTGGAGTTCCAAGTGGTTTATCCAGAGGGTTTTAATGCCACTTGGAAGAGATGTGGAGGTCACAGTAGCTTAACAAGACTGTTTTAATGCCTCTTGGAAGAGTGGTGGAGGTCGCAGTGGATTAAAAAGACAATATCAATGCCCCTTAGAAGAGAGGTTGAAGTCGCAGTGGAATAAAAAGACAATATCAATGCTCCTTGGAAGAGTGGTGGAGTATACAGTGGAATAAAAAGACAATATCAATGCCCCGTGGAATAGACATGGACGTTACAGTAGCTAAACAAGATGTTTTTAATGCACCTCGGGAGAGTGGTGAAAGTCGTAGTGGAATAAAAAGACAATATCAATGCCCCTTGAAAGAGTGCTGTAGGTTACAGTGGAATAAAAAGACAATATCAATGCCTCTTGCAAGAGCTGTGGAGTTCAGAGTGGTTTAAATTGACGGTTTTAATGTACCTTTTAAGAGACTTGGAGGTCACAGTAGCTTAACAAGACGGTTTTAATGCCCCTTGGAAGAGTGGTGGAGGTCACAGAGGATTAAAAAGACAATATCAATGCCACTTGAAAGAGTGGTGAAGGTCCCAGTGGAATAAAAAGACAATATCAATGCCCCTTGGAAGAATGGTGGAGGTTACAGTGGAATAAAAAGACAATATCAATGCCCCGTGAAAGAGACATGGAGGTCACAGTAGCTTAACAAGATGGTTTTAATGCCCCTTGGAAGAGAGGTGGAAGTTGCAGTGGAATAAAAAGACAATATCAATGCCCCTTGGTAGAATGGAGGAGGTTACAGTGGAATAAAAAGACAATATCAATGCCCCTTTGAAGAGCTGTGGAGTTCCGAGTGGTTTATCCAGACAGTTTTAATGCCGCTTGGAAGAGATGTGGAGGTCACAGTAGCTTAACAAGACTGTTTTAATGCCTCTTGGAAGAGTGATTGAGGTCGCAGTGGATTAAAAAGACAATATCAATGCCCCTTAGAAGATAGGTTGAAGTCGCAGTGGAATAAAAAGACAATATCAATACTCCTTGGAAGAGTGGTGGAGTATACAGTGGAATAAAAAGACAATATCAATGCCCCGTGGAATAGACATGGACGTTACAGTAGCTAAACAAGATGTTTTTAATGCACCTTGGGAGAGTGGTGAAAGTCGTAGTGGAATAAAAAGACAATATGAATGCCCCTTGAAAGAGTGCTGTAGGTTACAGTGGAATAAAAAGACAATATCAATGCCTCTTGCAAGAGCTGTGGAGTTCAGAGTGGTTTAAATTGACGGTTTTAATGCACATTGTAAGAGACTTGGAGGTCACAGTAGCTTAACAAGACGGTTTTAATGCCCCTTGGAAGAGTGGTGGAGGTCACAGAGGATTAAAAAGACAATATCAATGCCACTTGGAAGAGTGGTGAAGGTCCCAGTGGAATAAAAAGACAATATCAATGCCCCTTGGAAGAGTGGTGGAGGTTACAGTGGAATAAAAAGACAATATCAATGCCCCGTGAAAGAGACGTGGAGGTCACAGTAGCTTAACAAGATGGTTTTAATGCCCCTTGGAAGAGAGGTGGAAGTCGTAGTGGAATAAAAAGACAATATCAATGACCCTTGAAAGAGTGCTGTAGGTTACAGTGGAGTAAAAAGACAATATCAATGACTCTTGCAAGAGCTGTGGAGTTCATTGTGGCTTAAATTGATGGTTTTAATGCACCTTGGAAGAGAAGTGGAGGTCACAGTAGCTTAACAAGACGATTTTAATGCCCCTTGGAATAGTGGTGGAGGTCGCAGTGGATTAAAAAGACAATAACAATGCCACTTGGAAGAGTGGTGAAGGTCCCAGTGGAATAAAAAGACATTATCAATGCCCCTTGAAAGAATGGTGGAGGTTACAGTGAAATAAAAAGACAATATCAATGCCTCTTGAAAGAGCTATGGAGTTCAGAGTGGTTTAACCAGATGGTTCTAATGCCCCTTGGAAGAGTGGTGGAGGTCGCAGTGCATTAAAAAGACAATATCAATACCCATTGGTAGAATGGAGGAGGTTAAATTGGAATAAAAAGACAATATCAATGCCCCTTTGAAGAGCTATGGAGTTCCGAGTGGTTTATCCAGACGGTTTTAATGCCGCTTGGAAGAGATGTGGAGGTCACAGTAGCTTAACAAGACTGTTTTAATGCCTCTTGGAAGAGTGGTGGAGGTCGCAGTGGATTAAAAAGACAATATCAATGCCCCTTAGAAGAGAGGTTGAAGTCGCAGTGGAATAAAAAGACAATATCAATACTCCTTGGAAGAGTGGTGGAGTATACAGTGGAATAAAAAGACAATATCAATGCCCCGTGGAATAGACATGGACGTTACAGTAGCTAAACAAGATGTATTTAATGCACCTTGGGAGAGTGGTGAAAGTCGTAGTGGAATAAAAAGACAATATCAATGCCCCTTGAAAGAGTGCTGTAGGTTACAGTGGAATAAAAAGACAATATCAATGCCTCTTGCAAGAGCTGTGGAGTTCAGAGTGGTTTAAATTGACGGTTTTAATGCACCTTGTAAGAGACTTGGAGGTCACAGTAGCTTAACAAGACGGTTTTAATGCCCCTTGGAAGAGTGGTGGAGGTCACAGAGGATTAAAAAGACAATATCAATGCCACTTGAAAGAGTGGTGAAGGTCCCAGTGGAATGAAAAGACAATATCAATGCCCCTTGGAAGAGTGGTGGAGGTTACAGTGGATTAAAAAGACAATATCAATGCCCCGTGAAAGAGACGTGGAGGTCACAGTAGCTTAACAAGATGGTTTTAATGCCCCTTGGAAGAGAGGTGGAAGTTGCAGTGGAATAAAAAGACAATATCAATGCCCCTTGGAAGAGTGCTGGAGGTTACATTGGAATAAAAAGACAATATCAATGCCCCTTGCAAGAGCTGTGGAGTTCAGAGTGGTTTAAATTGACGGTTTTAATGCCGCTTGGAGGGGACGTGAAGGTGACAGTAGCTTAACAATACGGTTTTAATGCCCCTTGGAAGAGTGTTGGAGGTCGCAGTGGAATAAAAAGACAATATCAATGCCCCTTGAAAGAGTGGTGGAGGTTGCAGTGAAATAAAAAGACAATATCAATGCCTCTTGAAAGAGCTATGGAGTTCAGAGTGGTTTAACCAGATGGTTTTAATGCCCCTTGGAAGGGTGGTGGAGGTCGCAGTGCATTAAAAAGACAATATCAATACCCCTTGGAAGAATGGTGGAGGTTACAGTGGAATAAAAAGACAATATCAATGCCCCTTTGAAGAGCAGTGGAGTTCAGAGTAGTTTATCCAGACGGTATTAATGCCGCTTGGAAGAGATGTGGAGGTCACAGTAGCTTAACAAGACTCTTTTAATGCCTCTTGGAAGAGTGGTGGAGGTCGCAGTGGATTAAAAAGACAATATCAATGCCCCTTAGAAGAGAGGTGGAAGTCACAGTGGAATAAAAAGACAATATCAATACCCCTTGGAAGAGTGGTGGAGGATACAGTGGAATAGAAAGACAATATCAATGCACCATGAAATAGACATGGCCGTTACAGTAGCTAAACAAGATGCTTTTAATGCACCTTGGGAGAGTGGTGGAAGTCGTAGTGAAATAAAAAGACAATATCAATGACCCTTGAAAGAGTGCTGTAGGTGACAGTGGAGTAAAAAGACAATATCAATGACTCTTGCAAGAGCTGTGGAGTTCATTGTGGTTTGAATTGACGGTTTTAATGCACCTTGGAAGAGAAGTGGAGGTCACAGTAGCTTAACAAGATGGTTTTAATGCCCCTTGGAATAGTGGTGGAGGTCGCAGTGGATTAAAAAGACAATATCAATGCCACTTGGAAGAGTGGTGAAGGTCCCAGTGGAATAAAAAGACATTATCAATGCCCCTTGGAAGAGTGGTGGAGGTTACAGTGGATTAAAAAGACAATTTCAATGCCCCGTGAAAGAGACGTGGAGGTCACAGTAGCTTAACAAGACGGTTTTAATGCCCCTGGAAGAGAGGTGTAAGTTGCAGTGGAATAAAAATAAAATATCAATGCCCCTTGGAAGAGTGCTGGAGGTTACATTGGAATAAGAAGACAATATCAATGCCCCTTGCAAGAACTGTGGAGTTCAGAGTGGTTTAAATTGACGGTTTTAATGCCCCTTGGAAGGGACGTGAAGGTGATAGTAGCTTAACAAGACGGTTTTAATGCCCCTTGGAAGAGTGGTGGAGGTCGCAGTGGAATAAAAAGACAATATCAATGCCCCTTGAAAGAGTGGTGGAGGTTACAGTGAAATAAAAAGACATTATCAATGCCTCTTGAAAGAGCTATGTAGTTCAGAGTGGTTTAACCAGATGGTTCTAATGCCCCTTGGAAGAGTGGTGGAGGTCGCAGTGCATTAAAAAGACAATATCAATACCCCTTGGTAGAATGGAGGAGGTTACAGTGGAATAAAAAGACAATATCAATGCCCCTTTGAAGAGCTGTGGAGTTCCGAGTGGTTTATCCAGACGGTTTTAATGTCGCTTGGAAGAGATGTGGAGGTCACAGTAGCTTAACAAGACTGTTTTAATGCCTCTTGGACGAGTGGTGGAGGTCGCAGTGGATTAAAAAGACAATATCAATGCCCCTTAGAAGAGAGGTTGAAGTCGCAGTGGAATAAAGAGACAATATCAATACTCCTTGGAAGAGTGGTGGAGTATACAGTGGAATAAAAAGACAATATCAATGCCCCGTGGAATAGACATGGACGTTACAGTAGCTAAACAAGATGTTTTTAATGCACCTTGGGAGAGTGGTGAAAGTCGTAGTGGAATAAAAAGACAATATCAATGCCCCTTGAAAGAGTGCTGTAGGTTACAGTGGAATAGAAAGACAATATCAATGCCTCTTGCAAAAGCTGTGGAGTTCAGAGTGGTTTAAATTTACGGTTTTAATGCACCTTGGAAGAGAGGTGGAAGTTGCAGTGGAATAAAAAGACAATATTAATGCCCCTTTTAAGAGTGCTGGAGGTTACATTGGAATAAGAAGACAATATCAATGCCCCTTGCAAGAGCTTTGGAGTTCAGAGTGGTTAAAATTGACGGTTTTAATGCCCCGTGGAATTGACGTGGAGGTCAAAGTAGCTTAATAACACGGTTTTAATGGCCCTTGGAAGAGTGGTGGAGGTCGCAGTTGATTAAAAAGACAATATAAATGCCCCTTAGAAGAGTGGTGGAGGTCGCAGTGGAATAAAAAGAAAATATCAATGCCCCTTGGAAGAGTAGTGGAGGTCGCAGTGGAATAAAAAAACAATATCAATGCCCCTTGGAAGAGTGGTGGAGGGAACAGAGGATGAAAAAGACAATATCAATGCCCTTTGGAAGAGCAGTGGAGTTCAGAGTAGTTAAACCAGACGGTTTTAATGCCCACTGGAAGTGACGTGGAGGTCACAGAAGCTTAAAAAGACATTTTTAATGCCCCTTGGAAAAGTGGTGGAGGTCGCAGTGGATTAAAAAGACAATATCAATGCCCCTTAGAAGAGAGGTGGAAGTTGCATTGGAATAAAAAGACAATATCAATACCCCTTGGAAGAGTGGTGGAGGATACAGTGGAATAAAAAGACAATATCATTGCCCCGTGGAATAGACATGGACGTTACAGTAGCTAAACAAGATGTTTTTAATGCACCTTGGGAGAGTGGTAGAAGTCGTAGTGGAATAAAAAGACAATATCAATGCCCCTTGAAAGAGTGCTGTAGGTTACAGTGGAGTAAAAAGACAATATCAATGCCTCTTGCAAGAGCTGTGGAGTTCAGAGTGGTTGAAATTGACGGTTTTAATGCACCTTGGAAGAGACGTGGAGGTCACAGTAGCTTAACAAGACTTATTTAATGCCCCTTGGAAGAGTGGTGGAGGTCGCAGTGGATTAAAAAGACAATATCATTGCCACTTGGAAGAGTGGTGAAGGTCCCAGTGGAATAAAAAGACATTATCAATGCCCCTTGGAACAGTGGTGGAGGAAACAGTTAAATAAAAAGACAATATCAATGCCCCGTGGAAAAGATGTGGAGGTCACAATACCTTAACAATACGGTTTTAATCCCCTTGGAAGAGTGGTGGAGGTCGCAGTGGATTGAAAATACAATATCAATGAGCCTTGGAAGAGTGCTGGAGGTCGCATTGGAATAAAAAGACATTATCAATGCTCCTTGGAAGAGTGGTGGAGGTCGCAGTGGAAAAAAAAGACATTATCAATGCCCCTTGGACGAGTGGTGGAGGTTACAGTGGAATAAAAAGACAATTTCAATGCCGCGTGGAAGAGACGTGGAGGTCACAGTAGCTTAACAAGACGGTTTTAATGCCTCTTGGAGGACTGGTGGAGGTCGCAGCAGAATAAAAAGACAATATAAATGCCCCTTGGAAGAGTGGTGGAGGTTACAGTGGAATAAAAAGACTATAATAATGCCCTTTGGAAGATCTGTGTAGTTCAGAGTGGTATAACCAGATGGTTTTAACGCTTCTTGGAAGAGGCGTGGAGGTCACAGTAACTTCACAAGACGGTTTTAATGCACCTTGGAAGAGTGGTGGAGGTCACAGTGGAATAAAAAAACAATATCAATGCCCCTTGGAAGATTGGTGGAGGTAACAGTGGAATAAAAAGACAATATCAATGACCCGTGGAAGAGATGTGGAGGTCACTGTAGCTTAACAATATGGTTTTAATGCCCCTTGGAAGAGTGGTGGAGGTCGCACTGGAATAAAAAGACAATGTCAATGCCCCTTGGAAGTGTGGTGGAGGTTAGAGTGGAATAAAAAGACAATATAAATGCCCCTTGGAAGAGCTCTGGAGTTCAGAGTGGTTTAACCAGATGGTTTTAATGCCTCTTGGAAGAGAAGTCGACGTCACAGTAGCATAACAAGACTGTTTTAATGCCCCTTGGAAGAGTGGGGGAGTTCGCAGTGGATTAAAAAGACAATATCAATGCCCCTTGGAAGAGTGGTGGAGGTCGCAGTGGAATAAAAAGACAATATCAATGCCTCGTGGAAGAGACGGGGAGCTAACAGTAGCTTAACAAGATGGTTTTAATGCCCCTTGGAAGAGAGGTGAAGGTCACAATGACACAATAAGACAACTAGAGATGAGCGTTGTTCTACTCGAACTGTTCGCCAATCTCAAATTCGAGCTGTTTTGGGCGGTGTTCGAGCCGTTCGGCGAACACGAACAATTTGAGAAAAATTCGGCTGTTCGAGGTTATGTTCGATAACTGTTCGTGCACCAAAATCATAACTGGATTTTTTCTCAGTAATGATGAAAATTAATGTTAATACGCAGTTTGAGTGTACAGCGGGGTGGGGGGAGGGGCAGGGGATGGATCTCTGCAGGAACAATGAAGATCTCCATTTTTTTTTCTCTTTCCCGCATTTGCAGTGGGGAGGTGCAATCTGTCAGCCTATCAGCAGCGCACACACGGAGCGAAGTGCTTTTTTTCACACAAGCAAGGGCATGTGTCATTGGCAGTGTATGTCACATGTCCTTGCCCTATAAGACCAAGCCATTTTCCCCGTCGCCACCATTTTCTCACTGCTGCAGCTGCGTGTTAGACGGCACCGCTGTTGCTGTGTGCGCTATACCTTGTTAATTTCAAGCCAATTTTCGCACAAATCTACAGATAGCTTGGGAGTAGGGAATAGTTGTGATTGCAGTCCTTTTAAGGACTAGGTTACAGCATTTCCTACGACTTTTATCAGGCAGGTCTGTGCTCTTAAATAGATAGATTGTGGGAGTAAAGACTAATTGTAATTGGAGTCCTTTTCAGGACTAGGTTACATCAGTTCCTATCAGTTTTTGCCAGGCAGGTCTGTGCCAGTGCTGTGCAAGTTTTTTTCACAGCATTTGGCTGAATCTAGCAAAGCTAATCCTTTTTGGCCTATTGCAGAGTGTGTTAGTCAGTGGAGTAGCCTATCTGTGTTGCAAGATATACCACCTGTGTATAGAATACCAATTTTTTTACTGCACCTAGTGAAGTAAAATCTTTTGGGCATAGCATCATTCTATTAGTCCATCTATACTGACCTCCATCAGGTTGCAAATTGAATATAATTTTTTTCTGCATCTAGCTCTGAAAAAATATTGGGCTTCTAGCTGTGTGTGGGACTTGTTGTACTAGTCCATCTATACTGACCTCCATCAGGTTGCAAACTGCATATATTTTTTTCTTCATCTACCTCTGAAAAAATATTGGGCTTCTAGCTGTGTGTGGGACTTGTTCTATTAATCCATCTATACAGACCTCCATCAGGTTGCAAACTGAATATATTTTTTTCTGCATCTACCTCTGAAAAAATATTTGGCCTTCTAGCTGTGTGTGGGACTTGTTCTATTAGTCCATCTATACTGACCTCCATAAGGTTGCAAACTGAATATAATTTTTTTCTGCATCTACCTCTGAAAAAATATTTGGCCTTCTAGCTGTGTGTGGGACTTGTTCTATTAGTCCATCTATACTGACCTCCATAAGGTTGCAAACTGAATATAATTTTTTTCTGCATCTACCTCTGAAAAAATATTTGGCCTTCTAGCTGTGTGTGGGACTTGTTCTATTAGTCCATCTATACTGACCTCCATCAGGTTGCAAATTGAATATAATTTTTTTCTGCATCTAGCTCTGAAAAAATATTGGGCTTCTAGCTGTGTGTGGGACTTGTTGTACTAGTCCATCTATACTGACCTCCATCAGGTTGCAAACTGCATATATTTTTTTCTTCATCTACCTCTGAAAAAATATTGGGCTTCTAGCTGTGTGTGGGACTTGTTCTATTAATCCATCTATACAGACCTCCATCAGGTTGCAAACTGAATATATTTTTTTCTGCATCTACCTCTGAAAAAATATTTCAGCTTCTAGCAGTGTGTGGGACTTGTTCTATTAATCCATCTATACAGACCTCCATCAGGTTGCAAACTGAATATTTTTTTTTCTGCATCTACCTCTGAAAAAATATTGGGCTTCTAGCTGTGTGTGGGACTTGTTGTATTAGTCCATCTATACTGACCTCCATAAGGTTGCAAACTGAATATAATTTTTTTCTGCATCTACCTCTGACAAAATATTTGGCCTTCTAGCTGTGTGTGGGACTTGTTCTATTAGTCCATCTATACTGACCTCCATAAGGTTGCAAACTGAATATAATTTTTTTCTGCATCTACCTCTGAAAAAATATTTGGCCTTCTAGCTGTGTGTGGGACTTGTTCTATTAGTCCATCTATACTGACCTCCATAAGGTTGCAAACTGAATATAATTTTTTTCTGCATCTACCTCTGAAAAAATATTGGGCTTCTAGCTGTGTGTGGGACTTGTTCTATTAATCCATCTATACAGACCTCCATCAGGTTGCAAACTGAATATATTTTTTTCTGCATCTACCTCTGAAAAAATATTGGGCTTCTAGCTGTGTGTGGGACTTGTTGTATTAGTCCATCTATACAGACCTCCATCAGGTTGCAAATTGAATATAATTTTTTTCTGCATCTAACCCAGCCAATAGTTTTGGCCTAATACCACAGTTTGGCCACTCAGCTCTGCTCGGTTCCCATCCATTGTTTTTTTGTGCAAACAACTCCAGAGTTGTGAATTAGTTAACCACCAAAATGAGTGGAAAAAGGCCTGCTGCTGGTGGAAAGGGGAATAGGCGTGTTGGGAAGGGGAAAAAAGGTTGTGTCCGTGGGGTAGGTGTTAAAGCAACAGTAACATCTGCAGAAGAAAGACCATCTTCCAGCCAAACTAAAATGTCTACTTCTTTTAGCGGACAATGTGATAAGATCCCTTTCTTACGGCCACGCCAATCGCTACAAATTCCAGATGAGGCACAAAAACAGCAGGTGCTTCAACGGATTTCAAGTGCTCCTTTAAGTGGGCTCTCCTCCACATCAACTTCAACATCACAAATACTCCAGTCCTCAAAGGTGTCACCCCAATCGCACTTGCTTCCTCACAGCTCCCAAATCTCCAGCTGCCCGTCTGAGTATGAGGTAGAACAGATGGTTGAGTCTGCAGAGCTGTTTACTCATACTATAGCCTGGGAATCAGAGGTCGACTCCAGCGCTTCTGTGAATCCAGACGAGGAAATGATCTGCACTGATGCCCAGAATCTTTATGAGTCGGATCCAGGACCAGACGCAGAAGGTTCTGACCATAATGTAGACCCTCATTCCCAAACTGTAACTCCTGTTGGTGGAGACAATGAGGAAGATGATGATAAGACTCAAATACCTGATTGGAGCGACAACTTTAGTTTTTTGTCAGGGCAGGAACAGGTTGGCTCTGAGGACGACGGGTGTGATAACGCACAGGGTGATGATGATGAGGTTGGAGATCCCACTTACTGTCAACCCACAGTCAGCCAAGAGATGAGGTCAGCAGAGGAGGTGGAGGAAGATGCTAGTGACGACGAGGTCAGGTTGCGCCTTCCTGGACAGAGACGTAGTACTGGAAGCACGTCAACAACTGCATCCTCAAACACAACTCTGCCTCTCACCACAAGTCGTGGTGGCTCTTCAGGTCGCATGGGTGCTAAGCCTTGCATAGCCTGGGCATTTTTTCAGATCGATAAAGATGACCCAACTCGTGTTATCTGTAACATTTGTCAGCAAAAGCTAAGTAGAGGCCAAAAAATACATAGTTTGAGTACTTCATGCATGAACCGGCACATGGACATGAAGCATAAGTTGCAGTGGGAAGCTCAGTGTGCTACAATGCGGCCTAGCCGGCCGGGCCAACCACCGTCTGCCATATCTTGTGCATCCGCGGCCTCTTCATCCTCTGTGACTGGGGGGACAGCAGTCACACCTGTTTTGGGGCGCAGACCTGCCACCTCTTTACCCGCAACAGCCAGCGTGATTGGCAGGTCATTCTTTTCTTTGGAGGTGGTAACACCAGCTGGTGTTGAGCGCTGTCCGACATCGATAGCACCACCTTTGGATCAAGGCAACCTAAAATGTCCGCCTGCATCTTCCTCACAGACCGGCAGTTTGCCGGGGACACCCTTATCAACCCCGTCTAAGCACAATAGCCAGCCCTCGGTCCCTCAGATGTGGACAAGTAAAAGACCATTTCCTCCTAGCCATGAGAAAGCTAAGAGGTTGAATTTCACCATCTGCAAGCTCTTGGCTACAGAAATGCTGCCTTTCCGCCTGGTGGATGTGGCACCCCAGGGGGCTGGTTTCCACAGTAATAGCAATATTATGTCTGAGAGCAGGTGGGAGGTCTCTTGGTCAGGAATCCTATGCATGCCACACCTCCTGCCCAGTCCTGGGAGGGGAAGAACTTCCCCTATATAAAACTGGGGCTGAGGCAGGGTTAGAGGAGAGAAGAGAAAGAGTAGAGAGAGAAGAGGAGAAGCAGCTATAGGAAAGAGAGATCAGGAGCTCTGAGGAAGTCGTGCTAAAAGGAATCAGGGGCTGGCAGCTGTAGAGCTCGCCCTGATTGAAGAGTTACGACCGGACCCGGAGTCCGAGGCTGTGGGGACTAATCCTTACCCAGCAGCAGAAACCGACCGGCAGGGGATTTCAGGTCCTCTGGCCAAGAAACCCGAAGGCACGGTCACACGCGTGGGACCAGCACCGCCGTTGTGGAGCGGAAGCCACTAGAAGGCCCCGAGTCACCGGCCATACGGGTGAGCACCACACGGTACACTCAGGGACGTGGGCTACTTTTACCCGCCTCTAGCAAGGTAGCCAGAAGAGTACAATTAATTGGGGAGGCCTACAACTCCGCCCGGCCAGGGGAGATCCCATCTGCTCAAGGACTGACCAGGCCCCGACCGCTAGCCAGTACTCCGGGAGGGTCTATCTTTGTCACCAGTAAAGACCCTGAACTACACCGCATCGTCTCTGAGTGGTTCCTGCTACCCCCATCATCCACGTCGGCTGCCCTGAGGCCATACCCCTCCCGTTGGGGGTTATACCATCCACGCTGCACCATCCTTCCACCGGCCTCAGCGGTCTGCCCTGCAGCGGCAGCTCCATAGCTGCATTCAACGGGTGGCGTAGTCGTCCTACATCTACTGCTAATACTCAGCCACACAGTTTGACTCCCTGGGCACGGACCGGGTCACCGCCACGAGACTACTACCCCCAACAGGCCCGGCTCCGGGTAGTCCCCGCGTGCGCAACGCTACACCACATAGGCCCAGGGGCGCGTCAACTTTGGCGTAGTTGGCAGGATTTTGTGCCTGCAACCACCGGGTACTGCGTGCCTGAAAAAGACTGTTCAAACTTACCAGTGGTGAAGATTCCCGCCATCCGTGGAGGTTTCCCGCCATCCGGCACCATCTTCTACCTTCTTCCCGCCATCTGCGAAGTTTACCCGCCATCCGGCGCCATCTTCTGCCTTCTTCCCGCCATCCGTGGAGTTTTCCCGTCGTTGGACGCCATCTTGAAGACGCCGCGCTGGAAGAAGAGGGGCGTGGACTCCGAAAGCGCGCGAGAACTGAAGCCCCGCCTCACGTCCGGACGTTGCGTAAGGTCCTGGAAGGAGCCCAGCAGACGCCGATGTCACAGGAGCGAAACGGAAGGTCCTCAACCCTGACGATCCACTGCGGAGCCGCGGCCTACGGAAGAGGATCATCGCAAGGTAGGCCACGGTCCACTAGGGGGGAGGAAGATGTCGGATACGGAGGAGAGCTTCACTGCCTCAACCCCTGCCAGCGCCACCGCTGCTGCAGTCATGCCTTTCACCATGCCCTATATCCCGGGAGCAGCCTGGCTACCCCAGTACTCAGGGGAGTCACATACCCTGAATGACTTTAGAGAAAAGCTGGATAGCCTCTTCCAGGTGTACCCCCTCACAGAAGAGCAAAAAGTGAGCATCCTGGTGGCCCAACTAACCGGGCAGCCTAAAGGGAGGTAAAGTCCTGGCCACCTGGGAGGAGGACTGTCGCAGGGATACTAACCCGGCTGAGGGACACCTTTGATACCCGCACCTCAGCCGAGATTTAGCTTAGATTCTATGGGTGCAAGCAGCGAGCACATGAGAGTATAAGGGACTATGCACTAAACTTACAAGAGGCCCTGAGAGCCATTAAGCAGACCGACCCTGACAGCGTGGGAAACGAGGACAGGCTGCTGACCGAACAATTTATAGAGGGACTATATTGCAATGTCCACCGAACCCAGTTGCGGGCCATAGCCTTACAGGATCCTCATCTGGACTTTGCACAGTTCAAGGACAGAGCCATCCGGGTGCTCCGAGAACCGGCACTGGGTGGCGTTGTGGCCCATAGGCGCCCTGCTACCGCTTACCACCAGGAGGCGACACCCTTGTCGGCAGGGCCAGTGGGAGCTGATGCGCAGGCTTTGAACAATGACCCGGCTCCAGACCTGCACCATCAGGTCCAAGAGCTAGCTAAAAGCGTTGCTGCGCTAACCCGAACTGTGCAGTCTTTCCAGGTTTCCACTCCAGGGAAGATCCAGCTGGCATCCGGACCGGAGGACATCCCGTGGCGTCGACCAAGGAGGACCCCACCGGCCAGAGGAAGACCCAGCGACCGATAGAACGAGGACGGACAACCCATCTGCCGCCGCTGCAATCAACCCGGACATATGGCAAGGTACTGTCCTTTAAACTGGCACAACCTGGGGTAGAGGGCCAACCCCCAGGAAAAAGATCACCAGGCCCATCGAACTGGCGCGACAAATATGTGGGAGGACGTCCAGTCTTGCCTGTGGTACTGGATGGCATCCCTATGAGTGCCCTACTGGACACCAGGTCACAGGTCACCACCATCCCGTACGTGCTCTTCAAGCAGTACTGGAATGACTCGGATATAACCCGCTATCCAGACGACGACTTGAGTATCATCGCCAGTAATGGTCAGCCCGTGCCACAGATTGGATTTAAAGAGATGACCATTAATATCGGTAGAGTCGAACTGGCAGCACAGGGACTGATCATTGTAGACATTGACAAGCGCGAGAGTCACCCAAAGATAACTCTAGGAACTAATGTGATTGAAAATTGTCTTGCAGAGGTGATTTTCATTTTACAGCAGGTTGCCAAGAACGCCAGCTCCGGCCAGCAGCGAGTGCTCCAGAAAGAGATCCGGGCACTGATGCGACGGCAACAGTTGGAACTCTCCGGTGGTGAGATTGGTAGCGTAAGAATGTGTGACCCTTTCCCTATTGCCATGCCCCCGAAAAGTGAAATGATGATTTGGTGCCGGGCAGCTATTGGTCTGAGAGGTAGAGATTACCAGGCCATGGTAGAACCAGTTTACTCAGACAGTAGGCCCACCATTTTGACAGCCCGGGGGGTAGTTGATGTACGCCATGGGAGGGTGCCCGTTCGCATAATAAATATCGGGAAAAGGGAAGTATACCTGCCCCGGTATGCTACGCTAGCCAAATTATATACTATCAACCAAAATTCTATACAGTCTGTGGAACCCTTGCCTCCATCTCACCCGGAGGAAGGTAACGGCTCTAAGAAAATAGTGGAGGATTGGTGTCAGCAACTACATTTGGGTACTGACTCCACTCCCTCCCACCAGAAACAGGGAGTCTACCGGGTGGTTCAAGAGTACGAGAGAGTGTTTAGTAAACACCCGTTAGACTTCGGGCGAGTCAAGGGGGTAGAACACCACATCCCCACGGGAGACCATCCTCCCATAAAAGAGAGGTATCGACCCGTACCCCCTGCACACTACCAACACGCCAAGGGGATGCTTAGAGACATGAAGGAGGCTGGGGTAATCAGGGATAGCTGTAGCCCCTGGGCAGCTCCACTAGTCTTGGTCAAAAAGAAAGACAACACCATGAGAATGTGTGTAGATTACCGGAAAATTAACCGTATCACACACAAAGATGCGTACCCCTTACCAAGAATAGAGGAGTCTTTGGCTGCTTTAAAATCTGCTAACTTCTTCTCCACCTTGGATCTCACTAGCGGGTACTGGCAGGTTCCTGTAGCAGAGGCGGACCGGGAGAAGACCGCATTCACCACCCCGATGGGACTTAGCGAGTTTACCTGCATGCCGTTCGGACTCTGCAACGCACCAGGAACCTTCCAGCGATTGATGGAATGCTGTCTGGGACACCGAAACTTTGAGACGGTCCTGTTATACCTGGACGATGTCATCGTCTATTCCAAGACCTACGAGGACCACCTGAAACACCTGGCGGAAGTGTTCGAAGCTCTGGCAAGTTACGGCCTAAAGGTGAAACCCTCCAAGTGTCACCTCCTGAAGCCAAAGGTGCAGTACCTGGGACACGTGGTGAGTGCTGACGGAGTGGCTCCCGACCCTGATAAGATCACCGCAAATAAGTAATGGCCAAGCCCCTCCAGCGTAAAGGAAGTGAGCCAGTTCCTCGGGTTGGTAGGCTACTACCGAAGGTTCATTCCCGGTTTCACCAAAAAGGCAGCTCCTATGCAGGACCTCCTGATAGGCCAGTCCAGGAAGGCCAAGAACCAGAAGCCACCCTTCAGATGGGAGAAGCTGGAAGAAGAGTCCTTCCGCCAGCTGAAGATGGCCCTCACGGGGGATGAAATCCTGGCGTACCCTGATTATAGCCAGCCCTTTATCCTCTACACCGACGCCAGTAACATCGGGCTAGGAGCCGTACTGTCCCAGATCCAGCAGGGGAAAGAACGGGTAATTGCTTACGCCAGCCGAAAACTGCGACCCATCGAAAGAAACCCTGAGAATTACAGCTCATTTAAGCTAGAGTTCCTGGCAGTGGTGTGGGCAGTCACCGAACGCTTTAAGCACTACCTCGCTTCTTCCCGGTTCACCGTGTACACGGATAACAACCCGTTGACACACCTGGACACTGCAAGACTCGGTGCCCTAGAGCAGAGATGGATGGCCCGCTTGTCCAACTATGAGTTTACAATCAAATACCGGGCAGGACGCTCCAATACCAACGCGGACGCCCTGTCCAGGATGCCAAACCTACCGGACTTAGGGGAAGATTCAGAGGGACTGGAAGAAGTTGAACTCCCCGCGTTCCACCGTCATGGGACTATCCAGTATTCCCACCGTGTAAGGAGTAAGCAATCCGCAACGTTCAACCCCTTACCTCATTACAACTGGGCGGAGACGCAAGACAGTGACCCTGCCGTCCGACTGGTAAAGGAGATGCTGACTCGGCCAGATGCACGCCTTGACCCAGACGCTCCGGAGGAAGCCAAGCAACTGTGGGCTGAGAAGAGTCGACTGTTCCTTTACAAGGGGAAGTTGTGCCGCAGAATGGTTAACTCCCGGACGCATGAACTAATCTGGCAAGTAGTGGTGCCAAGAATAGACGCAGCTATGGTGATGGAGGCATACCACGACGGAGCTGGGCACTTCGGATGGAAGAAGCTGGAGTTCCTGCTGCGCGGGCGGTTCCATTGGGTAGGCATGAGAGGAACCATCGAGAGGTGGTGCAGAGACTGTGGCCCATGCAACCTAAGAAGGAGGGACCGTGCCAGCCAGAAGACTCCCCTGCAGTCCATCATCACCAGACAGCCGTTGGAACTGGTAGCCTTGGATCATGTAAAACTGACCCCAAGCAGAAGTGGCTACGTCTACGCGTTAACCATCGTGGATCACTACTCCCGGTTCTTGGTTGTCGTCCCCGTCAAGGACTTAACGGCTCAAACAGCAGCTAGAGCCTTCCAGCAGCACTTCTGCCGTCCGCACGGATACCCGGAGCAGGTGCTGACGGACCAGGGGCCTGCCTTTGAAGCGGAGGTCTTCCAGGAGTTCTGCACCCTGTATGGCTGCCGGAAGATAAGAACAACACCCTATCACCCGCAAACTAATGGACTTTGTGAGAAAATGAACCAGGTGGTGATAGATCTTCTGAAAACATTACCCCTGGAAGAACGCAGTCTGTGGCCTGAGAAGCTGCCCTACCTGGTGGACCTATACAACCACATCCCTGTAGGTTCCACCAACTGTACCCCGGCTTACCTAATGAGGGCAAGACCTGATAAGCTTCCTGTTGATCTGGAGATGGGAGTCCTGACACCCGAGGACACTTCACCAGAAGCAGACTGGGACACAGAGAGGCAGCAGCAGTACCGGAAAGTACAGGAGAGCGTGGAGCGTAGTCTCTGTCAAGCTAGGGAAAGACAAGAGAAAACTTACAACCAGTATGCTCCCGCTGTTCCCCTGGTGCCCGGAGAGCAGGTCTTGAAGAGGAAAAGACGGCTCCACAAGTTGGACGACCAGTGGGAGAAGGACCCGTACACCGTACTGCCCTCAAGCCACGACAACCCAAAGGTCTGTACAATCAGTAAAGACGGAGGGGAAACCACAGCCATTGTATCCCGGGATCACCTGAAGAAGTGTCCCGAACAGCTACGGAACCCTGAAGAGGAACAAGAGGACCCTCGACCCGTAGAGGAAAGGGAAGATATGGTTAGTACTGTGCTCGGAGACTTCCCTCGGTCTTGGACTCAAGTCAATGGTGCTGTTGTGGTACCCATCCTCACGTTCCTCCAACCAGCATCCCAAGTGCCTACGGAGACACAGGTAGAGCTGGAAGAACAGCCGGTCCAGGAGGCAGAAGACCCCACACAAGCAGACCAGGAAAATCAACCCTCTGCTTATAGTGAGCCTGCCATACCCCTAGTGAGCCAAAGAGTCCGTAGACGGCTGCCCAGTTTACCCTTGACAGCTCTTATACCCTGTAGCTCAGGACCAGTCAGCCAGCTCCGTAGGTCCACTAGGGTCACTAGAGGCCAGTTGCCCATACGGTGGAGGATCTAAATGTTCAAGCTGTTTTATTAATGTTTACCTGTTTATTGTTGCTTGTGTATAATTATGTGTTTCTAGTTATTTATAGGAGTCTTTGGTGGATTTACCGGGAATCCTTTGTGCATATAGTTGGAGCGTAACCCAGGACGGACTAAAAGACTGTTAAGGACTCGGGGCAGGACAGACCCCTATCTGGTTACGTCTCCCTGTTTTGGTGAAATGGACACCCTTGGTTTTCCTCAAAAGTTACACCCGGTTGCGGACACGCCGTGACCACCTTATGTGTTGTCTCTATCAGAATGTTATTGTTTATACCTTGTTATGTTTACAAAAGTATGTTTAGTCCCGGAGTACTGACTTTCACTAGGGGGGAATGTGGCACCCCAGGGGTCTGGTTTCCACAGTAATAGCAATATTATGTCTGAGAGCAGGTGGGAGGTCTCTTGGTCAGGAATCCTATGCATGCCACACCTCCTGACCAGTCCTGGGAGGGGAAGAACTTCCCCTATATAAAACTGGGGCTGAGGCAGGGTTAGAGGAGAGAAGAGAAAGAGTAGAGAGAGAAGAGGAGAAGCAGCTATAGGAAAGAGAGATCAGGAGCTCTGAGGAAGTCGTGCTAAAAGGAATCAGGGGCTGGCAGCTGTAGAGCTCGCCCTGATTGAAGAGTTACGACCAGACCCGGAGTCCGAGGCTGTGGGGACTAATCCTTCCCAGCAGCAGAAACCGACCGGCAGGGGATTTCAGGTCCTCTGGCCAAGAAACCCGAAGGCACGGTCACACGCGTGGGACCAGCACCGCCGTTGTGGAGCGGAAGCCACTAGAAGGCCCCGAGTCACCGGCCATACGGGTGAGCACCACACGGTACACTCAGGGACGTGGGCTACTTTTACCCGCCTCTAGCAAGGTAGCCAGAAGAGTACAATAGTTGGGGAGGCCTACAACTCCACCCGGCCAGGGGAGATCCCATCTGCTCAAGGACTGACCAGGCCCCAACCGCTAGCCAGTACTCCGGGAGGGTCTATCTTTGTCACCAGTAAAGACCCTGAACTACACCGCATCGTCTCTGAGTGGTTCCTGCTACCCCCATCATCCACGTCGGCTGCCCTGAGGCCATACCCCTCCCGTTGGGGGTTATACCATCCACGCTGCACCATCCTTCCACCGGCCTCAGCGGTCTGCCCTGCAGCGGCAGCTCCATAGCTGCATTCAACGGGTGGCGTAGTCGTCCTACATCTACTGCTAATACTCAGCCACACAGTTTGACTCCCTGGGCACGGACCGGGTCACCGCCACGAGACTACTACCCCCAACAGGCCCGGCTCCGGGTAGTCCCCACGTGCGCAACGCTACACCACGTAGGCCCAGGGGCGCGTCAGTGGACACAGAGGATTTTCGAGACCTTATGTCCGTCGCAGTGCCCCAGTACCAGATGCCCAGTCGGCACTACTTCTCAAAGAAAGGTGTGCCTGCGCTCCACCAGCATGTCGCACACAACATCACCGCTTCTTTGAGAAACTCTGTGTGCGACAGGGTGCATTTCACCACAGACACTTGGACGAGTAGGCATGGACAGGGGCGTTACATGTTGCTGACTGGGCACTGGGTAACTATGGTAACAGCAGGACAAGGGGCTGCTGTCCAAGTCTTGCCGTCCCCACGAGTTGTGCGTCAATCCTCTTTATGTCAAAGTTCCTCCACTGCTTCTGCCTCCTCAACCTCCTCTCGGTCCTCCACCTGCACCCAAAGCCTGTCTGGTCATGCCACAAGCTTTCTAACTGCGCAGAAGGGATCCTGCACACCTCCTTACTATGCTGGCAGTAGGGCTCAACGTCATCAGGCGGTTTTTACATTGAAATGTCTGGGAAATGTGAGTCACACAGCTGAGGAGTTGTGGTCAGCTCTGGAGAACCAATTTCATGAATGGTTGTCTCCACTGGAAGGCCGTGTGCGACAATGCTGCAAACCTGGGTGCGGCCCTTCGCCGGGGCAATGTCACACACGTGCCTTGTATGGCTCACGTGTTGAACCTGGTTGTCCAGCAATTTTTAGCCCACTATCCCAGACTAGATGGCCTTCTGCAGAGGGCACGGTCGCTGTGTGCTCACTTCCGCCGTTCGCATCCCGCAGCTCAGCGACTTACATCTCTACAGAAGTCGTTGGGCCTGCCACTTCACCGGCTAAAATGCGATGTGCCTACCCGGTGGAATTCAACTCTGCACATGTTGCAGCGACTGTGGCAGCACCGACAAGCCCTGGTGCAATACGTTCTGACGTATAGCCTGGGCCAACGAGATTCAGAGGTAGGGCAAATCACGCTGGCGGAGTGGTCTCAGATCAGGGACCTATGCACCCTTCTGCACAGTTTTGAAATGGCGACGAAGATGTTTAGTGCTGACGATGCTATTATCAGCATGACTATTCCGGTGATTTACATGCTGGAGCACATGTTAAACAGAATTCGGAGTCAGGTGGTGGCACAAGAGGAGGTGGAGGAAGTAGAGGAGGAGGAGTTGTATGCGGAAGGGCTAACATCTGCAAGGTCCAGACGGTCGGCAGCACCAAGGCGGCAGGCATGTGAGGGTGGGGGAGATGGTTTCACCAGGGCGCATGGTAGCAGCCAAACTAGTGAGGAAGGTGCAGGAGCCCAGGAAGAAGTGGAGGACGAACTGATGGAAGACTCATCAGATGAGGGAGACCTTGATCACATTTCTGTTGTGCGAGGTTGGGGGGAGAGGACAGAGGAAGGAAGCATGATTGTTACCTCGCCACCAACACAACAGGGACTTGGTGCTCCTGGATGCGCAACACACATGAGTGCCTTCTTGCTGCACTACCTGCAACATGACCCTCGAATTGTGAGAATTAGAAATAATCCTGACTACTGGGTTGCCACACTGTTAGATCCCCGGTACAAAAGTAAATTTGCAGAAATTATTCCTGCCATAGAAAGGGATGCACGCATGCAGGAGTATCAGCAGAGACTGTTGCAGAATCTTACATGTGCTTTTCCACAAAATACCAGTGGTGCACGTAGTGAATCTCACAGTTCCAACTTGCCAACCGTGGGACCGTCAAGTGTTCAGTACTCAAACCGTAACAGAACCACAGTATCTGCTGGTAACATCAATTTTGCAGAATCATTTCACCACTTTTTTAGCCCATCCTTTGCAAGGCCACAGGAGACAAGAAGTCTGACACATAGTCAACGCCTAGAGACGATGGTACAGGAGTATCTCCAAGTAAACATTGAAGCCACGACTGTGTCACTGGACCCTTGCTCTTTTTGGGCTTCCAATCTGGATAAATGGCCGGAGCTAGCCACTTACGCCTTGGAGATCTTGTCATGCCCCGCAGCCAGCGTTCTGTCTGAACGTGTGTTCAGCGCTGCTGGTGGTGTGCTGACAGATAAGCGCACGCGGCTCTCCACTGATAATGTAGACAGACTCACGTTCATAAAGATGAACAAATCATGGATCCGTAACGACTTTTCTATCCCTGTGTCATCCTGGGGAGAGTAAAAGCTTGATGATTGGTTAAAATCACCCTACCAACCGTTTTAAGCTTTCAAATTACTAATCATGTTTATCTGTATCTTGGCTGGAAAATAATTTGGGCTTTGTGGCAGTGTGCAGCACTGATTCTATTAGGCCATCTATAATAAGCTCCACCAGATTTAAAATTACTAATCATGTTTATCTGTATCTTGACTGGAAAATAATTTGGGCTTTGTAGCAGTGTGCAGCACTGATCCTATTAGGCCATCTATACTAAAGCTTCACCAGATTTAAAATTAATAATAATTTTTAGCTGCATCTAGCCCGGAAAATAATTTTGGGGCTCCGAGTTGCGCAAGACACATAAGTGCCTTCTTGCTGCACTACCTGCAGCATGACCCTCATATTGTCAGAATTCGAAGTAATCATGACTACTGGGTTGCCACACTCTTAGATCCCCCAAACTTTTCGATCAACCTTTTCATTTTAATAAAGACCAAAAAAATGGTCATTTTTGAAATTATAAGCATTAGCAGGTTGTTAGAAACTGAAATCAAACAGTTTTCAACTCAAAACTTTATTCTAGGTGATGTTACATTTTCACATAGGACCCCTTGTTCGAAAGGAGCTTCTGAACTCTCTCGTCCATTGAATTTGTCAGGTTTTGGATGGTTTCTGCTTCAATTGTTTTGCATGAGGACAGAATACCCTCCCAGAGCTGTTGCTTAGATGTGAACTGCCTCCCGCCATCATAGACACTCCTTTTAATGATGCTCCAAAGGTTCTGAATGGGGTAGAGGTCAGGGGAGCATGGGGGTCACACCATAAGTTTGTCCCCTTTTATGCCCATATCAGCCAGAGATGCAGATGTTTTATGTGCAGCATGAGATGGTGCATTATCATGCAGAAAAATGATCTTGCTGTGAAATACACGGTTCTTCTTCTTGAACCATGGCAGGAAGTGCTGTTTGAGAAAATCCACATACATTATGGAGTTCATCTTTAGCGCCTTCAGGGATCCTAAAGGGGCCGACAATCTCTCTCCCCATGATTCCAGCCCAAAACATTACTCCACCTCCTCCTTGTTGGCGCTGTAGCCGTGTTTGCGTGGGGTGTCCATCAACCAGCCATCCTCCACTCCATCCATCTGGACCATCGAGCGCTGCACGGCACTCATCCGTGAACAAAACAGTTTTGAAATCAGTCTTCATGTAATGTTTGGCCCACTGGAGCCGTTTCTGCTTGTGTGAAGTGGATAGAGGAGGTCGACAGGATGGCGTATGCACAGCTGCAAACCTCTGAAGGACCCTGTATCTTGTTGTTCGGGGGACGTTGGAGGCACAAGCAGCTTCAAAAACTTGTCTGCTGCTATGACAAGGCTTTTCTGCCGCTGCTCTTTCAACCTGACGTAATTGCCTGTAGGAAAGAGTCCTCAATTTGCCCTTATCAGCACGCACACGTGTGTACTGTGAATCAGCTACATACTTCTTGATTGCCAAGACACTTCATCCTGATCATCGCCCAATGTTGATTGTAGTCATGCCTTGACCTAAACACTCCACAATTTGTTGCTTCTCAGCAGCCGACACATCCTTTTTCTTTCCCATTTTGGCAGAAAATGTAGGCTGCTTAATAATGTGAGAGAGCCTTCTTAAGTAGTCTTGCCTTTCATTGGACACACCTGCCAAACTAATTAGCACAGGTGTCTGCAATTGCTTACAGTGATATAAAGAGCCCTGACACACATCACCATCAATGAGTTTAACTGACAAACAAACAAATTCTTCCCTTATCACTCCTAAACACTTTTTGCATAATAATTTGGAACGCAGTGTACATGTGCTTTTCCACAAAACACCAGTGGTTCACGTAGTGAATCTTACAGTTCTAACTTGCCAACCGTGGTCTGTATGGAGTTGTTCAATAAAGGGCCCAAAATTAAGATAACATAGATGGGAGAGGTCTCTATGAATAGGAATTCCTAAGTATTTGATACCCTGTGAGGGCCAGGCAAAGGGAAAGTTGGACTGGATAGAATCCTATATGGATTTGGGGAGGGAGACATCGAGGGCCTCAGACTTCGCTGCATTGATTTTAAAATTTGACCATGTAACAAAGTGATCTATTTCAGCCATAACAGCATGGGTGGATATATGTGATTGAGTGATATATACTAGGACATCATCAGCAAATAGAGAGCACTTGTACTCGGTGCCTCCCAACTCAATCCACCTAATATTGGGGTTATGGCGAATTGATGAGAGCAGGTGCTCCGTCACTAGGATGTATAAGAGAGGGGAAAGAGGACATCCCTGCCTTGTCCCATTGGTGATTGTGAAAGGTGATGAAAATGTTCTGACGCACCCCCTGGGCCTTGGGACACCCGGAGCCGGACCCTTTTTGGTGGATGCTGGTGGTTGTAGTCTTCGTGGCGGCGACCCGGTTCCGTGGCTCAGGGTGGTCAAACCAGTGGCGGAACTATTTATGTGGTTTTGATGTTTAAATGTCCGACTACGCCACCCGTGGATTGCGGTCAGAGTGAACCGCCGCTACAGGGCAGACCGCTGAGGCTGGTGTTGTGGGTGCAGCAGAGCGTAGCATAACTCCCCACGGGAGGAGTATAGCCTCAGGGCAGTGTATGCGGAGGATGGGGATGATGGTGCAGGGCAGCAGCAGTAACGACACGGAGTCAGTGATGCAGTTCAGGGCCTTTACTCACAGTTCTTATTATCCAGACCACGTCTGCAGGTAACGGCTGCCCACGTCGTACTGTGCTCACCAGGTGAGGGGCTCAGACAACTCCCAGATAACTTTGGAGCGCTTCACAGGACCCCCTTTGTGTGTCCTTTGTCTGGCCTTTCTTACCAACACTTCTGTCCGGCTGCCTCGGGCCTCCTCTTGGTAAACTTGGCGCCAGTTTCCCTGACCCTATGTGGTGCCTTCCTAGTGGGTGTAGCGAGGGGCTGCGCCATATAAAATGTCAGAGCCTCCGGTTTCTAGCTGAGGGTCGTTTCCTGCCTCCACTAGTTCGGGGACCGGTCTCCCCCTTTGGCCTGACCCCTCCACGCAGGTGGATTCGGGCGTGCGGTGGCGACTCGCCCGTCCGCACCCCTGGGATCCCTTCATTCCTCGTTCCTGGAGCCTTCTCCGCTCCTCTTCCTTCCTTCTCCCTCTTACAGGCCTGGGCCTCTGTTACTAGGCCCACCTCCGGAGCAGAGCTCATGCAGAGCCCCTGCTCCCTGCCACTTCTGCTCAGACTTCTCTGCACTGAACTAAGATGGTGCCCACCTTTTACACTCCCTTCTCAATGCACCCAGGAACTGCTTCCTCCCTGCTCCTGCACTACAGGGTTCCCCTTCCTCAGTGTTCCCTCCCCCCACTGCAGCCAGGGACAGGGACTGTCGTGCCCATCTCAGGGGCATATTGGTCGCCCTGCCCCACGGCAATGTGGTGTAATGCATGCAGGTGTCGGGTCCTGATCCACACTCCATCCTTACCTGAGAGTGAGATATCACACCTCTGGGTGAGGTGCAATACGTCTGTAGCAACCGAGCCCTCAGGTTGCTACAGTTCCATTTATCTTCAGCCTAGGTGACGTATTGTGATACAGGGCCGTGATTTTGGCTATAAAAGGGTCCCCTAGACCCCTACCCCAAGCTTTTTAAGAGAATCATATATGGCGTGCCAGGAGACTCTATGGAATGCTTTCTCAGCATCCAACGAGAGTATCTACTTACAAATTTTTAACTGCATCTAGCCCAGGAAATACTTTGTGCCTAGTAGCAGTGTCTGCTAGTCAGCGGATTATCCCGGCTGTTAAGCAAGCTACACCACCTGTAGTTTGGACACTTCATTTTTTCAAAGGAAATGCTTCGGGACCACGGGATACTCAGTGAAGAGCATCAGGAGGCACCCCAAGGCATAGGGGCTGGGACTGGCAGTAGGATGCCTTGCGGTGGACAGCCGAGCTCGATCCTTATAAAAGCTTTTTAACTGCAGCAGCTTTAGTGGACGCTACTGGAGCTGGAATTACGCGGCTGCTGGCATGAGACTTGCCCTCCAATAGATCCTTGTAAATGGATTTAAAGTGTATTCATTCAAATTAGAGAGACAATTTAAATTAAAAAACTTAGAGCTGCCTCCACCACAGGGGGGCTCGCTCGACCCACCAGCGGACAGGCACCAGTATTGGGAGAGGGGGGCTGGCCATCAGGGTTCACCGCGGCTCTGGCACAAACCCGGCGACACGGAGGTGGCACGGGCAGGAGCGGACTGAACGTGTCGGCTTCTCACTTTTTGGATTTTAGAAGGGCATGACATGCCTATATCTGTGTCTCCCCCTCCTTTTACTCCTCCACCTCTTTTCTTTTCTCATGACTATATGTACTTGTCACTTTTCCATGTGTTAGTTGTGTCTTCTGAGCAGTTTGTCAGCTTTTGGACACCTTTGAAGGTGTTTTCTATGTGTTTCTATGTGTTTTTGTTTGCCTGCCATTGGTTTTAACGGTGTTCGAAGGTGTTCGACGAACAGTTCGACGAACAGTTCGGCGAACACACGGGTGTTCGACGAACCGAACCGAACTCGAACACTACGGGGGTGGCTCAACACTAAAGACAATATCAATTCCACTTGGAAGAGATGTGGAGGTCGCAGTGGAATAAAAAGACAATGTCAATGCCTCGTGGAAGAGACATGGAGGTCACAGTAGCTTAACAATATGGTTTTAATGCCCCTTGGAAGAGTGGTGAAGGTCGCAGTGAAATAAAAAGACAATGTCAATGCCCCTTGGAAGAGTGGTGGAGGTTAGAGTGGAATAAAAAGACTACAAATGCCCCTTGGAAGAGCTGTGGAGTTCAGAGTGGTTTAACCAGATGGTTTTAATGCCCATTGGAAGAGAAGTCGACGTCACAGTAGCATAGCAAGACGGTTTTAATGCCGCTTGGAAGAGTGGTGGTGGTCGCAGTGGATTAAAAAGACAATATCAATGTCCCTTTGAAGAGTGGTGGAGGTCGCAGTGGAATAAAAAGACAATATTAATGCCCCGTGGAAGGGACAAGGAGGTCATAGTAGCTTAACAAGACGGTTTTAATGCCCCTTGGAAGAGTGGTGGAGGTTGCAGGGGATTAAAAAGACAATAACAATGACCATTGGAAGAGTGGTGGAGGTCGCAGTGGAATAAAAAGACAAAATCAATACCCCTTGGAAGAGTGGTGGAGGTTACAGTTGAATAAAAAGACAATATTAATGCCCCTTGGAAGAACTGTGGAGTTCAGTGTGTATTAACTAGACGGTTTTAATGCCCCTTGGAAGAGACATGGAGGTCACAGTAGCTTAACAAGACTGTTTTAATGCCCCATGGAAGAGTGGTGGAGGTCGCAGTGGATTAAAAAGACAATATCAATGCCCCTTAGAAGAGAGGTGGAAGTCGCAGTGGAATAAAAAGACAATGTCAATGCCACTTGGAAGAGTGGTGGAGGTTACAGTGGAATAAAAAGACAATATCAATGCCCCGTGGAATAGACATGGACGTGACAGTAGCTTAACAAGACGGCTTTAATGCCCCTTGGAAGAGAGGTGGAGGTCACAGTAGCTTAACAAGACGGTTTTAATGCCACATGGAAGAGTGGTGGAGGTTGCAGTGGATTAAAAAGACAATATCAATGCCCCGAGGAAGAGTGATGGAGGTCGCAGTGAAATAAAAAGACAATATCAATGCCCAGTGGAAGAGACGTGGAGGTCACAGTAGCTTAACAAGATGGTTTTAATGCCCTTTGGAAGAGTGGTGAAGGAAGCAGTAGATTAAAAAGACAATATCAATGCCCTTTGGAAGAGTGGTGGAGGTCGCAATGGAATAAAAATACAATATCAATGCCCCTTGGTAGAGTGGTGGAGGTTACAGTGGAATTTTAAGACAATATCAATGCCCCGTGGAAGAGATGTGGAGGTCACTGTAGCTTAACAAGACAGTTTTAATGCCCCTTGGAAGAATGGTGGAGGTCGCAGTGGAATAAATAGACAATGTCAATGCCCCTTGGAAGAGTGGTGGAGGTTAGAGTGGAATAAAAAGACAATACCAATGCCCCTTGGAAGAGCTGTGGAGTTCAGAGTGGTTTAACCAGACGGTTTTAATGCCCATTGGAAGTGACGTGGAGGTCACAGTAGCTTAAAAAGACGTTTTTAATGCCCCTTGGTAAAGTGGTGGAGGTCGCAGTGGATTAAAAAGACAATCTCAATGCCCCTTGGAAGAGTGGTGGAGTTCAGAGTGGTTTAACCAGACGGTTTTAATGCCCCTTGGAAGAGATGTGGAGGTCACAGTAGCTTAACAAGACTGTTTTAATGCCTCTTGGAAGAGTGGTGGAGGTCGCAGTGGATTTAAAGGACAATATCAATGCCCCTTAGAAGAGAGGTGGAAGTCACAGGGGAATAAAAAGACAATATCAATACCCCTTGGAAGAGTGGTGGAGGATGCAGTGGAATAAAAAGACAATATCAATGCCCCGTGGAATAGACATGGACGTTACAGTAGCTAAGCAAGATGTTTTTAAAGCACCTTGGGAGAGTGGTGGAAGTCGTAGTGGAATAAAAAGAAAATATCAATTCCCCTTGAAAGAGTGCTGTAGGTTACAGTGGAATAAAAAGACAATAATAGTGCCCCTTGGAAGAGTGGTGGAGGTTACATTGGAATAAAAAGACAATAATAGTGCCCCTTGGAAGAGCTGTGGAGTTCAGAGAGGTATAACCAGACGGTTTTAACGCTCCTTGGAAGAGACGTGGAGGTCACAGAAACTTAACAAGACGGTTTTAATGCCCCTTGGAAGAGTGGTGGAGGTCGCAGTGGAATAAAAAAATAATATCAATGACCCCTTGGAAGATTGGTGGAGGTTACAGTGGAATAAAAAGACAATATCAATGCCCCGTGGAATTGACGTGGAGGTCACAGTAGCTTAACAAGGCGGTTTTAATGCCCCTTGGATCAGTGGTGGAGGTTGCAGGGGATTAAAAAGACAATAACAATGCCCATTGGAAGAGTGGTGGAGTTCGCAATGGAATAAAAAGACAAAGTCAATGCCACTTGGAAGAGTGGTGGAGGTCACAGTGGAATAAAAAGACAATATCAATGCCCCTTGGAAGAGCTGTGGAGTTCAGAGAGGTTTAACCAGACGGTTTTAATGCACCTTGGAAGAGAGGTGGAGGTCACAGTAGCTTAAAAAGACGTTTTTAATGCCCCTTGGCAAAGTGGTGGAGGTCGCAGTGGATTAAAAAGACAATCTCAATGCCCCTTGGAAGAGTGGTGGAGTTCAGAGTGGTTTAACCAGACCGTTTTAATGCCCCTTGGAAGAGATGTGAAGGTCACAGTAGCTTAACAAAACTGTTTTAATGGCTCTCGGAAGAGTGGTGGAGGTTGCAGTGGATTAAAAAGACAATATCAATGCACCTTAGAAGAGAGGTGGAAGTCGCAGTGGAATAAAAAGACAAAATCAATACCCCTTGGAAGAGTGGTGGAGGATACAGTGGAATCAAAAGACAATATCAAAGCCCCGTGGAATAGACATGGACGTTACAGTAGCTAAACAAGATGTTTTTAATACACCTTGGGAGAGTGTTGGAAGTATTTGTGGAATAAAAAGACAATATCAATGCCCCTTGAAAGAGTGCTGTAGGTTACAGTGGAGTAAAAAGACAATATCAATGCCTCTTGCAAGAGCTGTGGAGATCAGAGTGGTTTAAATTGACAGTTTTAATGCACCATGGAAGAGACGTGGAGGTCACAGTAGCTTAACAATACGGTTTTAATGCCCCTTGGAAGAGTGGTGGAGGTCGCAGTGGAATAAAAAGACAATATCAATGCCCCTTGGAAGAGTGCTGGAGATTACATTGGAATAAAAAGACAATATCAATGTCCGTTGCAAGAGCTGTGGAGTTCAGAGTGGTTTAAATTGACTGTTTTAATGCCCCTTGGAAGGGACGCGGAGGTGACAGTAGCTTAACAAGACGGTTTTAATGCACCTTGGAAGAGTTTTGGAGGTCGCAGTGGATTAAAAAAACAATATGAATGCACATTGGAAGAGTGGTGGAGGTCGCAGTGGAATAAATAGACAATATCAATGCCCCTTGGAAGAGTGGTGGAGGTAACAGTTGAATAAAAAGACACTATCACTGCCCCTTGGAAGAGTGATGGAGGTTACAGTTGAATAAAAAGACACTATCACTGCCCCTTGGAAGAGTGGTGGAGGTCGCAGTGGAATAAAAAGACATTATCAATGCGCCTTGGAAGAGTGGTGGAGGTCGCAATGGAAAAAAAGGACAATATCGATGCCCCTTGGACGAGTGGTGGAGGTTACAGTGGAATCAAAAGACAATTTCAATGCCCCGTGGAAGAGAAGTGGAGGTCACAGTATCTTAAAAAGACGGTTTTAATGCCTCTTGGAGGACTGGTGGAGGTCGCAGTGGAATAAAAAGACAATATCAATGCCCCTTGGAAGATTGGTGGAGGTTACATTGGAATAAAAAGACAATAATAGTGCCCCTTGGAAGAGCTGTGGAGTTCAGAGAGGTATAACCAGACGGTTTTAACGCTCCTTGGAAGAGACGTGGAGGTCACAGAAACTTAACAAGACGGTTTTAATGCCCCTTGAAAGTGGAATAAAAAAACAATATCAATGACCCCTTGGAAGATTGGTGAAGGTTACAGTGGAATAAAAAGACAATATCAATGCCCCGTGGAATTGACTTGGAGGTCACAGTAGCTTAACAAGACTGTTTTAATGCCACTTGGAAAAGTGGTGGAGGTTGCAGTGGATTAAAAAGACAATATCAATGCCCATTGGAAAAGTGGTAGAGGTCGCAATGGAATAAAAAGACAAAATCAATGCCCCTTGGAAGAGTGGTGGAGGTTACAGTGGAATAAAAAGACAATATCAATGCCCCTTGGAAGAGCTGTGGAGCTCAGAGCGGTTTAACCAGAGGTTTTTAATGCCCCTTGAAAGAGACTTGGAGGTCACAGTAGCTTAACAAGACGGTTTTAATGAACCTTGGAAGAGTGGTGGAGGTCGCAATGGAATAAAAAGACAATATCAAACCCCGTGGAAGGGACTTGGAGGTCACAGTAGCATAACAAGACGGTTTTAATGCCCATCGGAAGAGTGGTGGAGGTCACAGTGGATAAAAAAAACAATATCAAAGCCCCTTGGAAGAGTGGTGGAGGTCGCATTGGAAAACTGAGACAATTTCAATGCCCCTTGGAAGAGTGGTGGAGGTTACAGTTGAATAAAAAGACAATATCAACCCCTATTGGAAGAGCTGTGGAGTACAGAGTCGTTTAACCAGATGGTTTAATGCCCCTTGGAAGAGTGGTGGAGGTTACAGTCGAATAAAAAGACAATATCAATGCCTCTTTGAAGAGCTGTGGAGTTCAGAGTGGTTTAACCAGATGATTTTAATGCCGCTTGGAAGAGACGAGGAGGTCACAGTAGCTTATCAAAACTGTTTTAATGCCCCTTGGAAGAGTGGTGGAGGTCGCAGTGGAATAAAAAGACAATATCAATTCCACTTGGAAGAGATGTGGAGGTCGCAGTGGAATAAAAAGAAAATATCAATGCCTCGTGGAAGAGACGTGGAGGTCACAGTAGCTTAACAAGATGGTTATAATGCCCCTTGGAAGAGAGGTGGAGGTCGAAGTGGAATAAAAAGACAATATCAATGCCCCTTGGAAAAGTGGTGGAGTTTACAGTGGAATAAAAAGACAATATCAATGACCCTTGGAAGAGTGGTGGAGGTCACAGTGGAATAAAAAGACAAAATTAATGCCCCTTGGAAGATTGGTGGAGGTCACAGTAAAATAAAAAGACAATGTCAATGCCCCTTGGTAGAGTGGTGGAGGTTACAGTGGAATAAAAAGACAATATCAATGCCCCTTGGAAGAGCTGTGGAGTTCACAGTGGTTTAGCCAGAAGGTTGTAAGGCACCGTGGAATAGACGTGGAGGTCACAGTAGCTAACAAGACGATTTTAATGCTTCTTGGAAGAGAGATGGAGGTAACAGTGTATTAAAAAGACAAAATCAATGCCCCTTGGAAGAGTGGTGGAGGTTACAGTGGAATAAAAAGACAATATCAATGCCTCTTGCAAGAGCTGTGGAGTTCAGAGTGGTTTAAATTGACGGTTTTAATGCCCCTTGGAAGAGACGTGGAGGTCATAGTAGCTTAACAATATGGTTTTAATGCCCCTTGGAAGAGTGGTGGAGGTCGCAGTGGATTAAAAAGACATTATCAATGCCCCTTGGAAGAGTGGTGGAGGTCGCAGTGGAATAAAAAGAAAATATCAACGTCCCTTAGAAGAGTGGTGGAAGTTACAGTGGAAAAAAAAGACAATATCAATGTTCCTTGGAAGAGTGGTGGAGGTCGCAGTGGATTAAAAAGACAATATCAATGCCACTTGGAAGAGTGGTGGCGGTCGCAGTGGTTTAAAAAGACAATATCAATGAGCCTTGGAAGAGTGTGGGAGGTCGCAGTGGAATAAAAAGACATTATCAATGCCCCTTGTTAGAGTGGTGAAGGTCGCAGTGGAATAAAAAGACAATATCAATGCCCCTTGGAAGAGTGGTGGAGGTCGCAGTGGAATAAAAAGACAATATCAATGCCCCGTGGAAGGGACGTGGAGTTCACAGTAGCTTCACAAGACGGTTTTAATGCACCTTGGAAGAGAGGTGGAGGTCGCAGTTGATTAAAATGACAATATCAATGCCCCATGGAAGAGTGGTGGAGGTCGCAATGGAATAAAAAGACTATATCAATGCCCTTGGAACAGCGGTGGAGGTTGCAGAGGAATAAAAGACAATATCAATGCCCCGTGGAAGAGTTGTGGAGGTCACTGTAGCTTAACAAGATGGTCTTAATGCCGCTTGGAAGAGTGGTGGAGGTCGCAGTGGAATAAAAAGACAATATCAATGCCCTGTGGAAGGGAAGTGGAGGTCACAGAAGCTTCACAAGACGGTTTTAATGCACCTTGGAAGAGAGGTGGAGGTCGCAGTTGATTAAAAAGACAATTTCAATGCCCCTTGGAAGAGTGGTGGAGGTCGCAGTGGAATAAAAAGACAATATCAATGCCGCTTGGAAGAGTGTTGGATGTTACAGTCGAATAAAAATACAATATCAATGCCTCTTGTAAGAGCTGTAGAGATCAGAGTGGTTTAGCCAGACGGTTTTAATGCCCCTTGGAAGAGACGAGGAGGTCACAGTAGCTTAACAAGACTGTTTTAATGCCCGTTGGTAAAGTGGTGGAGATCCTTGTGGATTTAAAAGACAAAATCAATGCCCCTTAGAAGAGTGGTGGAGGTTACAGTGGAATAAAAAGACAATATCAATGCCCCTTGGAAGAGTGGTGGAGGTTACAGTGGAATAAAAAGAAAATATCAATGCTCTGTGTAAGAAACTTGGAGGTCACAGTAGCTTAACAAGATGGTTTTAATGCCCCTTGGAAGAGTCGAGGATGTCACAGAGGAATAAAAAGACAATATCAATGCACTTGGAAGAGTGCAGAAGGTTACAATAGAATAAAAAGACATTGTCATTGCCCCTTGGAAGAGCTGTGGATCTCAGAGAGCTTTAACCAGACGGTTTTAATGCCCCTTGGAAGAGTGGTGGAGGTCGCAATGGAATAAAAAGACAATATCAATGCCCCGTGGAAGGGACGTGGAGCTCACAGTAGCATAACAAGACGGTTTTAATGCCCATTAGAAGAGTGGTGGAGGTCGCAGAGGATAAAAAAGACAATATCAAAGCCCCTTGGAAGAGTGGTGGAGGTCGCAGTGGAAAACAGAGACAATATCAATGCCCCTTGGAAGAGTGGTTGAGGTTACAGTCGAATAAAAAGACAATATCAATGCCTCTTGGAAGAGCTGTGGAGTACAGAGTGGTTTAACCAGATGGTTTAATGGCCATTGGAAGAGACATGGAGGTCACAATAGCTTATCAAGACTGTTTTAATGCCCTTGGAAGAGTGGTGGAGGTCACAGTGTATTAAAAAGACAATATCAATACCCCTTGGAGGAGTGGTGGAGGTCGCAGTGGAATAAAAAGACAATATCAATGCCCCAAGGAAGAGTGGTGGAGGTCGCGGTGGAATAAAAAGACAATATCAATGCCCTTGGAAGAGTGGTGGAGGTAGCAGTGGATTAAAAAGACAATATCACTGCCCTTTGGAAGAGTGGTGGAGGTCGTAGTGGAATAAAAAGACAATATCAATGCCCCTTGGAAGAGTGGTGGAGGTTGCAGAGGAATAAAAGACAATATCAATGCCCCGTGGAAGAGTTGTGGAGGTCACTGTAGCTTGACAAGATGGTTTTAATGCCGCTTGGAAGAGTGCTGGAGGTCACAGTGGAATAAAACGACAATATCAATGCCCCGTGGAAGGAACATGGAGGTCACAGAAGCTTCACAAGACGGTTTTAATGCATCTTGGAAGAGAGGTGGAGGTCGCAGTTGATTAAAAAGACAATATCAATGTCCCTTGGAAGAGTGGTGGAGGTCGCAGTGGAATAAAAAGACAACATCAATGCCGCTTGGAAGACTGGTGGATGTTACAGTCGAATAAAAAGACAATATCAATGCCTCTTGTAAGAGCTGTAGAGTTCAGAGTGGTTTAACCAGACGGTTTTAATGCCCCTTGGAAGAGACGAGGTGGTCACAGTAGCTTAACAAGACTGTTTTAATGCCCGTTGGTAGAGTGGTGGAGATCGTTGTGGATTTAAAAGACAATATCAATGCCCTTTGGAAGAGTGGTGGAGGTCGCAGTGGAATAAAAAGACAATATCAATGCCGCTTGGAGGAGTGGTGGAGGTTGCAGAAGATTAAAAGACAATATCAATGCCCCGTGGAAGAGTTGTGGAGGTCACTGTAGCTTAACAAGATGGTCTTAATGCCACTTGGAAGAGTGGTGGAGGTCGCAGTGGAATAAAAAGACAATGTCAATACCCCTTGGAAGAGTGGTGGAGGTTAGAGTGGAATAAAGAGACAATACCAGTGCTCCTTGGAAGAGCTGTGGAGTTCAGAGTGGTTTAAATTGAGGCTATTAATGCCCCTTGGAAGAGACGAGGAGGTCACAGTGTATTAAAAAGACAATATCAATACCCCTTTGAGGAGTGGTGGAGGTCGCAGTGGATTAAAAAGACAATATCAATGCCCCTTGGAAGAGTGGTGGAGGTCGCAGTGGAATAAAAAGACAATATCAATGCCCCGTTGAAGGGACGTGGAGGTCACAGTAGCTTCACAATACGGTTTTAATGCACCTTGGAAGAGAGGTGGAGGTCGCAGTTGATTAAAAAGACAATATCAATGCCCCATGGAAGAGTGGTGGAGGTCGCGGTGGAATAAAAAGACAATATCAATGCCCTTGGAAGAGTGGTGGAGGTCGCAGTGGATTAAAATGACAATATCAATGCCCTTTGGAAGAGTGGTGGAGGTCGCAGTGGAATAAAAAGATAATATCAATGCCCTTTGGAAGAGTGGTGGAGGTTGCAGAGGAATAAAAGACAATATCAATGCCCCGTGGAAGAGTTGTGGAGGTCACTGTAGCTTATCAAGATGGTTTTAATGCCGCTTGGAAGAGTGGTGGAGGTCGCAGTGGAATAAAACGACAATATCAATGCCCCGTGGAAGGAACGTGGAGGTCACAGAAGCTTCACAAGACGGTTTTAATGCACCTTGGAAGAGAGGTGGAGGTCGCAGTTGATTAAAAAGACAATATCAATGTCCCTTGGAAGAGTGGTGGAGGTCGCAGTGGAATAAAAAGACAACATCAATGCCGCTTGGAAGACTGGTGGATGTTACAGTCGAATAAAAAGACAATATCAATGCCTCTTGTAAGAGCTGTAGAGTTCAGAGTGGTTTAACCAGACGGTTTTAATGCCCCTTGGAAGAGACGAGGTGGTCACAGTAGCTTAACAAGACTGTTTTAATGCCCGTTGGTAGAGTGGTGGAGATCGTTGTGGATTTAAAAGACAATATCAATGCCCCTTAGAAGAGTGGTGGAGGTCACAGTGGAATAAAAAGACAATATCAATGCCCCTTGGAAGATTGGTGGAGGTTACAGTGGAATAAAAAGACAATATCAATGCCCCTTGGAAGAGTGGTGGAGGTTACAGAGGAATAAAAAGATAATATCAATGCCCTGTGTAAGAAACTTGGAGGTCACAGTAGCTTAACAAGATGGTTTTAATGCCCCTTGGAAGAGTCGAGGATGTCACAGAGCAATAAAAGAGTGCAGAAGGTTACAATGGAATAATAAGACATTGTCAATGCCCCTTGGAAGAGCTGTGGAGCTCAGAGCGGTTTAACCATATGGTTTTAATGCCCCTTGGAAGAGACTTGGAGGTCACAGTAGCTTAACAAGACGGTTTTAATGCCCCTTGGAAGAGTGGTGGAGGTCGCAATGGAATAAAAAGACAATATCAATGCCCCGTGGAAGGGACGTGGAGGTCACAGTAGCATAACAAAACGGTTGTAATGCCCATTGGAAGAGTGGTGGAGGTCGCAGGGGATAAAAAAGACAATATCAAAGCCCCTTGGAAGAGTGGTGGAGGTCGCAGTGGAAAACAGAGACAATATCAATGCCCCTTGGAAGAGTGGTTGAGGTTACAGTCGAATAAAAAGACAACATCAATGACTCTTGGAAGAGCTGTGGAGTACAGAATGGATTAACCCGATGGTTTAATCGCCATTGAAAGAGACGTGGAGGTCACAGTAGCTTATCAAGACTGTTTTAATGCCCCTTGGAAGAGTGGTGGAGGTCGCAGTGGATTAAAAAGACAATATCAATGCCCCTTAAAAGAGTGGTGGAGGTCGCAGTGGAATAAAAAGACAATATCAATTCCCCTTGGAAGAGATGTGGAGGTTGAGGTGGAATAAAAAGACTATATCAATGCCTCGTGGAAGAGACTTGGAAGTCACAGAAGCTTAAGAAGATGGATTTAATGCCCCTTGGAAGAAAGGTGGAGGTCGCAGTGGAATAAAAAGACAATATCAATGCCCCTTGGAAGAGTGGTGGAGGTTACAGTGGAATAAAAAGACAATATCAATGACCCTTGGAAGAGTGGTGGAGGTCGCAGTGGA
This sequence comes from Phyllobates terribilis, assembly GCF_046119375.1. Taxonomy (NCBI): domain Eukaryota; kingdom Metazoa; phylum Chordata; class Amphibia; order Anura; family Dendrobatidae; genus Phyllobates; species Phyllobates terribilis. The sequence goes on along the minus strand of NW_027362784.1, from coordinate 12,463,977 downwards.
ATAAAAAGACAATATTAATGCCCATTGGAAGAGTGGTGGAGGTAGCAGTAAAATAAAAAAGACAATATCAATGCCCCTTGGAAGAGTGGTGGAGGTTACAGTGGAAAAAAAGACAATATCAATGCCCCTTGGAAGAGCTGTGGAGTTCACAGTGGTTTAACCAGAAGGTTTTAAGGCACCGTGGAATAGACGTGGAGGTCAGAGTAGCTAAACAATACGTTTTTTTATGCTTCTTGGAAGAGTGATGGAGGTCGCAGTGGATTAAAAAGACAAAATCAATGCCCCTTGGAAGAGTGGTGAAGGTTACAGTGGAATAAAAAGACAATATCAATGACTCTTGCAAGAGCTGTGAAGTTCAGAGTGGTTTAAATTGACAGTTTTAATGCCCCTTGGAAGAGACGTGGAGGTCACAGTAGCTTAACAAGATGTTTTAATGCCCCTTGGAAGAGTGGTGGAGGTTACAGTCGAATAAAAAGACAATATCAATGCCTCTTGGAAGAGCTGTAGAGTTCAGAGTGGTTTAATCAGACGGTTTTAATGCCCCTTGGAAGAGACGTGGAGGTCACAGTAACTTATCAAAACTGTTTTAATGAACCTTGGAAGAGTGGTGGAGGTCGCAGTGGAATAAAAAGACAATATCAATTCCACTTGGAAGAGAGGTGGAGGTTACAGTGGAATAAAAAGACAATATCAATGCCCCGTGGAAGAGACGTGGACATCACAGTAGCTTAACAAGACGGTTTTAATGCCCCTTGGCAGAGTGGTGGAGGTCGCAGTGGAATAAAAAGACAATAACAATGTCCTGTGGAAGAGTCGTGGAGGTCACAGTATCTTAACAAGACGGTTTTAATGCCCCTTAGAACAGTGGTGGAGGTTACAGTGGAATGAAAGACAATATCAGTGCCCTTTGGATGAGTGGCGGAGGTCGCAGTGGAATAAAAAGACAATATCAATGCCCCTTGGAAGAGTGGTGGAGGTAGCAGTGGAATAACCTCGTTGGTACATGCTCTGCATAACTTCTCTGCTTGCTGAGTCTGCTGTAATCTAATGCTCTGCTTTGCTGATTCACCTCACTGGTACATGCTCTGCATAACTTCTCTGCTTGCTGAGTCTGCTGTAATCTAATGCTCTGCTTTGCTGATTCACCTCACTGGTACATGCTCTGCATAACTTCTCTGCTTGCTGTGTTTGCTGTAATCTAATGCTGGCTTTGCTGATTCACCTCACTGGTACATGCTCTGCATAACTTCTCTGCTTGCTGTGTCTGCTGTAATCTAATGCTCTGCTTTGCTGATTCACCTCACTGGTACATGCTCTGCATAACTTCTCTGCTTGCTGTGTCTGCTGTAATCTAATGCTCTGCTTTGCTGATTCACCTCACTGGTACATGCTCTGCATAACTTCTCTGCTTGCTGTGTTTGCTGTAATCTAATGCTCTGCTTTGCTGATTCACCTCACTGGTACATGCTCTGCATAACTTCTCTGCTTGCTGTGTCTGCTGTAATCTAATGCTCTGCTTTGCTGATTCACCTCACTGGTACATGCTCTGCATAACTTCTCTGCTTGCTGTGTCTGCTGTAATCTAATGCTCTGCTTTGCTGATTCACCTCACTGGTTCATGCTCTGCACTCTGCTTTATCTGTCCCACTCTATTCAATACTCACATATGTCTGTCCCTTCCCCACTATAGATCTTATCTGATTTTTAGAGGTGCTAAACTGCAGAGACTAGAGTCCTAGCTCTGTGTTTGATCACCCAGCCATCTCCTGGTGAAACGACCCGCTGCTAATTTAGCCATATGCAGCTCCCACAATGCCCTTCACCTGATAGTTTAATGTGCCCTATATATTTAGAAGCTCTGTAAGAGGTGCATGCGTCTTCTTGTGCTAAGTGGCTTCGGTAATAAGTGGCAGTTATTTCAGAGGCAGTTAGTCAGGGTAGGAGTCAGGTAACCAACACTTTGACCACTTACTCTCTTTTAACTATGTTTCTGTTAGCTCTCACTTTTTCCTCTATAGTCCTCCACTTTCTAGTAACCCCTCAAATCCCTACATCTAGTAAGAAACTCTTAATTTCTCCCTCCATCCTCCCCATTCATCTCACCTCCTCCAAATTATTCCTAAACATTCAATCCTGGATCTCCAAACACAGACAGCCACCTCATGCTCTCTCTTGCTCCCACCTGCTAACACTTTCTCTGCTCCTCCTCACTGCTGGAGATATCTCTCCAAATCCTGGTCCTCCTCGCCATATCCCCACAGTTACTTCTTCCTCCTATCCACGACCTTCCACAAACTGTCGCAACCCTTCTAACCTCATACCCATCCAACCAATCCCCACTCCCTTAGTTGCTCTAACAGGAGCTCAATGGAACGCTCGCTCTGTCTGCAGCAAACTTTCCTTCATCCACGATTTTTTCATTACAAACAAACTTTCCTTCCTCGCCATAACTGAAACCTGGCTCACCCCCTCTGACACAGCCTCCCCAGCTGCACTTTCATATGGCGGATTCCACCTTTTCCACATCCCCCGCCCCAATGGCAAACATGGCGGAGGCGTAGGTTTTCTCCTATCAGAACACTGCTCTTTCACCCAAATCCCAATGCCACCCTCCGTTACACTCCCCTCTTTTGATGTGCACTGTGTGCGCATCTATTCCCCCTCCAACCTCCAACTGGCCGTCGTTTACCGACCCCCAGGGCAAGCCACCACCTTCTTAGACCACTTCACCACCTGGCTGCTTCACTTCCTGTCCACTGACATCCCCACTATCATAATGGGTGACTTCAACATCCCCATTAACACTTCCCACTCGTCTGTCTCTAAGTTCCTATCTCTCACTTCCTCCTTCGGACTCACTCAATGGTCTTCCACACCCACCCACAAAGATGGCCACACACTGGACCTCGTCTTCACCCGCCTCTGTTCCCTATCTAACCTCTCTAACTCACCTCTCCCTCTCTCTGATCACAGCCTACTTACATTCTCTTCTCTCTCCTTCCCGGGGCAACAATCCCCACTCCTCAAACTTGCATACCCTCACAGAAATCTCAAACACCTTGACTTACACTCACTCTCTGAATCCCTCCTCCCTCTTACAGACATAAATTTCTTACACGATGCAGACGTTGCTGCTGCTTCATATAACACCACAATAGCTGCAGCTCTAGTCTCAATCGCCCCTCTCACACGCACCACATCTCGCACATTCAACAGGCAACCGTGGCACACTAAAGTTACTAAAGAACTGCGCCGGGCCTCCAGGGTTGCGGAGCGGAGATGGAAAAGGTCTCACTCCATCGAGCACTTCATCGCATTCAAGCAATCCCTCACTAATTTCAAGTCTGCACTCGCTACAGCAAAACAAACCTACTTCTCATCTCTCATATCCTCCCTATCTCACAACCCTAAACAGCTATTTAACACTTTCAACTCTCTCCTTCGTCCCCCAGCACCTCCTCCCTCTTCTCTCATCTCAGCCGACGACTTTGCCTCATTCTTCAAACAGAAGATTGACACCATCAGACAAAACTTTTGCCTAAAGTCCACACAAACCCTCCTCATATCTATTCAACCCTCCTCCTCCAAACCCCACTTCTCCACCATTACAGAAGGTCAAGTCTCCTCTTTACTCTCCAAATCACACCTCACCACCTGCGAACTTGACCCAATCCCATCCCACCTCATCACTAACCTTACCACAGTTTTCATCCCAACCCTAACCCACCTCTTCAATCTGTCACTAACAACCGGTGTCTTCCCCGCATGTTTCAAACATGCCGCAATCATACCCATCCTCAAAAAGCCTTCCCTTGACCCTTCCTCTCTGACTAGCTATCGCCCCATATCACTCCTCCCATTTGCCTCAAAACTACTAGAACAACATGTCCACCTTTAACTGTCCTCCCACCTCTCCTCCTGCTCACTTTTCGACCGCCTGAAATCTGGCTTCCAACCGCATCACTCGACTGAAACTGCCCTGACCAAAGTCACCAACGACCTACTAAATGCCAAATCTAAGTGACACTATTCCATCCTCCTCCTTCTGGATCTGTCATCTGCCTTTGACACAGTGGACCATTCCCTCTTACTCCAGATTCTCTCATCACTTGGCATCACGGACTTGGCACGATCTTGGATCTCCTCATACTTAACAGACAGGACATTCAGCATCTCCCACTCACGCACCACCTCCTCATCTCGCCCCCTATCTGTCTGTGTCCCCCAAGGTTCAGTTCTAGGACCTCTGCTCTTCTCCGTCTACACCTTTGGCCTGGGACAGCTCATAGAGTCTCACGGTTTTCAGTATCAACTCTATGCTGACGACACACAGATCTACCTCTCTGGACCCGATATCTCCTCCCTACTAACCAAAATCCCACAATCTCTGTCCGCCATGTCATCCTTCTTCTCTGACAGATTTCTAAAACTCAACATGGATAAAACAGAGTTCATCATCTTTCCACCCTCTCATTCACATCCCCCATCTGACCTAGCCATCAACGACAATGGCTGTTCACTCTGCCCAGTCCCACAAGCTCGCTGCCTCGGAGTAACCCTGGAGTCTGATCTCTCCTTCAAGCCACATATCCAAGCCCTTTCCACTTCCTGCTGACTCCAACTCAAAAACATATCCCGGATCCGTCCATTCCTCAGCAAAGACTCTGCAAAAACACTAGTGCATGCCCTCATCATATCCCGCCTCGACTACTGCAACCTCCTGCTCCGTGGCCTCCCTTACAACACTCTTGCGCCTCTCCAATCTATCCTAAACCCTGCTGCTCGACTAATTCACCAGTCCCCCCACTATTCCCCGGCCTCTCCTCTCTGTTAATCTCTTCACTGCCTCCCCATTGCCCAGAGAATCCAGTTCAAAACTCTAACCATGGCATACAAAGCCATCCACAACCTGTCTCCCCCATACATCTGTGACCTAGTCTCCCGGTACATACCTGCACGCAACCTCCGATCCTCACAAGATCTCCTTCTCTACTCCCCTCTTATCTCCTCCTCCCACAATCGTATACAAGATTTCTCCCGTGCATCCCCCTTACTCTGGAACTCTCTACCCCAACACATCAGACTCTCGCCGACCGTGGAAACCTTTAAAAGAAACCTGAAGACCCACCTCTTCCGACAAGCCTACAACCTGCAGTAACCACCGCTGCACGACCAGCTCTACCCTCACCTAATGTATCCTCACCCATCCCTTCTAGAATATGAGCATTCGCAGGCATGGTCCTCGCTCCTCCTGTACCAGTCGATGACCCGTTTTGTTAAGATTATGTAAATGCTTTTGTTATGTATATCCCTATCACATGTAAAGCGCCATGGAATAAATGGCGCTATAATAATAAATAATAATAATAATAAAAATACAATATCAATTACCATAGGAAAAGTGGTGGAGGTTACAGTGGAATAAAAATACAATATCAATGCCCCTTTGATGAGCTGTGGAATTCAGAGTGGTTTAACCAGATGGTTTTAATGCCCCTTGGAAGAAACGTGGAAGTCATAGTAGCTTAATAAGATGTTTTTAATGCCTCTTGGAAGAGTGGTGGACGTCGCAGTGGAATAAAAAGACAATATCAATGCCCCTTGGAAGAGTGCTGGAGATTACAATGGAATAAAAAGACAATATCAATGCATCTTGCAAGAGCTGTGGAGTTCAGAGTGGTTTAAATTGACGGCTTTAATGCCCCTTGGAAGAGAATTGGAGGTCACAGTAGCTTAATAAGACGGTTATAATGCCACATGGAAAAGTGGTGGAGGTCGCAGTGGATTAAAAAGACAATATCAATGCCCCGAGGAAGAGTGGTGGAGGTCGCAGTGGAATAAAAAGACAATATCAATGCCCCTTTGAAGAGTGGTGGAGGTTACAGTGGAAAAAAAAGATAATATCAATGCCGCGTGGAAGAGACGTGAAGGTCATAGTAGCTTAACAAGACGGTTTTAATGCCCCTTGGAAGAGGGGTGGAGGTCGCAGTTGATTAAAAAGACAATATAAATGCCCCGTAGAAGAGTGGTGGAGGTTGCAGTGGAATAAAAAGACAATATCAATGCCCCTTGGAAGAGTAGTGGAGGTCGCAGTGGAATAAAAAAACTATTTCAATGCCCCTTTGAAGAGTGGTGGAGGTAACAGGGGATTAAAAAGACAATATCAATGCCCCTTGGAAGAGTGGTGGAGGTCGCAGTGGATAAACCAGATGGTTTTAATGCCCATTGGAAGTGACGTGGAGGTCACAGTAGCTTAAAACTATGTTTTTAATGCCCCTTGGAAAAGTGTTGGAGGTCGCAGTGGATTAAAAAGACAATATCAATGCCCCATTGGAAGAGTGGTTGAGGTGGCAGTGGAATAAAAAGACAATATCAATGCCCATTGGAAGAGCGGTGGAGTTCAGAGTGGTTTAACCAGACGGTTTTAATGCCCCTTGGAAGAGACGTGGAGGTCATAGTAGCTTAACAAGACTGTTTTAATTCCGCTTGGAAGAGTGGTGGAGGTCGCAGTGGTTTAAAAAGACAATATCAATGCCCCTTAGAAGAGAAATGGAAGTCGCATTGGAATAAAAAGACAATATCAATGCACCGTGGAATAGAAATGGACGTGACAGTAGCTTAACAAGATGGCTTGAATGCCCCTTGGAAGAGTGGTGGAGGTTGCAGTGGATTAAAAAGACAATATCAATGCCCATTAGAAGAGTGGTTGAGGTCGCAGTGGAATAAAAAGGCAAAATCAATGCCCCTTGGAAGAGTGGTGGAGGTTACTGTGGAATAAAAAGACAATATCAATGCCCCATGGAAGAGTTGTGGAGGTCACTGAAGCTGAACAAGATGGTCTTAATGCCCCTTGGAAGAGAGATGGAGGTCGCAGTGGAATAAATAGACAATGTCAATGCCCCTTGGTTGAGTGGTGGAGGTTAGAGTGGAATAAAAAGACAATACCAGTGCTCCTTGGCAGAGCTGTGGAGTTCAGAGTGGTTTAAATTGACGGTTTTAATGCCCCTTGGAAGAGACGTGGAGGTCACAGTGGATTAAAAAGACAATATCAATGCCCCTTGGAAGAGTGGTGGAGGTCGCAGTGGAATAAAAAGACAATATCAATGCCCCTTGGAAGAGTGGTGGAGGTCGCAGTGGAATAAAAAGACAATATCAATGTCCCGTGGAAGGGACGTGGAGGTCACGGTAGCTTCACAAGACAGTTTTAATGCCCCTTGGAAGAGAGGTGGAGGTCGCAGTTGAATAAAAAGACAATATCAGTGCCCCTTGGAAGAGTGGTGGAGGTCGCAGTGGAATAAAAAGACAATATCAATGCGCTTGGTAGAGTGGTGGATGTTACAGTCGAATAAAAAGACAATATCAATGCCTCTTGTAAGAGCTGTGGAGTTAAGAGTGTTTAACCAGATGGTTTTAATGCCCCTTGGAAGAGACAAGGAGGTCACAGTAGCTTAACAAGACTGTTTTAATGCCCCTTGGAAGAGTGGTGGAGGTCGCAGTGGAATAAAAAGACAATATCAATGCCCCTTGGAGGATTGGTAGAGGTTACAGTGGAATAAAAAGACAATATCAATGCCCCTTGGAAGAGTGGTGGAAGTTACACTGGAATAAAAAGACAATATCAATGCCCTGTGTAAGAAACTTGGAGGTCACAGTAGCTTAACAATATGGTTTTAATACCCCTTGGAAGAGTCGTGGACGTCGCAAAGGAATAAAAAGACAATATCAATGCACTTGGAAGAGTGCAGAAGGTTACAATGGAATAAAAAGAGATTGTCAATGCCTCTTGGGAGAGCTGTGGATCTCAGAGCGGTTTAGCCAGACTGTTTTAATGCCCCTTGGAAGAGACTTGGAGGTCACAGTAGCTTAACAAGACTGTTTTAATGCCCCTTGGAAGAGTGGTGGAGGTCGCAATGGAATAAAAAGACAATATCTTTGCCCTGTGGAAGGGACGTGAAGGTCACAGTAGCATAACAAGACGGTTTTAATGCCCAATGGAAGAGTGGTGTAGGTTGCAGTGGATAAAAAAGACAATATCAAATCCCCTCGGAAGAGTGGTGGAGGTCGCAGTGGAAAACAGAGACAATATCAATGCCCCTTGGAAGGGTGGTGGAGGTTACAGTCGAATAAAAAGAAACTATCAATGCCTTTTGGAAGAGCTGTGGAGTACATAGTGGTTTAACCAGACGGTTTAATGCCCCTTGGAAGAGACGTGGAGGTGACAGTAGCTTATCAAGACTGTTTTAATGCCCTTTGGAAGAGTGGTGGAGGTCGCCATGGATTAAAAAGACAATATCAATGCCCCTTAGAAGAGTGGTGGAGGTCGCAGTGGAATAAAAAGAAAATATCAATTCCCCTTGGAAGAGATGTGGAGGTCGCAGTGGAATAAAAAGACAATATCAATGCCTCGTGGAAGAGACTTGGAGGTCACAGTAGCTTAAAAAGATGGTTTTAATGCCCCTTGGAAGAGAGGTGGAGGTCACAGTGGAATAAAAAGACAATATCAATGCCCCTTTGAAGAGTGGTGGAGGTTACAGAGGATTAAAAAGACAATATCAATGACCCTTGAAAGAGTGGTGGAGGTCGCAGTGGAATAAAAAGACAATATTAATGCCCCTTGGAAGAGTGGTGGAGGTCGCAGTAAAATAAATAGACAATATCAATGCCCTTTGGAAGAGTGGTGGAGGTTACAGTGGAATAAAAAGACAATATCAATTCCCCTTGGAAGAGCTGTGGAGTTCACAGTGGTTTAACCAGAAGGTTTTAAGGCACCGTGGAATAGACGTGGAGGTCACAGTAGCTAAACAAGATGGTTTTTATGCTTCTTGGAAGAGTGATGGAGGTCGCAGTGGATTAAAAAGACAAAATCAATGCCCCTTGGAAGAGTGGTGGAGGTTACAGTGGAATAAAAAGACAATATCAATGCCTCTTGCAAGAGCTGTGGAGTTCAGAGTGATTTAAATTGACGGTTTCAATGCCCCGTGGAATAGACATGGAGGTAACAGCAGCTTAACAAGACAGTTTTAATGCTCCGTGGAAGAGTGGTGGAGCTTAGAGTGGAATAAAAAGACAATACCAATGCCCCTTGGAAGAGCTGTGGAGTTCAGAGTGGTTTAACCAGATGGATTTATTGCCCCTTGGAAGAGATGTGGAGGTCACAGTAGATAAACAAGACGGTTTCAATGCCCCTTGGAAAAGAGGTGGAGGTCACAGTGGATTAAAAAGACAATATCAATGCCCCATGGAAGACACGTGGAGGTCACAGTAGCTTAACAAGACAGTTTTAATGCCCATTGGAAGAGTGGTGGAGGTCGCAGTGTATTAAAATTACAATATCAATAACCCCTGGAAGAATGGTGGAGGTTACAGTGGAATAGAAAGACAATATCAATGCCCCTTGGAAGAGCTGTGGAGTTCAGAGTGGTTTAACCAGACCGTTTTAATGCCCCTTGGAAGAGATGTGGAGGTCACAGTAGATTAACAAGACTGTTTTAATGCCTCTTGGAGGAGTGGTGGAGGTCGCAGTGGATTAAAAAGACAATATCAATGCCCCTTAGAAGAGAGGTGGAAGTAGCAGTGGAATAAAAAGACAATATCAATACCCCTTGGAAGAGTGGTGGAGGATACATTGGAATAAAAAGACAATATTAATGCCCTGTGGAATAGACATGGACGTTACAGTAGCTAAACAAGATATTTTTAATGCACCTTGGGAGAGTGATGGAAGTCGCAGTGGAATAAAAAGACAATATCAATGCCCCTTGAAAGAGTTCTGTAGGTTACAGTGGAGTAAAGAGACAATATCAATGCCTCTTGCAAGAGCTGTGGAGTTTAGAGTGTTTTAAATTGACGGTTATAATGCACCTTGGAAGAGACGTGGAGGTCACAGCAGCTTAACAATACGGTTTTAATGCCCTTTGGAAGAGTGGTGGAGGTCGCAGTGGATTAAAAAGACAATATCAATGCCACTTGGAAGAGTGGTGAAGGTCCCAGTGGCATAAAAAGACAATATTAATTCCCGTAGGAAAAGTGGTGGAGGTTACAGTTGAATAAAAAGACAATATCACTGCCTCTTGCAAGAGCTGTGGAGTTCAGAGTGGTTTAAATTGATGGCTTTAATGCCCCTTGGAAGAGACGTGGAGGTCATAGTAGCTTAATTAGATGTTTTTAATGCCTTTTGGAAGAGTGGTGGAGGTCGCAGTGGAATAAAAATACAATATCAATGCCCCTTGGAAGAGTGCTGGAGATTACAATGGAATAAAACGACAATATCACTGCCTCTTGCAAGAGCTGTGGAGTTCAGAGTGGTTTAAATTGACGGCTTTAATGCCCCTTGGAAGAGAAGTGGAGGTCACAGTAGCTTAATAAGACGGTTTTAATGCCACATGGAAAAGTGGTGGAGGTCGCAGTGGATTAAAAAGATAATACCAATGCCCCGAGAAAGAGTGGTGGAGGTCGCAGTGTAATAAAAATACAATATCAATGCCCCTTGGATGAGTGGTGGAGGTTACAGTGGAAAAAAAAGATAATATCAATGCCCCGTGGAAGAGACGTGGAGGTCACAGTAGCTTAACAAGACGGTTTAATGCCCCTTGGAAGAGTGGTGAAGGTCACAGTTGATTAAAAAGACAATATCAATGCCCCTTGGAAGAGTGCTGGAGGTTGCAGTGGAATAAAAAGGCAATATCAATGCCCCATGGAATTGACGTGGAGGTCAAAGTAGCTTAACAACACGGTTTTAATGGCCCTTGGAAGAGTGGTGGAGGTCGCAGTTGATTAAAAAGACAATATAAATGCCCCTTAGAAGAGTAGTTGAGGTCGCAGTGGAATAAAAAGACAATTTCAATGCCTCTTGCAAGAGCTGTGGAGTTCAGAGTGGTTTAAATTGACGGCTTTAATGCCCCTTGGAAGAGACGTGGAGGTCATAGTAGCTTAATAAGATGTTTTTAATGCCTTTTGGAAGAGCGGTGGAGGTCGCAGTGGAATAAATATACAATATCAATGCCCCTTGGAAGAGTGCTGGAGATTACAATGGAATAAAAAGACAATATCACTGCCTCTTGCAAGAGCTGTGGAGTTCAGAGTGGTTTAAATTGACGGCTTTAATGCCCCTTGGAAGAGAAGTGGAGGTCACAGTAGCTTAATAAGACGGTTTTAATGCCACATGGAAAAGTGGTGGAGGTCGCAGTGGATTAAAAAGATAATATCAATGCCCCGAGGAAGAGTGGTGGAGGTCGCAGTGGAATAAAAAGACAATATCAATGCCCCTTGGAAGAGTGGTGGAGGTTACAGTGGAAAAAAAAGACAATATCAATGCCCCGTGGAAGAGATGTGGAGGTCACAGTAGCTTAACAAGATGGTTTTAATGCCCCTTGGAAGAGTGGTGAAGGTCACAGTTGATTAAAAAGACAATATCAATGCCCCTTGGAAGAGTGGTGGAGGTTGCAGTGGAATAAAAAGGCAATATCAATGCCCCGTGGAATTGACGTGGAGGTCAAAGTAGCTTGACAACTCGGTTTTAATGGCCCTTGGAAGAGTGGTGGAGTTCGCAGTTGATTAAAAAGACAATATAAATGCCCCTTAGAAGAGTAGTGGAGGTCGAAGTGGAATAAAAAGACAATATCAATTCCCCTTGGAAGAGTGGTGGAGGTAACAGTGGATTAAATAGACAATATCAATGCCCCTTGGAAGAGCAGTGGAGTTTAGAGTAGTTGAACCAGACGGTTTTAATGCCCATTGGAAGTGACGTGGAGGTCACAGTAGCTTAAAAAGATGTTTTCAATGCCCCATGGAAAAGTGGTGGAGGTCGCAGTGGATTAAAAAGACAATATCAATGCCTCTTGGAAGAGTGGAGAGGTGGCAGTGGAATAAAAAGACAATATCAATGCCCCTTGGAAGAGCGGTGGAGTTCAGAGTAGTTTAACCAGACGGTTTTAATGCCCCTTGGAAGAGACGTGGAGGTCATAGTAGCTTAACAAGACTGTTTTAATGCCCCTTGGAAGAGTGGTGGAGGTCGCAGTGGATTAAAAAGACAATATCAATGCCCCTTAGAAGAGAGTTGAAATTCGCAGTGGAATTAAAAGACAATGTCAATGCCACTTGGAAGAGTGGTGGAGGTTACAGTGGAATAAAAAAACAATATCAATGCCCCGTGGAATAGACAAGGACGTGACAGCAGCTTAACAAGACGGCTTTAAAGCGCCTTGGAAGAGTGGTGGAGGTTGCAGTGGATTAAAAAGACAATATCAATGCCCATTGGAAGAGTGGTAGAGGTCGCAGTGGAATAAAAATAAAAAATCAATGCCCCTTGGAAGAGTGGTGGAGGTTACAGTGGAATAAAAAGACAATATCAATGCCCAATGGAAGAGTTGTGGAGGTCACAGTAGCTTAACAAGATCATCTTAATGCCCCTTGGAAGAGTGTTGGAGGTTAGAGTGGAATTAAAAGACAATACCAGTGCTCCTTGGCAGAGCAGTGGATTTCAGAGTGGTTTAAATTGACGGTTTTAATGCCCCTTGGAAGAGACGTGGAGGTCACAGTGGATTAAAAAGACAATATCAATGCCCCTTGGAAGAGTGATGGAGGTCGCAGTGGATTAAAACACAATATCAATGCCCCTTGGAAGAGTGGTGGAGGTCGCAGTGGAATAAAAAGGCAATATCAATGCCCCGTGGAAGGGATGTGGAGGTCACAGTAGCTTCACAAAACGGTTTTAATGCCCCTTGGAAGAGAGGTGGAGGTCGCAGTTGATTAAAAAGACAATATCAGTGCCCCTTGGAAGAGTGGTGGAGGTTGCAGTAGAATAAAAAGACAATATCTATTCCACTTGGAAGAGTGGTGGAGTTAAGAGTGTTTAACCAGAAGGTTTTAATGCCCCTTGGAAGAGACGAGGAGGTCACAGTAGCTTAACAAGACTGTTTTAATGCCCCTTGGAAGAGTGGTGGAGATCGTTGTGGATTTAAAAGACAATATCAATGCCCCTTAGAAGAGTGGTGGAGGTTGCAGTGGAATAAAAAGAAAATATCAATGCCCCTTGGAAGATTGGTGGAGGTTACAGTGGAATAAAAAGACAATATCAGTGCCCCTTGGAAGAGTGGTGGAGGTTACAGTGGAATAAAAAGACAATAATAATTCCCTGTGTAAGAAACTTGGAGGTCACAGTAGCTTAACAAGACGTTTTTAATACCCCTTCGAAGAGTCGTGGACTTCGCAGAGGAATAAAAAGACAATATCAATGCACTTGGAAGAGTGCATAAGGTTACAATGGAATAAAAAGACATTGTCAATACCCCTTGGAAGAGCTGTGGAGCTCAGAGCGGTTTAACCAGACGGTTTTAATGACCCTAAGAAGAGACTTGGAGGTCACAGTAGCTTAACAAGACGGTTTTAATGCCCCTTGGAAGAGTGGTGGAGGTCGCAATGGAATAAAAAGACAATATCAATACCCCGTGGAAGGGACGTAGAGGTCACAGTAGCATAACAAGATGGTTTTAATGCCCATTGGAAGATTGGTGGAGGTCGCAGTGGATAAAAAAGACAACATCAAAGCCCCTTGCAAGAGAGTTGGAGGTCGCAGTGGAAAACAGAGACAATATCAATGCCCCTTGGAAGAGTGGTGGAGGTTACAATCGAATAAAAAGACAATATTAATGCCTCCTGGAAGAGCTGTGGAGTACAGAGTGGTTTAACCAGAAGGATTAATGCCCCTTGGAAGAGACGTGGAGGTCACAGTAGCTTATCAAGACTCTTTTAATGCCCCTTGGAAGAGTGGTGGAGGTCGTAGTGGATTAAAAGGACAATATCAATTCCCCTTTGTAAAGTTGTGGAGGTCGCAGTGGAATAAAAAGACAATATCAATTCCCTTTGGAAGAGATGTGGATGTCGCAGTGGAATAAAAAGACAATATCAATGCCCCTTGGAAGAGCTGTGGAGTTCACAGTGGTTTAACCACAAGGTTTTAAGGCACTGTGGAATAGACGTGGAGGTCACAGTAGCTAAACAAGACGGTTTTTATGCTTCTTGGAAGAGTGATGGAGGTCGCAGTGGATTAAAAAGTCAAAATCAATGGCCCTTGCAAGACCTGTGGAGTTCAGAGTGGTTTAAATTGGTGGTTTTAATGCCCCGTGGAATAGACATGGAGGTAACAGCAGCTTAACAAGAGAGTTTTAATGCCCCTTGGAAGAGTGGTGGAGGTTAGAGTGGAATAAAAAGACAATACCAATGCCCCTTGAAAGAGCTGTGGAGTTCAGAGTGGTTTAACCAGAAGGTTTTAATGCCCATTGGAAGTGACGTGGAGGTCACAGTAGATTAAAAAGATGTTTTTAATACCCCTTGGAAAAGTGGTGGAGGTCGCAGTGGATTAAAAAGACAATATCAATTCCCCTTCGAAGAGTGGTGGAGGTGGCAGTGGAATAAAAAGGCAATATCAATGCCCCTAGGAAGAATGATGGAGGTCGCAGTGGAATAAAAAGACAATGTCAATGCCCTTGGAAGAGTGGTGGAGGTTAGAGTGGAATAAAAAGACAATACCAATGCCCCTTGGAAGAGCTGTGGAGTTCAGAGTGGTTTAACGAGATGGTTTTATTGCCCCTTGGAAGAGACGTGGAGGTCACAGTAGATTAACAAGACGGTTTTAATGCCCCTTGGAAAAGTGGTGGAGGTCACAGTGGATTAAGAAGGCAATATCAATGCCCCGTGGAAGACACGTGGAGGTCAAAGTAGCTTAACAAGACAGTTTTAATGCCCCTTGGAAGAGTGGTGGAGGTCGCAGTGGAATAAAATGACAATTTCAATGCCACTTGAAAGAGTGGTGGAGGTTACAGTGAAATAAAAAGACAATATCAATGCCTCTTGAAAGAGCTATGGAGTTCAGAGTGGTTTAACCAGATGGTTTTTATGCCCCTTGGAAGAGTGGTGGAGGTCGCAGTGCATTAAAAAGACAATATCAATACCCCTTGGAAGAATGGTGGAGGTTACAGTGGAATAAAAAGACAATATCAATGCCCCTTGGAAGAGCTGTGGAGTTCAGAGTGGTTTAACCAGACGGTTTTAATGCCCCTTGGAAGAGATGTGGAGGTCATAGTAGCTTAACAAGACTGTTTTGATGACTCTTGGTAGAGTGGTGGAGGTCGCAGTGGATTAAAAAGACAATATCAATGCCCCTTAGAAGAGAGGTGGAAGTCGCAGTGGAATAAAAAGACAATATCAATACCCCGTGGAAGAGTGGTGGAGGACACAGTGGAATAAAAAGACAATATCAATGCCCCGTGGAATAGACATGGACGTTACTGTAGCAAAACAAGATGTTTTTAATGCACCTTGGAAGAGTGGTGGAAGTCGTAGTGGAATAAAAAGATAATATCAATGACCCTTGAAAGAGTGCTGTAGGTTACAGTGGAAAAAAAAGACAATAGCAATGCCTCTTTCAAGAGCTGTGGAATTCAGAGTGGTTTAAATTGACGGTTTTAATACCCCTTGGAAGGGACGTGGAGGTGACAGTAGCTTATCAAGACAGTTTTAATTCCCCTTGGAAGAGTGGTGGAGGTCGCATTGGATTAAAAAGACAATATGAATGCCCCTTGGAAGAGAGGTGGAGGTCGCAGTGGAATAAAAAGACAATATCAATGCCCTTTGGAAGAGTGGTGGAGGTTACAGTTGAATAAAAAGACAATATCAATGCCCCTTGGAAGAGTGATGGAGGTTACAGTGGAATAAAAAGACAATATCAATGCCCCTTGGAACAGTGGTGGAGGTTACAGTTAAATAAAAAGACTAATATCAATGCCCCATGGAAGAGATGTGGAAGTCACAATAGCTTAACAAGACGGTTTTAATGCCCCTTGGAAGAGTGGTGGAGGTCGCAGTGGATTAAAAAGACAATATCAATGAGCCTTGGAAGAGTTGTGGAGGTCGCAGTGGAATAAAAAGACATTATCAATGCCACTTGGAAGAGTGGTGGAGGTCGCAGTGGTATAAAAAGACAATATCAATGCCCCTTGGACGAGTGGTGGAGGTTACAGTGGAATAAAAAGACAATTTCAATGCCCCGTGGAAGAGACGTGGAGGTCACCGTAGCTTAACAAGATGGTTTTAATGCCTCTTGGAGGACTGGTGGAGGTCGCAGTGGAATAAAAAGACAATATCAATGCCCCTTGGAAGAGTGGTGGAGGTTACAGTGGAATAAAATGACAATAATAATGCCCCTTGGAAGA
The DNA here is from genome assembly GCF_046119375.1 of Phyllobates terribilis. Taxonomy (NCBI): domain Eukaryota; kingdom Metazoa; phylum Chordata; class Amphibia; order Anura; family Dendrobatidae; genus Phyllobates; species Phyllobates terribilis. The sequence goes on along the minus strand of NW_027362784.1, from coordinate 12,447,769 downwards.
GCTGTGGAGTTCAGAGTGGTTTAACCAGACGGTTTTAACGCTTCTTGGAAGAGACGTGGAGGTCACAGTAACTTAACAAGACGGTTTTAATGCCCCTTGGAATAGTGGTGGAGGTCGCAGTGGAATAAAAAAACAATATCAATGCCCCTTGGAAGATTGGTGGAGGTTACAGTGGAATAAAAAGACAATATCAATGCCCCTTGGAAGAGCTGTGGAATTCAGAGTGGTTTACCAAATGGTTTTAATGCCCCTTGGAAGAGAAGTTGATGTCACAGTAGCATAAAAAAGACGGTTTTAATGCCCCTTGGAAGAGTGGTGGAGTACGCAGTGGATTAAAAAGACAATATCAATGCCCCTTGGAAGAGTGGTGGAGGTCGCAGTGGAATAAAAAGACAATATCAATGTCCCGTGGAAGGTACGTGGAGGTCACAGTAGCTTAACAAGACGGTTTTAATGCCCCTTGGTAGAGTGGTGGAGGTTGCAGGGGATTAAAAAGACAATATCAATGCCCCTTGGAAGAGCTGTGGAGTTCAGAGTGGTTTAACCAGACGGTTTTAATGCACCTTGGAAGAGACGTGGAGGTCACAGTAGCTTAACAAGACTGTTTTAATGCCCCTTGGAAGAGTGGTGGAGGTCGCAGTGGATTAAAAAGACAATATCAATGCCCCTTAGAAGAGAGGTGGAAGTCGCAGTGGAATAAAAAGACAATGTCAATGCCACTTGGAAGTGTTGGAGGTTACAGTGCAATAAAAATACAATATCAATGCCCCGTGGAATAGACATGGACGTGACAGTAGCTTAACAAGACGGCTTTAATGCCCCTTGGAAGAGTGGTGAAGGTTGGAGTGGAATGAAAAGACAATATCAATGCTCATTGGAAGAGTGGTAGAGGTCGCAGTGGAATAGAAAGACAAAATCAATGCCCCGTGGAAGAGATGTGGAGGTCACTGTAGCTTAACAATATGGTTTTAATGCCCCTTGGAAGAGTGGTGGAGGTCGCAGTGGAATAAAAAGACTATGTCAATGACCCTTGGAAGAGTGGTGGAGGTTAGAGTGGAATAAAAGGACAATACAAATGCCCCTTGGAAGAGCTGTGGAGTTCAGAGTGGTTTAACCAGATGGTTCTAATGCCCCTTGGAAGAGATGTCGACGTCACAGTAGAATAACAAAACGGTTTTAATGCCCCTTGGAAGAGTTTTGAAGTTCGCAGTGGATTAAAAAAGACAATATCAATGCCCAGTGGAAGAGTGGTGGAGGTCGCAGTGGAATAAAAAGACAATATCAATTCCCCGTGGAAGGGACGTGGAGTTCACAGTAGCTTAACAATACGGTTTTAATGCCCCTTGGAAGAGTGGTGGAGGTCGCAGTGGAATTAAAAGACAATATCAATGCCCCTTCGAAGAGTGGTGGAGGTTACAGTGGAATAAAAAGACAATAATAATGCCCCTTGGAAGAGCTGTGGAGTTCAGAGTGGTATAACCAGACGGTTTTAACTCTCCTTGGTTGAGACGTGGAGGTCTCATTAACTTAACAAGACGGGTTTAATGCCACATGGAGGAGTGATGGAGGTCACAGTGGAATAAAAAAACAATATCAATGCCCCTTGGAAGATTGGTGGAGGTTACAGTGGAATAAAAAGAAAAAATCAATGCCCGGTGGAAGAGATGTGGAGTTCACTGTAGCTGAACAATATTGTTTTAATGCCCCTTGGAAGAGTGGTGGAGGTCGCAGTGGAATAAAAAGACAATGTCAATGACCCTTGGAAGAGTGGTGGAGGTTACAGTGGAATAAAAAGACAATACAAATGCCGCTTGGAAGAGCTGTGGAGTTCAGAGTGGTTTAACCAGATGGTTTTAATGCCCCTTGGAAGAGAAGTCGACGTCACAGTAGCTTAACAAGACGGTTTTAATGCCCCTTGGAAAAGTGGTGGAGTTAGCAGTGGATTAGAAAAGACAATATCAATGCCCCTTAAAAGAGTGGTGGAGGTCGCAGTGGAATAAAAAGACAATATCAATGCCTCTTGCAAGAGCTGTGGAGTTCAGAGTGGTTTAACGAGACGGTTTTAATGCCCCTTGGAAGAGACGTGGAGGTTACAGTATCTTATCAAAACTGTTTTAATGCCCCTTAGAAGAGTGGTGGAGGTCGCAGTGGAATAAAAAGACAATATCAATTCCACTTGAAAGAGATGTGGAGGTCGCAGTGGAATAAAAAGACAATATCAATGCCTCGTGAAAGAGACTTTGAGGTCACAGTAGCTTAAGAAGATGGTTTTAATGCCCCTTGGAAGAGAGGTAGAGGTCGCAGTGGAAACAAAAGACAATATCTATGCCCCATGGAAGAGTGGTGGAGGTTACAGTGGAATAAAAAGACAATATCAATGACCCTTGGAAGAGTGGTGGAGGTTGCAGTGGAATAAAAAGACAATATTAATGCCCCTTGGAAGAGTGGTGGAGGTCGCAGTTTAATAAAAAGACAATATCAATGCCCCTTGGAAGAGTTGTGGAGGTTACAGTGGAATAAAAAGACAATTTCAATGCCCCTTGGAAGAGCTGTGGAGTTCACAGTGGTTTAACCAGAAGGTTTTAAGACACCGTGGAATTGACGTGGAGGTCACAGTAGCTAAACAAGATGGTTATAATGCTTCTTGGAAGAGAGATGGAGGTTGCATTGGATTAAAAAGACAAAATCAATGCCCCTTGGAAGAGTGGTGGAGGTTACAGTGGAATAAAAAGACAATATCAATGCCTCTAGCAAGAGCTGTGGAGTTCAGAGAGGTTTAAATTGATGGTTTTAATGCCCCTTGGAAGAGACGTGGAGGTCACAGTAGCTTAACAAGACGGTTTTAATGCCCCTTGGAAGAGTGGTGGAGTTCATAGTGGAATAAAAAGACAATATCAATGCCCCGTGGAAGGGACGTGGAGGTCACAGTAGCTTAACAAGACGGTTTTAATGCCCCTTGGAAGAGTCTTGGAGGTCGCAGTGGATTAAAAAGACTATCAAATCCCCTTGGAAGAGTTGTGGAGGTCGCAGTGGAAAAAAAAGACAATATCAATGCCCCTTGGAAGAGTGGTGGAAGTTACAGTTGAATAAAAAGACAATATCAATGCCTCTTGGAAGAGCTGTGGAGTTCAGAGTGCTTTAACCATGCGGTTTTAATGCTCCTTGGAAGAGACTTGGAGGTCACAGAAGCTTATCAAGACTGTTTTAAAGCCCCTTGTAGGAGTAGCAGAGGTCGCAGTGGATTAAAAAGACAATATCAATGCCCCTTGGAACAGTGATGGAGGTTACAGTGGAATAAAAAGACAATATCAATGCCCCTTGGAAAAGTGGTGGAGGTTACAGTGGAATAAAAAAGACAATATCAATGTCCCTTGAAAGAATGGTGGAGGTTACAGTGGAATAAAAAGACAATATCAATGCTCCTTGGAAGAGTGTTGGAGGTTCCAATAAATAAAAAGACAATATCAATGCCCCTTCGAAGAGACGGGAAGGTCACAGTGGAATAAAAAGACAATATTAATGCCCCTTGGAAGAGTGGTGGAGGTTACAGTGGAATAAAAAGACAATATCAATGCCCCTTGGAAGAGCTGTGGAGTTCACAGTGGTTTAACCAGAAAGTTTTAATGCACCGTGGAATAGACGTGGTGGTCACAGTAGATAAATAAGACGGTTTCAATGCTTCTTGGAAGAGTGGTGGAGGTCGCAGTGGATTAAAAAGACAATATCAATGCCCCTTGGAAGAGTGGTGGAGGTTACAGTGGATTAAAAAGACAATATCAATGCCCCGTGGAAGAGCTGTGGAGTTCACAGTGGTTTAACCAGAAGGTTTTAAGGCACCGTGGAATAGACGTGGAGGTCATAGTAGCTAAACAAGATGTTTTTAATGCACCTTGGGAGAGTGGTGGAAGTCGTAGTGGAATAAAAAGACAATATCAATGCCATTAGAAAGACTGCTGTAGGTTACAGTGGAGTAAAAAGACAATATCAATGCCTCTTGCAAGAGCTGTGGAGTTCAGAGTGGTTTAAATTGACGGTTTTAATACCCCTTGGAAGGGACGTGGAGGTGACAGTAGCTTATCAAGACAGTTTTAATTCCCCTTGGAAGAGTGGTGGAGGTCGCATTGGATTAAAAAGACAATATGAATGCCCCTTGGAAGAGAGGTGGAGGTCGCAGTGGAATAAAAAGACAATATCAATGCCCTTTGGAAGAGTGGTGGAGGTTACAGTTGAATAAAAAGACAATATCAATGCCCCTTGGAAGAGTGATGGAGGTTACAGTGGAATAAAAAGACAATATCAATGCCCCTTGGAACAGTGGTGGAGGTTACAGTTAAATAAAAAGACTAATATCAATGCCCCATGGTAGAGATGTGGAAGTCACAATAGCTTAACAAGACGGTTTTAATGCCCCTTGGAAGAGTGGTGGAGGTCGCAGTGGATTAAAAAGACAATATCAATGAGCCTTGGAAGAGTTGTGGAGGTCGCAGTGGAATAAAAAGACATTATCAATGCCACTTGGAAGAGTGGTGGAGGTCGCAGTGGTATAAAAAGACAATATCAATGCCCCTTGGACGAGTGGTGGAGGTTACAGTGGAATAAAAAGACAATTTCAATGCCCCGTGGAAGAGACGTGGAGGTCACCGTAGCTTAACAAGATGGTTTTAATGCCTCTTGGAGGACTGGTGGAGGTCGCAGTGGAATAAAAAGACAATATCAATGCCCCTTGGAAGAGTGGTGGAGGTTACAGTGGAATAAAATGACAATAATAATGCCCCTTGGAAGAGCTGTGGAGTTCAGAGTGGTTTAACCAGACGGTTTTAACGCTTCTTGGAAGAGACGTGGAGGTCACAGTAACTTAACAAGACGGTTTTAATGCCCCTTGGAATAGTGGTGGAGGTCGCAGTGGAATAAAAAAACAATATCAATGCCCCTTGGAAGATTGGTGGAGGTTACAGTGGAATAAAAAGACAATATCAATGCCCCTTGGAAGAGCTGTGGAATTCAGAGTGGTTTACCAAATGGTTTTAATGCCCCTTGGAAGAGAAGTTGATGTCACAGTAGCATAAAAAAGACGGTTTTAATGCCCCTTGGAAGAGTGGTGGAGTACGCAGTGGATTAAAAAGACAATATCAATGCCCCTTGGAAGAGTGGTGGAGGTCGCAGTGGAATAAAAAGACAATATCAATGTCCCGTGGAAGGTACGTGGAGGTCACAGTAGCTTAACAAGACGGTTTTAATGCCCCTTGGTAGAGTGGTGGAGGTTGCAGGGGATTAAAAAGACAATATCAATGCCCCTTGGAAGAGCTGTGGAGTTCAGAGTGGTTTAACCAGACGGTTTTAATGCACCTTGGAAGAGACGTGGAGGTCACAGTAGCTTAACAAGACTGTTTTAATGCCCCTTGGAAGAGTGGTGGAGGTCGCAGTGGATTAAAAAGACAATATCAATGCCCCTTAGAAGAGAGGTGGAAGTCGCAGTGGAATAAAAAGACAATGTCAATGCCACTTGGAATTGTTGGAGGTTACAGTGCAATAAAAATACAATATCAATGCCCCGTGGAATAGACATGGACGTGACAGTAGCTTAACAAGACGGCTTTAATGCCCCTTGGAAGAGTGGTGAAGGTTGGAGTGGAATGAAAAGACAATATCAATGCTCATTGGAAGAGTGGTAGAGGTCGCAGTGGAATAGAAAGACAAAATCAATGCCCCGTGGAAGAGATGTGGAGGTCACTGTAGCTTAACAATATGGTTTTAATGCCCCTTGGAAGAGTGGTGGAGGTCGCAGTGGAATAAAAAGACTATGTCAATGACCCTTGGAAGAGTGGTGGAGGTTAGAGTGGAATAAAAGGACAATACAAATGCCCCTTGGAAGAGCTGTGGAGTTCAGAGTGGTTTAACCAGATGGTTCTAATGCCCCTTGGAAGAGATGTCGACGTCACAGTAGAATAACAAAACGGTTTTAATGCCCCTTGGAAGAGTTTTGAAGTTCGCAGTGGATTAAAAAAGACAATATCAATGCCCAGTGGAAGAGTGGTGGAGGTCGCAGTGGAATAAAAAGACAATATCAATTCCCCGTGGAAGGGACGTGGAGTTCACAGTAGCTTAACAATACGGTTTTAATGCCCCTTGGAAGAGTGGTGGAGGTCGCAGTGGAATTAAAAGACAATATCAATGCCCCTTCGAAGAGTGGTGGAGGTTACAGTGGAATAAAAAGACAATAATAATGCCCCTTGGAAGAGCTGTGGAGTTCAGAGTGGTATAACCAGACGGTTTTAACTCTCCTTGGTTGAGACGTGGAGGTCTCATTAACTTAACAAGACGGGTTTAATGCCACATGGAGGAGTGATGGAGGTCACAGTGGAATAAAAAAACAATATCAATGCCCCTTGGAAGATTGGTGGAGGTTACAGTGGAATAAAAAGAAAAAATCAATGCCCGGTGGAAGAGATGTGGAGTTCACTGTAGCTGAACAATATTGTTTTAATGCCCCTTGGAAGAGTGGTGGAGGTCGCAGTGGAATAAAAAGACAATGTCAATGACCCTTGGAAGAGTGGTGGAGGTTACAGTGGAATAAAAAGACAATACAAATGCCGCTTGGAAGAGCTGTGGAGTTCAGAGTGGTTTAACCAGATGGTTTTAATGCCCCTTGGAAGAGAAGTCGACGTCACAGTAGCTTAACAAGACGGTTTTAATGCCCCTTGGAAGAGTGGTGGAGTTAGCAGTGGATTAGAAAAGACAATATCAATGCCCCTTAAAAGAGTGGTGGAGGTCGCAGTGGAATAAAAAGACAATATCAATGCCTCTTGCAAGAGCTGTGGAGTTCAGAGTGGTTTAACGAGACGGTTTTAATGCCCCTTGGAAGAGACGTGGAGGTTACAGTATCTTATCAAAACTGTTTTAATGCCCCTTAGAAGAGTGGTGGAGGTCGCAGTGGAATAAAAAGACAATATCAATTCCACTTGAAAGAGATGTGGAGGTCGCAGTGGAATAAAAAGACAATATCAATGCCTCGTGAAAGAGACTTTGAGGTCACAGTAGCTTAACAAAATGGTTTTAATGCCCCTTGGAAGAGAGGTAGAGGTCGCAGTGGAAACAAAAGACAATATCTATGCCCCATGGAAGAGTGGTGGAGGTTACAGTGGAATAAAAAGACAATATCAATGACCCTTGGAAGAGTGGTGGAGGTTGCAGTGGAATAAAAAGACAATATTAATGCCCCTTGGAAGAGTGGTGGAGGTCGCAGTTTAATAAAAAGACAATATCAATGCCCCTTGGAAGAGTTGTGGAGGTTACAGTGGAATAAAAAGACAATTTCAATGCCCCTTGGAAGAGCTGTGGAGTTCACAGTGGTTTAACCAGAAGGTTTTAAGACACCGTGGAATTGACGTGGAGGTCACAGTAGCTAAACAAGATGGTTATAATGCTTCTTGGAAGAGAGATGGAGGTTGCATTGGATTAAAAAGACAAAATCAATGCCCCTTGGAAGAGTGGTGGAGGTTACAGTGGAATAAAAAGACAATATCAATGCCTCTAGCAAGAGCTGTGGAGTTCAGAGAGGTTTAAATTGATGGTTTTAATGCCCCTTGGAAGAGACGTGGAGGTCACAGTAGCTTAACAAGACGGTTTTAATGCCCCTTGGAAGAGTGGTGGAGGTCGCAGTGGATTAAAAAGAATTTATGGATGCCCCTTGGAAGAGTGGTGGAGGTCACAGTGGAATAAAAAGAAAATAACAATGACCCTTAGAGGAGTTGTGGAGGTTACATTGGAAAAAAAAGACAATATCAATGTTCCTAGGAAGAGGGGTGAAGGTCGCAGTGGAATAAAAAGACAATATCAATGTCCCTTGGAAGAGTGGTGGAGGTCGCAGTGGATTATAAAGACAATATCAATGCCCCTTGGAAGAGTGGTGGAGTTCATAGTGGAATAAAAAGACAATATCAATGCCCCGTGGAAGGGACGTGGAGGTCACAGTAGCTTAACAAGACGGTTTTAATGCCCCTTGGAAGAGTCTTGGAGGTCGCAGTGGATTAAAAAGACTATCAAATCCCCTTGGAAGAGTTGTGGAGGTCGCAGTGGAAAAAAAAGACAATATCAATGCCCCTTGGAAGAGTGGTGGAAGTTACAGTTGAATAAAAAGACAATATCAATGCCTCTTGGAAGAGCTGTGGAGTTCAGAGTGCTTTAACCATGCGGTTTTAATGCTCCTTGGAAGAGACTTGGAGGTCACAGAAGCTTATCAAGACTGTTTTAAAGCCCCTTGTAGGAGTAGCAGAGGTCGCAGTGGATTAAAAAGACAATATCAATGCCCCTTGGAACAGTGATGGAGGTTACAGTGGAATAAAAAGACAATATCAATGCCCCTTGGAAAAGTGGTGGAGGTTACAGTGGAATAAAAAAGACAATATCAATGTCCCTTGAAAGAATGGTGGAGGTTACAGTGGAATAAAAAGACAATATCAATGCTCCTTGGAAGAGTGTTGGAGGTTCCAATAAATAAAAAGACAATATCAATGCCCCTTGGAAGAGTGGTGGAGGTTACAGTGGAATAAAATGACAATAATAATGCCCCTTGGAAGAGCTGTGGAGTTCAGAGTGGTTTAACCAGACGGTTTTAACGCTTCTTGGAAGAGACGTGGAGGTCACAGTAACTTAACAAGACGGTTTTAATGCCCCTTGGAATAGTGGTGGAGGTCGCAGTGGAATAAAAAAACAATATCAATGCCCCTTGGAAGATTGGTGGAGGTTACAGTGGAATAAAAAGACAATATCAATGCCCCTTGGAAGAGCTGTGGAATTCAGAGTGGTTTACCAAATGGTTTTAATGCCCCTTGGAAGAGAAGTTGATGTCACAGTAGCATAAAAAAGACGGTTTTAATGCCCCTTGGAAGAGTGGTGGAGTACGCAGTGGATTAAAAAGACAATATCAATGTCCCTTGGAAGAGTGGTGGAGGTCGCAGTGGAATAAAAAGACAATATCAATGTCCCGTGGAAGGTACGTGGAGGTCACAGTAGCTTAACAAGACGGTTTTAATGCCCCTTGGTAGAGTGGTGGAGGTTGCAGGGGATTAAAAAGACAATATCAATGCCCCTTGGAAGAGCTGTGGAGTTCAGAGTGGTTTAACCAGACGGTTTTAATGCACCTTGGAAGAGACGTGGAGGTCACAGTAGCTTAACAAGACTGTTTTAATGCCCCTTGGAAGAGTGGTGGAGGTCGCAGTGGATTAAAAAGACAATATCAATGCCCCTTAGAAGAGAGGTGGAAGTCGCAGTGGAATAAAAAGACAATGTCAATGCCACTTGGAAGTGTTGGAGGTTACAGTGCAATAAAAATACAATATCAATGCCCCGTGGAATAGACATGGACGTGACAGTAGCTTAACAAGACGGCTTTAATGCCCCTTGGAAGAGTGGTGAAGGTTGGAGTGGAATGAAAAGACAATATCAATGCTCATTGGAAAAGTGGTAGAGGTCGCAGTGGAATAGAAAGACAAAATCAATGCCCCGTGGAAGAGATGTGGAGGTCACTGTAGCTTAACAATATGGTTTTAATGCCCCTTGGAAGAGTGGTGGAGATCGCAGTGGAATAAAAAGACTATGTCAATGACCCTTGGAAGAGTGGTGGAGGTTAGAGTGGAATAAAAGGACAATACAAATGCCCCTTGGAAGAGCTGTGGAGTTCAGAGTGGTTTAACCAGATGGTTCTAATGCCCCTTGGAAGAGATGTCGACGTCACAGTAGAATAACAAAACGGTTTTAATGCCCCTTGGAAGAGTTTTGAAGTTCGCAGTGGATTAAAAAAGACAATATCAATGCCCAGTGGAAGAGTGGTGGAGGTCGCAGTGGAATAAAAAGACAATATCAATTCCCCGTGGAAGGGACGTGGAGTTCACAGTAGCTTAACAATACGGTTTTAATGCCCCTTGGAAGAGTGGTGGAGGTCGCAGTGGAATTAAAAGACAATATCAATGCCCCTTCGAAGAGTGGTGGAGGTTACAGTGGAATAAAAAGACAATAATAATGCCCCTTGGAAGAGCTGTGGAGTTCAGAGTGGTATAACCAGACGGTTTTAACTCTCCTTGGTTGAGACGTGGAGGTCTCATTAACTTAACAAGACGGGTTTAATGCCACATGGAGGAGTGATGGAGGTCACAGTGGAATAAAAAAACAATATCAATGCCCCTTGGAAGATTGGTGGAGGTTACAGTGGAATAAAAAGAAAAAATCAATGCCCGGTGGAAGAGATGTGGAGTTCACTGTAGCTGAACAATATTGTTTTAATGCCCCTTGGAAGAGTGGTGGAGGTCGCAGTGGAATAAAAAGACAATGTCAATGACCCTTGGAAGAGTGGTGGAGGTTACAGTGGAATAAAAAGACAATACAAATGCCGCTTGGAAGAGCTGTGGAGTTCAGAGTGGTTTAACCAGATGGTTTTAATGCCCCTTGGAAGAGAAGTCGACGTCACAGTAGCTTAACAAGACGGTTTTAATGCCCCTTGGAAGAGTGGTGGAGTTAGCAGTGGATTAGAAAAGACAATATCAATGCCCCTTAAAAGAGTGGTGGAGGTCGCAGTGGAATAAAAAGACAATATCAATGCCTCTTGCAAGAGCTGTGGAGTTCAGAGTGGTTTAACGAGACGGTTTTAATGCCCCTTGGAAGAGACGTGGAGGTTACAGTATCTTATCAAAACTGTTTTAATGCCCCTTAGAAGAGTGGTGGAGGTCGCAGTGGAATAAAAAGACAATATCAATTCCACTTGAAAGAGATGTGGAGGTCGCAGTGGAATAAAAAGACAATATCAATGCCTCGTGAAAGAGACTTTGAGGTCACAGTAGCTTAACAAGATGGTTTTAATGCCCCTTGGAAGAGAGGTAGAGGTCGCAGTGGAAACAAAAGACAATATCTATGCCCCATGGAAGAGTGGTGGAGGTTACAGTGGAATAAAAAGACAATATCAATGACCCTTGGAAGAGTGGTGGAGGTTGCAGTGGAATAAAAAGACAATATTAATGCCCCTTGGAAGAGTGGTGGAGGTCGCAGTTTAATAAAAAGACAATATCAATGCCCCTTGGAAGAGTTGTGGAGGTTACAGTGGAATAAAAAGACAATTTCAATGCCCCTTGGAAGAGCTGTGGAGTTCACAGTGGTTTAACCAGAAGGTTTTAAGACACCGTGGAATTGACGTGGAGGTCACAGTAGCTAAACAAGATGGTTATAATGCTTCTTGGAAGAGAGATGGAGGTTGCATTGGATTAAAAAGACAAAATCAATGCCCCTTGGAAGAGTGGTGGAGGTTACAGTGGAATAAAAAGACAATATCAATGCCTCTAGCAAGAGCTGTGGAGTTCAGAGAGGTTTAAATTGATGGTTTTAATGCCCCTTGGAAGAGACGTGGAGGTCACAGTAGCTTAACAAGACGGTTTTAATGCCCCTTGGAAGAGTGGTGGAGGTCGCAGTGGATTAAAAAGAATTTATGGATGCCCCTTGGAAGAGTGGTGGAGGTCACAGTGGAATAAAAAGAAAATAACAATGACCCTTAGAGGAGTTGTGGAGGTTACATTGGAAAAAAAAGACAATATCAATGTTCCTAGGAAGAGGGGTGAAGGTCGCAGTGGAATAAAAAGACAATATCAATGTCCCTTGGAAGAGTGGTGGAGGTCGCAGTGGATTATAAAGACAATATCAATGCCCCTTGGAAGAGTGGTGGAGTTCATAGTGGAATAAAAAGACAATATCAATGCCCCGTGGAAGGGACGTGGAGGTCACAGTAGCTTAACAAGACGGTTTTAATGCCCCTTGGAAGAGTCTTGGAGGTCGCAGTGGATTAAAAAGACTATCAAATCCCCTTGGAAGAGTTGTGGAGGTCGCAGTGGAAAAAAAAGACAATATCAATGCCCCTTGGAAGAGTGGTGGAAGTTACAGTTGAATAAAAAGACAATATCAATGCCTCTTGGAAGAGCTGTGGAGTTCAGAGTGCTTTAACCATGCGGTTTTAATGCTCCTTGGAAGAGACTTGGAGGTCACAGAAGCTTATCAAGACTGTTTTAAAGCCCCTTGTAGGAGTAGCAGAGGTCGCAGTGGATTAAAAAGACAATATCAATGCCCCTTGGAACAGTGATGGAGGTTACAGTGGAATAAAAAGACAATATCAATGCCCCTTGGAAAAGTGGTGGAGGTTACAGTGGAATAAAAAAGACAATATCAATGTCCCTTGAAAGAATGGTGGAGGTTACAGTGGAATAAAAAGACAATATCAATGCTCCTTGGAAGAGTGTTGGAGGTTCCAATAAATAAAAAGACAATATCAATGCCCCTTCGAAGAGACGGGAAGGTCACAGTGGAATAAAAAGACAATATTAATGCCCCTTGGAAGAGTGGTGGAGGTCGCAGTAAAATAAAAACACAATATCAATGCCCCTTGGAAGAGTGGTGGAGGTTACAGTGGAATAAAAAGACAATATCAATGCCCCTTGGAAGAGTTGTGGAGTTCACAGTGGTTTAACCAGAAAGTTTTAATGCACCGTGGAATAGACGTGGTGGTCACAGTAGATAAATAAGACGGTTTCAATGCTTCTTGGAAGAGTGGTGGAGGTCGCAGTGGATTAAAAAGACAATATCAATGCCCCTTGGAAGAGTGGTGGAGGTTACAGTGGATTAAAAAGACAATATCAATGCCCCGTGGAAGAGCTGTGGAGTTCACAGTGGTTTAACCAGAAGGTTTTAAGGCACCGTGGAATAGACGTGGAGGTCATAGTAGCTAAACAAGATGTTTTTAATGCACCTTGGGAGAGTGGTGGAAGTCGTAGTGGAATAAAAAGACAATATCAATGCCATTAGAAAGAGTGCTGTAGGTTACAGTGGAGTAAAAAGACAATATCAATGCCTCTTGCAAGAGCTGTGGAGTTCAGAGTGGTTTAAATTGACGGTTTTAATACCCCTTGGAAGGGACGTGGAGGTGACAGTAGCTTATCAAGACAGTTTTAATTCCCCTTGGAAGAGTGGTGGAGGTCGCATAGGATTAAAAAGACAATATGAATGCCCCTTGGAAGAGAGGTGGAGGTCGCAGTGGAATAAAAAGACAATATCAATGCCCTTTGGAAGAGTGGTGGAGGTTACAGTTGAATAAAAAGACAATATCAATGCCCCTTGGAAGAGTGATGGAGGTTACAGTGGAATAAAAAGACAATATCAATGCCCCTTGGAACAGTGGTGGAGGTTACAGTTAAATAAAAAGACTAATATCAATGCCCCATGGTAGAGATGTGGAAGTCACAATAGCTTAACAAGACGGTTTTAATGCCCCTTGGAAGAGTGGTGGAGGTCGCAGTGGATTAAAAAGACAATATCAATGAGCCTTGGAAGAGTTGTGGAGGTCGCAGTGGAATAAAAAGACATTATCAATGCCACTTGGAAGAGTGGTGGAGGTCGCAGTGGTATAAAAAGACAATATCAATACCCCTTGGACGAGTGGTGGAGGTTACAGTGGAATAAAAAGACAATTTCAATGCCCCGTGGAAGAGACGTGGAGGTCACCGTAGCTTAACAAGACGGTTTTAATGCCTCTTGGAGGACTCGTGGAGGTCGCAGTGGAATAAAAAGACAATATCAATGCCCCTTGGAAGAGTGGTGGAGGTTACAGTGGAATAAAAAGACAATTTCAATGCCCCGTGGAAGAGACATGGAGGTCACCGTAGCTTAACAAGACGGTTTTAATGCCTCTTGGAGGACTCGTGGAGGTCGCAGTGGAATAAAAAGACAATATCAATGCCCCTTGGAAGAGTGGTGGAGGTTACAGTGGAATAAAATGACAATAATAATGCCCCTTGGAAGAGCTGTGGAGTTCAGAGTGGTTTAACCAGACGGTTTTAACGCTTCTTGGAAGAGACGTGGAGGTCACAGTAACTTAACAAGACGGTTTTAATGCCCCTTGGAATAGTGGTGGAGGTCGCAGTGGAATAAAAAAACAATATCAATGCCCCTTGGAAGATTGGTGGAGGTTACAGTGGAATAAAAAGACAATATCAATGCCCCTTGGAAGAGCTGTGGAATTCAGAGTGGTTTACCAAATGGTTTTAATGCCCCTTGGAAGAGAAGTTGATGTCACAGTAGCATAAAAAAGACGGTTTTAATGCCCCTTGGAAGAGTGGTGGAGTACGCAGTGGATTAAAAAGACAATATCAATGCCCCTTGGAAGAGTGGTGGAGGTCGCAGTGGAATAAAAAGACAATATCAATGTCCCGTGGAAGGTACGTGGAGGTCACAGTAGCTTAACAAGACAGTTTTAATGCCCCTTGGTAGAGTGGTGGAGGTTGCAGGGGATTAAAAAGACAATATCAATGCCCCTTGGAAGAGCTGTGGAGTTCAGAGTGGTTTAACCAGACGGTTTTAATGCACCATGGAAGAGACGTGGAGGTCACAGTAGCTTAACAAGACTGTTTTAATGCCCCTTGGAAGAGTGGTGGAGGTCGCAGTGGATTAAAAAGACAATATCAATGCCCCTTAGAAGAGAGGTGGAAGTCGCAGTGGAATAAAAAGACAATGTCAATGCCACTTGGAAGTGTTGGAGGTTACAGTGCAATAAAAATACAATATCAATGCCCCGTGGAATAGACATGGACGTGACAGTAGCTTAACAAGATGGCTTTAATGCCCCTTGGAAGAGTGGTGGAGGTTGGAGTGGAATAAAAAGACAATATCAATGCTCATTGGAAGAGTGGTAGAGGTCGCAGTGGAATAGAAAGACAAAATCAATGCCCCGTGGAAGAGATGTGGAGGTCACTGTAGCTTAACAATATGGTTTTAATGCCCCTTGGAAGAGTGGTGGAGGTCGCAGTGGAATAAAAAGACTATGTCAATGACCCTTGGAAGAGTGGTGGAGGTTAGAGTGGAATAAAAGGACAATACAAATGCCCCTTGGAAGAGCTGTGGAGTTCAGAGTGGTTTAACCAGATGGTTCTATTGCCCCTTGGAAGAGATGTCGACGTCACAGTAGAATAACAAAACGGTTTTAATGCCCCTTGGAAGAGTGGTGAAGTTCGCAGTGGATTAAAAAAGACAATATCAATGCCCCTTGGAAGAATGTTGGAGGTCGCAGTAGAATAAAAAGACAATATCAATGCCCAGTGGAAGAGTGGTGGAGGTCGCAGTGGAATAAAAAGACAATATCAATTCCCCGTGGAAGGGACGTGGAGTTCACAGTAGCTTAACAATACGGTTTTAATGCCCTTTGGAAGAGTGGTGGAGGTCGCAGTGGAATAAAAAGACAATATCAATGCCCCTTCGAAGAGTTGTGGAGGTTACAGTGGAATAAAAAGACAATAATAATGCCCCTTGGAAGAGCTGTGGAGTTCAGAGTGGTATAACCAGACGGTTTTAACTCTCCTTGGTTGAGACGTGGAGGTCTCATTAACTTAACAAGACGGGTTTAATGCCACATGGAGGAGTGATGGAGGTCGCAGTGGAATAAAAAAACAATATCAATGCCCCTTGGAAGATTGGCGGAGGTTACAGTGGAATAAAAAGAAAAAATCAATGCCCGGTGGAAGAGATGTGGAGTTCACTGTAGCTGAACAATATTGTTTTAATGCCCCTTGGAAGAGTGGTGGAGGTCGCAGTGGAATAAAAAGACAATGTCAATGACCCTTGGAAGAGTGGTGGAGGTTACAGTGGAATAAAAAGACAATACAAATGCCGCTTGGAAGAGCTGTGGAGTTCAGAGTGGTTTAACCAGATGGTTTTAATGCCCCTTGGAAGAGAAGTCGACGTCACAGTAGCTTAACAAGACGGTTTTAATGCCCCTTGGAAGAGTGGTGGAGTTCGCAGTGGATTAGAAAAGACAATATCAATGCCCCTTAAAAGAGTGGTGGAGGTCGCAGTGGAATAAAAAGACAATATCAATGCCTCTTGCAAGAGCTGTGGAGTTCAGAGTGGTTTAACGAGACGGTTTTAATGCCCCTTGGAAGAGACGTGGAGGTTACAGTATCTTATCAAAACTGTTTTAATGCCCCTTAGAAGAGTGGTGGAGGTCGCAGTGGAATAAAAAGACAATATCAATTCCACTTGAAAGAGATGTGGAGGTCGCAGTGGAATAAAAAGACAATATCAATGCCTCGTGAAAGAGACTTTGAGGTCACAGTAGCTTAACAAGATGGTTTTAATGCCCCTTGGAAGAGAGGTAGAGGTCGCAGTGGAAAAAAAAGACAATATCTATGCCCCCTGGAAGAGTGGTGGAGGTTACAGTGGAATAAAAAGACAATATCAATGACCCTTGGAAGAGCTGTGGAATTCAGAGTGGTTTACCAAATGGTTTTAATGCCCCTTGGAAGAGAAGTTGATGTCACAGTAGCATAAAAAAGACGGTTTTAATGCCCCTTGGAAGAGTGGTGGAGTACGCAGTGGATTAAAAAGACAATATCAATGCCCCTTGGAAGAGTGGTGGAGGTCGCAGTGGAATAAAAAGACAATATCCATGTCCCGTGGAAGGTACGTGGAGGTCACAGTAGCTTAACAAGACGGTTTTAATGCCCCTTGGTAGAGTGGTGGAGGTTGCAGGGGATTAAAAAGACAATATCAATGCCCCTTGGAAGAGCTGTGGAGTTCAGAGTGGTTTAACCAGACGGTTTTAATGCACCATGGAAGAGACGTGGAGGTCACAGTAGCTTAACAAGACTGTTTTAATGCCCCTTGGAAGAGTGGTGGAGGTCGCAGTGGATTAAAAAGACAATATCAATGCCCCTTAGAAGAGAGGTGGAAGTCGCAGTGGAATAAAAAGACAATGTCAATGCCACTTGGAAGTGTTGGAGGTTACAGTGCAATAAAAATACAATATCAATGCCCCGTGGAATAGACATGGACGTGACAGTAGCTTAACAAGATGGCTTTAATGCCCCTTGGAAGAGTGGTGGAGGTTGGAGTGGAATAAAAACACAATATCAATGCTCATTGGAAGAGTGGTAGAGGTCGCAGTGGAATAGAAAGACAAAATCAATGCCCCGTGGAAGAGATGTGGAGGTCACTGTAGCTTAACAATATGGTTTTAATGCCCCTTGGAAGAGTGGTGGAGGTCGCAGTGGAATAAAAAGACTATGTCAATGACCCTTGGAAGAGTGGTGGAGGTTAGAGTGGAATAAAAGGACAATACAAATGCCCCTTGGAAGAGCTGTGGAGTTCAGAGTGGTTTAACCAGATGGTTCTATTGCCCCTTGGAAGAGATGTCGACGTCACAGTAGAATAACAAAACGGTTGTAATGCCCCTTGGAAGAGTGGTGAAGTTCGCAGTGGATTAAAAAAGACAATATCAATGCCCCTTGGAAGAATGTTGGAGGTCACAGTAGAATAAAAAGACAATATCAATGCCCAGTGGAAGAGTGGTGGAGGTCGCAGTGGAATAAAAAGACAATATCAATTCCCCGTGGAAGGGACGTGGAGTTCACAGTAGCTTAACAATACGGTTTTAATGCCCCTTGGAAGAGTGGTGGAGGTCGCAGTGGAATAAAAAGACAATATCAATGCCCCTTCGAAGAGTGGTGGAGGTTACAGTGGAATAAAAAGACAATAATAATGCCCCTTGGAAGAGCTGTGGAGTTCAGAGTGGTATAACCAGACGGTTTTAACTCTCCTTGGTTGAGACGTGGAGGTCTCATTAACTCAACAAGACGGGTTTAATGCCACATGGAGGAGTGATGGAGGTCGCAGTGGAATAAAAAAACAATATCAATGCCCCTTGGAAGATTGGTGGAGGTTACAGTGGAATAAAAAGAAAAAATCAATGCCCGGTGGAAGAGATGTGGAGTTCACTGTAGCTGAACAATATTGTTTTAATGCCCCTTGGAAGAGTGGTGGAGGTCGCAGTGGAATAAAAAGACAATGTCAATGACCCTTGGAAGAGTGGTGGAGGTTACAGTGGAATAAAAAGACAATACAAATGCCGCTTGGAAGAGCTGTGGAGTTCAGAGTGGTTTAACCAGATGGTTTTAATGCCCCTTGGAAGAGAAGTCGACGTCACAGTAGCTTAACAAGACGGTTTTAATGCCCCTTGGAAGAGTGGTGGAGTTCGCAGTGGATTAGAAAAGACAATATCAATGCCCCTTAAAAGAGTGGTGGAGGTCGCAGTGGAATAAAAAGACAATATCAATGCCTCTTGCAAGAGCTGTGGAGTTCAGAGTGGTTTAACGAGACGGTTTTAATGCCCCTTGGAAGAGACGTGGAGGTTACAGTATCTTATCAAAACTGTTTTAATGCCCCTTAGAAGAGTGGTGGAGGTCGCAGTGGAATAAAAAGACAATATCAATTCCACTTGAAAGAGATGTGGAGGTCGCAGTGGAATAAAAAGACAATATCAATGCCTCGTGAAAGAGACTTTGAGGTCACAGTAGCTTAACAAGATGGTTTTAATGCCCCTTGGAAGAGAGGTAGAGGTCGCAGTGGAAAAAAAAGACAATATCTATGCCCCCTGGAAGAGTGGTGGAGGTTACAGTGGAATAAAAAGACAATATCATTGACCCTTGGAAGAGTGGTGGAGGTTGCAGTGGAATAAAAAGACAATATTAATGCCCCTTGGAAGAGCGGTGGAGGTCGCAGTTTAATAAAAAGACAATATCAATGCCCCTTGGAAGAGTTGTAGAGGTTACAGTGCAATAAAAATACAATTTCAATGCCCCTTGGAAGAGCTGTGGAGTTCACAGTGGTTTAACCAGAAGGTTTTAAGACACCGTGGAATTGACGTGGAGGTCACAGTAGCTAAATAAGACGGTTATAATGCTTCTTGGAAGAGAGATGGAGGTTGCATTGGATTAAAAAGACAAAATCAATGCCCCTTGGAAGAGTGGTGGAGGTTACAGTGGAATAAAAACACAATATCAATGCCTCTAGCAAGAGCTGTGGAGTTCAGAGAGGTTTAAATTGATGGTTTTAATGCCCCTTGGAAGAGACGTGGAGGTCACAGTAGCTTAACAAGACGGTTTTAATGCCCCTTGGAAGAGTGGTGGAGGTCGCAGTGGATTAAAAAGAAAATAACAATGACCCTTAGAGGAGTTGTGGAGGTTACATTGGAAAAAAAAGACAATATCAATGTTCCTAGGAAGAGGGGTGAAGGTCGCAGTGGAATAAAAAGACAATATCAATGTCCCTTGGAAGAGTGGTGGAGGTCGCAGTGGATTATAAAGACAATATCAATGCCCCTTGGAAGAGTGGTGGAGTTCATAGTGGAATAAAAAGACAATATCAATGCCCCGTGGAAGGGACGTGGAGGTCACAGTAGCTTAACAAGACGGTTTTAATGCCCCTTGGAAGAGTCTTGGAGGTCGCAGTGGATTAAAAAGACTATCAAATCCCCTTGGAAGAGTTGTGGAGGTCGCAGTGGAAAAAAAAGACAATATCAATGCCCCTTGGAAGAGTGGTGGAAGTTACAGTTGAATAAAAATACAATATCAATGCCTCTTGGAAGAGCTGTGGAGTTCAGAGTGCTTTAACCATGCGGTTTTAATGCTCCTTGGAAGAGACTTGGAGGTCACAGAAGCTTATCAAATCAAAGAGCCTCGGCACTCAAACGTCCTTTTGCAAGAGAAAATTTATTGACTTTGTGAAATAAATCTGCACACAGAAATAACACCAACAAAACGTTTCGGTCTTAGCGACCTTCTTCAGTTGACTGTAGAAAATAGGACAATGTCATAGACAATTAGATACGGTATGATACAAATATCATTTCTATACAACATAGTGAAAAAAAAGCATATCATAAGTAGTGAAACAGAAATTTTTCCCATTATATTATAAAATTGTGCATAGTAATGCATAAGTGAAATATATAGCACAGGGATATACAGTATAATATTCCATAATATGTAGGGAAATCACAACGAAGGGGGGAGGGGGGGGGAGAAGAAGGACCGGGAGGAGGGGACAAAGGTATGGAGCACGAAGGTATAAGGGGAAGGGGAAGCAAAAACACAAGACAGCTGGCAGAAGTGGGCACATACCGGGTAATTCTGCGAGAAATGTGAGTAATGAGTGGGTCCCAATAGGGCTGCCTATAGGTGAGAAGGTGAAAAGAAGTCAGAGGCAAGGATCTCACAGGGTGCACCAGAAAGGCATGCTGTACCGAGGGTTACCTGCTAGGAAGCGCGTGGGGGCATGGACATCACAACGCGGTCTCCACCGCTAGTTGGAGTAACCATGTGTGCAGGGAGGGAGGTAAATAAAGGGTCTAGACGCGCGAATCCTAAACGCCGGATCGCGTGTACCGGAAGTGTAAGACCACGCGGCCGGAAATGACGTCTGCGGGTCACCATGTGCGTTCCACAGAGGGAGAGCGCACACCGGAAGTCCCCGTAAGAAGCGAACAGGAAGTGACGTCTGCGGGTCACCGTCTGCGTTCCACAGAGGGAGAGCGCAAACCGGAAGTACCGGTTAGAAGCGAACAGGAAGTGACGAAAGCCGGTGCGTTCCATGGAGGGATCACTTGCGTTCCAGGATGATGTATACAGCCAGGGGAGGGAAACAACGAGAGGCATGGATGGAAAACGAAGGGGAGGAGGGAGAGGACCACAGTATAGGGTGAATCTGTAATAGAAGAAACAAAAATTAGAGCGCACATGCGAACTACCATAAACACGTCAATAGACATGGTGGCACAATGATGACAGGGTAACACTGTGAAAACCATAATAAATAATAATAAATGATGATAAACAAATAATAAAATGAATAATAAAATGAATATTGGAAATTGTGTATAAGTAAAAACAGGATTTTTTTGGACACAAAAATGACATAAAAGTCTCTCAGGCCCACATGCATGGGGTAATCCACCGCGAAAGAGGACCCAGGTGACAGCACTTTAGGAGGT
This sequence comes from Phyllobates terribilis, assembly GCF_046119375.1. NCBI lineage: Eukaryota > Metazoa > Chordata > Amphibia > Anura > Dendrobatidae > Phyllobates > Phyllobates terribilis. Next base: position 12,426,924 of record NW_027362784.1, on the reverse strand, counting down.
GTAATGTAGTAGCTGTCTATAAACAGATGTGGGAGCAGGGGAGATTTTAGTTAAAGGAGAGGAGGTCGTATTCCCTATTCAATCCCCTGGGGGAAAGAGTGTCCAGTGTGTGGATCCAGAAGGCTTCCCTCTGTTTAAGGAGTAGGATCCTTTCTCCACCGCGGCGTGGTGGTGCCACTTGTTCCAGAACCTGGAACCTGAGTTGGGAGATGTTGTGTCCTGAAGTAATGAAATGATAGGGGATTGGTAAAAGTAGATTTTTACACCTGACCGTAGACTTGTGTTTTGAAATTCTGTCACGGATTGGTTGCGTGGTTTCGCCTACATAAAGGAGGCCGCATGGACATTTAATGAGGTAGACGACAAAGAGCTGTCACAGGTGAAATACCCTTTGATAGTGTATTTTCTACCGGTGTGTGGATGGTGAATTGAGTTCCCTTTAGTAACATTGTTACACTGCCTACAGTGAAGGCAAGGGAAAGTGCCAGTTTTGGGTTGTTGAAGGAAGCGTTGTGTCGAAAGAGACTTATTAGTACCAATGTCAGCTCTGACAAGTGAATCCCTCAAGTTGGGGGCCCGTTTAAAGCAGGGCATAAAAGGCCTTTGAAAGCCCGTGATAGAGGGATAACCAGTGCGCAGAATGCCCCAATGTCTCCGTATGGTTTTATGCAACACATAGGCAAATGGATGGAAAGTGTGGACAAAAGGGATACGATGGGAGTTATCAGGGTTTGCACGGGACGATTCGCCAGAGGATTGGAGAAGCGCTTGTGGATAGCCCCTGTTAGTGAATTTGCGATTCATCTCATGAAGTCTGTGTTGGCGGGTGACGGGATCGGACACTATGCGTTCTACCCTCTTGAATTGGGATCTGGGTATGGATTTCTTGACATGCACAGGGTGGTTACTGGTATAATGCAGCAGTCCGTTGCGGTCCGTGGGCTTAGAATATAGGTCCGTGGTGAGAACGCCATTCTCATCTTTGATGACCAGCGTGTCAAGGAAGCTAATCTGGTGTAGGTCATATGTAATGGTAAATGTAAGGTCAGGCCATGCAGAGTTGAGATCAGTAAAAAATGAGTCTAGTGTAGATGAAGGACCATCCCAGATACAAAAAATGTCATCAATGAATCTCTTCCAGACCACAGAATGTGACTGGAAGAGAGGATGGGCGTAGACGACGTCGGTCTCAAAGGCCGCCATATAGCAATTGGCGTAAGGTGGTGCCACATTAGAGCCGATCGCTGTGCCTTTTATTTGCAGGTAGTATCTATCTTGAAATAAGAAATAGTTTTTGTGAAGAATGATGGATAACAGGTCAATCACAAGGTCAGTAATCTGTGGGTCTGTATGGAACTGGGTCAAGAGAGACTTGACTGTGTGAATACCCATGTCATGAGGGATAGACGTATAGAGACTCCTCACATCCAGTGAAACCAAAAGGGCAGATGGAGATATCTGTCTGTGTTCGGCCAAAATCTTAAGAAAAGAGCCCGTATCCAATAGAAATGAGGGGCTTTTCTGGATGAGAGGAGTGATTATTTTCTCCACAAAAATGGAGAGGGGGGAGAACAATGAGTCTGTCGAGGCCACAATGGGACGACCCGGGGGTTCAATAAGACTTTTGTGTATCTTTGGTAGGACATAGAACACCGGAGTAATGGGACTAATTTTAGTGAGGTATTCACTCGTCTTGGTATCAATAGTCCTAGCATTAAGGTGACGCTCCATAGTGTCGCGTATCAGAACCCTGAACTCGGGGGTAGGGTCCCGAGATAGCTGATGGTAGGTGGTGGTGTCACTTATCAAGACTGTTTTAAAGCCCCTTGGAGGAGTAGCAGAGGTCGCAGTGGATTAAAAAGACAATATCAATGCCCCTTGGAAGAGTGGTGGAGGTTACAGTGGAATAAAAAGACAATATCAATACCCCTTGGAAAAGTGGTGGAGGTTACAGTGGAATAAAAAAGACAATATCAATGTCCCTTGGAAGAATGGTGGAGGTTACAGTGGAATAAAAAGACAATATCAATGCCCCTTGGAAGAGTGGTGGAGGTTCCAATAAATAAAAAGACAATATCAATGCCCCTTCGAAGAGACGGGAAGGTCACAGTGGAATAAAAAGACAATATTAATGCCCCTTGGAAGAGTGGTGGAGGTCGCAGTAAAATAAAAACACAATATCAATGCCCCTTGGAAGAGTGGTGGAGGTTACAGTGGAATAAAAAGACAATATCAATGCCCCTTGGAAGAGCTGTGGAGTTCACAGTGGTTTAACCAGAAAGTTTTAATGCACCGTGGAATAGACGTGGAGGTCACAGTAGATAAATAAGACGGTTTCAATGCTTCTTGGAAGAGTGGTGGAGGTCGCAGTGGATTAAAAAGACAATATCAATGCCCCTTGGAAGAGTGGTGGAGGTTACAGTGGATTAAAAAGACAATATCAATGCCCCGTGGAAGAGCTGTGGAGTTCACAGTGGTTTAACCAGAAGGTTTTAAGGCACCGTGGAATAGACGTGGAGGTCATAGTAGCTAAACAAGATGTTTTTAATGCACCTTGGGAGAGTGGTGGAAGTCGTAGTGGAATAAAAAGACAATATCAATGCCATTAGAAAGAGTGCTGTAGGTTACAGTGGAGTAAAAAGACAATATCAATGCCTCTTGCAAGAGCTGTGGAGTTCAGAGTGGTTTAAATTGACGGTTTTAATGCACCTTGGAAGAGACGTGCAGTACACAGTAGCTTAACAATATGGTTTAATGCCCCTTGGAAGAGTGGTGGAGGTCGCAGTGGAATAAAAAGACAATATCAATGCCCCTTGGAAGAGTTTTGGAGGTTACAATGGAATAAAAAGACAATAATAATTCCCCTTGGAAGAGCTGTGGAGCTCAGAGTGGTATAACCAGACGGTTTTAATGCTCCTTGGAAGAGACGTGGAGGTCACAGTAACTTAACAAGACGGTGTTAATGCACTTGGAAGAGTGGTGGAGGTCGCAGTGGAATAAAAAAACAATATCAATGCCCCTTGGAAGATTGGTGGAGGTTACAGTGGAATAAAAAGACAATATCAATGCCCCGTGTAAGAGAAGTGGAGGTCACTGTAGCTTAACAATATTGTTTTAATGCCCCTTGGAAGAGTGGTGGAGGTCGCAGTGGAATAAAAAGACAATGTCAATGCCCCTTGGAAGAGTGGTGGAGGTTAGAGTGGAATAAAAGGACAATACAAATGCCCCTTGGAAGAGCTGTGGAGTTCAGAGTGGTTTGACTAGATGGTTTTAATGCCCCTTGGAAGAGAAGTCGACGTCAGTGGTGGAGGTTACAGTGGAATAGAAAGACAAAATCAATGCCCTGTGTAAGAAACTTGGAGGTCACAGTAGCTTAATAAGACGGTTTTAATGCCCCTTGGAAGAGTGGTGGAGTTCGCAGTGGATTAGAAAAGACAATATCAATGCCCCTTGGAAGAGTGGTGGAGGTCGCAGTGGAATAAAAAGACAATATCAATGCCCCGTGAAAGAGTGGTGGAGGTCGCAGTGGAATAAAAAGACAATATCAGTGCCCCGTGGAAGGGACGTGGAGGTCACAGTAGCTTCACAAGACGGTTTTAATGCCCCTTGGAAGAGAGGTGGAGGTCGCAGTGGATAAAAAAGACAATATCAAAGCCCCTTGGAAGAGTGGTTGAGGTCGCAGTGAAAAACAGAGACAATATCAATGCCCTTTGGAAGAGTGGTGGAGGTTACAGTCGAAAAAAAAGACAATATCAATGCCTCTTGGAAAAGCTGTGGAGCACAGAGTGGTTTAACCAGACGGTTTAATGCCCCTTGTAAGAAACGTGGAGGTCACAGTAGCTTATCAAGACTGTTTTCATGCCCCTTGGAACCTTGGAAAAGTGGTGGAGGTCGCAGTGGATTAAAAAGACAATATCTATGCCCCTTGGAAGAGTGGTGGAGGTTACAGTGGAATAAAAAGACAATATCAATGACCCTTGGAAAAGTGGTGGAGGTTGCAGTGGAATAAAAAGACAATATTAATGCCCCTTGGAAGAGTGGTGGAGGTCGCAGTAAAATAAAAAGACAATATCAATGCCCCTTGGAAGAGTGGTGGAGGTTACAGTGGAATAAAAAGACAATATCAATGCCCCTTGGAAGAGCTGTGGAGTTCACAGTGGTTTAACCAGAAGGTTTTAAGACACCGTGGAATAGACGTGGAGGTCACAGTACCTAAACAAGACGGTATTAATGCTTCTTGGAAGAGAGATGGAGGTCGCAGTGGATTAAAAAGACAAAATCAATGCCCCTTGGAAGAGTGGTGGAGGTTACAGTGGAATAAAAAGACAATATCAATGCCTGTTGCAAGAGCTATGAAATTCAGAGTGGTTTAAATTGACGGTTTTAATGCCCCTTGGAAGAGACGTGGAGGTCACAGTAGCTTAACAAGACGGTTTTAATGCCCCTTGGAAAAGTGGTGGAGGTCGCAGTGGATTAAAAAGACATTATCGATGCCCCTTGGAAGAGTGGTGGAGGTCGCAGTGGAATAAAAAGAAAATATCAATGCCCCTTAGAAGAGTGGTGGAGGTTACAGTGGAAAAAAAAGACAATATCAATGTTCCTTGGAAGAGGGGTGAAGGTCGCAGTGGAATAAAAAGACAATATGAATGTCCCTTGGAAGAGTGGTGGAGGTCGCAGTGGATTAAAAAGACAATATCAATGCCCCTTGGAAGAGTGGTGGAGGCCGCAGTGGAATAAAAAGACAATAACAATGCCCTGTGGAAGAGATGTGGAGGTCACAGTAGCTTAACAAGATGGTTTTAATGCCCCTTAGAACAGTGGTGGAGGTTACAGTGGAATAAAAGACAATATCAATGCCCTTTGGAAGAGTGGCAGAGGTCGCAGTGGAATAAAAAGACAATATCAATGCCCCTTGGAAGAGTGGTGGAGGTCGCAATGTAATAACCTCACTGGTCCATCCTCTGCATAACTTCTCTGCTTGCTGTGTCTGCTGTAATCTAATGCTCTACTTTACTGATTCACCTCACTGGTACATGCTCTGCATAACTTCTCTGCTTGCTGTGTCTGCTGTAATCTAATGCTCTGCTTTGCTGATTCACCTCACTGGTACATGCTCTGCATAATTTCTCTGCTTGCTGTGTCTGCTGTAATCTAATGCTCTGCTTTGCTGATTCACCTCACTGGTATATGCTCTGCATAACTTCTCTGCTTTATCTGTCCCACTCCATTCAATACCCACATATGTCTGTCCCTTCCCCACTATCTTATCTGATTTTTAGAGGTGCTAAACTGCAGAGACTAGAGTCCTAGCTCTGTGTTTGATCACCCAGCCATCTCCTGGTGAGATGACCCGCTGCTAATTTAGCCATATGCAGCTCCCACAATGCCCTTCACCTGATAGTTTAATGTGCCCTATATATTTAGAAGCTCTGTAAGGGGTGCACGCGTGCTGAGGTGTGCACGCATCTTCTTGTGCAAAGTGGCTTCGGAGATAAGTGGCAGTTATTTCAGAGGCAGTTAGTCAGGGTAAGAGTCAGGTAACCAACACTTTGACCACTTACTCTATTTTAACTATGTTTCTGTTAGCTCTCACTTTTTCCTCTATAGTCCTCCACTTTCTAGTAACCCCTCAAATCCCTACACCTAGTAAGAAACTCTTCATCTCTCCCTCCATCCTCCCCATTCATCTCACCTCCTCCTCCAAATTATTCCTAAACATTCAATCCTGGATCTCCAAACACAGACAGCCACCTCATGCTCTCTCTTGCTCCCACCTGCTAACACTTTCTCTGCTCCTCCTCACTGCTGGAGATATCTCTCCAAATCCTGGTCCTCCTCGCCATATCCCCACAGTTACTTCTTCCTCCTATCCACGACCTTCCACAAACTGTCGCAACCCTTCTAACCTCATACCCATCCAACCAATCCCCACTCCCTTAGTTGCTCTAACAGGAGCTCTATGGAACGCTCGCTCTGTCTGCAACAAACTTTCCTTCATCCACGATCTTTTCATTTCAAACAAACTTTCCTTTCTCGCCATCACTGAAACCTGGCTCACCCCCTCTGACACAGCCTCCCCAGCTGCACTTTCATATGGCGGATTCCACCTTTCCCACACCCCCCGCCCCAACGGCAAACATGGCAGAGGCGTAGGTTTTCTCTTATCAGAACACTGCGCTTTCACCCAAATCCCACTGCCACCCTCCGTTACACTCCCCTCTTTTGATGTGCACTGTGTGCGCATCTATTCCCCCTCCAACCTCCAACTGGCCGTCGTTTACTGACCCCCAGGGCAAGCCACCACCTTCTTAGACCACTTCACCACCTGGCTGCTTCACTTCCTCTCCACTGACATCCCCACTATCATAATGGGTGACTTCAACATCCTCATTAACACTTGATACTCATCTGTCTCTAAGTTCCTATCTCTCACTTCCTCCTTCGGACTCACTCAATGGTCTTCCACACCCACCCACAATGATGGCAACACACTGGACCTCATCTTCACCCGCCTCTGTTCCCTATCTAACCTCTCTAACTCACCTCTACCTCTCTCTGATCACAGCCTACTTACATTCTCTTCTCTCTCCTCCCCGGGGCAACCATTCCCCACTCCACAAACTTGCATACCCTCGCAGAAATCTCAAACACCTTGACTTACACTCACTCTCTGAATCCCTCCTCCCTCTTACAGACATAAATTCCTTACACGATGCAGACGTTGCTGCTGCTTCATATAACACCACAATAGCTGCAGCTCTAGATTCGATCGCCCTTCTCACACACACCACATCTCGCACATTCAACAGGCAACCCTGGCACACTAAACTTACTAAAGAACTGCGCCGGGCCTCCAGGGTTGAGGAGCGGAGATGGAAAAGGTCTCACTCCATCGAGCACTTCATCGCATTCAAGCAATCCCTCACTAATTTCAAGTCCGCACTCACTACAGCAAAACAAACCTACTTCTCATATTCTCCCTATCTCACAACCCTAAACAGCTATTTAACTCTTTCAACTCTCTCCTTCGTCCCCCAGCACCTCCTCACTCTTCTCTCATCTCAGCCGACGACTTTGCCTCATTCTTCAAACAGAAGATTGACACCATCAGACAAAACTTTTGCCTAAAGTCCACACAACCCCTCCTCATATCTATTCAACCCTCCTCCTACAAACCCCACTTCTCCACCATTACAGAAGGTCAAGTCTCCTCTTTACTCTCCAAATCACACCTCACCACCTGCGAACTTGACCCAATCCCATCCCATCTCATCACTAACCTTACCACAGTCTTCATCCCAACCCTAACCCACCTCTTCAATCTGTCACTAACAACCGGTGTCTTCACCTCATGTTTCAAACATGCCGCAATCACACCCATCCTCAAAAAGCCATCCCTTGACCCTTCCTCTCTGACTAGCTACCGCCCCATATCACTCCTCCCCTTTGCCTCAAAACTACTAGAACAACATGTCCACCTTGAACTGTCCTCCCACCTCTCCTCCTGCTGCCTCTTCGACCGCCTGCAATCTGGCTTCCGACCGCATCACTCGACTGAAACTGCCCTGACCAAAGTCACCAACGACCTACTAAATGCCAAATCCAAGCGACACTACTCCATCCTCCTCCTTCTGGACCTGTCATCTGCCTTTGACACAGTGAACCATTCCCTCTTACTCCAGATTCTCTCATCTCTTGGCATCACTGACTTGGCTCTATCTTGGATCTCCTCATTCTTAACAGACAGGACATTCAGAGTCTCCCACTCACGCACCATCTCCTCATCTCGCCCCCTATCTGTCGGTGTCCCCCAAGGTTCAGTTCTAGGACCTCTGCTCTTCTCCATCTACACCTTTGGCCTGGGACAGCTCATAGAGTATCACGGTTTTCAGTATCACCTCTATGCTGACGACACACAGATCTACAAGCAAAACGAAAACCGCAGACGCGGCGGACAGAGCTGAGCAAAGCGAAAACCGCAGACGCGGCGGACAGAGCTGAGCAAAGCGAAAACCGCAGACGCAGAGGGAACAGGACTCTGTTCACATGGAACAGACTAGAAGGGAAAGGCAGAACCAGATACCCACAGGGTATTTGCAGAGAAGTAGCGAGTGGACCACAAACTCACAAACGGAAGTACAGTGACAACGAGCAGGAGTTAGGTAGGAGTTCAGACTCTGCAGAAAAAGGAAAGGAACGGACATAGAGGAAAAACAGGTAAAGGATAGGAGAGAGTTCAGACTGGAACTGAGTGTACGGAAGAGACTGACACTGCAGCGGGATACAGGAGCAGGTCTGGGAATACGGCCCCCAGAGAGGCGGGACGAACAGGCAAGGAGCGTGTTCAGACTGGCCTGGAAATACAGCCTCCAGGAAGGCGGAACAAACAGGCAAGGAACGAGTACAGACTGCAGGTTAAGCTACACAGATAGGACACAGTACAGACATGGGAACAGATAAAGCCAACTGACAGGGCAAGATGCTCAGGCATGGGTTAATTGGAGCAGCTGTTTTAAATACCAGGTGACAGACAGCAATAGGCTGAGGACGCACAAGGGGTGTGCCTGCAGCAGGTACAAAAAGCAGGAAGTGATCGGGCGCCGCCCTTAAGCAGCTGACACAGAGGCAAACAGACAGCATGGAGGGAAGCCAGAGAGACACCCTGGACTGGAGATCAAGTGCGCGCTCTTGCACAGTGGGAGATGGACCACTATGCAAGGACGCCGCCAGGTATGTTACAGTACCCCCCCCCTTTACGCCCCCTCTTCTTCAGGCCTGCCAGAATGTTCCGCAGGGAATTCGAGGACCAATCCTTCACTTCAAGGAGATCACTTCCACTGTCCACTGGAGAAACTGGTCTCATCTGGTTAGCTAGGATGCTACCTCTTATCCAGCCATCCTCAGCAACAGACAAAACGGGTGGAGTACCAGGAACAGCACACAGGGAAGTCTCTCTCCACTTATTATCAGGTAGCACCCCAGAGGGTTCAGGAGACAACTGGAAGTCCTCCGCCGGGTTGGAGGGGTGCAGAGACTCGGGGGTAACCTCTGCTTCGGGGTACATCTTGTCAAGCTCACAGGATGAAATGTGCGAGGTATCAGGTACAAGGTGTAGAAAAGTCCCTGTTACCTTGTTATCTGGTGGTACCCAGGAGGATTCAGGAAACAACTGGGGATCCTCCGCCGGGTCATAATAGTGCAGAGACTCGGGGGTAACCTCTGCTTCGGAGTACACTAGGTCAGACTCGCTAGATGAAGCGGGCGAGGCATCAGGTACCGAGTATAGAAAAGTACCTATCCATTCGTTATCAGGTAGCACCCCGAATGGTTCAGGAGACAACTGGAGCTCCTCCGCCTGGTTGGAGGGGTGTAGAGACTCAGGGATAACCTCCGCTTCGGAGTACACTAAGTCGGACTCACTGGAAGAAGCGGCCGAGGTAACAGGTACCGAGTATAGGAGAGTCTCAGTCCATTCGCTATCAGGTAGCACTCCGAAGGGTTCAGGAGACAACTGGAGGTCCTCCGCCTGGTCGGAGGGGTGTAGAGACTCGGGGATAACCTCTGCTTCGGAGTACACTAGGTCGGACTCACTGGAAGAAGCGGCCGAGGTAACAGGTACCGAGTATAGGAAAGTCTCTGTCCATTCGCTATCAGGTAGCACCCCGAAGGGTTCAGGAGACAACTGGAGGTCCTCCGCCTGGTCGGAGGAGTGTAGAGACTCGGGAATAACCTCTGCTTCGAGGTACATCTTGTCAAATTCACAGGAAGAAATAGACGGGTTATCAGGTACAGGGTGAGAAAAAGTCACTGTCTCTTTGTTATCTGGTGGTACCCCGGAGGAGTCAGGAAACAACTGGAGGTCCTCTGCCGGGTCAGAAGAGTGCAGAGGCTCGGGGAAAACATCTGCTTCAGAGTACACTAGGTCGGACTCACTGGACGAAGCAGACGAGGTATCGGGTACCGAGTATTGGAAAGTCTCTGTCCATTCACCACCAGGTGGCACCCCGAAGGGTTCTGGAGACAACTGAAGGTCCTCCGCCTGGTCAGAGGGGTGTAGAGACTCATAGGTAACCTCTGCTTCAGAGTACACTAGGTCGGACTCACTGGACGAAGCAAGCGAGGTATCAGATCCAGGATATAGGAAAGTCTCTGTCCATTTACCACCAGGTGGCACCCCGAAGGGTTTTGGAGACAACTGGAGGTCCTCCGCCTGGTCGGAGGGGTGTAGAGACTCGGGAGTAACCTCTGCTTCGGAGTACACTAGGTGGGACTCACTGGACGAAGCGAGCAAGGTATCAGGTACTGAGTATAGGAAAGTCTCTGTCCTTTCGCTACCAGGTAGCACCCCGAAGGGCTCAGGAGACAACTGGAGGTCCTCCGCCAGGTCGGAGGGGTGAAGAGACTCATGGGTAACCTCTGCTTCAGAGTACACTAGGTCGGACTCACTGGATGAAGCAGCCGAGGTATCAGGTACCGAGTATAGGAAAGTCTCTGTCCATTCGCTACCAGGTAGCACCCCAAAGTATTCAGGAGACAACTGGAGATCCTCCGCCTGATCGGAGGGGTGTAGAGACTCAGGGGTAACCTCTGCTTCGGAGAACACTAGGTCGGACTCACTGGACGAAGCGGGCGAGGTATCAGGTGCAGGGTATAGGGAAGTCTCTCTCCAATTGTCCTCAAGTGGTATCCCGGGGGATTCAGGAGGCAACAGGGGGTCCTCCGGTGTGAATTCTGGGTGGGCAGCAGTCTCTTCGGACAGGAGAACTGGTGCACTACCCACGCATATTACCCGTTGGGGCTTCTCCAGGATACAGGGAGATGAAGCTTCAGTAGGGACTTCAAGGTTGGGGTCAGGAGGTCTCAGGGAGGACAGACCCTGGCGTGACGGCTTGCCTCTACGTCTAGCACGTCTGGACTGCCTCTTGAGGTTGGGAGAAGTATTCCGGAGAGTGTAGTCACCCTGTGAGGATTCTGGGTGGGCAGTAGTCTCATTGGGCTGGAGGACTATTGCGCTACCCACACACATTACCCATCGGGGCTGCTCCGGGATACTGGGAAGTGAAGCTTCAGCAGGAGCCTCTGGGTTAGGATCATCGAAGACCATTAGAAAGGCCACCAGGAAGGCCATTATGTCTAGGACGATAGGATCCTGTGCGTCCCACAGGGGAATGATCCAATTCAAGGCATCACCCGCTAGGTAAGACATCATGAATCCCACCTTAACCCGATCTGTGGGAAAACATAGAGGGTAGAACTTGAAGTGTAGCATGCATTGCTCCACAAATGCACGACTCTGTCTTGGATCCCCATAGTAACGTGGCGGATCCGCAGGAACGAGAGCTGCTAGATCCATCTGGACGGGTGCGTAATTCGCCTGGAACTCAGCTAAAGAAAAAAAATGTATTTATTTATTTTTAATGCACGTATGCGCTGGAAAACATCTCAGAGAGTGAAGGCCGTGGGGCTCAACGGGAACAATGGCCTGAGCATGCTGTAATGCACATGCCCGAACTGACTGGCGTGTGCATGTTTATGTAGTGATTCCACTGTGCCATGAACCGGAGAGTGCCTGAAGGGGCATAACTAAGTATCTGCCCGATCCGACCAAGGTCGCACGACGGCATACGACGCCAGTGCACCAGGGAGGAACCGAGCAGAGGAACCAGGGTCTACTCCAGGTCAGACTCCGGACACGGCTGTTGACCCACACCGGAGAATACAGGAACAGGCAGACTAGAGCGCAGGCTGGGTAGGGTCCAGTACAGACTGGGAGACAAATTCGAAACCGCAGACGCGGTGGACAGGGCCGAGCAAAGCGAAACCGCAGATGCGGCGGACAGAGCTGAGCAAAGCGAAAACCGCAGACGCGGCGGACAGAGCTGAGCAAAGCGAAAACCGCAGACGCGGCGGACAGAGCTGAGCAAAGCGAAAACCGCAGACGCGGCGGACAGAGCTGAGCAAAGCGAAAACCGCAGACGAGGCGGACTGAGCTGAGCAAAGCGAAAACCGCAGACGCGGCGGACAGAGCTGAGCAAAGCGAAAACCGCAGACGCGGCGGACAGAGCTGAGCAAAGCGAAAACCGCAGACGCGGCGGACAGAGCTGAGCAAAGCGAAAACCGCAGACACAGAGGGAACAGGAGTCTGTTCACACGGAACAGACTAGAAGGGAAAGGCAGAACCAGATACACAGATAGGACACAGTACAGACATGGGAACAGATACTGCAAGACAGGTAACATAGACAGGACCTGGCATGTCAGAGACAAAAGCCAACTGACAGGGCAAGATGCTCAGGCATGGGTTAATTGGAGCAGCTGTTTTAAATACCAGGTGACAGACAGCAATAGGCTGAGGACGCACAAGGGGTGTGCCTGCAGCAGGTACAAAAAGCAGGAAGTGATCGGGCGCCGCCCTTAAGCAGCTGACACAGAGGCAAACAGACAGCATGGAGGGAAGCCAGAGAGATACCCTGGACTGGAGATCAAGTGCGTGCACTTGCACAGTGGGAGATGGACCACTATGCAAGGACGCCGCCAGGTATGTTACAGACTCTGAGCTCTCCTTCAAGCCACATATCCAAGCCCTTTCCACTTCCTGCCGACTCCAACTCAAAAACATCTCCCGGAACCGTGCATTCCTCAGCAAAGACTCTGCAAAAACACTAGTGCATGCCCTCATCATATCCCGCCTCGACTACTGCAACCTCCTGCTCCGTGGCCTCCCTTACAACACTCTTGCGCCTCTTCAATCTATCCTAAACTCTGCTGCTCGACTAATTCACCTGTCCCCCCGCTATTCTCCGGCCTCTCCTCTCTGTCAATCTCTTCACTGGCTTCCCATTGCCCAGAGAATCCAGTTCAAAACTCTAACCATGGCATACAAAGCCATACACAACCTGTCTCCCCCATACATCTGTGACCTAGTCTCCCGGTACTTACCTGCACGCAACCTCCGATCCTCACAAGATCTCCTTCTCTACTCCTCTCTTATCTCCTCCTCCCACAATCGTATACAAGATTTCTTCCGTGCATCCCCCTTACTCTGGAATTCTCTACCCCAACACATCAGACTCTCGCCGACCGTAGAAACCTTCAAAATAAACCTGAAGACTCACCTCTTCCGACAAGCCTACAACCTGCTGTAACCACCGCTGCACGACCAGCTCTACCCTCACCTAATGTATCCTCACCCGTCCCTTCTAGAATGTGAGCCGTCTCGGGCAGGGTCCTCGCTCCTCCTGTACCAGTCGCTGACTCGTTTTGTTAAGATTATGTAAATGCTTTTGTTATGTATATCCCTATCACATGTAAAGCGCCAAGGAATAAATGGCGCTATAATAATAAATAATAATAATAATAATAATAATAATAATAAAAAGACAATATCAATTCCCATAGGAAAAGTGGTGGAGGTTACAGTGGATTAAAATGACAATATCAATGCCCCTTAGAAGAGAGGTGGAAGTAGCAGTGGAATAAAAAGACAATGTCAATGCCACTTGGAAGAGTGGTGGAGGTGGCAATGGAATAAAAAGACAATATCAATGCCCCCTGGAAGAATGATGGAGGTCGCAGTGGAATAATAAGACAATGTCAATGCCCCTTGGAAGAGTGGTGGAGTTTAGAGTGGAAAAAAAAGGCAATACCAATGCCCATTGGAAGAGCTGTGGAGTTCAGAGGGGTTTAACCAGATGGTTTTATTGCCCCTTGGAAGAGACGTGGAGGTCACAGTAGATTAATAAGACGGTTTTAATGCCCCTTGGAAAAGTGGTGGAGGTCACAGCGGATTAAAAAGACAATATCAATGCCCCGTGGAAGACACGTGGAGGTCACAGTAGCTTAACAAGACAGTTTTAATGCCCCTTGGAAGAGTGGTGGAGGTCGCAGTGGAATAAAAAGACAATGTCAATGCCCCTTGGAAGAGTGGTGGAGGTTAGAGTAGAATAAAAAGACAATACTAATGCTCCTTGGAAGAGCTGTAGAGTTCAGAGTGGTTTAAATTGACGGTTTTAATGCACCTTGGAAGAGAAGTGGAGGTCACAGTGAATTAAAAAGACAATATCAATGCCCCTTGGAAGAGTGGTTGTGGTCGCAGTGGATTAAAAAGACAATATCAATGCCCCTTGGAAGAGTGGTGGAGGTCGCAGTGGAATAAAAAGACAATATCAATGCCCCGTGGAAGGGACGTGGAGGTCACAGTAGCTTAACAAGACAGTTTTAATGCCCCTTGGAAGATAGGTGGAGGTCGCAGTTGATTAAAAAGACAATATCAATGCCACTTGGAAGAGTGGTGGAGGTCGCAGTGAAATAAAATGTCAATATCAATGCCCCTTCGAAGAGTGCTGGAGGTTACAGTCGAATAAAAAGACTACCAATGCTCCTTGAAAGAACTGTGGAGTACAGAATGGATTAACCAGACAGTTTTATTGCCCCTTGTAAGAGACGTAGAGGTCACAGTAGCTTATCAAGACTGTTTTAATGCCCCTTGGAAGAGTGGTGAAGGTCGCAGTGGTTTAAAAAGACAATATCACTGCCCCTTAGAAGAGTGGTGACTGTTACATTGGAAGAAAAAGACAATATCAATGCCCCGTGGAATAGACTTGGAGGTTACAGCAGCTTAACAAGATGGTTTTAATGCCTCTTGGGAAAGTGGTGGAAGTCGCAGTGTAATGAAAAGACAATATCAATGCCCCTTGGAAGAGTGCTGGAGATTACAATGGAATAAAAAGACAAAATCAATGCCTCTTGCAAGAGCTGTGGAGTTCAGAGTAGTTTAAATTGACGGCTTTAATGCCCCTTGGAAGAGAAGTGGAGGTCGCAGTAGCTTAAGAAGACGGTTTTAATGCCACATGGAAAAGTGGTGGAGGTCGCAGTGGATTAAAAAGACAATATCAATGCCATGAGGAAGAGTGGTGGAGGTCGCAGTGGAATAAAAAGACAATATCAATGCCCCTTGGAAGAGTGGTGGAGGTTACAGTGGAAAAAAAAGACAATATCAATGCCCCTTGGAAGAGACGTGGAGGTCACAGTAGTTTAACTAGACGGTTTTAATGCCCCTTGGAAGTGTGGTGAAGGTCACAGTTGATTAAAAAGACAATATCAATGCCCCTTGGAAGAGTGGTGGAGATTGCAGTGGAATAAAAAGGCAATATCAATGCCCCGTGGAATTGACGTGAAGGTCAAAGTATCTTAACAACACGGTTTTAATGGCCCTTGGAAGAGTGGTGGAGGTCGCAGTGGAAAACAGAGACAAAATCAATGCCCCTTGGAAGAGTGGTGGAGGTTACAGTTGATTAAAAAGACAATATCAATGTCTCTTGGAAGAGCTGTGGAGTACAGAGTGGTTTAACCAGACGGTTTAATGCCCCTTGGAAGAGACGTGGAGGTCACAGTAGCTTATCAAGACTGTTTTATTGCCCCTTGGAAGAGTGGTGGAGGTCGCAGTGGATTAAAAAGACAATATCAATGCCCCTTAGAAGAGTGGTGGAGGTCGCAGTGGAATAAAAAGACAATGTCAATGCCCCTTGGAAGAGTGGTGGAGGTTAGAGTGGAATAAAAAGACAAGACAAATGCCCCTTGGAAGAGCTGTGGAGTTCAGAGTGGTTTAACCAGATGGTTTTAATGCCCCTTGGAAGAGAAGTCGACGTCACAGTAGCATAACAATACGGTTTTAATGCCCCTTGGAAGAGTGGTGGAGTTCGCAGTGGATTAAAAAGACAATATCAATGCCCCTTGGAAGAGTGGTGGAGGTCGCAGTGGAATAAAAAGACAATATCAAAGCCCCGTGGAAAGGACGTGGAGGTCACAGTAGCTTAACAAGACGGTTTTAATGCCCCTTGGAAGAGTGGTGGAGGTTAAAGTGGAATAAAAAGATAATATCAATGCCCCTTGGAAGAGCTGTGGAGTTCAGAGTGGTTTATCCAGACGGTTTTAATGCCCCTTGGAAGAAACGTGGAGGTCCCAGTAGCTTAACAAGACTGTTTTAATGCCCCTTCGAAGAGTGGTGGAGGTCTCAGTGGATTAAAAAGACAATATCAATGCCCCTTAGAAGAGTGGTGGAGGTCGCAGTGGAATAAAAGGACAATATCAATTCCCCTTCGAAGAGATGTGGAGGTCACAGTGGAATAAAAAGACAATATCAATGTCTCGTGGAAGAGACTTGGAGGTCACAGTAGCTTAACAAGACGATTTTAAAGCCCCTTGGAAGAGTGGTGGAGGTTACAGTGGAATAAAAAGAAAATATCGATGCCTCTTGCAAGAGCTGTGGAGTTCAGAGTGGTTTAAATTGACGGTTTTAATGCCCCTTGGAAGAGACGTGGAGGTCACAGTAGCTTAACAAGACGGTTTTAATGCCCCTTGGAAGAGTGGTGGAGGTTACAGTCGAATAAAAAGACAATATTAATGAATCTTGGAAGAGCTGTGGAGTTCAGAGTGGTTTAACCAGACAGTTTTAATGCCCCTTGGAAGAGACGTGGAGGTCACAGTAGCTTATCAAAACTGTTTTAATGCCCCTTAGAAGAGTGGTGGAGGTCGCAGTGGATTAAAGAGACAATATCAATGCCCCTTAGAAGAGTGGTGGAGGTCGCAGTGGAATAAAAGGACAATATCAATTCCACTTGGAAGAGATGTGGAGGTCACAGTGGACTAAAAAGACAATATCAATGTCTCGTGGAAGAGACTTGGAGGTCACAGTAGCTTAACAAGACGGTTTTAATGCCCCTTGGAAGAGTGGTGGAGGTCGCAGTGGAATAAAATGACAATATCAATGCCCCTTGGAAGAGTGGTGAAGGTTACAGTGGAATAAAAAGACAATATCAATGACTCTTGGAAGAGTGGTGGAGGTCGCAGTGGAAAACAGAGACAAAATCAATGCCCCTTGGAAGAGTGGTGGAGGTTACAGTTGATTAAAAAGACAATATCAATGCCTCTTGGAAGAGCTGTGGAGTACAGAGTGGTTTAAACAGACGGTTTAATGCCCCTTGGAAGAGACGTGGAGGTCACAGTAGCTTATCAAGACTGTTTTATTGCCCCTTGGAAGAGTGGTGGAGGTCGCAGTGGATTAAAAAGACAATATCAATGCCCCTTAGAAGAGTGGTGGAGGTCGCAGTGGAATAAAAAGACAATGTCAATGCCCCTTGGAAGAGTGGTGGAGGTTAGAGTGGAATAAAAAGACAAGACAAATGCCCCTTGGAAGAGCTGTGGAGTTCAGAGTGGTTTAACCAGATGGTTTTAATGCCCCTTGGAAGAGAAGTCGACGTCACAGTAGCATAACAATACGGTTTTAATGCCCCTTGGAAGAGTGGTGGAGTTCGCAGTGGATTAAAAAGACAATATCAAAGCCCCTTGGAAGAGTGGTGGAGGTCGCAGTGGAATAAAAAGACAATATCAAAGCCCCATGGAAAGGACGTGGAGGTCACAGTAGCTTAACAAGACGGTTTTAATGCCCCTTGGAAGAGTGGTGGAGGTTAAAGTGGAATAAAAAGATAATATCAATGCCCCTTGGAAGAGCTGTGGAGTTCAGAGTGGTTTATCCAGACGGTTTTAATGCCCCTTGGAAGAAACGAGGAGGTCCCAGTAGCTTAACAAGACTGTTTTAATGCCCCTTGGAAGAGTGGTGGAGGTCTCAGTGGATTAAAAAGACAATATCAATGCCCCTTAGAAGAGTGGTGGAGGTCGCAGTGGAATAAAAGGACAATATCAATTCCCTTTCGAAGAGATGTGGAGGTCACAGTGGAAAAAAAAGACAATATCAATGTCTCGTGGAAGAGACTTGGAGGTCACAGTAGCTTAACAAGACGGTTTTAATGCCCCTTGGAAGAGTGGTGGAGGTCGCAGTGGAATAAAAAGACAATATCAATGCCCTTTGGAAGAGTGGTGGAGGTTACAGTGGAATAAAAAGACAATATCAATGACCCTTGGAAGAGTGGTGGAGGTCGCAGTGGAATAAAAAGACATTATTAATGCCCCTTGGAAGAGTGGTGGAGGTTACAGTGGAATAAAAAGACAATATCAATGCCCCTTGGAAGAGCTGTGGTGTTCACAGTGGTTTAACAAGAAGGTTTTAAGGCACCGTGGAATTGGAGGTCACAGTAGCTAAACAAGACGGTTTTAATGCTTCTTGGAAGAGAGATGGATGTCACAGTGGATTAAAAAGACAAAATCAATGCCCCTTGGAAGAGTGGTGGAGGTTACAGTGGAATAAAAAGACAATATCAATGCCTCTTGCAAGAGCTGTGGAGTTCAGAGTGGTTTAAATTGACGGTTTTCATGCTCCTTGGAAGAAACGTGGAGGTCACAGTAGCTTAACAAGACGGTTTTAATGCCCCTTGGAAGAGTGGTGGAGGTCGCAGTGGATTAAAAAGACAATATCAATGCCCCTTAGAAGAGTGGTGGAGGTCGCAGTGGAATAAAAAGACAATATCAATTCCACTTGGAAGAGATGTGGAGGTCGCAGTGGAATAAAAAGACAATATCAATGCCTCGTGGAAGAGACTTGGAGGTCACAGTAGCTTAACAAGATGGTTTTAATGCCCCTTGGAAGAGAGGTGGAGGTCGTAGTGGAATAAAAAGACAATATCAATGCCCCTTGGAAGAGTGGTGGAGGCTACAGTGGAATAAAATGACAATATCAATGACCCTTGGAAGAGTGGTGGAGGTCGCAGTGGAATAAAAAGACAATATTAATGCCCCTGGGAAGAGTGGTGGAGGTCGCAGTAAAATAAAAAGACAATATCAATGCCCCTTGGAAGAGTGGTGGAGGTTTCAGTGGAATAAAAAGACAATATCAATGCCCCTTGGAAGAGCTGTGGAGTTCATAGTGGTTTAACCAGAAGGTTTTAAGGCACCGTGGAATAGACGTGGAGGTCATAGTAGCTAAACAAGACGGTTTTAATGCTTCTTGGAAGAGTGATGGAGGTCGCAGTGGATTAAAAAGACAAAATAAATGCCCCTTGTAAGAGTGGTGGAGGTTACAGTGGAATAAAAAACAATATCAATGCCTCTTGCAAGAGCTGTGGAGTTTAGAGTGGATTAAATTGATGGTTTTAATGCCCCTTGGAAGAGACGTGGAGGTCACAGTGGATTAAAAAGACAATATCAATGCCCCTTGGAAGAGTGGTGGAGGTCGCAGTGGACTATAAAGACAATATCAATGCCCCTTGGAAGAGTGGTGGAGGTCGCAGTGGAATAAAAAGACAATATCCATGCCCCGTGGAAGGGACGTGGAGGTCACAGTAGCTTCACAAGACGGTTTTACTGCCCCTTGGAAGAGAGGTGGAGGTTGCAGTTGATAAAAAAGTCAATATCAATGCCCCTTGGAAGAGTGGTGGAGGTCGCAGTGGAATAAAAAGACAATATCAATGCCGCTTGGAAGAGTGGTGGATGTTACAGTCGAATAAAAAGACAATATCAATGCCTCTTGTAAGAGCTGTGGAGTTCAGAGTGTTTAACCAGACGGTTTTAATGCCCTTTGGAAGAGACAAGGAGGTCACAGTAGCTTAACAAGACTGTTTTAATGCCCCTAGGAAGAGTGGTGGAGGTCGCAGTGGATTATAAAGACAATATCAATGCCCCTTGGAAGAGTGGTGGAGGTCGCAGTGGAATAAAAAGACAATATCAATGCCCCTTGGAAGAGAGGTGGAGGTCGCAGTGGAATAAAAAGACAATATCAATGCCCCTTAGAAGAGAGGTGGAAGTCGCAGTGGAATAAAAAGACAACATCAATGCCACTTGGAAGAGTGGTGTAGGTTACAGTGGAATAAAAAGACAATATCAATGGCCCGTGGAATAGACATCGACGTGACAGTAGCTTAACAAGACGGCTTTAATGTCCCTTGGAAGAGTGGTGGAGGTTGCAGTGGATTAAAAAGACAATATCAATGCCCATTGGAAGAGTGGTAGAGGTCGCAGTGGAATAAAAAGACAAAATCAATGCCCCTTGGAAGAGTTGGTGAAGGTTACAGTGGAATAAAAAGACAATATCAATGCCCCATGGAAGAGTTGTGGAGGTCACTGTAGCTTAACAAGATTGTCTTAATACCCCTTGGAAGAGTGGTGGAGGTCGCAGTGGAATAAATATACAATGTCAATGCCCCTTGGAAGAGTGGTGGAGGTTAGAGTGGAATAAAAAGACAATAGCAGTGCTCCTTGGAAGAGCTGTGGAGTTCAGAGTGGTTTAAATTAACGGTTATAAGGCCCCTTGGAAGAGACGTATAGGTCACAGTGGATTAAAAAGACAATATCAATGCCCCTTGGAAGAGTGGTGGAGGTCGCAGTGGATTAAAAAGACAATATCAATGCCCCTTGGAAGAGTGGTGGAGGTCGCAGTGGAATAAATAGACAATATCAATGCCCCGTGGAAGGGACTTGTAGGTCACAGTAGCTTCACAAGACGGTTTTAATGCCCCTTGGAAGAGAGGTGGAGGTTGCAGTTGATTAAAAAGACAATATCAATGCCCCTTGGAAGAGTGGTGGAGGTCGCAGTGGAATAAAAAGACAATATCAATGCTGCTTGGAAGAGTGGTGGATGTTACAGTCGAATAAAAAGACAATATCAATGCCTCTTGTAAGAGCTGTGGAGTTCAGAGTGTTTAACCAGACGGTTTTAATGCCCCTTGGAAGAGAGGAGGAGGTCACAGTAGCTTAACAAGACTTTTAATGCCCCTTGGAAGAGTTGTCGAGATAGTTGTGGATTTATAAGACAATATCAATGCCCCTTAGAAAAGTGTTGGACGTCGCAGTGGAATAAAAAAACAATATCAATGCCCCTTGGAAGATTGGTGGAGGTTACAGTGGAATAAATAGACAATATCAATGTCCCTTGTAAGACGGGTGGAGGTTACAGTGGAATAAAAAGACAATATCAATGCCCTGTGTAAGAAACTTGGAGGTCACAGTAGCTTAACAAGACGGTTTTCATGCACCTTGGAAGAGTCGTGGACGTCGCAGAGGAATAAAAAGACAATATCAATGCACTTGGAAGAGTGCAGAAGGTTACAATGGAATAAAAAGACATTGTCAATGCCCCTTGGAAGAGCTGTGGAGCTCACAGCGATTTAACCAGACAGTTTTAATGCCCCTTGGAAGAGACTTGGAGGTCACAGTGGCTTAACAAGACGGTTTTAATGCCCCTTGGAAGAGTGGTGGAGGTCGCAGTGGATAAAAAAGACAATATCAAAGCCCCTTGGAAGAGTTGTGGAGGTCGCAGTGGAAAACAGAGACAATATCAATGCACATGGAAGAGTGGTAAAGGTTACAGTCGAATAAAAAGACAATTTCAATGTCTCTTGGAAGAGCTGTGGAGTACAGAGTGGTTTAACCAGACGGTTTAATGCCCCTTGGTAGAGACGTGGAGGTCACAGTAGCTTATCAAGACTGTTTTAATGCCCCTTGGAAGAGTTGTGGAGGTCGCAGTGGAATAAAAAGACAATATCAATGCCCCTTAGAAGAGCGGTGGGGGTCGCAGTGGAATAAAAAGACAATATCAATTCCCCTTGGAAGAGATGTGGAGGTCGCAGTGGAATAAAAAGACAATATCAATGCCTCGTGGAACAGACTTGGAGGTCACAGTAGCTTAACAAGATGGTTTTAATGCCACTTGGAAGAGAAGTGGAGGTCGCAGTGGAATAAAAAGACAATATCAATGCCCCTTCGAAGAGTGGTGGAGGTTACAGTGGAATAAAAAGACAATATCAATGACCCTTGGAAGAGTGGTGGAGGTTGCAGTTGATTAAAAAGACAATATCAATGCCCCTTGGAAGAGTGGTGGAGGTCGCAGTGGAATAAAAGGACAATATCAATGCTGCTTGCAAGAGTGGTCGATGTTACAGTCAAATAAAAAGACAATATCAATGCCTCTTGTAAGAGCTGTGGAGTTCAGAGTGTTTAACCAGACGGTTTTAATGCCCCTTGGAAGAGACGAGGAGGTCACAGTAGCTTAACAAGACTGTTTTAATGCCCCTTGGAAGAGTGGTAGAGATAGTTGTGGATTTCAAAGACAATATCAATGCCCCTTAGAAAAGTGGTGGACGTCGCAGTGGAATAAAAAGACAATATCAATGCCCCTTGGAAGATTGGTGGAGGTTACAGTGGAATAAAAAGACAATATCAATGTCCCTTGTAAGAGGGGTGGAGGTTACAGTGGAATAAAAAGACAATATCAATGCCCTGTGTAAGAAACTTGGAGGTCACAGTAGCTTAACAAGACTGTTTTATTGCACCTTGGAAGAGTCGTGGACGTCGCAGAGGAATAAAAAGACAATATCAATGCAGTTGGAAGAGTGCAGAAGGTTACAATGGAATAAAAAGACATTGTCAATGCCCCTTGGAAGAGCTGTGGAGCTCAGAGCGGTTTAACCAGACGGTTTTAATGCCCCTTGGAAGAGACTTGGAGGTCACAGTGGCTTAACAAGACGGTTTTAATACCCCTTGGAACAGTGGTGGAGGTCGCAGTGGATAAAAAAGACAATATCAAAGCCCCTTGGAAGAGTGGTGGAGGTCGCAGTGGAAAACAGAGACAATAACAATGCACATGGAAGAGTGGTGGAGGTTACAGTCGAATAAAAAGACAATATGAATGTCTCTTGGAAGAGCTGTGGAGTACAGAGTGGTTGAAGCAGACAGTTTAATGCCCCTTGGTAGAGACATGGAGGTCACAGTAGCTTATCAAGACTGTTTTAATGCCTCTTGGAAGAGTTGTGGAGGTCGCAGTGGATTAAAAAGACAATATCAATGCCCCTTAGAATAGTGGTGGAGGTCGCATTGGAATAGAAAGACAATATCAATTCCCCTTGGAAGAGATGTGGAGGTCACAGTGGAATAAAAAGACAATATCAATGCCTCGTGGAACAGACTTGGAGGTCACAGCAGCTTAACAAGATGGTTTTAATGCCCCTTGGAAGAGAGGTGGAGGTCGCAGTGGAATAAAAAGACAATATCAATGACCCTTGGAAGAGTGGTGTAGGTCGCAGTGGAATAAAAAGACAATATTAATGCCCCTTGGAAGAGTGGTGAAGGTCGCAGTAAAATAAAAAGACAATATCAATGCACCTTGGAAGAGTGGTGGCAGTTACAGTGGAATAAAAGACAATATCAATGCCCCTTGGATGATCTGTGGAGTTCACAGTGGTATAACCAGAAGGTTTTAAGGCACCGTGGAATAGACGTGGAGGTCACAGTAGCTAAACAAGACGGTTTTAATGATTCTTGGAAGAGTGATGGAGGTCGCAGAGGATTAAAAAGACAAAATCAATGCCCCTTGGAAGAGTGATGGAGGTTACAGTGGAATAAAAAGACAATATCAGTGCCTCTTGCAAGAGCTGTGGAGTTCAGAGAGGTTTAAATTGACGGTTTTAATGACCATTGGAAGACTGGTGGAGGTTACAGTCGAATAAAAAGACAATATCAATGCCTCTTGGAAAACCGGTGTGGAGTTCAGAGTGGTTTAACGAGACGGTTTTAATGCCGCTTGGAAGAGACGTGGAGGTCACAGTAGCTTATCAAAACTGTTTTAATGCCCCTTGGAAGAGTGGTGGAGGTCACAGTGGAATAAAAATACAATATCAATGCCACTTAGAAGAGTGGTGGAGGTCACAGTGGAATAAAAAGACAATATCAATTCCACTTAGAAGAGATGTGGAGGTCGCAGTGGAATAAAAAGACAATATCAATGCCGCGTGGAAGAGACTTGGAGGTCACAGTAGCTTAACAAGACTGTTTAAAATCCCCTTAGAAAAGTGGCGGAGGTCGCAGTGGATTAAAAAGACTATCAAATCCCCTTGGAAGAGTGGTGGAGGTCGCAGTGGAAAAAAAAGACAATATCAATGCCCGTGGAAGAGTGGTGGAGGTTACAATTGAATAAAAAGACAATATCAATGCCTCTTGGAAAAGCTGTGGAGGTCAGAGTGGTTTCACCATGCGGTTTTCAAGACTGTTTTAAAGCCCCTTGGAGGAGTGGTAGAGGTCGCAGTGGATTAAAAAGACAATATCAATGCCCCTTGGAAGAGTGGTGGCGGTTACAGTGGAATAAAAAGACAATATCAATGCCCCTTGGAAGAGTGGTGGAGGTTACAGTGGAATAAAAAGACAATATCAATGTCCCTTGGAAGAATGGTGGAGGTTACATTGGAATAAAAAGACAATATCAATGCCCCTTGGAAGAGTGCTGGAGGTTCCAATTAAATAAAAAGACAATATCAATGCCCCTTGGAAGAGACGTGGAGGTCACAGTGGAATAAAAAGACAATATTAATGCCCCTTGGAAGAGTGGTGGAGGTCGCAGTAAAATAAAAAGACAATATCAATGCCCCTTGGAAGAGTGGTGGAGATTAGAGTGGAATAAAAAGACAATATCAATACCCCTTGGAAGAGCTGTGGAGTTCACAGTGGTTTAACCAGAAAGTTTTAATGCACCGTGGAATAGACTTGGAGGTCACAGTAGCTTAGCAAGACGGTTTTAATGCCCCTTGTAAGAGTGGTGGAGGTTACAGTGGAATAAAAAGACAACATCATTGCCTCTTGGAAGAGTGGTGGAGGTTACTGTGGAATAAAAAGACAATATCAATGCCCCGTGGAAGAGACGTGGACATCACAGTAGCTAAACAAAACGGTTTTAATGCCCCTTGGATGAGTTGTGGAGGTTACAGTCGAATAAAAAGACAATATCATTGCCTCTTGGAAGAGTGGTGGAGGTTACAGTGGAATAAAAAGACAATATCAATGCCCCGTGGAAGAGACGTGGACATCACAGTAGCTTAACAATACGGTTTTAATGCCTCTTAGAACAGTGTTGGAGGTTACAGTGGAATAAAAGAAAATATCAATGCCCTTTGGAAGAGTGGCGGAGGTCGCAGTGGAATAAAAAGACAATATCAATGCCCCTTGGAAGAGTGGTGGAGGTCGCAGTGGAATAACCTCACTGGTACATGCTCTGCATAACTTCTCTGCTTGCTGTGTCTGCTGTAATCTAATGCTCTGCTTTGCTGATTCACCTCACTGGTACATGCTCTGCATAACTTCTCTGCTTGCTGTGTCTGCTGTAATCTAATGCTCTGCTTTGCTGATTCACCTCACTGGTACATGCTCTGCATAACTTCTCTGCTTTATCTGTCCCACTCCATTCAATACCCACATATGTCTGTCCCTTCACCACTATAGATCTTATCTGATTTTTAGAGGTGCTAAACTGCAGAGACTAGAGTCCTAGCTCTGTGTTTGATCACCCAGCCATCTCCTGGTGAGACGACCAGCTGCTAATTTAGCCATATGCAGCTCCCACAATGCCCTTCACCTGATAGTTTAATGTGCCCTATATGTTTAGAAGCTCTGTAAGGGGTGCACTTGTGCTGGGGTGTACACGCGTCTTCATGTGCAAAGTGGCTTCGGAGATAAGTGGCAGTTATTTCAGAGGCAGTTAGTCAGGGCAGGAGTCAGGTAACCAACACTTTGACCACTTATTCTCTTTTAACTATGTTTCTGTTAGCTCTCACTTTTTCCTCTATAGTCCTCCACTTTCTAGTAACCGCTCAAATGCCTACACCTAGTAAGAAACTCTTCATCTCTCCCTCCATCCTCCCCATTCATCTCACCTCCTCCTCCAAATTATTCCTAAACATTCAATCCTGGATCTCCAAACACAGACAGCCACCTCATGCTCTCTCTTGCTCCCACCTGCTAACACTTTCTCTGCTCCTCCTCACTGCTGGAGATATCTCTCCAAATCCTGGTCCTCCTCGCCATATCGCCACAGTTACTTCTTCCTCCTATCCATGACCTTCCACAAACTGTCGCAACCCTTCTAAGCTCATACCCATCCAACCAATCCCCACTCCCTTAGTTGCTCTAACAGGAGCTCTATGGAACGCTCGCTCTGTCTGCAACAAACTTTCCTTCATCCACGATCTTTTCAATACAAACAAACTTTCCTTCCTCGCCATCACTAAAACCTGGCTCACCCCCTCTGACACAGCCTCCCCAGCTGCACTTTCATATGGCGGATTCCACCTTTCCCACACACCCCGCCCCAACGGCAAACATGGCGGAGGCATAGGTTTTCTCCTATCAGAACACTGCGCTTTCACCCAAATCCCACTGCCACCCTCCGTTACACTCCCCTCTTTTGAGGTGCACTGTGTGCGCATCTATTCCCTTTCCAACCTCCAACTGGCCATCGTTTACCGACCCCCAGGGCAAGCCACCACCTTCTTAGACCACTTCACCACCTGGCTGCTTCACTTCCTCTCCACTGACATCCCCACTATCATAATGGGTGACTTCAACATCCCCATTAACACTTCCCACTCGTCTGTCTCTAAGTTCCTATCTCTCACGTCCTCCTTCGGACTCACTCAATGGTCTTCCACACCCACCCACAAAGATGGCCACATACTGGACCTCATCTTCACCCGACTCTATTCCCTATCTAACCTCTCTAACTCACCTCTCCCTCTCTCTGATCACAGCCTACTTACATTCTCTTCTCTCTCCTCCCCGGGACAACAATCCCCACTCCACAAACTTGCATACCCTCGCAGAAATTTCAAACACCTTGACTTACACTCACTCTCTGAATCCCTCCTCCCTCTTACAGACATAAACTCCTTACACGATGCAGATGCTGCTGCTGCTTCATATAACACCACAATAGCTGCAGCTCTAGACTCGATCGCCCCTCTCACACACACCACATGTCGCACATTCAACAGGCAACCCTGGCACACTAAACTTACTAAAGAACTGCGCCGGGCCTCCAGGGTTGCGGAGCGGAGATGGAAAAGGTCTCACTCCATCGAGCACTTCATCGCATTCAAGCAATCCCTCACTAATTTCAAGTCCGCACTCACTACAGCAAAACAAACCTACTTCTCATCTCTCATATCCTCCCTATCTCACAACCCTAAACAGCTATTTAACACTTTCAACTCTCTCCTTCGCCCCCCAGCACCTCCTCCCTCTTCTCTCATCTCAGCCGACGACTTTGCCTCATTCTTCAAACAGAAGATTGACACCATCAGACAAAACTTGTGCCTAAAGTCCACACAACCCATCCTCATATCTATTCAACCCTCTTCCTCCAAACCCCACTTCTCCACCATTACAGAAGGTCAAGTCTCCTCTTTACTCTCCAAATCACACCTCACCACCTGCGAACTTGACCCAATCCCATCCCACCTCATCACTAACCTTACCACAGTCTTCATCCCAACCCTAACCCACCTTTTCAATCTGTCACTAACAACCGGTGTCTTCCCCTCATGTTTCAAACATGCCGCAATCACACCCATCCTCAAAAAGCCCTCCCTTGACCCTTTCTCTCTGACTAGCTACCGCCCCATATCACTCCTCCCCTTTGCCTCAAAACTACTAGAACAACATGTCCACCTTGAACTGTCCTCCCACCTCTCCTCCTGCTCCCTCTTCGACCGGCTGCAATCTGGCTTCCGACCGCATCACTCGACTGAAACTGCCCTGACCAAAGTCACCAATGACCTACTAAATGCCAAATCCAAGCGACACTACTCCATCCTCCTCCTTCTGGACCTGTCATCTGCCTTTGACACAGTGGACCATTCGCTCTTTCTCCAGATTCTCTCATCTCTTGGCATCACGGACTTGGCTCTATCTTGGATCTCCTCCTACTTAACAGACAGGACATTCAGCGTCTCCCACTCACGCACCACCTCCTCATCTCACCCCCTATCTGTCGGTGTCCCCCCGGGTTCAGTTCTAGGACCTCTGCTCTTCTCCATCTACACCTTTGGCCTGGGACAGCTCATAGAGTATCACGGTTTTCAGTATCACCTCTATGCTGACGACACACGGATCTACCTCTCTGGACCCGATATCTCCTCCCTACTAACCAAAATCCCACAATGTCTGTCCGCCATGTCATCCTTCTTCTCTAACAGATTTCTAAAACTCAACATGGATAAAACAGAGTTCATCATCTTTCCACCTTCTCATTCACATCCCCCATCTGACCTAGCCATCAACGTCAATGGCTGTTCACTCTCCCCAGTCCCACAAGCTCGCTGCCTTGGAGTAACCCTGGACTCTGATCTCTCCTTCAAGCCACATATCCAAACCCTTTCCACTTCCTGCCGACTCCAACTCAAAAACATCTCCCAGATCCGTGCATTCCTCAGCAAAGACTCTGCAAAAACACAAGTGCATGCCCTCATCATATCCCGCCTCGACTACTGCAACCTCCTGCTCCGTGACCTCCCTTACAACACTCTTGCGCCTCTCCAATCTATCCTAAACTCTGCTGCTCGACTAATTCACCTGTCCCCCCGCTATTCCCCTGCCTCTCCTCTCTGTCAATCTCTTCACTGGCTCTCCATTGCCCAGAGAATCCAGTTCAAAACTCTAACCATGGCATATAAAGCCATCCACAACCTGCCTCCCCATACTTCTGTGACCTAGTCTCCCGGTACTTACCTGCATGCAACCTACGATCCTCACAAGATCTCCTTCTCTACTCCCCTCTTATCTCCTCCTCCCACAATCGTATACAAGATTTCTCCCGTGCATCCCCCCTACTCTGGAACTCTCTACCCCAATACATCAGACTCTCGCCGACCGTGGAAACCTTCAAAAGAAACCTGAAGACCCACCTCTTCCGAAAAGCCTACAACCTGCAGTAACCACAACTGCATGACCAGCTCTACCATCACCTAATGTATCCTCACCCATCCCTTCTAGAATGTGAGCCCTCACGGGCAGGGTCCTCGCTCCTCCTGTACTAGTCGCTGACTCGTTTTGTTAAGATTATGTAAATGCTTTTGTTATGTATATCCCTATCACATGTAAAGCACCATGGAATAAATGGCGCTATAATAATAAATAATAATAATAATAAAAATACAATATCAATTCCCATAGGAAAAGTGGTGGAGGTTACAGTGGAATAAAAAGACAATATCAATGCCCCTTTGATGAGCTGTGGAATTCAGAGTGGTTTAAGCAGACGGTTTTAATGCCCCTTGGAAGAGACGTGGAGGTCATAGTAGCTTAATAAGATGTTTTTAAAGCCTCTTGGAAGAGTGGTGGAGGTCACAGTGGTTTAAAAAGACAACAAGACTGCCCCTTAGAAGAGTGGTGGAGGTTACATTGGAATAAAAAGACAATATCAATGCCCCGTGGAATAGACGTGGATGTCACAGTAGCTTAACAAGATGGTTTTAATGCCCTTTGGAAGAGTGGTGGAGGTTGCAGTGGATTAAAAAGACAATATCAATGCCCTTTGGAAGAGTGGTGGAGGTCGCAGTGGAATAAAAATACATTATCAATGCCCCTTGGTAGAGTGGTGGAGGTTACTGTGGAATTTAAAGACAATATCAATGCTCCGTGGAAGAGATGTGGAGGTCACTGTAGCTTAACAAGACAGTTTTAATGCCCCTTGGAAGAATGGTGGAGGTCACAGTGGAATAAAAAGTCAATATCAATGCCCCGTGGAAGAGACGTGGAGGTCACAGTAGCTTAACAAGACGGTTTTAATGCCTGTTGGAAAAGTGGTGAAGGGTACAGTGGAATAAAAAGACAATATCAATGCCCCTTGGAAGAGTTGTGGATAGTGTTGAGCATTCCGATACTGTAATATCGGGTATCGGCCGATATTCGCGGTATCGGAGTTCCGATACTGAGTTCCGATATTTTTACAATATCGAATACCAGAATCGTAAGTTCCCATAATGCCTGCGCTCTGCAGTGTCTCTGAAGGATGACAAGCTGGATGGCAGCGCTCAGCTGCGATCCAGCCTGTCATCAGAATGCTATCCCAGAATTCTCCTGATTGTTTAAAAGCCGGCGGGCGGTAAATAGCCGCCGGCTTTTAAACAATCACACAGCCCCATACTGCTTCCCCGCAGCCTACCACCCCAATCCTCCGCTCCCCTCGCCACCTCCCATCCCGATCGTAAGTTAGGACCGGGCGGGGAGCGCAGCACCAGGGAGCGGGGAGCAAAGGATCCGGGCGGGGAAGCCGGCAGTGAAAAGACTTCACCGCCGACTTTCCCGTTCTGTGCTGCGCTCTCCCGCCGGTTATTTCAAATGAACAGCTGAGGTATCAGGTGATGCTGATCAGCTGTTCATTTGAAGTTGCCGCGGTGCCCTCCGAGTGTTCATGTGAGTTCATGCTTGACTGCATTGCATGAACTCACATGAACTTTCCCACGGCCGCACAGGTCAGCCTCACCTCCCAGACCATCAGACTGGTCATGATTGGTGTCTGCGCGGTGTCTGCACGATGTGTGTGCGATGTGTGCGCGATTTGTGCGCGATGTGTGCGCGATGTGTGTGCGCAGGCAGACATAGGCCGATGTGCCACTACTACTCCCATCGGCCTATGTCTGTCCCCCGTCCACTCGTGCCAGCAGGATCAGCTTGATGGGAGCAGTAGTTCCCATCAGCCTGATCCTGCTATTTAAATTGCCCTTTAAACTGGCCCATATGTTATTTTGTCCCCCATAGTTTTCTATTTTTGCCCCTATACATGTTTTATTTAGGCCCCCATATTTTTTTGGGGGGGTTGTTGGTCCCCAATAAATTTTAAATACATTTCATTGGTGGCCAGTGGTTACCTAAAATAAATTAGTTTATACATTACCTGTCTCTGCCGTTCGCCACCTAAAATAAAGTAAAAAATAAAAAACTACACCTATACTCACCTAGACACCTAATTCCCCGAAGCCATCGAACTCCTGTAATAAAATATAAAATAATAAACCACAACCTTATCCTTACCCCTCCGTAGTAGTCCACGAGTGTCCCACGAAGATCTCCAGTTTAGAGCTGCCACATAAAATGTGACCTCTCTGAACCGCTGCCGCCGCTACAATAACGAGGCCGTAAAGCAGCCCGGTCATTGCATAAGCGAGTTCGCCGGAGTTCAGGCAGCGCTGCTCCGGTCAGCTCCTTTACGGCCCTGCTGTACCGTGAGAAATTCCCACGGTACAGCAGTGCCGTAAAGGAGGTCTCCGGAGCTGCGCTGACTGAATGCACTCCGGTGACCTCAGTCAGTGGCTCCCGCTGCCGGGAGCGGACGTGTTCCCGGCAGTGTGAGCTTACAGCAGCCATGCACAGCTGTCACCATCTCCAGATGTGACAGCTGTGCATGGGAGATCAGTGCAGGAACGTGGACAGGTAACTATTTTTTTAGTAAACTAAGAATTAAATAAAATGGTGTGTTTTATTTCAAATAAATTATTTTTTTCTGGGTGTAGTGTGTGTTTTTTCTTTTTAACACTTTGTAGGTTAGTAATGGGGGTGTCTTATAGACGCCCATCATTACTAACCTGGGCTTCATGGCAACTGGCGCTGACATGAACCCCACCACTATTACCCCCTGCCACCGCACCAGGGCAGCGTGGAAGAGCGAGGCTAAGTGCCAGAATTGGCGCATCCTATGGATGCGCCAATTCTGGGGCGGCTGAGGGCTGGTGTTTCTAGCCTGGGAGGGGGCCAATATTCATGGCACCCTTCCTGGGCTATTAATATCAGCCCCCAGCTGTCTGCCTAGCCTTTGCTAGCTATTAAAATAGGGGGGACCCCACGTCAATTTTTTTGGGCCGTCTCCCCATTTTAATAGCTAGTAAAGGCTAGGTATTCAGCTGGGGGCTGATATTAGTAGCCTGGGAAGCTCCGTGGGTATTACCCCCTTCCCAGGCTTCAAACATCTGCCCCAGCCGTCTGCTTAACCTCTGCTAGAGACTAAAATTATGGGGGATCCCACGCCAATTTTTTTTTTAATAAATCCTTTATTTTAACACTAAATGACACTTGAGGGGTTAATAAAGATGCAGTCCCTAAATTATTATTTATTTTTTAATTAATTTTTCCCAAAAATTTTGACGTGGGCTTTGCCATATTTTTGTATGCCAGACAGGTGCAGCATCCAGGAACGATAAAATGCAATAAAAGTAAAATAATAAAGCAACATCATCCTTACCTTTCCATGGTTCCCAGGACAGCTTCAGCTCTGCTACATCGAGATGACAGGCTGGATCGCAGCAGAAAGCTGCCATCCAGCCTGTCATCCCACAGACACTGAGAAGCGCAGGCATGCTTATGCTCCTCAGTGTCTGGCTGTGACGGCATCCAGATGAGCTGACAATTAACTCAGCTCACCTCATGCACGTCACTGACAGCGTGGGAGAATTCTCCTGCGCATGCGGTGAGCGTGAGAGACTCGGCTCATCTGGATGCCGTCACAGTCTGACACTGAGGAGCGCAAGCATGCCTGCGCTTCTCAGTGTCTGCGGGATGACAGGCTAGATGGCAGCTTTCTGCTGCGATCCAGCCTGTCATCTCGATGTAGCAGAGCTGGAGCTGTCCTGGGAACCATGGAAAGGTAAGGATGATGTTGGTTTATTATTTTTCTTTTATTCCAGGAGATCGTTGGCTTCAGCTGGAATGGGCGTGATGGTAAGTATGGTTTAATTTAGAACAATAAAGAATTGTGTGTTTATTTCAATTAAAGTACTTTATTCTGGGTGTTGTGTTTTTTTTAAATACTTTACTAGAAATTCATGGCGGTCATGTCTAATATTGGCGTGACCCCATGAATTTCGGGCTTAGCGCCAGCTGATAATACCAAGCTGGCCCTATCCCCTTTATTACCCAGTGAACCACCGCACCAGGGCCCTGGATGAGTTGAGTACAGCGCCAGAAGATGGCGCTTCTATGAACGCGCCATTTTCCGGGGTGGCTGCGGACTGCAATTTGCAGCGGGGGGGGGGGCCCAGAAAGCTTGGGCCTCCCTGCGCTGCAGATTCCAGCCCCCAGCTGCCTACTTGTACCTGGCTGGACACAAAAATAGGGCGAAGCCCCACGTATTTTTTTTTTAAATTATTTCATGAAATTCATGAAATAATAAAGAAAAAAAGGGCTTCCCTATATTGTTGCGTCCAGCCAGTTACAAATAGGCAGCTGGTGGTTGGGGGCAGCCCGTTCCTGCCTGCTGTACCTGGCTGGACACAAATATAGTGCGAAGCCACACGTCAATTTTTTTTAAATTATTTCAGGAAATTCATGAAATAATTAAAAAAAAATTGATGTGGGGCTTCGCCCTATATTTGTGTCCAGCCAGGTACAGCAGGCAGGAACGGGCTGCCCCCAACCACCAGCTGCCTATTTGTACCTGGCCGGACACAACAATATAGGGAAGCCCTTTTTTTTAATTATTTCATGAAATAGTTTAAAAAAAATTGACGTGGGGCTTCGCACTATATTTGTGTCTAGCCAGGTACAGCAGGCAGGAACGGGCTGCCCCCAACCACCAGCTGCCTATTTGTAACTGGCTGGACACAACAATATAGGGAAGCCCTTTTTTTCTTTATTATTTCATGAATTTCATGAAATAATTAAAAAAAAATTGACGTGGGGCTTCGCACTATATTTGTGTCCAGCCAGGTACAGCAGGCAGGAACGGGCTGCCCCCAACCACCAGCTGCCTATTTGTACCTGGTTGGACACAACAATATAGGGAAGCCCTTTTTTTCTTAATTATTTCATGAAATATTTAAAAAATAAAAATACGTGGGGCTTCGCCCTATTTTTGTGTCCAGCCAGGTACAAGGCAGCTTTAATTGAAATAAACACACAATTCTTTATTGTTATAAATTAAACCATACTTACCATCACGCCCATTCCAGCTGAAGCCAACGATCTCCTGCAATAAAAGAAAAATAATAAAGCAATATCATCCTTATCTTTCGATGGTTTCCAGGACAGCTCCAGCTCTGCTATATCGAGATGACAGGCTGGATCGCAGCAGAAAGCTGCCATCCAGCCTGTCATCCCGCAGAAACTGAGAAGCGCAGGCATGCTTGCGCTCCTCATTGTCAGGCTGTGACGGCATCCAGATGAGCCGAGTCTCTCACGCTCACTGCATGCGCAGGAGAATTCTACCACGCTGTCAGTGACGTGCATGAGGTGAGCTGAGTTCATTGTCGGCTCATTTAGATGCCGTCACAGCCAGACACTGAGGAGCGCAAGCATGCCAGTGACTCGCCCCCTGGGCCGTGGGGCACTTGGATCCGGGCAATTAGGGAAACGATGGGAGTAGTAGTGGCAACCCGGTTCCGTGGCTCAGGGTGGTCAGGCCATTGGTAGTCCGTTATGTGTTGTTGATTATGTCCGACTACGCCACCCGTGGATTTGCGGTTATTAGGAACCGCCGCTGCATGCAGACCGCTGGGGCTGATGAGGTGTGCAGCTATGGTAGTGTGACTCCCCATGGGAAGAGTGCGGCCCCAGGGCAGTATAATGGATGTTGGGAGTGATGGTAGTGGGAGTCCCGGTGCTGATAGTGCTGGAGGAGCAAGGAGCACACAGACAACAAGTTGCAGTCCAGGGTCTTTACTGAAACAGGCAAACTGACCCATAAACAGTCCCAGCTAGGAGGGGACCTGGATGTCTGAGAGCAACGGGGAAATTGGCCCTGGTCAGGGTGAGGGTGTAGGCCTACCGTGCTTTCTGTGCCTCTTCTGGCTATCTCCTCCTGATAGGATAACAGTCCACGTTTCCGAGCTTTCGTGCTTTCTCGCCTGTATGGCCTGCGACGTGGGTTCCTTTCTGCTCCCAGCCTTGTACGGCTTTACTGGTCCCTTCGGTTGTGGCAGGGCCTCCAGGCTTCTTAGGCCAAGGAAAGTACAGTCCCTTGCGAACTGGTTCTCTGCTGGGGGATGTGGAATCCTTCCAGCCTCAGACACCAAAGTCTGGTAAAGTTAAGTCTTTTCTCTGCCAAGACAGGCTCTCTTCGCCTCTTGTCTCTGGCTTGTGGCTCTCTCCTACTGCCACACTTCCTCTTAGGTTACAATGCAACTTTCTGTCCCTGCTCCACTCTGGGACACGTCTCAAAGCTGAGACAGGCAATCCAGTTCTCCCTAACCCTGTCCCCAGTACCAGCTTTTATAGGGGCAGCCAGCTCCCCCTACTGGCCTGAGACAGGAGGCATTGAATGCTAATGTTCCCCTAACCAGAGAACCTCCCCCTTGCTCTCAGACACAGCTTTAATTACACTTGTGGCATCCAGGTAGGGTGACACATTCCCCCCTAGTGAAATTTAGTACTCCGGGACTAAACAATAAACAAGGATAATATACATGACAATAAAACATTAATGGACAAACGACGCACAAATTGAGTTCTTTAGGTCACAGTGTGGTCTGTGACCGGGTGTCCATATCACCAAAACAACGGGAGCCTTAACCAGGTGGGGGTCTGTCCTACCCCAAGTCCTTCACAGTCTTAGTTCATTCCTGGGTTAGGCTCAGAATACAGTCCATACAAGGTCCCGGTTATAAAAAGTCCATAACCTGTGAGTCCTTAAGGTTGCTGCAAGAGACTGAAACACAGAATTACCGAACATGCATGTAACTTGGCAAACAATTCAACATTTGGCAACAAGGTTATTTACAATTTAGTACACTCTATATTCTCCAGCGAGCGGGTATCTGCCCCTTTGTGCTCCTGGTTGACCTCCTTAACCCACTGTCTGGTGGTGGACCAACCTGGCTTTCCCCACTAGCGTTAGGGGTACAGCTACCAGCTGAATGTACAGGTAGGGCAGGCAGCTGTCTGCGGGTTCTTTGGCTTACCGCAGGCATGGCAGGCTCACTGTCAGCAGAGGGTTGACTCTCCTGGGCTGCTGGAACAGGCTCTTCTGCCTCTGGAACCTCTTGCTCCTCTTCACCTTCCGGCTCTGGTGTTGGTTGTTGCTGTGCCGGTTGCAGGAAATGCAGGACAGGTACCACTATGGCATCATTTATGCGAGTCCAGGACTGAGGGAACTCTCCAAGAACGGTGCTGATCATTTCTTCCTTGTCCTCTGCGGGCTCAAGGTCACTCTGATCCTCTTCTGCACTGCGGAGTTGCTCGGGGCACCTTTTGAGGTGGTCTCTGGAGACGACACTAGTGGTTTCTCCTCCGTCCTTGGTGATCACGCACACCTTTGGGTTGTCGTGGTCAGACTGCAGTACGGTGTAGGGTTCCCTTTCCCACTGGTCGTCCAACTTATGTAGCCTTCTTTTTCGCTTTAGGACTTGCTCACCAGGTTCTAGGGGACTAGCAGGGGCGTGTTGATTGAAGAGTCTTTCTTGCTTCTCTCTCACCTGGGCCAGGCTCTTCTCCACACTCTCCTGTACCTTCTTGTACTGCAGTTGCCTTTCCGTATCCCAGTCCGCATCCGGGGAGGTGTCCTCAGGTATTAGGACTCCCATCTCCAGGTCTACGGGCAGCTTACCCGGTCTAGCTCGCATCAGGTAAGCCGGGGTGCAGTTTGTAGCATTCACCGGGATATTGTTGTACATGTCTACCAGGTCCGGCAACTTTTCTGGCCACAGGCTGCGTTCCTCCAGGGGCAACATTTTCAGGAGATCAATGACTGTATTGTTCATCTTCTCACACATCCCGTTGGTTTGGGGGTGGTAAGGCGTTGTCCGAATCTTCTTACAGCCATAGAGGTTGCAGAACTCCTGGAAGATTTCAGCTTCAAACGCTGGACCCTGGTCTGTCAGGACCTGTTCCGGATACCCGTGTGGACGGCAGAAGTATTGCTGGAAGGCTCGGGCCGCTGTTTGGGCTGTCAAGTCCTTTACCGGGACCACCACGAGAAAACGGGAATAGTGGTCCACGATTGTCAGGGCATAGATGTATCCGGACCGGCTTGGAGCCAATTTGACGTGGTCCAGAGCTACCAGCTCAAGAGGCTGCGTGGTGACGATGGGCCTCAAGGGTGTCTTCTGGCTGGTGCGGTCCTTCCTCCTTAGGTGACAAGGGCCACAGTCTCTGCACCATTTTTCCACAGCTCCTCTCATGACGACCCAAAAGAACCTTCCTCTTAGTAGGAACTCCAGTTTCTTCCAACCGAAGTGTCCCGCTCTGTCATGGTAAGCTCCCAGGACCATAGCTGCATCTCGCCTTGGGACCACGACTTGCCAGGTCAGCTCGTGCGTCCGGTGGTTGACAATCCTTCTGCACAACTTGCCTTCGCAGAGGAACAGCTTGCTCTTCTCCTTCCATAGCTGCTTGGCTTCCTCTGGGGCATCTGGATCTAGGCGGGCGTCTTCCCGGGTCAGCAGATCTTTCACCAGGCGGACAGCAGGGTCACTATCTTGGGTTTCGGCCCAGCTGTGGTGAGGTAGGGGATTCATCATCACAGTTGTTAGATCCTCCTCCTTCACGCGGTGAGAGTGTTGAGCGGCTCCATACCGGTGAAACGCGGGGAGTTCTACCTCTTCCAGCTCTTCTGGGTCTTCGTCACCTTCAGGTAAGTGAGGCATTCTTGATAGGGCGTCCGCGTTGGCGTTGGTTTTGCCTGCCCGGTACTTGATCACGAAGTCATAGTTGGAGAGACGGGCCATCCACCGCTGTTCCAGGGCACCCAGTCTTGCATTGTCCAGGTGTGTCAACGGGTTGTTGTCCGTGTACACGGTGAACTTTGCGGAGGCCAGGTAATGCTTGAAGCGTTCCGTCACGGCCCACACCACCGCCAAGAATTCTAGCTTGAAGGAGCTGTAATTCTCCGGGTTCCTTTCGGTGGGCCTCAGCTTCCGGCTGGCGTATGCGATCACCCGTTCTCTGCCCTGTTGGTTTTGGGACAGTACGGCTCCCAGTCCCACATTACTGGCATCTGTGTGGAGAATGAAAGGCTGGGCATAATCAGGGTAGGCCAGGATCTCATCCCCAGTGAGGGCCAACTTTAGCTGGCGGAAGGACTCCTCTTCCGGTTTATCCCACTTGAAGGGTGGCTTTTGACTTCTGGACTTGGACTGTCCGATCAGGAGGTCCTGCATAGGAGCTGCCATCTTAGTGAACCCGGGGATGAACCTTCGGTAGTAGCCTACCAACCCGAGAAACTGTCTCACCTCTTTGATGTTCGAGGGGCTTGGCCAGCTCGATTGCCGTGACCTTGTCAGGGTCGGGGGCCACTCCTTCCGCGCTTACCACGTGCCCTAGGTACTGGACCTTTGGTTTCAGCAGGTGGCACTTCGATGGTTTCACCTTCAGGCCATAGCCTGCCAGGGCTTTGAACACCTCAGCCAGGTACTTGAGATAGTCCTCGTAGGTCTTCGAATAGATGATCACGTCGTCCAGGTAAAGGAGGACCGTCTCGAAGTTTCGGTGCCCTAGACAGCATTCCATCAGCCGCTGGAAGGTCCCTGGTGCATTGCAGAGCCCGAAAGGCATACAGTTGAATTCGCTCAGTCCAATCGGGGTGGTGAAGGCGGTCTTCTCCTTGTCAGCCTCTGCCACAGGAACCTGCCAGTACCCGCTAGTAAGGTCCAAAGTAGAAAAGAAGTTAGCAGATTTTAGTGTGGCTAAAGACTCTTCTATTCTAGGCAGCGGATATGCGTCTTTGTGGGTGATACGGTTGATTTGTCTATAGTCCACGCACATTCTCATGGTGCCGTCTTTCTTTTTGACCAGAACCAAAGGGGCTGCCCAGGGGCTACAGCTGTCTCTAATAACCCCAGCTTCTTTAATCTCTCTTAGCATGCCCTTTGCGTTCTGATAATGTGCAGGGGGTACAGGTCTGTGCCTCTCTTTTATTGGTGGGTGGCTCCCTGTGGGGATGTGGTGTTCTATCCCTTTTACTCTGCCGAAGTCTAGCGGGTGCTTACTAAAGACTCTCTCGTACTCCTGTACCACCCGGTAGACTCCTTGTTTTTGGTGCAGGGGAGTGGAGTCAGCACCCACGTGGAGTTTCTGGCACCAGTCCTCCTTTTGTTTCTGGGAGCCATTACCCTCCGCCTGAGGAGATGGAGGCAAGGGTTCCACGGCCCTGATAGCTTTGTGTTCGACGGCAAACAGTTTGGCGAGTGTAGCGTACCTGGGTAAGTGTACTTCCCTCTCCCCAATGTTGAGGATGCGGACGGGCACCCTCCCATGACGGACATCAACCACCCCCCGGGCTGTCAAAATGGTGGGCCTGCTGTCTGAGTACACGGGTTCTACCATGGCTTGGTAGTCTCTACCTCTCAACCCGATTGCAGTCCGACACCAGATCATCATTTCACTTTTGGGAGGCATGGAAATGGGGAATGGATCACTGAGTCTTACGCTACCGATCTCACCACCAGACAGTTCTACCTGCTGCCGTCTCATCAGGGCTTTTATCTCCTTGTTGAGGACTCTCTGTTGGCTGGAACTAGCATTCACCGCCACCTGTTGTAGAATTACAATTACTTCTGAAAGACAATTTTCAATTATGTTAGTACCCACAGTTATTTTAGGGTGACTTTCATGACGGTCAATGTCCACAATAATCACTCCCTGTGCCGGCAGTTCAACTTTACCAATTTTAATGGTCATCTCCTTGAACCCCATCTGCGGCACGGGTAAGCCATTACTGGCGATGATGCTCAAGTTACTGTCTGAATACCGTGTGATATCAGCATCAGTCCAATACTGCTTAAAAAGTACATAAGGGATAGTGGTTACTTGTGACCCAGTATCCAGCAAGGCGCTCATGGGGATACCGCCCAGCACCACGGGTAAAACCGGGCGCCCCCCAACGTACTTATCGCGCCAATTATAAGGGCCTGGTGATCTTATGCCTGGGGGTCGGCCCTCTGCCCCAGGTTGGACCCGTTTAAATTACAGTACCTGGAAATGTGTCCGGGCTGGTTGCATCGACGGCAAATGGGCTGTCCATCCTCTGCGTAGCGGTCTGTGGGCCTCCCTCGGAACGACGGGATCCTCCTCTGTCGACGCCACGGGACATCCTCTGGACTTGAAGCCAGCTCGATGGGTCTTGACGGGTCCACTTGCAATGCCTGGACGGTCCTGGTCAACGCCGCGACGCTCCTGGTCAGCTCCTGGACTTGGTGGTGCAGGCCTTTCGACGGGGCTTGGTTCAGGGCCTGTGCATCAGCCTCCACGGAGTCCATAGAGGAGGGCGCCGCCTCCTGGTGGTAGGTGATAGCAGGGCGCCGGGGGTTTATAGCGCCACTGGTTGCAGATTCACGGAGAACCCTTATGGCCCTGTCCTTAAATTGGGCAAAGGTCAGGTCGGGGTTCAGGAAGAACATGAGGCGCAGCTGGGCCCTGTGGGCGCTAGACAGCAGACCTTCTATGAATTGTTCTGTTAGCAGCTTATCGGTTTCCTGCACACTGCCAGGGTCAGTTTGTTGAATAGCCCTCAAGGCTTCCTGCAGATTTAGGGCATAGTCTCTGATGCTGTCCTGTGCCCGCTGCTTACACCCATAGAACCTCATTTTAATCTCAGCGGAGGTACGTGTATCAAAGGTACCCCGCAGCCGGGCCAGAATACCCTTCACAGTCCCTTTCTCCTCAATGGGCCATGATTTTACCTCCCTCTGGGCTGCGCCAGTTAACTGCCCTGTTAATATGCTGACCTTCTGTTCCTCTGTCAGGGGGTAAACGTGGAACAAACTGTATAGCCTTTTCTTGAAGTCAGTTAGGGCATGGGGCTCACCTGAGTATTTGGGCAGCCAGGCCGCTCCAGGGATGTAGGGTAAGGAAAAGGACATAACCGCTGCTGCAGCTGCGTTGGTGGTAGTGGGCGCCTCTGTGTCCGACATCTTCCTCCCCCCCTAGTGAAGTGTGGCCTACCTTCCGACGATCCTCTTCTGTAGGCCGCGGCTCCGCTGCTGCTCTGGACGAGGACCTGGCGTCGCACTCCGATGACGTCAGCGTCGCTCTCTCTCCCTTCCAGGACCTTGCGCAGCGTAGGTGCGTGGGGCGGTTTTGACGTCCACGCCCCTCTTCTTCCCGCGCGGCGACCTGGAGATGGCGTCCGATGGCGGGAAACAGCTGCTGATGGCGGGAAGACGGCAGAAGACGGCGGGAAAAGGTCCAAGATGGCGTCTGATGGCGGGAATCGGCTCCTGATGGCGGGAAACGACTCCACAGGTAAGCTACAAAAGTCTTTTTCAGGCACGCAGTACCCGGTGGTTGCGGGCACGAAATCCTGCCGACTACGCCAAAGCTGACTCGCCCCCTGGGCCGTGGGGCACTTGGATCCGGGCAATTAGGGAAACGATGGGATTAGTAGTGGCAACCCGGTTCCGTGGCTCAGGGTGGTCAGGCCATTGGTAGTCCGTTATGTGTTGTTGATTATGTCCGACTACGCCACCCGTGGATTTGTGGTTATTAGGAACCGCCGCTGCATGCAGACTGCTGGGGCTGATGAGGTGTGCAGCTATGGTAGTGTGACTCCCCACGGGAAGAGTGCGGCCCCAGGGCAGTATAATGGATGTTGGGAGTGATGGTAGTGGGAGTCCCGGTGCTGATAGTGCTGGAGGAGCAAGGAGCACACAGACAACAAGTTGCAGTCCAGGGTCTTTACTGAAACAGGCAAACTGACCCATAAACAGTCCCAGCTAGGAGGGGACCTGGATGTCTGAGAGCAACGGGGAAATTGGCCCTGGTCAGGGTGAGGGTGTAGGCCTACCGTGCTTTCTGTGCTCCTTCTGGCTATCTCCTCCTGATAGGATAACAGCCCACGTTTCCGAGCTTTCGTGCTTTCTCGCCTGTATGGCCTGCGACGTGGGTTCCTTTCTGCTCCCAGCCTTGTACGGCTTTACTGGTCCCTTCGGTTGTGGCAGGGCCTCCAGGCTTCTTAGGCCAAGGAAAGTACAGTCCCTTGCGAACTGGTTCTCTGCTGGGGGATGTGGAATCCTTCCAGCCTCAGACACCAAAGTCTGGTAAAGTTAAGTCTTTTCTCTGCCAAGACAGGCTCTCTTCGCCTCTTGTCTCTGGCTTGTGGCTCTCTCCTACTGCCACACTTCCTCTTAGGTTACAATGCAACTTTCTGTCCCTGCTCCACTCTGGGACACGTCTCAAAGCTGAGACAGGCAATCCAGTTCTCCCTAACCCTGTCCCCAGTACCAGCTTTCATAGGGGCAGCCAGCTCCCCCTACTGGCCTGAGACAGGAGGCATTGCATGCTAATGTTCCCCTAACCAGAGAACCTCCCCCTTGCTCTCAGACACAGCTTTAATTACACTTGTGGCATCCAGGTAGGGTGACACACCTGCGCTTCTCAGTGTCTGCGGGATGACAGGCTGGATGGCAGCTTTCTGCTGCGGTCCAGCCTGTCATCTCGATGTAGCAGAGCTGAAGCTGTCCTGGGAACAATGGAAAGGTAAGGATGATGTTGCTTTATTATTTTATTTTTATTGAAGGAGATCGTTGGCTTCAGCTGGAATGGGCGTGATGGTAAGTATGGTTTAATTTAGAACAATAAAGAATTGTGTCTTTATTTCAATTAAAGGACTTTATTCTGGGTGTTTGTGGGGTTTTTTTAACTTTGACTATGGGGTTAGTAATGGGGGTGTCTTATAGACGCCTCTCCATTACTAACCTGGGCTTGATGTCAGCTGGCATTATAAGCTGACATCAACCCCAGCCCTATTACCCCACTGCCACCGCTACAGGGCAGTGGGAAGAGCGAGGCTAAGTGCCAGAATTGGCGCATCCTATGGATGCGCCATTTCTGGGGCGGCTGACGGCTGGTGTTTCTAGCCTGGGAGGGGGCCAATATTCATGGCACCCTTCCTGGGCTATTAATATCAGCCCCCAGCTGTTTGCCTAGCCTTTGCTAGCTATTAAAATAGAGGGGACCCCAAGTCATTTTTTTGGGGGGGTCCCCCATTTTAATAGCTAGTAAAGGCTAGGTATTCAGCTGGGGGCTGATATTAGTAGCCTGGGGAGCTCCGTGGGTATTACCCTCTTCCCAAGCTTCAAACATCTGCCCCAGCCGTCTGCTTAACCGCTGCTAGAGCCTAAAATTATGGGGAACCCCACGCCAATTTTTTTTTTAATAAATCCTTTATTTTAACACTAAATGACAAGTACAGTAAGCAACACTGTCACTGTACTTCATATATATGTTACTGACATGTTTCTATCTATCTAATCTATGTGTGATGCTCTATTCTTTCTGTTATAAATTATCGGGTACCGCTGCTGAATTGCCGGCCGGCTTTTTTAAAGAGACGGTGCATGAAAACACTGTTATTTTTTTAAATAAATCCTTTACACTAAATAACAAGTACAGTAAGCAACACTGTCACTGTACTTCATATATATGTGACTGACATGTTTCTATCTATCTAATCTATGTGTGAAGCTCTATTCTTTCTGTTCTAAATTGTCGGGTACCGGTGTATGCCGCTGCTGAATTG
Organism: Phyllobates terribilis; assembly: GCF_046119375.1. NCBI lineage: Eukaryota > Metazoa > Chordata > Amphibia > Anura > Dendrobatidae > Phyllobates > Phyllobates terribilis. The sequence goes on along the minus strand of NW_027362784.1, from coordinate 12,383,777 downwards.
CCGGCTTTTCATGTTTCACTGTGAGCACTGTTCCCATCGATTTGGGCAACCACCTCCACCAATACATTCTACATTATTGTTAGTTGTTTTCCTTCATGTAGAATTAACCTACAGGGAAAGAAAGGGTTTATTTTCATACCGATATTTGTGTTCCATTGACTTGCATTGGTTTCCGGTATCGGAATCGGCGACATCCGATACTTTTTGGGTATCGGCCCGATCCAATCCGATCCGATATTTCCTGATATCGGAAGGTATCGCTCAACACTAGTAGTGGAGGTTACAGTGGTGTAAAAAGACAATATCAATGCCCCTTGGAAGAGTGGTGGAGGTTACAGTGGAATAAAATGACAATATCTATGCCCCTTGGAAGAGTGGTGGAGGTCACAGTGGAATAAAAACACAATATCAATGCCCCTTGGAATAGTGGTGGAGGTTACAGTGGAATAAAAAGACAATATCAATGCCCCTTGGAAGAGCTGTGGAGTTCAGAGTGGTTTTGCTAGACGGTTTTAATGCCGCTTGGAAGAGACGTGGAGGTCACAGTAGCTTAACAAGACGGTTTTATTGCCCCTTGGAAGAGTGGTGGAGGTAACATTTTAATAAAAAGGCAATATCAATGCCCCTTGGAAGAGTGGTGGAAGTTACAGTGGAAGAAAAAGACAATATCAATGCCCCTTGGAAGAGTTGTGGAGGTTACAGTGGAATAAAAAGACAATATCAATACCCCGAAGAAGAGACGTGGAGGTCACAATAGCTTAACAAGACGGTTTTAATGCCCCCTGAAAGATTGGAGGAGGTCGCAGTGGATTAAAAAGAAAATATCAAAGCCCCGTGGAAGAGTGGTGGAGGTTACAGTGGAATAAAAAGACAATTTCAATGCCTCGTGGAAGAGACGAAGAGGTCACAGTAGCTTAACAAGATGGTTTTAATGCCCCTTGGAAGAGTGGTGGAGGTCGCTGTGGAATAAAAAGACAATATCAATGCCCCTTGGAAGAGTGGTGGAGGATACAGTGGAATAAAAAGACAATATCAATGCCCCTTGGAAGATCTGTGGAGTTCAGATTGGTTTAACCATACGGTTTTAATGCCCCTTGGAAGAGATGTGGAGTCACAGTAGCTTAACAAGACGGTTTTAATGCCACATGGAAGAGTGGTGGAGGTTGCAGTGGAATAAAAAGACAATATCAATGCTAAATGGAAGAGACATGGAGGTCACAGTAGCTTAACAAGATGGTTTTAATGCCCTTTGGAAGAGTGGTGGAGGGTGCAGTGGATTAAAAAGACAATATCAATGCCCTTTGGAAGAGTGGTTGGGGTCGCAGTGGAATAAAAATACATTATCAATGCCCCTTGGTAGAGTGGTGGAGGTTACTGTGGAATTTAAAGACAATATCAATGCCCCGTGGAAGAGATGTGGAGGTCACTGTAGCTTAACAAAATAGTTTTAATGCCCCTTGGAAGAATGGTGGAGGTCGCAGTGGAATAAAAAGACAATGTCAATGCCTCATGGAAGAGTGGTGGAGGTTAGAGTGGAATAAAAAGACAATACCAATGCCCCTTGGAAGAGCTGTGGAGTTCAGAGTGATTTAAACAGACAGTTTTAATGCCCATTGGAAGTGACGTGGAGGTCACAGTAGCTTAAAAAGACATTTTTAATGCCCCTTGGAAAAGGGTTGGAGGTCACAGTGGATTAAAAAGACAATATCAATGCCCCTTAGAAGAGTGGTGGAGGTGGCAGTGGAATAAAAAGACAATATCAATGTCCCTTGGAAGAATGATGGAGGTCGCAGTGGAATAAAAAGACAAAGTCAATGCCCCTTGGAAGAGTGGTGGAGGTTAGAGTGGAATAAAAAGACAATACCAATGCCCCTTGGAAGAGCTGTGGAGTTCAGAGTGGTTAAACCAGATGGTTTTATTGCCCCTTGGAAGAGACGTGGAGGTCACAGTAGATTATCAAGATGGTTTTAACGCCCCCTGGAAAAGTGGTGGAGGTCACAGTGGATTAAAAAGACAATATCAATGCTCCTTGGAAGACACGTGGAGGTCAGAGTAGCTTAACAAGACAGTTTTAATGCCCCTTGAAAGAGTGGTTGAGGTCGAAGTGGAATAAAAAGACAATATAAATGCCCCTTGAAAGAGTGGTGTAGGTTACAGTGAAATAAAAAGACAATATCAATGCCTCTTGAAAGAGCTATGGAGTTCAGAGTGGTTTAACCAGATGGTTTTAATGCCCCTTGGAAGAGTGGTAGAGGTCGCAGTGCATTAAAAAGACAATATCCATACCCCTTGGAAGAATAGTGGAGGTTACAGTGGAATAAAAAGACAATATCAATGCCTCTTGCAAGTGCTGTGGAGTTCAGAGTTGTTTAAATTGACGGTTTTAATGCCCCTTGGAAGAGACGTGGAGGTCACAGTAGCTTAACAAGATGGTTTTAATGCCCCTTGGAAGAGTGGTGGAGGTCGCAATGGATTAAAAAGACATTATCGATGCCCCTTGGAAGAGTGGTGGAGGTCGCAGGGGAATAAAAAAAAAATATCAATGCCCCTTAGAAGAGTGGTGGAGGTTACAGTGGAAAACAAAGACAATATCAATGTTCCTTGGAAGAAGGGTGAAGGTCGCAGTGGAATAAAAAGACAATATCAATGTCCCTTGGAAGAGTGGTGGAGGTCGCAGTGGATTAAAAAGACAATATCACTGCCACTTGGAAGAGTGGTGGAGGTCGCAGTGGAATAAAAAGACAATATCAATGCCCCGTGGAAGGGACGTGGAGGTAACAGTAGCTTAACAAGACGGTTTTAATGCCCCTTGGAAGAGTGGTGGAGGTCGCAGTGGATTAAAAAGACTAGCAAATCCCCTTGGAAGAGTGGTGCAGGTCGCAGTGGAAAAAAAAGACAATATCAATGCCTCGTGGAAGAGACGTGGACATCACAGTAGCTTAACAAGACGGTTTTAATGCCCCTTGGCAGAGTGGTGGAGGTCGCAGTGGAATAAAAGACAATAACAATGCCCTGTGGAAGAGACGTGGAGGTCACAGTAGCTTAACAAGACGGTTTTAATGCCCCTTAGAACAGTGGTGGAGGTTACAGTGGAATAAAAGACAATATCAATGCCCATTGGAAGAGTTGCGGAGGTCGCAGTGCATTAAAAAGACAATATCAATGCCCCTTGGAAGAGTGGTGGAGGTCGCAGTCGAATAACTTCACTGGTACATGCTCTGCATAACTTCTCTGCTTGCTGTGTCTGCTGTAATCTAATGCTCTGCTTTGCTGATTCACCTCACTGGTACATGCTCTGCATAACTTCTCTGCTTGCTGTGTCTGCTGTAATCTAATGCTCTGCTTTGCTGATTCACCTAACTGGTACATGCTCTGCATAACTTCTCTGCTTGCTGTGTCTGCTGTAATCTAATGCTCTGCTTTGCTGATTCACCTCACTGGTACATGCTCTGCATAACTTCTCTGCTTTATCTGTCCCACTCCATTCAATACCCACATATGTCTGTCCCTTCCCCACTATAGATCTTATCTGATTTTTAGAGGTTCTGAACTGCAGAGACTAGAGTCCTAGCTCTGTGTTTGATCACCCAGCCATCTCCTGGTGAGACGACCCGCTGCTAATTTAGCCATGTTCAGCTCCCACAATGCCCTTCACCTGATAGTTTAATGTGCCCTATATATTTAGAAGCTCTGTAAGGGGTGCACGCGTCTTCTTGTGCAAAGTGGCTTCAGAGATAAGTGGCAGTTATTTCAGAGGCAGTTAGTCAGGGCAGGAGTCAAGTAACCAACACTTTGACCACTTACTCTCTTTTAACTATGTTTCTGTTAGCTCTCACTTTTTCCTCTATAGTCCTCCACTTTCTAGTAACCCCTCAAATCCCTACACCTAGTAAGAAACTCTTCATCTCTCCCTCCATCCTCCCCATTCATCTCACCTCCTCCTCCAAATTATTCCTAAACATTCAATCCTGGATCTCCAAACACAGACAGCCACCTCATGCTCTCTCTTGCTCCCACCTGCTAACACTTTCTCTGCTCCTCCTCACTGCTGGAGATATCTCTCCAAATCCTGGTCCTCCTCACCATATTCCCACAGTTACTTCTTCCTCCTATCCACGACCTTCCACAAACTGTCGCAACCCTTGTAACCTCATACCCATCCAACCAATCCCCACTCCCTTAGTTGCTCTAACAGGAGCTCTATGGAACGCTCGCTCTGTCTGCAACAAACTTTCCTTCATCCATGATCTTTTCATTACAAACAAACTTTCCTTCCTCGCCATGACTGAATCCTGGCTCACCCGCTCTGACACAGCCTCCCCAGCTGCACTTTCATATGGCGGATTCCACCTTTCCCACACCCCCCGCCCCAACAGCAAACATGGCGGAGGCGTAGGTTTTCTCCTATCAGAACACTGCGCTTTCACCCAAATCCCACTGCCACCCTCCGTTACACTCCCCTCTTTTGAGGTGCACTGTGTGCGCATCTATTCCCCCTCCAACCTCCAACTGGCCGTCGTTTACCGACGCCCAGGGCAAGCCACCACCTTCTTAGACCACTTCACCACCTGGCTGCTTCACTTCCTCTCCACTGACATCCCCACTATCATAATGGGTGACTTCAACATCCCCATTAACACTTCCCACTCGTCTGTCTCTAAGTTCCTATCTCACACTTCCTCCTTCGGACTCACTCAATGGTCTTCTACACCCACCCACAAAGATGGCCACACACTGGACCTCATCTTCACCCACCTCTGTTCCCTATCTAACCTCTCTAACTCACCTCTACCTCTCTCTGATCACAGCCTACTTACATTCTCTTCTCTCTCCTCCCCGGGGCAACAATCCCCACTCCACAAACTTGCATACCCTTGCAGAAATCTCAAACACCTTGACTTACACTCACTCTCTGAATCCCTCCTCCCTCTTACAGACATAAATTCCTTTCATGATGCAGACGTTGCTGCTGCTTCATATAACACCACAATAGCTGCAGCTCTAGACTCGATCGCCCCTCTCACACACACCACATCTCGCACATTCAACAGGCAACCCTGGCACACTAAACTTACTAAAGAACTGCGCTGGGCCTCCAGGGTTGCGGAGCGGAGATGGAAAAGGTCTCACTCTATCGAGCACTTCATCGCATTCAAGCATTCCCTCACTAATTTCAAGTCCGCACTCACTACAGCAAAACAAACCTGCTTCTCATCTCTCATATCCTCCCTAGCTCACAACCCTAAACAGATATTTAACACTTTCAACTCTCTCCTTCGTCCCCCAGCACCTCCTCCCTCTTCTCTCATCTCAGCCGACGACTTTGCCTCATTCTTCAAACAAAAGATTGACACCATCAGACAAAACTTTTGCCTAAAGTCCACACAACCACTCCTCATATCTATTCAACCCTCCTCCTCCAAACCCCACTTCTCCACCATTACAGAAGGTCAAGTCTCCTCTTTACTCTCCAAATCTCACCACCAGCGAACTTGACCCAATCCCATCCCACCTCATCACTAACCTTACCACAGTCTTCATCCCAACCCTAACCCACCTTTTCAATCTGTCACTAACAACCGGTGTCTTCCCCTCATGTTTCATACATGCCGCAATCACACCCATCCTCAAAAAGCCCTCCCTTGACCCTTCCTCTCTGACTAGCTACCGCCCCATATCACTCCTCCCCTTTGCCTCAAAACTACTAGAACAACATGTCCACCTTGAACTGTCCTCCCACATCTCCTCCTACTCCCTCTTCGACCGCCTGCAATCTGGCTTCCGACCGCATCACTCGACTGAAACTGCCCTGACCAAAGTCACCAACGACCTACTAAATGTCAAATCCAAGCGACACTACTCCATCCTCCTCCTTCTGGACCTGTCATCTGCCTTTGACACAGTGGACCATTCCCTCTTACTCCAGATTCTCTCATCTCTTGGCATCACGGACTGGGCTCTATCTTGGATCTCCTCATACTTAACAGACAGGACATTCAGCGTCTTCCACTCACCCACCACCTCCTCATCTCGCCCCCTATCTGTCGGTGTCCCCCAAGGTTCAGTTCTAGGACCTCTGCTCTTCTCCATCTACACCTTTGGCCTGGGACAGCTCATAGAGCCTCACGGTTTTCAGTATCACCTCTATCCTGACGACACACAGATCTACCTCTCTGGACCCGATGTCTCCTCCCTACTAACCAAAATCCCACAATGTCTGTCCGCCATGTCATCCTTCTTCTCTGACAGATTTCGAAAACTCAACATGGATAAAACAGAGTTCATCATCTTTCCACCCTCTCATTCACATTCCCCATCTGACCTAGCCATCAACGTCAATGGCTGTTCACTCTCCCCAGTCCCACAATCTCGCTGCCTTGGAGAAACCCTGGACTCCGATCTCTCCTTCAAGCCACATATCCAAGCCCTTTCCACTTCCTGCCGACTCCAACTCAAAAACATCTCCCGGATCCGTGCATTCCTCAGCAAAGACTCTGCAAAAACACTAGTGCATGCCCTCATCATATCCCGCCTCGACTACTGCAACCTCCTGCTCCGTGGCCTCCCTTACAACACTCTTGCGCCTCTCCAATCTATCCTAAACTCTGCTGCTCGACTAATTCACCTGTCCCCCCACTATTCCCCGGCCTCTCCTCTCTGTCAATCTCTTCACTGGCTCCCCATTGCCCAGAGAATCCAGTTCAAAACTCTTACCATGGCATACAAAGCCATCCACAACCTGTCTCCCCCATACATCTGTGACCTAGTCTCCCGGTACTTACCTGCACGCAACCTCCGATCCTCACAAGATCTCCTTCTCTACTCCCCTCTTATCTCCTCCTCCCACAATCGTGTACAAGATTTCTCCCGTGCATCCCCCCTACTCTGGAACTCTCTACCCCAACACATCAGACTCTCGCCGACCGTGGAAACCTTCAAAAGAAACCTGAAGACCCACCTCTTCCGACAAGCCTACAACCTGCAGTAACCACCGCTGCACGACCAGCTCTACCCTCACCTAACGTATCCTCACCCATCCCTTCTAGAATGTGAGCCCTCGCGGGCGGGGTATTCCCTCCTCCTGTACCAGTCGCTGACTCGCTTTGTTAAGATTATGTAAATTCTTTTGTTATGTATATCCCTATCACATGTAAAGCGCCATGGAATAAATGGCGCTATAATAATAAATAATAATAATAATAATAAAAATACAATATCAATTCCCATAGAAAAAGTGGTGAAGGTTACAGTGGAATAAAAAGACAATATCAATGCCCCTTTGATGAGCTGTGGAATTCAGAGTGGTTTAACCAGATGGTTTTAATGACCATTGGAAGAGACGTGGAGGTCATAGTAGCTTAATAAGATGTTTTTAATTCCTCTTGGAAGAGTGGTGGAGGTCTCAGTGGTTTAAAAAGACAATATCACTGCCCTTTAGACGAGTGGAGGAGGTTACATTGGAATAAAGAGACAATATCAATGCGCCGTGGAATAGACATGGAGGTTACAGCAGCATAACAAGACAGTTTTAATGCCCCATGGAAGAGTGGTGGAGGTTAGAGTGGAACAAAAAAACAATACCAATGCCCCTTGGAAGAGCTGTGGAGTTCAGAGTGGTTTAGCCAGATGGTTTTAATGCCCATTGGAAGTGACGTGGAGGTCACAGTAGCTTAAAAAGACATTTTTAATGCCCCTTGGAAAAGTGGTAGAGGTCGAAGTGGATTAAAAAGACAATATCAATGACCCTTGGAAGAGTGGTGGAGGTGACAGTGGAATAAAAAGACAATATCAATGCCCCTTGGAAGAATGATGGAGGGTGCAGTGAAATAAAAAGACAATGTCACTGCCCCTTGGAAGAGTGGTGGAGGTTAGAGTGGAATAAAAAGACAATACCAATGCCCCTTGGAAGAGCTGTGGAGTTCAGAGTGGTTTAAGCAGATGGTTTTATTGCCCCTTCAAAGAGACGTGGAGGTCACAGTAGATTAACAAGACGGTTTTAATGCCCCTTGGAAAAGTGGTGGAGGTCACAGTGGATTAAAAAGACAATATTAATGCCCAGGGGAAGACAAGTGGAGTTCACAGTAGCTTAACAAGACAGGTTTAATGCCCCTTGGAAGAGTGGTGGAGGTCGCAGTGGAATAAAAAGACAATATCAATGCCCCTTGAAAGAGTGGTGGAGGTTACCTTGAAATAAAAAGACAATATCAATGCCTCTTGAAAGAGCTATGGAGTTCAGAGTGGTTTAACCAGATGGTTTTAATGCCCCTTGGAAGAGTGGTGAAGATCGCAGTGCATTAAAAAGACAACATCAATACCCCTTGGAAGAATGGTGGAGGTTACAGTGGAATAAAAAGATAATATCAATGCCCTTGGAAGAGCTGTAGAGTTCAGAGTGGTTTAACCAGACGGTTTTAATGCCCCTTGGAAGAGAGGTGGAGGTCACAGTAGATAAACAAGACTGTTTTAATGCCTCTTGGAAGAGTGCTGGAGGTCGCAGTGGATTAAAAAGACAATATCGATGCCCCTTGGAAGAGTGGTGGAGGTGGCAGTGGAATAAAAAGACAATATCAATGCCCCTTGGAAGAATGATGGAGGTTGCAGGGGAATAAAAATACAATGTCACTGCCCCTTGGTAAAGTGGTGGAGGTTAGAGTGGAATAAAAAGACAATACCAATGCCCCTTGGAAGAGCTGTGGAGTTCAGAGTGGTTTAACCACATGGTTTTATTGCCCCTTGGAAAAGACGTGGAGGTCACAGTAGATTAACAAGACGGTTTTAATGCCCCTTGGAAAAGTGGTGGAGGTCACAGTGGATTAAAAATACAATATCAATGCCCAGGGGAAGACAAGTGGAGGTCACAGTAGCTTAACAAGACAGGTTTAATGCCCCTTGGAAGAGTGGTGGAGGTCGCAGTGGAATAAAAAGACAATATCAATGCCCCTTGAAAGAGTGGTGGAGGTTACCTTGAAATAAAAAGACAATATCAATGCCTCTTGAAAGAGCTATGGAGTTCAGAGTGGTTTAACCAGATGGTTTTAATGCCCCTTGGAAGACTGGTGAAGATCGCAGTGCATTAAAAAGACAACATCAATACCCCTTGGAAGAATGGTGGAGGTTACAGTGGAATAAAAAGATAATATCAATGCCCTTGGAAGAGCTGTAGAGTTCAGAGAGGTTTAACCAGACGGTTTTAATGCCCCTTGGAAGAGAGGTGGAGGTCACAGTAGATAAACAAGACTGTTTTAATGCCTCTTGGAAGAGTGTTGGAGGTCGCAGTGGATTAAAAAGACAATATCGATGCCCCTTGGAAGAGTGGTGGAAGTGGCAGTGGAATAAAAAGACAATATCAATGCCCCTTGGAAGAATGATGGAGGTTGCAGTGGAATAAAAAGACAATGTCACTGCCCCTTGGTAAAGTGGTGGAGGTTAGAGTGGAATAAAAAGACAATACCAATGCCCCTTGGAAGAGCTGTGGAGTTCAGAGTGGTTTAACCACATGGTTTTAATGCCCCTTGGAAAAGTGGTGGAGGTCACATTGGATTAAAAAGACAATATCAATGCCCCTTGGAAGACAAGTGGAGGTCACAGTAGCTTAACAAGACAGGTTTAATGCCCCTTGGAAGAGTGTTGGAGGTCGCAGTGGAATAAAAAGACAACATCAATGTCCCTTGAAAGAGTGGTGGAGGTTACAGCGAAATAAAAAGACAATATCAATGCCTCTTGAAAGAGCTATGGAGTTCAGAGTGGTTTAACCAGATGGTTTTAATGCCCCTTGGAAGAGTGGTGGAGATCGCAGTGCATTAAAAAGACAATATCAATACCCCTTGGAAGAATGGTGGAGGTTAGAGTGGAATAAAAAGACAATACCAGTGTTATTTGGAAGAGCTGTGGAGTTCAGAGTTGTTTAAATTGACGGTTTTAATGCCCCTTGGAAGAGACGTGGAGGTCGCAGAGGATTAAAAAGACAATATCAATGCCCCTTGGAAGAGTGGTGGAGGTGGCAGTGGAATAAAAAGACAATATCAATGACCCTTGGAAGAATGATGGAGGTCGCAGTGGAATAAAAAGACAATGTCAATGCCCCTTGGAAGAGTGGTGGAGGTTAGAGTGGAATAAAAAGACAATACCAATGCCCCTTGGAAGAGCTGTGGAGTTCAGAGTGGTTTAACCAGATGGTTTTATTGCCCCTTGGAAGAGACGTGGAGGTCACAGTAGATTAACAAGATGGTTTTAATGCCCCTTTTAAAAGTGGTGGAGGTCACAGTGGATTAAAAAGACAATATCAATGACAAGTGGAAGACACGTGGAGGTCACAGTAGCTTAACAAGACAGTTTTAATGCCCCTTGGAAGAGTGGTGGAAGTCGTAGTGGAATAAAAAGACAATATCAATACCCCTTGGAAGAGTGGTGGAGGATACAGTGAAATAAAAAGACAATATCAATGCCCCGTGGAATAGACATGGACGTTACAGTAGCTAAGCAAGATGTTTTTAATGCACCTTGGGAGAGTGGTGGAAGTCATAGTGAAATAAAAATACAATATCAATGCCCCGTGAAAGAGTGCTGTAGGTTACAGTGGAGTAAAAAGACAACATCAATGACTTTTGCAAGAGCTGTGGAGTTCAGAGTTGTTTAAATTGACGGTTTTAATGCACCTTGGAAGAGACGTGGAGGTCACAGTAGCTTAACAATACGGTTTTAATGCCCCTTGGAAGAGTGGTGGAGGTCGCAGTGGATTAAAAAGACAATATCAATGCCACTTGGAAGAGTGGTGAAGGTCCCGGTGGAATAAAAAGACAATATCAATGCCCCTTGGAAGAGTGGTGGAGGTTACAGTGGAATAAAAAGACAATATCAATGCCCCGTGAAAGATTCGTGGAGGTCACAGTAGCTTAGCAACACGGTTTTAATGCCCCTTGGAAGAGAGGTGGTAGTTGCAGTGGAATAAAAAGACAATATCAATGCCCCTTGGAAGAGTGCTGGAGTTTACATTGGAATAAAAAGACAATATCAATGCCCCTTGCAAGAGCTGTGGAGTTCAGAGTTGTTTAAATTGACGGTTTTAATGACCCTTGGAAGGGACGTGGAGGTGACAGTAGCTTAACAAGATGGTTTTAATGCCCCTTGGAATAGTGGTGGAGGTCGCAGTGGATAAAAAAGACAATCTGAATGCCCCTTGGAAGAGTGGTGGAGGTCGCAGTGGAATAAAAAGACAATATCAATGCCCCTTGGAAGAGTGGTGGAGATTACAGTTGAATAAAAAGACAATATCAATGCCCCTTGGAAGATTGGTGGAGATAACAGTTGAACAAAAAGACAATATCAATGCCCCTTGGAAGAGTGATGGTGGTTACAGTGGAATAAAAAGACAATATCAATGACCCTTGGAACAGTGTTGGAGGTTACAGCTAAATAAAAAGACAATATCAATGCCCCGTGGAAGAGATGTGGAGGTCACAATAGCTTAACAAGATGGTTTTATTGCCCCTTGGAAGAGTGGTGGAGGTCGCAGTTTAAAAAAAGACATTATCAATGCCCCTTGGAAGAGTGGTGGAGGTCGCAGTGGAATAAAAAGACAATATCAATGCCCCTTGGACGAGTGGTGGAGGTTACAGTGGAATACAAAGACAATTTCAATGCCACGTGGAAGAGACGTGAAGGTCACAGTAGCTTAACAAGACGGTTTTAATGCCTCTTGGATGACTGCTGGAGGTCGCAGTGGAATAAAAAGAAAATATCAATGCCCCTTGGAAGAGTGGTGGAGGTCGCAGTGGAATAAAAAGACAATATCAATACCCCTTGGAAGAATGGTGAAGGTTACAGAGGAATAAAAAGACATTATCAATGCCCCTTGGAAGAGCTGTGGAGTTCAGAGTGGTTTAACCAGACGGTTTTAATGAACGTTGGAAGAGATATGGAGGTCACAGTATCTTAACAAAACTGTTTTAATGCCTCTTGGAAGAGTGGTGGAGGTCGCAGTGGATTAAAAAGACAATATCAATGCCCCTTAGAAGAGAGGTGGAAGTCGCAGTGGAATAAAAAGACAATATCAGTACTCCTTGGAAAAGTGGTGGAGGATACAGTGGAATAAAAAGACATTATCAATGCCACGTGGAATAGACATGGATGTTATAGTAGCTAAACAAGATGTTTTTAATGCACCTTGGGAGAGTGGTGGAAGTCGTAGTGGAATAAAAAGACAATATCAATGCCCTTGGAAGAGTGCTGTAGGTTACAGTGGAGTAAAAAGATAATATCAATGACTCATGCAAGAGCTGTGGAGTTCAGGGTGGTTTAAATTGACGGTTTTAATGCACCTTGGAAAAGACGTGGAGGTCACAGTAGCTTAACAATACGGTTTTAATGCCCCTTGGAAGAGTGGTGGAGGTCGCAGTGGATTAAAAAGACAATATCTATGCCACTTGGAAGAGTGGTGAAGGTCCCAGAGGAATAAAAAGACAATAACAATGCCCCTTGGAAGAGTGGGGGAGGTTACAGTGGAATAAAAAGACAATATCAATGCACCGTGAAAGAGACGTGGAGGTCACAGTAGCTTAGCAAGACGGTTTTAATGCCCCTTGGAAGAGAGGTGGAAGTTGCAGTGGAATAAAAAGACAATATCAATGCCCCTTGGAACAGTGCTGGAGGCTACATTGGAATATAAAGACAATATCAATGCCCCTTGCAAGAGCTGTGGAGTTCAGAGTGGTTTAAATTGACGGTTTTAATGCCCCTTGGAAGGGACGTGGAGGTGACAGTTGCTTAACAAGACGGTTTAATGCCCCTTGGAATAGTGGTGGAGGTCGCAGTGGATTAAAAAGACAATATGAATGCCCCTTGGAAGAGTGGTGGAGATTACAGTTGAATAAAAAGACAATATCAATGCCCCTTGGACGAGTGGTGGAGGTTACAGTGGAATAAAAAGACAATATCAATGTCCCTTGGAAGAATGGTGGAGGTTACAGTTGAATAAAAAGACAATATCAATGCCCCTTGGAAGAGTGGTGGAGGTTCCAATTAAATAAAAAGACAATATCAATGCCCCTTGGAAGAGACGTGGAGGTCACAGTGGAATAAAAAGACAATATTAATGCCCCTTGGAAGAGTGGTGGAGGTCGCAGTAAAATAAAAAGACAACATCAATGCCACTTTGAAGAGGGCTGGAGGTTACAGTGGAATAAAAAGACAATATCAATGTCCCTTGGAAGAATGGTGGAGGTTACAGTGGAATAAAAAACAATATCAAAGCCCCTTGCAAGAGCTATGGAGTTGAGAGTGGTTTAAATTGACGGTTTTAATGCCCCTTGGAAGAGACGTGGAGGTCACAGTAGATTAACAAGACTGTTTTAATGCCCCTTGGAAGAGTGGTGGAGGTCGAAGTGGATTAAAAAGACAATGTCAATGCTCCTTGAAGGAGTGGTTGAAGTCTCAGTGGAATAAAAAGATAATATCAATGCCCCTTGGAAGAGTGTTGGAGGTTCCAGTGGAATAAAAAGACAATATCAATGCCCTGTGGAAGAGACATGGAGGTCACAGTAGCTTAACAAGACGGTTTTAATGCCCCTTGGAAGAGTGGTGGAGGTCGCAGTGGAATAAAAAGACAATATCAATGCCCCTTGGAAGAGTGGTGGAGGATACAGTGGAATAAAAAGACAATATCAATGCCCCTTGGAAGATCTGTGGAGTTCAGATTGGTTTAACCATACGGTTTTAATGCCCCTTGGAAGAGAAGTGGAGGTCACAGTAGCTTAACAAGACGTTTTTAATGCCACAAGGAAGAGTGGTGGAGGTTGCAGTTGAATAAAAAGACAATATCAATGCACAGTGGAAGAGACGTGGAGGTCACAGTAGCTTAACAAGATGGTTTTAATGCGCTTTGGAAGAGTTGTGGAGGTCGCAGTGGATTAAAAAGACAATATCAATTCCCTTTGGAAGAGAGATGGAGGTCGCAGTGGAATAAAAATACAATATCAATGCCCCTTGGTAGAGTGGTGCAGGTTACAGTGGAATTTAAAGACAATATCAAGGCCCCGTGGAAGAGATGTGGAGGTCACTCTAGCTTAACAAGACAGTTTTAATGCCCCTTGGAAGAATGGTGGAAGTCTCAGTTGAATAAAAAGACAATGTCAATGCCCCTTGGAAGAGTGGTGGAGGTTAGAGTGGAATAAAAAGACAATACCAATGCCCTTGGAATAGCTGTGGAGTTCAGAGTGGTTTAACCAGACCGTTTTAATGCCCATTGGAAGTGACGTGGAGGTCATAGTAGCTTAAAAAGACGTTTTTAATGCCCCTTGGAAAAGTGGTGGAGGTCGCAGTGGATTAAAAAGACAATATCAATGCCCTTTGGAAGAGTGGTGGAGGTGGCAGCGGAATAAAAAAGCAATGTCAATGCCCCTTGGAAGAGTGGTGGAGGTTAGAGTGGAATAAAAAGACAATACCAATGCCCCTTGGAAGAGCTGTGGAGTTCAGAGTGGTTTAACCAGATGGTTTTATTGCCCCTTTGAAGAGACATGGAGGTCACAGTAGATTAACAAGACGGTTTTAATGCCCCTTGGAAAAGTGGTGGAGGTCATAGTGGATTAAAAAGACAATATCAATGCCACGTGGAAGACACGTGGAGGTCACAGTAGCTTAACAAGACAGTTTTAATGCCCCTTGGAAGAGTGGTGGAGGTCGCAGTGGAATAAAAAAACAATATCAATGCCTCTTGAAAGAGTGGTAGAGTTTACAGTGAAATAAAAAGACAATATCAATGCCTCTTGAAAGAGCTATGGAGTTCAGAGTGGTTTAACCAAATGGTTTTAATGCCCCTTGGAAGAGTTGTGGAGGTCGCAGTGCATTAAAAAGACAATATCAATACCCCTTGGAAGAATGGTGGAGGTTACAGTGGAAAAAAAAGACAACATCCATCTCCTTGTAAGACCTGTGGAGTTCAGAGTGGTTTAACCAGACGGTTTTAATGCCACTTGGAAGAGATGTGGAGATCACAGTAGCTTAACAAGACTGTTTTAATGCCTCTTGGAAGAGTGGCGGAGGTCGCAGTGGATTAAAAAGACAATATCAATGCCCCTTAGAAGAGAGGTGGAAGTCGCAGTGGAATAAAAAGACAATATCAATACCCCTTGGAAGAGTGGTGGAGGATACAGTGGAATAAAAAGACAATATCAATGCCTCGTGGAATAGACATGGACGTTACAGTAGCTAAACAAGATGTTTTTAATGCACCTTGGGAGAGTGGTGGAAGTCGTAGTGGAATAAAAAGACAATATCAATGCCCCTTGAAAGAGTGCTGTAGGTTACAGTGGAGTAAAAAGACAATATCAATGCCCCTTGCAAGAGCTGTGGAGTTCAGAGTGGTTTAAATTGATGGTTTTAATGCCCCTTGGAAGGGACGTGGAGGTGACAGTAGCTTAACTAGACGGTTTTAATGCCCCTTGGAAGAGTGGTGGAGGTTAGATTGGTATTAAAAGACAATACAAATGCCCCTTGGAAGAGCTGTGGAGTTCAGACTGGTTTAAACAGATGGTTTTAATGCCCCTTGGAAGAGAAGTCGACGTCACAGTAGTATAACAAGACGGTTTTAATGACCCCTTGGAAGAGTGGTAGAGTTCGCAGTGGATTAAAAAGACAATATCAATGCCCCTTGGAAGAGTGGTGGAGGTCGCAGTGGAATAAAAGACAATATCAATGCCCAGTGGAAGGGACGTGGAGGTCACAGTAGCTTAACAAGACGGTTTTAATGCCCCTTGGAAGAGTGGTGGAGGTTGCAGGGGATTAAAAAGACAATAACAATGCCCCTTGCAAGAGCTGTGGAGTTCAAAGTGGTTTAAATTGATGGTTTTAATGCCCCTTGGAAGGGACGTGGAGGTGACAGTAGCTTAACTAGACGGTTTTAATGCCCCTTGGAAGAGTGGTGGAGGTGGCAGTGGATTAAAAAGACAATATGAATGCCCCTTGGAAGAGTGGTGGAGGTCGCAGTGGAATAAAAAGACAATATCAATGCCCCTTGGAAGAGTGATGGAGGTTACAGTGGTATAAAAAGACGATATCAATGCCCCTTGGAATAGTGGTGGAGGTTACAGTTAAATAAAAAGACAATATCAATGCCCCGTGGAAGAGATGTGGAGGTCACAATAGCTTAACAAGACGGTTTTAATGCCCCTTGGAAGAGTTGGAGGTCGCAGTGGATTAAAAAGACAATATCAATGAGCCTTGGAAGAATGGTGGAGGTCGCAGTGGAATAAAAAGACATTATCAATGCCACTTGGAAGAGTGGTGGAGGTCGCAGTGGAATAAAAAGACAATATCAATGCCCCTTGAACGAGTGGTGGAGGTTACAGTGGAATAAAAAGACAATTTTAATGCCCCGTGGAAGAGATGTGGAGGTCACAGTAGCTTAACAAGACGGTTTTAATGCCTCTTGGAGGACTGGGGAGGTCGCAGTGGAATAAAAAGACAATATCAATGTCCTTTGGAAGAGTGGTGGAGGTTACAGTGGAATAAAAGGACAATAGTAATGCCCCTTGGAAGAGCTGTGGAGTTCATAGTGGTATAACTAGACGGTTTTAACGCTCCTTGGAAGAGACGTGGAGGTCACAGTAAATTAACAATACGGTTTTAATGCCCCTTGGGAGAGTGGTGGAGGTCGCAGTGGAATAAAAAAACACTATCAATGCCCCTTGGAAGATTGGTGGAGGTTACAGTGGAATAAAAAGACAATATCAATGCCCCGTGGAAGAGATGTGGAGGTCACTGTAGCTTAACAATATGGTTTTAATGCCCCTTGGAAGAGTGGTGGAGGTCGCAGTGGAAAAAAAAGACAATGTCAATGTCCCTTGGAAGAGTGGTGGAGGTTAGATTGGTTTTAAAAGACAATACAAATGCCCCTTGGAAGAGCTGTGGAGTTCATACTGGTTTAACCAGATTGTTTTAATGCCCCTTGGAAGAGAAGTCGACGTCACAGTAGCATAACAAGACAGTTTTAATGACCCCTTGGAAGAGTGGTGGAGTTCGCAGTGGATTAAAAAGACAATATCAATGCCCCTTGGAAGAGTGGTGGAGGTCGCAGTGTAATAAAAGACAATATCAATGCCCCGTGGAAGGGACGTGGAGGTCACAGTAGCTTAACAAGACGGTTTTAATGCCCCTTGGAAGAGTGGTGGAGGTTGCAGGGGATTAAAAAGACAATATCAATGCCCAGTGGAAGAGTGGTGGATGTCGCAGTGGAATAAAAAGACAAAATCAATGCCCCTTGGAAGAGTGGTGGAGTTCAGAGTGGTTTAACCAGACGGTTTTAATGCCCCTTGGAAGAGACGTGGAGGTCACAGTAGCTTAACAAGTCTGTTTTAATGCCCCTTGGAAGAGTGGAGGAAGTCGCAGTGGAATAAAAAGCCAATGTCAATGCCACTTGGAAGAGTGGTGGAGGTTACAGTGGAATAAAAAGACAATATCAATGCCCCGTGGAATAGACATGGACTTTAAAGTAGCTTAACAAGACGGCTTTAATGCCCCTTAGAAGAGTGGTGGAGGTTGCAGTGGAATAAAAAGACAATATCAATGTCCCTTGGAAGAATGGTGGAGGTTACAGTTGAATAAAAAGACAATATCAATGCCCCTTGGAAGAGTGGTGGAGGTTCCAATTAAATAAAAAGACAATATCAATGCCCCTTGGAAGAGACGTGGAGGTCACAGTGGAATAAAAAGACAATATTAATGCCCCTTGGAAGAGTGGTGGAGGTCGCAGTAAAATAAAAAGACAACATCAATGCCACTTTGAAGAGGGCTGGAGGTTACAGTGGAATAAAAAGACAATATCAATGTCCCTTGGAAGAATGGTGGAGGTTACAGTGGAATAAAAAACAATATCAAAGCCCCTTGCAAGAGCTATGGAGTTGAGAGTGGTTTAAATTGACGGTTTTAATGCCCCTTGGAAGAGACGTGGAGGTCACAGTAGATTAACAAGACTGTTTTAATGCCCCTTGGAAGAGTGGTGGAGGTCGAAGTGGATTAAAAAGACAATGTCAATGCTCCTTGAAGGAGTGGTTGAAGTCTCAGTGGAATAAAAAGATAATATCAATGCCCCTTGGAAGAGTGTTGGAGGTTCCAGTGGAATAAAAAGACAATATCAATGCCCTGTGGAAGAGACATGGAGGTCACAGTAGCTTAACAAGACGGTTTTAATGCCCCTTGGAAGAGTGGTGGAGGTCGCAGTGGAATAAAAAGACAATATCAATGCCCCTTGGAAGAGTGGTGGAGGATACAGTGGAATAAAAAGACAATATCAATGCCCCTTGGAAGATCTGTGGAGTTCAGATTGGTTTAACCATACTGTTTTAATGCCCCTTGGAAGAGAAGTGGAGGTCACAGTAGCTTAACAAGACGTTTTTAATGCCACAAGGAAGAGTGGTGGAGGTTGCAGTTGAATAAAAAGACAATATCAATGCACAGTGGAAGAGACGTGGAGGTCACAGTAGCTTAACAAGATGGTTTTAATGCGCTTTGGAAGAGTTGTGGAGGTCGCAGTGGATTAAAAAGACAATATCAATTCCCTTTGGAAGAGAGATGGAGGTCGCAGTGGAATAAAAATACAATATCAATGCCCCTTGGTAGAGTGGTGCAGGTTACAGTGGAATTTAAAGACAATATCAAGGCCCCGTGGAAGAGATGTGGAGGTCACTCTAGCTTAACAAGACAGTTTTAATGCCCCTTGGAAGAATGGTGGAGGTCTCAGTTGAATAAAAAGACAATGTCAATGCCCCTTGGAAGAGTGGTGGAGGTTAGAGTGGAATAAAAAGACAATACCAATGCCCTTGGAATAGCTGTGGAGTTCAGAGTGGTTTAACCAGACCGTTTTAATGCCCATTGGAAGTGACGTGGAGGTCATAGTAGCTTAAAAAGACGTTTTTAATGCCCCCTTGGAAAAGTGGTGGAGGTCGCAGTGGATTAAAAAGACAATATCAATGACCTTTGGAAGAGTGGTGGAGGTGGCAGCGGAATAAAAAAGCAATGTCAATGCCCCTTGGAAGAGTGGTGGAGGTTAGAGCACCCCCAGCACCTCCTCCCTCTTCTCTCATCTCAGCCGACGACTTTGCCTCATTCTTCAAACAGAAGATTGACACCATCAGACAAAACTTTTGCCTAAAGTCCACACAACCCCTCCTCATATCTATTCAACCCACCTCCTCCAAACCCCACTTCTCCATCATTACAGAAGGTCAAGTCTCCTCTTTACTCTCCAAATCACACCTCACCACCTGCGAACTTGACCCAATCCCATTCCACCTCATCACTAACCTTACCACAGTCTTCATCCCAACCCTAACCCACCTCTTCAAGCTGTCACTAACAACCGGTGTCTTCCCCTCATGTTTCAAACATGCCGCAATCACACCCATCCTCAAAAAGCCCTCCCTTGACCCTTTCTCTCTGACTAGCTAACGCCCCATATCACTCCTCCCCTTTGCCTCAAAACTACTAGAACAACATGTCCACCTTGAACTGTCCTCCCACCTCTCCTCCTGCTCCCTCTTCGACCGCCTGCAATCTGGCTTGCGACCGCATCACTCGACTGAAACTGCCCTGACCAAAGTCACCAATGACCTACTAAATGCCAAATCCAAGCGACACTACTCCATCCTCCTCCTTCTGGACCTGTCATCTGCCTTTGACACAGTGGACCATTCCCTCTTACTCCAGATTCTCTCATCTTTTGGCAGCACGGACTTGGCTCTATCTTGGATCTCCTCATACTTAACAGACAGGACATTCAGCATCTCACACTCACGCACCACCTCCTCATCTCGCCCCCTATCTGTCTGTGTGCCCCAAGGTTCAGTTCTAGGACCACTGCTCTTCTCCATCTACACCTTTGGCCTGGGACAGCTCATAGAGTCTCACGGTTTTCAGTATCACCTCTATGCTGACGACACACAGATCTACCTCTCTGGACCCGATATCTCCTCCCTACTAACCAAAATCCCACAATATCTGTCCTCCATGTCATTCTTCTTCTCTGACAGATTTCTAAAACTCAACATGGATAAAACAGAGTTCATCATCTTTCCACCCTCTCATTCACATCCCCCATCTGACCTAGCCATCAACGTCAATGGCTGTTCACTCTCCCCAGTCCCACAAGCTCGCTGCCTTGGAGTAACCCTGGACTCCGATCTCTCCTTCAAGCCACATATCCAAGCCCTTTCCACTTCCTGCCGACTCCAACTCAAAAACATCTCCTTGATCTGTGCATTCCTCAGCAAAGACTCTAGTGCATGCCCTCATCATATCCCACCTCGACTACTGCAACCTCCTGCTCTGTGGCCTCCCTTACAACACTCTCAGTCCAATCTATCCTAAACTCTGCTGCTCAACTAATTCACCTGTCCCCCCGCTATTCCCCAGCCTCTCCTCTCTGTCAATCTCTTCACTAGCTCTCCATTGCCCAGAGAATCCAGTTCAAAACTCTAACCATGGCATACAAAGCCATCCACAACCTGTCTCCCCCATACATCTGTGACCTAGTCTCCCGGTACTTACCTGCACGCAACCTCCGATCCTCACAAGATCTCCTTCTCTACTCCCCTCTTATCTCCTCCTCCCACAATCGTATACAAGATTTCTCCCGTGCATCCTCCCTACTCTGGAACTCTCTACCCCAACACATCAGACTCTCGCCAACCGTGGAAACCTTCAAAAGAAACCTGAAGACCCACCTCTTCCGACAAGCCTACAACCTGCAGTAACCACCGCTGCACGACCAGCTCTATCCTCACCTAATGTATCCTCACCCATCCCTTTTAGAATGTGAGCCCTCGCGGGCAGGGTCCTCGCTCGTCCTGTACCAGTCGCTGACTCGTTTTGTTAAGATTATGTAAATGCTTTTGTTATGTATATCCCTATCACATGTAAAGCGCCATGGAATAAATGGCGCTATAATAATAAATAAAAATAATAATAATAATAATAATAATAATAATAAAAAGACAATATCAATTCCCATAGGAAAAGTGGTGGAGGTTACAGTGGAATAAAAGACAATATCAATGCCCCTTTGATGAGCTGTGGAATTCAGAGTGGTTTAACCAGACGGTTTTAATGCCCCTTGGAAGAGACGTGGAGGTCATAGTTGTTGCGTCGGCGTCCCTGCCTCCTGCTAGGCAGGGACGCCATTCCCCTCACCTCTCCGCTCCGTGCCCGGCGTCTTCCTCCCGCTCTGCTGGCAGCGCGCGCTGCTTCCCGGCCTCTGTGCCTAGGGCGCGCGCGTGCTCCCCCTCTCTTAAAGGGGCCACGCGCGCCGTCCTAAGGAGTCCCCGGCCAATGGCCGGAGGACCTCACCATATATAAGGCACCTCCTCCAAAATGGAGGTGCCCGAGCAATGTTGTTGCAAAGCCTTTCAACTCTGCTTCAGCCATCAGGTCCCGTTACCAGTTACCTGCCAGTCACCTGCCAGATTCCTGCTTGATACCTGCCTGATACCTGCCTGATATCTGCTTACCTGCTTGCTATCCTGTGGTCCGACAGTCTGCCTACCAGCACCTGCCAGTCTGTCTATGGATCAGTCCGCCTGCGGACCAGGAAGTAACTGCTAGATACCTGCCTGATACCTGCCTGCCTGTCCAGAGACTCTTACTCGCTCACCTGGGAACGCTCACCTGCTACCTACCTGCTAGCCTACCTGGAGGCTATGCCGTCACTTGCTGTGACCACCTGCCTGTCCAGAGACTCTTACTCGCTCACCTGAAAGCGCTCACCTGCTACCTACCTGCTAGCCTACCTGGAGGCTTAGCCGTCACTTGCTGTGACCACCTGCCTGTCCAGAGACTCTTGCCCGCTCACCTGGGAGTGCTCACCTGCTACCTGCCTGCTAGCCTACCTGGAGCCTCTGCCGTCACTTGCCGTGACCACCTGCCTGTCCAGAGACTCTTGCCTGCTCACCTGGGAGCGCTCACCTGCTACCTGCCTGCTAGCCTATCTAGAGACTCTTCCCTGCTGTCACTTGCCGTGACCACCTACCCGTCTAGAGACTCATACCCTGCTGTCACTTGCCGTGACCATCCGCCTGTCAAGAGGCTGTCCCCGTCACTTGCCGTGACTTCCTGCCCTTCTACCCAGAGACTGTCCCTGTCACTTGCTGTGACTACCTGCCCGCCTTCCCTGGGAGCCACCCGCTTCCTTACAAGGACTGCCCCTTTGTATAGTTGCTCAGAGGTTCCACCTCCCAGACCCGTTACAGTTTGCTCGGGCCATGGAACCCGGTGGCACCCAAGCTCCCTCGCTCTCAGACCTATGCCATGAACTGTCCCGTCAGAGGTCCCAACAGGAGTCCATCCTGAGCCACCTGCGTAGTGTTAACTCCCGCCTGGACACACTGACTACATCTTCGGGACCGGCTTCCAGTCGCACGACTCCTACCCCGGCAGCGCCGCTGGCCGTCAATTCCATGGCATCTCTTCCCGGTCCCTGCCTCACAGCCCCGCCTCGTTTTGGTGGAGATCCTGGTCTGGCACGGGGCTTCATTAACCTGTGCACTCTGTACTTCGAACTGTTGGCACACCAGTTTTCCACCGACCGAGCCAAAGTAGCCTTCATCATGTCCCATCTCACGGGGGAGGCGCTGGCTTGGCTAAATCCTCTATGGGAGAGAGGAGATCCCCTGGTGTCCAATCTGCCAGCCTTTCTCTCGGCTTTCCGGAAGGTCTTCGACGAACCAGGACGGAGGATCTCATCCGCCTCATCTCTGCTACGCCTCCGCCAAGGAAGTCTCACCGTGGGCCAATATGCCATACGGTTCCGTACCCTTGCTTCGGAGCTTGCCTGGGATAACGACGCCCTGATGTTCGTCTTCTGGGAGGGTCTGTCCGGCCGTATTAAAGATGAACTCGCCAGTCGGGACATTCCTACCACTCTCGACGACTTAATTACACTTGCCACCCAGATTGACATCCGGTTCCAGGAGCACACCAAAAAGGTCACCCGTGAGAGGAGGTTTCCACGCCTTGCCCCTACCTTCCAGAGATCCGTCACTTCCTCCGTTGCTCCTCCGGCGCCCTCACCCGAGCCTATGCAGGTCGACCAGACCAAGATGGTCAAGACCCGTCAAGAATTACGCCGTGCCGAGGGGAGCTGCTTCTACTGTGGCAGTAAGGAGCACCGGATCCGTTCCTGCCCGGAGAAGTTGGGAAACGTCTGTGTCTAGGATCGCTCAGGGAGGTCACCCTAGACAGAAATAAACCCTCTCCATCTCTGTTGCTGTCGGTCTCTATCATCTGCGGGGAGAACCGTTATTTTGAACTGGCTCAACTTGACTCTGGAGCTGCCGGAAATCTCATTTCTCAGTCCCCGGTAGAGAAATACAGCATTCCCACCAAACCTCTGGCTGTACCCTTATCTGTCGCCGCCGTGGATGGGGGCCTCTTATCACATCCCATCCAACTCATCACCGAATCCATAACTCTGCAGGTGGGAATGCTGCACTCTGAGAGCATCTGCTTCCATGTTCTGCCTGGACTCTCTCACGCCCTCTTGCTAGGCCTACCTTGGCTCCAGAGACACGCTCCCGTGCTTGATTGGCAGACCGGAGAAGTTCTTCGCTGGGGACAGGACTGCCATAAGACTTGTTTAGTTCCTGTTCAT
Organism: Phyllobates terribilis; assembly: GCF_046119375.1. Classification (NCBI taxonomy): domain Eukaryota; kingdom Metazoa; phylum Chordata; class Amphibia; order Anura; family Dendrobatidae; genus Phyllobates; species Phyllobates terribilis. Next base: position 12,360,145 of record NW_027362784.1, on the reverse strand, counting down.
CCTGCTCATCCTTCTCCTACCCCAGCCAATCTACCCGGCCTATCGGCTCCCTATTGGTCTTTTGCGGACGTCTTTAATAAAAGAGAAGCAGAGACATTACCCCCTCATAGACCATACAACTGCCCAATTGACCTGGTGCCCGGAGCTACTCCTCCCCGTGGGCGTATTTACCCTTTGTCCGCTGCTGAGACCCGGTCCATGTATGAATATATTGAGGAGAATCTGGCCCGGGGATTTATCCGGAAATCTACCTCGCCGGCGGGAGCAGGCTTCTTCTTCGTCAAAAAGAAGGACGGCTCACTCTATCCCTGTATAGACTATAGAGGCCTTAACCAGATCACAGTGAAGAATAAATACCCCCTTATGCTCATTCCTGAATTATTTGACCGTCTGAGGGGGGCTAGAATCTTCACCAAGCTGGACCTCCATGGGGCGTATAATCTGGTCCGTATCCATCAGGGGGATGAATGGAAGACGGCATTCAACACCCGGGACGGCCACTATGAATATCTTGTAATGCCCTTCGGTCTCTGTAACGCTCCCGCCGTCTCTCAAGAGTTGGTCAATGACATCTTCCGTGACCTTCTCTACTCCTGCGTGGTGGTGCACCTGGACGACATCTTGGTCTTCTCTCCAGATCTTCTCACTCACCGGAGGGACGTTCGTCAGGTCCTGCTCAGGCTCAGGCAGAACCACCTCTACGCTAAATATGAGAAGTGCCTCTTTGAGCAGACCTCGCTTCCATTTCTGGGCTACATAATCTCTCAGACCGGCCTACAAATGGACCCTGAGAAACTGTCTGCCATCCAGAAGTGGCCCCGACCAGAGGGGTTGAAGGCTATTCAGTGGTTCCTGGGCTTCGCCAACTACTACCGCCTCTTCATTCCGCACTTCTCTTCCCGGACTGCCCCTATCTCGGCGCTCACCCGTAAGGGCGCTAATCCCAGAGAATGGCCGCCCGAAGCAGAGGAGGCCTTCCTTTCCTTAAAACAAGCTTTTTCCTCCGCCCCTGTGCTGCATCGTCTGGACGGCAACAAACAATTCTTTCTAGAAGTCGACGCTTCCTCCTCCGGAGCCAGAGCAGTACTTACCCAAAAGTCGTCTTCCGGAAGAATGGTAACTTGCGGCTTCTTCTCCAAACTCTTCTCCTCTTCTGAGCGCAATTATTCTATAGGAGACCGAGAATTGTTGGCCATTAAGCTGGCACTGGAGGAGTGGCGTTACCTGCTAGAGGGGGCTCTTCACCCGGTAATAATTTACACGGACCACAAGAACTTGGCTTACCTCCAGAGTGCCCAGAGACTTAACCCGCGCCAAGCCCGGTGGTCCTTGTTCTTCGCCCGCTTTAATTTCATTCTTCATTTTCGCCCGGCTGACAAAAACATCAAAGCTGATGCCTTATCCCGATCCTTTTTGGTCTCTGATCTTGAGGAGGAGCCTAAACACATCATCGATCCCGCCAAAGTAATGCAAGTGGCCCCCGTGAATCTAAATCGTCTTCCACCCGGTAAGACGTTCGTAACTGTTCCTGTTCGTGAGAAGGTTCTACACTGGGGACACTCGTCCAAGCTAGCTGGCCACGCTGGTAAGAAAAAGACCCTCCAGCTTATTACCCGGCATTACTGGTGGCCTACCCTGCACAAGGTCGTAATAGACTTTGTTTCAGCCTGTGAGTCCTGCGCCCGCAACAAGGTTCCGAGACATCTGCCAGCAGGCCGCCTCCTTCCACTTCCTGTACCTGCTGCCCCGTGGCAGCATATAGCTATGGACTTTATTACGGACCTCCCTGTCTCTGCCGGTTGTACGGTCATATGGGTGGTCGCTGACCGCTTTTCCAAAATGGCTCACTTTATTCCCCTGCCGGGTCTCCCGTCTGCAACAGAGTTAGCTAAAGACTTTATCCATCATGTCTTCCGTCTTCATGGTCTTCCTCTCCACATCGTATCCGACCGAGGGGTTCAGTTCACCTCTCGTTTTGGCGAGCCATGTGTAAACTGCTGGGGGTCACTTTGGACTTTTCTTCCGCTTATCACCCACAGTCCAATGGCCAAGTAGAACGGATCAACCAAATTTTAACCAGTTACCTCCGGCACTTTGTTAATGCTCACCATTCCGACTGGGTGGATCTTTTACCGTGGGCCGAATTTTCTTACAATAATCACGAGAGCGAATCTTCCTCCAAATCCCCATTTTTTGTAGTCTTCGGTCAGCATCCTCGGATCCCGTTTCCCGTCTCCGCCTCGGTGGACAATCCGGCTGCGGAATCTCTCGTTAACGAATTTTCCTCCATTTGGGAAAGTACCAGATCCGCACTTCTTCAGTCAACCGAGCGAATGAAAAACAGGCTGACAAGAGACGTCTGGATCCACCACAATTCCGTCCTGGAGATAAGGTCTGGCTCTCGTCCAAATATGTCCGGCTCAAGATTCCTTCCTACAAGTTAGAGCCTCGGTTCATCGGCCCACTGGAAGTTATCAAACAAATCAACTCGGTGGCCTATAAATTGAAACTCCCGGCCAATTTGCGGATTCCTAACTCCTTCCATGTATCTCTACTCAAACCCGTGATACTTAACTCTTTTTCCAAGTCTACAGGTACGCCTCCTGCTCCGGTTTCCGCTGAAAACGAGTTTGAGGTAGAGAACATTCTGGCCACCAAAAGGGTAAGAGGAAGGACCTTTTTTCTAGTGGATTTGAAGGGGTTTGGTCCTGAGGAGAGAACATGGGAGCCCTGGGAGAACATCCATGCCCCGCTCATCCTTGATAAATTTCTGTCTGGCCTAAAAAAGGGGGGGCCTATGGGGGGGGTACTGTAGCGCCGGCATCCCTGCCTCCTGCTAGGCAGGGACGACGTTCCCCTCACCTCTCCGCTCCGTGCCCGGCGTCTTCCTCCCGCTCTGCTGGCAGCGCGCGCTGCTTCCCGGCCACTGTGCTTAGGGCGCGCGGGCGCGCTCTCCCCCTCTCTTAAAGGGGCCGCGCGCGCAGTCCTAAGGAGTCCCCGGCCAATGGCCGGAGGACCTCACCATATATAAGGCACATCCTCCAAAATGGAGGTGCCCGAGCAATGTTGTTGCAAAGCCTTTCAACTCTGCTTCAGCCCTCAGGTCCCGTTACCTGTTACCTGCCAGTCACCTGCCAGAATCCTGCTTGATACCTGCCTGATACCTGCCTGATATCTGCTTACCTGCTTGCTATCCTGTGGTCCGACAGTCTGCCTACCAGCACCTGCCTGTCTGTCTAGGGATCAGTCCGCCTTGCGGACCAGGAAGTACCTGCTAGATACCTGCCTGATACCTGCCTGCCTGTCCAGAGACTCTTGCCCGCTCACCTGGGAGCGCTCACCTGCTACCTGCCTGCTAGCCTACCTGGAGGCTCTGCCGTCACTTGCCGTGACCACCTGCCTGTCCAGAGACTCTTGCCCGCTCACCTGGGAGCGCTCACCTGCTACCTGCCTGCTAGCCTACCTGGAGGCTCTGCCGTCACTTGCCGTGACCACCTGCCTGTCCAGAGACTCTTGCCCACTCACCTGGGAGCGCTCACCTGCTACCTGCCTGCTAGCCTATCTAGAGACTCTTCCCTGCTGTCACTTGCCGTGGCCACCTGCCCGTCTAGAGACTCATACCCTGCTGTCACTTGCCGTGACCATCCGCCTGTCAAGAGACTGTCCCAGTCACTTGCCGTGACTTCCTGCCCTTCTACCCAGAGACTGTCCCTGTCACTTGCCGTGACTACCTGCCCGCCTTCCCTGGGAGCCACCGGCTTCCTTACAAGGACTGCCCCTTTGTATAGTTGCTCAGAGGTTCCAACTCCCAGACCCGTTACAGTAGTAGCTTAATAAGATGTTTTTAATGCCTCTTGGAAGAGTGGTGGAGGTCGCAAGTGTTTAAAAAGACAATATCACTGCCCCTTAGAAGAGTGGTGGAGGTTACATTGTGTAATGCACACGCCCGGGCTGAGCGGCGTGTGCGTGTGATTCCACTGGACCGGGCCGGAGAATGAATGCCTGGAGGGGCGTAACTAGGTATTCACCCGATCCGACCAGGGTCGCACGACTTCATACGACGCCAGTGCACCAAGGAGCAACCGAGCAGAGGGACCTGGTGCTACTCCAGGACAGACCCCGGACACGGCTGTTGACCCACACAGGGGAATACAGGAACAGACAGGTTAGGCTGGCACACAGACTGGTGGGTATAGGCAGGCACAACTGGTATGCAGGCAGGCGGGTATGCAGGCAGGGGGGTACAGGCAAGCACGGCTAGAGTGCAGACACGGAGGCACTAGCAGGTTGGAACACAGGCGGGATAGGACCCAGTACACACTGGGACTCAGGAACAGAACCACAGATGTGGCGGACAAACACAGCAGAGTGAGGCCGCCCAGAGAGGTGAGGGAGAGCAGGGCAAGACGAGACCGCCTAGAGCGGTGAGCGACAGTAGAGCAGGACGAGGCCGCCTGGAGCGGTGAGCAAGAGTAGAGCAGGACGAGGCCGTCTGGAGCGGTGAGCGAGAGTAGAGCATGACGAGGCCGCCTGGAGCGGTGAGCAAGAGTAGAGCAGGACAAGGCCTCCTGGAGCGGTGAGCAAGAGTAGAGCAGGACAAGGCCGCCTGGAGCGGTGACCAAGAGTAGAGCAGGACAAGGCCGCCTGGAGCAGTGAGAAAGGGTCAGAGCTCAGCGAGACTGCCGGAGAAGTGAGCAAGGAGTCAGAGCAGAGCGAGACTGCCGGGGCAGTGAGTAAAGGAGTCAGAGTGGAGCGAGACTGCCAGAGAAGTGAGCAACGGGTCAGAGCGGAGCGAGACTGCCGGAGCAGTGAGCAAAGGGTCAGAGCGGAGTGAGACTGCCGGAGCAGTGAGCAAAGGGTCAGAGCGGAGCAAGACTGCCTGGAGCAGTGAGCAAAGGGTCAGAGCGGAGCAAGACTGCCGGAGCAGTGAGCAAAGGGTGAGAGCGGAGCAAGACGGCCGGAGCAGTGAGCAAAGGGTCAGAGCGGAGCGATACTGCCGGAGCAGTGAGCAAAGGGTCAGAGTGGAGAGAGACTGCTGGAGCAGTGAGCAAAGGGTCAGAGCGGAGCGAGACTGCCGGAGCAGTGAGCAAAGGGTCAGAGCGGAGCAAGACTGCCGGAGCAGTGAGCAAAGGGTCAGAACGGAGGAAGACTGCTGAAGCAGTGAGCAAAGGGTCAGAGCGGAGCAAGACTGCCGGAGCAGTGAGAAAAGGGTCAGAGCAGGCCAGAACTGCCGGAGCGGTGAGCAAGGCAGAGCAGGCTAGAACCGCCGGAGTGGTGAGCAAGGCAGAGCAGGCTAGAACCGCCGGAGCGGTGAGCAAGGCAGAGCAGGCTAGAACCGCCGGAGCGGTGAGCAAGGCAGAGCAGGGGGCACAGGGCTCTGCACACACGGAACAGGCAGGAAGGGAAAGGCAGAACCAGATACCCACAGGGTACTTGCAGTGAAGTAGCGAGTGGACCACAAACTCACAAACGGAAGTACAGTGACAACGAGCAGGAGTTAGGTACAAGTTCAGACTCTGCAGAAAAAGAAAAGGTACGGACATAGAGAAAAACATGAAACAGGCTAGAAGAGTATTCAGAAAAGAAAAGACACAGTAGCAAGATACAGGAGCGGGTCTAGGTATGCAGCCCCTAGAAGGCGGGAGGAACAGGCTAGGAGCGTGTTCAGACAGGACAGACAAGATACGGGAGCGAGTCTAGGTATGCGGCCCCTAGAAGGCGGAACGAACAGGCAAGGAGCGTGTTCAGACAGGACTGGAAATACAGCCTACAAGAAAGGCAAGCAAGCAAACACAGAAAGGGACCTGGCACATTCAGAGTGAAAGAGCACACTGAATGAAACACAATGCTCAGGCAGGGATTCATTGGAGCAGCTGGGTTAAATACCACGTGACAGACAGCAATAGGCTGAGGACGCACAAGGGGTGTGCCCGCAGCAGGTCCAAGAAACAGGAAGTGATCGGGCGCTGCCCTTAAGCAGCAGACACAGAGGCAAGCAGACAGCATGGAGGGAAGCCAGGCTAGCAGACTGGACTGGAGATCAAGTGTGTGCTCTTGCACAGTGGGAGATGGACCACTATGCAAGGAAGCCGCCAGGTATGTTACACATTGGAATAAAAAGACAATATCAATGCTCCGTGGAATAGACATGGAGGTTACAGCAGCTTAACAAGACAGTTTTAATGCCCCTTGGGAGAGAGGTGGAAGATGCAGTGGAATAAAATGACAATATCAATGTTACTTGGAAGAGAGGTGGAGGTTACAATGGAATGAAAATGAAATATCAATGCCCTTTGGAAGAGCTGTCGAGTTCAGAGTGGTTTAACCAGATGGTTTTTATGCCCCTTGTAAGAATGGCCAAGGTCGCAGTGGATTAAAAAGACAATATCAATGCCCCTTGGAAGAGTGGTGGAGGTTACAGTGGAATAAAAATAGAATATCAATGCCCTTTGAAAGAGTGGTGTAGGTCGCAGTGGAATAAAAAGACAATATCAATGCCCCTTGGAGGAGTGGTGGAGGTCGCAGTGGAATAAAAAGACAATATCAATGCCACTTGGAAGAGTGGTGAAGGTTAGAGTGGAACAAAAAGACAACATCAATGCTCCATGGTAGAGCTGTGGAGTTCAGCGTGGTTTAACCAGATGGTTTTAATGTCTCTTGGAAAAGACATGGAGGTTACAGCAGTTTAACAAGACAGTTTTAATGCCCCTTGGGAGAGTGGTGGAAGACGAAGTGGAATAAAATGACAATATCAATGCTACTTGGAAGAGAGGTGGAGGTTAAAATGGAATGAAAATACAATATCAATGCCCTTTGGAAGAGCTGTGGAGCTCAGAGTCGTTTAACCAGATGGTTTTAATGCCCCTTGTAAGAATGGTCAAGGTCGCAATGGATTAAAAGGACAATATCAATGCCTCTTGGAAGAGTGGTGGAGGTTACAGTGGAATAAAAAGACAATATCAATGCCCTTTGAAAGAGTGGTGTAGGTCGCAGTGGAATAAAAAGACAATATCAATGCCCCTTGGAGGAGTGGTGGAGGTCGCAGTGGAATAAAAAGACAATATCCATTCCCCTTGGAAGAGTGGTGGAGGTTAGAGTGGAATAAAAAGACAATATCAATGCTCCTTGGTAGAGCTGTGGAGTTCAGCGTGGTTCAACCAGATGGTTTTAATGTCTCTTGGAAGAGACATGGAGGTCACCGTTCCTTAACAAGATGGTTTTAATGGCCCTTGGAAGAGTGGTGGTGGTCGCAGTAGATTAAGAATACAATATCAATGCTCCTTGGAAGAGTGGTGGAGGTCGCAGTGGAATTAAAAAACAAATCTATGCCCCTTGGAAGAGTGGTGGAAACTACAGTGGAATAAAAAGACAACATCAATGCACCGTGTAAGAGATGTGAAGGTCACAGTGGCTTAACAAAACGGTTTTAATGCCCCTTGGAAAAGTGGTGGAGTTCGCAGTGGAATAAAAAGACAATATCAATGCCCCTTGGAAGAGTGGTGGAGGTTACAGTGGAACAAAAAGACTATTTCAATGCCCCATGGAAGAGATGTGGAGTTCAGTGTGGTTTAACCAGATGGTTTTAATGCCCCTTGGAAAAGACGTGGAGGTCACAGTAGCTTAACAAGACGGTTTTAATGCCCCTTGGAAGAGTGGTGGAGGTCGCAGTGGATTAAAAAGACAATATCAATGCCCCTTGGAAGAGTTGTGGAGGTCGCAGTGGAATAACAAGACAATATCAATGCCCCGTGGAAGAGACGTGGAGGACACAGTAGCTCAACAACACGGGTTTAATGCAACTTGGAAAAGTGGTGTAGGTCACAGTGGATTTAAAAGACAATATCAATGCTCCTTGGAAGAATGGTGGAGGTCGCAGTGGAATAAAAAGACTATATCTTTGCCCCGTGGAAGATACATGGAGGTCACAGTAGCTTAACAAAACGGTTTTAATGCCCGTTGGAAGAGTGGTGGAGGTCGCAGTGGATTAAAAAGACAATATCAATGCCCTTTAAAAAAGTGGTGGAGGTCGCATTAGAATAAAAATACATTATCAATGCCCCGTGGAAAAGACGTGGAGGTCACAGTAGCTTAACAAGACAGTTTTAATGCTCCTTGGAAGAGTGGTGGAGGTCGCAGTGGAATAAAAAGACAATATGAATGCCCGTTTGAGGAGTGGTGGATGATACAGTGAAATAAAAAGACAATATCAATGCCCTTTGAAAGAGCTGGGGAGTTCAGCATGGTTTAACCAGACAGTTTTAATGCCCTTGGAAGAGACGTGGAGGTCACAGTAGCTTAACAAAACGGTTTTAATGCCCCTTGGAAGAATGGCGAAAGTCGCAGAGGATTAAAAATACAATATCAATGCCCCTTGGAAGAGTGGGGGAGGTTAAAGTGGAAAAAAAAGACAATATCAATGCCCCTTGGAAGAGTGGTGGAGGTAGCAGTGGAATAAAAAGACAATATCATTGCCCCGTGGTAGAGACGTCGAGGTCGCAGTGGATTAAAAAGACAATATCAATGCCCTTTGGAAAAGTGGTGTAGGTCACACTGGAATAAAAAGACAATATTAATGCCCCTTGGAAGAGTGGTGGAGGTTATAGAGGAATAAAAAGACTATATCAATGCTCCTTGGAAGAGCTGTGGAGCTCAGAGTGGTTTAACCAGACGGTTTTAATGCCACTTGGAAGAGACGTGGAGGTCACAATAGCTTAAAATGATGGTTGTAATGCCCTTGTAAGAGTGGTGGAGGTCGCAGTGAATTAAAAAGACAATATCAATGCCCCTAGGAAGAGTGGTGGAGGTCGCAGTGGAATAATAAGACAATATCAATTCCCTTTGGAAGAGCGGTGAAGGTTACAGTGGAATAAAAAGATAATATCAATGCCCCTTGGAAGAGTGGTGGAGGTTACAGAGGAATAAAAAGACTATATCAATGCTACTTGGAAGAGCTGTGGAGCTCAGAGTGGTTTAACCAGACGGTTTTAATGCCCCTTGGAAGAGACATTGAGGTAACATTAGCTTAACAAGAAGGTTTTAATGCCCCTTGGAAGAGTGATGGAGGTCGAAGTGCATTAAAAAGACAATATCAATGCCCCTTGGAAGAGTGGTGGACGTCGCAGTGGAATAAAAAGACAATATCAATGCCCCTTGCAATTGACGTTGAGGTCACAGTAGCTTATCAACACAGTTTTAATGCCCCTTGGAAGAGTGGTGGAGGTCTCAGTGGATAAGAAAGACAATATCAATGCCCCTTGGAAGAGTGGTGGAGGTCGCAGTGGAATAAAAAGTCAATATCAATGCCCCTTGGAAGATTTGTGGAGGTCGCAGTGGAATAAAAAGACAATATCATTGCCCCGTGGAAGAGACGTGGAGGTCACAGTAGCTTAACAAGATGGTTTTAACGCCCGTTGGAAGAGTGGTGGAGGTCGCAGTGGATTAAAAAGACAATAACAATGCTCTTTGGAAAAGTGGTGGAGATCGCAGGGGAATAAAAAGACAATATCAATGCCCCGTGGAAGAGACGTGGAGGTCAAAGTAGATTAACAAGTCGGCTTTAATGACCCTTGGAAGAGTGGTGGAGGTCGCAGTGGAATAAAAAGACAATATCAATGCCCCTTGGAAGAGTGGTGGAGGTTTAATTGGAATGAAAAGACAATATCAATGCCCCTTGGAAAAGCTGTGGAGTTCAGAGTGGTTTAATCAGACGGTTTTAATGCACCTTGGAAAAGATGTGGAGGTCACAGTAGCTTAACAAGATGGTTGTAATGCACTTGGAAGAGTGGTGGAGGTCGCAGTGAATTAAAAAGACAATATCAATGCCCCTTGGTAGAGTGGTGGTGGTCGCAGTGGAATAAAAAGACAATATCAATGCCCCTTGGAAGAGTGGTGGAGGTTACAGTTGATAAAATGACAATATCAATGCCCCTTGGAAGAGTGGTGAAGGTTACAGTGGAATAAAAAGACAATATCACTGCCCCTTTGAAGAGCTGTGGAGTTCAGAGTGGTTTAACCAGACGGTTTTAATGGCCCTTGGAAGAGAAGTTGAGGTCAATTTAGCTTAACAAGATGGTTTTAATGCCCCTTGGAAGAGTGATGGTGGTCGAAGTGGATTTAAAAGACAATATCAATGCACCTTGGAAGAGTGGTGGAGGTCGCAGTGGTATAAAAAGACAATATCAATGCCCCATGGAATAGACGTTGAGGTCACAGTAGCTTAACAACACAGTTTAATGCCCCTAGGAAGAGTGGTGGAGGTCGAAGTGGATTAAAAAGACAATATCAATGCCCCTTGAAAGAGTGGTGGAGGTTGCAGTGGAATAAAATGACAATATCAATGCCCCTTGTAAGAGTTGTGGAGGTCCCAGTGGAAAAAAAATACAATAACAATGCCCCTTTGAAGAGCTGTGGAGTTCAGAGTGGTTTAACCAGATGGTTTTATGCCCCTTGGTAGTGACGTGGAGGTCACATTAGCTTAACAAGATGGTTTTAATGCCCCTTGGAAGAGTGGTGGATGTCGCAGTGGATTAAAAAGACAATATCAGTGCCCCTTGGAAGAGTGGTAAAGGTCACAGTGCAATAAAAAGACAATATCATCGCCCCTTGGAAGAGTGGTGGAAGTCGCAGTGGAATAAAACGACAATATCAGTGCCCTGTGGAAAAGACATGGTGGTCACAGTAGCTTAACAAGACTGTTTTAATGCCCCTTGGAAGCATGGTGGAGGTCACAGTGGAATAAAAAGACAATATCAATGCCCGGTGGAAGAGACGTGGAGGTCAGAGTGGTTTAACCAGACGGTTTTAATGCCCCTTGGAAAAGAGGTCTAGGTCACAATTGCTTAACAAGACGGTTTTAATGCCCTTTGGAAAAGTGGTGGAGGTCGCAGTGGATTAAAAACACAATATCAATGCCCCATGGAAGAGTGGTGGAGGTTGCAGTGGAATAAAAAGACAATATCAGTGCACTGTGGAAAAGACATGGTGGTCACAGTAGCTTAACAAGACTGTTTTAATGCCCCTTGGAAGCATGGTGGAGGTCACAGTGGAATAAAAAGACAATATCAATGCCCCTTGGAAGAGTGGTGAAGATTACAGTGGTATAAAAAGACAATATCAATGCACCTTGCAAGAGCTGTGTTGTTTAGAGTGGTTCAACCAGACGGTTTTAATGCCCCTTGGAAGAGACGTGGAGGTCGCAGTGGATTAAAAAGACAATATCAATGCCCTTTGGAAAAGAGGTGGAGGTCACAGTGGAATAAAAAGACAATATCAATGCCCCTTGGAAGAGTGAAGGAGGTCGTAGTGGAATAAAAAGACAATATCAGTGCCCTGTGGAAAAGACATGGTGGTCACAGTAGCTTAACAAGATGGTTTTAATGCCCCATGGAAGAGTGGTAGAGGTCGCAGTGGAATAAAATGACAATATCAATACCCCTTGGAAGAGTGGTGAAAGTTACAGTCGAATGAAAAGACAATATCAATGCCCCTTGGAAGGGCTGTGGAGTTCAGAGTGGCTTAACCAGATGGTTTTAATGTCCATTGGAAGAGACGTGGAGGTCACAGTAGCTTAACAAGACTGTTTTAATGCCCCTTGGAAGAGTGGTGGAGGTCGCAGTGGATTAAAAAGACAATATCAATGCCCCTTGGAAGAATGGTGGAGGTCACAGTGGAATAAAAAGACCATATCAATGCAACTTGGAAAAGTGGTAGAGGTCGCAGTGGAATAAAAGACAATATCAATGCCCCGTGGTATTGACGTGGAGGTCAAAGTAGCTTAACAACACGGTATTAATGCCTATTAGAAGTGTGGTGGAGGTCGCAGTGGATTAAAAATACAATATCAGTGCCCCTTGGAAGAGTGGTGGAGGTCTCAGTGGAATAAAAGGACAATATCAATGCACCTTGGAAGAGCTATGGAGTTCAGAGTGGTTTAACCAGACGGTTTTACAGCCCATTGGAAGTGACGTGTAGGTCACAGTAGCTTAACAAGACGGTTTTAATGCCCCTTGGAAAAGTGGTGGAGGTCGCAATGGAATAAAAACACAATATCAATGCCCCTTGGAAGAGTGGTGGAGCTTACAGTGGAATGAAAAGACAATATCAATGCCCCATGAAAGAGACGTGGTGGTCACATTAGCTTAGCAAGACGGTTTTAATTCCCCTTGGAAGAGAGGTGGAAGTCAAAGTAGAATAAACAGACAATATCAATGCCCCTTGGAAGAGTGGTGGAAGTCTCAATGGAATAAAAAGACAATATCTATGCCCCTTGCAAGAGCTGTGGAGTTAAGAGATGTTTAAATTGACGGTTTTAATGCCACTTGGAAGAGTGGTGGAGGTTACAGTGGAAAAAGAAGACAATATCAATGCCCCGTGAAAGAGACGTGGAGGTCACAGCAGCTTAACAAGACGTTTTAAATGCCCCTTGGAAGAGCGGTGGTAGTCGTATTGAAATAAAAAAAAAATATCAATGCCCCTTGGACTAGTGGTGGAGGTTACAGTGGATTAAAAAGACAATATCAATGCCCCTTGGAAGAGTGGTGGAAATCTCAGTGGAATAAAAACATAATATCAATGCCCCTTGGAAGATCTGTAGAGTTCAGAGTGGTTTAACCAGACGGTTTCAATGCGCCTTGGAAGAGGGGTGGAGGTCACAGTAGCTTAATAAGATGGTTTTAATGCCCCTTGTAAGAGTTGTGGAGGTCGCAGTGGAATAAAAAGACAATATCAATGCCCTTTGGAAGAGTGGTGGAGGTTACAATGGAATAAAAAGACAATATCAATGCCCCTTGAAAGAGAAGTGGAGGTCACAGTAGCTTAGCAAGACGGTTTTAATTCCCCTTGGAAGAGAGGTGGTAGTCGGAGTGGAATAAAAAGGCAATATCAATGCCGCTTTGAAGAGTGCTGGAGGTTACAGTGGAATAAAAAGACAATATCAATGTGTCTTGGAAGAGCCGTGGAGTTCAGAGTGGTTAAACCAGACAGTTTCAATGCCCATTGAAGAGACGTGGATGTCACAGTAGCTTAACAAGACGGTTTTAATGCCCCTTGGAATAGTGGGGGAGGTCGCAGTGAATCAAAAAGACAATGTCAATGCCCCTTGGAACAGTGGTGGAGGTCTCAGTGGAAGAAAAAGATAATATCAATGCCCCTTGGAAGATCTGTGGATTTCAGAGTGGTTTAACCAGACGGTTTCAATGCCCCTTGGAAGAGATGTGGAGGTCACAGCAGCTTAACTAGACCGTTTTAATGCCCCTTGGAAGAGTGCTGGAGGTCACAGTGGATTAAAAAGACAATATCAGTGCCCCTTGGAAGAGTGGTGCAGGTTACATTGGAATAAAAAGACAATATCAATGCCACTTGGAAGAACTGTGGATTTCAAAGAGGTTTAACCAGATGGTTTTATTGCCCCTTGGAAGAGACGTGGAGGTCACAGTAGCTTAAAAGATGGTTTTAATGCCCCTTGGTAGAGTGATGGAGGTCGCAGTGGATTAAAAAGACAATATTAATGCCACTTGGAAGAGTGGTGGAGGTCGCAGTGGAATAAAAAGACAATATCAATGCCCCATGGAAAAGTGGTGGAGGTTACAGTGGAATAAAAAGACAATATCAATGCCCCGTGGAAGAGATGTGCAGGTCACAATAGCTTAACAAGACGGTTTTAATGCCCGTTGCAGGAGTGGTGGAGGTCATAGTGTATTAAAAAAAACAATAGAAATGCCCCTTGGAAGAGTGGTGGAGGTCGCAGTGGAATAAAAAGACAATATCAATGACCTTTAGAAGAGTGGTGGAGGTTACAGTGGAATAAAAAGACAATATCAGTGCCCCATGGAAGAGAATTGGAGGTCACTGTAGCTTAACAAGACAGTTTTAATGTCCCTTGGAACAGTGGTGGAGGTTGCAGTGGAATAAAAGGACAATATCAATGCCCCATGAAACAGATGTGGAGGTCACAATAGCTTAACAAGACGGTTTTAATGCCCCTTGGAGGAGTGGTGGAGGTCACAGTGGATTAAGAAGACAATATCAATGCCCCTTGGAAGAGTGGTGGAGGTCGCAGTGGAATAAAAAGACAATATCAATGACCCTTAGAAGAGTGGTGGAGGTTACAGTGGAATAAAAAGACAATATCAATGCCCAGTGGAAGAGATGTGGAGGTCACAATAGCTTAATAAGACAGTTTTAATGCCCCTTGGAACAGTGCTGGGGGTCGCAGTGGCTTAAAAAGACAATATCAGTGCCCATTGGAAGAATGGTGGAGGTAGCAGTGGAATAAAAAGACATTATCAATGCCCCGTGGAAGAGATGTGAAGGTCACAATAGCATAAAAAGACGGTTTTAATGCCCCTTGGAAGAGTGATGGAAGTCACAGTGGATTAAAAAGACAAAATCAATGCCCTTTTGAAGAGTGGTGGAGGTCGGTGTGGAATAAAAAGACAATATTAATGCCCCATGGAAGAGAATTGGAGGTCACTGTAGCTTAACAAGACAGTTTTAATGTCCCTTGGAACAGTGGTGGAGGTCGCAGTGGAATAAAAAGACAATATCAATGCCCCGTGGAACAGATGTGGAGGTCACAATAGCTTATCAAGACAGTTTTAATGCCCCTTAGAAGAGTGATGGAGGTCACAGTGGATTAAAAAGACAATATCAATGCCCCTTTGAAGAGTGGTGGAGGTCGGTGTGTAATAAAATGACAATATCAATGCCCCATGGAAGAGAATTGGAGGTCACTGTAGCTTAACAAGACAGTTTTAATGTCCCTTGGAACAGTGGTGCAGGTCGCAGTGGAATAAAAAGACATTATCAATGCCCCTGTGGAAGAGATGTGAAGGTCACAATAGCTTAACAAGACGGTTTTAATGCCGCTTGGAGGAGTGGTGGAGGTCACAGTGGATTAAAAAGACAATATCAATGCCCCTTTGAAGAGTGGTGGAGGTCGGTGTGGAATAAAAAGACAATATCAATGCCCCGTGGAACAGAATTGTAGGTCACTGTAGCTTAAGAAGCCAGTTTTAATGTTCCTTGGAACAGTGGTGAAGGTCGCAGTGGAATAAAAAGACAATATCAATGCCCCTTGGAAAAGTGGTGGAGGTCCCAGAGGAATAAAAAGACTATATCAATGCCCATTGGAAGAGTGGTGGAGGTTACAGTGGAAAAAAATGACAATATCAATGCCGAGTGAAAGAGACGTGGAGTTCACAGTAGCTTAACAAGACGGTTTAAATGCCCCTTGCAAGAGAGGTGGAAGTCGTAGTGGAATAAAAAGACAAAATAAATGCCCCTTGGACTAGTGGTGGAGGTTACAGTGGAATAAAAAGACAAGATCAATACACAGTGGAAGAAATGTGGAGGTCACAATAGCTTAACAAGATGGTTTTAATGCCCCTTGGAAGATTGGTGTAGGTCACAATGTGTTAAAAAGACAATATCAATGCCCTTTGGAAGAGCTGTGGAGTTCAGAGTGGTTTAACCATACGATTTTAATGCCCCTTGGAAGAGACGTGGAGGTTACAGTGGCTTAACAAGACTGTTTTAATGCTCCTTGTAAGAGTGATGGAGGTCACAGTGGAATAAAAAGACAATATAAATGCCCCTTGGAAAAGACTTGGAGGTCACAGTAGCTTAGCAAGACGGTTTTAATAACCCTTGGAAGAGTGGGGGAGGTTGCAGAGAATCAAAAAGACAATATCAATGCCCCTTGGAAGAGTGGTGGAGGTCTCAGTGGAATAAAAAGATAATATCAATGCCCCTTGGAAGATCTGTGGAGTTCAGATTGTTTTGACCAGACGGTTTCAATCCCCATTGATAGAGATGTGGGGGTCACAGTAGCTTAACAAGACGGTTTTTATGCCCCTAGGAAGAGTAATGGAGGTCGCAATGGATTAAAAAGACAAAATCAATGCCCCTTGGAAGAGTGGTGGAGGTTAAAGTGGACTAAAAAGACAATATCAATGCCCCGTGGAAGAGATGTGGAGATCACAGTAACTTAACAAGACAGTTTTAATGACCCATGGAAGAGTGGTGGAGGTCGCAGTGGAATAAAAAGACAATATCAATGCCCCTTGGAATAGCTGTGGAGCTCAGAGAGGTTAAACCAGACTGTTTTAATGCCCATTGAAGAGACATGGAGGTCACAGTAGCTTTACAAGACGGTTTTAATGCCAATTGATAGAGATGTGGGCTCACAGTAGCTTAACAAGACGGTTTTAATGCCCCTAGGGAGAGTAATGGAGGTCGCAATGGATTAAAAAGACAAAATCAATGCCCCTTGGAGGAGTGGCGGAGGTCGCAGAGGATTAAAAAGACAATATCAATGCCCCTTGGAAGAGTGATGGAGGTTACAGTGGAATAAAAAGACAATATCAATGCCCCGTGGAAGAGAATTGGAGGTCACTGTAGCTTAACAAGACAGTTTTAATGTCCCTTGGAACAGTGGTGGAGTTCGCAGTAGAATAAAAAGACAATATCAATGCCCGTTGGAAGAGTGGTGGAGGTCACAGTGGAATAAAAAGACAATATCAATGCTCCGTGGAATTGACGTGGTGGTCACAGTAGCTTAACAACATGGTTTTAATGCCCTTTGGAAGAGTGGTGGAGGTCGCAGTGGATTAAAAAGACTATATCAACGCCCCTTGGAAAAGTGGTGGAGGTCCCAGTGGAATAAAAAGACAATATCAATGCCCCTTGGAAGAGTGGTGGAGGTTACAGTGGAAATAAAAGACAATATTAATGGCCTTTGAAAGAGACGTAGAGGTCGCAGTAGCTTAACAAGACGGTTTAAATGCCTCTTGGAAGAGAGGTGGAAGTCGTAGTGGAATAAAAAGAAAATATCAATGCCCCTTGGACTAGTGCTGGAGGTTACAGTGGAATAAAATGACAATATCAATGCCCCTTGCAAGAGCTGTGGAGTTCGGAGTGGTTTAAATTGACGGTTTTAATGCCCCTAGGAAGAGACGTGGAGGTCAAAGTAGCTTAACAAGATGGTTTTGAATCACTTTGGAAGAGTGGTGGATGTCGCAGAGGATTAAAAAGACAATATCAATGCCCCTTGGAAAACTGTTGGAGGTCTCAGTGGAATAAAAAGACAATATCAGTGCCCCTTGGAAGAGTGGTGCAGGTTACATTGGAATAAAAAGACAATATCAATGCCACTTGGAAGAACTGTGGATTTCAAAGAGGTTTAACCAGACGGTTTTATTGCCACTTGGAAGAGACGTGGAGGTCACAGTAGCTTAACAAGACGGTTTTAATGCCCCTTTGTAGAGTGATGGAGGTTGCAGTGGATTAAAAAGCCAATATTAATGCCACTTGGAAGAGTGGTGGAGGTCGCAGTGGAATAAAACGACAATATCAATGCCCCATGGAAGAGTGGTGTAGGTTACAGGGGAATAAAATGACAATATGAATGCCCCGTGGAAGAGATGTGGAGGTGACAATAGCTTTACAAGACGGTTTTAATGCCCCTTGGAAGAGTGGTGGAGGTCACAGTGTATTAAAAAGACAATAGCAATGCCCCTTGGAAGAGTGGTGGAGGTCGCAGTGGAATAAAAAGACAATATCAATGACCCTTAGAAGAGTGGTGGAGGTTACAGTGGAATAAAAAGACAATATCAATGCCCCGTGGTAGAGACGTGGAGGTCACAATAGCTTAATAAGACGGTTTTAAGGCCCCTTGGAAGAGTGCTGGAGGTCGCAGTGGATTAAAAAGACAATATCAATGCCCCTTGGAATAGCGGTGGAGGTGGCAGTTGAATAAAAAGACAATATCAATGCCCCGTGGAAGAGTGGTGGAGGTTACAGTGGAATAAAAAGACAATATCTATGCCCCGTGGAAGAGATGTGGAGGTCACAATAGCGCAACAAGCTGGTTTTATTGCCCCTTGGAAGAGTGCTTGAGGTCGCAGTGGATTAAAAAGACAATATCAATGCCCCTTGGAAGAGTGGTGGAGGTCGCAGTCGAATAAAAAGACAATATCAATGCCCAGTAGAAGAGTGGTGGAGGATACAGTGGAATAAAAAGACAATATCAATGCCCCGTGGAAGAGATGTGGAGGTCACAATAGCTTAGCAAGATGGTTTTAATGTTCCTTGGAACACTGGAGGAGGTCGCAGTGGAATAAAAAGACAATATCAATGCCCCGTGGAAATGAATTGGAGGTCAATGTAGCTTAACAAGAAAGTTTTAATGTCCCTTGGAACATTAGTGGAGGTCTCAGTGGAATAAAAAGACAATATCTATGCCCCAGGAAAAGTGGTGGAGGTACCAGTGGAATAAAAAGACAATATCAATGCCCCTTGGAAGAGTGGTGGAGGTTACAGTGGAAAAAAATGACAATATCAATGCCCAGTGAAAGAGACGTGGAGGTCACAGTAGCTTAACAAGACGGTTTAAATGCCCCTTGGAAGAGAGGTGGAAGTCGAAGTGGAATAAAAAGACAATATCAGTGCCCCTTGGACTAATGGTGGAGGTTACAGTGGAATAAAAAGACAATATCAATGCCCCGTGGAAGAGATGTGGAGGTCAAAATAGCTTAACAAGTTGGTTTTAATGACCCTTGGAAGAGTAGTGGAGGTCGCAGTGGAATAAAAAGACAATATCAATGCCCTTTGGAAGAGCTGTGGAGTTCAGAGTGCTTTAACCAGATGGTTTTAATGCCCTTTGGAAGAGTGATGGAGGTCGCAGTGGATTAAAAAGACAATATCAATGCCCCTTGGAAGAATGGTGGAGGCTACAGTGGAATAAAAAGACAGTATCAATGACCCTTGGACGAGTAGTGGAATTCGCAGTGGAATAAAAAGACAATATCTATGTTCCTTGGAAGAGTGGTGGAGGTCGCATTGGAACAAAAACACCATTTCAATGCCCCTTGGAAGAGTGGTGGAGGTTACAGTGGAATAAAAAGACGACATCAATGCCCCCTGGAAGAGATGTGGAGGTCACAGTAGCTTAACAAGACGGTTTTAATGTCCCTTGGAAGAGTGGTGGAGGTCGCAGTGGAATAAAAAGACAATATCAATACCCTTGGATGAGTGGTGGAGGTAACAGTGGAATAAAAAGACAATATCAATGCCCCTTGGAAGAGCTGTGGAGTACAGAGCGGTTTAACCAGACGATTTTAATGCCCCTTGGAAGAGACTTGGAGGTCACAGTAGCTTAACAAGACGGTTTTAAGTCCCCTTGGAAGAGTGTTGGAGGACGCAGTGGAATAAAAAGACAATATCAATGCCTCTTGGATGAGTGGTGGAGGTCGCAGTGGAATAAAAAGACAATATCAATGCCCCTTGGAAGAGATGTGAAGGTCACTGTAGCTTAACAAGACAGTTTTAATGCCGCTTGGAAGAATGGTGGAGGTCACAGTGGAATAAAAAGACAATGTCAATGCCCCTTGGAAGAGTGGTGGCGGTTACAGTGGAATAAAAAGACAATACCAATGCCCCTTAGAAGAGCTGTGGAGTTCAGAGTGGTTTAACCGGACAGTTTTATTGCCACTTGAAAGAGACGTGGAGGTCACAGTAGCTTAACAAGACGGTTTTAATGCCCCTTGGAAGAGTGGGGAGGTCGCATTGGATTAAAATGACAATATCAATGCCACTTGGAAGAGTGGTGTAGGTCGCAGTGGAATATAAATACAATATTAATGCCCCGTGGAAGGGACGTGGAGGTCACAGTAGCTAAAGAAGACGGTTTTAATGCCACTTAGAAGAGTGGTGGAGGTCGCAGTGGATTAAAAAGACAATATAAATGCCCTTTGGAAGAGAGGTGGAGGTCGCAGTGGAGTAAATAGTCAATATCAATGACCGCTTGGAAGAGTGGTGGAGGTTATAGTCGAATAAAAAGATAATATCAATGCCCCTTGTTTGAATTGTGTAGTAAAGATTGGTTTAACCAGATGGTTTTAATGCCCCTTTGAAGACACGTGTAGGACACAGTAGTATATCAAGACTGTTTTAATGCCCCTTGGAAGAGTGGTGGAGGTCGGAGAGGATTAAAAAGACAACATCAATGCACCTTGGAAGAGTGGTGGAGGTTACAGTGGAATAAAAAGACAATATCAATGCGACGTGGAATAGACATGGAGGTTACAGTAGCTTAACAAGATGGTTTTAATGCCCCTTGGGAGAGTTGTGGAAGTCGCAGTGGAATAAAAAGACAATATCAATGCCCCTTGCAAGAGCTGTGGAGTTCAGAGTGGTTTAAATTGACGATTTTAATGCCCCTTGGAAGAGAAGTGGAGGTCAAAGAAGCTTAACAAGATGGTTTTAATGCCACATGGAAGAGCGGTGGAGGTCGCACTGGATTAAAAAGACAATATCAACGCCCCTTGGAAGAGTAGTGGAGGTCACAGTGGAATAAAAAGAAAATATCAATGCCCTGTGGAAGAGACCTGGATCTCACAGTAGCTTAACAAGACGGTTTTAATGCTCCTTGGAAGAGAGGTGGAAGTCGCAGTGGAATAAAAAGACAATATCAATGCCCCTTGGAAGAGTGCTGGAGGTTACAGTGGAATAAAAAAACAATATCAATGCCCCTTGCTAGAGCTACGGAGTTGAGAGTGGTTTAAATTGACAGTTTTAATGCCCCTTGGAAGAGACTTGGAGTTCATAGTAGATTAACAAGACTGTTTTAATTCCCCTTGGAAGAGTGGTGGAGGTCGAAGTGGATTAAAAAGACAATGTCAATGCTCCTTGAAGGAGTGGTGGAAGTCTCAGTTAAATAAAAAAACAATATCAATGCCCTTGGAAGAGTATTGGAGGTTACAGTGGAATAAAAAGAGAATATCAATGCCCTGTGGAAGAGACATGGAGGTCACAGTAGCTTAACAAGATCTTTTTAATGTACCATGGAAGAGTGGTGGAGATCGCAGTGGAATAAAAAGACAATATCAATGCCCCTTGGAAGAGTGGTGGAGGTTACAGTGGAATTAAAAGACAATATCAATGCCCATTGTAAGATTTGTTGAGTTCAGAGTGGTTTAACCATATGGTATTTATGCCCCTTGGAAGAGACGTGGAGGTCACAGTAGCTTAAAAAGACAGTTTTAAAGTTACATGGAAGAGTTGTTGAGGTCGCAGTGGATTAAAAAGAGAATATCAATGCCCCTTGGAAGAGAGGTGAAGGTTACTGTGGAATGAAAAGACAATATCAATGTCCCTTGGAAGAGAGGTGGAGGTTACTGTGGAATGAAAAGACAATATCAATGCCCCGTGGAAGAGACGTGGAGGTCACAGTAGCTTAACAAGATGGTTTTAATGCCCCTTGGAATAATGGTGGAGGTCGCAGTGGATTAAAAAGACAATATCAATGTCCCTTGGAAGAGTAGTGGAGGTCGTAGTGGAATAAAAATACAATATCAATGCCCCTTGGTAGAGTTGTGGAGGTTACACTGGAATAAAAAGACAATATCAATGCCCAGTGGAAGAGATGTGGAGGTCACTGTAGGTTAATAAGACAGTTTTAATGCCTTTTGGAAGAATGGTGGAGTTCACAGTGGAATAAAAAGACAATGTCATTGCCCCTTGAAAGAGTGGTGGAGGTTACAGTGGAATAAAAAGACAATACCAATGCCCCTTGGAAGAGCTGTGGAGTTCAGAGTGTTTTAACCAGACGGTTTTATTCCCCCTTGGAAGAGACGTGGAGGTCACAGTAGCTTAACAAGACGGTTTTAATGCCCCTTGGAAAAGTGGCGGAGGTCGCAGTGGATTAAAAAGACAATATCAATGACCCTTGGAAGAGTTGTGGAGGTCGCAGAGGAATTAAAATACAATATCAATGACCCGAGGAAGGGACGTGGAAGTCTCAGTAGCTAAACAAGATGGTTTTAATGCCACTTGGAAGAGTGGTGGAGGTCGCAGTGGATTAAAAAGACAATATCAATGCCCCTTGGAAGAGTGGTGGAGGTCGCAGTTAAATAAAAAGTCAATATCAATGCCCCTTGGAAGAGTATTGGAGGATACAGTCGAATTAAAAGACAATATCAATGCTCCTTGGAAGAACTGTGGAGTACAGAATGGTTTAACTAGACGGTTTTATTGCCCCTTGGAAGATACGTAGAGGTCACAGTAGCTTATCAAGACTGTTTTAATGCCCCTTGGAAGAGTGGTGGAGGTCGCAGTGGTTTAAAAAAGACAATATCACTGCCCCTTAGAAGAGTGGTGGAGGTTACATTGGAATAAAAAGACAATATCAATGCCCCGTGGAATATACATGGAGGTTACAGCAGCTTAACAAGACGGTTTTAATGCCCCTTGGGAGAGTGGTGGACGACGCAATGGAATAAAAAGACAATATCAATGCCACTTGGAAGAGTGGTGGAGGTCTCAGTGGAATAAAAAGATAATATCAATGCCCCTTGGAAGATCTGTGGAGTTCAGAGTGGTTTAACCAGACGGTTTCAATGCCCCTTGGAAGAGATGTGGAGGTCACAGTAGCTTAAGAAGACAGTTTTAATGCCCCTTGGAAGAGTAATGGAGGGCGCAATGGATTAAAAAGACAAAATCAATGCCCCTTGGAAGAGTGGTGGAGGTCGCAGTGAAATAAAAAGACAAAATCAATGCCCCTTGGAAGAGTGGTGTAGGTTACAGTGGAATAAAAAGACAAAATCAATGCCCCGTGGAAGAGATGTGGAGATCACAGTAACTTAACAAGACAGTTTTAATGCCCCTTGGAAGAGTGGTGGTGGTCGCAGTGGAATAAAAAGACAATATCAATGCCCCTTGGAAGAGCTGTGGAGTTCAGAGCGTTTAAACCAGATGGTTTTAATGCCCATTGAAGAGACGTGGAGGTCACAGTAGCTTTACAAGATGGTTTTAATGCCCCTTGGAAGAGTGGTGGAGGTCACAGTGGATTAAAAAGACAATATCAATGCCGATTGGAAGAGTGCTGGAGGTTGCAGTGGAATAAAAAGACAATATCAATGCCCCGAGGAAGAGAATTGGAGGTCACTGTAGCTTAACAAGACAGGTTTAATGTCCCTTGGAACAGTGGTGGAGTTCGCAGTGGAATAAAAAGACAATATCAATGCCCATTGGAAGAGTGGTGGAGGTCACAGAGGAATAAATAGACAATATCAATGCCCTGTTGAATTGATGTGGAGGTCACAGTAGCTTAACAACATGGTTTTAATGCCCCTTGGAAGAGTGGTGGAGGTCGCAGTGGATTAAAAAGACAATATCAATGCCCCTTGGAAAAGTGGTGGAGGTCCCAGTGGAATAAAAAGCCAATATCAATGCCCCTTGAAAGAGTGGTGAAGGTTACAGTGGAAATAAAAGACAATATTAATGCCCCTTGGAAGAGTGGTGGAGGTCACAGTAGCTTAACAAGACGGTTTAAATGCCCCTTGGAAGAGAGGTGGAAGTCGTAGTGGAATAAAAAGAAAATATCAATGCCCCTTGGACTAATGCTGGAGGTTACAGTGGAATAAAACGACAATATCAATGCCCCTTGCAAGAGCTCTGGAGTTCGAAGTGGTTTAAATTGACAGTTTTAAGGCCCCTAGGAAAAGACGTAGAGGTCAAAGTAGCTTAACAAGACGGTTTTGATGCCCTTTGGTAGAGTGGTGGAGGTCGCAGAGGATTAAAAAGACAATTTCAATGCCCCTTGGAAAAGTGGTGGAGGTCTCAGTGGAATAAAAAGACAATATCAGTGCCCCTTGGAAGAGTGGTGCAGGTTACATTGGAATAAAAAGACAATGTCAATGCCACTTGGAAGAACTGTGGATTTCAAAGAGGTTTAACCAGACGGTTTTATTGCCCCTTGGAAGAGACGTGGAGGTCACAGTAGCTTAACAAGATGGTTTTAATGCCCCTTGGTAGAGTGATGGAGGTCGCAGTGGATTAAAAAGACAATATTAATGCCACTTGGAAGAGTGGTGGAGGTCGCAGTGGAATAAAAAGACAATATCAGTGCCCCGTGGAAGAGTGGTGGAGGTTACAGTGGAATAAAAAGACAATATCAATGCCCCGTGGAAGAGATGTGGAGGTCACAATAGCTTAACAAGACGTTTTAATGCCCCTTGGAAGAGTGGTGGAGGTCACAGTGTATTAAAAAGACAATAGCAATGCCCCATGGAAGAGTGGTGGAGGACACAGTGGAATAAAAAGACAATATCAATGACCCTTAGAAGAGTGGTGGAGGTTACAGTGGAATAAAAAGACACTATCAATGCCCCGTGTAAGAGATGTGGAGGTCACAATAGCTTAACAAGATGGTTTTAATGCCCCTTGGAAGAGTGCTGGAGGTCGCAGTGGATTAAAAAGACAATATCAATGCCCCTTGGAAGAGTGGTGGAGGTCGCAGTGGAATAAAAAGACAATATCAATGCCCCGTGGAAGAGTGGTGGGGGCTACAGTGGAATAAAAAGACAATATCAATGCCCCGTGGAAGAGATGTGGTGGTCACAATAGCGTAACAAGACGGTTTTATTGCCCCTTGGAAGAGTGCTGGAGGTCGCAGTGGATTAAAAAGACAATATCAATGCCCCTTGGAAGAGTGGTGGAGGTCGCAGTGGAATAAAATGACAATATCAATGCCCCGTAGAAGAGTGGTGGAGATCGGTGTGGAATAAAAAGACAATATCAATGCCCTGTGGAAAACAATTGGAGGGCACTGTTGCTTAACAAGACAGTTTTAATGTCCCTTGGAACAGTCGTGGAGGTCACAGTGGAATAAAAAGACAATATCTATGCCCCTTGGAAAAGTGGTGGAGGTACCAGTGAAATAAAAAGACAATATCAATGCCCCTTGGAAGAGTGGTGGAGGTTACAGTGGAAAAAAATGACAATATCAATGACCAGTGAAAGAGACGTGGAGGTCACAGTAGCTTAACAAGATGGTTTAAATGCCCCGTGGAAGAGAGGTGGAAGTCGTAGTGGAATAAAAAACACAATATCAGTGACCCTTGGACTAGTGGTGAAGGTTACAGTGGAATAAAAAGACAATATCAATGCCCCGTGGAAGAGATGTGGAGGTCACAATAGCTTAACAAGACGGTTTTAATGCCCCTTGGAAGAGTGGTGGAGGTCACAATGTGTTAAAAAGACAATATCAATGACCCTTGGACGAGTATTGGAGGTCGCAGTGGAATAAAAAGACAATATCAATGTTCCTTGGAAGAGTGGTGGAGGTTGCAGTGGAACAAAAAGACCATTTGAATGCCACTTGGAAGAGTGGTTGAGGTTTCAGTGGAATAAAAAGACAATATCAATACAAATTGGAAGAGATGTGGAGTTCACTGTGGTTTAACCAGAAAGTTTTAATGCCCCTTGGAAGAGACGTGGAGGTCACAGTGGTTTAATACGTTGGTTTTAATGCTCTTTGGAAGAGTGGTGGAGGTTGCAGTGGATTAAAAAGACTATATCAATGCCCCTTGGAAGAGTGGTGGAGGTCGCAGTGGAATAAAAAGACAATATCCATGCCCTTTGAAAGAGAATTGGAGGTTACAGTGGAATAAAAAGACGATATCAATGCCACGTGGAAGAGATGTGGAGGTCACAGTAGCTTAACAAGACTGTTTTAATGTCCCTTGGAAGAGTGGTGGAGGTCGCAGTGGAGCAAAAAGACAATATCAACACCCTTGGATGCGTGGTGGAGGCTCCAGTGGAATAAAAAGACAATATCAATGCCCTTTGGAAGAGCTGTGGAGTTCAGAGTGGTTTAAACAGACGGTTTTAATGACCCTTGGAAGAGATGTGGAAGTCACAGTTGCTTAACAAGACTGTTTTAATGCCCTTTGTAAGAGTGGTGGAGGTCACAGTGGAATAAAAAGACAATATCAATGCCCTTGGGAAGAGTGGTGGAGGTCGCAGTGGAATAAAAAGACAATATCAATGCCCCATGGAAAAGACTTGGAGGTCACAGTAGCTTAACAAGATGGTTTTAATAACCCTTGGAAGTGTGGTGGAGGTCGCAGTGGATTAAAAAGACAATATCAATGCCCCTTAAAGGAGTGATGGAGGTTGCAGTGGAATAAAAAGACAATATCAATGCCCCTTGAAAGAGTGGTGGAGGTTACAGTGGAATAAAAAGACAATACAAATGCCCGTTGGAAGAGTGGTGGAGGTTACAGTGGAATAAAATGACAATATCAATGCCCCTTGGAAGAGTTGTGGAGTTTACAGTGGAATAAAAAGACAATATCAATGCCCCTTGGAATAGTGGTGAAGGATACAATTAAATAAAAAGACAATATCAATGCCCCTGGAAGAGATGTGGAGAACACAATATCTTAACAAGTCGGTTTTAATGCCCCTTGGAACAGTGGTGGAGGTCTCAGTGGATTAAAAAGACAATATCAATGCCCCTTGGAAGAGTGGTGGAGGCTACAGTGGAATAAAAAGACAATATCAATGACCCTTGGAAGAGTGTTAGAGGTCGCAGTGTAATAAAAAGACAATTTCAATGCCCCTTGGAAGAGTGGTGGAGGTCGCAGTGGAATAAAAATACAATATCAATGCCCCTTGGAAGAGTGGTGGAGGTTACAGTGGAAGAAAAAGACAATATCAATTCATATTGGTAGAGATGTGGAGTTCACAGTGGTTTAACCAAAAGGTTTTAACTCCCCTTGGAAGAGACGTGGAGGTCACAGTAGCTTAACAAGAAGGTTTTAATGCCCCTTGGAAGAGAGATGTAGGACGCAGTGGAGTAAAAAGACAATATCAATGTCCCTTGGAAGAGTGGTGGAGGTCGCAGTGGAGCAAAAAGACAATATCAATACCCTTGGATGAGTGGTGGAGGCTGCAGTGGAATAAAAAGACAATATCAATGCCCTTTGGAAGAGCTGTGGAGTTCAGAGTGGTTTAACCAGACAGTTTTCATGACCCTTGGAAGAGATGTGGAAGTCATAGTGGCTTAACAAGACTGTTTTAATGCCCTTTGTAAGAGTGGTGGAGGTCACAGTGGAATAAAAAGACAATATCAATGCCCCATGGAAAAGACTTGGAGGTCACAGTAGCTTAACAAGACGGTTTTAATAACCCTTGGAAGAGTGGTGGAGGTCGCAGTGGATTAAAAAGACAATATCAATGCCCCTTAAAAGAGTGATGGAGGTTGCAGTGGAATAAAAAGACAATATCAATGACCCTTGAAAGAGTGGTGGAGGTTACAGTGGAATAAAATGACAATATCAATGCCCCTTGGAAGAGTTGTGGAGTTTACAGTGGAATAAAAAGACAATATCAATGCCCCTTGGAATAGTGGTGAAGGATACAATTAAATAAAAAGACAATATCAATGCCCCTGGAAGAGATGTGGAGAACACAATATCTTAACAAGACGGTTTTAATGCCCTTTGGAACAGTGGTGGAGGTCTCAGTGGATTAAAAAGACAATATCAATGCCCCTTGGAAGAGTGGTGGAGGCTACAGTGGAATAAAAAGACAATATCAATGACCGTTGGAAGAGTGTTGGAGGTCGCAGTGTAATAAAAAGACAATTTCAATGCCCCTTGGAAGAGTGGTGGAGGTCGCAGTGGAATAAAAATACAATATCAATGCCCCTTGGAAGAGTGGTTGAGATTACAGTGGAAGAAAAAGACAATATCAATGCATATTGGTAGAGATGTGGAGTTCACAGTGGTTTAACCAGAAGGTTTTAATTCCCCTTGGAAGAGACGTGGAGGTCACAGTAGCTTAACAAGAAGGTTTTAATGCCCCTTGGAAGAGAGATGTAGGTCGCAGTGGAGTAAAAAGACAATATCAATGCCCCTTGGAAGAGTGGTGGAGGTTACAGTGGAATAAAAAGACAATATCAATGCCCCTTGGAAGAGCTGTGGGGTTCAGAGCGATTTAACCAGACGGCTTTAATGCCCCGGGAAAGAGACGTGGAGGTTACAGTAGCTTAAGTGGACGGTTTTAATGCCCCTTGGAAGAGAGGTGGAAGTCGCAGTGGAATAAAAAGAAAAACAACAATGCCCCTTGGAAGAGTGCTAGAGATTGCAATGGAATAAAAATACAATATCAATGCCCCTTGCAAGAGCTGTGGAGTTCAGAGTGGTTTAAATTGACGGTTTTAATGCCCCTTGGAAGAGACGTGGAGGTCACAGTAGCTTAACAAGTTGGTTTTAATGCCCCTTGGAAAAGTGGTGGAAGTCGCAGTGGATTAAAAAGACAATATCAATGCCCCTTGGAAGAGTTGTGGAGGTCCCAGTGGAATAAAAAGACAATATCAATGCCCCTTGGAAGAGTGTTGGAGGTTACAGTGGAATAAAAAGACAATATCAATACCCCGTGAAAAAGACGTGGAGGTCACAGTAGCTTAACAAGACGGTTTTAATGCGCCTTGGAAGAGATGTGGAAGTCGCAGTGGAATAAAAAGGCAATATCAATGCCCCTTGGAAAAGTTCTGGAGGTTACAGTGGAATAAAAAGACAATATCAATGCCCCTTGCAAGAGCTGTGAAGCTCAGAGTGGTTTAAATTGACGGTTTTAATGCCATTAGGAAGAGACCTGGAGGTCACACTACCTTAATAAAATGGTTTTAATGCCCCTTGGAAGAGTGGTGGAGGTCGCAGAGGATTAAAAAGACAATATCAATGCCCCTTGGAAGAGTGGTGGAGGTTACAGTGGAATAAAAAGACAATATCAATGCCCCTTGGAAGAGTGGTGGAGGTCGCAGTGGAATAAAAAGACAATATCAATGACCGTTGGAAGAGTGTTGGAGGTCGCAGTGTAATAAAAAGACAATTTCAATTCCCCTTGGAGGAGTGGTGGAGGTCGCAGTGGAATAAAAATACAATATCAATGCCCCTTGGAAGAGCGGTGGAGGTTACAGTGGAAGAAAAAGACAATATCAATGCATATTTGTAGAGATGTGGAGTTCACAGTGGATTAACCAGAAGGTTTTAATTCCCCTTGGAAGAGAATTGGAGGTCACAGTAGCTTAACAAGAAGGTTTTAATGCCCCTTGGAAGAGAGATGTAGGTCGCAGTGGAGTAAAAAGACTATATCAATGCCCCTTGGAAGAGTGGTGGAGGTTACAGTGGAATAAAAAGACAATATCAATGCCCCTTGGAAGAGCTGTGGAGTTCAGAGCGATTTAACCAGACGGCTTTAATGCCCCGGGAAAGAGACCTGGAGGTCACAGTAGCTTAAGTAGACGGTTTTAATGCCCCTTGGAAGAGAGGTGGAAGTCGCAGTGGAATAAAAAGACAATATCAATGCCCCTTGGAAGAGCTGTGGAGTTCAGAGCGATTTAACCAGACGGCTTTAATGCCCTGGGAAAGAGACGTGGAGGTCACAGTAGCTTAAGTAGACGGTTTTAATGCACCTTGGAAGAGAGGTGGAAGTCGCAGTGGAATAAAAAGACAATAACAATGCCCCTTGGAAGAGTGCTGGAGGTTACAGTGGAATAAAAATACAATATCAATGCCCCTTGCAAGAGCTGTGGAGTTCAGAGTGGTTTAAATTGACGGTTTTAATGCCCCTTGGAAGAGAAACGTGGAGGTCACAGTAGCTTAACAAGACGGTTTTAATGCCCCTTGGAAAAGCGGTGGAAGTCGCAGTGGATTAAAAAGACAATATCAGTGCCCCTTGGAAGAGTTGTGGAGGTCCAAGTGGAATAAAAAGACAATATCAATGCCCCTTGGTAGAGTGTTGGAGGTTACAGTGGAATAAAAAGACAATATCAATACCCCGTGAAAAAGACGTGGAGGTCACAGTAGCTTAACAAGATGGTTTTAATGCGCCTTGGAAGAGAGGTGGAAGTCGCAGTGTAATAAAAAGGCAATATCAATGCACCTTGGAAAAGTGCTGGAGGTTACAGTGGAATAAAAAGGCAATATCAATGCCCCTTGCAAGAGCTGTGGAGTTCATAGTGGTTTAAATTGACGGTTTTAATGCAATTAGGAAGAGACCTGGAGGTCACACTACCTTAACAAATTGGTTTTAATGCCCCTTCGAAGAGTGGTGGAGGTCGCAGAGGATTAAAAACACAATATCAATGCCCCTTGGAAGAGTGGTGGAGGTCGCAGTGGAATAAAAAGATAATATCAATGCACCATGGAAGAGTGGTGGAGGTTACAGTGGAATAAAAAGACAAAATCAATGCCCTGTGGAAGAGATGTGGAGGTCACAATAGCTTAAAAAGACGGTTTTAATGCCCCTTGGAAGAGCGGTGGAGGTCACAGTGGATTAAAAAGACAATATCAATGTCCCTTGGAACAATGGTGGAGGTCACAGTGGAATAAAAACACAATATCAATGCCCATTGAAAGAGTGGTGGAGGTTACAATGGAATAAAAAGACATTATCAATGCCCCATGTAAGAGATGTGGAGGTTACAGTAGCTTAACAAGTTGGTTTTAATGCCCCTTGGAAGAGTGGTGGAGGTCGCAGTGGAATAAAAAGACAATATCAATGCCCCTTGGAAGAGTGGTGGAGGTCGCAGTGGAATAAAAAGACCATTTCAATGCCCCTTGGAAGAGTGGTGGAGGGTACAGTGGAATAAAAAGACAATATCAATGCCAATTGGAAGAGATGTGGAGTTCACTGTGGTTTAACCATAAAGTTTTAATGCTCCTTGGAAGAGACGTGGAGGTCACAGTGGCCTAATAAGTTGGTTTTAACGCCCCTTGGAAGAGTGGTGGAGGTCGCAGTGGATTAAAAAGACAATATCAATGCCCCTTGGAACAATGGTGGAGGTCGAAGTGGAATAAAAAGACAATATCAATGCCCATTGAAAGAGTGGTGGAGGTTACAGTGGATTAAAAAGACAATATCAATGATCCGTGGAAGAGATGTGGAGGTCACAGTAGCTTAACAAGTTGGTTTTAATGCCCCTTGGAAGAGTGCTGGAGGTCGCAGTGGAATAAAAAGACAATATCAATGCCCTTTGGAAGAGCTGTGGAGTTCAGAGTGGTTTAACTAGATGGTTTTAATGCCCTTTGGAAGAGTGGTGGAGGTTGCAGTGGATTAAAAAGACTATATCAATGCCCCTTGGAAGAGTGGTGGAGGTCGCAGTGGAATAAAAACACAATATCAATACCCTTGGATGAGTTGTGGAGGTTACAGTGGAATAAAAAGACAATATCAATGCCCCTTGGAAGAGCTGTGGAGTTCAGAGCGGTTTAACCAGACGATTGTAATGCCCCTTGGAAGAGACTTGGAGGTCATAGTAGCTTAACAAGACGGTTTTAAGTCCCCTTGGAAGAGTGTTGGAGGCTGCAGTAGATTAAAAAGACAGTATCAATGCCCCTTGGAAGAGTGGTGGAGGTCGCAGTGGAATAAAAAGACAATACCAATGCCACTTGGAAGAGTGATGGAGTTAGCAGTGGAATAAAAAGACAATATCAGTGCCCCGTGGTATTAACGAGGAGGTCACAGTAGCTTAACAACATGGTTTTAATGCCCCTTGGAAGAGTGATGGAAGTCGCAGTGGATTAAAAAGACATTATCAATGACCATTGGAAGAGTGGTGGAGGTCGCAGTGGAATAAGAAGACACTATCAATGCCACTTGGAAGATTGGTGGAGGTTACAGTGGAATACAAAGACAATATCAATGCCCCTTGGAAGAGTGGTGGAGGTTATTTTGGAATAAAGAGACAATATCAATGCCCCTTGGATGAGTGGTGGAGGTTTCAGTGGAATAAAAAGCCAATATCAATGGCCCGTGGAAGAGACTTTGAGGTCACAGTAGTTTAGCAAGACGGTTTTAATGCCCCTTGGAAGAGTGGTGGAGGTCACAGTGAATTAAAAAGACAATTTCAATGACCCTTGGAAGAGTGGTGTAGGTCGCAGTGGAAAAAAAAGACAATATCAATGCCCCTTGGACGAGTGGTGGATGTTACAGTGGAATTAAAAGACAATATCAATGCCCCTTGCAAGAGTGGTGGAGGTTACAGTGGAATAAAAAGACAATATCAATGCCCAGTGGAAGAGTGGTTAAGGTCGCAGTGAATTAAAAAAACAATATCAATGCCCATTGGAAGAGTGATTAAGGTCGCAGTGGAATAAAAAGACAAAATCAATGCCCCTTGGAAGAGCTGTGGAGTTCAGAGTGGTTTAACCAGACTGTTTTAATGCCCCTTGGAAGAGTGGTGGAGGTCGCAGTGGAATAAGAAGACACTATCAATGCCCCTTGGAAGATTGGTTGAGGTTACAGTGGAATACAAAGACAATATCAATTCCCCTTGGAAAAGTGGTGGAGGTTACTTTGGAATAAAGAGACAATATCAATGCCCCTTGGATGAGTGGTGGAGGTTTCATTGGAATAAAAAGACAATATCAATGCCCCTTGGATGAGTGGTGGAGGTTTCAGTGGAATAAAAAGACAATATCAATGGCCCGTGGAAGAGACTTTGAGGTCACAGAACTTTAGCAAGACGGTTTTAATGCCCCTTGGAAGAGTGGTGGAGGTCACAGTGGATTAAAAAGACAATATCAATGCCCCTTGGAAGAGTGGTGTAGGTCGCAGTGGTATAAAAAGACAATATCAATGCCCCTTGGACGAATGGTGGATGTTACAGTGGAATTAAAAGACAATATCAATGCCCCTTGGATGTGTGGTGGAGGTTGCAGTGGAATAAAAAGACAATATCAATGCCCAGTGGAAGAGTGGTTAAGGTCGCAGTGAATTAAAAAAACAATATCAATGCCCATTGGAAGAGTGGTTAAGATCGCAGTGGAATAAAAAGACAAAATCAATACCCCTTGGAAGAGCTGTGGAGTTCAGAGTGGTTTAACCAGACGGTTTTAATGCCCCTTGGAAGAGACGTGGAGGTCACAGTAGCTTAACAAGACTGTTTTAATTACCTTGGAAGAGTGGTGGAGGTCGCAGTGGATTAAATAGACAATATCAATGCCCTTTGGAAGACTGGCGGAGGTCGCAGTGGAATAATAAGACAATATCAATGCCCCTTGGAAGAGTGGTGGAGTTTACATTGGAATAAAAAGACAATATCAATGCCCCGTGGAAGAGTTGTGGAGGTCACTGTAGCTTAACAAGATGGTCTTAATGACGCTTGGAAGAGTGGTGGAGGTCGCAGTGGAATAAAAAGACAATGTCAATGACCCTTGGAAGAGTGGTGGAAGTTAGAGTGGAAAAAAAAGACAACACCAATGCTCCTTGGAAGAGCAGTAGAGTTCAGAGTGGTTTAAATTGACGGTTTTAATGCCCCTTGGAAGAGACGTGGAGGTTACAGTGGATTAAAAAGACAATATCAATGCCCCTTGGAAGAGTGGTGGAGGTCGCAGTGGAATAAAAAGACAATATCAATGCCCCGTGGAAGGGAAGTGGAGGTCACAGTAGCTTAACAAGACGGTTTTATTGCCCCTTGGAAGAGAGGTGGAGGTCGCAGCTGATTAAAAAGATAATATCAATGCCACTTGAAAGAGTGGTGGAGGTCGCAGTGGAATAAAAAGACAATATCAATGCCCCTTGGAAGAGCTGTGGAGCTCAGAGTGGTTTAATTTGATGGTTTTAATGCCCCTTGGAAGAGATGTGGAGGTCACAATAGCTTAACTAGACGGTTTTAATGCCCCTTGGAAGAGTGGTGGGGGTCGCAGTGGAATAAAAAGACAATATCAATGCCCCATGGAATTGATGTGGTGTTCAAAGTAGCTTAACACCAAGGTTTTAATGCCCCTTGGAAGAGTGCTGGAGGTCGCAGTTGATTAAAAAGACAATATAAATGCCCCTTGGAAGAGTGGTGGAGGTCACAGTGGAATAAAAGGACAATATCAATGCCCCTTGGAAGAGTAGTGGAGGTCGCAGTGGAATAAAAAGATAATATCACTGCCCCTTGGAAGAATGGTGGAGGTGACAGTGGAATAAAAAGACAATATCAATTCCTCTTGGAAGAGCTGTGGAGTTCAGAGAAGTTAAACCAGATGGTTTTAAAGCCCCTTGGAAGTGATGTGGAGGTCACAGTAGCTTAACAAAACTTTTTTAATGCCCCTTGGAAAAGTGGTGGAGGTCGCAGTGGATTGAAAAGACAATATCAATGCCCCTTGGAAGAGTGGTGGAGGTTGCAGTGGAATAAAAAGACGATATCAATGCCCCGTGAAAGAGACGTGGATGTCACAGTAGCTTAAGAAGATAGTTTTAATGCCCCTTGGAAGAGAGGTGGAAGTCGCAGTGGAATAAAAAGACAATATCAATGCCCCTTGGAAGAGATCTGGAGGTTACAGTGGAATAAAAAGACAATATCAATGCCCTTTGCAAGAGCTGCGGAGTTGTGAGAGGTTTAAATTGATGGTTTTAATGCCCCCTGGAAGAGACGTGGAGTTCACAGTAGATTAACAAGACTGTTTTAATGCCCCTTGGAAGAGTGGTGGAGGTCGAAGTGGATTAAAAAGACAATGTCAATGCTCCTTGAAGGAGTGGTGGAAGTCTCAGTTGAATAAAAAGACAATATCAATGCCCCTTGGAAGAGTATTGGAGGTTACAGTGGAATAAAAAGACAATATCAATGCCCTGTGGAAGAGACATGGAGATCACAGTAGCTTAACAAGACGGTTTTAATGCCCCTTGGAAGAGTGGTGAAGGTCACAGTTGATTAAAAACACTATATCAATACACCTTGGAAGAGTGGTGGAGGTCGCAGTGGAATAAAAAGACAATATCAATTCCCCTTGGAAGAGTGGTGGAGGTTACAGTGGAAAAAAAAGACAATATCAATGCCCATTGGAAGATCTGTTGAGTTCAGAGTGGTTTAACCATATGGTTTTAATGCCCCTTGGAAGAGACGTGGAGGTCACAGTAGCTTAAAAAGACGGTTTTAAAGTTACTTGGAAGAGTGGTTGAGGTCGCAGTGGATTAAAAAGACAATATCAATGCCCCGTAGAAGAGTTGTGGAGGTTACAGTGGAAAAAAAAGACAATATCAATGCCCCGTGTAAGAGACGTGGAGATCACAGTAGCTTAACAAGACAGTTTTAATGCCCCTTGGAAGAGTGGTGAAGGTCACAGTTGATTAAAAAGAATATATCAATGCCCCTTGGAAGAGTGGTGGAGGTCGCAGTGGAATAAAAAGACAATATCAATGCCTCGTGGAAGAGAGTGGAGGTCACAGTAGCTTAACAATACTGTTTTAATGCCCCTTGGAAGAGTGGTGGAGGTGGCAGTGGATTAAAAAGAGAATATCAATGCCCCTTGGAGGAGTGTTGGAGGTCGCAGTGGAATAAAAAGACAATATCAGTGCCCCTTGGAAGAGTGGTGGACATTACAGTGGAATAAATTGACAATATCACTGCCCCTTGGAAGAGTGGTGGAGGTTACATTGGAATAAAAAGACAATATCAATGCCCCTTTGATGAGAGGTGGAGGTTACAGTGGTATAAAAAGACAATATCAATGCCCCTTGGGAGAACTGAGTTGTTTAGAGTGGTTTAACCAGACGGTTTTAATGCCCCTTGGAAGAGACGTGGAGGTCGCAGTGGATTAAAAAGACAATATCAATGCCACTTGGAAGAGTGATGGAGTTAGCAGTGGAATAAAAAGACAATATCAGTGCCCCGTGGTATTAACGAGGAGGTCACAGTAGCTTAACAACACGGTTTTAATGCCCCTTGGAAGAGTGGTGGAAGTAGCAGTGGATTAAAAAGACATTATCAATGACCATTGGAAGAGTGATGGAGGTCGCAGTGGAATAAGAAGACACTATCAATACCCCTTGGAAGATTGGTGGAGGTTACAGTGGAATACAAATACAATATCAATGCCCCTTGGAAGAGTGGTGGAGGTTACATTGGAATAAAAAGACAATATCAATGCCCCTTGGATGAGTGGTGGAGGTTTCAGTGGAATAAAAAGACAATATCAATGGCCCGTGGAAGAGACTTTGAGGTCACAGTAGTTTAGCAAGACGGTTTTAATGCCCCTTGGAAGAGTGGTGGAGGTCACAGTGGATTAAAAAGACAATATCAATGCCCCTTGGAAGAGTGGTGTAGGTCGCAGTGGAAAAAAAAGATAATATCAATGCCCCTTGGACGAGTGGTGGATGTTACAGTGGAATTAAAAGACAATATTAATGCCCCTTGGAAGAGTGGTGGAGGTTACAGTGGAATAAAAAGACAATATCAATGCCCAGTGGAAGAGTGGTTAAGGTCGCAGTGAATTAAAAAAACAATATCAATGCCCATTGGAAGAGTGATTAAGGTCGCAGTGGAATAAAAAGACAAAATCAATGCCCCTTGGAAGAGCTGTGGAGTTCAGAGTGGTTTAACCAGACTGTTTTAATGCCCCTTGGAAGAGTGGTGGAGGTCGCAGTGGAATAAGAAGACACTATCAATGCCCCTTGGAAGATTGGTTGAGGTTACAGTGAAATACAAAGACAATATCAATTCCCCTTGGAAGAGTGGTGGAGGTTACATTGGAATAAAAAGACAATATCAATGCCCCTTGGATGAGTGGTGGTGGTTTCAGTGGAATAAAAAGACAATATCAATGGCCCGTGGAAGAGACTTTGAGGTCACAGTAGTTTAGCAAGACGGTTTTAATGCCCCTTGGAAGAGTGGTGGAGGTCACAGTGGATTAAAAAGACAATATCAATGCCCCTTGGAAGAGTGGTGTAGGTCGCAGTGGTATAAAAAGACAATATCAATGCCGCATGGACGAGTGGTGGATGTTACAGTGGAATTAAAAGACAATATCAATGCCCCTTGGAAGAGTGGTGGAGGTTACAGTGGAATAAAAAGACAATATCAATGCCCAGTGGAAGAGTGATTAAGGTCGCAGTGAAATAAAAAGACAATATCAATGCTCATTGGAAGAGTGGTTAAGGTCGCAGTGGAATAAAAAGACAAAATCAATGCCCTTGGAAGAGCTGTGGAGTTCAGAGTGGTTTAACCAGACGGTTTTAATGCCCCTTGGAAGAGACGTGGAGGTCACAGTAGCTTAACAAGACTGTTTTAATGACCTTGGAAGAGTGGTGGAGGTAGCAGTGGATTAAAAAGACAATATCAATGCCCTTTGGAACAGTGGTGGAGGTCGCAGTGGAATAAAAAGACAATATCAATGCCCCTTGGAAGAGTGATGGAGGTTACATTGGAATAAAAAGACAATATCAATGCCCCGTGGAAGAGTTGTGGAGGTCACTGTAGCTTAACAAGATGGTCTTAATGCCGCTTGGAAGAGTGGTTGAGGTCGCAGTGGAATAAAAAGACAATGTCAATGACCCTTGGAAGAGTTGTGGAAGTTAGAGTGGAAAAAAAAGACAACACCAATGCTCCTTGGAAGAGCAGCAGAGTTCAGAGTGGTTTAAATTGACGGTTTTAATGCCCCTTGGAAGAGACGTGGAGGTGACAGTGGATTAAAAAGACAATATCAATGCCCCTTGGAAGAGTGGTGGAGGTCGCAGTGGAATAAAAAGACAATATCAATGCCCCGTGGAAGGGACGTGGAGGTCACAGTAGCTTAACAAGACGTTTTAATGCCCCTTGGAAGAGAGGTGGAGGTCGCAGTTGATTAAAAAGACAATATCAATGCCACTTGAAAGAGTGGTGGAGGTCGCAGTGGAATAAAAAGACAATATCAATGCCCCTTGGAAGAGCTGTGGAGTTCAGAGTGGTTTAACTTGATGGTTTTAATGCCCCTTGGAAGAGACGTGGAGGTCACAATAGCTTAACTAGACGGTTTTAATGCCCTTTGGAAGAGTGGTGGAGGTCGCAGTGGATTAAAAAGACAATATCAATGCCCCTTGGTAGAGTGGTGGAGGGCGCAGTGGAATAAAAAGACAATAACAATGCCCCATGGAATTGACGTGGTGTTCAAAGTAGCTTAACACCAAGGTTTTAATGCCCCTTGGAAGAGTGGTGGAGGTCGCAGTTGATTAAAAAGACAATATCAATGCCCCGTAGAAGAGTTGTGGAGGTTACAGTGGAAAAAAAAGACAATATCAATGCCCCGTGTAAGAGACGTGGAGATCACAGTAGCTTAACAAGACAGTTTTAATGCCCCTTGGAAGAGTGGTGAAGGTCACAGTTGATTAAAAAGAATATATCAATGCCCCTTGGAAGAGTGGTGGAGGTCGCAGTGGAATAAAAAGACAATATCAATGCCTCGTGGAAGAGAGTGGAGGTCACAGTAGCTTAACAATACTGTTTTAATGCCCCTTGGAAGAGTGGTGGAGGTGGCAGTGGATTAAAAAGAGAATATCAATGCCCCTTGGAGGAGTGTTGGAGGTCGCAGTGGAATAAAAAGACAATATCAGTGCCCCTTGGAAGAGTGGTGGACATTACAGTGGAATAAATTGACAATATCACTGCCCCTTGGAAGAGTGGTGGAGGTTACATTGGAATAAAAAGACAATATCAATGCCCCTTTGATGAGAGGTGGAGGTTACAGTGGTATAAAAAGACAATATCAATGCCCCTTGGGAGAACTGAGTTGTTTAGAGTGGTTTAACCAGACGGTTTTAATGTCCCTTGGAAGAGACGTGGAGGTCGCAGTGGATTAAAAAGACAATATCAATGCCACTTGGAAGAGTGATGGAGTTAGCAGTGGAATAAAAAGACAATATCAGTGCCCCGTGGTATTAACGAGGAGGTCACAGTAGCTTAACAACACGGTTTTAATGCCCCTTGGAAGAGTGGTGGAAGTAGCAGTGGATTAAAAAGACATTATCAATGACCATTGGAAGAGTGATGGAGGTCGCAGTGGAATAAGAAGACACTATCAATACCCCTTGGAAGATTGGTGGAGGTTACAGTGGAATACAAATACAATATCAATGCCCCTTGGAAGAGTGGTGGAGGTTACATTGGAATAAAAAGACAATATCAATGCCCCTTGGATGAGTGGTGGAGGTTTCAGTGGAATAAAAAGACAATATCAATGGCCCGTGGAAGAGACTTTGAGGTCACAGTAGTTTAGCAAGACGGTTTTAATGCCCCTTGGAAGAGTGGTGGAGGTCACAGTGGATTAAAAAGACAATATCAATGCCCCTTGGAAGAGTGGTGTAGGTCGCAGTGGAAAAAAAAGACAATATCAATGCCCCTTGGACGAGTGGTGGATGTTACAGTGGAATTAAAAGACAATATTAATGCCCCTTGGAAGAGTGGTGGAGGTTACAGTGGAATAAAAAGACAATATCAATGCCCAGTGGAAGAGTGGTTAAGGTCGCAGTGAATTAAAAAAACAATATCAATGCCCATTGGAAGAGTGATTAAGGTCGCAGTGGAATAAAAAGACAAAATCAATGCCCCTTGGAAGAGCTGTGGAGTTCAGAGTGGTTTAACCAGACTGTTTTAATGCCCCTTGGAAGAGTGGTGGAGGTCGCAGTGGAATAAGAAGACACTATCAATGCCCCTTGGAAGATTGGTTGAGGTTACAGTGAAATACAAAGACAATATCAATTCCCCTTGGAAGAGTGGTGGAGGTTACATTGGAATAAAAAGACAATATCAATGCCCCTTGGATGAGTGGTGGTGGTTTCAGTGGAATAAAAAGACAATATCAATGGCCCGTGGAAGAGACTTTGAGGTCACAGTAGTTTAGCAAGACGGTTTTAATGCCCCTTGGAAGAGTGGTGGAGGTCACAGTGGATTAAAAAGACAATATCAATGCCCCTTGGAAGAGTGGTGTAGGTCGCAGTGGTATAAAAAGACAATATCAATGCCGCTTGGACGAGTGGTGGATGTTACAGTGGAATTAAAAGACAATATCAATGCCCCTTGGAAGAGTGGTGGAGGTTACAGTGGAATAAAAAGACAATATCAATGCCCAGTGGAAGAGTGGTTAAGGTCGCAGTGAAATAAAAAGACAATATCAATGCTCATTGGAAGAGTGGTTAAGGTCGCAGTGGAATAAAAAGACAAAATCAATGCCCTTGGAAGAGCTGTGGAGTTCAGAGTGGTTTAACCAGACGGTTTTAATGCCCCTTGGAAGAGACGTGGAGGTCACAGTAGCTTAACAAGACTGTTTTAATGACCTTGGAAGAGTGGTGGAGGTAGCAGTGGATTAAAAAGACAATATCAATGCCCTTTGGAACAGTGGTGGAGGTCGCAGTGGAATAAAAAGACAATATCAATGCCCCTTGGAAGAGTGATGGAGGTTACATTGGAATAAAAAGACAATATCAATGCCCCGTGGAAGAGTTGTGGAGGTCACTGTAGCTTAACAAGATGGTCTTAATGCCGCTTGGAAGAGTGGTTGAGGTCGCAGTGGAATAAAAAGACAATGTCAATGACCCTTGGAAGAGTTGTGGAAGTTAGAGTGGAAAAAAAAGACAACACCAATGCTCCTTGGAAGAGCAGCAGAGTTCAGAGTGGTTTAAATTGACGGTTTTAATGCCCCTTGGAAGAGACGTGGAGGTGACAGTGGATTAAAAAGACAATATCAATGCCCCTTGGAAGAGTGGTGGAGGTCGCAGTGGAATAAAAAGACAATATCAATGCCCCGTGGAAGGGACGTGGAGGTCACAGTAGCTTAACAAGACGTTTTAATGCCCCTTGGAAGAGAGGTGGAGGTCGCAGTTGATTAAAAAGACAATATCAATGCCACTTGAAAGAGTGGTGGAGGTCGCAGTGGAATAAAAAGACAATATCAATGCCCCTTGGAAGAGCTGTGGAGTTCAGAGTGGTTTAACTTGATGGTTTTAATGCCCCTTGGAAGAGACGTGGAGGTCAAAATAGCTTAACTAGACGGTTTTAATGCCCTTTGGAAGAGTGGTGGAGGTCGCAGTGGATTAAAAAGACAATATCAATGCCCCTTGGTAGAGTGGTGGAGGGCGCAGTGGAATAAAAAGACAATAACAATGCCCCATGGAATTGACGTGGTGTTCAAAGTAGCTTAACACCAAGGTTTTAATGCCCCTTGGAAGAGTGGTGGAGGTCGCAGTTGATTAAAAAGACAATATAAATGCCCCTTGGAAGAGTGGTGGAGATCACAGTGGAATAAAAAGGCAATATCAATGCCCCTTGGAAGAGTAGTGGAGGTCGCAGTGGAATAAAAAGATAATATCACTGCCCCTTGGAAGAGTGGTGGAGGTGACAGTGGAATAATAAGACAATATCAATGCCCCTTGGAAGAGCTGTGGAGTTCAGAGAAGTTAAACCAGATGGTTTTAAAGCCCCTTGGAAGTGACGTGGAGTTCACAGAAGGTTAACAAAACGGTTTTAATGCCCCTTGGAAAAGTGGTGGAGGTTACAGTGGATTAAAAAGACAATATCAATGCCTCTTGGAAGAGTGCTGGAGGTCGCAGCGGAAAAAAAAGACAATATCAATGCCCCTTGGAAGAGTGGTGGAGGTCGCCGTGGAATAAAAAGACAATCTCAATGCCCCTTCTAAGAGTGGTGAAGGTTACAGTGGAATAAAAAGACAATATCAATGCCCCGTGAAAGAGACGTGGATGTCACAGTAGCTTAACAAGATAGTTTTAATGCCCCTTGGAAGAGAGGTGGAAGTCATAGTGGAATAAAAAGACAATATCAATGCCCCTTGGAAGAGATCTGGAGGTTACAGTGGAATAAAAAGACAATATGAATGCCCTTTTGAAGAGTGGTGGAGGTCACAGTGGAATGAAAAGACAATAACAATGCCCCTCGGAAGAGCTGTGGAGTTCAGAGTGGTTTAACCAGACAGTTTTAATGCCCCTTGGAAGAGACTTGGAGGTCACAGAAGCTGAACAAGACTGTTTTAATGCCCCTTGGAAGAGTGGTGGAAGTCGCAGTGGATTAAAAAGACAATATCAATGCCCCTTAGAAGAGAAGTTGAAGTCGCAGTGGAATAAAAAGACAATATCAATGCCGCTTGGAAGAGTGTTGGACGTTAAAGTGGTATAAAAAGACAATATCAATGGCCCTTGCAAGAGCTGCGGAGTTGAGAGTGGTTTAAATTGACGGCTTTAATGCCCCTTTGAAGAGACGTGGAGTTCACAGTAGATTAACAAGACTGTTTTAATGCCCCTTGGAAGAGTGGTGGGGGTCGAAGTGGATTAAAAAGACAATGTCAATGCTCCTTGAAGGAGTGGTGGAAGTCTCAATTGAACAGAAAGACAATATCAATGCCCCTTGGAAGAGTGTTGGAGGTTACAGTGGAATAAAAATACAATATCAATGCCCCTTGGAAGATCTGTGGAGTTCAGAGTGGTTTAACAATACGGTTTTAATGCCCCTTGGAAGAGACGTGGAGGTCACAGTAGCTTAAAATGACGGTTTTATGCCACAAGGAAGAGTGGTGGCGCTCGCACTGGATTAAAAAGACAATATTAATGCCCCTTGGAAGAGTGGGGGATGTCACAGTGGAATAAAAAGACAATATCAATGCCCCTTGGAAGAGTGGTGGAGGTTGCAGTGGAATAAAAAGACAATATCAATGCCCAGTGAAAGAGATGTGGAGGTAAAAGTAGCTAAACAAGACGGTTTTTAATGCCACTTGGAAGAGTGGTGGAGGTCGCAGTGGATTGAAATGACAATATCAATGCCCCTTGGAAGAGTGGTGGAGGTCGCAGTGGAATAAAAAGTCAATATCAATTCCCCTTGGAAGAGTGGTGGAGGTTACATTTGAATGAAAAGACAACATCAATGCTCCTTGAAAGAACTGTGGAGTACAGAATGATTTAACCAGATGGTTTTATTGCCCCTTAGAAGAGATGTAGAGGTCACAGTAGCTTATCAAGACTGTTTTAATGTCCCTTGGAAGAGTGGTGGAGGTCGCAGTGGTTTAAAAACACAATAAAACTGCCACTTAGAAGAGTGGTGGAGGTTACATTGGAATAAAAAGACAATATCAATGCCCGGTGAAATAGACATGGAGGTTACAGCAGCTTAACAAGACAGTTTTAATGCCCCTTGGGAGAGTGGTGGAAGACGCAGTGGAATAAAAAGACAATATCAATGCCCTGTGGAAGAGTGCTGGAGATTACAATGGAATAAAAAGACAATATCAATGCCTCTTGCAAGAGCTGTGGAGTTCAGAGTGGTTGAAATTGACGGTTTCAATGCCCCTTGGAAGAGAAGTGGAGGTTACAGTAGCTTAACAAGGCAGTTTTAATGCCTCTTGGAAGAATGGTGGAGGTCGCAGTTGAATAAAAAGACAATGTCAATGCCCCTTGGATGAGTGGTGGAGGTTAGAGTGGAATTTAAAGTCAATATCAATGCACAGTGGAAGAGATGTGGAGGTCACTGTAGCTTAACAAGACAGTTTTAATGCCTCTTGGAAGAGTGGTGGAGGTCGCAGTGGAATAAAAAGACAATATCAATGCCCCTTGGAAGAGTGGTGGAGGTTAGAGTGGAACAAAAAGACAATACCAATGCCCCTTGGAAGAGCTGTGGAGATCAGAGTGGTTTAACCAGACGGTTTTAATGCCCATTGGAAGTGACGTGGAGGTCACAGTAGCTTGAAAAGACATTTTTAATGCCCCTTGGAAAAGTGGTGGAGGTCGCAGTGGATTAAAAAGACAATATCAATGCCCCTTGAAAGAATGATGGAGGTCGCAGTGGAATAAAAACACAATGTCAATGCCCCTTGGAAGAGTGGTGGAGGTTAGAGTGGAATAAAAAGACAATACCAATGCCCCTTGGAAGAGCTGTGGAGTTCAGAGCGGTTTAACCAGATGGTTTTATTGCCCCTTGGAAGAGACGTGGAGGTCAAAGTAGATTAACAAAACGGTTTTAATGCCCCTTGGAAAAGTGGTGGAGGTCACAGTCGATTAAAAAGACAATATCAATGCCCCGTGGAAGACACGTGGAGGTCACAGTAGCTTAACAAGACGGTTTTAATGCCCCTTGGAAGAGTGGTGGAGATCGCAGTGGAATAAAAAGACAATATCAATGCCCCTTGAAAGAGTGGTGGAGGTTACAGTGAAATAAAAAGATAATATCAATGCCTCATGAAAGAGCTATGGAATTCAGAGTGGTTTAACCAGATGGTTTTAATGTTCCTTGGAATAGTGGTGGAGGTCGCAGTGCATTAAAAAGACATTATCAATACCCCTTGGAAGAATGGTGGAGGTTACAGTGGAATAAAAAGACAATATCAATGCCCCTTGGAAGAGTGGTGGAGGTCGCAGTGGATTAAAAAGACAATATCTATGCCCCTTGGAAGAGTGGTGGAGGTCGCAGTGGAATAAAAAGACAAAATCAATGCCCCTTGGAAGAGTGGTGGAGGTTACAGTGGAATAAAAAGACAATATCAATGCCCTTTGGAAGAGTGGTGGACGTCGCAGTGGAATAAAAAGACAATATCAATGCCCCTTGGAAGAGTTGTCGAGGTTACAGTGGAATAAAAGACAATATCAATGCCCTGTGGAAGAGTTGTGGAGGTCACTGTAGCTTAACAAGATGGTCTTAATTCCGCTTGGAAGAGTGGTGGAGGTCGCAGTGGAAAAAAAAGACAATGTCAATGCCCCTTGGAAGAGTGGTGGAAGTTAGAGTGGAATAAAAAGACAATACCAATGCTCCTTGGAAGAGCTGTAGAGTTCAGAGTTGTTTAAATTGACGGTTTTAATGCCCCTTGGAAGAGACGTGGAGGTCACAGTGGATTAAAAAGACAATATCAATGCCCCTTGGAAGAGTGGTTGAGGTCGCAGTGGAATAAAAAGACAAAATCAATGCCCCTTGGAAGAGTGGTGGAGGTTACAGTGGAATAAAAAGACAATATCAATGCCCCTCGGAAGAGCTGTGGAGTTCAGAGTGGTTTATCCAGACGGTTTTAATGCCCATTGGAAGAGACGTGCAGGTCACAGTAGCTTAACAAGACGGTTTTAATGCCCCTTGGAAGAGTGGTGGAGGTCGCAGTGGATTAAAAAGACAATATTAATGCCTGTTAGAAGCGAGGTTGAATTCGCAGTGGAATAAAAAGACAATATAAATGCCCCTTGGAAGAGTGGTGGAGGTTACAGTGGAAAAAAAAGACAATATCAATGCCCATTGGAAGAGTGGTTAAGGTCGCAGTGAATTATAAAGACAATATCAATGCCCATTGGAAGTGTGGTTAAGGTCGCAGTGGAATAAAAAGACAAAATCAATGCCCCTTGGAAGAGCGGTGGAA
This sequence comes from Phyllobates terribilis, assembly GCF_046119375.1. NCBI lineage: Eukaryota > Metazoa > Chordata > Amphibia > Anura > Dendrobatidae > Phyllobates > Phyllobates terribilis. Next base: position 12,315,224 of record NW_027362784.1, on the reverse strand, counting down.
GTTACAGTGGAAAAATAAGACAATATCAATGCCCCTTGGAGGAGATGTGGAGTTCAGAGTGGTTTACCAGACGGTTTTAATGCCCCTTGGAAGAGAAGTGGAGGTCACAGTAGCTTAACAAGACTGTTTTAATGCCCTTAGAAGAGTGGTGGAGGTCGCAGTGGATTAAAAAGACAATATCAATGCCCTTTGGAAGAGTGGTGGACGTCGCAGTGGAATAAAAAGACAATATCAATGCCCCTTGGAAGAGTGGTGGAGGTTACAGTGGAATAAAAGACAATATCAATGCCCCGTGGAAGAGTTGTGGAGGTCACTGTAGCTTAACAAGATGTTCTTAATTCCGCTTGGAAGAGTGGTGGAGGTCACAGTGGAAAAAAAAGACAATGTCAACGCCCCTTGGAAGAGTGGTGGAAGTTAGAGTGGAATAAAAAGACAATACCAATGCTCCTTGGAAGAGCTGTAGAGTTCAGAGTTGTTTAAATTGACGGTTTTAATGCCCCTTGGAAGAGACGTGGAGGTCACAGTGGATTAAAAAGACAATATCAATGCCCCTTGGAAGAGTGGTGGTGGTCGCAGTGTATTTAAAAGACAATATCAATGGCCATTGGAAGAGTGGTGGAGGTCGCAGTGGAATAAAATGACAATATCAATGCCCCGTGGAAGGGACGTGGAGGTCACAGTAGCTTAACAAGACGGTTTTAATGCCCCTTGGAAGAGTGGTGGAGGTTGCTGTGGAATAAAAAGACAATATCAATGCACCTTGAAAGAGTGGTGGAGGTTACAGTGAAATAAAAAGACAATATCAATGCATCTTGAAAGAGCTATGGATTTCAGAGTGGTTTAACCAGATGGTTTTAATGCTCCTTGGAAGAGTGGTTGAGGTCGCAGTGCATTAAAAAGACAATATCAATACCCCTTGGAAGAATGGTGGAGGTTACAGTGGAATAAAAAGACAATATCAATGCCCTTTGGAAGAGTGCTGGAGGTCGCAGTGGATTAAAAAGACAATATCAATGCCCCTTGGAAGAGTGGTGGAGGTTACAGTGGAATAAAAGACAATATCAATGCCCCGTGGAAGAGTTGTGGAGGTCACTGTAGCTTAACAAGATGGTCTTAATTCCGCTTGGAAGAGTGGTGGAGGTCGCAGTGGAAAAAAAAGACAATGTCAACGCCCCTTGGAAAAGTGGTGGAAGTTAGAGTGGAATAAAAAGACAATACCAATGCTCCTTGGAAGAGCTGTAAAGTTCAGAGTTGTTTAAATTGACGGTTTTAATGCCCCTTGGAAGAGACGTGGAGGTCACAGTGGATTAAAAAGACAATATCAATGCCCCTTGGAAGAGTGGTGGTGGTCGCAGTGTATTTAAAAGACAATATCAATCGCCATTGGAAGAGTGGTGGAGGTCGCAGTGGAATAAAAAGACAATATCAATGCCCCGTGGAAGGGACGTGGAGGTCATAGTAGCTTAACAAGACGGTTTTAATGCCCCTTGGAAGAGTGGTGGAGGTTGCTGTGGAATAAAAAGACAATATCAATGCCCCTTGAAAGAGTGGTGGAGGTTACAGTGAAATAAAAAGACAATATCAATGCATCTTGAAAGAGCTATGGATTTCAGAGTGGTTTAACCAGATTGTTTTAATGCTCCTTGGAAGAGTGGTTGAGGTCGCAGTGCATTAAAAAGACAATATCAATACCCCTTGGAAGAATGGTGGAGGTTACAGTGGAATAAAAAGACAATATCAATGCCCTTTGGAAGAGTGGTGGAGGTCGCAGTGGATTAAAAAGACAATATCAATGCCCCTTGGAAGAGTGGTGGAGGTCGCAGTGGAAAAAAAAGACAAAATCAATGCCCCTTGGAAGAGAGGTGGAGTTTACAGTGGAATTAAAAGACAATATCAATGCCCTGTGGAAGAGTCATGGAGGTCACAGTAGCTTAACAAGATGGTTTTAATGTCCCATGGAAGAGTGGTGGAGGTCGCAGTGGAATAAAAAGACAATATCAATGCCCCTTCGAAGAGTGGTGGAGGTCGCAGTGGAATAAAACGACAATATCAGTGCCCCTTGGAAGAGTTGTGGACATTACAGTGGAATAAAAAGACAATATCAATGCCCCTTGGAAGAGTGGTGGAGGCTAGATTGGAATAAAAAGACAATATCAATGCCCTTTGGAAGAGTGGTGGAGGTTTCAGTGGAATAAAAAGACAATATCAATGGCCCGTGGAAGAGACATTGAGGTCACAGTAGTTTAGCAAGACGGTTATAATGCCCCTTGGAAGAGTGGTGGAGGTCACAGTGGATTAAAAAGACAATATCAATGCCCCTTGGAATAGTAGTGTAGGTTGCAGTGGAATAAAAAGACAATATCAATGCCCCTTGTACGAGTGGTGGATGTTACAGTGGAATTAAAAGACAATTCCAATGCCCCGTGGAAGAGACGTGGAGGTCACAGTAGCTTAACAAGAAGGTTTTATTGCCCCTTGGAGGACTGGTGACGGTTGCAGTGGAATAAAAAGACAATTTCAATGTCCCTTGGAAGAGTGGTGGAGGTTACAGTGGAATAAAAAGACAATAATAATGCCCCTTAGAAGAGCTGTGGAGTTCAGAGTGTAATAACCAGACAGTTTTAACACCTCTTGGAAGAGACGTGGTGGTCTCAGTAACTTATCAAGACGGCTTTATTGCCCCCTGGTAGAGTGATGGAGGTCGCAGTGGAGTTAAAAAACAATATCAATGCCCCTTGGAAGATTGGTGGAGGTTACAGTGGAATAAAAAAACAATATCAATGCCCCTTCGAAGACACGTGGAGGTCACAGTAGCTTAATAAGATGGTTTTAATGCCCCTTTGAGAGGGGTGGAGTGTGCAGTGGACTAAATAGACAATATCAATGCCCCTTGGAAGAGTGGTGGAGGTCGCAGTGGAATAAAAAGACAATGTCAATGCCCCTTGGAAGAGTGGTGGAGGTTAGAGTGAAATTACAAGACAATACAAATGCCCCTTGGAAGAGCTGTGGAGTTCAGAGTGGTTTAACCAGATGGTTTTAATGCCCCTTGGAAGAGACTTCGACGTCACAGTAGCTTAACAAGACCGTTTTAATGCCCCTTGGAAGAGTGGTGGAGGTCGCAGTGGATTTAAAAGACAATATCATTGCCCCTTGGAAAAGTGGTGGAGGTCGCAGTGGAATAAAAAGACAAAATCAATGCCCCTTGGAAGAGTGGTGGAGGTTACAGTGGAATAAAAAGACATTATCAATGCCCCTCGGAACAGCTGTGGAGTTCAGAATGGTTTAACCAGACTGTTTTAATGCACCTTGGAAGAGACGTGGAGGTCACAGTAGCTTAACAAGACTGTTTTAATGCTGCTTGGAAGAGTGGTGGAGGTCGCAGTGGATTAAAAAGACAATATCAATGCCTATTAGAAGAGAGGTTGAAGTTGCAGTGGAATAAAAAGACAATATCAATGCCCCTTGGAAGAGTGGTGGAGGTTAGAGTGGAATAAAAAGACAATATCAATGCCCCGTGGAATAGACATGGACGTGACAGTAGCTTAACAAGACGGTTTTAATGCCCCTTGGAAGAGTGGTGGAGGTCGCAGTGGATTAAAAAGACAATATCAATGCCCATTGGAAGAGTGGTTAAGATCGCAGTGGAATACAAAGATAAAATTAATGCCCCTTGGAAGAGTTTGGGAGGTTACAGTAGAAAAAAAAGACAATATCTATGCCCCTTGGAAGAGCTGTGGAGTTCAGAGTGGATTAACCAGACGGTTTTAATGCCCCTTGGAAGAGACGTGGAGGTCACAGTAGCTTAACAAGACTGATGTAATGCCCTTGGAAGAGTGGTGGAGGTCGCAGTGGAATAAAAAGACAATGTCAATGCCCCTTGGAAGAGTGGTGGAGGTTAGAGTGGAATAAAAAGACAATATCAATGCCCCGTGGAATAGACATGGACGTGACAGTAGCTTAACAAGACGGTTTTAATGCCCCTTGGAAGAGTGGTGGAGGTCGCAGTGGATTAAAAAGACAATATCAATGCCCATTGGAAGAGTGGTTAAGATCGCAGTGGAATACAAAGATAAAATTAATGCCCCTTGGAAGAGTTTGGGAGGTTACAGTAGAAAAAAAAGACAATATCTATGCCCCTTGGAAGAGCTGTGGAGTTCAGAGTGGATTAACCAGACGGTTTTAATGCCCCTTGGAAGAGACGTGGAGGTCACAGTAGCTTAACAAGACTGATGTAATGCCCTTGGAAGAGTGGTGGAGGTCGCAGTGGAATAAAAAGACAATGTCAATGCCCCTTGGAAGAGTGGTGGAGGTTAGAGTGAAATTACAAGACAATACAAATGCCCCTTGGAAGAGCTGTGGATTTCAGAGTGGTTTAACCAGATGGTTTTAATGCCCCTTGGAAGAGACTTCGACGTCACAGTAGATTACCAAGACCGTTTTAATGCCCCTTGGAAGAGTGGTGGAGGTCGCAGTGGATTAAAAAGACAATATCATTGCCCCTTGGAAAAGTGGTGGAGGTCGCAGTGGAATAAAAAGACAAAATCAATGCCCCTTGGAAGAGTGGTGGAGGTTACAGTGGAAGAAAAATACATTATCAATGCCCCTCGGAACAGCTGTGAAGTTCAGAATGGTTTAACCAGACGGTTTTAATGCACCTTGGAAGAGACGTGGAGGTCACAGTAGCTTAACAAGACTGTTTTAATGCTGCTTGGAAGAGTGGTGGAGGTCGCAGTGGATTAAAAAGACAATATCAATGCCCATTAGAAGAGAGGTTGAAGTTGCAGTGGAATAAAAAGACAATATCAATGCCCCTTGGAAGAGTGGTGGAGGTTAGAGTGGAATAAAAAGACAATATCAATGCCCCGTGGAATAGACATGGACGTGACAGTAGCTTAACAAGACGGTTTTAATGCCCCTTGGTAGAGTGGTGGAGGTCGCAGTGGATTAAAAAGACAATATCAATGCCCATTGGAAGAGTGGTTAAGGTCGCAGTGGAATAAAAAGATAAAATCAATGCCCCTTGGAAGAGTTTGGGAGGTTACAGTGGAAAAAAAAGACAATATCAATGCCCCTTGGAAGAGCTGTGGAGTTCAGAGTGGTTTAACCAGACGGTTTTAATGCCCATTGGAAGAGACGTGGAGGTCACAGTAGCTTAACAAGACTGTTTTAATGCCCTTGGAAGAGTGGTGGAGGTCGCAGTGGATTAAAAAGACAATATTAATGCCTGTTAGAAGAGAGGTTGAAATAGCAGTGGAATAAAAAGACAATATCAATACCCCTCGGAAGAGTGGTGCAGGTTACAGTGGAATAAAAGACAATATCATTGCCCTGTGGAAGAGTTGTGGAGGTCACTGTAGCTTAACAGGATGGTCTTAATGCCGCTTGAAAGAGTGGTGGAGGTCGCAGTGGAATAAAAAGACAATGTCAATGCCCCGTTGGAAGAGTGGTGGAGGTTAGAGTGGAATAAAAAGACAATACCAATGCTCCTTGGAAGAGCTGTAGAGTTCAGAGTGGATTAAATTGACGGTATTAATTCCCCTTGGAAGAGACGTGGAGGTCACAGTGGAATAAAAAGACAATATCAATGCCTTGTGGAAGAGTGGTTGAAGTCTCAGTGGAATAAAAAGACAGTATCAATGCCCCTTGGAAGAGTGGTGGAGGTTACAGTGGAATAAAAAGACAATATCAATGCCCCTTGCAAGAGTCCTGGAGGTCGCAGTGGAATAAAAAGACAATATTAATGCCCCTTGGAAGAGTGGTGGAGGTCGCAGTAAAATAAAAAGACAATATCAATGCCCCTTGGAAGAGTGGTGGAGGTTACAGTGGAATAAAAAGACAATATCAATGCCCCTTGGAAGAGCTGTGGAGTTCACAGTGGTTTAACCAGAAGGTTTTAAGGCACTGTGGAATAGACGTGGAGGTCACAGGAGCTAAACAAGACGGTTTTAATGCTCCTTGGAAGAGTGATGGAGGTCGCAGTGGATTAAAAAGGCAAAATCAATGCCCCTTGGAAGAGTGGTGGAGGTTACAGTGAAATAAAAAGACAATATCAATGCCTCTTGCAAGAGCTGTGGAGTTCAGAGTGGTTTAAATTGACGGTTTTAATGCCTCTTGGAAGAGACGTGGAGGTAACAGTAGCTTAACAAGACAGTTTTAATGCCCCTTGGAAGAGTGGTGGAGGTTACAGTCGCATAAAAATACAATATCAATGCCTCTTGGAAGAGCTGTGGAGTTCAGAGTGGTTTAACCAGACGGTTTTAATGCCCCTTGGAAGAGACGTGGAGGTCACAGTATCTTATCAAAACTGTTTTAATGCCCCTTGGAAGAGTGGTGGAGGTCGCAGTGAATTAAAAAGACAATATCAATGCCCCTTAGAAGAGTGGTGGAGGTCGCAGTGGAATTAAAAGACAATATCAATTCCACTTGGATGAGATGTGGAGGTCACAGAGGAATTAAAAGACAGTATCAATGCCTCGTGGAAGAGACTTGGAGGTCACAGTAGCTTAACAAGATGGTTTTAATGCCCCTTGGAAGAGAGGTGGAGGTCGCAGTGGAAAAAAAAGACAATATCAATGCCCCTTGGAAGAGTGGTGGAGGTTACAGTGTAATAAAAAGACAATATCAATGACCCTTGCAAGAGCTGTGGAGTTGAGAGTGTTTTAAATTGACGGTTTTAATGCCCCTTGGAAGAGACGTGGAGGTCACAGTAGATAAACAAGACTGTTTTAATGCCCCTTGGAAGAGTGGTGGAGGTCGAAGTGGATTAAAAAGACAATGTCAATGCTCCTTGAAGTAGTGGTTGAGGTCTCAGTGGAGTAAAAAGACAATATCAATGCACCTTGGAAGAGTGTTGGTGGTTCCAGTGGAATGAAAAGACAATATCAATGCCCTGTGGAAGAGACATGGAGGTCACAGTAGCTTAACAAGATGGTTAAAATGCCCATTTGAAGAGTGGTGGAGGTCGCAGTGGAATAAAAAGACAATATTAATGCCTCTTGGAAGAGTGGTGGAGGTCGCAGTAAAATAAAAAGACAATAACAATGCCCCTTGGAATAGTGGTGGAGGTTACAGTGGAATAAAAAGACAATATCAATGCCCCTTGGAAGAGCTGTGGAGTTCACAGTGGTTTAACCAGAAGGTTTTAATGCCCCTTGGAAGAGTGGTGGAGGTCACAGTGGATTAAAAAGACAATATCAATGCCCCTTGGAATAGTAGTGTAGGTTGCAGTGGAATAAAAAGACAATATCAATGCCCCTTGGACGAGTGGTGGATGTTACAGTGGAATTAAAAGACAATTCCAATGCCCCGTGGAAGAGACGTGGAGGTCACAGTAGCTTAATAAGATGGTTTTATTGCCCCTTGGAGGACTGGTGAAGGTCGCAGTGGAATAAAAAGACAATATCAATGTCCCTTGGAAGAGTGGTGGAGGTTACAGTGGAATAAAAAGACAATAATAATGCCCCTTAGAAGAGCTGTGGAGTTCAGAGTGGAATAACCAGACAGTTTTATCGCCTCTTGGAAGAGACGTGGTGGTCACAGTAACTTATCAAGACGGTTTTATTGCCCCCTGGTAGAGTGGTGGAGGTCGCAGTGGAGTTAAAAAAGAATATCAATGCCCCTTGCAAGATTGGTGGAGGTTACAGTGAAATAAAAAAACAATATCAATGCCCCTTCGAAGACACGTGGAGGTCACAGTAGCTTAACAAGATGGTTTTAATGCCCCTTGGAGAGGGGTGGAGTGCGCAGTGGACTAAACAGACAATATCAATGCCCCTTGGAAGAGTGGTGGAGGTCGCAGTGGAATAAAAAGACAATGTCAATGCCCCTTGGAAGAGTGGTGGAGGTGAGAGTGAAATTACAAGACAATACAAATGCCCCTTGGAAGAGCTGTGGAGTTCAGAGTGGTTTAACCAGATGGTTTTAATGCCCCTTGGAAGAGACGTGGAGGTCACAGTAGATAAACAAGACTGTTTTAATGCCCCTTGGAAGAGTGGTGGAGGTTGAAGTGGATTAAAAAGACAATGTCGATGCTCCTTGAAGTAGTGGTTGAGGTCTCAGTGGAGTAAAATGACAATATCAATGCCCTGTGGAAGAGACATGGAGGTCACAGTAGCTTAACAAGACGGTTTAAATGCCCATTTGAAGAGTGGTGGAGGTCGCAGTGGAATAAAAAGACAATATTAATGCCCCTTGGAAGAGTGGTGTAGGTCGCAGTAAAATAAAAAGACAATAACAATGCCCCTTGGAATAGTGGTGGAGGTTACAGTGGAATAAAAAGACAATATCAATGCCCTTGGAAGAGCTGTGGAGTTCATAGTCGTTTAGCCAGAAGGTTTTAAGGCACCGTGGAATAGACGTGGAGGTCACAGTAGCTAAACAAGACGGTTTTAATGCTTCTTGGAAGAGAGATGGATGTCGCAGTGGATTAAAAAGACAAAATCAGTGCCCCTTGGAAGAGTGGTGGAGGTTACAGTGGAATAAAAAAACAATATCAATGCCTCTTGCAAGAGCTGTGGAGTTCAGAGTGGTTTAAATTGACGGTTTTAATGCCACTTGGAAGAGACGTGGAGGTCACAGTAGCTTAACAAGACGGATTTAATGCCCCATGGAAGAGTGGTGAAGGTCGCAGTGGAATAAAAAGACAATATCAATGCCCCTTGGAAGAGTGGTGGAGGTTACAGAGGAATATAAAGACAATAATAATGCCCCTTAGAAGAGCTGTGGAGTTCAGAGTGGAATAACCAGATGGTTTTAACGCCTCTAGGAAGAGACGTGGAGGTCACAGTAACTTATCAAGATGGTTTTACTGCCCCCAGGTAGAGTGGTGGAGGTCGCAGTGGAGTTAAAAAACAATATCAATGCCCCTTGGAAGATTGGTGGAGGTTACAGTGGAATAAAAAGACAATATCAATGCCCCTTCGAAGACATGTGGAGGTCACAGTAGCTTAACAAGACGGTTTTAATGCCCCTTGGAGAGGGGTGGAGTGCGCAGTGGACTAAACAGACAATATCAATGCCCCTTGGAAGAGTGGTGGAGGTTAGAGTGAAATTACAAGACAATGTCAATGCCCCTTGGAAGAGCTGTGGAGTTCAGAGTGGTTTAACCAGATGGTTTTAATGCCCCTTGGAAGAGACTTCGACGTCAGAGTAGCTTAACAAGACCGTTTTAATGCCCCTTGGAAGAGTAGTGGAGGTCACAGTGGATTAAAAAGACTATATCATTGCCCCTTGGAAGAGTGGTGGAGGTCGCAATGGAATAAAAAGACAAAATCAATGCCCCTTGGAAGAGTGGTGGAGGTCGCAGTGGATTAAAAAGACAATATCAATGCCCCTTAGAAGAGAGGTTGAAGTTGCAGTGGAATAAAAAGACAATATCAATGCCCCTTGGAAGATTGGTGGAGGTTAGAGTGGAATAAAACGACAATATCAATGCCTCTTGGAAGAGCTGTTGAGTTCAGAGTTGTTTAACCAGACGGTTTTAATGCCCCTTGGAAGAGACGTGGTGGTCACAGTAGCTTATCAAAACTGTTTTAATGCCCCTTGGAAGAGTGGTGGAGGTCGCAGTGAATTAAAAAGACAATATCAATGCCCTTAGAAGAGTGGTGGAGGTCGCAGTGGAATAAAAAGACAATATAAATTCCACTTGGAAGAGATGTGGAGGTCGCAGTGGAATAAAAAGACAATATGAATGCCTCGTGGAAGAGACATGGAGGTCACAGTAGCTTAACAAGACGGTTTAAATGCACATTTGAAGAGTGGTGGAGGTCGCAGTGGACTAAAAAGACAATATCAATGCCCCTTGGAAGAGTGGTGGAGGTCGCAGTAAAATAAAAAGACAATATCAATGCCCATTGGAAGAGTGGTGGAGGTTACAGTGGAATAAAAAGAAAATATCAATGACCGTTGCAAGAGCTGTGGAGTTGAGAGTGGTTTAAATTGACGGTTTTAATGCCCCTTGGAAGAGACGTGGAGGTCACAGTGGAATAAAAAGACAATATCAATGCACTTTACAAGAGCTGCGGAGGTGAGAGTGGTTTAAATTGACGGTTTTAATGCCCCTTGGAAGAGATGTGGAGTTCACAGTAGATTAAAAAGACTGTTTTAATGCCCCTTGGAAGAGTGGTGGAGGTCGAAGTGGATTAAAAAGACAATGTCAATGCTCCTTGAAGTAGTGGTGGAAGTCTCAGCTGAATAAAAAGACAATATCAATGCCCCTTGGAAGAGTGTTGGAGGTTACAGTGGAATTAAAAGACAATATCAATGCCCTGTGGAAGAGACATGGAGGTCATAGTAGCTTAACAAGATGGTTTTAATGTCCCATGGAAGAGTGGTGGAGGTCGCAGTGGAATAAAAAGACAATATCAATGCCCCTTGGAAGAGTGGTGGAGGTTACAGTGGAATAAAAAGACAATATCAATGCCCAGTGGAAGAGCTGTGGAGTTCAGACTGGTTTATCCAGACGGTTTTAATGCCCCTTTGAAGAGACGTGGAGGTCACAGTAGCTTAACAAGACTGTTTTAATGCCCCTTGGAAGAGTGGTGGAGGTCGCAGTGGATTAAAAAGACAATATTAATGCCCCTTGGAAGAGTGGTGGAGGTCACAGTGGAATAAAAAGACAATATCAATGCCCCTTGGAAGAGTGGTGGAGGTTACAGTGGAATAAAAAGACAATATCAATGCCCCTTGGAAGAGTGGTGGAGGTTACAGTGGAATAAAAAGACAATATCAATGCCCCTTGGAAGAGTGGTGGAGGTTACAGTGGAATAAAAAGACAATATCAATGCCCAGTGGAAGAGATGTGGAGGTCACTGTAGCTTAACAAGACAGTTTTAATGCATCTTGGAAGCGTGGTGTAGGTCGCAGTGGAATAAAAAACAATGTCAATGCCCTTTGGAAGAGTGGTGGAGGTTAGAGTGGAAGAAAAAGACAATACCAATGCCCCTTGGAAGAGCTGTGGAGTTAAGATTGGTTTAACCAGACGGTTTTATTGCCCCTTGGAAGAGAATTGGAGGTCACAGTAGCTTAACAAGACGGTTTTAATGCCCCTTGGAAAAGTGGTGGAGGTCTCATTGGATTAAAAAGACAATATCAATGCCCCTTGGAAGAGTTGTGGAGGTCGCAGTGGAATTAAAAAACAATATCAATGCCCCGTGGAAGTGACGTGGAGGTCACAGTAGCTAAACAAGATGGTTTTAATGCCACTTGGAAGAGTGGTGGAGATCGCAGTGGATTAAAAAGACAATATCAATGCCCCTTGGAAGAGTGGTGGAGGTTACAGTGGAATAAAAAGTCAATATCAATGCCCCTTGGAAGAGTGGTGGAGGTTACAGTCGAATAAAAAGACAATATCAATGCTCCTTGGAAGAACTGTGGAGTACAGAATGGTTTAACCAGACGGTTTTATTGCCCCTTAGAAGAGACGTGGAGGTCACAGTAGCTTATCAAGAATGTTTTAATGCCCCTTGGAAGAGTGGTGGAGGTCGCAGTGGTTTAAAAAGACAATATCACTGCCCCTTAGAAGAGTGGTGGAGGTTACATTTGAATAAAAAGACAATATCAATGCCCCGTGAAATAGACATGGAGGTTACAGCAGCTTAACAAGACAGTTTTAATGCCCCTTGGGAGAGTGGTGGAAGACGCAGTGGAATAAAAAGACAATATCAATGCCCTGTGGAAGAGTGCTGGAGATTACAATGGAATAAAAAGACAATATCAATGCCTCTTGCAAGAGCTGTGGAGTTCAGAGTGGCTGAAATTGACGGTTTCAATGCCCCTTGGAAGAGAAGTGGAGGTCACAGTAGCTTAACAAGACAGTTTTAATGCCCATTGGAAGAGTGGTGGAGGTCGCAGTGGAATAAAAAGACAATGTCAATGCCCCTTGGAAGAGTGGTGGAGGTTAGAGTGGAATTTAAAGACAATATCAATGCCCAGTGGAAGAGATGTTGAGGTCACTGTAGCTTAACAAGACAGTTTTAATGCCCCTTGGAAGAGTGGTGGAGGTCGCAGTGGAATAAAAAGACAATGTCAATGCCCCTTGGAAGAGTGGTGGAGGTTAGAGTGGAATAAAAAGACAATACCAATGCCCCTTGGAAGAGCTGTGGAGTACAGAATGGTTTAATCAGATGGTTTTAATGCCCATTGGAAGTGACGTGGAGGTCACAGTAGCTTAAAAAGACATTTTTAAAGTCCCTTGGAAAAGTGGTGGAGGTCGCAGTGGATTAAAAAGACAATATCAATGCCCTTTGGAAGAGTGGTGGAGGTTGCAGTGGAATAAAAAGACAATATCAATGCCCCTTGAAAGAATGATGGAGGTCGCAGTGGAATAGAAAGACAATGTCAATGCCCCTTGGAAGAGTAGTGGAGGTTAGAGTGGAATAAAAAGACAACACCAATGCCCCTTGGAAGAGCTGTGGAGTTCAGAGTGGTTTAACCAGATGGTTTTATTGCCCCTTGGAAGACACGGGGAGGTCACAGTAGCTTAACAAGACGGTTTTAATGTCCCTTGGAAGAGTGGTGGAGGTCGCAGTGGAATAAAAAGACAATATCAATGCCCCTTGAAAGAGTGGTGGAGGTTACAGTGAAATAAAAAGATAATATCTATGCCTCATGAAAGAGCTATGGAGTTCAGAGTGGTTTAACCAGATGGTTTTAATGTCCCTTGGAAGAGTGGTGGAGGTCGCAGTGCATTAAAAAGACAATATCAATACCCCTTGGAAGAATGGTGTAGGTTACAGTGGAATAAAAAGACAATATCAATGCCCCTTGGAAGAGTGGTGGAGGTCGCAGTGGATTAAAAAGACAATATCAATGCCCCTTGGAAGAGTAGTGGAGGTCGCAGTGGAATAAAAAGACAAAATCAATGCCCCTTGGAAGAGTGGTGGAGGCTACAGTGGAATAAAAAGACAATATCAATGCCCCTCGGAAGAGCTGTGGAGTTCAGACTGGTTTATCCAGACGGTTTTAATGCCCCTTTGAAGAGACGTGGAGGTCACAGTAGCTTAACAAGACTGTTTTAATGCCCCTTGGAAGAGTGGTGGAGGTCGCAGTGGATTAAAAAGACAATATTAATGCCTGTTAGAAGAGAGGTTGAAATAGCAGTGGAATAAAAACACAATATCAATGCCCCTTGGAAGAGTGGTGGAGGTCACAGTAAAATAAAAAGACAATATCAATGCCCCTTGGAAGAGTCGTGGAGGTGACAGTGGAATAAAAAGACAATATCAATGCCCCTTGGAAGAGCTGTGGAGTTCAGAGAAGTTAAACCAGACGGTTTTAATGCCCCTTGGAAGTGACGTGGAGGTCACAGTAGCTTAACAAAACGGTTTTAATGCCCCTTGGAAAAGTGTTGGAGATCGTAGTGGATTAAAAAGACAATATCAATGCCTCTTGGAAGAGTGGTGGAGGTCGCATTGGAAAGAAAAGACAATATCAATGCCCCTTGGAAGAGTGGTGGAGGTCGCAGTGGAATAAAAAGACAATATCAATGCCCCGTGAAAGAGACGGATGTCACAGTTGCTTAACAAGACGGTTTTAATGCCCCTTGGAAGAGAGGTGGAGTTCACAGTAGATTAACAAGACTGTTTTAATGCCCATTGGAAGAGTGGTGGAGGTCGCAGTGGAATAAAAAGACAATGTCAATGCCCCTTGGAAGAGTGGTGGAGGTTAGAGTGGAATTTAAAGACAATATCAATGCCCAGTGGAAGAGATGTTGAGGTCACTGTAGCTTAACAAGACAGTTTTAATGCCCCTTGGAAGAGTGGTGGAGGTCGCAGTGGATTAAAAAGACAATATCAATGCCCCTTGGAAGAGTAGTGGAGGTCGCAGTGGAATAAAAAGACAAAATCAATGCCCCTTGGAAGAGTGGTGGAGGCTACAGTGGAATAAAAAGACAATATCAATGCCCCTCGGAAGAGCTGTGGAGTTCAGACTGGTTTATCCAGACGGTTTTAATGCCCCTTTGAAGAGACGTGGAGGTCACAGTAGCTTAACAAGACTGTTTTAATGCCCCTTGGAAGAGTGGTGGAGGTCGCAGTGGATTAAAAAGACAATATTAATGCCTGTTAGAAGAGAGGTTGAAATAGCAGTGGAATAAAAACACAATATCAATGCCCCTTGGAAGAGTGGTGGAGGTCGCAGTAAAATAAAAAGACAATATCAATGCCCCTTGGAAGAGTCGTGGAGGTGACAGTGGAATAAAAAGACAATATCAATGCCCCTTGGAAGAGCTGTGGAGTTCAGAGAAGTTAAACCAGACGGTTTTAATGCCCCTTGGAAGTGACGTGGAGGTCACAGTAGCTTAACAAAACGGTTTTAATGCCCCTTGGAAAAGTGTTGGAGATCGTAGTGGATTAAAAAGACAATATCAATGCCTCTTGGAAGAGTGGTGGAGGTCGCATTGGAAAGAAAAGACAATATCAATGCCCCTTGGAAGAGTGGTGGAGGTCGCAGTGGAATAAAAAGACAATATCAATGCCCCGTGAAAGAGACGGATGTCACAGTTGCTTAACAAGACGGTTTTAATGCCCCTTGGAAGAGAGGTGGAGTTCACAGTAGATTAACAAGACTGTTTTCATGCCCCTTGGAAGAGTGGTGGAGGTCGAAGTGGATTAAAAAGACAATGTCAATGCTCCTTGAAGTAGTGGTGGAAGTCTCAGTTGAATAAAAAGACAATATCAATGCCCCTTAGAAGAGTGGTGGAGGTTACATTGGAATAAAAAGACAATATCAATGCCCCATGGAATAGACATGGAGGTTACAGCAGCTTAACAAGACAGTTTTAATGCCCCTTGGGAGAGTGGTGGAAGACGCAGTGGAATAAAAAGACATTATCAATGCCCCTTGGAAGAGTGCTGGAGGTTACAGTGGAATAAAAAACAATATCAAAGCCCCTTGCAAGAGCTGTGGAGTTGAGAGTGGTTTAAATAGACGGTTTTAATGCCCCTTGGAAGAGACATGGAGGTCACAGTAGATTAAGAAGACTGTTTTAATGCCCCTTGGAAGAGTGGTGGAGATCGCAGTGGAATAAAAATACAATATCAATGCCCCTTGGAAGATTGATGAAGGTTACAGTGGAATAAAAAGACAATATCAATGCCCCGTGGAAGAGATGTGGAGGTCACTGCAGCTTAACAATATGGTTTTAATGCCCCTTGGAAGAGTGGTGGAGGTTAGAGTGGAATAAAAAGACAATACCAATGCCCCTTGGAAGAGCTGTGGAGTTCAGAGTGGTTTAACCACATGGTTTTAATGCCCCTTGGAAGAGAAGTCAACGTCACAGTAGCTTAACAAGACTGTTTTAATGCCCCTTGGATGAGTGGTGGAGGTCGCAGTGGATTAAAAAGACAATATCAATGCCCCTTAGAAGAGAGGTGGAAGTCGCAGTGGAATAAAAAGACATTGTCAATGCCCCTTGGAAGTGTGGTGGAAGTTAGAGTGGAATAAAAAGACAATACAAATGCCCCTTGGAAGAGCTGTGGCGTTCAGAGTGGTTTAACCAGATGGTTTTAATGCCCTTGGAAGAGAAGTCGACGTCACAGTAGCATAACAAGACGGTTTTAATGCCCCTTGGAAGAGTGGTGGAGTTCGGAGTGGATTAAAAAGACAATATCAATGGCCTTTGGAAGAGTGGTGGAGGTCGCAGTGGAATAAAAAGACAATATCAATGATCCGTGGAAGGGACGTGGAGGTCACAGTAGATTAACAAGACAGTTTTAATGCCCCTTGGAAGAGTGGTGGAGGTCGCAGTGGAATAAAAAAACAATATCAATGCCCCTTGGAAGATTGGTGGAGGTTACAGTGGAATAAAATGACAATATCAATGCCCCTTGGAAGAGTGGTGGAGGTCGCAGTGGAATAAAAAGACAATATTAATGCCCCTTGGAAGAGACGTGGAGGTCGCAGTAAAATAAAAAGACAATACAAATGCCCCTTGGAAGAGTGGTGGTGGTTACAGTGGAATAAAAAGACAATATCAATGCCCCTTGGAAGATCTGTGGAGTTCACAGTGGTTTAACCAGAAGGTTTTAAGGCACCGTGGAATAGAAGTGGAGGTCACAGGAGCTAAACAAGACGGTTTTAATGCTCCTTGGAAGAGTGATGGAGGTCGCAGTGGATTAAAAAGGCAAAATCAATGCCCCTTGGAAGAGAGGTGGAGGTTACAGTGGAATAAAAAGACAATATCAATGCCTCTTGCAAGAGCTGTGGAGTTCAGAGTGGTTTAAATTGACGGTTTTAATGCCTCTTGGAAGAGACGTGGAGGTAACAGTAGCTTAACAAGACAGTTTTAATGCCCCTTGGAAGAGTGGTGGAGGTTACAGTCGAATAAAAATACAATATCAATGCCTCTTGGAAGAGCTGTGGAGTTCAGAGTGGTTTAACCAGACGGTTTTAATGGCCCTTTGAAGAGACTTGGAGGTCACAGTAGCTTATCAAAACTGTTTTAATGCCCCTTGGAAGAGTGGTGGAGGTCGCAGTGAATTATAAAGACAATATCAATGCCCCTTAGAAGAGTGGTGGAGGTCGCAGTGGAATTAAAAGACAATATCAATTCCACTTGGAAGAGATGTGAAGGTCGCAGTGGAATAAAAAGACAATATCAATGCCTCGTGGAAGAGACTTGGAGGTCACAGTAGCTTAACAAGATGGTTTTAATGCCCCTTAGAAGAGAGGTGGAGGTCGCAGTGGAAAAAAAAGACAATATCAATGCCCCTTGGAAGAGTGGTGGAGGTTACAGTGTAATAAAAAGACAATATCAATGACCCTTGCAAGAGCTGTGGAGTTGAGAGTGGTTTAAATTGACGGTTTTAATGCCCCTTGGAAGAGACGTGGAGGTCACAGTAGATAAACAAGACTGTTTTAATACCCCTTGGAAGAGTGGTGGAGGTTGAAGTGGATTAAAAAGACAATGTCAATGCTCCTTGAAGTAGTGGTTGAGGTCTCAGTGGAGTAAAATGACAATATGAATGCCCTGTGGAAGAGACATGGAGGTCACAGTAGCTTAACAAGACGGTTTAAATGCCCATTTGAAGAGTGGTGGAGGTCGCAGTGGAATAAAAAGACAATATTAATGCCCCTTGGAAGAGTGGTGGAGGTCGCAGTAAAATAAAAAGACAATAACAATGCCCCTTGGAATAGTGGTGGAGGTTACAGTGGAATAAAAAGACAATATCAATGCCCTTGGAAGAGCTGTGGAGTTCATAGTGGTTTAACCACAAGGTTTTAAGGCAACGTGGAATAGACATGGAGGTCACAGTAGCTAAACAAGACGGTTTTAATGCTTCTTGGAAGAGAGATGGATGTCGCAGTGGATTAAAAAGACAAAATCAGTGCCCCTTGGAAGAGTGGTGGAGGTTACAGTGGAATAAAAAAACAATATCAATGCCTCTTGCAAGAGCTGTGGAGTTCAGAGTGGTTTAAATTGACGGTTTTAATGCTTCTTGGAAGAGAGATGGATGTCGCAGTGGATTAAAAAGACAAAATCAGTGCCCCATGGAAGAGTGGTGAAGGTCGCAGTGGAATAAAAAGACAATATCAATGCCCCTTGGAAGAGTGGTGGAGGTTACAGAGGAATATAAAGACAATAATAATGCCCCTTAGAAGAGCTGTGGAGTTCAGAGTGGAATAACCAGACGGTTTTAACGCCTCTAGGAAGAGACGTGGTGGTCACAGTAACTTATCAAGATGGTTTTAATGCCCCCAGGTAGAGTGGTGGAGGTCGCAGTGGAGTTAAAAAACAATATCAATGCCCCTTGAAAGATTGGTGGAGGTTACAGTGGAATAAAAAGACAATATCAATGCCCCTTCGAAGACATGTGGAGGTCACAGTAGCTTAACAAGACGGTTTGAATGCCCCTTGGAGATTGGTGGAGTGCGCAGTGGACTAAACAGACAATATCAATGCCCCTTGGAAGAGTGGTGGAGGTTAGAGTGAAATTACAAGACAATATCAATGCCCCTTGGAAGAGCTGTGGAGTTCAGAGTGGTTTAACCAGATGGTTTTAATGCCCCTTGGAAGAGACTTCGACGTCAGAGTAGCTTAACAAGACCGTTTTAATGCCCCTTGGAAGAGTAGTGGAGGTCGCAGTGGATTAAAAAGACTATATCATTGCCCCTTGGAAGAGTGGTGGAGGTCGCAATGGAATAAAAAGACAAAATCAATGCCCCTTGGAAGAGTGGTGGAGGTCGCAGTGGATTAAAAAGACAATATCAATGCCCATTGGAAGATTGGTGGAGGTTAGAGTGGAATAAAAAGACAATATCAATGCCTCTTGGAAGAGCTGTTGAGTTCAGAGTTGTTTAACCAGACGGTTTTAATGCCCCTTGGAAGAGACGTGGAGGTCACAGTAGCTTATCAAAACTGTTTTAATGCCTCTTGGAAGAGTGGTGGAGGTCGCAGTGAATTAAACAGACAATATCAATGCCCCTTAGAAGAGTGGTGGAGGTCGCAGTGGAAAAAAAAGACAATATAAATTCCACTTGGAAGAGATGTGGAGGTCGCAGTGGAATAAAAAGACAATACGAATGCCTCGTGGAAGAGACATGGAGGTCACAGTGGCTTAACAAGACGGTTTAAATGCCCATTTGAAGAGTGGTGAAGGTCGCAGTGGAATAAAAAGACAATACCAATGCCCCTTGGAAGAGTGGTGGAGGTTACAGTGGAATAAAAAGACAATATCAATGACCGTTGCAAGAGCTGTGGAGTTGAGAGTGGTTTAAATTGACGGTTTTAATGCCCCTTGGAAGAGACGTGGAGGTCACAGTAGATTAACAAGACGGTTTTAATGCCCCTTGGAAGAGAGGTGAAAGTCGCAGTGGAATAAAAAGACAATATCAATGCACTTTGCAAGAGCTGCGGGGATGAGAGTGGTTTAAATTGACGGTTTTAATGCCCCTTGGAAGAGATGTGGAGTTCACAGTAGATTAACAAGACTGTTTTAATGCCCCTTGGAAGAGTGGTGGAGGTCGAAGTGGATTAAAAAGACAATGTCAATGCTCCTTGAAGTAGTGGTGGAAGTCTCAGTTGAATAAAAAGACAATATCAATGCCCCTTGGAAGAGTGTTGGAGGTTACAGTGGAATTAAAAGACAATATCAATTTCCTGTGGAAGAGACATGGAGGTCATAGTAGCTTAACAAGATGGTTTTAATGTCCCATGGAAGAGTGGTGGAGGTCGCAGTGGAATAAAAAGACAATATCAATGCCCCTTCGAAGAGAGGTGGAGGTCGCAGTGGAATAAAAAGACAATATCAGTGCCCCTTGGAAGAGTGCTGGACATTACATTGGAATAAAAAGACAATATCAATGCCCCTCGGAAGAGTGGTGGAGGCTACATTGGAATAAAAAGACAATATCAATGCCCTTGGAAGAGTGGTGGAGGTTTCAGTGGAATAAAAAGACAATATCAATGGCCCGTGGAAAAGACGATGGGGTCACAGTAGTTTAGCAAGACGGTTTTAATGACCCTTCGAAGAGTGGTGGAGGTCACAGTGGATTAAAAAGACAATATCAGTGCCCCTTGGAATAGTAGTGTAGGTTGCAGTGGAATAAAAAGTCAATATCAATGCCCCTTGGACGAGTGGTGGATGTTACAGTGGAATTAAAAGACAATTCCAATGCCCCGTGGAAGAGACGTGGAGGTCACAGTAGCTTAACAAGATGGTTTTATTGCCCCTTGGAGGACTGGTGAAGGTCGCAGTGGAATAAAAAGACAATATCAATGCCCCTTGGAAGAGTGGTGGAGGTTACCGTGGAATAAAAAGACAATAATAATGCCCCTTAGAAGAGCTGTGGAGTTCAGAGTGGAATAACCAGATGGTTTTAACGCCTCTTGGAAGAGACGTGGTGGTCACAGTAACTTATCAAGACGGTTTTATTGCCCCCTGGTAGAGTGGTGGAGGTCGCAGTGGAGTAAAAAAACAATATCAATGCCCCTTGGAAGATTGGTGGAGGTTACAGTGCTATAAAAAGACAATATCAATGCCCCTTCGAAGACACGTGGAGGTCACAGTAGCTTAACAAGACGGTTTTAATGCCCTTTGATGAGGGGTGGAGTGCGCAGTGGACTAAAAAGACAATATCAATGCCCCTTGGAAGAGTGGTGGATGTCGCAGTGGAATAAAAACACAATGTCGATGCCCCTTGGAAGAGTGGTGGAGGTTAGAGTGAAATTACAAGACAATACAAATGCCCCTTGGAAGAGCTGTGGAGTTCAGAGTGGTTTAACCAGATTGTTTTAATGCCCCTTGGAAGAGACTTCGACGTCACAGTAGCTTAACAAGACCGTTTTAATGCCCCTTGGAAGAGTGGTGGAGGTAGCAGTGGATTAAAAAGACAATATCAATGTCCCTTGGAAGAGTGGTGGAGGTCGCAGTGGAATAAAAAGTCAATATCAATGCCCCTTGGAAGAGTGGTGAAGGTTACAGTCGAATAAAAAGACAATATCAATGCTCCTTGGAAGAACTGTGGTGTACAGAATGGTTTAACCAGACGGTTTTAATGCCCCTTGGAAGAGACGTGGAGGTCACAGTAGCTTATCAAGACTGTTTTAAAGCCCCTTGGAGGAGTGGTAGAGGTCACAGTGGATTAAAAAGACAATATCAATGCCCCTTGGAAGAGTGGTGGTGGTTACAGTGGAATTTAAAGAAAATATCAATGCCCCTTGGAAGAGTGGTGGAGGTTACAGTGGAATAAAAAGACAATATCTATGTCCCTTGGAAGAATGGTGGAGGTTACAGTGGAATAAAAAGACAATATCAATGCCCATTGGAAGAGTGGTGGAGGTTCCAATTAAATAAAAAGACAATGCCCCTTTGAAGATCTGTGGAGTTCAGAGTGGTTTAACAATACGGTTTTAATGCCCCTTGGAAGAGACGTGGAGGTCACAGTAGCTTAAAATGACGGTTTTATGCCACAAGGAAGAGTGGTGGTGGTCGCACTGGATTAAAAAGACAATATTAATGCCCCTTGGAAGAGTGGTGGAGGTCACAGTGGAATAAAAAGACAATATCAATGCCCCTTGGAAGAGTGGTGGAGGTTACAGTGGAATAAAAAGACAATATCAATGCCCAGTGGAAGAGATGTGGAGGTCACTGTAGCTTAACAAGACAGTTTTAATGCCTCTTGGAAGCGTGGTGTAGGTCGCAGTGGAATAAAAAACAATGTCAATGCCCTTTGGAAGAGTGGTGGAGGTTAGAGTGGAAGAAAAAGACAATACCAATGCCCCTTGGAAGAGCTGTGGAGTTAAGATTGGTTTAACCAGAAGGTTTTATTGCCCCTTGAAAGAGAATTGGAGGTCACAGTAGCTTAACAAGACGGTTTTAATGCCCCTTGGAAAAGTGGTGGAGGTCTCATTGGATTAAAAAGACAATATCAATGCCCCTTGGAAGAGTTGTGGAGGTCGCAGTGGAATTAAAAAACAATATCAGTGCCCCGTGGAAGGGACGTGGAGGTCACAGTAGCTAAACAAGATGGTTTTAATGCCACTTGGAAGAGTGGTGGAGATCGCAGTGGATTAAAAAGACAACATCAATGCCCCTTGGAAGAGTGGTGGAGGTTACAGTGGAATAAAAAGTCAATATCAATGCCCCTTGGAAGAGTGGTGGAGGTTACAGTCGAATAAAAAGACAATATCAATGCTCCTTGGAAGAACTGTGGAGTACAGAATGGTTTAACCAGACGGTTTTATTGCCCCTTAGAAGAGACGTAGAGGTCACAGTAGCTTATCAAGACTGTTTTAATGCCCCTTGGAAGAGTGCTGGAGGTCGCAGTGGTTTAAAAAGACAATATCACTGCCCCTTAGAAGAGTGGTGGAGGATACATTTGAATAAAAAGACAATATCAATGCCCTGTGAAATAGACATGGAGGTTACAGCAGCTTAACAAGACAGTTTGAATGCCCCTTGGGAGAGTGGTGGAAGACGCAGTGGAATAAAAAGACAATATCAATGCCCTGTGGAAGAGTGCTGGAGATTACAATGGAATAAAAAGACAATATCAATGCCTCTTCCAAGAGCTGTGGAGTTCAGAGTGGTTGAAATTGACGGTTTCAATGCCCCTTGGAAGAGAAGTGGAGGTCACAGTAGCTTAACAAGACAGTTTTAATGCCCATTGGAAGAATGGTGGAGGTCGCAGTGGAATAAAAAGACAATGTCAATGCCTCTTGGAAGAGTGGTGGAGGTTAGAGTGGAATTTAAAGACAATATCAATGCCCAGTGGAAGAGATGTTGAGGTCACTGTAGCTTAACAAGACAGTTTTAATGCCCCTTGGAAGAGTGGTGGAGGTCGCAGTGGAATAAAAAGACAATGTCAATGCCCCTTGGAAGAGTGGTGGAGGTTAGAGTGGAATAAAAAGACAATACCAATGCCAGTTGGAAGAGCTGTGAAGTACAGAATGGTTTAATCAGATGGTTTTAATGTCCATTGGAAGTGACGTGGAGGTCACAGTAGCATAAAAAGACATTTTTAAAGTCCCTTGGAAAAGTGGTGGAGGTCGCAGTGGATTAAAAAGACAATATCAATGCCCTTTGGAAGAGTGGTGGAGGTTGCAGTGGAATAAAAAGACAATATCAATGCCCCTTGAAAGAATGATGGAGGTCGCAGTGGAATAGAAAGACAATGTCAATGCCCCTTGGAAGAGTAGTGGAGGTTAGAGTGGAAAAAAAAGACAACACCAATTCCCCTTGGAAGAGCTGTGGAGTTCAGAGTGGTTTAACCAGATGGTTTTATTGCCCCTTGGAAGACACGGGGAGGTCACAGTAGCTTAACAAGACGGTTTTAATGCCCCTTGGAAGAGTGGTGGAGGTCGCAGTGGAATAAAAAGACAATATCAATGCCCCTTGAAAGAGTGGTGGAGGTTACAGTGAAATAAAAAGATAATATCAATGCCTCATGAAAGAGCTATGGAGTTCAGAGTGGTTTAACCAGATGGTTTTAATGTCCCTTGGAAGAGTGGTGGAGGTCGCAGTGCATTAAAAAGACAATATCAATACCCCTTGGAAGAATGGTGTAGGTTACAGTGGAATAAAAAGACAATATCAATGCCCCTTGGAAGAGTGGTGGAGGTCGCAGTGGAATAAAAAGACAAAATCAATGCCCCTTGGAAGAGTGGTGGAGGTTACAGTGGAATAAAAAGACAATATCAATGCCCATCGGAAGAGCTGTGGAGTTCAGACTGGTTTATCCAGACGGTTTTAATGCCCCTTTGAAGAGACGTGGAGGTCACAGTAGCTTAACAAGACTGTTTTAATGCCCCTTGGAAGAGTGGTGGAGGTCGCAGTGGATTAAAAAGACAATATTAATGCCTGTTAGAAGAGAGGTTGAAATACCAGTGGAATAAAAAGACAATATCAATGCCCCTTGGAAGAGTAGTGTAGGTCGCAGTGGAATAAAAAGATAGTATCAATGCCCCTTGGAAGAGTGGTGGAGGTGACAGTGGAATAAAAAGACAATATCAATGCCCCTTGGAAGAGCTGTGGAGTTCAGAGAAGTTAAACCAGACGGTTTTAATGCCCCTTGGAAGTGACGTGGAGGTCACAGTAGCTTAACAAAACGGTTTTAATGCCCCTTGGAAAAGTGTTGGAGATCGTAGTGGATTAAAAAGACAATATCAATGCCTCTTGGAAGAGTGGTGGAGGTCGCAGTGGAAAAAAAAGACAATATCAATGCCCCTTGGAAGAGTGGTGGAGGTCACAGTGGAATAAAAAGACAATATCAATGCCCCTTCTAAGAGTGGTGAAGGTTACAGTGGAATAAAAAGACAATATCAATGCCCCGTGAAAGAGACGTGGATGTCACAGTAGCTTAACAAGACGGTTTTAATGCCCCTTGGAAGAGAGGTGGAAGTCGCAGTGGAATAAAAAGACAATATCAATGCCCCTTCTAAGAGTGGTGAAGGTTACAGTGGAATAAAAAGACAATATCAATGCACTTTGCAAGAGCTGCGGAGATGAGAGTGGTTTAAATTGACTGTTTTAATGCCCCTTGCAAGAGACGTGGAGTTCACAGTAGATTAACAAGACTGTTTTCATGCCCCTTGGAAGAGTGGTGGAGGTCGAAGTGGATTAAAAAGACAATGTCAATGCTCCTTGAAGTAGTGGTGGAAGTCTCAGTTGAATAAAAAGACAATATCAATGCCCCTTAGAAGAGTGGTGGAGGTTACATTGGAATAAAAAGACAATATCAATGCCCCATGGAATAGACATGGAGGTTACAGCAGCTTAACAAGACAGTTTTAATGCCCCTTGGGAGAGTGGTGGAAGACGCAGTGGAATAAAAAGACAATATCAATGCCCCTTGGAAGAGTGCTGGAGGTTACAGTGGAATAAAAAACAATATCAAAGCCCCTTGCAAGAGCTGTGGAGTTGAGAGTGGTTTAAATAGACGGTTTTAATGCCCCTTGGAAGAGACATGGAGGTCACAGTAGATTAAGAAGACTGTTTTAATGCCCCTTGGAAGAGTGGTGGAGGTCGCAGTGGAATAAAAATACAATATCAATGCCCCTTGGAAGATTGATGAAGGTTACAGTGGAATAAAAAGACAATATCAATGCCCCGTGGAAGAGATGTGGAGGTCACTGTAGCTTAACAATATGGTTTTAATGCCCCTTGGAAGAGTGGTGGAGGTTAGAGTGGAATAAAAAGACAATACAAATGCCCCTTGGAAGAGCTGTGGAGTTCAGAGTGGTTTAACCACATGGTTTTAATGCCCCTTGGAAGAGAAGTCGACGTCACAGTAGCTTAACAAGACTGTTTTAATGCTCCTTGGAAGAGTGGTGGAGGTCGCAGTGGATTAAAAAGACAATATTAATGCCTCTTAGAAGAGAGGTGGAAGTCGCAGTGGAATAAAAAGACATTGTCAATGCCCATTGGAAGGGTGGTGGAAGTTAGAGTGGAATAAAAAGACAATACAAATGCCCCTTGAAAGAGCTGTGGCGTTCAGAGTGGTTTAACCAGATGGTTTTAATGCCCTTGGAAGAGAAGTCGACGTCACAGTAGCATAACAAGACGGTTTTAATGTCCCTTGGAAGAGTGGTGGAGTTCGGAGTGGATTAAAAAGACAATATCAATGCCCCTTGGAAGAGTGGTGGAGGTCGCAGTGGAATAAAAAGACAATATCAATGATTCGTGGAAGGGATGTGGAGATCACAGTAGATTAACAAGACTGCTTTAATGCCCCTTGGAAGAGTGGTGGAGGTCGCAGTGGAATAAAAAAACAATATCAATGCCCCTTGGAAGATTGGTGGAGGTTACAGTGGAATAAAATGACAATATGAATGCCCCGTGGAAGAGATGTGGAGGTCACTGTAGCTTAACAATTTGGTCTTAATGCCCCTTGGAAGAGTGGCGGAGGTCGCAGTGGAATAAAAAGACAATGTCAATGCCCCTTGGAAGAGTGGTGGAGGTTAGAGTGGAATAAAAAGACAATACAAATTCCCCTAGGAAGAGCTGTGGAGTTCAGAGTGGTTTAACCAGATGATTTTAATGCCCCTTGGAAGAGAAGTCGACGTCACAGTAGCATAACAAGACGGTTTTAATGCCCCTTGGAAGAGTGGTGGAGTTCGCAGTGGATTAAAAAGATAATATCAATGCCCCTTGGAAGAGTGGTAGAGGTCACAGTGGAATAAAAAGACAATATCAATGACCCGTGGAAGGGACGTGGAGGTCACAGTAGCTTAACAAGACGGTTTTAATGCCCCTTGGAAGAGTGGTGGAGGTTGCAGGGAATTAAAAACACAATAACAATGCCCATTAGAAGAGTGGTGGAGGTCACAGTGGAATAAAAAGACAAAATCAATTCCCATTGGAAGAGTGGTGGAGGTTACAGTGGAATAAAAATGCCCCTTGTAGAGCTGTGGAGTTCAGAGTGGTTTAACCAGACGATTTTAATGCCCCTTGGAAGAGACGTGGAGGTCACAGTAGCTTAACAAGACTGTTTTAATGCCCCTTGGAAGAGAGGTGGAAGTCGCAGTGGAATAAAAAGACAGTGTCAATGCCACTGGGAAGAGTGGTGGAGGTTACAGTGGAATAAAAAGACAATATCAATGCCCCGTGGAATAGACATGGACGTGACAGTAGCTTAACAAGACGGCTTTAATGCCCCTTGGAAGAGTGGAGGAGGTTGCAGTGGATTAAAAAGACAATATCAATGCCCATTGGAAGAGTGGTAGAGGTTGCAGTGGAATAAAAGGACAAAATCATTACCCCTTGGAAGAGTGTTGGAGGTTGCAGTGGATTAAAAAGACAATATCAAAGCCCATTGGAAAGGTGGTAGAGGTCGCAGTGGAATAAAAAGTCAAAATCAATGACCCCTTGGAAGAGTGGTGGAGGTTACAGTGGAATAAAATTACAATATCATTACAACATGGAAGAGTTGTGGAGGTCACTGTAGCTTAACAATATGGTCTTAATGCCCCTTGGAAGAGTGGTGGAGGTCGCAGTGGAATAAATAGACAATGTCAATGCCCCTTGGAAGAGTGGTGGAGGTTAGAGTGGAATAAAAAGACAATACCAGTGCTCCTTGGAAGAGCTGTGGAGTTCAGAGTGGTTTAAATTGACGGTTTTAATGCCCCTTGGAAGAGACATGGAGGTCACAGTGGAATAAAAAGACAATATCAATGCCCCTTGGAAGAGTGGTGGAGGTTGCAGTGGATTAAAAAGACAATATCAATGCCCATTGGAGGGGACGTTGAGGTCACAGTAGCTTCACAATACGGTTTTAAAGGCCCTTGGAAGAGAGGTGGAGGTCGCAGTTGATTATTAAGACAATATCAATGCTCCTTGGAAGAGAGGTGGAGGTCGCAGAGGAATAAAAAGACAATATCAATGCCGCTTGGAAGAGTGGAGAATGTTACAGTCGAATAAAAAGACAATATCAATGCCTCTTGTAAGAGCTGTGGAGTTCACAGTGTTTAACCAGATGGTTTTAATGCCCCTTGGAAGAGACGAGAAGGTCACAGTAGCTTAACAAGACTGTTTTAATGCCCCTTGGAAGAGTGGTGGAGATCGTTGTGGATTTAAAAGACAATATCAATGCCCCTTAGAAGAGTGGTGGAGGTCGCAGTGGAATAAAAAAACAATATCAATGCCCCTTGGAAGATTGGTGGAGGTTACAGTGGAATAAAAAGACAATATCAATGCCCCTTGGAAGAGTGGTGGAGGTTACAGTGGAATAAAAAGACAATATCAATGCCCTGTGTAAGAAACTTGGAGGTCACAGTAGCTTAACAAGACGGTTTTAATGCCCCTTGAAAGAGTCGTGGACGTCGCAGAGCAATAAAAAGACAATATCAATGCACTTGGAAGAGTGCAGAAGGTTACTATGGAATAAAAAGACATTGTCAATGCCCCTTGAAATAGCTGTGGAGCTTAGAGAGGTTTAAAAAGACGGTTTTAATGCCCCTTGGAAGAGTCTTGGAGGTCACAGTAGCTTAACAAGACGGTTTTATCCTAACCTCTGCAGCTAGACTAATTCACCTGTCCCCCAATTATTCCGCGGCCTCTCCTCTCTGTCAATCTCTTCACTGGCTCCCCATTGCCCAGAGAATCCAGTTCAAAACTCTAACCATGGCATACAAAGCCATCCACAACCTGTCTCCCCCATACTTCTGTGACCTAGTCTCCCGGTACTTACCTGCACGCAACCTCCGATCCTCACAAGATCTCCTTCTCTACTCCCCTTTTATCTCCTCCTCCCACAATCGTATACAAGATTTCTCCCGTGCATCCCCCCTACTCTGGAACTCTCTACCCCAACACATCAGATTCTCGCCGACCGTGGAAACCTTCAAAAGAAACCTGAAGACCCACCTCTTCCGACAAGCCTACAACCTGCAGTAACCACCGCAGCACGACCAGCTCTACCCTCACCTAATGTATCCTCACCCATCCCTTCTAGAATGTGAGCCCTCGCGGGCAGGGTCCTCGCTCGTCCTGTACCAGTCGCTGACTCGTTTTGTTAAGATTATGTAAATGCTTTTGTTATGTATATCCCTATCACATGTAAAGCGCCATGGAATAAATGGCGCTATAATAATAGATAATAATAATAATAATAATAATAATAATAATAAAAAGACAATATCAATTCCCATAGGAAAAGTGGTGGAGGTTACAAGTGGAATAAAAAGACAATATCAATGCCCCTTTGATGAGCTTTGGAATTCAGAGTGGTTTAACCAGATGGTTTTAATGCCCCTTGGAAGAGACGTGGAGGTCATAGTAGCTTAATAAGATGTTTTTAATGCCTCTTGGAAGAGTGGTGGAGGTCGCAGTGGTTTAAAAAGACAATATCACTGCCCCTTAGAAGAGTGGCGGAGGTTACATTGGAATAAAAAGACAATATCAATGCCCCGTGGAATAGACATGGAGGTTACAGCAGCTTAACAAGACAGTTTTAATGCCCCTTGGGAGAGTGGTGGAAGACGCAGTGGAATAAAAAGACAATATCAATGCCCCTTGGAAAAGTGCTGGAGGTTACAGTGGAATAAAAAACAATATCAAAGCCACTTGCAAGAGCTGTGGAGTTGAGAGTGGTTTAAATTGACGGTTTTAATGCCCCTTGGAAGAGTGGTGGAGGTCGCAGTGGAATAAAAAAACAATATCTATGCCACTTGGAAGATTGGTGGAGGTTACAGTGGAATAAAAAGACAATATCAATGCCCCGTGGAAGAGATGTGGAGGTCACTGTAGCTTAACAATTTGGTCTTAATGCCCCTTGGAAGAGTGGTGGAGGTCGCAGTGGAATAAAAAGACAATGTCAATGCCCCTTGGAAGAGTGGTGGAGGTTAGAGTGGAATAAAAAGACAATACAAATTCCCCTAGGAAGAGCTGTGGAGTTCAGAGTCGTTTAACCAGATGGTTTTAAAGCCCCTTGGAAGAGAAGTCGACGTCACAGTAGCATAACAAGACGGTTTTAATGCCCCTTGGAAGAGTGGTGGAGTTCGCAGTGGATTAAAAAGACAATATCAATACCCCTTGGAAGAGTGGTGGAGGTCGCAGTGGAATAAAAAGACAATATCAATGCCCCGTGGAAGGGACGTGGAGGTCACAGTAGCTTAACAAAACGGTTTTAATACCCATTGGAAGAGTGGTGGAGGCTGCAGGGGATTAAAAAGACAATAATAATGCCCATTGGAAGAGTGGTGGAGGTCGCAGTGGAATAAAAAGACAAAATCAATGCCCCTTGGAAGAGTGGTGGAGGTTACAGTGGAATAAAAAGACAATATCAATGCCCCTTGGAAGAGCTGTGGAGTTCAGAGTGGTTTAACCAGACGGTTTAATTGCCACTTGGAAGAGACGTGGAGGTCACAGTAGCTTAACAAGACTGTTTTAATGCCCCTTGGAAGAGTGGTGGAGGTCGCAGTGGATTAAAAAGGCAATATCAATGCCCCTTAGAAGAGAGGTGGAAGTCGCAGTGGAATAAAAAGACAATGTCATTGCCACTTGGAAGAGTGGTGGAGGTTACAGTGGAATAGAAAGACAATATCAATGCCCCGTGGAATAGACATGGACGTGACAGTAGCTTAACAAGACGGCTTTAATGCCCCTTGGAACAGTGGTGCAGGTTGCAGTGGATTACAAAAGACAATATCAATGCCCATTGGAAGAGTGGTTGAGGTAGCAGTGGAATAAAAAGACAAAATCAATGCCCCTTGGAAGAGTGGTGGAGGTTACAGTGGAATAAAAAGACAATATCAATGCCCCATGGAAGAGTTGTAGAGGTCACTGTAGCTTAACAAGATTGTCTTAATGTCCCTTGGAAGTGTGGTGGAGGTCGCAGTGGAATAAATAGACAATGTCAATGCCCATTGGAAGAGTGGTGGAGGTCGCAGTGGAATAAAAAGACAAAATCAATGCCCCTTGGAAGAGTGGTGGAGGTTACAGTGGAATAAAAAGACAATATCAATGCCCCTTGGAAGAGCTGTGGAGTTCAGAGTGGTTTAACCAGACGGTTTAATTGCCACTTGGAAGAGACGTGGAGGTCACAGTAGCTTAACAAGACTGTTTTAATGCCCCTTGGAAAAGTGGTGGAGGTCGCAGTGGATTAAAAAGACAATATCAATGCCCCTTAGAAGAGAGGTGGAAGTCGCAGTGGAATAAAAAGACAATGTAATTGCCACTTGGAAGAGTGGTGGAGGTTACAGTGGAATAAAAAGACAATATCAATGCCCCGTGGAATAGACATGGACGTGACAGTAGCTTAACAAGACCTCTTTAATGCCCCTTGGAAGAGTGGTGCAGGTTGCAGTGGATTATAAAGACAATATCAATGCCCATTGGAAGAGTGGTTGAGGTAGCAGTGGAATAAAAAGACAAAATCAATGCCCCTTGGAAGAGTGGTGGAGGTTACAGTGGAATAAAAAGACAATATCAATGCCCCATGGAAGAGTTGTGGAGGTCACTGTAGCTTAACAAGATTGTCTTAATGCCCCTTGGAAGAGTGGTGGAGGTCGCAGTGGAATAAATAGACAATGTCAATGCCCATTGGAAGAGTGGTGGAGGTTAGAGTGGAATAAAAAGACAATACCAGTACTCCTTGGAAGAGCTGTGGAGTTCAGAGAGGTTTAAGTTGACGGTTTTAATGCCCCTTGGAAGAGACGTGGAGGTCACAGTGGATTAAAAAGACAATATCAATGCCCCTTGGAAGATTGGTGGATGTCGCAGTGGATTAAAAAGACAATATCAATTGCCCTTGGAAGAGTGGTGGAGGTCGCAGTGGAATAAAAAGACAATATCAATGCCCCGTGGAAGGGACATGGAGGTCACAGTAGCTTCACAAGACGGTTTTAATGCCCCTTGGAAGAGAGGTGGAGGTCGCAGTTGATTAAAAAGACAATATCAATGCCCCTTGGAAGAGTGGTGGAGGTCGCAGTGGAATAAAAAGACAATATCAATGCCGCTTGGAAGAGTGGTGGATGTTACAGTCGAATAAAAAGACAATATCAATGAGTCTTGTAAGAGCTGTGGAGTTCAGAGTGTTTAACCAGATGATTTTAATGCCCCTTAGAAGAGACGAGGAGGTTACAGTAGCTTAACAAGACTGTATTAAAGCCCCTTGGAAGAGTGGTGGAGATCGTTGTGGATTTAAATGACAATATCAATGCCCCTTAGAAGAGTGCTGGAGGTCGCAGTGGAATAAAAAGACAATATCAATGCCCCTTGGAAGATTGGTGGAGGTTACAGTGGAATAAAAAAACATCAATTCCCCTTGGAAGAGTGGTGGAGGTTACAGTGGAATAAAAAGACAATATCAATGCCCTGTGTAAGAAACTTGTAAGTCACAGTAGCTTAACAAGACGGTTTCAATGCCCCTTGGAAGAGTCGTGGACGTCGCAGAGGAATAAAAAGACAATATCAATGCACTTGGAAGAGTGCAGAAGGTTACAATGGAATAAAAAGACATTGTCAATGCCCCTTGGAAGAGATGTGGAGCTCAGAGCGGTTTAACCAGACGTTTTTAATGACCCTTGGAAGAGACTTGGAGGTCACAGTAGCTTAACAAGACGGTTTTAATGCCCCTTGGAAGAGTGGTGTAGGTCTCAATGGAATAAAAAGACAATATCAATGCCCCGTGCAAGGGACGTGGAGGTCACAGTAGCATAACAAGACGGTTTTAATGCCCATTGGAAGAGTGGTGGAGTTCGCAGTGGAAAACAGAGACAATATCAATGCCCCTTGGAAGAGTGGTGGAGGTTACAGTCGAATAAAAAGACAATATCAATGCCTCTTGGAAGAGCTGTGGAGTACAGAGTGGTTTAACCGGATGGTTTAATGCCCCTTGGAAGAGACGTGGAAGTCACAATAGCTTATCAAGACTGTTTTAATGCCCCTTGGAAGAGTGGTAGAGGTCGCAGTGGAATAAAAAGACAATATCAATTCCCCTTGGAAGAGTGGTGGATGTCGCAGTGGAATAAAAAGACAATATCAATGCCTCGTGGAAGAGACTTGGAGGCCACAGTAGCTTAACAAGATGGTTTTAATACCCCTTGGAAGAGAGGTGGAGGTCGCAGTTTAATAAAAAGACAATATTAATGCCCCTTGGAAGAGTGGTGGAGGTTACAGTGGAATAAAAAGACAATATCAATGACCCTTGGAAGAGTGGTGGAGGTCGCAGTGGAATAGAAAGACAATATTAATGCCCCTTGGAAGAGTGGTGGAGGTCGCAGTAAAATAAAAAGACCATATCAATGCCCCTTGGAAGAGTGGTGGAGGTTACAGTGGAATAAAAAGACAATATCAATGCCCCTTGAAAGAGCTGTGGATTTCACAGTGGTTTAACCAGAAGGTTTTAAGGCACCATGCCGCTACTTTCTCTCAGTGGGAGCCCGCCAGAAACGGGGGGCCACTGGTTGAGGTCGCCGGCCCTGGAAGTCTCCAAAGTCGCAGCTATTCTATCCCAGGGGGGCGGAGAAGGAAGCGTGAGGCTGTGTAATGTTGTACCATCTTGGGTATTTGCTGGGACTGTTCTGTGTGTTTATTGTCCGCTTTGTGGTTCAATAATGTATTGCCACACTTTTTACCCTCACCCTACATTGTCTGAGAAGCGTTACGCCCACATAAGATCCCGGGTCTTCACACAGACTACCCTGCATTGCAACATTTCATCAAATTTTCTTTGTCATCCACGACCCGGAAAATTAGCTATAGTGCCATGGGTTATAAACCTCTTGATTATGTTGCACACCATGGACAAAGGAACATCAATCTGGAGATTGTAGATCATTTTCAAAACAATTTTGGTTCTCAAGTCCTCAGACAGTTCTCTTTCTGCTCTCAATGCTTAGTGTGGCACACAATGCAAAGACTGAGGCAACTTCTTCCCTTTTTATCGGTTTTCAGATGTGATTTTCATATTACCCACACCTGTTACTTGCCATATGTGAGTGTGAACGAGAGTCACATGCTTGAAACAAACTTGTTTACCCACAGTTTTGGAAAGGTGCCAACAAATTTGTCCGTCCCATTTTTGGGGGTTTTATGTGAAATGATGTCCAATTTAACTTTTTTTTTTTCTTTTTTTTTTTTTTGTTGTTCCAATCCACACAAATGAAGTACACATGTGTATAACAAAACATGTGTAATTGCAATAATTTTCTGGGAAAAATACTAGATTTTCTGGGACAATGTCAAGGTTGACAACACTTGCAGCCATGACTGTATAATGAATATAATTTCTCTGGTTACCTAGTTAGACTACCTATCTCACCCTTTCCGATCTATGTATATGCATACGGATATTGAAGATAGAAAGATTTAGGGAGTAAATAACATGGAAAATGCATTTAGTTAACATATAGATAATACAGTGCTGGCCAAAAGTATTGGCACCCCAGCAATTCTGTCAGATAATACTCAGT
The DNA here is from genome assembly GCF_046119375.1 of Phyllobates terribilis. Taxonomy (NCBI): domain Eukaryota; kingdom Metazoa; phylum Chordata; class Amphibia; order Anura; family Dendrobatidae; genus Phyllobates; species Phyllobates terribilis. The sequence continues at coordinate 12,281,875 of NW_027362784.1, read as the reverse complement.
CTCTTCCTGAAAATGATTGCAATCACAAATTCTTTGGTATTATTCTCTTCATTTAATTTGCTTGCAAGGAAAAAACACAAAAGAGAATGAAGCAAAATTCAAATCATTGATCATTTCACACAAAACTCCAAAAAAGGGCCGGACAAAAGTATTGGCACCCTCAGCCTAATACTTGGTTGCACAACCTTTAGCCAAAATAACTGCGAACAACCGCTTCCGGTAACCATCAATGAGTTTCTTACAATGCTCTGCTGGAATTGTAGACCATTCTTCTTTGGAAAACTGCTCCAGGTCCCTGATATTTGAAGGGTGCCTTCTCCAAACTGCCATTTTGAGATCTCTCCACAGGTGTTCTATGGGATTTAGGTCTGGACTCATTGCTGGCCACCTTAGAAGTCTCCAGTGCTTTCTCTAAAACCATTTTATAGTGCTTTTGGAAGTGTGTTTTGGGTCATTGTCCTGCTGGAAGACCCATGACCTCTGAGGGAGACCCAGCTTTCTCACACTGGGCCCTACATTATGCTGAAAAATTTGTTGGTAGTCTTCAGACTTCATAGTGCCATGCACACGGTCAAACAGTCCAGTGCCAGAGGCAGCAAAGCAACCCCAAAACATCAGGGAACCTCCGCCATGTTTGACTTTAGGGACTGTGTTCTTTTCTTTGAATGCCTCTTTTTTTTCCCTGCACACTCTATGTTGATGCTTTTTCCCAAAAAGCTCTACTTTTGTCTCATCTGACCAGAGAACATTCTTCCAAAACGTTTTAGGCTTTCTCAGGTAAGTTTTGACAAACTCCAGCCTGGCTTTTTTATGTCTCGGGGTAAGAAGTGGGGTCTTCCTGGGTATCCTACCATACAGTCCCTTTTCATTCAGATGTCGACGGATAGTATGGGTTGACACTGTTGTACCCTCGGACTGCAGGGCAGCTTGAACTTGTTTGGATGTTAGTCGAGGCTCTTTATCCCCCATCCGCACAATCTTGCGTTGAAATCTCTCGTAAATTTTTCTTTTCCGTCCACATCTAGGGAGGTTAGCCACAGTGCCATGGGCTTTAAACTTCTTGATGACACTGCGCACGGAAGACAAAGGAACATTCAGGTCTTTGGAGATGGACTTGTAGCCTTGAGATTGCTCATGCTTCCTCACAATTTGGTTTCTCAAGTCCTCAGACAGTTCTTTGGTCTTCTTTCTTTTCTCCATGCTCAATGTGGTACACACAAGGACACAGGACAGATGTTGAGTCAACTTTAATCCATGTTAACTGGCTGCAAATGTGATTTAGTTATTGCCAACACCTGTTAGGTGCCACAGGTAAGTTACAGGTGCTGTTAATTACACGAATTAGAGAAGCATCACATGATTTTTCAAAGGGTGCCAATACTTTTGTCCACCCCCTTTTTTAGGTTTGGTGTGGAATTATATCCAATTTGGCTTTAGGACAATTCTTTTTGTGTTTTTTTCATTGAAGACAAATTAAATGAAGAGAATAATATCAAAGAATTTGTGATTGCAATCATTTTCAGGAAGAAGCTGAGTATTATCTGACAGAATTGCAGGGGTGCCAATACTTTTGGCCAGCACTGTAGATAGCTAGATATGTAGAGATAGATACTAGAAATTATATCTATCTCCGAGGAGTTTGTGAGTTGTTTAAATACCACCATTCTGATGGAAAAAAAGTATATACATAAAAAGGGGGGCCATTGCGAAATTTGGTAAATAGTGTGGACACTGGATTAAATGCCCAGCGGTAGTGTTGGAGGTATTAGCAAGAGATGTCATATTTAACTTACTTCTCCTTTAAAAACGAACCAATATTTCAGATCTGAAACACCTTACTGTATGTTCCTCATGTTTAAACTGTTGTCTAGTTATTGTACTCGATATATTAAAATGTGAGTTCAGATAAGTGAGAGGGAAGGGTGTGAGGAATCCTATGACAGGCATTGTATTCCTGTCATAAACAATGATTGATACAAAATTGTACTCAATTTGTTGGGATTATATAATATGATTATTTTATCAACCAATTTGTAAGATGCAAAAGTTTGCCCAATAAAAATGTTTTTGATAAATTAAAAAAACGCAAATCTGATTTTGTCCCCACAGGCGTCATTTTTGTATCATCGGCGTCTCTGCATCCTGATAGGCAGAGACGCCGCCCCCCTTACCACTGCGCTCCTGGCCCGGCGTCTTCCTGCTCCCCTGCTGCCGCTGTCGGCGCGCGCAGCTTCCTGGGCACTGTGTTTAGGGCGCGTGCGCTTCCTCCCTCTTAAAGGGGCCGAGTGCCGTTCTAAAGAGTCCCCGGCCAATGACCGAAGGACCTCTCATATATAAGGCACCTCCTCCAAAATGGAGGTGCCAGTGCAAGGTTGTTGCTCTGTGTACTAAACTCTGCTTCAACCCTCAGGTCCCGCTGCCAGTCTGACTACCAGTCCAGTCCGCTAGCCTGACTACCAGTCCAGCCCGACAGTCTGCTTACAGCCCAGTCCGCCAGTCTGTCTATGGGCTTGGCCAGTCCACTTATACGGAGCCTTTACCTGCTACCTGTCTCCGCCAGCTAGTATACACTCCAGCCCAACAGTCTGCCTATGGTCCAACCCGCCAGTCTGTCTATGGGCTTGGCCAGTCTGTTCACCCGGAGAACTTACCAGTAACCTGTGGTGTCTGCCAGCCAGCCTACCTGGAGGCATTACCTAGAGGGGGCTCTGCACCCGGTGGTCATCTACACTGATCACAAAAACCTGGCCTATTTACAAAACGCTCAAAGACTCAATCCGCATCAGGCCCGGTGGTCTCTGTTCTTTGCCTGTTTCAGCTTTACCCTACATTAATACCCTGCGGACAAGAACGTTAAAGCCGATGTTTTATCCCTATCTTTCCTGTCCTCCGATCAAGAGGAGGAGCCTATGTATATCATCGATCCTTCCAAAGTGATGAATGTGGCTCCGTTGGACCTGTCTCGTCTTCCATCCGGTAAGACATTTGTAGCGGTTCCGGATCGTAAAAAGGTTCTTCACTGGGGCCATTCATCTAAACTAGCCGGCCACGCTGGCCAGAGGAAGACCTTCCGGCTCATTACCCAGCATTACTGGTGGCCTTTCCTGCGCAAGGAGGTTGTAGACTTCATCACGGCCTGTTCATCCTGTGCCCGCAACAATGTTCCAAGACATCTTCCAGCCGGCCGTCTACTGCCTCTTCCCGTACCTGCTGCCCCGTGGCAACACAATGCTATGGACTTTATTACGGATCTCCCTGTTTCTGCCGGTTGTGCTATCATTTGGGTGGTCGCTGACCGCTTTTCTAAAATGGCGCACTTTATCCCTCTGCCTGGTCTCCCGTCTGCATCTGTGCTGGCTAAGGACTTCATCCATCACATCTTTCGTCTCCACGGCCTACCCCTCCACATTGTGTCTGATCGCGGGGTCCAGTTCACTTTGCGCTTCTGGAGAGCTACGTGCAAGCTGCAGGATGTCTCCCTGGATTTCTCCTCTGCTTATTATCCTCAGTCCAATGGCCAAGTGGAACGTATCAACCAGATCCTTACCAGCTTCCTCCGGCACTTCGTCAACGCTCACTATACCGATTGGGTAGAGCTTCTACCATGGGCCAAGTTCTCCTATAACAACCATGAGAGCGAATCTTCTTCTAAGTCCCATTCTTTGTGGTCTACGGTCAACACCCCGGATTCAGTTTCCCGTCTCAGCTTCAGTGGACAATCCTGCCGCGGAGTCTCTGGTCAACGAATTTTCTACCATTTGGGAGGACACTAGATCCGCAATTCTTCAATACTCCGAGCGGATGAAGAGACATGCCGATAAGAGACGTCTGGATCCGCCTCAATTCCGTCCAGGAGACAAGGTTTGGCTCTCATCCAAACATGTTAGTCTCAAAATACCCTCATATAAGATGGGTCCGCGGTTCATCGGTCCGTTTGAAGTCCTCAAGCAAATCAATCCAGTGGCCTGCAAGTTAAAACTCCCAGCCACCTTACGGATCCCCAACTCCTTCCACGTATCTCTCCTCAAAGCAGTTGTTCTTAATTCTTTTTCAGACGATCCAGGTACCACCCCAGCTGCGGTCTCCGCTGAGGACGTCTATGAGGTAGAGAACATTCTGGCCACCAAAAGGGTAAGAGGAAAAACCTTTTTTCTGGTGGATTGGAAGAGGTTTGGCCCAGAGGAGAGGAACTTGGGACCCCAGGGAGAATATCCACGCCCCTCTTCTTCTTAAAGAATTTCTTACAGGCCTAAAAAAGAGGGGCCGTAAAGGAGGAGAGTGCTGTAGCATCAGTGTCTCTGCCCCCAGACAGATAGAGACGCCGTCCCACCTTACCGCCGCGCTCCTGGCCCGGCATCTTCCTGCTCCCCTGCTGCTGCTGTCGGCGGGCGCATCTTTCCGGGCACTGTGCTTAGGGAGCACGTGCGCGCTTCCTCCCTCTTAAGGGGGCCACGCGCGCCGCTCTAAAGAGTCCCCGGCCAATGACCGAAGGACCTCTCATATATAAGGCACCTCCTCCAAAATGGAGGTGCCCGTGCAAGGTTGTTGCTCTGTGTACTAAACTCTGCTTCAGCCCTCAAGTCCCGCTGCCAGTCTGACTACCAGTCCAGTCTGCCAGCCTGACTACCAGTCCAGCCCGACAGTCTGCTTAAAGCCCAGTCCGCCAGTCTGTCTATGAGCTTGGCCAGTCCGCTTACCCGGAGCCTTTACCTGCTACCTGTCTCTGCCAGCCAGTACACACTCCAGCCCGACAGTCTGCCTATGGTCCAACCCGCCAGTCTGTCTATGGGCTTGGCCAGTCTGCTTACCCGGAGGACTTACCAGTAACCTGTGGTGCCTGTCAGCCACCCTACCTGGAGGCTCCTGCCTGTTAAATGTCGTGCCCACCAGCCTGGCTCCCTGGAGGCTCCTGCCTGTTACCTGTCGTGCCTACCAGCCTGCCTACCTGGAGGCGCCTGCCTGTTACCTGTCGTGCCCACGAGCCTGCCTACCTGGAGGCTCCTGCCTGTTACCTACCATGCCTACCAGCCTGTCTACCTGGCAGCTCCTGCCAGTTACCCGTGGTGTCCGCCAGTTCGTCTACCCGGACCACCTGTCAGCCTGCCTGCCGTACTCATCTGCTGTACCTGTCAGTCCCTGCCATCTGACTGTGGGAGTCACCTGCTCTCATACAAGGTCTGGCCCAGAGTGGCACCTGGTCCCTCTGCTCGGTCCCTCCCTGGTCACGGAGTCGATTGAGCCGCCGTGCGACCTTGGTCAGTCCGAGTTGATACTTAGTTACGCCCCTCTGGTCCCTCCTTGCACCGCAGCACAGAGGTTCCACCACCCGGATCCGTAACAATTTTCATCAGTATTACAAAGCCAGGATCTCTTTAAACAGACTGTCAGCACAGAATGACTGTCCAAACTAAATCCTGCAGCTCAGTGCTACACGGCGGAGCCAAACATTTAAATACACCTTCCCACCTGCTTGTTTTCTCTCAATATCCAGCCTCATGTTCTTTGATTCACAACTCTGGCATCGTAGATCCAGAGAAGGATGAAGATAGAGGAGCAGGTGAAAAGGTGCACTGAACTGATAGGCCACGCCAAGGGTACAGCATGCTGTGTTGACAGAGTCACTTTAAAAAAAGACGTTTTTGCTTCTTAAAAACCTACTCCACAGCTGCAGTTTAAAAAGTACTAAATGAATCTCTGACACTGCTCTCGGTGTTTGTTATTGTCTACAATGCTGACATCACGCCCAGGGCCGGCGTCAGCACCCGGCGAACCCGGGCAAATGCCGGGGCCCTGAGCAGGCAGAGGGGCCCACTGGCGGTCGCGCACCCCGCTGGGCTATGGGCGGAGGAGAGCGGTGTCAGCGCCCGCCCTTCTCCGCCGCTTGCTCAGGGCCCCGGCAGCTGGATACTTACCTCTCCCCGTGCCGCGTCAGATCCGCTGTCTTCCTGCTCTGCGCTCCCTGTGACGTCTCAGGTCAGAGGGCGCGGTGACGTCTTTACACCGCGCCCTCCCCTGAGCCGTCACAGGGAGCGCTGAGCGGGAAGACGCTGACAACGCTGGAGTTCGGACCCGAGCAGCGGGCAGCAGGTAGCAGGTGAGGAGAAGGGAGGTGAGTATTTGATTTTTTTTTTTTTATGTATGGAGGCATGGGGCAGTATAAAGAGAAGGGGGGGGAGGGGGTGGCATCCTCCATGGAGCATTATAAAGAGAGGGGGGGGCATCCTGCATGAGGCATTATAAAGAGGGGGGGGTGACATCCTGCATGGGGCATTATAAAGAGGGGGGGGACAGCCTGTATGGGGCATTATAAGGTGGGGAACAGCCTGCATAGTGCATTATAAGGGGGGGGGGGCAGCCTGTATGGGGCATTATGTGGGGGGTAACAGCCTGCATGGAGCATTATAAGGGGGGGACAGCCTGTATGGGGCATTATGTGGGGGGTAACAGCCTGCATGCAGCATTATATGGGGGCCAGTATCCTGTATGAAGCGTTAAAAGGGGACCGGTATCCTGTATGGAGCGTTATAAGGGGACCGGTATCCTGTATGGAGCGTTATATGGGGGCCAGTATCCTGTATGGAGTTTTATAAGGGGACCAGTATCCTGTATGGAGCGTTATATGGGGGCCAGTATCCTGTATGGAGCTTTATAAGGGGACCAGTATCCTGTATGGAGCGTTATATGGGGGCCAGTATCCTGTATGGAGTTTTATAAGGGGACCAGTATCCTGTATGGAGCGTTATATGGGGACCGGTATCCTGTATGGAGCGTTATATGGGGGCCAGTATCCTGTATGGAGTTTTATAAGGGGACCAGTATCCTGTATGGAGCGTTATATGGGGGCCAGTATCCTGTATGGAGCTTTATAAGGGGACCAGTATCCTGTATGGAGCGTTATATGGGGGCCAGTATTCTGTACGGACCTTATATGGGGGCCAGTATTCCGTATGGAGCCTTATATGGGGGCCAGTATTCCGCATGGAGCCTTATATGGGGGCCAGTATTCTGCATGGAGCCTTATATGGGGGCCAGTATTCCACATGGAGCCTTATATGGGGGCCAGTATTCCGCATGTAGCCTTATATGGGGGTCAGTATTCCGTATGGGGCCTTATATGGGGGCCAGTATTCCTTATGGGGCCTTATATGGGGGACAGTATTCCGTATGGGGCCTTATATGGGGGCCAGTATTCCGTATGGGGCCTTATATGGGGGCCAGTATTCCGTATGGGGCCTTATATGGGGGCCAGTATTCTGTATGGAGCGTTATATGGGGGACAGTATTCTGTGTGGAGCGATTCACCGGTTTCTGAGCTATTGTGGAATTTACAATAGATATCACTCATGTAATGTAAGAAGTGAAATCTTTGCATTGTACTATATATAGTTGACGCGCCCCCTGGGCCTGTGCTGCTGCTGCTGTGCAGGGGGAATACCCGGAGCCGGATCGCTGGGGGTTGTAGTTCTCCGTGGCGGTGACCCGGTCCGTGCCCAGGGTGGTCAAACCAGTGGCAGTCTAAATGTTGTAATAAGTGTCCGACTACGCCACCCGTGGATTGCGGTCAGTGGGGACCGCCGCTGCGCTGCCGACCGCTGAGGCTGATGTTGTTTGCGCAGCTGAGTATGGGATGACTCCCCACGGGAGGAGTATTGCCTCAGGGCAGCTAATGTGGAAGATGATGGGAGTGATGGTGTGAGTGTCCCAGTGCTAGTGGTGCTGGAGCGGCAAGGAATCACAGAGACGTGTGGTGCAGTTTCCAAAGCTTTACTCACAGTTGTTGCTCTGGTCACTTCGGCCAGCAGTGACTGCCCGAGCCGTGCTGCGTCCACCAGGTGAGGGACTCGGTCAACTCCCAGGCAATTCCAGAGTGTGGCTGAAAGCTCCCCTCTCTTCCTTTCTACTGGCCGTCCCCACCAGTGACCCACCTTTGTCCAGCTTCCTCGGGCCTTCTGTTGGTGAAACCTCTCTCCGGTCTCCCTGACCCTATGCGGTATGCCTTTCTGGTGGATGTAGTGAGGGGTCGCACCAAGATGTGGTCACAACCTCCGGTTTTGGCTGAGGATTAGTCGCCTCCACCAATTCGGGTTCCGGTACCCTGCTCTGCCAACCCTTCACCCAGTATCTCCTCTGGGAATATGGGGTTCCTTCTGCCTTCGTGTCTCTGGGCCTTTCTTTGTGTTCCTTGCCTCCTTTCTCCTCCGTTTCAGTTCCTTTCTTACTTTCCTTCCTGTTCCTTCTCCTTTCTCTTTCTGCTGTTTCTGGCCTCCACTCCAGGCCTGCCTCTGGAGCTGGGCCCAGACTGAGCCACAGCTCCCTGTCAGCTCTCTCTGGCTGAGCTCCTCTCTGAACTGACCACTGACCTAAGATAGTGCCCACCTTATATACCTCCTTCTGACACCCGAGCCCAGGTGACTAGCAACCAATGGGCTCCTACCTATGCCCAGAAACCCACCCCTATCTGCTCCTACACCACTGGGTTTTCCTCCCCCTCCCTCCTCCAGCCAGGAACAGAAGCTGTCGTGCCTGCACTCTGTCTAGTGGGAGCACCGTTGGTCTGTTCCTCGGAAATGGGGTGTGTGTGGTGCATGCAGCCTACTGAGCCCCGGTCCACACTCCATCCTTACCCGGGAGTGGAATATCACACCTCTGGTTCGAGGTGCAATACCCCTGTAGCAGCCGAGTCCTCGGGGTGCTACATATATATTTCTCCGCCGTATCTCTGCATCATGAATCATGGTATGTGTTAAAGGGGCCCACTGAGACTCTTTCGCCCGGGGCCCAGAAAAACCTGGAGCCGGCCCTGATCACGCCAACAGCACAGCAGTCAACTGAGCACAGCGAATCCGCCTAGAGTTGACCAAGATCAACAGTGGAGCTTCAATGCGGGGAGTCAGAGAAATTCGAGTAAAGAACAGGCTTTTTAACAGACTGCAGACACTGGACAAAAGGTTTTCCAAAACTCGAAAAATGTCTTAACATGACAATGACATTTAAGGGGTTAATAGCACTGCTTTTTAATGGATTAAAGGTGCGAGAAAAATCAGCCCCCCACCCACTCTGAAGGACCTGCCACCATCATCTTCTACTTTATATAGTCAAAAGGTAATAAAAGTTAATACACACAGGTGCATCTCACTAAATTAGAATATCAAAAAGTTAATTTATTTCAGTTCTTCAATGCAAAAAGTGAAACTCATTATATAGAGTCTTTACAAACAGAGTGAGCTATTTCAAGAGTTTATTTCTGTTAATGTTGATGATTATGGCTTACAGCCAATGAAAACACAAAAGTCATTATCTCAGTAAATTAGAATACTTTATAACAAGAGCTTGAAAAATGATTTTAAAATCCGAAATGTTGGCCTACTGAAATATATGTTCAGTAAATGCACTCAATACTTGGTCGGGGCTCCTTTTGCATCAATGCAGTGTGGCATGGAGGTGATCAGCCTGTGGTACTGCTGAGGTGTTATGGAAGCCCAGGTTGCTTTGATAGCAGCCTTCAGCTCGTCTTCATTTTTGGGTCTGGTGTCTCATCTTCCTCTTGACATTACCCCATAGATTCTCTATGGGGTTAAGGTCAGGCGAGTTTGAAGGCCAATCAAGCACTGTGATACTGTTGTTTTTAAACCAGGTATTGGTACTTTAGGCAGTTTGGACAGGTGCCAAGTCCTGCTGGAGAATGAAATTTCCATCTCCAAAAAGCTTGTCGGCAGAGGGAAGCATGAAGTGCTCTAAAATTTCTTCGTAGACGGCTGCGCTGACTTTGGTCTTGATTAAACAGTTTGTGGAAACTTCACACTAGGCCTCAAGCAGCTTGGATTGTGTACCTCTCCACTCTTCCTCCAGACTCTGGGACCTTGATTTCCAAATGAATATTGGAACTCTGGGACCTTGTGGAGTGTGTCAATGACTGCCTTCTGGACATGTCAAGTCAGCAGTCTTCGCCATGATTGTGGAGCCTACTAAAACAGACTAAGGGACCTTTTTAGATGCTTAGGAAGCCTTTGCAGGTGTTTTTGTTAATTATTTTAATTTATTGAGATGACTTGTGTTTTCATTGGCTGTAAGCCATAATCAACATTAACAGAAAAACACTTGAAATAGATCACTGTTTGTAATGACTCTATATCAGACCTGGGCAAAGTGCAGCCCGCGGGCAACATCTGGCTGTTCAGTCCGGCCCGCAGACTGAGAGCTGAAGGACTAAAGCAGTGGCCCATGGACCGCACCATACCTGCCCCCTGCTGTCACCGCTGCCTGACCGTGTCTTCATGTGCGCACCGCTGAGTGCATTGGTATAGGAGGGGCCTCCAGCCCCTTCCCCCGCCAATCAGCGTGTGAAGCAGCTGACGCGATGACATCATTGCAGGAGCAGAGGCACAGCACCGGGGGAATGGGAGCAAGGTGAATATGTGTTTTCTTAATGTGTATGGGATGTTTGGCAGGACATGGGCAGGCTATGGGGGGTCTGCTGCAGGACATGGGCAGGCTATGAGGGTCTGTTGCTGGACGTGGGGAGGCTATGGGGCTCATACGGTATATAGAAGGGGTTGTATTCGTGTTCAAACGGTATATAATGGGATGTCAGCATACTTCTGCTCAATATTAAGTCATGCAATTAATATTAATCTAATAATTATAATCAATATATTGATATCAATATGGAGCAAAATTAATTTCAGCCTATTGGTTCGGCCCTCCACAACCATCAGTCTTATGTGGCCCCTCGGGAAAATGAATTGCCCACCCCTGCTTTATATGGTATATGAGATTCACTTTTTTTCATTGAAGAACTGAAATAAATTAACTTTTTGTTGATATTCTAAATTTATTGAGAAAAAAATAAACAAATAGGAAAGGGAAAAGAAGGGAAAAGGGTGTGAGTAAAAGTGAAATTCTTCATTAAATATTAATATTAAAACCTAGTAGATCATTATAATGGATCATGATTATATAAATGGCGTCATGATCCACTAAATTCCTGATAGAGTCAGACAGTAAATCAAATTATTAGTAAAATAAGCCCCTAGCCAATGTCCCTTATAATTGATGGCTGGGTTTATGCTTACAAAATAGATGCCATAGATTATATCAAAAGTGTGCTGAATTGTACTAGTATCCTCAGCCAGGAGAGATTTTATTAAATAAAGGCTCATATGGCCAGTGTGAATTCAATAGTAAAAAATTATCCTAGCCCATTGGATACACTCCCAATATTATATAAGGTGACATCAAAAGTGTGGCAGGTCTAGTAGATATAAGTGTAATGGGCCCTTGTACAGAGGTTATCAGGGCACTGATCAGGGAATTTAGTGGATCATGATCCATTATACATCCCTAATGGGATGTATGATTTACTAGGTTTTAATATTATTATTTAATAAAGAATTTCACTTTTACTCACACCCTTTTCCCTTCTTTTCCCTTTCTTTTCCCTTTTGGTGGTGTTCACCTTTGTGAGTACTGTCTGATGAGATCAGACAATACTTTGATTATAAATTGATTGAGATACACCTGTAGTTGGCTTCTTTTTTTGCAGCTATAACAGCCTCCATTGTCTGTGAAGGCTTTCTACAAGATGGTAAAGTGACTATGGAAATTTGTGGCCAATACACCATTTGTGAGGTCAGGCGCTGATGACTGATGGGATGTTTTGGTTTGTCGGTGCTGTGCCAATGCTTCACTTAGTTGATTGATAAGTTTTGAGTACAGGAATTTGAGTTGTTTGCACAAAGCCTTGACCTCAATCTATGTCATTTTGGACCTTGGTTTTGGCACAAAGCTACAGACATCTTCAAACTTATATTGAAAATTCTGTAAAATGCAACTGTACCTTTCACTGGAAATAAAGGGAGTCCAGCCCAAACCCTGAAAAGTACCCAAATCATATTATACCTAGTCTCTCAAATTTGACAGTCGCCAGTAAAAGGTTTAAGTAGGTGATGTGCGCCAGGATTCGTCCATCAGACTGGCTTATAGTAACACGATTGATCTCTTCAGAGGAAGTTTCCACTGTTTGAGCTGTCATGCTTCTACACCACTCCAGCTGCCGCATGGGTGTAGCTCATAAAATCCTTCTAGGACCTATATTAAGTTGTTATCTTGACCAGTTTAGAAAATAACCAGCTCTTAAGAATCTACATCTCCTCCAAAATTGTTTCCCTTTATTCTGCACCAATTTTACATAGTATACATAGTAACATGGTAACATAGTTTTTAAGGTTGAAGGAAGACTAAGTCCATCTAGTTCAACCCATAGCCTAACATGTTGATCCAGAGGAAGGCAAAAAAAAAATGTGGCAAACACTAAACTCCGCATTGGGGAAAAAAATTCCTTCCCGACTCCATACGACAATCAGACTAGTTCCCTGGATCAACGCCCTATCAAGGAATCTAGTATATATAACCTGTAATATTATACTTTTCAAGAAAGGCATTCATGCCCTTCTTAAATTTAATAGTGAATCACTCATTACAACATCATGTGGCAGAGAGTTCCATAGTCTCACTGCTCTTACAGTAAAGAATCCCCATCTGTGATTATGATTAAACCTTCTTTCCTCCAGACGTAGAAGATGCCCCCTTGTCCAAGTCTCTGGCCTCAGAGTAAAAAGATCAGTAGAAAGGTCTTTGTACTGTCCCCTCATATACTTGCACATAGTAATAAGATCACCCGTAAGCCTTCTTTTTTCCACACTAAATAACCCCAAGTGTAATAACCTGTCTTGGTATTGCAGACCCCCCAGTCCTCTAATAACCTTGGTCGCTCTTCTCTGCGCCCTCTCTAGTTCAGCTATGTCTTTCTTATACACCAGAGACCAAAACTGTACACAGTATTCTAAGTGTGGTCGCACTAATGACTTGTATAGAGGTAAAATTATGTTCTCCTCATGAGCATCTATGCCTTTTTTAATGCCTCCCATTATTTTATTTGCCTTTGCAGCAGCTGCCTGACACTGGCCACTAAACGTCAGCTTGTCGTCCACCAATACACCCAGGTCTTTTTCAGTGACAGTTTTGCCCAGTGTTTTACAATTAAGCATATAATTATACATTTTATTTCCTCTGCCCAAGTGCATTACCTTACATTTATCCCCATTAAAGCTCATTTGCCATTTATCAGCCCAAGCTTCTAGTTTAGATAGATCCTCCTGTAATATAAAATTGTCCTCCTCTGTATTGATTACCCTGCAGAGTTTAGTGTCATCTGCAAATATTGAAATATTACTCTGTATGCCCCCTACAAGGTCATTAATAAATATGTTAAAAAGAAGGGGGCCCAATACTGACCCCTGTGGTACCCCACTATTAACTGAGGCCCAGTCTGAGTGTGTTCCATTAATAACCACCCTTTGTTTCCTATCACTGAGCCAATTCTTAACCCACATACATATATTTTCCCCTATCCCCGTTGTTCTCATTTTATGTATCAACCTTTTGTGTGGAACCGTATCAAAAGCTTTTGAAAAGTCCATATACACAACATCCACTGCATTTCCTTGGTCCAGTCGAGAACTTGCCTCCTCATAAAAACTGATCAGATTAGTTTGACAGGAACGGTCCCTTGTAAACCCATGTTGATATTGGGTCATGAGGTTATTCTTCTTCAGATACTCTATTATAGCATCTCTTAGGAAACCCTCCAGGATTTTACCCACAGTAGAGGTTAAGCTTACTGACCTATAATTTCCAAGTTCAGTTTTTGTCCCCTTTTTGAATATTGGCACCACATTTGCTATACGCCAGTCCTGTGCTACAGACCCTGTTATTATGGAATCTTTAAAGATTAAAAATAATGGTCTATCTATGACGTTACTTAATTCCTGCAGTACTCGCGGGTGTATCCCATCCGGGCCCGGGGATTTGTCAACTTTAGTGGTTTTTAGACGCCGCCGTACTTCCTGCTGGGTTCAGCAAGTGACATTTAATGAAGAATTTTTGAGAGTTCTTCCCCATTTACTGTTGAAATGGTTTCTGCTGAATGTCTTAACACTGTTCTTCCAATTAAATTTCTATTCTGATGAGCTGTAACACACTTGGGTTCCGCCGCTAACAAAATGCACCAATCCAAATTATGAATCATACATGAACAATGCCAATATTTTATTAATATGCTGAGAACAGACATGCATACAGAACTGACATCAGACTGCACAGTACAGTAATAAGTGCTAGAAGAGCAATACATTGCTAACCTGAGACAATGGCATCATGTACAATAAGAACATAGATCCTTAAAGTGGTTTTATACTAGTTTAATAGGGGCACATTTTTTTTGCACAATACTGGTCTGTGGGTCTAATGACTTTAATAACAGCACGAAGAGAACGTGACTTTAGACTGAAGTCTCACTACATGGATAACATACTTTTTTTTTTCTTAAAATAATCTTACAGAATGCTACCACTAATTTCCAAGAATCTTCTAGCTATAAGAATACTAAGGAGGACCCTGCTGTGTATCTCAGATTCAGGTAGTCTCTTGTTAAAAATGAATGGAAAGATAAGGAAACTTCTAGTGTTCTGTTCATCTGTAAGGAGATCACATATAAAATACATATAGGACGATATGTACACAGTTCTCCGGGTAGTAACACAGTTGAACGTTTCCTGTACGTCACCAATAAATAATAACCAGCTTCCTTGGATCTCATCCTTTGCTGCTGGATGAGCTAGAGCTTTTTCTAGATCTTTCTGAGGACTTTACTCTTCCAGCAAATAGTCTGGCAAGCACTGGCTCTTTTCCACTTGATTGTTCGTAGTTAGCAGCGGTACATAAACCTACGCAAATGGAGCACAGAAGACAGTGATCACACATGGGAACACTCACTCTGGTTTTACTAGAGCAACTCGGTGTCCAGGTACCAGACCAAGCAAATGAACTAAAGCAGAAGTCACATGCGATCTTATGGCAACCTGCCTGTGGTTTTTGTCAGTCAAACCACATCTCTAAAACAGCACAACAGTAAGTTGCACAAATGTTTTTGGCTATGTGAGCAGAGTTGCTGGCTAGCCCAAGCCTAACTGTTTTAGATACCAAACCATCAGCTAAAAATGTGTTTGAGCGTACCTCTTTACCATAGTCATTCTTGATCACCTGCTGTGCCTTCAGAACTTTTGTTTCTGCGATTGCCGAGGTTAAACATTGTGAACAAGAACAATTGTGTAATCCATCTACATTTGTGGCACCCTGCTGTTCACAGGTACCACAGGACCCAAAAGGGCGCATGGACGGACTTCTCCACAAGAGGCCCTCAATACATACAGACACCTCCACCATTCCACCTCATACCACCAGAGGGAGCCCTGTTAGGGATATATATACTGGAGGGTGGAGTTAGGTAGTCAGAGTGTGCTGACGCTAGGAGATCAGCGAAGAAGCAGCACGCTGGCTGCTGTGCTGAGGCAAGCCAAGGCCTACAGCACGTGCTGAAGCCTGAGGGGGCCCCGAGTGTGGCCGGAGGCAAAGCAGAGAGAAGTGATAAGGGGGCAGAGGAGCATCATAGGCTCACCCCAGAATACAAACTTGACACCGGGTCCGCGCCTACAGGGTCCTCTACACCCAGTAGGGATTACCGGCATACCAGGAGGACTACAAGTACTGGTCGACCTGACGCTAAATCCATTTACAGGACTAGGAACCACGAAGGCCCCAGCGTCCAGGGATCGTGGTAGCCAGAAGAAAGTCCTACTACCAAGCCGACAGGTGAGAGAGTGAAACAGCATAGAAGCTAGGCCCAGTTGCAGGCTGGCCAGGAGCTTAGAGAGAGGAAGAAACAGACCAGGAGGCCTTATACCCGCTCACTGGGGAGAGTCCAGAAGTGCACCCTTCCTACCGAGTACCCTGGACCGTACCTGTTATTTACACCAGTAAAGGTACAAAGTGAATCTCCTGTGTGCGTGTCCGTCATTCCCCGTGATCCGACCTGGCCCCCTCTCACCTGCATCCCTAGCGAGCTGGACAGTCTGCGCTCTGAAGTGCGTCAGTTAAGTAAAACTCTGACCACTGTCCTGAGCGCCCTGCAGCTACAGACAGAGCCCGAGACGGATGGAAGGATCCTACTCGCCGACAGCCCTGAGGATGTCCCCTGGATGAGGAGAAGAAGGAGGACAACACCACCCCGTGGGAGGACCAACGATCAACGTCGCCCTCCAAGAGAATTCGTCTGCTACTGTTGCCACAAGGCAGGCCACCCCGCATGGACCTGTAATTTAAACGGGTCGAGGGCCGACACCCAGGAGTAGACCGACCAGGCCCATCAAGCTGGTACTACCGGTTCGTGGGAGGAAGACCTTTCCTGTCCATTGTGCTGGACAGCATCGCAACACCTGCCCTACTGGACACCGCATCACAGGTAACCATCATACCTGATGTCCTCTACAAAAGGTACTGGTCCATAGATTAACTCCACCCGCCAAACCCAAACCTCTCTGTGTATGCCTCCAATGGCCTTCCTCTTAGCCTAGTCGGGGTTAAGGACGTGACAGTGAAGATGGGAAGAGCAGAACTAAAGGACCAAGGACTGATTGTAGTAGAGTCTAACCCTGGCGATACAGACTTATATATGATACTTGGTACAAATGTTGTTGTTAATTGTTTGGGAGAAGTGTTGTTCTTACTCCAACAGATGGCTGACACTGCCAAACCAGGGAAGAGGAAGGTGCTCCAGAAAGAAATTTGAGCCCTCCTGTACCAGCAACAGGTAAAACTAACAGGTGGTGAAATTGGTATTGTACGGGTGACAGACCCGATACCCATTGTGATTCCCCCGCTAAGTGAAATGCTGATTTGGTGTAGGGCAGCAATAGGCCTCAGGGGACAGAACTACCAGGCGGTAGTAGAGCCCGTTAACTCAGAACACAGACCTAACTGCTAGAGGGGTAGTTGATGTGCACAATGGAAGGGTGCCCGTACGCCTCCTAAACTATGGGGGGGGGGAAGAAGTCAAATTGCCACGATATTCCACTGTTGCCAGATTGTATACTGTGAATAATGATGCTATACACACAGTGGAACCCTTGACCCCACCAGACACGGTGGAGGACAATGACTCCAAAGCTCAGCTGGAGGAATGGTGTCAGCAGCTCCATGTTGGAACTGACGCCACTCCTGTCCATCAAAAACACGGTGTCTACAGGGTGGTTCAGGAATATGAACAGGTGTTTAGTAAACACTCAATTGATTTTGGAAGGGTCAAAGGGGTACAACATCACCTACCCACAGGTAATCATCCACCCATCAAGGAGCATTACAGACTCATACCACCAGCGCATTACCTGAAAGCGAAAGAAATGTTGCATGACATGAAAAGGGCAGGGGTAGTAAGGGATAGCTGTAGCCCCTGGGCAGCTCCCCTGGTCCTGGTCAGGAAGAAGGATGGTATCATGAGGATGTGTGTAGATTACAGGCAAATTAATTGAATAACACATAAAGATGCATACCCTTTGCCCTGTATAGAGGAATCCCTGGCGGCACTAAAATCTGCCAATTACTTTTCCACATTGGATCTCACTAGTGGGTACTGGCAAGTCTCTGTTGCTGAGGAAGACCGGGAGAAGACAGCTTTCACCGCCTCTATGGGATTATGCGAGTTCAACAGTATGCCGTTTGAACTCTGCAACGCCCCTGGAACGTTCCAGAGGTTGATGGAGTGTTGCTTAGGACACCGGAATTTCGAGACAGTGCTGCTATACCTGGATGACGTTATCGTGTACTCAAAGACGTATGAAGACCATCTGAAGCACCTGGCGGAGGTATTTGAAGCATTGTCCCGGTATGGGATGAAACTAAAGCCTTCCAAGTGCCACTTGCTCAAACGGAAGGTTCAGTACCTGGGGCACATAGTCAGCTCAGAGGGAGTAGCACCAGACCCGGAGAAGGTCACTGCCATCCAGAAGTGGCCTGAACCGAGAAACATCAAGGAAGTACGTCAGTTTCTGGGACTGGTCGGGTACTACAGGAGGTTCATAAAGGACTACACCAAAAAGGCAGCACCTTTACAAGATCTCCTAATAGGACAGTCCAAGAGAGGTAAAAGTCCCCCATTCCAGTGGGGCAAGGAACAGACTGAATCCTTTGCAGTGATGAAGGAGATCCTAACTGGTGAAGAAATCCTGGCTTTCCCTGACTACAGCCAACCTTTCCTGTTGTACACCGACGCCAGCAACGAGGGACTGGGAGCTGTGCTATTCCAGAAGCAAAACGGCAGATAAAAGGTAATTGCCTATGCCACCAGGAAGGTTCGCCCTACTGAGAGGAACCCGGAGAATTACAGTTCCTTCAAGCTGGAGTTCCTGGCCTTGGTCTGGGCTATCACTGAAAGATTCAAGCATTACCTAGCCTCAACTAAATTTACAGCCTTTACTGACAACAACCCCTTGACACACCTGGAAACAGCCAGGTTGGGAGCCATGGAACAGCGTTGGGTGGCCAGATTGTCGAATTACCAGTTCACAATCAAGTACCGGGCAGGTCACAAGAACACCAATGCTGATGCCTTGTCAAGAATACCCCACCAGTCAGACACCGAGGATGAAGTGGAGGATCTCGAAGAAATTGAACTACCTGCTTTCCACAGAAATGGAATGGTCCACGAGCAGCGCGCCTCCAGAAGATGTCGTGGTAAGACACTAAACCCTTTACCTCATCACAACTGGAAGGAAACCCAGGACAGTGACCCGGTTGTCAGCCTCATCAAAGGACTGATAACCCAAGAAGGTACTCACCTGGAGAAGGATGCTCCTCCACAAGCCAAACAACTGTGGAATGAGAGAAGCCGGCTGTTCATCTACAGAGAGAAGCTGTGCAGAAGGTATGTCAACCCTAGAACCCATGAAATGGCGTGGCAGATTGTAGTACCCAGGACAGACATCCAGATGGTGTTAGAGGCCTACCAGGATCAAGCAGGTCACTTTGGCTGGAAGAAGCTGGAAACCCTGCTGAAGGACCGGTTCTATTGGGTTGGAATGCGGAGCTCCATAGAAAGGTGGTGCCGGAATTGTGGACCCTGTAGCCTCAGAAGGAAAGACTACGGCGGCCAGAAAGCACCCTTGCAGTCCATCAAAACAACCCAACCACTGGAGATTGTCGCTCTGGATCACGTCAAACTGACACCCAGCAGATAAGGCTATTCCTATGCACTGACTATGGTGGATCACTATTCCGGGTTCCTGGTGGTAGCCCCTGTCAAGGATCTGACAGCAGAAACTGCAGCAAGAACGTTCCAAGCCTACTTCTGCAGACCCCATGGATATCTGGAAAGGTGCTCACAGATCAAGGCCCTGCCTTTTTGAAGTCGAGCTATTTAAAGAATTCTGTCACCTGTATGGATGTAAGAAGATCAGGGCTACGCCGTATCACCCTCAAACCAACGGTATGTGCAAGAAAATGAACAACATAGACCTGTTGAAAATCTTACCTTTGGAAGAGAGGAACCAGTGGCCAGATAAACTACCTGACCTGGTAGACCTGTATAACCACATACCTGTGAGTTCTACTCATGAGAGCAAGACCTGGAAAATTGCCCATGAACCTGGAACTCGGAGTGGTAGAACCTACTGCAGATATGTCCACTGAAGACTGGGACACAAGTCGGCAAGAGCAGTACAGGAAAGTACAGGCCTGTGTCGAAGACAGTCTAAACAGAGTAAGGGAAAGGCAAGAAGAACAGTACAATAAGCATGCACCAGCAGAACCCTTGGCACCTGGAGAAATAGTGCTAAAGCGGAAGAGAAGAGGTCACAAGCTCGATGACCAGTGGGAAAGAGAGCCCTACACTGTGTTAAATTGCAGATTTGACAACAGCAAAACCTGCCTGATCAGCAAAAATGGAGGTTAGACAACCGCAACAGTTTCAAGATATCACTTGAAATTGTGCCCAGGTCTACTGAAGACACAGGGGGAAGAAGTACCTCTTATAGTGACGTGCCCCCAGGGCCGTGGGTCACTCGGTGCCGGGCCTATAGATGCTGGGGAAGGGAAATGTCACAGTGGCGGCGGCCCGGTCCGTGGCCCAGGGCGGTCAACAAAAAGGGGAAGGAAAATATTTTTATATGGGATTTGTAGTTCTTAGGAAGTGTTCGTCATGCCACCTGTGGTTTCTGGTAATAGGTACCAGCGCTGCTTCAGACCTCTGGGGCGGTTGTTAGAGCAGCTGGGTTGGAACGGCTCCCCACAGGTGGAGCGGGCCCCAGGGCAGTGTAGTATTGATGGTGGTGATGCTGGGGCTAGAGGTGCAGGAGAGATGGCGCAGCAAAAATAACTGACTGAGGCAGTGGAGTGCAGTCATCCGAGTTTACTCACAGTTCTGTTTAAGTTCCTCAGGTACACTGTACGGGTGTCAGCCTCTTGCGTCGTACTGCGTCTACCAGACAAGGGGTTCAGCACTTTCTCAAGTATATCAGGAACGCTTGACGGAACCCCGCTTTCTTTATGTTCCTTACTAGACCGACTTCCCGCGCTGGGTCTTCTCCCTCCTGCCCTGCGCTTCCCCACACACAGTCCCGATCGGGTGCTCTGAAGTCCTTCTGGGCAACCTGGAGTTCCCGTACCTACTTGATGCCCTTCACAGTGACTAGGTTGAGACTGTGGCAACTGCACCATGGAAGTGCAGAAGCCTCCGGTTTTCCAGCCGAGACCTAGAGTAACACTGCTGGTCCAGGGACCGGTTCCCTTCTTGTGGCCTGATCCCTCTAACACTTGGCAGATTCGGGCGTACGGGTGCCGTCCTGCACTCACCGTACCCCCTGGGATCCCTTCTGTTACCGGAGCCTTCCTCCTCTGCTCCCCTCCTGGGCCTCTTCTTACTAGGCCCCACTCATGGAGCAGAGCTCCTGAAGAGACTCTGCTCCCCTCTTCTCCTTTCACTGAGTCCACACTCACTAACTAACTAACTAACTAACTCTTTCTAAGATGGCCCCCCTTTATATACACCTCCTCTATAAGTGCTCCACTGTTCTGCATCCTCCACCTACACCCACTACTGGTACCCTCTCTCTTTGGTTCACCTCACTCCATCCAAGGACAGGGCTCAGCAGAACACAGTGCATCTTGCCCTTCCAGCCGGCCTGGAGCAGTGTAGTGTTGAATGCGGGTGTTGGGGTTCCGGGCAGCACTCCCTCCTTACCTGAGAGAAGGAGACACCACATCTCTGGGTGAGGTGCAGTACCTCTGTGGCGACTGAACCCTCAGGGGCGCCACACTAGCATTGGAAGAGCCCAAGGAAGATGTAATTCATACAGTTCTAGGAGACTTCCCTGTGGACTCTCCTCAACTTGATGGAGCAGTTATCATACCAGTGATACACTTCTATCAGCAACCAAAAGAACCTCCACCACAAGTAGAACCTGTAAGCGCCCTAGAAGAACCTGCTCAGGAACAGGAAGAGTCCCCAGTAAGAGGAGGGTCACCAGTTGAAGCAGAGCCTGAAGGCCCAGTAAACAGTGCACTTGCCAGTCCTATAGAGAGATTGAGGCATTTCTATAACTTACCTACATGTAGATCTGATAGGTTAGCAGATAGTGCATACACAGACACCAGTATCACTCCAGTGCTACGAAGATCCACATGCAGCACATAAGGCCAAATCCATGCCAGGTTTAGGGATTAAAATACAAAATGCCTAAAGTGTAAATAGTTACCCAGTTGGGTATTGCCTACTATTATTTATTGTGTGAACTGAAAAAGTTATATATGTGTGTTGCCCAGTTACCCATAAGGGTATAAAGACTTGTAGGCTGAGGACTGTGAGCAGCCAAAAACTGTCATGTAAATAGTTGCACTTATTAAAGTGCCCTTATTGATTGTATGCAACAGATGACCACTGAACAAATACCCGTTTGGCGTGGCGGAAGACGTGGTCCAACGTCGGATCACCTATGCCCTGCAGCCACGCCCAGGGCCTATGTTGAGGGTTTTCGGACAGGTCCCTCATGCTGCTCGATTTGCATCTTTATCAGTGAGATGGACACCTGTTTTATGGAACTCACTGTAACTTTAAGAAAATATATTATTGTTATTATAATTGTCATTGTTGTAACCTGTTACAAAATGCTTCAGTCCAGGAGTACTGAATTTTACTAGGGGGGAACGTGGCACCCTGCTGTTCACAGGTACCACAGGACCAAAAAGGGTGCATGGACGGACTTCTCCACAAGAGGCCCTCACTACATACAGACACCTCCACCCTTCCACCTCATACCACCAGAGGGAGCCCTGTTAGGGATATATATACTGGAGGGTGGAGTTAGGTAGAGAGAGTGTGCTGACGCTAGGAGATCAGTGAAGAAGCAGCACTCTGGCTGCTGTGCTGAGGCAAGCCAAGGCCTACAGTACGTGCTGAAGGCTGAGGGGGCCCCGAGTGTGGCCGGAGGCAAAGCAGAGAGAAGTGACTAGGGGGCAGAGGAGCATCATAGGCTCACCCCAGAATACAAACTGGACACCGGGTCCGCACCTACAGGGTCCTCTACACCCAGTAGGGATTACCAGAATACCAGGAGGACTACAAGTCCCTGGTCGACCTGAAGCTAAATCCATTGACAGGACTAGGAACCATGAAGGCCCCAGCGTCCAGGGATCGTGGTAGTCAGAAGAAAGTCCTACTACCAAGCCGACAGGTGAGAGAGTGAAACAGCATAGAAGCTAGGCCCAGTTGCAGGCTGGCCAGGAGCTTAGAGAGAGGAAGAAACAGACCAGGAGGCCTTATACCTGCTCACTGGGGAGAGTCCAGAAGTGCACCCTTCCTACCGAGTACCCTGGACCGTACCTGTTATTTACAGCAGGGAAGGTACCAAAGTGAATCTCCTGTGTGCGTGTCCGTCATTCCCCCTGATCCGACCTGGCCCCCTCTCACCTGCATCCCTTCCTCCACACTGCCCTGGGGCCCGCTCCACCTGTGGGGAGCCGTTCCAACCCAGCTGCCTTGTCAACCGCCCCAGAGGTCTGCAGCAGCGCTGGTTACCTATTACCAGAAACCACAGGTGGCGTCACAAGACAAAACTGCTAACCGCTCTATCAAGTGACAAAGCCCCTTTTCAAGAGAGACCCCAGAGTACGGGCCCGGGAGCCGACTGTCATGACATCCTACAACGAAGGTAAATGCCCGGGTACCGAGTTCTCCCATATCCCCCTGGGCGAGTCACATTCATGGGGAGAGGGTGCAAAAAGAAAATGACAAATGTTGTAAGAAGATTACTGTAACCATGACGACTTCCTAACACACTTCAGATCTGTAGAAGCTGAAATATTACGTAAGAGGACATACCCCACTAGAATATACACTCCCCAACACTGAAATTGCAACACTAAGAAGGAATAGTCGTAGAATTATGGAAATCACAGGATTGACAGATATGTTAATGATATGCAAATTAAACAATGGACAGGACATCACCAGGACCCATGCTGCTCATGCCATTTTGAGAAACCTATGAGGCCTAAACATGCTGCAATGGCCTGCAGGGTCTCTGGAAATGTCTTCCATCGATCACATCTGGGATGTCATTGTCTATTACAAAGGGAGCTGCCAGCAGCGGATCTTGATGATTTGAGTGCCTAAGTGTATTCAGCGTAACAGAACATTTCTTAGACAACCATTAATAACTACCCTGATAGCAGCTGAGGTGTGTAATTGTATTTCTGCATGTGGCACTCATACTCCATGCTGAATAAATCGAGCGGTTTTGAAAAATTTGCTTCCATTTTGTCAACATGTGCTAATAACATATCTATCCATCCTGTGATTGTCATAATTCCATGACTTTTCCATCTTTGTTTTGCAATTTCAATGCTGAATGCATAGAACTAGCTAGCAGATCGACTGTGCCTCTTGTCAGAGCTTCCTTTTCTTGCTTGCTAAAATGTGCACAAATAACACAATGTTAATTTCTGTAATTAAACTGATCAATTGGTAGAGTAAGGCTATGTGCACATGGAGTATTTGTAACGTGTTGAAACACTCGCCAAACAACGCGTAGATTATTTTCTTGTAGCAGCTTTGAATCATTTCGGCAGAGGTATTTTCCTAAGTTTTGCAGTCTTTTGATTGGATAGCGCTTAGTTTGGAGTGATTTCCATCAGGAAACGCTTACAAAGAAGTGAGATGCACTTTGTTTCCCACCAGGTGTTTTTTAAAACCTGAAGAGGAAAAACATGTTCAAAAGACTGAACATATGAACAGCAAGTTGTTTTACTATACAAATGAAACTCTGTGTGCACATACCTTAAAGTAAACCTGTCACCTGAAAAAGCAGTATAATCTGCAGGCATCATGTTATAAAGCAGGAGGAGCTCAGCAGATTGATGTATAGTGCTGTGAGAAAAGACTAGGTATAACCTGTGTTTTCATCATTTAATACTCTGCTCTTTCTGGCATGTATGGTCCAGTGGGCGGGGCTATCAATAACTGACAGCTATCTGTGTATAAGTGTGCATAGAGAAATAACTGTCAGTCACTGATAGGACCGCCCACTGGACCGGAAGTCCCGGAAGTCCCAGAGAGAGCAGAGCTATAAATAAATGAATAAATCACAGGTTATACTGAATCTTTTCTCACAAAATCACATATCATTCTGCACACCTCCTCCTTCTCTATAACCTGGTGCGCTCAGATCGCATTGCATTTTCTTTTTCTTACAGGTTCACTTTAAGTGTTTTGTATTCATAACGCACCTGTTTTTTGAAGGATACCATTATTTCCACATGGCAGAACAATGAGAATCTGAATTCGACAAGACAGTATCATGTCGTTTACAGCTAGCTGTCCGCTCTTCTGACATATCTCCATGCTGCATAAAACAAGTCCCATAACTCTGCATTGTGCTATATTTCTATTAATCTGACTACTGTACATGGTGTACGACTCTTGGTAAGTGGGCAGAGTCAAGTGTGCGCAAGCCAGTTATTCATACATTTGTTAAAGGACTACTGCGCTAGTGTACTGAGTTCAGGAAAGATACAAGAGGATTGGTTGATAAAAGCGGTTTATTAAATTTAAAAGTAAAAATTCATAGAAAGCAATAATTAAAATTCATAGATAGGGATGATAAATTGCATGGGCAGAGGGGAGGGAAGGGGAATCTTGGCTGGGGAATTTTTTGCTGTTGAGAATATGAGGTACCACTGTATTGAGGGTTGAGGTTCACTTTAGTGGGTCTTTCTGAGTGATCCAAGGCGTGTGGATACTTGTGAAGGGTATATACAATTGCTATAATATGCTGCTTCAGATGAGTTATCAGGTTACCTTTTTAGGAAGTGGACCGTATATACCTGGAGCACAATTAGGTGGTGTGTATGTTCTATTTGAGAGTAGGTAGGCGTCTCTGGTCAGCTGTATACAGGGCGACCAGCTGAAAGGGAAAAAACAACTGGATTAAGGGACGTTGTTTGGCCCCTCTTTTATCTTAGTACAATTGACGCGCCCCCTGGGCCGTGGGGTACTCGGCAGCCGGGCCTCTGGTTGCTGGGGGAATATCACGGTAGCTTGCCCGGTCCGTGACTCAGGGTGGTTAGTAAAAGGGGGAATAGTTTATAGGGGATTTGGGAAAGTGTTTGTGATGCCACCTGTGGAATGCAGCTAAGGGGTGCTGCCACTGCGGAGGAGTCCTCTGGAGTTGGTGTGATGGCAGCAGGGATGGTGCGGCTCTCCACAAGTAGAGATAGCTCCAGGGCAGCGTTGGGTGTAATGGATGGTGGTGCAGGGGACAGACGGCAGGACGGTCCCGGAGGAAAGACGGACACTCACACGGGGGTAAGCTTCAGTACCTTTACTGGTGATGGTGCAGGCACGGTCCAGGGTACTCCGGGCGAAGGGCGCACTTTTGGACTCTCCCCAGTGAGCGGGTATAGGGCCTCCTGATCCGTGGCTTTACTCGCTAAGCTTCTGACCTGCCTGGAGCTAGGCCTAGCTTGGTTACTGTCTCTCTTTGCACCTGCTGACCTGGTGGTAGGGCCTTCTCTTGGAGATCACTCTCCTTGGATGCTGGGGCCTCCGTGACTCCTAGCCCTGGTACTGTAATCAGCGTTTGGTGAACCTGGGAACTGTAGTCCTCCAGGAGTTCCGGTGGTTCCTACTGGGTGTAAAGGGTCCCTGTAGGCGCGGAGACGGTGTCCGGTATATATATCGGGGTGAGCCTGGTATGCTCCTCTGCCCCCTCACTACTTCTTCCTTCTCCTCTCGCCTTCGGCCACTCAGGGCCCTCACTAGGCCTTCACACGTGCTGTAGGCCTTGGCTTGCCTAAGCACAGCAGCCAGCGTGCTGCCTCTTCGCTGCTCTCTGAGCGTCAGCACGCTCTCAGCTCAACTCTGAGCTCTGTCCCTCTCTATGTCTGAGTAGGACCTGTCTGAACTCACTTCAGACTAAAACACAAACTGAGCTGCCTGGCTCCACCCTCCCTATATATATATCCCTAACGGGCTCCCTCTGCTGGTGTGAGGTGGTAGGGTGGAGATGTGTGAATGTGTGAAGGCCTCTTGTGGAGAAGTCCATCCATGCACCCTTCTGGGTTCTGTGGCACCAATGCGCAGCAGGGTGCCACACAGTAAATCTAGATAATTACCTGTTTTAGTTGGCTGAAGAGTGGGTTTTGATTATTGATCCTGGTGTTCCGGGGAGCCACTTGTGTTTGTATGGCTAGAGAGGTAGTTTACTGTGGGGACTAAATGGTAACATTAGGTATGATCTGGACAAATAGACATGTACCTGACAAAACATATAATACACAAATTGCGATAGGGTAAAATACGTTACCAGTAAGGAAATGATGATTGATTAGGTGAACTCTATTTGGTTCAGTTCTACCCAACGGCTTGTTCTATGGTAAGTATGACTACTTCGGTCACAGTTTAGTCCACAATTTCACTGTGTTAACCTGTAGGGACTTGAAGTGAGTTAATTAGTAAGGGTATATTTATCCCTCGTACTGATGTTATATAGTTTATAAAATATAGAATAAAATTACCACTGGCTGGTTTAGGTGGTAAATTTAATTATACTAGGGGGGCTGGTTGGCCGGTGTATTTTGGCTGCAGGATTCCTGTTCCTGTTAGTCTGAGGTACAAACGTTGGTTGGCTATTCAGTTTTAGAATTAGGCATAAGAATTCCCTGTAGTGTCCAGAGAGCCTTTTGGCTCTATAGTGTGTACCATAGGCGGAAGTTCCTATATAGGCAGCTGTCTTGAAAACATTGGTGAGGCAGTGCGGTACCTTAAGTAGTTATTGATCCGTGGTGTTGCGGCTTTCCTCCTGATGCAGTGCAGAGGTGTACTGCTGGCAGAGCAAGGCAGGAGCTGGTGGATGTCGGAGTCCAGGCCGGAGACTCCGGCATCAGCGTGCAGCGTCCGGAAGTAGAGTGGCGTCTGTGTATAAGGACCTGTGTAGCGTCAGGTCTTAGTTGGTCACATGACCGAAGTTGAAGACGGAGAGCAGGGAGGACCAATGATCCATTACCTATGGGGTATATGGTGCCCCTCACTTCTTGCTGCAAGTAATACTGACTATATCCACCAGCACCCCTAAACCCCACTTTCTTTCTCTACATAGTTATTAATACATATTTCTAGAAGTGTTTATTTAATAAAAAATAGATCTAGATAGAAAAAAAAAAACCTATTGGAAGATCAGGTTTTCTTTGTCTGTCAGGTCGAATAATGCTATTAACCTGCAGGTTAGCAGGTGCCCAGCGGCGGCGAGTCTCCCAGGAGAATATGAACTTTATTTCTCCCCGATACTGGCGACTTTCAGTCATGCAGGTGTGGCACCCCAGGGGTCTGGTTGCCGCAGTGGTAGAAATACCTTGTCTGAGAGCGAGCATGGGTTTTCCTGGTCAGGAACATTATTGCATGCCACACCTCCTGCCCCAGTCCAGGGAGGGGAGGAACCTGCCCTTTATAAACTGGAGCTGGGGCGGGGTTAGTCTAGTCTAGTCCAGAGAGAGGGACAGAGCAGCAGCAAGGAGCTCTGTAGGAGCCAGGAGCTGAAGACCAGGGACTGGAGCCGCGGAGCTCGTCCTGGCAGAAGACGCAGAGAACCGGACACCGGAGTCCGAGGCTGTGGGGATTCTACACCCAGCAGCAGAAACCACCTGGCAGGGGATTTCAGGTCCTCTGGCCATAGAAAGGCCAGACGCTAAGTCACACGCAAGGGACAGGCACCGCCATCGAGGAGCGGAAGTCAACAAAGGCCCCAAGTCACCAGCCATACGGGTGAGCACCACACGGTACACTCAGGGACGTGGGCTACTACACGACTACAGCAGGGTAGCCAGGAAGAGTGCAGTCAGATGGGAAGGCCTACACCTCCACCTGGCCAGGGGGACTCTTGTTCGCTCACAGAGTGACCAGGCCTCTAATGTTAGCCAGTACTCCCGGCAGGGCCTTCTTCCTTACCAACAGTAAAGACCCTGAACTGCACTGCACGGACTCTGAGTCATTTCTGCTGCGCCCATGTACCACAACCCTCACCATCTACACACGCTGCCCTGAGGCTATACTCCTCCCGTGGGGAGTTATACTACCCTTTGCTGCGCACACAACATCAGCCTCAGTGACCGCAATCCATGGGTGGCGTAGTCGGACATTTAAACATTACAAAACCAAGTTAACAGATCCGCCACTGGTTTGACCACCCTGAGCCACGGGACTGGGTCGCCGCCACGGAGACTACAACCCCTAGCATCACACAGAGATCCGGCTCCGGGTATTCCCCCACACACGGCCCAGGGGGCGCGTCAACTTTGGCGTAGTCAGCAGGATTTTGTGCCCGCAACCACCGGGTACTGCGTGCCTGAAGAAAGACTGTGATACTTACCGTGGTGAAGTTTCCCGCCATCCGCAACCATTTTCCCACCATCCGCAGCCATTTTCCCGCCATTGGGCGCCATTTCCGGGACGCCGCGCTGGAAGAAGTGGGGCGTGGACACCAAAAGCGCGCGAGAGCTGAAGCCCCACCTTACGCACTGACGCTGTGCAAGGTCCTGGAAGGAGCCCCGCGGACGCCGACATCACCAGCGCGCGACGCAAAGTCCTCGACCCCCGACGATCGACTGCGGAGCCGCGGCCTACAGAGAAAAAGCAACGAAAGGTAGGCCACGGTTAACTAGGGGGGAGGAAGACACCAGGAATGGAGGGAGCTCCCACCGCCAGCGCGGCTGCTGCCGCAGTGATGCCTTTCACGATGCCGTATATCCCAGGAGCGGCATGGTTACCCCAGTACTCAGGGGAGTCGCATACCCTGAGTGACTTTAAAGAAAGACTGTATAGCCTATTCAAAGTATACCCCCTGTCCGAGGAACAAAAAGTGAGCATCCTGACAGGTCAGTTAATCGGGGCAGCCCAAAGAGAAGTAAAGTCCTGGTCAGCCAGGGGAAAGGGGACTGTAAAGGAAATACTGGCCCGTCTAAAGGACACTTTTGATACCCGCACCTCAGCAGAGATCAAGTTAAAATTTTATGGATGCAAGCAACGGGCACAAGACAGTATACGGGACTATGCTTTCAATTTGCAGGAGGCCCTGAGAGCCATTAAGCAGGCAGACCCTGACAGTGTGCAGAATGAGGATAAGCTGTTGACTGAACAGTTCATTGAGGGTCTACTGTCCAGCGCCCACCGAACCCAGTTGCGTGTTATTTCCCTCCAGAACCCTGATTTAGACTTTGCGCAGTTTAAAGACAGGGCCATCTGGGTGCTCCGAGAACCGGCACCAGGTGGCTCTGTAACCCACAGGCGCCCTGCTATCACCTACCACCAGGAGGCGGCGCCCTTGTCTGCAGAGCCTGTGGGAGCTGATGCACAGGCTTTGGACAAAACCCCGGCTGCAGATCTGCACCATCAGGTCCAAGAACTGACCAAAAGCGTTGCCGCGCTAACCAGAACTGTGCAGTCTTTACAGGTGTCTTCCCCAGGAAAGATCCAGCCGGCTTCCAGTCTGGAGGATGTCCCTTGGAGTCGATGGAGGAGGATCCCATCATCCAGAGGAAGGCCAAGCAACCGCTACGACCAGGACGGACAACCCATCTGCCGCCGCTGCAACCAACCAGGACATATGGCAAGGTACTGTCATTTAAACGGGCCCAACATGGGGCAGAGGGCCGACCCCCAGGCATAAGATCTTCAGGCCCATCGAGCTGGCGTGATAAGTACGTAGGGGGACGACCGGTTTTACCCGTGGTGCTGGATGGCATCCCTATGAGTGCACTACTGGACACCGGGTCACAAGTAACCACCATCCCCTATGTGCTCTTTAAGCGGTACTGGAATGACTCGGATATTACCCGCTACCCAGATGACGATTTGAGCATCATTGCCAGCAATGGTCAGCCCGTACCGTAGGTGGGATTCAAGGAGGTGACCATAAAAATTGGTAAAGTTGGACTGCCAGCGCAAGGACTGATTATTGTGGACATTGACCGTCGTGAAAGCCACCCTAAGATAACCTTGGGTACTAATGTTATTGAAAATTGTCTTGTAGAGATAACTGTCATATTACAGCAGCTTGCGATGAACGCCAGCTCCAGCCAGCAGCGTGTCTTACAAAAAGAGATCAGAGCCCTGATGAAAAGGCAACAGGTAGAACTGTCTGGTGGTGAGATTGGTAGTGTTAGGATGAGCGACCCGTTCCCTATCGCCATGCCCCCAAAGAGTGAGATGGTGATCTGGTGCCGGACTGCAATCGGGTTAAGAGAAAGGGACTACCAAGCCATGGTAGAACCTGTCTACTCAGACAGTAGGCCCACCATTTTGACAGCACGGGGGGTGGTCGATGTACCCCATGGGGGGGTACCCGTCCGCATCCTAAACATTGGGGAAAGAGAAGTATACTTGCCCCGGTATGCCACACTAGCCAAATTGTTCACTGTTAACCAAAATGGCCGTGGAACCTTTGCCTCCATCTCAACCAGAGGAGGGTAACGGCTCCAAGAAACAAATGGAGGACTGGTGTCAGAAGCTGCATGTGGGCACCAACTCCACTCCCTCACACCAAAAACAGGGAGTCTACCGGGTGGTGCAGGAGTACGAAAGGGTCTTTAGCAAACACTCGCTAGACTTTGGGCAAGTAAAGGGGGTAGAACATCACATCCCCACGGGAGACCATCCACCCATAAAGGAAAGATACCGACCTGTACCCCCTGCACACTATCAGAATGCCAAGGGAATGTTGCGAGAAATGAAGGAGGCTGGGTTAATCAGGGACAGCTGTAGCCCCTGGGCAGCTCCACTAGTTCTTGTGAAAAAGAAAGATGGCACTATGAGAATGTGTGTCGATTACAGAAAGGTCAACCGTATCACACACAAAGATGCGTACCCGTTACCTAGGATAGAGGAATCTTTAGCTGCATTAAAGTCTGCTAACTTCTTCTCCACTTTGGATCTTACTAGCGTGTACTGGCAGGTTCCTGTAGCAGAGGCTGACAAGGAGAAGACCGCGTTCACCACCCCGATGGGTCTCAGCGAATTCAACTGTATGCCGTTCGGGCTCTGCAGCGCACCAGGAGCCTTCCAGCGGCTGATGGAGTGCTGCCTAGGGCACAGGAATTTTGAGACGGTCCTGCTCTACCTAGACGATGTCATCGTGTGTTCCAAAACATATGAGGACCATCTGAAACACCTGGCAGAGGTGTTTGACGCCCTGGCAGGCTACGGCCTAAAGGTGAAACCCTCCAAGTGTCATCTACTGAAACCAAAGGTACAGTACCTGGGACATGTGGTGAGTGCTGACGTAGTAGCTCCAGACCCTGATAAGATCACAGTGATTAAGGACTGGCCAAAACCCTCCAGCATAAAGGAAGTGCGGCAGTTCCTCGGGTTGGTAGGCTACTACCAAAGATTCATCTCCGGGTTCACCAAGATGGCAGCCCCTATGCAAGATCTCCTGTTGAGTCAGTCAAAGACCAAGAATCAGAAGCCGCCCTTCAGGTGGGACAAGCAGGAAGAGGAGTCTTTCCGCCAGCTGAAGATGGCCCTCACGGAGGATGAGGTCCTGGCTTACCCTGATTACGGCCAGCCTTTCATCCTCCACACAGACGCCAGTAACGTGGGGCTGGGAGCCGTACTATCCCAGATGCAACAGGGCAGAGAACGGCTAATTGCTTATGCCAGCAGAAAGGAATCCTGAAAATTACAGCTCCTTCAAGCTAGAGTTCCTCGCGGTGGTATGGGCAGTGACAGAGCGCTTTAAACATTACCTTGCCTCTTCCAAGTTCACCGTGTACATGGACAACAACCCGTTGACACACCTGGACACTGTAAAACTTGGTGCCCTGGAGCAGAGATGGGTGGCCCGCCTACCCAACTATGAGTTCACCATCAAATACCGGGCGGGACGCACAAATGCGAACGCAGACGCCCTGTCCAGGATGCTGAACTTGCCAGACGGGTGGAAGATCCAGAAGAACTGGAAGAGATTGAACTCCCTGCGTTCCACCGTCGTGGGATTACCCAGTATTCCCACCGTGTAAGGGACAGGCACTCTGCCACGTTCAATCCCTTACCCCACTACAGCTGGGAGGAGACGCAAGACAGTGACCCAGCCGTCCACCTGGTAAAAGAGATGCTGACACAGGCTGGTGCCCGCCTTGACCCAGACGCTCCGGAAGAAACCAAACAGCTGTGGAAGGAGAAGAGTAAACTGTTTCTCTACAAGGGGAAGCTGTGCCGGAGGATTGTCAACTCCCGGACACATGAGCTGACCTGGCAGGTAGTGGTCCGGAGACGAGACGCGGCTATGGTCCTGGAGGCATACCACGACGGAGCAGGGCACTTTGGATGGAAGAAGTTGGAGTTCCTGTTGCGTGAATGGTTCTTCTGGGTAGGCATGAGAGGGGCAAGATAGATGGTGCAGAGACTGCGGCCCGTGCAACCTGAGAAGAAAGGACCATGCCAGCCAGAAGACTCCCCTGCAGTCCATCATTACCAAGCAGCCACTAGAACTGGTAGCCCTGGTCCAT
This sequence comes from Phyllobates terribilis, assembly GCF_046119375.1. NCBI lineage: Eukaryota > Metazoa > Chordata > Amphibia > Anura > Dendrobatidae > Phyllobates > Phyllobates terribilis. Next base: position 12,248,935 of record NW_027362784.1, on the reverse strand, counting down.
GTGAAGCTGGCTCCAAGTAGGTCCGGGTACGTCTACGCCCTCACCATCGTAGACCACTACTCTCGGTTCCTGGTGGTGGTCCCTGTCAAGGACTTAACAGCTCAAACAGCAGCCAGAGCCTTCCAGCAGCACTTCTGCCGTCCACACGGGTATCCGGAGCAAGTGTTGACTGATCAAGGTCCAGCCTTCGAAGCGGAGGTCTTCCAGGAGTTCTGCAACCTCTATGGCTGCAAGAAGATAAGGACAATGCCCCATTACCCCCAAACCAATGGATTGTGTGAGAAGATGAACCAGGTGGTGATAGACTTGCTGAAAACGTTGCCCCTGGAAGAATGCAGTCTGTGGCCTGAAAAACTGCCTGATCTGGTGGACTTGTATAACCACATCCCAGTAAATTCCACCAACTGCACCCCGGCTTACCTAATGAGAGCAAGACCTGGTAAGCTGCCTATTGACCTGGATATGGGAGTCCTGACACCTGAGGACACCTCGCCAGAGGCAGACTGGGATACAGAACGGCAGCAGCAGTACCGGAAAGTGCAGGAGAGTGTTGAGAGAAGTCTGTCTCAAGCAAGAGAAAGGCAAGAGAGGACTTACAACCAGCATCCTCCCGCTGCTCCCCTGGTGCCTGGAGAGCAGGTCTTGAAGAGGAAAAAGCGGCTCCATAAGTTGGATGACCAGTGGGAGAAAGACCTGTACACAGTACTGCCCTCAAGTCATGAAAATCCGAAAGTGTGCATTACCAGTAAGGATGGAGGAGAGACCACAGCCACTGTCTCCAGAGACCACCTGAAGAAGTGTCCCGAGCAGCTGCAAAGCACTGATGAAGACCAAGATAGCCCTCAACCCGCAGAGGAAAGGGAAGAAATGGTCAGTACAGTACTCGGAGAATTTCCCCGGTTCTGGACACAGATTAACAACGCTATTGTGGTACCCGTCCTTACCTTTCTCCAGCCAGCCCCTCAAGGGCCTACAGAAGAGCAAGTAGTGTTGGGAGAGCAACCGGCCCCGGAGGCAGAAGATTCCATATCAGCAGCCCAGGAGAATCAACCCTCTGCTAGTAGTGAGCCTGCCGTGCCCGTGGTATGCCAAAGAGTATGCAGAAAGCTGCCCAGCCTACCCGTAACATCCCCAAACACCTGTAGTGCAGACACTAGCGAGCCCACTACACAAGGGGTGGAAATAGGGGACCCAGAAAGAACACCACCAGATAGTGTGTTACGTAGGTCAACCAGGAGCACTAGAGGTCAGAGGCCCGCTTGCTGGAGAATCTAGAAAAAGAAATGATAAATACCTGTATTTTGCAAATGTTAAAATGTTTTATGTTTGTTACCCGAATACTAATTATGTTTCTCTAGTTACCTGACAGGGTTTATGGACTGACAGGTTATAGACAATGAATAACCGGATCTGTACCTTGTAAATAGTTGCACCTGTTAAGTGCCCCCTTTATGCCAGACCACAGAACAAAAACCCGTGGAGGTGGCTGAAGACGTGGTCCAACGCCAGATCATCTATGCCCTGTAGCCACCCCAGGGCCTACGTGGAGGGTTTGGGACGGGTCCCTCAAAATGCATCTTTGGTGACATGGACACCTGGTTACGGAAGCGCCGTGACCTATAAAAACTGAACTCCTTGTACATATGTTGTTGTGTTATTGCTTATATATGTTGTTAGAAATGTGTTTAGTCTCGGAGTACTAAAATTTACTAGGGGGGAATGTGGCACCCCAGGGGTCTGGTTGCCACAGTGGTAGAAATACCATGTCTGAGAGCGAGCATGGGTTTTCCTGGTCAGGAGCATTATTGCATGCCACACCTCCTGCCCCAGTCCAGGGAGGGAAGGAACCTGCCCTTTATAAACTGGAGCTAGGGCGGGGTTAGTCTAGTCTAGTCCAGAGAGAGGGACAAAGCAGCAGCAAGGAGCTCTGTAGGAGCCAGTAGCTGAAGACCAGGGACTGGAGACGCGGAGCTCGTCCTGGAAGAAGACGCAGAGAACCGGACACCGGAGTCCGAGGCTGTGGGGATTCTACACCCAGCAGCAGAAACCACCTGGCAGGGGATTTCAGGTCCTCTGGCCATAGAAAGCCCGGAGGCTAAGTCACGCGCAAGGGACCGGCACCGCCATCGAGGAGCGGAAGGCACCAAAGACCCAAGTCACCAGCCCTACGGGTGAGCACCACACGGTACACTCAGGGACGTGGGCTACTACACGACTACAGCAGGGTAGCCAGGAAGAGTGCAGTCAGATGGGAAGGCCTACACCTCCACCTGGCCAGGGGGACTCTTGTTTGCTCACAGACTGACCAGGCCTCTAATGTTAGCCAGTACTCCCGGCAGGGCCTCCTTCCTTACCAACAGTAAAGACCCTGAACTGCACTGCACGGAGTCATTTCTGCTGCGCCCATGTACCACAACCCTCACCATCTACACACGCTGCCCTGAGGCTATACTCCTCCCGTGGGGAGTTATACTACCCTCTGCTGCGCACACAACATCAGCCTCAGCGGTCTGCCCCGCAGCGGCGGTTTTCAGTGACCGCAATCCACGGGTGGCGTAGTCGGATATTTAAACATTACAAAACCAAGTAAACAGATCCGCCACTGGTTTGACTACCCTGAGCCACGGGACCGGGTCTCCGCCACGGAGACTACAACCCCTAGCATCACACAGAGACCCGGCTCCGGGTATTCCTCCACACACGGCCCAGGGGGCGCGTCACAGGCGTTACTGGAACAATTACAGTCACTACTCACAGCATTAAGAGAGATGGCATATGCCCGTATTCAGCAATGCATCAGTGCAAAGCTAGTTGTCAGTCAGTGCCGGGGCCTGGACACAGCCACTCCGCTCAGTGCTGTGAGCAGTGACTCATTTCTACTAATACACCTGCATGACTGAAAGTCCCAGGCTCCTGGGAGAAATAAAGTTACATTTTCTCCTAGGCAAGCACTTTCAGCACTATGGCAGGGAACCTTCATAACAATATTAACTTGAAGATTAACCCTATAGCTGCAGGTTAATAGCAACACTGGACAAGACAGCTTCCGTAACTAACACTATTCTATCTGTGAACCCTTTCTAGGAAAATCCAGTTCATTTCTTGCACCCTTTTAAAAAGTACTTTTTGTCAGATTTACTTTTAAAACCAGATGAAACAGGACACATGATAAAGGCTACAAGAGCAAGCTCCAGATGGATCATTTACTTTTCACAATAAAAGGTACAGCAAAAGGATAGGCATCCTGTTTTGACAGGTTTTTTTTTTTTCCAATTTTGGCGAGGAGAAAAAAAAAAAAAAGTTGAGTGAAGTTTCATAGACTAGGTTGTTAAAGGGGTGCTCCAGGAATGTAATGAAATCGCAATCACAATTCAAACACAGCATGTCCTAGTCACATGTCAGGAAGAGCGAAGAAATCGAGAGAAGAGAATAGAAAGAAAAAAGAAATCTTCTTGGCTGACTGAATACAAAGGATATTCGTATGCAGTCTCAGTCATCTGTGCTCAGTCAGCTGAAGAGAAGATTTTCTTCTTCTTCAGTCACAGGCTTCCCCTCAGATCATGTAAGTATGTGTGCGTACGATACAGCTTCTGACAGTTGACACACAGGTCTCAGAAGCAGTGTTTTTTTCAGAGTGCAGCCAGTCCTGACGAGTAGAAAGGGTTGCATTTAAATTATGTGACGGGGCCATTTTATTACGTTCTTGGAGGAGAACCCCTTTAAACAGAAGCTTGCTTACTGGATTAACAAGCATCAAGCTTACTCAGATGTACCGTATTTTTCAGACCATAAGACGCACTTTTCCCCCCCAAATTTGGGAGGAAAATGGGGGGTGCGACTTATGTTCCAAACGCTGCTTACCTGCGGTGGTGGTGGAGCGAGATAGCGGGGCCTCCCTCCTTCAAGAACCCGGTGGTGGTGGTGGCAGCAAAGGAGGTGAGATGCTGCGGGTGTCTGGCTGGGGGCAGACGCGGTTTGGACTTGATACGGGAAGTGTCTGGCTTTGGGCCCTGTGAGCGGCACAGGTTTCCAGTGTGCACGGTCATCTTCCTGAAGCTGTGATCCGCAGGAAAATGGCCACCCGAGCCGGCGCATGCGCTGACTTGAAGCTCAGGCAGCCATTTTCATGTAGATAGCAGCTTCAGGAAGATGGCCGCACACACCGGAAACCTGCGCCGCTCACCTGCCCAAGCCCGCAGCTAGACACTGCCTGCATCCAGTCCATCCCGCACCTTCTCCCAGACAGAAACTCGCAGCATCTCACCTCCTCCTCCTTTGCTGCCGCTGCCACCACCACCGGTCCCCAGGCAGGCCTCAGTGGCGCGCAGCCACGCCAGATCGCCAAGCCCCGGGCCTCAGCCAGGCCACCAGCCATGGACCGGGTCTCAGCCAGGCCCCCAGCCATGGACTGGGCCTCAGCCAGGCCCCTAGCTATGGACCGGGCCCCAGACATGGATCGGGCCCCAGCCAGCCACCGGGCCCCAGCCAGCCACCGGGCCCCAGCCAACTCTTCTGCTGCAGGGCAGTGCAGGGTTGATGGTAATGCTGGGGGTTGTAGTGCAGGAGAGATGGCGCAGCGAAAATAACTGACAAAGGCAGTGGAGTGCAGTCATCCGAGTTTACTCACAGTTCTTTTTAGGTTCCTCAGGTACACTGTACGGGTGTCAGCCTCCCGCGTCGCACTGCGTTTGCCAGACAGGGGTTCAGCACTCTCTCTAGTATATGAGAAGCGCTTAACGGGACCTCATTTTTGTATGTTCCTTTCTTGACCGACTTCCCGCGCTTTGTCTTCTCCCTCCTGCCCTGCGCCTCGCAAACAAAGTCCCGAACGGGTACTCTGAGATCCCGGACCTACTTGGTGCCCTTTTCGGTGGCTTAGATGAGAGTATGGCAACTGCACCTTGGAAGTGCAGAAGCCTCCGGTTTTCTGGCTGAGACGTGGAGTACTCGGCCAGTCCAGGGACCGGTTCCCTTCTTGCGGCCTGATCCCTCTGACACCTGGCAGATTCGGGTGTACGGGTGGCCTCCTGCTCCTTCCATACCCCTGGAATCCCTTTCCTTACTGGAGCCTTACTCCTCTGCTCCCCTCCTGGGCCTTCCTTACTAGACCCCACTGTGGAGCAGAGCTCCTGAAGAGACTCTGCTCCCCTCCTCTTTCTTGCTTCCTCTCCGACTGAACTGAACGCTGTTTCTAAGATGGCTTCCCTTTTTATATCTTCCTAAAGTGCTCCCCTGAACTACGTCCTCCACCCACATCCACTACATGGTTCCCCCTCTCTTTGGTTCCCCCTTCTCCAGCCAGGGACGGGGAAGCAAAACAAGTGCATAAGGCCCTTCCAGCCGGCCTGGAGTAGTGTGGTGTTGAGTGCAGGTGTTGGGGTCCCGGGCAGTACTCCATCCTTACCTGAGAGAAGGAGATACCACACCTCTGGGTGAGGCGCAGTAACTCTGTGGCGACTGAACCCTCAGGGGCGCCACAGAGGGCCCTGCAATCCAGCTCCACCGCAACTCCCCGCTGCTGGAGCACCGGATTCCTGAAGGACCCTGCCTCCTGTGACCTTCGCTCCACTGCCCCCCAGATAAGATACTGTACCTATTCAGACTATAAAACGGACCCCCATCTTATAAAAATATATTTTTTTCTATATTCCACCCCAAAATTTGGGGTGCGTCTTATAGTCCGAAAAATATGGTATATGCCTCATAATAAATTTGGCACATCTTGTGCTGCAGGTGCGCCAACACAAACTCCAACATTTATGAACTGACTCAAATTTCCGCTACAATTTACATCAATCCCTCCCACTAAAACCCACCACACTCTGTTTTATGAAAATTGGTGCGACAGCAGTGTAATTTTTTTTCTCCACAAAACAGCAATCCCAAGTTAAAATATTTTTTCATTTTTTCCTACCTCTGTGACCAGGTCTGGCTTCACTCGCACAGTGCACCTTCTGATTGCTGTCTGAAATGTAAAGCTGATGACACCTTTCACCTTTAATAATGTTTCTTAACATAGGTATTTCCTATCCTGAAAGTCCATAGTGGTCACTTCTTCCTACAAAAAAAAAAAAAAAAAAAAAAATTAAACAAAATAAATTAGGCAGAATTTTGCAGCTTAATATTTACCTGAATAGAGAGATATTTTAAGCCATTCTTTAAAAAAAAAAAATCTTGGACGCCCTTTTAAAAAGTGGATCGAAGCTATAATAAGTTCTGTGTGCAGTATGGCAATATCAAACAGATGACCCTTACCAGATCATCAAGTCCATGGATGTGGAGTGTTATGGTTTCGGCTCTTTTGTTTGCACTTGAAATGAAGAACTGTAGGTTGTTTTGCTTGTTCTTGGTTTCTGGTGTAAGCAAGTGACCTGGCACACCTAATGACACGTGAATCTGATGGGCGAGTACTTTGCTACGATTATTCATGTCACTGAAAAAAAATAGAATTTATCCATATATCACAGGAGAGCTCTGTTGTCTTCTTGTTCTGGAAAAGGTCACTATAAAAAGTACTGATTAAAGGGGTTGTATCATCCTCTTTCTTCAGGAGTGCGCCACCTCTCGGCCTCCTAGCTTCCTAGGGAGCAGTGCTCTTCTGAAGACTGACGGTTCTTTCCAGCGGCATGACTGAGCAGCTCACCCAAAAAACACACTTTCCGCATTGGAAAAGCCGCCATCAGTGCAGCCTAGGAAATCGGCCACTGCAGAAGTGGACAATAACAATAAATAAGTAAATTGCAAAGTTGCCCTGATTTTACAAGCACTTTGCAATATTAACTTGCAAATTTGAGACAACCCCTTTAATAAACATTAAAGAGTTTATTATTATTTGTCTGGCTGTTTTTTTCAGGAAAGTTGTGTCCCAAGGTGCAATTTGTTGTGAAACAAAGAAACTGTGCTTTACTTACTGCTGAGTCGAACCATGGCTCTTATTTTATTATTTGGAGCACTGATATCACGACGACAATGCTGCAGGAAATCAGTGAGGTCAGCGGCTCATGCTGTCTACAAGGACAAAGCCGCTGAGGTCACTGATTGGCTTCAGCACTGCCGACGTGATGACGGCACTGCAGACAATGACAGACACCCGGAGAAGCAGCACTCAGCACTGGATCCTTCGAGGATGCATAATACAGTTCGTTTTTATTACAATAAATTGCGTGTAAGGACAACTTTCCTGAAAATGGAAGACCCCTTTAAATATTACAAAATGGAAAATTGTTCTAGATACACAACACCCGCTTGTCTAGTGCACACACTAGAGCTAATGGTGGACTACATTTAATTCATGACAATTTGTATGAAAAATATGAAGATCATCAAAAGACTGGCTACAGAGAGAGTTGTCCAAACAAGGATACATATGCCAAGGCATACAATGCAGTGAGGACTACCCAAAAACACAGGCCCATGTGCCCAGACATCCAGGGCATTACAGTGACAGCATTTCTGCTGGATGTACACTCACTTTGTACGGACACCACTACTACCAGCTAATACTTCACGACAGCTGTACACAAGCTCAGCCCCAGCATTACACGCAATGAGTTTACCTGTTCTTAATGTTCTCCAGGCTCACCATCATACCTAGCTCACTCCTCGGTCTTTTACAGTGATTAGGATTTTCACACAATTAGTGAATTGCCTGTAAAAGATGTAATACCGTTATATAGAAAATTGGCTTCAAGGGTGAAAGTTATAGTGTTCCCCCAATTATGTTCTATTTTATGTAACTAATGAATGGCCAATTCTTTGTTACCACAAATGAATCCTGAGCAGGCTTTTCAATAGTAAAGGGGGCCTGTCATTCGATTCATGCTGCTCGAACCACGGGCAGGATGAATCAGAGCCTGTCTGTGCGATTGCAGACAGGTAGGTTTGAAAAACCAGGCGGAGACTATTGGGAGAGACCCAGCTAATTTGATGATGTACTCAGCTGGCTTCTTTCCGCCCCACTCCAGATGACTGAGGGAGTCCCTTATCACATCAGACTAATCACATCTCTCTCCTTATGGTTCCTGGACGTCATTTAAAATTATATTTTCTCGGAAACAAGAGAGGGTCAAGAGGAAAACATACTTTGCAGCAATCATGCACAGGGCTGTGGAGTCGGTAAGCCAAACCTCCAACTCCACGACTCCGACTCACTCCCTTATACATGGCTCATGTTTAAGTGATAAATTTACTGTAGCACAGATTCATCTCAGCTAAAAGTCTAGACCCTTTGATCAGGAATAGGACAGACATTTATAGGACATTTCATAACTTTCCCAAATTCTTATGAAAAATATTCCCCACAAACTACATTGAACTACTGTACCCAATTTATTATATGTTTTAGGTGACTCTTCGTCTTCCTTTCCTGGGGCGGTCCTCATGTGAGCCAGTTTCTTTGTAGCGCTTGATGGTTTTTGCAACTGCACTTGGGGACACTTTCAAAGTTTGCCCAATTTTTCACGCTGACTGACCTTCATTTCTTAAAGTAATGATGGCCACTTGTTTTTCTTTACTTAGCTGCTTTTTTCTTGCCATAATACAAATTCTGACAGTCTATTCAGTAGGACTATCAGCTGTGTATCCACCTAACTTCTGCACAACACAACTGATGGTCCCAACCCCATTTATAAGGCAAGAAATCCCACTTATTAAACCTGACAGGGCACGCCTGTGAAGTGAAAACCATTTCCGGTGACTACCTCTTGAAGCTCATCAAGAGAATGCCAAGAGTGTGCAAAGCAGTCATCAAAGCAAAAGGTGGCTGCTTTGAAGAACCTAGAATATAAGACATATTTTCAGTTGTTTCACACTTTTTTGTTAAGTATATAATTCCACATGTGTTAACTCATAGTTTTGATGCCTTCAGTGTGAATGTACAATTTTCATAGTCATGAAAATACAGAAAAATCTTTAAATGAGAAGGTGTGTCCAAACTTTTGGTCTGTACTGTATATGGAGATGCTATCTGCTGTTATTACTCCATGGTGATGGTTCCTCTGTTTCTATATATATTTAAAATCAATGATTTTATTATGTGTAATGTTGGATCTATTTTGGGGGTCGCTATGTGGGGAGGGTCATTTTTTAGCTTCACATATTATCTGCACTTACCCCTGTTGTGTGCCTAATTGATTATCTGTAATAAATTTGTTATAACTTTGTCTTTTTTCCCTGTGCTCTCTATGTCTATTTGACGATGGAGCCTATATTGTCCATAATATGGTAGTATTGAGTATAACATTATATGTAATGGTGATTTAAAATATACATTAGAATTGTGGTGTACATACTACTTTTTCCATGAATTGTGCTATTTTACATTGTTAATGTGGTAAATGACTATTCTAGCTGCAAAAGTCTTGTTTTTATTGCAATATCTACATAGGTGAATAGAGGCCCATTTCTAACAACCACCACTCCAGTGTTTTAATGGTACATTGTGTTTGCTAACTGTGTAAGAAGGCTAATGGATGTTTAGAAAACCCTAGAAAACCCTTGCACAAGTATGTTAGCCCAGCTGAAAATGGTTTGGCTGATTTGAGAAGCTATAAAGTTGACCTTCCATTGAGCTAGTTGAGAATCTGGAGCATTACATTTGTTTGTTCTATGAAACTCTCAAAATGGCCAGAAAAAGAGAACTTTCATGTGAAACTCGACAGTCTATTCTTGTTCTTAGAAATGAAGGCTATTCCATGTGAGAAATTGCCAAGAAACTGAAGATTTCCTACAATGGTGTGTACTACTCCCTTCAGAGGAGAGAACAAACAGGCTCTAACCAGAGTAGAAAGAGAAGTGGGAGGCCCCGCTGCACAACTGAGCAACAAGACAAGTACATTAGAGTCTCTAGTTTGAGAAATTGACGCCTCAAAGCTCCTCAAATGGCAGCTTCATTAAATAGTACACGCAAAACGCCAGTGTCAACGTCTACAGCGAAGAGGAGACTCCGGGATGCTGGCCTTCAGGGCAAAGTGGCAAAGAAAAATCCATATTTGAGACTGGCTAATAAAAGGAAAAGATTAATATGGGCAAAAGAACACAGACATTGGACAGAAGAAGATTGTAAAAAAGTTTTATGGACAGACGAATCAAAGTTTGAGGTGTTTGGATCACACAGAAGAACATTTGTGAGATGCAGAACAACTGAAAAGATGCTGGAAGAGTGCCTGACGCCATCTGTCAAGCATGGTGGAGGTAATCTGATGGTCTGGAGTTGCTTTGGTGCTGGTAAAGTGGGAGATTTGGACAAGGTAAATGGGATTTTGAGTAAGGAAGGTTATCACTCCATTTTGCAACGCCATGCCATACCCTGTGGACAGCGCTTGATTGGAGCCAATTTCATCCTACAACAGGACAATGACCCAAAGCACACCTGCAAATTATGCATGAACTATTTAGGGAAGAAGCAGGCAGCTGGTATTCTATCTGTAATGGAGTGGCCAGCGCAGTCACCAGATCTCAAACCCATTTATCTGTTGTGGGAGCAGCTTGACCGTATGGTACGCAAAAAGTGCCCATCAAGCCAATCCAACTTGTGGGAGGGGCTTCAGGAAGCATGGGGGGAAATTTCTCAAGATTACCTCAGCAAATTAACAGCTAGAATGCCAAAGGTCTGCAATGCTGTAATTGCGGCAAAAGGGAGCATTCTTTGACAAAAGCAAAGTTTGAAGGAGAAAATTATTCTTTCAAATAAAAATCATTATTTCTAACCTTGTCAATGTCTGGACTATATTTTCTATTCATTTGGCAACTCATTTGATAAATAAAAGTATGATTTTTCATGGAAAACACAAAATTGTCTGGGTGACCGCAAACTTTTGAACGGTAGTGTACACACACACACACACAGACACACACACAGACACAGACACAGCCCCTCTGCAGAATATAAACCAGAATGTAAACCTATATTTCTCTGCGGTATCTGTGCATCATGAATCATTGTATGTATTAAAGGGGCCCACTGAGACTCAAAAACCTGGAGCCGGCCCTGTGTGTGTATGTATTTTACACAGGAGCAGTGTGTGTGTATATATTTTGCAGAGGGGCTGTGTGTGTGTGTGTGTGTGTGTGTGTGTGTGTGTATTTTGCAAGTCTCCTGTAATGTCCACACCTGCCCCAGGTTAAATCTCTGACTGACGCAGCGCTCTGACTGGCGCAGCGCTCTGACTGATGCAGCCCCCTGACTGATGCAGCGCTCTGACTTACACAGCGCTCTGACTGATGCAGCCCCCTGACTGATGCAGCCCCCTGACTGACACAGCCCCCTGACTGATGCAGCGCTCTGACTGATGCAGCGCTCTGACTGACGCAGCGCTCTGACTGATGCAGCGCTCTGACTGACACATCGCTGTGACTGACGCAGCCCCCTGACTGATGCAGCGCTCTGACTTACACAGCGCTCTGACTGACCCAGCCCCCTGACTGATGCAGCCCCCTGACTGACACAGCCCCCTGACTGACACAGCCCCCTGACTGATGCAGCGCTCTGACTGATGCAGCGCTCTGACTGACGCAGCGCTCTGACTGATGCAGCGCTCTGACTGACGCATCGCTGTGACTGACGCAGCCCCCTGACTGACGCAGCCTCCTGACTGACACAGCCCCCTGACTGATGCAGCGCTCTGACTGATGCAGCGCTCTGACTGACGCAGCGCTCTGACTGATGCAGCGCTCTGACTGACGCAGCGCTCTGACTGGCGCAGCGCTCTGACTGACGCAGTGCTCTGACTGGGGCAACGCTCTGACTGACGTATCGCTGTGACTGACGCAGCCCCCTGACTGACGCAGCACTCTGACTGACACAGCGCTCTGACTGGCGCAGCCCCCTGACTGATGCAGCACTCTGACTGATGCAGCCCCCTGACTGACACAGCGCTCTGACTGACACAGCCCCCTGACTGATGCAGCGCTCTGACTGACGCAGCGCTCTGACTGATGCAGCGCTCTGAATGACGCAGCGCTCTGACTGACGCAGCGCTCTGACTGGTGCAGCGCTCTGACTGACGCAGTGCTCTGACTGGGGCAACGCTCTGACTCACGTATCGCTGTGACTGACGCAGCGCTCTGACTGACGCAGCCCCCTGACTGACGCAGCGCTCTGACTGGCGCAGCGCTCTGACTGACGCAGCGCTCTGACTGACGCAGCCCCGTGACTAATGCAGCGCTCTGACTGATGCAGCCCCCTGACTGATGCAGCGCTCTGACTGACGCAGCGCTCTGACTGACGCATCGCTGTGACTGGCGCAGCGCTCTGACTGATGCAGCGCTCTGACTGGTGCAGCGCTCTGACTGACGCAGCCCCCTGACTGACGCAGCGCTCTGACTGACGCAGCGCTCTGACTGACGCATCGCTGTGACTGGCGCAGCGCTCTGACTGACGCAGCGCTCTGACTGACGCAGCGCTCTGACTGACGCATCGCTGTGACTGGCGCAGCGCTCTGACTTTTATATGTATGTGCACAGCGCTGACCCACTACCCGCGTCACATGACTATGGGAGACATACAGGGGCCAGGTGGTAGACTTTTGGCTGGTGTAGAAATTAAAGTTTTGCCCTTTTTCCATCACAGGTGAGAAAGGCTGCAGAGTCCGGCTCCACAGTCAGGAGCCATCATAGGAGCACACAGGATGCAAAGTATGCTGGCCCTGTGACGCAGGAACACTTCCATGGAGCCAGAGGCTGGAGCTCGTAGAGACCGCGGCGGTGAGCCCTCCAGCACCCGGCCACCCCCCATGTATACACGGCCACTTACACCTCACCGGCCACTCAGCTCTCCTGGACGCAGCACGTACACCGGGGTCACACAACAACCTCTCCAGCCTCAAGCACACGGCGACCGTTACCTAACCCCGCCCACAGCGACACCTGCAGCTGATTGGCTCTGGAATCTGTCACATGTCTTCACACAGCTGGACGTAATCTCACAGCGCTGGGTTTGAATGAGTCTCGTCCGTTCTCCTCGTCCTGTCCCGGAGCTGCGCGGAGACACCGAGAGCTGACACTACCCCCGGGCGGACACGGTGAGTGACGTCCTGTGCTCCGTACATACCGGGGCCTGTTTCCGGCCTAAAGTGGCTGATCACAGAGAACAATAGCTTGAACGTAAAGTGACTGATACCAGAGAGCACCAGCAGGCATAGATTGCTGCAGCCAGGTCAGTGAGCTTTCATTGTTGTTTTCCAGGAGGAAGGAATCCTGTGTCCGCCATCACCTCTGCAGCTGGAGCTGATCCACCAGCTGTCGGAATACCTGGGAGTGCCCACTGAGCAGGTGAGTGGTGATCGGGCCTGGGACTGGCGCACATGTATAGGGGCTCCAGCCTTATGTTGTACTTTATATATGGTACCAGTGATTGCTCACTGACACCCCCATGTTCCTTCATATCGCTACCCGTAGCGACCACGCACCAATGGCAGAAAAGGAGAAGTGACCTCTCCAGCAGGACAGGGGGGGCATGGGGGATTCATAGCTGAGTATACTCAGGACATACAGTACAGACCAAAAGTTTGGACACACCTTCTCATTTAAAGATTTTTCTGTATTTTCTTGACTATGAAAATTGTACATTTACACTGAAGGCATCAAAACTATGAATTAACACATGTGGAATTATATACTTAACAAAAAAGTGTGAAACAACTGAAAATATGTCTTATATTCTAGGTTCTTTAAAGTAGCCACCTTTTGCTTTGATGACTGCTTTGTACACTCTTGGCATTCTCTTGATGAGCTTCAAGAGGTAGTCACCGGAAATGATCTTCCAACAATCTTGAAAGAGTTCCCAGAGATGCTTAGAACTTGTTAGCCCTTTTGCCTTCATTCTGTGGTCCAGCTCACCCCAAACCATCTCGATTGGGTTCAGGTCTGGTGACTGTGGAGGCCAGGTCATCTGGCGTAGCACCCCATCACTCTCCCTCTTGGTCAAATAGCCCTTACACAGCCTGGAGGTGTGTTTGGGGTCATTGTCCTGTTGAAAAATAAATGATGGTCCAACTAAACGCAAACCGGATTGAATAGCATGCCGCTGCAAGATGCTGTGGTAGCCATGCTGGTTCAGTATGCCTTCAATTTTGAATAAATTCCCAACAGTGTCAAAAGCAAAACATCCCCACACCATCACACCTCCTCCTCCATGCTTCACGGTGGGAACCAGGCATGTAGAGTACAACCATTCACCTTTTCTGCGTCGCACAAAGACACAGTGGTTGGTACCAAAGATCTCAAATTTGGACTCATCAGACCAAAGCACAGATTTCCACTGGTCTAATGTCCATTGCTTGTGTTCTTTAGCCCAAACAAGTCTCTTCTGCTTGTTGCCTGTCCTTAGCAGTGGTTTCCTAGCAGCTATATTCCGATGAAGGCCTGATGCACAAAGTCTACTCTTAACAGTTGTTGAAGAGATGTGTCTGCTGCTAGAACTATGTGTGGCATTGACCTAGTCTCTAATTTGAGCTGCTGTTAACCTGCGATTTCTGAGGCTGGTGACTCGGATAAACTTATCCTCAGAAGCAGAGGTGACTCTTGGTCTTCCTTTCCTGGGGCGGTCATCGTGTGAGCCAGTTTCTTTGTAGCGCTTGATAGTTTTTGCAACTGCACTTGGGGACACTTTCAATGTTTTCCCAATTTTTCACACTGACTGACCTTCATTTCTTAAACTAATGATGGCCACTGGTTTTTCTTTACTTAGAATTTGTATTATGGCAAGAAAAAAGCAGCTAACAGTCTATTCAGTAGGACTATCAGCTGTGTATCCACCAGACTTCTGCACAACACAACTGATGGTCCCAACCCCATTTATAAGGCAAGAAATCCCAGTTATTAAACCTGACAGGGCACACCTGTGAAGTGAAAATCATTTCTGGTGACTACCTCTTGAAGCTCATCAAGAGAATGCCAAGAGTGTGTGACGCGCTCCCTGGGCCGTGGGGCACCCAGTGCCGGGCCGGTAGATGCTGGGGGATGTCACAGTGGCGGTGACCCGGTCCGTGACCCGGGGCGGTCAATAAAAGGGGTTATTGATAGGGGATTTATAGTGACTCTATAAAGTTTGTGACGCCACCTGTGGTACGCAGCTAAAGGGAGCCACCGCTGTGCAGCAGGTCCTCTAGAGCTGATGTTACTGAAGCAGGGATGGTGTGGCTCTCCACAGGTAGAGCTTAGCTCCAGGGCAGTGTAGATGTTGTTGTAGGTGATGCTGGGCGTTGTAGTGCAGGGGTTGATGGTGCAGTAATAAACACAGAGGTAGTGTAGTGCAGTCCTCAGGGTCTTTACTCTCGGTTGTTGCAGTTCAGGTTACAGGTACCAGTGTAACTTCCCTCGACGTGCTGCGCTTACTCAGGGAGGGGTTCAGACCACCCCCAGGTAACTTCAGAGTACTTAACAGAACCCCCTTCTGTATGTTCTCTCTCTCTCTGGCCTTCTCCCTGCACCTCACACCTAGTGCCCCCAATCCGGAACCAGCGGGCCTTGGCGGGTGACATCTGTTCCATTCCCTGGGTCCTATATGGCTACCTTCTCGGTGAGACTGGTGTGGACTTGTGGCTACAGGACATAAAATACTGTAGCCTCCAGTTTCTAGTTAGGCATAGAGTCCTCTGCTAGTTGAGGGATCGGTTCCCTTTGTACGGCCTGACCCCTCCACCGCCTGATAGATTCGGGCGTACGGGTGGCCTCCAGCACTGCCCGTACCCCTGGCGTCCTTTCCTTATTCCTGGAGCCTTTCTCCTGCTCCTCTCTCCTTTCCTTTCAGTCCTGGGCCTCTCACCAGGCCCTCCTCCTGAGCAGAGCTCCTACAGAGCCTCTGCTCCTTCAACTTCTCCTCCTCTGACTGAACCTCACTTCACAAGATGGCTCCTGTTCTTATATCATCTCTCCAGTGCTCCCCTGAACTGCTTCCTCCACCCACACCCACTACATGGTTCCACCTTACTGTGGCCCCCCCCCCACTCCAGCCTGGGACCAGGGACTGTGCTCTCCAGTAGGAGCAATCTCGCCCTGCCCTCTGTACTGGAGTAGTGTAATGTTGGATGCAGGTGTTAGGGTCCCGAGCCGTACTTCTTCCTTACCTGAGAGTGAGACACCACACCTCTGGGTGAGATGCAGCACCTCTGTGGCGACCGAACCCTCAGGGGCGCCACATACCCCCCTGGTAAAACACAGCACGTCCGCGGGCTGGAACAGAGTAAAAAACAGGGTATTTTTAAAGACATGCAAAATTTTGGAATGCATTTGTGGCGCCCCTGAGGGTTCGGTCGCCACAGAGGTACTGCACCTCACCCAGAGGTGTGGTGTCTCCCTTTCTATCAGGTAAGGAGGGAGTATTGCACGGAACCCCAACACCTACATCCAACACTACACTACCCCAGGCCAGCAGGAGGGGCAAGACGCAATGTAGTTTTCTGCTGAGCCCTGACCCTGGCTGGGGTGGGGGGAACCCAAAGTTAGGGCGAACCAGTAGTGGGTGTGGGTGGAGGAGGTAGTTCATGGGAGCACTTATACAGTAGATATATAAAAGGTAGACATTTTAGCATTGGGGAGTTGAAGAACAGTGTGTGGTTGAGTAGGAACAGTCCGGGAGCAGAGTCTCTTTAGGAGCTCTGCTCCACCACAAAGGGCCTAGGACTGAGGCCCAGGAGGGGAGCAGGGAGTAAGCTCCGTTCTATAGAAGGGATCCTAGGGGGTACGGCGAATGCAGGCGGCACCCGTACACCCCGAACCTGCCAAGCGTCAGGAGGATCTAGGTCGCAAGAAGGGGACCGGCCCCTGGCCCAGTCGTGCAGCTTCAAGCCTCGGCTGGAAAAACCGGAGGCTTCTGGCTTCTATAGCCACAAGCCAAACCCTCACTTCAATCCAAAGTAAGGTCAAGCAGGTCTGTGCAACTCCGACGGACAGGGGGGACCTCGCAGCACCCGAACAGGATTCACAGTGGCAAGCGCATGGCAGGAGGGAGAAAGACCCAACGCGAAGTCAGTCTAGAAAGGTACATAAGAAAGTGGGGTTCTGCCAGGTACACCCAAGCTGCCTGAGGAAGGACTGAACCCCTGCCCGGTGAACGCAGAGCGACGCGGGAGGCTTGCACCAGTACAGTTCACCTGTGGACTGTCTAAGAACTGTGAGTAAATCTTGGATGACTGCACCAAATTGCCTCCGTCCCTTCCTTTCACCAGCGCCGTTTCCCTCCCTGCACTACAACGCCCAGCGCACCTGCATTTATTCTACACTGCCCTGAGGCCTGCTCCACCTGAGGGGAGCCGTTCCATCTCAAGCTGCCCTAACACCTGCCTCAGAGGACTGTCGCAGCGCTGGTGATCCTCACCAGACACCACAGGTGGCGGCACGACATATCCCCTATAAATATCCCCCTTTTGAGTGACCGCCCTGGGCCACGGACCGGGCCAGCCACCGTGATATCCCCCAAGAGCAGCCATAAGGCCCGGCTGCCGAGTACCCCACGGCCCTGGGGGCGAGTCACATTCACATAGAAGATTATGAATATAACATTTCTTCCCTTTATGGGAGGCACATTTCTTGAACGTTACTGGTTGTCAAAACATTATAAAACACTTTTAATAACATTCTTCAACAAGTTACAGCACGATCTGTTACCGGGTGTCCATTTTCTTTAGTAAGGTGCTATTCAGTGAACATGAGGGACCCGCCCGAAAACCCTCAACGTAGGCCCTGGGCGTGGCTGCAGGGCATAGATGATCCAGGTGTTGGACCACGTCTTCGGCCACGCCAAACGGGTTTTTGTTCGATGGTCTTTTTACATAAAACCAATAGGGGGCACTTTAATAAGTGCAACTATTTACACTGGAAAGTTCTTCGGTTATTCACCGTCCATAACCTGACAGTTTTTGTACCCTTTCCAGGTAACTGGATAAACACACTCACATCTCAAACTTGCAGTGTCTCTGCCATACCCCTACGGGTAACTATATACTGTTCAAGTTCCAGCTACTGTGCTCAGTAGTGGTGTTCCCTCCTGGGAAGCTCTTGTCCACTATAGGCTGGCCCAGCCAGGTCATCAGCGCTGTAGGATGAGGAACTGCTCACTTTCCCCACCCTGTAGACATTCAGGGCATACCAGTTCCTCTCACATCTATGCCTGGTGTAGGTGACGTAATCATCCGGGTACAAGTTCCGATCCGGATGTCCTTCTTTAAGGTGGGACTCCACGTCCCTCTGATTCACGAAAAGGTCCGTCTTGGCCTGTGGATCCCGGATGAAACCCCATCCTCCATGCTGGTTGAACTTCACTACGGTCCCTTCGGCACGGGGACCTTATGCTGACTTCCTGTCCTTGCGGGCCCTGGCCTTCTCCTCCATGTTCCGGGCCTCCAGTCTCTCCTAACGCACCCGCCGGATGTGGCACTCCTTCTCGAGCTGCTCCACTTCCCTCTTGCAGTCCTCTCTTCTGCGGGCAGCCTCTGCTTTTGTTTCTCGGGGAAACCCCATGAGGTCTTCCCCAGGGTTATCCCAGTCAAATTGATCCTCCTCACTTCGGGAGACGGCGGGGGGTGGGGGAGCTGGTAATAGTGGGAGCCGCTGGTCTTCCACCTCTGCGGTCCAATCCCAGGGTCGGCGTCCGTACACCCACTCGGGTGTCTGGGTAAGCGGTTCCCGTAAGGGGCCCAGGAGCGGGCCGGTGTTGCTGGTGCCCAGAGGTGACGGTCCCGAGCCCCAGAGGACGTCTAGGGCGTGCGCGCCCGGGGACAGATGACCTGGAAGGAGGGCCCGGAACGGGTCCGCGTCTTCCGCGCCCGGGGGCGGAGGGCCTTGCTGGGGTGTCAGGAGCGGATCTGCATCAGTAGCGCCCGGGGTCGACGGTTCCACCAGAGGGCCAGGAGCAGGTCAGCGCCTCTAGCGCCCGGGACAGGGAGGCTCCTCTTACCTGCTCCCGCGGCCGCTCTTGCGCTGCACTCTGCCTCCTGGTGCTGGTCCGGATCCGCCAAGGCTGGGGCGCTGCCTGTGCTTTGCAGCGCTGGCTGCTGCCGGTTCGCCATCCTCTCTACTATCTCCTTTTTCCAGCTGGCGATGGCATCTTGCTGGGCCCTCTCCATTCTCCCGGTCAGGTCCTCCATCCCGGCATAGAGGAACTCCGAATCCTCCCGGCAAACTACCTCCTCCAGGGTGAGGGGTGCCTCAGGTCGTAGCAGGCCGCTGGCAGGGACTCCTGGTGCACTTCCCTTCATGTTGCCTGCCAGGTGCGGTCTGTCTAGACTGGTCAAGACCACACCCTGTCTCCCAGTTTTCTTCTCTCCTCTCCCCTTTCTGGGGCGGTCCCATGGCTGCTTGCTGTCGGCCACACCCGGAGGTAGCCTCTCCATATATGGCTACCTTCTCGGTGAGACTGGTATGGACTTGTGGCTACAGGACATAAAATACTGTAGCCTCCGGGTTCTAGTTAGGCATAGAGTCCTCCGCTAGTTGAGGGATCGGTTCCCTTTGTATGGCCTGACCCCTCCACCGCCTGATAGATTCGGGCGTACGGGTGGTCTCCAGCACTGCCGTACCCCTGGGGTCTTTTCCTTATTCCTGGAGCCTCTCTCCTGCACCTCTCTCCTCTCCTTTCCTTTCAGTCCTGGGCCTCTCCCCAGGCCCTCCTTCTGAGCAGAGCTCCTACAGAGCCTCTGCTCCTTCCACTTCTCCTCCTCTGACTGAACCTCGCTTCACAAGATGGCTCCTGTACTTATATCATCTCTCCAGTGCTCCCCTGAACTGCTTCCTCCACCCACACCCACTACATGGTTCCCCCTTACTGTGGTCCCCCCCCACTCCAGCCAGGAACCAGGGACTGTGCTCTTGTGTCACCCTGGCCTGGATGCCACAAAATCTAATAAAGCTGTGTCTTTAGAGCAAGGGGGAGGTTCTCTAGTCAAGGGAACATTAGCATGCAATACCTCCTGTCTCAGGCCAGTAGGGGGAGCCGGCTGCCCCTATAAAAGCTGGAACTGGGGGCAGGGTTAGGGAGAACTGGACGACCTGTCTCAGGACTGAGAAGCATCCCAGAGCAGAGAGGGACAGTTGTATTGCACCCTAAGAGGAAGTGTGGCGGTAGGAGAGCCACAAGCCAGAGACAAGAGGCGAAGTGAGCCTGTCTTGGCAGATAAAGAACTCAATTTACCAGACTTTGGTGTCTGAGGCTGTGAGGATTCCACATTCTCCAGCAGATAACCAGTCCGCAGGGGACTGTAGGTTCCTTGGCCTAAGACGCCTGAATGCCCTGCCACAACAGAAGGGACCAGAAAAGCCGTACCAGGCCGGGAACAGAAAGGAACCCACGTCGCAGGCGATACAGGCGAGAATACACGGAAAGCTCGGAAACGTGGGCTGTTACCCTATAAGGAGGAGATAGCCAGAAGGAGCACAGAAAGCACGGTAGGCCTACACCCTCACCCTGACCAGGGCCAATTTCCCAATTGCTCTCAGACATCCAGGTCCCCTCCTAGCCGGGACTGTTTATGGGTCAGTTTACCTGTTCTAGTAAAGACCCTGGACTGCAACCTGTTGTCTGTGTGCTCCTTCGCACCTCCAGCACTACCGGTACTGGGACTCTCACCACCATCACTCCCACCATCCATTATACTGCCTGGGGCCGCACTCTTCCCGTGGGGAGTCACACTACCCCAGCTGCACACCTCATCAGCCCCAGCGGTCTGCATGCAGCGGCGGTTCCTAATAACGGCAATCCACAGGTGGCGTAGTCGGACATTATCAATAGTGCATAGCAGACTATCACTGGCCTGACCACCCTGAGCCACGGAACCGGGTAGCCACTACTACCCCCATCGTTCCCCTGTTGCCCGGATCCGAGTGCCCCACGGCCCAGGGGGCGAGTCAGCTTTGGCGTAGTCGGCAGGATTGCAACCAACCCACCACAAACGGGTATTGCGTGCCTAGAAAAGACTTTGCACTTACCTGAGTGAAGTTTCCCGCCATCCGGAACCGTTTCCCACCATTTCCACACCGTCTCCCGGCATCTTCCATCGGTTCCCGCCATCTTCAGCCGTTTTCCCGCCATCGGACGCCATCTTCAGGACGCCGCGCGGGAAGAAGAGGGGCGTGGACGTCCAAACCGCGCGAGACCTGAAGCTCCGCCCCACGCACTGACGCTGCGCAAGGTCCTGGAAGGGAGAGAGAGCGACGCTGACGTCACCAGGACGCGACGCAAAGTCCTCGTCCGGAGCAGCACCAGCGGAGCCGCGGCCTACAGAAGAGGATCGTCGGAAGGTAGGCCACGCTTGACTAGGGGGGAGGAAGATGTCGGACACGGAGGCGCCCACTACCACCAGCGCAGCTGCAGCAGCGGTGATGCCATTTTCCCTGCCCTACATTCCTGGAGCGGCCTGGCTGCCTAAGTATTCAGGGGAGCCCCATGCCCTAACTGACTTTAAGGAAAGGCTGTACAGTTTGTTCCAAGTTTACCCCCTGACAGAGGAACAGAAGGTCAGCATACTAACAGGGCAGTTAAATGGCGCAGCCCAAAGGGAGGTAAAATCATGACCCACTGAGGAGAAAAGGACCGTGAAGGGTATTCTGGCCCGGCTGCGGGGTACCTTTGACACACGTACCTCTGCTGAAATTAAAATGAGGTTCTATGGATGTAAGCAGCGGGCACAGGACAGCATCAGAGACTATGCCCTAAATCTGCAGGAAGCCTTGAGGGCTATCCAACAAACTGACCCTGGCAGTGTGCAGGAAACGGATAAGCTACTAACAGAACAATTCATAGAAGGTCTGCTGTCTAGCGCCCACAGGGCCCAACTGCGCCTCATGTTCTTTCAGAACCCTGATCTGACCTTTGCCCAATTTAAGGACAGGGCCATAAGGGTGCTCCGTGAACCTGCAACCAGTGGCGCTATAAACCCCCGGCGCCCTGCTCTCACCTACCACCAGGAGGCGGCGCCGTCCTCTGTGGACTCCGTGGGGGCTGAAGCACAGGCCCTGAGCCAAGCCCCGTCGAAGGATCTACACCACCAAGTCCAGGAGCTGACCAGGAGCGTTGCTGCATTGACCAGGACCGTCCAGGCATTACAAGTGGACCCGTCAAGACCCATTGAGTTGGCTTCAAGTCCGGAGGATGTCCCGTGGTGTCGACAGAGGAGGATCCCGTCGTTCCGAGGGAGGCCCACAGACCGCTACGCGGAGGATGGACAGCCCATTTGCCGTCGATGCAACCAGCCCGGACACATTTCCAGGTACTGTAATTTAAACGGGTCCAACCTGGGGCAGAGGGCCGACCCCCAGGCATAAGATCACCAGGCCCTTATAATTGGCGTGATAAGTACTTTGGGGGGCGCCCGGTTTTACCCGTGGTGCTGGACGGTATCCCTATGAGCGCCTTGCTGGATACTGGGTCGCAAGTAACCACTATCCCTTATGTACTTTTTAAGCAGTATTGGACTGATGCTGATATCACACGGTATCCAGACAGTAACTTGAGCATCATCGCCAGTAATGGCTTACCCGTGCCGCAGATGGGGTTCAAGGAGATGACCATTAAAATTGGTAAAGTTGAACTACCAGCACAGGGAGTGATTATTGTGGACATTGACCGTCGTGAAAGTCACCCTAAAATAACTGTGGGTACTAACGTGATTGAAAATTGTCTTTCAGAGGTAATTGTAATTCTACAACAGGTGGCGGTGAATGCTAGTTCCAGCCAACAGAGAGTCCTCAACAAGGAGATAAAAGCCCTGATGAGACGGCAGCAGGTAGAACTATCTGGTGGTGAGATCGGTAGCGTAAGAATGAGTGACCCATTCCCAATTTCCATGCCTCCCAAAAGTGAAATGATGATCTGGTGTCGGACTGCAATCGGGTTGAGAGGTAGAGACTACCAAGCCATGGTAGAACCCGTGTACTCGGACAGCAGGCCCACCATTTTGACAGCCCGGGGGGTGGTTGATGTCCGTCATGGGAGGGTGCCCGTCCGCATCCTCAACATTGGGGAGAGGGAAGTACACTTACCCAGGTACGCTACACTCGCCAAACTGTTTGTTGTGGAACACAAAGCTATCAGGGCCGTGGAACCCTTGCCTCCATCTCCACAGGCGGAGGGTAATGGCTCCCAGAAACAAAAGGAGGACTGGTGCCAGAAACTCCATGTGGATGCTGACTCCACTCCCCTGCACCAAAAACAAGGAGTCTACCGGGTGATACAGGAGTACGAGAGAGTCTTTAGTAAGCACCTGCTAGATTTCGGCAGAGTAAAAGGGATAGAACACCACATCCCCACAGGGAGCCACCCACCAATAAAAGAGAGACACAGGCCTGTACCCTCTGCACATTATCAGAATGCCAAGGGTATGCTAAGAGAAATGAAAGAAACTGGGGTCATTAGAGATAGCTGTAGCCCCTGGGCAGCCCCCTTGGTTCTAGTGAAAAAGAAAGACGGCACCATGAGAATGTGCGTAGACTATAGACAAATCAACCGTATCACCCATAAAGACACATACCCGCTGCCTAGAATAGAGGAGTCTTTAGCCGCACTAAAATCAGCTAACTTCTTTTCTACTTTGGACCTTACTAGCGGGTACTGGCAGGTTCCTGTGGCAGAGGCTGACAAGGAGAAGACCGCCTTCACCACCCCGATGGGACTGAGCGAATTCAACTGTATGCCTTTCGGGCTCTGCAACGCACCAGGGACCTTCCAGCGGCTGATGGAATGCTGTCTAGGGCACCGAAACTTCAAGACGGTCCTCCTTTACCTGGACGATGTGATCGTCTATTCGAAGACCTACGAGGGCCATCTAAAGCACCTGGCCGAGGTGTTCGAAGCCCTGGCAGGCTATGGCCTGAAGGTGAAACCATCGACGTGTCACCTGTTGAAACCGAAGGTCCAGTACCTAGGGCACGTGGTAAGTGCGGAAGGAGTAGCCCCCGACCCTGACAAGGTCACGGCAATCAAGAGCTGGCCAAGCCCCTCGAATATCAAAGAGGTGAGACAGTTTCTCGGGTTGGTAGGCTACTACCGAAGGTTCATCCCCGGGTTCACTAAGATGGCAGCTCCTATGCAGGACCTCCTGATTGGACAGTCTAAGTCCAGAAGTCAAAAGCCACCCTTCAAGTGGGATAAACCAGAAGAGGAGTCCTTCCTCCAGATAAAGATTGCCCTCACAGGGGATGAGATCCTGGCTTACCCTGATTATGGCCAGCCTTTCATTCTCCACACAGACGCCAGTAATGTGGGACTGGGAGCCGTACTGTCCCAAAACCAACAGGGCAGAGAAAGGGTGATCGCGTACGCCAGCCGGAAGCTGAGGCCCACCGAGAGGAACCCGGAGAATTACAGCTCCTTCAAGCTAGAATTCTTGCCCGTGGTGTGGGCCGTGACGGAACGCTTCAAGCATTACCTGGCCTCTGCAAAGTTCACCGTGTACACGGACAACAACCCGTTAACACACCTGGACAATGCAAGACTGGGTGCCCTAGAACAGCGGTGGATGGCCCGTCTCTCCAATTACGACTTCGTGATCAAGTATCGGGCAGGCAAAACCAATGCCAACGCTGATGCCCTATCGAGAATGCCTCACTTACCTGAAGGTGACGAAGACCCAGAAGAGCTGGAGGAGGTAGAACTCCCCGCGTTTCACCGGTATGGAGCCGCTCAATACTCCCACCGCGTGAAGGAGGAGGATCTAACAACCATGATGATCAATCCCCTACCTCACCACATCTGGGCCGAGACCCAAGATAGTGACCCTGCCATCCGCCTGGTGAAAGATCTGCTGACCCAGGAAGATGCCCGCATAGATCCGGATGCTCCAGAGGAAGCCAAGCAGCTATGGAAAGAGAAGAGCAAGCTGTTCCTCTATGAAGGCAAGCTGTGCAGAAGGATTGTCAACCACCGGACGCACTAGCTGACCTGGCAAGTCGTGGTCCCAAGGCGGGTTGCAGCTATGGTCCTGGGGGCTTACCATGACAGAGCGGGGCACTTCGGTTGGAAGAAACTGGAGTTCCTGCTAAGAGGATGGTTCTTTTGGGTCGGCATGAGAGGGGCTGTAGAGAAGTGGTGCAGAGACTGTGGCCCTTGTCACCTAAGGAGGAAGGACCGTGCCAGCCAGAAGACACCCTTGAGGCCCATCATCACCACGCAGCCTCTTGAGCTGGTAGCTCTGGACCACGTCAAATTGGCTCCAAGCCGGTCAGGATACATCTATGCCCTGACAATCGTGGACCACTATTCCCGTTTTCTAGTGGTAGTCCCGGTGAAAGACTTGACAGCCCAAATGGCGGCCAGAGCCTTCCAGCAATACTTCTGCCGTCCACACGGGTATCCGGAACAGGTCCTGACAGACCAGGGTCCAGCGTTCGAAGCTGAAATCTTCCAGGAGTTCTGCAACCTCTATGGCTGTAAGAAGATTCGTACAACGCCTTACCACCCACAAACCAACGGGATGTGTGAGAAAATGAACAATATAGTCATTGATCTCCTGAAGACGTTGCCCCTGGAGGAACGCAGCCTGTGGCCAGAAAAACTGCCGGACCTGATAGACTTATACAATCATATCCCGGTGAATGCTACCAACTGCACCCCGGCTTACCTGATGCGAGCCAGACCAGGTAAGCTGCCCGTAGACCTGGAGATGGGAGTCCTGACGCCTGAGGACACCTCCCCGGATGCGGACTGGGATACGGAAAGGCAACTGCAGTACAAGAAGGTACAGGAGAGTGTGGAGAGGAGCCTGGCCCAGGTGAGAGAACGGCAAGAAAGACTCTTCAACCAACACGCCCCTGCTGGTCCCCTAGAACCTGGTGAGCAGGTCCTGAAGCGGAAGAGAAGGCTACATAAGTTGGACGACCAGTGGGAAAGGGAACCCTACACCGTACTGCAGTCTGATCACGACAACCCGAAGGTGTGCGTGATCACCAAGGACGGAGGTGAAACCACTAGCACCGTCTCCAGAGACCACCTCAAAAGATGCCCCGAGCAACTCCGTAGTGCAGAAGAGGATCAGAGTGACCTTGAACCCGCAGAGGACAAGGAAGAAATGATCAGCACCGTTCTCGGAGAGTTCCCTCAGTCCTGGACTCGCATAAATGATGCCATAGTGGTACCCGTCCTGCATTTCCTGCAACCGGCACAGCAACAACCAACACCAGAGCCGGAAGGTGAAGAGGAGCAAGCGGTTCCAGAGGCAGAAGAGCCTGTACTAGCAGCCCAGGAGAGTCAACCCTCTGCTGACATTGAGCCTGCCATGCCTGCGGTAAGCCAAAGGGCCCGCAGACAGCTGCCTGCCCTACCTGTACACCCAGCTGGTAGCTGTACCCCTAACGCTAGTGGGGAAAGTCAGGTCAGTCCACCACCAGACAGTGGGTTAAGGAGGTCAACCAGGAGCACAAAGGGGCAGATACCCGCTCGCTGGAGAAAACTGTAAATAACCTTGCTGCCAAATGTTGAAATGTTTGCCAAGTTACCTGCATGATTGTTAATAGTGTATTTCAGTTTCTTGCAGTTACCGTACGGACTCAAAGGTTATGGACTTTTTTATAACCGGGACCATGTATGGACTGCGTTCGGAGCCTAACCCAGGAATGAACTAAGACTGTAAAGGATTTGGGGTAGGACAGACCCCCCCATCTGGTTAAGGCTCCCCGTTGTGCTGGTGATATGGACACCCGGTCACAGACCACACTGTGACCTTAAGAACTCAATCTGTGCGTCGTTTGTCTATTAATGTTTTATAGTCATGTATATTATCTTTGTTTATTGTTTAGTCCCGGAGTACTAAATTTTACTAGGGGGGAATGTGTCACCCTGGCCTGGATGCCACAAAATCTAATAAAGCTGTGTCTGAGAGCAAGGGGGAGGTTCTCTAGTCAGTGGAACATTAGCATGCAATACCTCCTGTCTCAGGCCAGTAGGGGGAGCCGGCTGCCCCTATAAAAGCTGGAACTGGGGGCAGGGTTAGGGAGAACTGGACGACCTGTCTCAGGACGGTGAAGCGTCCCAGAGCAGAGAGGGACAGTTGTATTGCACCCTAAGAGGAAGTGTGGCGGTAGGAGAGCCACAAGCCAGAGACAAGAGGCGAAGTGAGCCTGTCTTGGCAGATAAAGAACTCAATTTACCAGACTTTGGTGTCTGAGGCTGTGAGGATTCCACATTCTCCAGCAGATAACCAGTCCGCAGGGGACTGTATGTTCCTTGGCCTAAGAAGCCTGAAGGCCCTGCCACAACAGAAGGGACCAGAAAAGCCGTACCAGGCCGGGAGCAGAAAGGAACCCACGTCGCAGGCCATACAGGCGAGAATACACGGAAAGCTCGGAAACGTGGGCTGTTACCCTATAAGGAGGAGATAGCCAGAAGGAGCGCAGAAAGCACGGTAGGCCTACACCCTCACCCTGACCAGGGCCAATTTCCCAATTGCTCTCAGACATCCAGGTCCCCTCCTAGCCGGGACTGTTTATGGGTCAGTTTACCTGTTCTAGTAAAGACCCTGGACTGCAACCTGTTGTCTGTGTGCTCCTTCGCGCCTCCAGCACTACCGGTACTGGGACTCTCACCACCATCACTCCCACCATCCATTATACTGCCTGGGGCCGCACTCTTCCCGTGGGGAGTCACACTACCCCAGCTGCACACCTCATCAGCCCCAGCGGTCTGCATGCAGCGGCGGTTCCTAATAACGGCAATCCACGGGTGGCGTAGTCGGACATTATCAATAGTGCATAGCAGACTATCACTGGCCTGACCACCCTGAGCCACGGAACCGGGTAGCCACTACTACCCCCATCGTTCCCCTGTTGCCCGGATCCGAGTGCCCCACGGCCCAGCCCTGCCCTCTGTACTGGAGTAGTGTAGTGTTGGATGCAGGTGTTAGGGTCCCGAGCTGTACTCCTTCCTTACCTGAGAGTGAGAGACCACACCTCTGGGTGAGATGCAGCACCTCTGTGGCGACCAAACCCTCAGGGGCGCCACATGTGCAAAGCAATCATCAAAGGAAAAAGGTGGCTACTTTGAAGAAACTAGAATATAAGATATTTTCTGTTGTTTCACACTTTTTTGTTAAGTATATAAATCCACTTGTGTTAATTCATAGTTTTGATGCCTTCAGTGTGAATGTACAATTTTCATAGTCAAGAAAATACAGAAAAATATTTTAATGAGAAGGTGTGTCCACACTTTTGGTCTGTACTGTATGTAAAATACAGCAAAAACCCTTTACCAGGTCCACTGCCCTGGCAATAAGCTGTGTAAGAAACTTTGTAATGTATTTGAGAGAAAAGTGCTTCTTTCTCCACTTATGAGCCACTTCATCTCCTCCCCCTTCCTCCTAAAGTTATCATACTGTTAAAGGCATTATCCAGGACTATATTATTTTTTTTACAGCAAGCAGGCAGGTAGTTACTAAGGGGTCACAGACCAATTCTGCGGCAGCTGCTTCTCTTCCGCTCTGCTCTGTTGACTACTCACACTGTGCTGACAGCCGGCTCCTCACTGCCTAACTGCGGGAATCCAGCTGTCAATCAGCATGACGTCAACAGTCAACATAGCAGCCCGGAAAAAGAGGTGCTGTGTTGACCTGGAGCAGCTGAATCGCCGACAGGAGCGGTCGGTGACTGCTTTGAGCCGGCGCCGGATACAACAAGCAGATAGTTAGCAACTACCTGCTGATAGCAACAAAATAATTTAGTCCTGGATAAACCCTTTAAATCTGTCTCAGTGAAAACAAGACAGACTGATAGCTCACTGAGGGATCTGATTACAGCTGTCTTTTAAAGTCTATGGAAAGGGAAGATCTGAGAAAGAACCAGAGACACGCATAGACCCGTGCTGCTGCTTGCTTTCTAGGAAGTGTATAACTAAACTTAGGTAAAGGCCTGTCAGCCATCACTAAGTGTACATCATGGGGTGGCGAGGGTCTCATGAAGACAACCCCCAACCATGTGGCTTTTCTGGCATATAGATGTTATAGGCGACAGGGAGCACCCTGTATGTGCCAAAGTGAAGAGCCAATCCGTAAGAAGGACTCTGCGCTGGTGACTTGTGTGATGTTCACCTGATTGTCCTCTGCTGCCCAGGAAATATCTGACTGTCTGTAGCTTCCTCTGCTCTTCTCCCACACTCCACAACCATTCTGATACAGTGTCATCCTATGGAATTCACCCTAGTGTGTGTATGAGACAGGGAAATTGGATTGTGAGCCTCATTCAGACAGGGACTAATGAGTGATGGCATATGCATTCAGACTGTCCAGCATATTAGAGCCACTTCCTTCAGTGTTTGAGACTGAGTACAGGGCAATATCTCCATAGTCACCACTCTATTCAACCTCCTCACCATGGAAGGAGAAGGGGTCACTGGACCCCTGTTCTGAAGATCAGTAGGTCCCCAATAATCAGACATTCTTAAAGTTAATTTCCAGCTTTCTATTTTTCATATATTTCACCCTTGTTAGTTATAAGTAAAGTGTGCGCATTAATTTACCTACCGGTTGTCATCTTCTACCGTTTCCAGCACCGCTCAGATACTCTCCTGTCTCATGTGAACGGAGATATCACTAGCCGGATCACCACAGCGTTTCTTTGTCTCTCACTTTCTCAATATAAGTTTGAGGTTCGGCGTGAAGCTCTCATAGACTTACATTAAGAAAGGAACTAAAGGTCTGCGGTGTGAGCCAGTAAGGGAGAACTGTAGTCACATGATACAGGGGAGAACTGGAGCAGCGCTGGAAACGGCAGAAGACAGCAATCAATAAGTATTTAAGATGCACATTACTGATAACTAAAAAAAGGGTGAAATAATAAAAAAAAAACAACTACAATTTCTGGAGTGGGAATTCTTGTACAGTGGTGACCAAAAGTATTGGCACCAGTGCAATTCTGTCAGATAATACTCAGTTTCTTCCTGAAATGATTGCAATCACAAATTCTTTGGTATTATTATCTTCATTTAATTTGCTTGCAAGGAAAAAACACAAAAGAGAATGAAGCAAAAATGAAATCATTGATCATTTCACACAAAACTCCAAAAATGGGCCAGACAAAAGTATTGGCACCCTCAGCCTAATACTTGGTTGCACAACCTTTAGCCAAAATAACTGCCGCTTCCGGTAACCATCAATGAGTTTCTTACAATGCTCTGCTGGAATTGTAGACCATTCTTCTTTGGCAAACTGCTCCAGGTCCCTGATATTTGAAGGGTGCCTTCTCCAAACTGCCATTTTGAGATCTCTAGACAGGTGTTCTATGGGATTCAGGTCTGGACTCATTGCTGGCCACCTTAGAAGTCTCCAATGCTTTCCCTCAAACCATTTTATAGTGCTTTTGGAAGTGTGTTTTGGGTCATTGTCCTGCTGGAAGACCCATGACCTCTGAGGGAGACCCAGCTTTCTCACACTGGGCCCTACATTATGCTGCAAAATTTGTTGGTAGTCTTCAGACTTAATAATGCCATGCAGACGGTCAAGCAGTCCAGTGCCAGAAGCAGCAAAGCAACCCAAAACATCAGGGAACCTCCGCCATGTTTGACTGTAGGGACCGTGTTCTTTTCTTTGAATGTCTCTTTTTTTTCCCTGTACACTCTATGTTGATGCTTTTTCCCAAAAACCTCTAATTTTGTCTCATCTGACCAGAAAACATTCTTCCAAAACGTTTTAGGCTTTCTCAGGTAAGTTTTGGCAAACTCCAGCCTGGCTTTTTATGTCTCGGGGTAAGAAGTGGGGTCTTCCTGAGTACAGTCCGTTTTCATTCAGACGCCGACGGATAGTACGGGTTGACACTGTTGTACCCTCAGACTGCAGGGCAGCTTGAACTTGTTTGGATGTTAGTCGAGGTTCTTTATCCACCATCCGCACAATCTTGCGTTGAAATCTCTCGTCAATCTTTCTATTCCGTCCACACCTAGGGAGGTTAGCCACAGTGCCATGGGCTTTAAACTTCTTGATGACACTGCGCACGGAAGACACAGGAACATTCAGGTCTTTGGAGATGGACTTGTAGCCTTGAGATTGCTCATGCTTCCTCACAATTTGGTTTCTCAAGTCCTCAGACAGTTCTTTGGTCTTCTTTCTTTTCTCCATGCTCAATGTGGTACACACAAGGACACAGGACAGAGGTTGAGTCAACTTTAATCCATGTTAACTGGCTGCAAGTGTGATTTAGTTATTGCCAACACCTGTTAGGTGCCACAGGTAAGTTACAGGTGCTGTTAATTACACGAATTAGAGAAGCATCACATGATTTTTCAAACAGTGCCAATACTTTTGTCCACCCCCTTTTTTAGATTTGGTGTGGAATTATATCCAATTTGGCTTTAGGACAATTCTTTTTGTGTTTTTTCATTGAAGACAAATTAAATGAAGAGAATAATACCAAAGAATTTGTGATTGCAATCATTTTCAGGAAGAAACTGAGTATTATCTGACAGAATTGCAGGGGTGCCAATACTTTTGGCCACCACTGTATAGGCGTGAAATTTCCTTTTATAGGACAATCCCTGCACTGATAATTGTCAGCCGCCATGGTTGTATTTCTGATCTTAGTGACTACTGATGATCTCAATATTGTTTGTTTTTGCCCTTTAAAAAGAAAAATTCTATTCTCTTTTTCCCAGCTAGTGCCAGTATGGGAACGGTTTACCCGCAGACGGAGTTTTGTACGTGCTATTGCAAGTCGTCTTCCTCATGTGCTATTTGAAGAAATTGATATGCAGGTATAGTAATGAATGCTTTATCTTTTAATGCCAACATCTAGAAAATTATGGGGGCAATTCATCGTTCCTTCAATGCCGTTTCTCTGGTGCCAAAAATTAAAAATAAATTTGAAGCAGGGTGTATTTGTGCAAAAAATGTGGTGACATCTTGCCCGCTCTGGCACTTTGTTAAATAGTGGGGCATGGATAACTTACTGTAATGTACCCCAGATACGTAATGTCACTATATAAGCTAAATTAATTGCAATAGCTAGCAGAATAGGGACCCCCTTTGTGTCTGAGCAAAAGAACCACGTTGCCCGAGCTGGCACATGCATTACACGGGGAAGGGGGTTTAAATGGCCATAGTATAATGCTACACTTACCCATTGGTGGCTACATGCAGCTTCGCACAGTGAAGAAATGTTTCAACAACCAACATAAAAATGTGGCCCTATGTTTTAGCGTCACATGCATGATGGCACAGCAGGTAGGTCCTGGCCAGTGTGGTATTGTTATGTCACATGAAGGTTTGCATGCAGGTACCAGCTTTCAAGAGCTGGGACTGCAGACAGATTTTACAATGCAATGCACGGAAAAATGTAAAGTATTAAAGTTTTTTTAACTTTTTTTTTTTAATATTTAATTTGTGTTTTAATAGTATAAAATAACTAAAATAAAGTTCTGATATTCCCAACCATTAAGTAGTAGGGATAGAGTTGCTGATATTTGCCAAAAAAAACTAATGTAGTGTTAACTGGCATTATGACTGCAGTAAATATGGGGGATCTGCTCCATGTGTCTGACACCCCCCCCTTCCTTCTGAGTGTTTGCAAAAGGATAAAGGAGGATGAAGTTTAGGATCACAGTCCAGAGACCTTTAGTTTTTGACCACAATGTTATATCACAGATGATACGATTAGATACATGGCTCTGCAGACTGCATCTCACAAGATAGGATTAGATACATGAACTTTATGACACATAACATTAGGTATATGCAGGGCCGGCTCCAGGTTTTTCTGGGCCCCGGGCGAAAGAGTCTCAGTGGGCCCTTTTAACACATACACGATTCATGATGCAGAGATATGGGGGAGAAATATATATATAGTACACAGGGCCCAGCCTGCCACCTCATCCTTCACATATGCAGACATGCGCACACACACGGTACGCAGACATATGCGCGCACACACACGGTATGCAGACATATGCACGCACACACACGGTACGCAGACATATGCACGCACACACGGTATGCAGACATATGCACGCACACACGGTACACAGACATATGCACGCACACACGGTACGCAGACATATGCACGCACACACGGTACGGAGACATATGCACGCACACACGGTACGCAGACATGCACGCACACACGGTACGCAGACATATGCACACACACGGTACGCAGACATATGCGCGCACACACACGGTACGCAGACATATGCACGCACACACACGGTACGCAGACATATGCACGCACACACGGTATGCAGACATATGCACGCACACACGGTACGGAGACATATGCACGCACACACGGTACGCAGACATGCACGCACACACAGTACGCAGACATATGCACGCACACACGGTACGCAGACATATGCACGCACACACGGTACGGAGACATATGCACGCACACACGGTACGGAGACATATGCACGCACACACGGTACGCAGACATGCACGCACACACAGTACGCAGACATATGCACGCACACACGGTACGCAGACATATGCACGCACACACGGTACGGAGACATATGCACGCACACACGGTACGCAGACATATGCACGCACACACGGTACGGAGACATATGCACGCACACGCACGGTACGCAGACATATGCGCGCACACACACGGTACGCAGACATATGCACGCACACACAGTACGCAGACGTATGCACGCACACACGGTATGCAGACATATGCACGCACACACGGTACACAGACATATGCACGCACACACGGTACGCAGACATATGCACGCACACACGGTACGGAGACATATGCACGCACACACGGTACGCAGACATGCACGCACACACGGTACGCAGACATATGCACGCACACACGGTACGCAGACATATGCACGCACACACGGTACGGAGACATATGCACGCACACACGGTACGCAGACATATGCACGCACACACGGTACGGAGACATATGCACGCACACACACGGTACGCAGACATATGCGCGCACACACACGGTACGCAGACATATGCACGCACACACAGTACGCAGACATATGCACACACACGGTACGCAGACATATGCACGCACACACGGTATGCAGACATATGCACGCACACACGGTACACAGACATATGCACGCACACACGGTACGCAGACATATGCACGCACACACGGTACGGAGACATATGCACGCACACACGGTACGGAGACATATGCACGCACACACGGTACGCAGACATATGCATGCACACACGGTACGCAGACACACGCACGCACACACGGTACACAGATATGTACACATACAGACATACACACATTTTTACACAAATTCTTAAAAACATATATAAAACAGACAAATATATATACACCGTTATACACACTGACATTCACATACATGCACTCACACAGACCCATTACAAATATTTTTAATATGGGGATTGGGGAAGCTTCACTCACCTGTCCCCGGTCCAGTGTCCTGTCCAGCAGATCTTCAGGTATGGGGCAGTGCAGGGCCCCCGGCGTGTCACAGACATCATGGCCCTGGACCATCAGAGGGGCCCACTTGCGGTCGGGTCCGGGTCGCTCCCCCCCATCTGTGCAGGACCTCCGACGGTGCTTGATTGCCGGCACTCCCCCAGACATGGCCGCGCGCTGTGCGGCAGTGTCTGCTAATAATGACAGGAACGACACACAAGCACAATTGAAGGTGCAGTGCCGTCGACCCTTCCGTGTCATTACTAGCAGACACAGCCGCACAGCACGCGGCCATGTCTGGGACTGGGGGAGTGCCGGCAATCAAGCAGCGCCTGCGTCACTGAACAGGTGCCGAGGAAGTGGCCAGGGCCCTGACAGTGAGTGGGCGGTGGGCCCCGACAGTGAGTGGGCGGTGGGCCCTTCTGATTTTCCAGGGCCCCGGCACTTGCCCGGGTACGCCGGGTGCTGACGCCGGCCCTGGGTACATGCCTTTGTGGAATGTATGACATGATATGATTACGTACACAGCCCAGCAGACTGTACTACACATGATAGGATTAGGTACACAACTCAGTGGACAATTACTGCGGTCAGTGTAGATGACCACCAGGTGCAGAGCCCCCTCAAGCAAATAGCGCCACTCCTCCAGCGCTAATTTGATGGCCAGCAGTTCTCGATCTCCTATGGAGTAGTTGCGTTCGGACGAGGAGAAGAGCTTGGAGAAGAAGCCGTAGGTCACCATTCGCCCGGACGAGGATTTCTGGGTGAGCACTGCTTCGGCCCCAGAGGAGGAGGCATCAATCTCCAGGAAGAACTGCTTGTTGCAATCCAGACGGTATAGCACAGGAGCGGAGGAGAAAGCTTGTTTAAGGGAGACGAAGGTCTTCTCCTCCTCGGAAGTCCATTTCCTGGGATTTGCTCCTTTACGAGTGCGCGCAGAGATGCGAGCAGTCCGGGAGGAGAAATGAGGAATGAAGAGGTGGTAATAGTTTGCGAAACCCAGGAACCGTTGAATCGCCTTCAACCCCTCCGGTCGGGGCCACTTTAAGACGGCAGACACTGTCTCTGGATCCATCCGCAGTCCGGTCTCGGAGATGATATAACCCAGAAACGGCAGGAAGGTCTGCTCAAAGAGGCATTTCTTGTATTTAGCATACAGGCGATTCTTCCGGAGCCTCAGCAGAATCTGACGAACATCCCTCCGGTGTGAGGGCAGATCCGTGGAGAACACCAAGATATCGTCCAGGTACACCACCACGCAGGAATACAGGAGATCTCGGAAGATGTCGTTAACTAGCTCCTGGAAGACGGCTGGAGCATTACAGAGACCGAAGGGCATCACGCGGTA
This sequence comes from Phyllobates terribilis, assembly GCF_046119375.1. NCBI lineage: Eukaryota > Metazoa > Chordata > Amphibia > Anura > Dendrobatidae > Phyllobates > Phyllobates terribilis. The sequence continues at coordinate 12,213,261 of NW_027362784.1, read as the reverse complement.
TTCGTAGTGACTGTCCCGGGAGTTGAATGCCGTCTTCCACTCGTCTCCCTGGCGAATCCGGACTAGATCGAGCTTGGTGAAAATCTTTGCGCCTTTTAGGCGATCAGACAGCTCCGAGATGAGAGGCAGGGAGTACTTATTTTGATGGTAATCTGGTTTAGACCCCTGTAGTCGATACAAGGACGCAGAGAGCCGTCTTTCTTCTCGACAAAGAAGAATCCTGTTCCAGCTGGAGAGGTGGATTTCTGGATAAATCCCCTAGCAAGATTCTCCTCTATGTACTCAGACATAGCACGGGTCTCGGCCAGAGACAAGGGGTAGATTCGCTCGCGGGGAGGTGAAGCACCAGGTACTAGGTCGATGGGGCAATCATACGGCCTATGAGGTGGTAGTGTCTCCGCTTCCTTTTTGTCAAAGACGCCCACATAGGACCAGTAGGGAGCCGGCAGGCCAGTTAGGTTAGCTGGATTAGACGGGGGTCAAGCAGGATGAACCATGAGTCCTGTCTGGTTCCGGCATTCCTGACCCAAACGGATCACTTCACCAGATCTCCAATTCAGGACGGGCTCATGTCTCTGTAACCAGGGCAGACCAAGCAAGAGGAGATGAGAGAGACCGGACAGCACATGAAAGGAGATCTTCTCCGAGTGCAGCATTCCCACCTGAAGAGTTACAGGCTCAGTGTCAAGCCAGATGGTTTCCAGGATAAGCTTCCCATCCACAGAGGAAACCGCCAAAGGTTCAGCCAGATGTATGGTAGGAATCTGATAATGCTCCACAACGGCCTGTTGAATGAGATTCCCAGCGGCTCTGGAATCCAAATAGACAGTATAGAAGAAGCAGGTCTCACCACTGGTGACAGAAACAGACAGAGTCAAGGACGGAGAGGAAGAACTCTTGCCTAGGACGAGCAGTCCTAGACACTGGAGTTTCCCTGTCTCACCGGGCAGGAACGGATCAGATGCTCTATACTGCCACAGTAGAAGCAACGCCCCTCGGCGCGGCGTGTCTCCGGGCGAGACTTGACCATCTTGATTTGGTCACTTTGCATTGGCTCTGGAGAAGACACCCAGGGATGGCTGGTTGAGAGACTGAGTTTTGGGAGGTTGGATCGAGACGCGGAGGTCTTCTCTCCCAGGTCGTCTCCTTAGCACGCTCCAGAAAACGGATGTCAATCTGGGTAGCTAATGACACCAGGTCGTCCAGGGTGGGAGGTATGTCATGGCCTGCTAGCTCATCCTTGATCCATCCGGAAAGGCCTTCCCAAAAGGCGGACACCAGTGCCTCATTATTTCAGGCCAGTTCAGATGCGAGGGTACGGAAACGCACGGCATACCGTCCCACAGAGAGACTCCCTTGACGGAGTCGGAGAAGTGAGGAAGCAGTAAAAGATCTTCGTCCAGGTTCATCGAACACCTTCCGGAAAGCCGCGAGGAAGGCCTGGAGATTGGACACCAGAGGATCCCCTCTCTCCCACAGAGGGTTAAGCCATGCCAACGCTTCTCTGGTGAGGTGAGACATGACGAATGCCACCTTGGCCCGGTCGGAGACGAACTGGTGTGCCAGAAGTTCAAAGTGCAGCGTGCATTGATTTATGAAGCCCCTACATAGGACAGGGTCACCATCAAAACATGGAGGCGCAGAAAGCCAGGATCCGAAGCCAGGTGCCATAGCGCCACTGGGTTGAGGTGCTGCCGGAGTGGGTGCCCCTCGGTTAGAGACGGACACAGTTGGGGTGGACAGCGTGTCCAGGCGGGAGTTGACTGTCCGCAGATAGAACAGGATAGTTTCCTGTTGGGATCTCTGACGAGAGACCTCCAGGTACAGGTCTGAGAGAGAAAGGAGCCTGGGGGCCACCGGATTCCATGGCCTGTGCAAACTGTTACGGATTCGTGTGGTGGAACCTCTGTGCTTTGATGCAAGGAGGGACCAGAGGGGCGTAACTAAGTGCCTACTCGGACCGACCCAGGTCACACGGAGGCTTAGTTGACTCCGTGAACCAAGGAGGGACCGGGCAGGTGAACCAGGTTCCACTCTGTGACCAACCTTGTGTGAGAGCAGGTGACTCCCATGGGTCAGGTGACAGAAGCTGACAGGTACAGCGGATAAGCACGGCAGGTAGGCCGGCGGGTGATCCGGGTAGACAAGCAGGTGGGTATGGCAAATAGTCAGACAGGTGCTCCGGGTAAGCAAGCAGGCGGACACGGCAGGTAACCTGGCAGGTGCTCCGGGTAGGCAGGCTTGCGGGCACTGGAACCTGAGGGCTGAGGAGAGTGTTGGTGTGTGACTCAGCGTGGTCTCCAATAAGGCCTTACCCTGGGAGATGGGGGACTCGGAGTCGGGTCCTGTGATGTAGAGATGGGGTGCAGCCGTGGCCCGGACCCGACCCGTGCCCAGGGCCGTCACACTAAAACAAAGAGATGGGCTTATCCGGGTTGAGTGGCTGATCTCGACTACGCCACCTGTGGCACCTGGTGAAGGCCACCAGCGCTGCTGCAGTCCGCTGAGGCATGGTGTTATTGCAGCCATGGTTGTTACTACTCCCCACAGGCGGAGCAGGGCCTCAGGACAGAGGGACAGGACGACAGGGGTAGTAGTCCAGGGGAATCTAGTGCTGCGTAGTGTGGTGTAGTGCAGAACAAAGAGTCCGGAGGCCATAGGGGTGAACTTCCAAGGCTTTACTCACTAAAGAGATGGCAGTAGGAAGGCGACTCCCTGCTCCTCGCGGAGTCCTGCGGTCACCAGAGACAAAGAGGGTCCGACAACCTCCGAGTAAGTCCAGTGTCAAATCAGGACCCTACACCAGAGTGTTCCTAGACTTCAGACCGGGTCCTTTCCTGTCTGTGTGTAGATAGGCCTTGTCTCCCTCTGAACTCCTCTCAGAAAAAGGGTACGGGTGGCAGCGCCATTCCTTCCGTTACCCGGTGGGATCCTCAGGGCCTACCGGGCTTTCCCGACCAGGACGTGGAGTAGCAAGGTCAGGTGTCGGGGACCGGTTCCCCTCTTGCAGCCGGAATCCCACTGAATAGAACAGGTAGGCGAGGACAGGTGGCGTACTCTGCTCCGTCTGCATCCTCCCTGGGATCCATTTGCTGTGGAGCTACACTCTTAAGCTCCGGGCCTTCTTGGTCATGGTCCTTGACCGGGTTGAGACATCCATTATCTGCAACCTGCCCCTCGACCCAAGGCTAAGGTACGAGGGCTGTGTCTCCGTCCTCTGCAGGCCCACACAGGATCCACGCTCAGGGAGGGAGATCACAATACAAAGACCCAGAACCAAAATGGCTTTTTTTTATTAAATATGAAATTTACAGTGTCACCAAAATGTGAGTCCTCCATCCTCACCCATTAAATGGTTCCCCTATCTCTTGGTTCCCCAGTCTCCCTGTAACCAGGAGGGCAGCACCTGGTGCAATCTAGTCCCCTCTGGTGGGAGAAGTGTGGTGTTGGATGTGAAGGAAGGTTCCTGACCATCGCACTGTTCTTACCCCAGAGGAGAAACATTACACTCCATTAAAGAAATGCAGCATCCTTGTGGTGGTCAAACCCTCAGGGGCGCCACATTGGCACACAAACAACAACCTTGCACAGGCACCTCCATTTTGGAGGAGGTGCTTTAAATAGGGGAAGTCGTCCAGCCATTGGCCGGGGACTCTTTAGGACGGCGCGTGCGCGGCCCCTTAAAAAGGGAAGGAGGGCGCGCGCCCTAAGCACAGTGCCTGGGAAGCTGCGCACGGTGCGCACCACAGCAGCAGGGGTGCAGGAAGACACCGGACCGGGACCGCGGCGCTGATGGGAACGAAGTCTCTGCCCGGCAGGAGGCAGAGATGCCGATGCTACACTTTGTTCTACCTGCTCGTATTCAGTCATAGGGGTGTGATTCTCACATTCAGTCATGGGCAGCACCGCATTCAGTCACTGCTGAAGCCACCCATGTATTTGAATATTGCAAGGTTGTGTATAGATCGGAGGTGATTTTTTGTGCTCCTCACTTTAGCCACGCCGCTCTAGACGCTTCACTGCTGAGGAGACTAGATCGGAGTTGCTGGAGTGAGGTCCTCAAAAAATCCCCTCTGATGTAGACAGTTCAGCACTGTCACCACTAGACCGATGTAGACAGTTCAGCACTGACACCACTAGATCGGAGTTGATTCAAGGATCCTTATACTCACTGCTGTCTAGTCGCCTCTACTGGCTTTTTAATGTTTTTCTTATGCTTTTTTATGCATTTGCTCATGTGATGTTTGCTCCATTAAAAACAAATCAAAAATGATTTTTTACACTGTTATATAATTTATGTATTTTTACACTGTTATATATTTTATGGATTTGGGCAAAATTCTTTTTTTTCCTGATTAATGAAACTTATATTTTTATTGTTGCTTTATGTAATATAAAAATTCCCCTTATCGCTGATTGTTCAGTTTTGCCAGAATGTGACTTCTCCCATTTGTCCACAGTCCTGTCCGCAGCACCGACATTGTGAAGAGTGGAGGGAGCTCCACGGGGAGAGGCGTAAAAGAGCGCCCCCGACAGTCACCATAATGTACAACATGGAAGTGACAAATTATTACAGGAATGTCTAAGGTCACTGGAGAACTGTTATAATTTATGCTACTTTTGAGCTGTGCATTCTGATGATTCTGCCGGCTGCTTCGTCACTGGCTGAGACTTGTGGACATACAGGAAAATTTGAATTCTAACAAAACTGAACAATCAGAGCTGTGTGTAATTTTTTATATTACAGAAAGCGATAATAAAAAAACCTCACTTTATTAAAAAAAAAAAAATTCACAAAGTGGCCGAGCTTTCTCCCTCTCACAAAAAAATCACCTCCAATCTAGACACAACCTTGCCGGGAGCAGTATTCAAATACATGGGCAGCGCCAGCAGTGAGTGAATGAGGTGCTGCCCATGACTGAATAGCAGGATCACACCCCTATGACTGAATACGAGCTGCTAAGACAAAGTGTATATAAAGTTCATCATTATGCTACCATCGATTTTAATGCAAAAAGCTTGTTAGTGATGCACATTGCATCACTAACAAAGCAATGGGGGCAGTATACATAGCAACTAGGACGTGACAGGTTCCCTTTAAAATACAACATTTTATTTTGTTTTTAAAAGTAAATTATTATTATGAATTATATAATCATTAATACAAAAATAAAAATTGTGTCACATTCCTTTTAAATAGGACCTTTCACAAATTGAAAACAAACCTGTCCGCAGGATTTTGCTAAGTAAACTTCAGGCAGTGTCATGTTGGGGCTGCTGCACTGATTAAAATGATACCTGAGGTGAAGAAATCCGTCTTGTGGTTCTTGTGTAATCATTGTTTGCAGTTTTGAGTTAATGAGATTCTTGTGCTCTGGGGCGGGACTGTAGGCCGGGTCTTATCCTGATACTCTGGGCCAGATTAGCAAGAACAGATCTGCCCACAGGCCGCCCCAAAGGACAAGTATGTTCTGTATCATAGAGACAGCCAGAAAGAGAGACAGATAGGGGCGGCCTGTAGACAGGGTTTTATCTTGCTGATCTGGCCTAGAGCACCAGGATAAGACCCTGCCTACAGTCCTGCCCCAGAGCACGGGCATATCATTAACTAAAAACTGCAAACACTAATTACACAAGAACCACAAGACGGATTTCTTCACCTCAGGTATCATATTAATTAGTGTAACGGCACCAGCATGACAACGCCTGTAGTTTACCGTATATACTCGAGTATAATACGAATTTTTCAGCATTTTCATTCTCTTTAGTAGTGGGCACGGTACTAAAGAGAATGAATATTCACTCTTCTTCTCCACACTGCGAGGCAGTGAGAGGGATCATATGCGAGGGACGATATGTGTCTCCTAGGATGTGCATAGAAGCATTTTGAACCCGCTGGAGTGCATGGCAATCACAGACATAGCTGTGGTTGCAGTGCAGGATAAAAGTAAAGTTTGAACTTGGTCAAGCTTTTGGCTAAGTTAGATTTAAGAAAACCCAGCATGGGCTTTTATTCTTGGAGTAGACTACAGGATGACAGTGGGGCGGTCCACTCCCTCCAGCCCGGGTCTTGCATGTGGCTCATGTCCACAGTTCTTATTTAAAAACCTGCAGCAAAGGTTTGGATGTGTCAGTGTTTTGTCTACAAGTTGCAGTGCAGCTGGCTTTGTAATACAGGCCTGTGTGAAGCTGAGCACAGAGCCAAGAGAAGCAAAACTCCTGGCACTCCTCAGCGTGACACGTCGGTGCCGTCGCCCACGGTAACGGGTTTGGAGAAAGACTGTGTTACGACCCAGCTGTGATCAGGAGGATACCGTTTACCTTTACTTTGTGAGTTTGTTAAGTATAAAGACATTTAAGTTAAACTTTACTGGGTCAGTGCCTCATTACCGCACAGTGTGAATACCACCGCAGTACAACGCACATAGTCCCGGTGTGGAGAGGAGTGAACATGCCGGCAGCAGCAGCTCACATCAGCGTCTGCTCAGATGCTGACATGAGCTGCTGCAGGAGAACAGGACGCAGTGCTGGAGTAGAGGTGAGGAAGGAAGGTGAGTATAAGTGTTTATTTTTTTATGTGTACGGTGATGGGGCCATGCATATTAGGATTGGCGGATGAGGAAACCATACATACTAGGATTGGGGGATGAGGGGGCCATGCATGCTAGGATTGGGGGATGAGGGGACCATGCATACTAGGATTGGGGGATGAGGGGGCCATGCACACTAGGATTGGGGGATGACGGGACCATGCATACTAGGATTGGGGGATGAGGGGGCCATGCACACTAGGATTGGGGGATGAGAGGGCCATGCATACTAGGATTGGGGGGTGAGGAGGCCATACATACCAGGATTGGGGGATGAGGGGGCCATGCATACTAGGATTGGGGGATGAGGGGGCCATGCATACTAGGATTGGGGGATGAGGGGGCCATGCATACTAGGACTGGGGTATGAGGGGGCCATACATCCCAAGATTGGGGGATGAGGAGGCCATGCATACCAGGATTGGGGGATGAGGAGGCCATGCATACCAGGATTGTGGGATGAGGAGGCCATGCATACCAGGATTGGGGGATGAGGAGGCCATGCATACCAGGATTGGGGGATGAAGGGGCCATGCATACCAGGATTGGGGGATGAAAGGGCCATGCATACCAGGATTGGGGGATGAGGAGGCCATGCATACCAGGATTGGGGGATGAGGAGACCATGCATACCAGGATTGGGGGATGAGAAGGCCATGCATATCAGGATTGGGGGTGAGGGGGCCATGCATACCAGGATTGGGGTTGAGGGGGCCATGCATACCAGGACTGGGGATGAGAGGGCCATGCATACCAGGATGGGGAAATTTACCAGTAGCTGCTACATTTCCCACCCAAGGCTTATACTCGAGTCAATACGTTTTCCCAGGTTTTTTTTTGTAAAATTAGGTGCCACGGCTTATACTTGGGTCGGCTTATACTCGAGTATATACGGTACTTAGCAAAATTCTGCTGACAGGTTCGCTTTAAGCATGATAAACTCTAGATTCCTGCATGTAATGGCAGAAATTTAGATGAAAAAGTTACATTTTATAATTTTTCTTCTTCTGCACTCTGTTGTGGAGATATAGGGTGCCACAATTTCTGGTGCCAATTTTCTTCTCATTCAACTTGACGTTTCATTTTGTTCAACTCTGTGGACATGTACTTTCAACCCACTATGAAGCTGTTCAATCATAAAAGGAATAAAATATAGCTTTTATTAAATATAGTTTAAAAAACACACATATGTACATATCCAGCACAGTAGACATGAAAACACATTGTTAGCAAATGTGTCCACAATCACAGCACAAATACACAAAAACAGAAATGAATGTACCAGCCTATATTGTCTGCATGGACGGAGTAACAGGTTCAGTACAAATGGAAACATACGATTATACAGAAATAAATGTACACCAAGACCATATATATCAGAAAACATAATCAAATATTATTAATTACAACAATACAAAAAATATATAAAACATGTTAAAAATGGGAAACCACAAGATAAGATCCCTATAAACCATAGAAAGCTATGATACCAGCAGGAGATGGATAAGTTAGACATATGTGGAATTGAGAAATAATCTAGATCATTTTCATGGAAAAGGCTGTTGTTTCATACTACTGCTGGGATTGTGGCGCCATCTTGTGGTTTCCCATGTTCAACATGTTTTAATAATTCAAAATGTTTTTGCATTGTTGTAATGAATACAATTTGATATGTATTTTGATATATAATATATGGCTCTGGTATATATTTATTTCTGTATGATTGAATGAAAACATATTGGTAGGTGAACCAACTGGGACCCTAGTTGTCATGGATGACAGAGTGGGCCAAAAAGAGAAGCTGTCAGCACAAAATTGGAATTTAAAGTAAAGACATACTTTAGATGGTGCTGTAATATTGATTAAATTGATACCTTTGGTGAAGAAAGCCGCTTTGTTGTTCTTCTTTAAATCACCACGTCAGTGTTTTTTTTTATTACAGCGCTGGAGTGGTGCTTCTAATCTAAGGTCCCTGCCCCCAATCTTATTGTTACCAGCCGCCGTCTTCACCTTCTATGAGCGCCGCTCCAGTCGTCTTCTGCAGTTTGTGACCTGCCGGATCGCTCCAGTGTTTGCTGGACAATCCGGAGGTCAATTTTCAATGCAAGATCTTATGACTATTACCTTTTGACTTCCGATCAGTCAGAAGTTGCGGTCACAAGGTGGCGCAGCGGGACTAGAGCAGCGTCGATGAAAGGTGAGGACGACGGCGGGTAAGTATTATACTAGGGTCAGGGACCTTAGATTAGCACTGCAATAATAAAAACCTGCTGGAGTGGTGCTTTAATCCCCATTTGAAGTTTTCTTCTAATCAGATCTCGTTCACAGGGGCTGGACTGTACACTCTGTCTTCTCCTCCCTGTCTGTGATTCCCGGCCCCTCTGGTCTGTGAATAATAGGACCCTGCTTTTTCAGTGACCTTCCTGCTCTTTTCGAAATCTCGCACCATCATTACCATGGGCAGCGAATGCGCAGATTGAGTTTTCAGCTCAATGACATCTTTTAGAGATGACTACATGCGCTGCCCATGGCAATGATAGAGCCATGTTATTGTAGGTCAGCCGGGAACTTAATCTGCGCCTGGGGTAGGGCCTTCCATTGCAAAGACAGTGTGAAATCTCAGCAGAGCAGGAAGGTGACTGAAGAATCACTACTCTGACAACCCCTTCTCCATCACTATGTTTCCCCAAAATATATTAACCCCTTCATGACTGGAGCATTTTCCGTTTTTGCGTTTTCGTTGTTTGCTCCCCTTGTTCCCAGAGCCATAACTTTATTATTTCTCGGTCAATATGGCCGTGTGAGGGCTTATTTTTTGTGGGACAAGTTTTACTTTTGAACGACATCATTGGTTTTATCATATCATGTACTGGAAAACGGGAAAAAAAATCCAAGTGCTGTGAAATTGCAAAAACAGTGCAATTCCACAGGTTTTTTTATTTTTTTTTACCACGTTTACTGAATGCTAAAACTGACCTGCCATTATTATTCTCCAGGTCATTACGAGTTTGTAGACACCAAACATGTATAGGGTCTTCTTTATTTAAGTGATGAAAAAAAATTCAAAGTTTGCTAAAAAAAAAAAAAAAAAAAAAGGCACCATTTTCCAAGACCCCTAGTGTCTCCATTTTTTGGGATCTTTGATCGGGTGAGGGCTTATTTTTTGCGCGCCGAGCTGATGCCATTTTGGGGTAGATCCAATGTTTTGATCGCCTGTTATTGCATTTTATTGCAATGTTGCGGCGACCAGAAAAAACGTAATTCTGGCGTTTAGAATTTTTTTCTTGTTACGCCGTTTACCGATCGGATTAATTTTTTTTCATATTGATCGGGAGATTCTGAACGCGGCAATACCAAATATGTGTATGTTTTTTTTTGTTATTTTTTAATTGTTTTATTTTAAATGGGGCGAAAGGGGGATGATTTAAACTTTTTTATATTTTTTTAACATTATTAAAAGTTGTTTTTTTTTTACTTTTTGCTTGCTTCAATAGTCTTCATGGGAAACTAGAAACAGCACTTGCCTGATCGGCTCTGCTACATACAGGCAATGAGCAGATCGCCTCTGTGTAGCACAAATGCTCACTTGCTATGGGCTCATAGCAATCTGGCCATGACCATCACTGGGGTCATGCCAACCAATCGGTGATCCATGATCATGTAAAAGACGCGCTTCCGGCGTGGTTAAATGGCGCTGTCAGAGATTGACAGCAGCATTTAGCTAGTTAACAGCCGCGGGTGGATCGCGATTCCACCCGCTGCTGTTGCGGGCACATGTCAGCTGTATGGATGAGGTTGATGATCCGGGGGTTATGACGTGGTGTGTACTATTACGTACCACGTCATAAAGAGGTTAATAACCTCTATACTCACCTCTTGGTGTCGGCATTAGCTCTCCCGGGGCTCCTGTAACATAACTTCATTCCCACAGTCCTGACCGAAATGTCATGCCCACTGAGAAGGTCAGAACTGTGCCAGCGTGGTCACTTGACTGTGCCGACTTCTCCCTAACTGTATGTTTTTCTGGCTTATTCCTCTGTAGGGTATCCAAATTTTGGAGCGTAACACATATGGCTGGACCCGTAGTGTGGTTCAAATTATTGGAACATTACTGCCATTGGAATCGTGCCCTCGACCTCATTTCCAGGTTGGTGCACTTCTAAGTCATGTGAATCCACAGTGTATTAAAATGAACCGGTTGTGTGAAAAACCGCTATTAACCTGCCGATATGGGTTTAATCTGCAGGGAAATAGCATTCTGACCATGTGTTGCCACTGCACTAGGAGCCTGTCTGCCGGGAGGAAATTAACTTTATCCCCCGGAAGCCTCCCGCTTTCAGTCATAGGGGTGTAAACTGTAACAATGCGTGCCCAGGATGGGTTGCATTTTGAAATATGTAAAGGCGGCCATCTTGGATAACTTTTTTGGAAAATCCTTTTAAATGGAACTTATCTGGCCAAATCACTGACTGTGGCCTCCAATGTGAAATCAAGCAGTGATGTCAACACTTGTGAATTATTAGGTAGCATCATTATTCACAGTAGAGGCTAAAGCGGATCTATTCCTCCTGCTGCTGAGATCTCACACTTCTCAGTACAAGCTGCAGCTGCAAGTCAGGTTGGGTGGAGATTAAAAACACTACAGCTTCTGAGCTCTCTAACTCTGTAGGTGGACTCATAAAAATGACCATCCTATTATATCAGTATCATACAGCCATTCTGACCTGTTTCGCTAGGTTTAAGCCATCTATCTAACAATGTATATGATTTGAATTGTGGAATCCGTTGACAGATTCACTGTAAAGAGGACACACCACTCTTTTTTTGCATATACCACTCTTGTTCTCAGTATCTGTCATCACGAATGTCCAAGAGGTTCCAGAAATGAATCTAAAGGTTTGCCATCCCTTATGATTTCATGCCTATACTTGTGGCATCACCACTGTTTGTGGAGCCTTAAAGGGAGTCTGTCGGAAGGATCAACCAACCTAAGCCGTCTATGTGGCGTGTAGGTCATAGAAAGTTGAATACAATGATACCTTCATGTCTGCGATCTGATGTCTTATTCCAGAGAAATTCACATTTTCTTAATATGTAAATGAGCTGTGGGTCGGACGTGGATCTCCCTGAGAATCTGCCTCCAGAGTTTATTGAGCTTATTTTAAATGAAAGGACACATTACCAGTGTGAGAGATGTAGATCAGGAGAGCAGACTGTCAGTCATTACATGTCTCACACTGGTAACAGAACCTTTCATTCAAATTGAGCTCTGGAGTCAGATTCTCCAGGAGATCTATGTTGGGGCCATGATTAAGAGCTCGTGTAGACCGTTGTGCTAACATGTTTTAAATTTTACTTTTTCATGTTTTAATCTACAAATAAATGTGATGTTTTAATGAATTTTGTGGTTGCTGGATTTTCCACTTTTTTTCACAGCTCATTTACATATTAAGAAAAATGTAGATTTCTTTGGAATAAGCCATCAGATCGCAGATATCAAGGTATCAATTTAGTTAGCTTCCTATGACGTACATGCCCATATAGACGGCTTTGGAGGGTTGATCCTACTGACAGATTCCCTTTAAATGGTACAGTGATAAAGTGTAGTTAGATTATATATATATATATATATATATATATATATATATATATATATATATATATATATATATATATACACTGTGCAGACCAAAAGTTTGGACACACCTTTTCACTTAAAGATTTCTCTGTATTTTCATGACTATGAAAATTGTACATTCACACTGAAGGCATCAAAACTATGAATTAACACATTTGGAATTATATACTTAACAAAAAAAGTGTGAAACAACTGAAAATATGTCTTATATTCTAGGTTCTTCAACGTAGCCACCTTTTGCTTTGATGACTGCTTTGCACACTCTTGGCATTCTCTTGTTGAGCTTCAAGAGGTAGTCACCGGAAATGGTTTTCACTTCACAGGTGTGCCCTGTCAGGTATAATAAGTGAGATTTCTTGCCTTATAAATGGGGTTGGGACCATCAGTTGTATCGTGCAGAAGTCTGATGGATACACAGCTGATAGTCCTACTGAATAAACGGTTAGAATTTGTATTATGGCAAGAAAAAAGCAGCTAAGTAAATAAAAACGAGTGGCCATCATTACTTTAAGAAATGAAGGTTAGTCAGTGCGAAAAATTGGGAAAACTTTGAAAGTGTCCCCAAGTGCAGTTGCAAAAACCATCAAGCGCTACAAAGAAACTGGCTCACATGAGGACCGCCCCAGGAAAGGAAGACCAAGAGTCACCTCTGCTTCTGAGGATAAGTTTATCCAAGTCACCAGCCTCAGAAATCGCAGGTTAACAGCAGCTCAGATTAGAGACCAGGTCAATGCCACACAGGGTTCTAGCAGCAGACACATCTCTACAACAACTGTTAAGAGGAGACTTTGTGCAGCCGGACTTCATGGTAAAATAGCTGCTAGGAAACCACTGCTAAGGACAGGCAACAAGCAGAAGAGACTTGTTTGGGCAAAAGAACAAAAAGAATGGACATTAGACTAGTGGAAATCTGTGCTTTGGTCTGATGAGTCCAAATTTGAGATCTTTGGTTCCAACCACCGTGTATTTGTGCGACACAGAAAAGGTGAACGGATGGACTCTACATGCCTGGTTCCCACCATGAAGCATGGAGGAGGAGGTGTGATGGTGCCAGGGTGCTTTGCTGGTGACACTATTGGGGATTTATTCAAAATTGAAGGCATACTGAACCAGCATGGCTACCACAGCATCTTGCAGCGGCATGCTATTCCATCCGATTTGCATTTAGTTGGACCATCATTTAGTTTTCAACAGGACAATGACCCCAAACACACCTCACTGGCCTCCACAGTTACCAGACCTGAACCCAATCGAGATGGTTTGGGGTGAGCTGGACGGCAGAGTGAAGGCAAAAGGGCCAACAAGTGCTAAGCATCTCTGGGAACTCCTTCAAGATTGTTGGAAGACTACCTCTTGAAGTTCATCAAGAGAATGCCAAGAGTGTGTAAAGCAGTCATCAAAGCAAAAGGTGGCTACTTTGAAGAACCGATTATAAGACATATTTTCAGTTGTTTCACACTTTTTTGTTTAGTATATAATTCCACATGTGTTAACTCATAGTTTTGATGCCTTCAGTGTGAATGTACAATTTTCATAGATTTCTGAGGCTGATGACTCGGATAAACTTATCCTCAGAAGCAGAGGTGACTCTTGGTCTTCCTTTCCTGGGGCGGTCCTCATGTGAGCCAGTTTCTTTGTAGCGCTTGATGGTTTTTGCAACTGCACTTGGGGACACTTTCAAAGTTTTCCCAATTTTTCGCACTGACTGACCTTCATTTCTTAAAGTAATGATGGCCACTCGTTTTTCTTTACTTAGCTGCTTTTTTCTTGCCATAATACAAATACAGTCTATTCAGTAGGACTATCAGCTGTGTATCCACCAGACTTCTGCACAACACAACTGATGGTCCCAACCCCATTTATAAGGCAAGAAATCCCACTTATTAAACCTGACAGGGCACACCTGTGAAGTGAAAACCGTTTCTGGTGACTACCTCTTGAAGCTCATCAAGAGAATGCCAAGAGTGTGCAAAGCTGTCATCAAAGCAAAAGGTGGCTACTTTGAAGAACCTAGAATATAAGACATATTTTCAGTTGTTTCACACTTTTTTGTTAAGTATATAATTCAACATGTGTTAATTCATAGTTTTGATGCCTTCAGTGAGAATGTACAATTTTCCTGGTCATGAAAATACAGAAAAATCTTTAAATGAAAAGGTGTGTCCAAACTTTTGGTCTGTACTGTATATATATATATATATATATATATATATATATATATATATATATATATATATATACACACACACATATGTATGTGTATGTGTATGTGTCTATATAATATATGTATATATACATATATGTGTGTGTAGACACTGGTTAGGCTGCTACTGTAACGGCTTGAATATATATGACATTGATCAATTATCGTTATGGCCTCTGTTAGGTAATTACATAGATGATGCTCAGTGACGATAGTAAATGGCCCAGTAATACAATATGGGAGAAGAAAGGTGACACTCACCATAAGGGTCTTGGTATCTTTATTGGCTAAAAAATAGCAGCTGACCTGTTACAGGAGAGCGTGGGTGCACGCAGGTGCCGACCATTTCCTGTTATTGTGCGCTTCATTTGGTGTGACTAATAAGACAAATAAATATACCAAGATACTTCTTACTTCTGGTGAGCTCTGATTGTCTTCTCCCAAATTGTATGAGCTCAGTCTAACCCAACCTGCACCCAGAGCTGTGGAGTCCATTTTCGTGGAGTCGGAATCTGTATAAAATGTACCGACTGCGACTCCTAACCTAAAATATATAATAAATTGGGTACAGTAGTTCAATGCAGTTTGTGGGGAATATTGTTTCATAAGAATTTGGGAAAGTTATGAAATGTCCTATAAATGTCTGTCCTATTCCTGATCTAAGGGTCTAGACTTTTAGCTGAGATGAATCTGTGCTACAGTAAATTTATCACTTAAACATGAGCCGTGTATGAGGGAGTCAGAGTCATGGAAATTGAGGAGTCGGAGGTTTGGCTTACCGACTCCACAGCCCTGCCTGCACCATTGATTTACAGCTTTCTGTCTACACTGTGCATAGACAACGCTGACAGCGGAGAGGGACATGGTTAGCCAGAGCTCATGAATATTAAGGACTGCATAGCAGGAGCTGATCATTGAGAGGACTAGCAGAGCTGAAGAAGATAACACAATTATTTATCAAAACTACAGCAAAGAGCCCAGTAACATCACTGGATTCGGGGTCTCGGCCCCCACATCATGCTGCTCTCAGATGAGGTAGCATAAACCTGGTGACAGATTCCCTTTAGTAACTACTACTTTTTAATGGTTCTTTAGTGACAGTGACCTTTTTCATCAGACACGATCTTCAATCCAACAAGTCCATGGACCCGAATAATTCAGACTCAGGATTTCTGACTATGATGTCGGCCAAGAGAGTGTGTGAAAAGAGTCTCCTTCCTGCAGACGATCATGCCTTTCAGAAAATCGCAGCTTTGGAAGATGAGCTGCTGCAGCTGAGAGCACAGATTGCTGCCATTGTTGCCCTACAACAGTCACAAGCCGCACAGTCTCGTAAGCCATTGTTTTTGTAATCCTTATTAATCACTTAATGGGTTAAACAGGTCAAGCTTTTGCTATGTATTTGGTATGATTTGATCTTGTCTTTTTTTCTCAGATACAGAATCACTGTACTCATTTGGCAGCCCACGTAATGCCCTCCCACCCCCATCTTCAGCTTCTACACCACTTTCCGCACAGTTCTTACAATGTACAACCCCAGTAGCTCCGCTGCCCCTTCCTCCTCCTCCTCCTCCACCACCCCCAGTCCCATCTACCCAACTAAAATCTGCACTTGATCTTATAAGAGAATGTAAAGGGTTTCACAAATGCAGCCCGACGGAAAGCGAGGCTTCAGAGAAAGGCAGTGTGGATCAGCTCCCCAGTATGATGGATGTGTTAAAAGGCATGAATTCCATCAAGCTTCGGGCGGTCGAAAGGTAAGATCATTTTATAGATTTTCTTTAAATACAGTATATATTTTTTATTACAGACATGCGTGAAATAGAATGAAGGAGAAAACTGTATATAAAAAAAAAATCTGGCTCTGAGCCCGCATCTTTCCCCGCACATGACTGCTGATCTTGATGCGCCCATGGTGTTGGGGGACGACTCGGCGCCCGGGCCTTGCTGTTAGATTTGGGGGATGTCGCGGTGGCCAGCTCCCGAGCCCGTACCCTGGGGTCACTCTTAAAAGCAAAGGAATGGGGGAAAAGGTGTATGGGATAAGGGAAAGTTTGTGACGCACCCGTTGGGTCTGGTGGGAATCACCAGCGCTGCTACAGTCCTCTGAGGCCGGTGATCAGTCAGCTTAGTTGGGTGCGGCTCCCCACAGGTGGAGCGGGGCCTCAGGGCAGCATAGGAGAAGGGATGCAGGACAGAGGGGACCCAGCCGGGTCAGGAGAAGAATAGGCACACTCACAACAGTTCACTTCAGTACCTTTACTGGTGGTGTTTCAGGCACGATCCAGGGCACTATAGGGTGAAGGGTGCATTTCAGGACTCTCCCCAGTGAGTGGGTGTGGGGCCTCCTGTTTCTTGCCTTTTCCTGATAAGTTTATGACCTGCCTGAAGCTAGGACTAACTTGGTCTCTGTCTCACACCTCCTGACCTGGTGGTAGGGCCTTCTGATAGAGATCACACTCCCTGGTCTCTTGGGCCTCTGTGATTCCTGACCCTGGGATAACGGTCAGATTCTGGTGTTCCTGGGACATATAGTTCGCCAGGGGTTCCGGTTGTTTCTGCTGGTTTTAGAGATCCTTGCAGACACGGACCCGGTGTCCGGTAAATGGTTTTGGGGTGAGCTGGCTAAGCTCCTCTGCCCCCTATGTAGCTCGCATACTCCACTTGCCTTCGGCCGCGCTCGGGGCCCTCACTAGGCTTCACACTGGCAGTAGGCCTCGCTACTCTTCACCGCTCTTATGGCGTCGGCACGCCGTAGGCTCACTAACCTGAGCTCACTGAGTCTGTGCTGGACTGACTTTCTCACAGGCTTCACTCTCTGTGGACTCCAGAATTAGACTAACTGCCTAGCTCCACCTTCCCTATTTATATCCCTAAAGGGCTCCCTCTGGTGGTCTGAGGTGGAAGGTGGAGGTGTGTGAATGCTATGAGGGCCTCTTGTGGAGGAATCCGTCCATGCACACCTCTAGGATCTATGGCACCAATGCACAGCAGGGCGCCACATTCCCCCCTAGCAAAGCTCAGTACTCACGGACTGAAGTACTTTTTATAACAACAATAACAATAACTCTTCCCTTTATGGGAGGCACTTTGCTTGAACGTTACATATAAAACATTATAAATAATAAATAGGTACGTACAATTCAATAAGCAACCTCAGAATTCAAGTCTCTTCCTGTGAGGTTCCCCGACAGTATGTCCATCTCACAGGGTAGAGTACTTGGTAGCTTGAGGGACCTGTCCAAAGCAAACCCTCCACGTAGGCCCTGGGGTGGCTGCAGGGCATGGCGATCCTGAGTTCGACCTCCGCTTGTGCCACCCAGACAGGTTTTTCTTCTGAGGTCACCTAAAGGGGCACACCAGGGAGTGCAATTATTTACTGCAACAGTTTTTGGGCTGCACATAGTCCTCAGCCACAAAGTTCTTTATGTACCCTGGCGGGTAGTTAGAGGCAAACAAGAAAAGTGTCCATTTCACTTAGATTGTCCATTAAAAGGCAAAACACAAGTGAATAGATACATATACATGAAAATACACAATATAATACCCCAAGGGCAACTATCTACACTGTCAGTGTTATGATCTGCTACAAGCACTAAGGAAAGACAGGAGATCTGTCCCTACAATAGAACTAAGCTGGATCCCTACGATGTAACGGGGAACCTGATCCTGCGATTAGACCCGCTAAAGTCCTCGGCTAGTCTGAACGAAGTCCTATAGATGTGAGGGAGGGATCCCTATAAGAACTAGGGACTGGGAAAAAGATGGACACCTCCTAGCAGAAATTGTAGCAGAAATAAGACACACAAACAACATAGAACATAGAGGTCCGAAGACCCAGCAAAACCAACTGAGAAAGGCAAAAGAGCACCAAGCTAGTTCAAGAGTAGAAATTACAATGAAGTCCAGCAAGGCTAGGAGGGCGGAGCAGGACTAAATAGGCAAAAAAGGTCATGTGACCAGCAAGATAGATAAAACCTAACAGGAGAGTTCTAACAGTACCCCCTCTTCTAAGAGGATCCTCCGGATCCCCTAGGCCCAGGCTTATCAGGAAACCTCCTGTGAAACGCTCTGACAAGTCTGGAAGCAGAAACATCATCCGCCCTCACCCATGAGTTATCCTCGGGTCCGAAATCCTTCCAAGCGACGAGATATTGCAAACTCCCCCTATACCGTCTAGAATTTAGGATGCGGGAAATTTCATATTCCCCGTCCTCCACCACCGGAGGAACAGTGGCAGAGGCGTCACCATCCGACACATCAGCTCTTTTCAACAGAGAAACATGAAACACCGGATTAATCTTCCAGGAGGTAGGAACCTCCAACTTAACAGCAGATTGGTTAACTATCTGAAGCACCTTAAAGGGCCCTACAAACTTGGGACCCAAACCATGTCACCAATAGCAAACGAAACCTCTTGCCGTTTCCTATCAAAGTACCTCTTAGATTTTTTGTTAGCCTCCTGAAGATTAGCACGCACATCCGTCCAAACTCTCTCCAAATCACCGGAAAAAATTCTCCTCAGGCACAGTCGATACCAATTTGGAGAATGACCCAAAAGACGGATGTCTCCCAGAACAGCAAAAAAAAGGCGAACACCCAGCAGAAGAGGATGTATGGTTGTTAAGAGCAAACTCAGCAAGTGGCAAAAACTCAGACCACCCCTCTTGATTGTCTGCCACAAAGCAACGCAAGAACTGCTCAACATCCTGGTTCTTTCTTTCTGTCTGGCCATTAGACTCAGGATGATATCCGGATGAAAACGACAAATGAACTCCCAACCTGTCACAAAAGGCACGCCAAAAACGAGCCACAAACTGAGGTCCCCTATCAGAAACAATGTCAGTAGGAACGCCATGTAGTCTGACAATTTCCTTGACAAAAGCCTTAGCGAGTGTCTTAGCGCAAGGCAGTTTGATGAAGGGAACCAAGTGACACATCTTGCTAAAATGCTCCACGACCACCTAGATGACCGTGAAACCCTCAGAGGGGGGAAGGTCAGTAATAAAGCCCATAGCCAGATGTATCCAAGGTGCACTAGGAACCTCTAGAGGGCAAAGCAACCCCGCAGCAGGAGCATGCGAAGACTTAGATCTAGCACACACAGTACATTGACGCACCCACTTAATGACTTCCTTCTGCCATCCAGGCCACCAAAAACTGCGACCCACAAGTCTGTTGGTCTCAGAAATTCCTGGATGACCTGCCAACCGAGACTCATGACACTCAACAAACAAATCTCTCCTAAAGGTCCTAGGCACAAACAACCTCCCATGGGGAGTGTTAGATGGGGCATTCTCCTAAGCTTTAAGAATCTCATCCTCCAAAATGGAGTCCAAAGCATCAAAAACAACACCTTCTTGTAAAATGCTCTCCTCCTCCTCCTCAGCACCGACCATGGGAGAAAAGCTGCGAGACAACGCATCAGCTTTAACATTCTTGGTACCCAGGATGTAAGTAACGGAAAAATTAAACCGCGAGAAAAAAAGTGCCCACCTAGCCTGACGGGCATTCAAGCGCTTGGCAGCATCAAGATAGATCAGATTTTTATGATCAGTGAAAACCTGAATGGGAAATTCAACACCTTCCAAGAGATGACGCCAGCGTTCAAATGCGAGTTTAATAGCCAGCAATTCCCGATTACCAATATCGTAATTAAGTTCAGTCTCAGAAATTTTTTTTGAAAAAAAGGCACAGGGATGTACTCCATCCTAGTTTTCCTGAGACAACACCGCACCGACCCCCACAGAAGAAGCATCAACCTCAACCAAAAACGGCTTAGTCACATCAGGCTGCATAAGGATGGGAGCAGAGGTGAACCTCTCCTTTAGAAACACAATAGCTTCAATGGCCTCAGAAGTCCACTGAACTGCATTAGCACCTTTCCTGGTAAGATCGGTCAGTGGTTTGACAATAATAGAATTTTTTTTTTATGAATTTTCTGTAATAATTGGCGAAACCCAAAAACCTCTGTATTGATTTCAAACCAATAGGCCTAGGCCATTCCTGCACAGCTTGAACTTTAACCGGATCCATCTCAAAACCTTCACTGGAGATAATGTAACCCTAAAAACTAATTCTCTGTACAGCGAACTCACATTTCTCTAGCTTAGCAAAAAGCGAATTGTCCATTAATAACTGTAAAACCTCACGTACGCTCCGCCAATGAGACTCCAGCTCCGGCGAATAAATCAAAATGTCATCCAAATACACAACCACATTTTTGCCGATCAAAGGTCTAAGGATGTCATTAATAAGATTCTGAAAAAATGCTGGAGCATTGGTAAGACCAAAAGGCATAACCAGATTCTCAAAATGACCCACAGGAGTGTTAAAAGCAGTCTTCCATTCATCACCCTCCTTCATGCGCAACAAATTGTATGCCCCCCGGAGATCAATTTTAGAGAACCACTTGGCCCCCACTAACTGGTTAAACAAATCATGAATCAATGGCAGTGGGTAAGGAATGCGTACAGTAATTTTATTAATCTCACGAAAGTCCAGACAAGGACGTAAACCGCTGTCCTTTTTTTTAACAAAAAAAAATCCAACAGCCACAGGAGACTTGGAAGGCCTAATGTGACCGGCGGCCAAGCTTGTCTGTATGTATTCCTCCAAAGCCTTTCTCTCAGGAATAGTAAGATTAAATAAACGACTTTTAGGAAGAGTCGCTCCAGGGACAAATTCAATGGTACAATCATAGTCTCTATGGGGAGGCAAAATTTGCGATTCTTTCTCAGAAAAAACTTTCCAAAAATCCTGAATAGGTACAGGTAATTCCCCTTTATCCACAGCAGCAATGCGCCCGTTACAACACTTGTCATAACACTTAGGGCTCCAAGACTTAATTTCATTGGTAGACCAATCCAGTACAGGATTGTGCAATTTTAACCAGGGTAACCCCAACACTACAGGAGAAGGCAAATTATTTAATACTACCAAATCCAAATTCTCTTGGTGAATACCATTAATAGTGAGGGGAAATTCACAGACCTTGTGAGTAACACTCTTTAAGGGAGAGCCATCGACAGAAACCACGGCAATAGGGGATGACAAAGGTTTGGGTTTTAATTTAAGTTTTTCCAAGAACCCCCCATCAATCACATTCAGAGTACAACCACAATCCACAAATACCCGAAATTCAATTAATTCTTCCTGAGCAGTGGTAGTAGCAGAAAGAAGTACACCCTTAGTATTTAAACAGGCTATACGGGCATAACTGACCTTTTTTTTTCTTTGTTCACACGAAGCACACAGTTCCTAATGAAATGGTCAGACCCACCTCAATAAAAGCACAAACCTTCAGAAAATCTGCGGTCTTTTTCCTGAGAGCGGGGTGACATCGCCCCAATCTCCATCGGCTCTCCAATGTCAGTACAGACCCTCTCAAGACTCGGAGCTGACATGGCAGAGGTTTTACTCTCATTAACCCTTGCACGCAGTCTCCTGTCCACCCGTATAGCTAATTGCATTGCCTCCTGCAAGTTTCCAGGTGAAGGATAAGCAATCAGCAGATCCTTAACCCTTTCCCCTAGCCCCGCAAGAAACAAACTTTTCAAAGCTGAATCGTTCCACTCCACCTGTGCAGACCACCGACGGAAGTGAGTACAATAATTTTCCACATTACCTGATCCCTGCCTCAAACGTCTTAATTCAGACTCAGCAGATGAGACACGATCAGGATCATCATACAACAACCCCAAAGCAGAAAAAAAACTATCCACTGATCTAAAGCACGGATCACTAGGTTGGAGAGAAAAGGCCCATCCCTGAGGTTCTTTGAGCAAAAGTGACATTATGAACCCTATGCGCTGTGATTCATCACCAGAGGATCTGGGTCTTAAACGAAAATACAATAAATAAGCATTTTTAAAGGAAAAAAAATCTTGTTGTTCACCAAAAAATAAATCAGGCAAACGTACCTTTGGCTCTACAAAATGTGCTCCAGAACAGCTACTCACGTGTTGTTGGAGCTTGGCCACCTCCAGAGAGAGTCCCTGCAAGCGTTGAGCCAAATCCTGAACCGAGACCATGATGGAAACTGGAGGTCTTTCCTTAGAGAAATTTTTTGGGCTGGACTTACTGTTATGATCTGCTACAAGCACTAAGGAAAGACAGGAGATCTGTCCCTACAATAGAACTAAGCTGGATCCCTTCGATGTAACGGGGAACATGATCCTGCGATCAGACCCGCTAAAGTCCTCGGCTAGTCTGAACGAAGACCTATAGATGTGAGGACGGGATCCCTATAAGAACTAGGGACTGGGAGAAAGATGGACACCTCCTAGCAGAAATTGTAGCAGAAATAAGACACATAAACAACATAGAACATAGAGATCCGAAGACCCAGCAAAACTGACTGAGAAAGGCAAAAGAGCACCAAGCTAGTTCAAGAGTAGAAATTACAATGAAGTCCAGCAAGGCTAGGAGGGCGGAGCAGGACTAAATAGGCAAAAAAGGTCATGTGACCAGCAAGATAGAAAAAACCTAACAGGAGAGTTCTAACATTCAGAGTTTCCTTCTTTACTCTCTGTATCTGACAGGGGTCTGACCTCGTGTGCTACGTGTCAACCTATGTGGTACTGGGATGCGTGAGGCACTAGTATTTGCACTACCTCCCATTCTGTCAGCTCTAAGTGTTGGGGAACTGCAGGGTTGCCTTAACCTGTCTACAGGACTGGCAAGTATACCATTGGCTGGGCCTTCTTGCTCTGCTCCAATCGGGGATCCTTCTTCCGGGGATTCTTCTTGAGCAGGCTCTTCTGAAGCACTTACGGGCTCTACTTGCTGTGGAGGGTCTTCTGGCTGTTGAAAGAAGTGGATCACAGGGATTATTACTGCTCCTCCTAGTTGAGGCCAATCTGCCGGTAAATCTCCTGTCAGTATGGAGTACTGCTTCTTTAGGCTCCTCCGGTACGGTGAGAGGCACTTCTTCTTGCGGCTTTAGCAGGTCTGGACACAACTTCAGATGATCTCTAGATACCGTTGCAGTCGTCATTCCTCCGACTCTACTAATTAGGCAGGTCTTCTTGTTATCAAATCTTGAATTTAACACAGTGTAGGGTTCTCTCTCCCACTGGTCATCAAGTTTGTGGTTTCTCCTTTTCCTCTTTAACACCACTTCTCCTGGTGTGAAGGGTTCTGCGGGCGCACTTTTATTGTAGTGGGCTTCCTGCTTGTCTCTTACCCCAGTGAGACTGTCTTCGACACAGGCCTGTACTCTTCTGTACTGCTCCTGTCTGGTCGTGTCCCAGTCCTCAGTGGACCTATCTGCTTCCGGTTCTACTACACCAAGCTCCAGGTCCATGGGCAACTTCCCGGGTCTTGCTCGCATGAGATATGCTGGAGTACAATTGGTGGAACTCACAGGTATGTGGTTGTACAGATCTACTAGGTCAGGTAGTAGGTCTGGCCACTGATTTCTCTCCTCTAGTGGTAAGGTCTTCAGCAGGTCAATGACGATGTTATTCATCTTTTCACAGAGACCGTTGGTTTGGGGGTGGTACGGTGTTGTCCTGATCTTTTTACACCCGTACAGATGGCAGAACTCTTTAAACAATTCGGTCTCAAAGGCTGAGCCTTGATCTGTCAGCACCTGCTTCAGGTGTCCGTGGGGCCTGCAGAAGTACGCCTGAAATGTCTTCGCCGTGGTTTCGGCCGTCAGATCCTTGACGGGGGCGACCACCAGGAACCAGGAGTAGTGATCCACCATGGTCAGGGCATAGGAATATCCTGACCTGCTGGGTGACAGCTTGACATGATCCAGGGCTACGATGTCTAAGGGACGAGTCATCTTCATGGGTTGCAGGGTTGCCTTCTGGCTGCTGTAGTCTTTTCTTCTGAGGCTACAGGGTCCACAATTCCGGCACCACCTCTCAATGGAACTGCGCATTCCTACTCAATAAAACTGACACTTCAGAAGGGTTTCTAGCTTCTTCCAGCCAAAGTGCCCCGCCTGATCGTGGTAGGCTTCCAACACCATCTGGATGTCTGTCTTGGGCACCACTATCTGCCATACCATCTCATGGGTTTTGGGGTTGACGTACCTCCGGCACAGCTTCACCCTATAGATGAACAGCCGGCTCTTCTCATTCCACAGCTGCTTGGCTTGGAGAGACGCTTCCTTCTCCAGGGAGGAACCTTCCTTGGTTATCAGTTCTTTGATACGGCTGACAACCGGGTCGCTATCCTGGGTCTCCTTCCAGCTGTGGTGATGCAGGGGGTTTAATGTCTTACCACGTTGCCTCCTGGAAGCTTGTTGCTCGTGGACCACTCCATTCTGATGAAAGGCAGGTAGTTCAATCTCCTCCAGGTCATCCACTTCTTCTTCAGTATCCAACTGGTGAGGCATCCTGGACAGGGCATCGGCGTTGGCGTTCTTGCAGCCTGCCCGGTACTTAATAGTGAATTGGTAGTTTGACAGCCTAGCCATCCATCGTTGTTTCATGGCTCCTAGCTTGGCTGTTTCTAGATGAGTCAAGGGGTTATTATCAGTGAAGGCAGTGAACTTATTGGAGGCTAAGTAGTGCTTGAACCTCTCGGTGATGGCCCAGACCAGGGCCAGGAACTCCAACTTGAAGCTGCTATAGTTCTCTGGGTTCCTCACGGTCGGGCGGAGCTTCCTGCTTGCATAGGCGATCACCTTCTCTCGGCCATTCTGCTTCTCACTCAGTACAGCTCCTAATCCTTCATTGCTGGCATCAGTGTACAGCAGGAACGGTTGGCTGTAGTCAGGGTAAGCTAGGATCTCTTCGCCGGTCAGGATCTCCTTCATCACCTCAAAGGATTCAGCTTGCTCCTTTCCCCACTGGAACGGGGGGTTTCTGCCTCTCCCGGACTGTCCTACCAGGAGATCTTGCAAAGGCGCCGCTTTCTTGGTATAGTCCTTCACAAACCTCCGGTAATACCCGATTAGTCCCAGGAACTGACGTACCTCCTTGAGGCTCTTCGGCTCCGGCCATTTCTGGATGGCAGTGACCTTCTCCGGGTCTGGTGCTACTCCCTCTGGACTAACGATGTGCCCCAGGTACTGTACCTTCCTCTTGAGCAGGTAGCACTTTGAGGGCTTCAGCTTCATCCCATACCGGGACAGCGACTCAAATACCTCCGCCAGGTGCTTCAAGTGGTCCTCATACGTTTTGGAGTACACTATCACGTCGTCCAGGTATAGTAGTACAGTCTCGAAGTTGCGGTGTCCCAAGCAGCACTCCATCAATCTCTGGAACGTTCCGGGGGCATTGCAGAGTCCAAACGGCATACTATTGAACTTGCAGAGTCCCATCGGGGTTGTGAAGGCCATCTTCTCCTGATCCTCCTCAGCAACAGCTACTTGCCAGTACCCACTAGTGAGGTCAAGGGTGGAGAAGTAATTTGCAGACTTTAAGGCAGCCAGGGATTCCTCTATACGAGGTAAAGGGTATGCATCTTTATGTGTAATGCGATTTACTTGTCTGTAATCTACACACATTCTCATGCTTCCGTCCATTTTCCTGACTAGAACTAGGGGAGCTGCCCAGGGACTACAACTATCCCTTACTACCCCTGCCTTCTTCATGTTGTGCAACATCTCCTTCTGGTAGTGTGCTGGTGGTATAGGCCTGTAACATTCTTTGATGGGTGGATGGTCACCTGTGGGGATATGGTGTTGAACCCCCTTAATCCTCCCAAAGTCAAGTGGGTGCTTACTGAATACCTG
The DNA here is from genome assembly GCF_046119375.1 of Phyllobates terribilis. Taxonomy (NCBI): domain Eukaryota; kingdom Metazoa; phylum Chordata; class Amphibia; order Anura; family Dendrobatidae; genus Phyllobates; species Phyllobates terribilis. The sequence goes on along the minus strand of NW_027362784.1, from coordinate 12,187,135 downwards.
CTCGTATTCCTGAACCACCCGGTGTACACCCTGCTTCTGATGGGCAGGAGTGGTGTCTGTCCCAACATGGAGCTGTTGACACCAATCCTCCACCTGGGTTCCAGGGTCATTATCCTCCACTTCGTCTGGTGAGGTTAAGGACTCCGCCGTGTGTAAGGAGTTGTTATTTACTGTGTACAGTTTGGCAACAGTGGCGTAGTGTGGTAATCTAATCTCGTTCTCCCCATAGTTTAGGAGGCATACGGGCACCCTCCCATTGCGTACATTCACTACCCCTCTGGCAGTCAAGAGTGTAGGTCTATGTTCCGAGCTAAGGGGCTCTACTACCGCCTGGTAGCTCCGTACTTTGAGACCTTTTGCTGCTCTACACCAAATCAGCATTTCACTCATCGGGGGGATCACAATGAGTACCGGGTCTGTCACCCGTACGTTACCAATTTCACCGCCTGTTAGCTTTACCTGTTGCTGGTACATAAAGGCTCAGATTTCTTTCTGCAGTGCCCTTCTGTGCCCTGGTCTGGCAGTGTCAGCTATCTGTTGGAGCAAGAACAACACTTCCCCCAAACAGTTACTAACAATATTAGTGCCAAGTACCATATACAAGTTTGTATCATCAGGATTAGTCTCTACTACAATTAGTCCCTGGTCCTTCAGTTCCACTCTTCCCACCTTTACTGCCACATCCTTAACCCCGACTAGGTTAAGGGGGAGGCTGTTTGAGGCATAGACGGAAAGATTTGGATCTGGTGGGTGAAGTTCGTCTATAGACCAGAACCTTTTGTAGAGGACATCAGGCGTGATGGTTACCTGAGATCCTGTGTCCAGCAGAGCGGGTGTCGCGATGCCGTCCAGCACGATGGACAGGAAAGGTCTTCCTCCCACGAACCTGTGGTACCAGTTTGATGGGCCTGCGGGGTCTACTCCTGGGTGTCGGAACCTCGGCCCCAGGGTTTTCTCGTTTAAAGGAAAGCTCTGAATAGCGTGACCTGTCTTGTGACAGCGGTGGCAGACAGGGTCCCTCGGCGGGCAGCGTTGGTCGCTGGTCCTCCCAGGGGGTGGCATTGTCCTCCTCATCCTTCTCATCCAGGGGACATCCTCAGGGCTGTCGGCTAGCAGGATCCTTCCTTCTGCCTCAGGCTCCGTCCTCAGCTGCAGGACACTCAGTACAGTGGTCAGGGTTTTGCTCAGGCGGCACACTTCAGAGCGCAGGCTGTCCAGCTCACTAGGGGACGTTGCTGGAACCTTGGCTTCAGCAGCCACCGGGGAAAAGGTGGATGCTGCAGGCACTGGGGTGGCCCCACCCTGGTAACATTGGATAGCAGTTGTTTCCAGGGGCTGCAGTCCTTTTATAGCCATGTCCTTAAGGGTGTCAAAGGTGCCATCTGGATGATCCAGGGACCACCAACGCACAGTCCTGCTCTCCTCTTGGGACCTCAGTCCCTGGATAAACTGTTCCTTCAGCATTTTATTTTCATCATTGAAGCTGGTTGGACTAACCTGTTTCAGAGCTCGCAGGGCCCCTTGTAAATGCCAGGCATAGTCCCGAACACTGTCCTCCGGTTGCTGAGAGCAGTTGTAGAACCTCATCCGGAGGTCTGTCTCAGTACAATTCTCAAAGACAGTCTGTAACTTTTTAGAGATTGCGGACACTGACTCCTGGTCTGCGGCCGACCAGCTTTCTACTTCTCGCTCCGCAGCATCGGTCAATTGTCCCAATACAACATCAGCTCTTTGCTTGCCTGTCATAGAGTACATGTCCAGTATACCGCATATTTTCCTTTTGAATCCAGACAGGGTATCTGGTTTGCCGCTGTACTGGGGGAGCCACTTCGCTCCAGGGATGTACGGTAGGGCCATGGGTATGACAGGGGTTACAGGCCCTGCTGGTGGAGCGGCTGCTTCGGCCTGCTCGGCGCCGAGCACGGGTTGGACATCAGGGCCATTAACCGGTACTCCGGCGTTGTGCTGTTCTTCGGACATTCTGGCGCCCCCCTAGCGAACCGTGGCCTACCTTCTTTTCTTTTCTTCCGGTAGGCCGCAGCTCCGCAGGTGATGGTCTTCTTCAGGACCTTGTGTGACGCCCTGCTATGCATGAGTGCCACAGATCCTAGAAGGGTGCATGAAAGGATTCCTCCACAAGGGGCCCGCACAGCATACACACACTTCCACCTTCCACCTCAGACCACCAGAGGGAGCCCGTCAGGGATATAAATAGGGAAGGTGGAGCTAGGCAGTGCAGTCTGGTCTGGAGTCGAGCCTGTGAGAAGCTGAAGTTCAGTGCTGTCTGAGAAGAGTTACCTCAGGGGACAGAGCCAGTTCCAGCTCTTGCAGTTGTTAGCCTGCAGTGCAGCGCAGTCCAGACTCGCCTAGCTCAGGTTAGTGAGCCCAAGGCGTGCCGACGCCATAAGAGCGGTGAAGCGCGGCAAGCTGCCGTTAGTGTGTGTAGCCTAGTGAGGGCCTCGAGCGAGGTCGAAGGCGAGTGGAGAGTGAGTAACATAGAGGGCAGAGGAGCTTAACCAGCTGACCCCGAAGCATATACCTGACACCGGGTCCGAGCTTACAGGGATCTCTATGACCCAGTAAAGCACAACCGGAATCCCTGGAGAACTACAGGTCCCAGGAACACCAAAGAGCTGATACGTAACAGAGCCAGGAAACGCATAGACCCCGTAAGCTGGGAGCGTGTACTTCAAGAGAAGGCCCTACCACAAAGTCAGCCGGTGCAGGACAGAGACAAAGTTAGGCCTAGCTCCAGGCAGGTCAGAAACTACTACGCAAAGGCAAGAAACAGGAGGCCCTATATCCGCTCTCTTGGGAGGATCCTGAAATGCACCCTTCACCCTACAGTGCTCCGAGACGTGCCTGATTTCCCATCAGTAAAAGGTACTGAAGAGAACTGTATGTTTGCCTGTCTTTCCGTAGGCCCGGCTGGGCCTCCCTGTCCTGCATTCCCCCTTCATACGCTGCCCTGAGGCCTAGCTCCACCTGTGGGGAGCTGTTCCATCAAGCTGCCTTATCACCGGCCTCAGTGGGCTGCCGCAGCGCTGGTGCTTCTCACCAGATACCACAGGTGGCGTCACGAACTTTTATATAATTATAAACCCCTTTTAAAAGAGAGGCCCAGGGTACGGCCCCGGGAGCCGACTACCGCGACATCCCCCCATAAACCAGAACAACTAGGCCCGGGCGCCGAGTCATCCCCATCCTCTGGGCTATTCATCTCTTGCGTCGCTTGCGTCCTACGTCAGAGCGCTCACTGAGGCTCCTTCAAGGACCTGGCGCTTCCTGGTATGACTTCGAGGCGTGGGGTGTGTCCGGGGCTTCGCGCGCTTCAGCAGGTACGCCTCTCAGTTTCCCGCGGTTACGCCCTTCTTCCCGCTCGGCGGCACAACAATGGCGGCAATCTTTCACCACAGTTAAATACACAGTTTTTATTAAAGGCGCACAGTACCCGGTGGCAACGGGCACAACACTCCGTTGTTGCAGTGGGCACGGGATCCTGTTTGTGATGCCAGGAAGAGATGACGCGCCCAGGGTGTTGGGGGACGACTCGGCACCCGGGCCTTGCTGTTAGATTTGGGGGATGTCGCGGTGGCCGGCTCCCGAGCCCGTACCCTGGGGTCACTCTTAAAAGCAAAGGAATGGGGGAAAAGGTATATGGGATAAGAGAAAGTTCGTGACGCCACCCATGGTATCTGGTGGGAATCACCAGCGCTGCTACAGTCCTCTGAGGCCGGTGATCAGGCAGCTTAGTTGGTGCGGCTCCCCACAGGTGGAGCAGGGCCTCAGGGCAGCGTAGGAGAGGGGATGCAGGACAGAGGGGACCCAGCCGGGTCAGGAGAAGTATAGGCACACTTACAACAGTTCACTTCAGTACCTTTACTGGTGGTGTTTCAGGCACGATTCAGGGCTCTATAGGGTGAAGAGTGCATTTCAGGACTCTCCCCAGTGAGCGGGTGTGGGGCCTCCTGTTTCTTGCCTTTTCCTGATAAGTTTATGACCTGCCTGAAGCTAGGACTAACTTGGTCTCTGTCTCGCACCTCCTGACCTGGTGGTAGGGCCTTCTGATAGAGATCACACTCCCTGGTCTCTTGGGCCTCTGTGATTCCTGACCCTGGGATAACGGTCAGCTTCTGGTGTTCCTGGGACATATAGTTCGCCAGGGGTTCTGGTTGTTTCTGCTGGTCCTAGAGATCCTTGCAGACACGGACCCGGTGTCCAGTAAATGGTTTTGGGGTGAGCTGGCTAAGCTCCTCTGCCCCCTATGTAGCTCACTTACTCCACTTGCTTTCGGCCGCGCTTGGGGCCCTCACTAGGCTTCACACTGGCAGTAGGCCTCGCTACTCTTCACCGCTCTTATGGCGTCGGCACGTCGTAGGCTCACTAACCTGAGCTCACTGAGTCTGTGCTGGACTGACTTTCTCACAGGCTTCACTCTCTGTGGACTCCAGCCTTAGACTAACTGCCTAGCTCCACCTTCCCTATTTATATCCCTAACGAGCTCCCTCTGGTAGTCTGAGGTGGAAGGTGGAGGTGTGTGAATGCTATGAGGGCCTCTTGTGGAGGAATCCGTCCATGCACCCTTCTAGGATCTTTGTCACCAATGCATAGCAGGGCGCCACAATCTCATGAGCTGTCATGTGCCCCTAACAGCCGTCGGCGGATCCGAGATAACCAGTTAAATATCACAGTCAATCACTGGCAGTGGCATTTAACACACACCTGCCAGAGGCTCGTCACAAGACACACCCATAGGCGCCCCTGTCATGTGATTGCGGGGTGCCAACGTGTTGTCATGACAGCGGGGGGTCTGCAGAAGACCCCCGTGGCTGTCATTGTAGATCCCCTGTGGCCGGCATTCATAGGAAATTGTGATTTCTGCTATACATAGCAGTGCTGAAGCCCTGCTATGTGTAGCTTAGGTGAAAAGATTATTGCAGCTTCAAGTCTCCTAAGGGGGCTATTGCAGTCAGTAAAAAGTAAAATAAAAAAAGTAAAAAAAAAAAATAAAGGTTTAAATCACGCCCTTTTGCCCTATTGAAAATAAAATCATTAAAAAATATACACATATTTGGTATTGCTGCGTTCAGAAATGTCCTATCTATCAAAATATAAAGTAAATTAATCAGATCGGTAAACGCCGCAATGAGAAAAAAAATCTAAACTCCAGAATTATGTGCGGTTTTTTTGCCTCTGCAGCTTTGCAATAAAATAAAATAACAGGCGATCAAAACATTGTATCTACCTCAAAATTATATAACTAAAAACGTCAGCTCAGGGCGCAAAAAATAAGTCCTAACCTGGCCCCAGATCCCGAAAAATGGAGACACTTCGGGTCTCGGAAAATGGCGAAATAAGCGATTTTTTTTTTCTTTTTTCTTACAAACTTCTGATTTTTTTTCACCATTCAAATATAAAAGAACCTATACATGTTTGGTATCTATGAACTCGTACTGACCTGGAGAATCATAATGGCTGGTCGGTTTTAGCATTTAGTGAGCATGGTAAATAAAAAGAACAAAAACAAAATACAATTGTGGAATTGCACTTTTTTTGCAATTTCACCACACTTGGAATTTTTTTCCCGTTTTCCACTACACGATATGCTAAAATAAATGGTGTTAATCAAAAGAACAACTCGTCCCACAAAAAAGAAAGGTACATTGACAAAAAATAAAAAACGTATGGCTCTGGGAATAAGGGGAGAAAAAACGAAAGGGCTGTACCCTTCTCTGGAAGTCCCACATATAATAATGTAGCAATGGTGTGAATGCTTGAGAAGGCTCAAAAATAATGTGTCTCTTCCAAGCCCCATTCATGGTGGGGGTCTTCCATGCGGACCTCCTGCGACCCGTGGATAGGTGATAACTTGCAAAGTTAAAATTAACTAATGCAAGCATGATTTCAATAATGATGTTAGATTTAACATTTCAGAGTAGTCTGTCCCTAATTATAAATATGCTGTATTAGCCCCACTAATAGGATCTTAGACAAGTCTTTTCCGAAAATGGATAGCAGGTGATTGATGCATTTTTGTAGAAAAAATCTGTAAAAAAATCTTATTAGACATAGCAGCAATGAATGAAAAGTGGTTTGTATGAAGAGCTAAGTTATAGCCTGTCAGCCCGTCTGTTACAGAATGGCAGTGATGTTTATGTTCACCGCTTTTTCACTTTAGATCCCCTGGTGGGAAACCCTCAACCAGGAAAGACAAGAAGAAACGTTCACTTAATGATCCCACAGACCCTGCAGCCATTATAGCCAAAGCCTGGAAGCATAAGTTTGCGCACAGAAATGGTGATGACGCTGTCAATAAAGAAAATAGATCTCATGACGAGTCTCCGTTCTCCAGCCCCAATAGTACTGTTTGTAAATCTTACATGACTGACCAACCAAAAATCAGGCTTATGAAAGATCATGAATGGGAGGTTTGTTGCTGGATCTTTAAAGGGTTTATCCAGGACTATTTTATCTTTTTACTATAAGCCTAAAAACTAACAGGCAGGTTGTTACTAACAGAGGCAACTACCTGCCTGTTGTATCCGGCGCCGGCTCGGAGAGGTCATCGACCACTGTCACCAGCGATTCAGCTGCTCCAAGTCAACAGAGCAGCTCTTCTTCTTCCAGGCTGCTCTGTCGACGGGGCGTTACTGCCGATGTTAGGCAACTTGTGAGTCGGCTGCCAATCAGCATGACGTCGGTGACACGCCCCTGGGGCAATGGGGTACTCGGCAGCCGGGCCTATGGATGCTGGTGGGGGATATGTCACAGTGGCTGGCCCGGTCCGTGGCCCAGGGCGGTCAACCAAAAAGGGGATAGTAACTTGGATAGGAAAAATAAAAATAAAGTAAATAGTTCGTGATGCCACCTGTGGTAGCTGGTAATGATTACCAGCGCTGCTGCAGACCTCCGGGGGGGTGATGGGATGGTAGCTGAGGTGTTTCTGCTCCCCACAGGTGGAGCGGACCCCCGGGGCAGTGTGGAGTTTGGTGGGTGGTGATGCTGGGGCTTGTAGAGTGGTATATGGGTATTGTAATATGTCACCACATTTAAAGTATTAAGATAAACGTCCCTGACGCGCGTTTTGCCGGGGTTACCGGCTTTTTCTAAGGGCCCATATACCACTCTCTGTCATGCTGTGTGCCGTCGCTATCTCACTTCAATTTCCACTCTGCCGGCTTAATATATAAAGTGGCATTGACCACGTGCAGATAACCTGCACGCCACCTGAGTGAGAATGCTGTGGGGGAGATAGGGTGCTCTGACCTCCATGTGCTTAAGCTAATGATACAAACTGGCGGTTGACCGCATCCTTAATCTCTGTAATTAACAACAGTGATTGTAAGCAGACCATCCGCACACAGCCAGAACGAACACGCTGCGGGAGAGACAGAGCACTTTTATCTCTAGGGGCATGATTTAGTAGACCAGCGGTATTAACCGCTTACATTACCCATATGAGATTAATGCTTGGCTCTTAGATGTAAGCTCAGCCATAATAGCTGTTGCTTTAATGCCACCTGTAGCAGTGAGATTGAACAAGCATAACATTTATATCTCCCTATGCAATACTCTTACTAATTTACTTACAGCTTAGAGAATGTAAGAAGCCACAAGAGGCTCACTAATGGAGAATAAATGATCACTCCTCACATTTCAACAGTATCCCGTATATGGAATCAATAATAACAAAATTATCTGACAGAGAGGGTTGGGATATTTGGGATATACAACTTATAATACCCAGCCAACAATTATAGGGACATTGGCTGTGGACAATTTATCTCTGTGTCCTCACATTTAAAATAGGAACTTTTGGGCTATAACTGCATAAAATTATATAGTAGTAGCCCTATATACATCCTTAGATGTATGATAATTCATTTACAAATAACTTTTTATTAAACAAGAGTTTTTAATTATACTAATAAAAGCTAAATTTTATTCACACATCTTTCCTTTCTTCATACCCTTTCCAATTTATATTAGCTATTTGAATCAGTGGTGACCACTAGTGTGAATTTTGACCATTATTCTAATCAGTATTCTATGTAATCTGGGTATAAAGGCACCCTGTAGGCGCGGACCCGGTGTCCGGTTTGTATCTTCGGGGTGAGTCTTATGATGCTCCTCTGCCCCCTCAACTCCTCTCTCCTTTCTCCTCTTGCCTTCGGCCACACTCGGGGCCCTCAGAACTCTGCAGCAGACACGCTGCGTCTTCGCTGCTCTCAGCGTCAGCACGCTCTCAGACTCTGTCTCAGTCTGACTCCTTACTAACTGAACTGCCTGGCTCCACCCTCCATAGATATATCCCTAACAGGCTTCCTCTGGTGGTGTGAGGTGGAAGGGTGGAGGTGTTTGTATGTAATGAGGGCCTCTTGTGGAGAAGTCCGTCCATGCACCCTGGATCCTGTGGTACCTGTGCGCAGCAGGGTGCCACATCGGCAGTCACGATCCATCAAGAGACCAGAGCGGAAGAGAAGCCGCTGCTCTGTAGACATGATATCAGCAGAAGCCGCTGAATCGCTGTGACCGCTCTGTGTAAGCAGAGATTGGTGCCAGGCACAACAGGCAGGCAGTTAGCAACTATCTACCTGTTAGTTCTTAGGTCAATAGTAAAAAAAAATAAATAGTCCTAGATAACCCCTTTTAACATTATATACTTGCCAGCAATTATCTATTGTGTGACGTGGTCATAAGACTAAGTAAACTGAGTAACCTGGTCTATTACTGTATAACAAGGTCTATTACTGTATAACATGGTCCTTGACTGTATAACATGGTCTATTACTGTATAACATGGTCTATTACTGTATAATATGATCTATTACTGTATAACATGGTCCTTGACTGTATAATATGGTCTATTACTGTATAACATGGTCCTTGACTGTATAACATGGTCTATTACTGTATAACATGGTCCTTGACTGTATAACATGGTCCTTGACTGTATACCATGATCTATTACTGACCAGTGATAAATGGGGTTGTCCGTGCTTTTATACTTTTTTATTTGAAATATGGTTTCTAATGTTGGGGGCACTAGCTACAGGTATAGACCCTAATTGCTCTATAGGGGTTGTCCATCAATAAAGACAATTTTTTTTTATTACTTAAATGCATGCATTTTTAGCTAAAAATAATTTTTTGTAATTGGATTTGATTAAAAATTTTGAACTGTTTGCCTTTTGTAGTCTCTATCTTGCACTGTCTAAGAATCCATCAGTGAGCTTATTATAACAGTTCAATAGGAGAGAACTGTTATAACAAGAGAAGGAGAGTAACTTTTTTTATGTCTTTTTCTGACCTCATCTCAGCTGGTTTAAGACCACTGACCACATCAAAGTTGAATGTGCAGGGAAACAAATAGTCTCTAAAAGCCAAATGGTGCAATATATTTAATGAAACCAAAATGCACAAAATATATCTTTAAGTCCACATAGGTGTAACATGCACCAATTGGCAGAATGGGGAATTTTTTATCCCCAATGGTGAACTTTTATCCCTATTACAAAATATGTGCCGCAGGTCAGATGCATGACCGCTGGGAGTCTACCGGAAAAAGCCGAGCAGCCACCTAGGGAATGAATGGAGCAGCTGTCAAGCATGTGCCTTTGCTGAAGCATTTGTCATCGAAACCAAGTTTTTACACTGTTGAAACTACATAGTAAAAAAAACATAGTTCTTATAGATGCTATATAACCCTTTTAAGGCAACCCACATACTCTAAAATCTAGACCTTTATTGGGTAGAAGTGTTTTAACTAATTGAATCGTTGACTGATCCTTCACGATTTTCCCAGTGTATATATGAATGTATATCTGTTTCTAACTTTTCCTATGTTCTTCACTTGTAGTTTGGGCGCCACCTGCTAAATCCTATTAGGAAAATAACACAGAAGGAAATTACAAGAAAGCAAGTCCATGTCTGAGTTGATGGACATGTTTCAGAGGTTTTTGGGAAAAGCATGTGAAAATTTGACAATTACTCCGAATAGCCTAATGTAACAAGCTGCTCCTCTTTTTTCATTTATTCCTTAGGATTGCCATTGGAAGGTTTATCTTACTGTACAAGTCTCATGGTTCCACCGTAACACGATTCGTTGGGCAATTTCAACATATATTTTTTTAATTGCTTAAAATAACATTTTGATAAGTACTATTATTAAGTGGCTAAATCATAAATGTTTGGGTCAGCTTCCACCAGCCAGAAGAAGGTCCTTTGTGCTCTTCTACAACCATAATGCGTACTTACTCTTTAGTCCTCACACACAGTCTCATCTTTTGGTGTGATACAACACTCCGGTATGCTCGGTGGTCAAGTTCTAGTGGCTACTGTACCACGGCAGGAGACACTTGGGCATGGGTCCTATTCCATATCAGAAGGTCATACATGAGGGAGCACACAAGTCTAGGTACACTATAAACCTGCAGCAAAAAAATAGAGGAGCAGACCAATGACTCTATTAGACCCAGACTTCATTGAAGTGACATCATAACCTCTGCTTCTTTATTCCCCAGGTTAGAGCAGTAACATGGGATCCCACGTTTTTCCAATTTCTGGATGTCTTGACAGAGGCACAACCAGATATTTATCTCATATGTTATGGATATGTCACTTTTCTCAGTTCCCTTTTACCATGACACAAAGTCATGCTACTAGTTTTGTAACATACTGGGGCCATTCATTATTTAACTCTGGTCTATCAAATGCTATTTCCCGGCTGCTTTATGCAATATAGCTACATAACACCAAAGGAGATAACAAAATTTGGTACATACTATACATAGTATTTTTTTTTATTAAAATGCAGTGTATTTGAGATTACAAATAATTTTTGGGTTTCATTGTTCACCGTTTGGCTTTTACAGGCTGTTTGTTTCCCTGCACATTCAACTTTGATGTGGTCTGTGGTCATAAATGAGCTGACAGGAGTTCAGAAAAAGACCGATTAATAAAGCTCTATAAACTCTCCCATTAAGACTTTTAGAAAGGGCTTACTGATGATTCTCAGTTAACTCATTCTGCAGCCAGCAACAGACAGTGCAACACAGAAGCAAATGGTACAATTTTTTTAGTAAACATAATTGCAAAAATGATTTTTAGCCTCAAATACATGCATCTAAGTAAAACAAAAAATACCCTAAATTGCAGACAATCCCTTTAATTAGTTTGGCAAGACTCTAAATGGAGATGGGGAAGGTGTAGTGTGAGTACATAACTAACCAGAGTAAAAGCCACATGCAGTTGATAAATATGTGTGGAAAACTCTTAAAATAGCAAAGGAAAGCCTGCATAGGAAAACCCTTCCATGGCAGGTGAAGCTTCATGGGTACTGTTATATGTAGACCGAGATGATGACATTTGAAGGTCCTGTTAGTTGCTGATTTTAGTAATGAATAAATACTGTGCATGTAGAATTGCACTTAAAAGGAGTTCTCCAGGCATATAATAAAATTGTCCCCATCACATAATTCAAACGCAGCCCGTCCTAGACACGTGTCAGGACGGGCTTCATTCTGAAGAAACACTACTTCTGAGACCTGTGTCCCAACAGACAGGAGCTATATTGTAAGCACACAATACCTCTGTGATCCAAGGAAAAGGGTGTGACAAGAAGAAATCAATCTTCTGGGCTGACTGAGCACAGTCTCCACCCTCAGTCCCTTGTGCCCAGTCAGCCAAGAAAATTGATTTATTCTCTCATATGCAAATTGCCTCTTCAGAATAAAAGAGGACTTGTACTCTATAGCGCCACCTGTTGGAAGCAGCAATCCTACAAGTCATAATCAACCCTTTAACGAGTCGTGCAATATGACTTAGGATAAAAGCCAAATCAGAATCTCAATTTGCAGACACGGTGTTTCGGGCTGTTGGCCCTCATCAGTGGAAAGTATGAGTTCTGATTTGGCTAGGTGAGAGGCTCTGGACTGAGGTCTAAGGGGTAGCGTTTCTCCTTATGGAGAGTGACACACCAGCTCTGGCACGGCAAGGTAAGGAGGCTTATTCGCCGTGCAATTCTCTCACATACTTCTCCTCGGCTCACAGAGGTACATGTGCTTACGATACAGCTCCTCTGACATTGAGACACAGGTCTTTGGAGCAGTGTTTCTTCTTCAGACTGCAGCCCATTTTGACGCGTGACTAAGACGAACTGCCGTTTGAATTATGTGACAAGGGACATATTAGTGCATTCTTGGACAAACTCTTTAAAGTGCATTACTTGCATTGTTAAATGCTGCCTTCTTATTCTCCCTCAAGCAGTCTGTTTTCTTTTTAGCATGTCCATTCTTGTATAGCTGATAAACCTGTGTTGGAAGGACAGACAGGTGACTGGACCGATGAAACATATGAATTCTTACCAGGTTTTGCTAGCTAAAAATCGATGGCTGTGTTCCATGCAAGAACCCATGCTTTTATATGCTTTTCCTTTTAAGTCTACGTTCCCACAATGAGTTTTTGGTGAGTTTTTGATGTTGCAGATGTGATTTTAACTTTTTCTAGGCTTTACATTTGCAATCAGGGAGAACCATGAGATGCTGCTTTGTTTTATCTGCTGCTCGTGTTCACAGGAAATGATGTACATTCTGCTATTTAGTATATAGTTTTTAAAATAAATTTGTTTTCACTTCCAACTTCTTTTGACCTCTTTTTTCTTAATACATTAAGTGCAAAGTTTCCACCAAACCAAAGGAACAGAGAAATAGGCAATTACTGCTATGGTGTAGGTGTGAGCCAATGAGTGGCAAAAGGGTATTGATAGAAGTTGTCTGTCCAGTTTCCATAACACTGGCTAACACCACCTAAAGTAATAGCAATGCTAGATATTAATGATGGTAGGTGTGTGTCCAGTTTACATAATTCTGGCTCGTACAATGCTATGAAGTCTACTTCTACCGGTAGCAGCTATATACAGTACTGGGTCAAAAGTTTGAACACACAAAAAAATCGCCCAAGTTTTCTGGATTTTTGATACATTCGTCTGTCCCTGGCCTTACTTTAATGGCCACTATACACATCCTTGGCATTCTCTCAAGACCTTCTTTAGGCATTCACATGGAACGGCTTCCAATAGTCTTGAAGGAGTTCTCAGAGGTGCTGAACACTTGTTGGTTGCCTTATCTTCACTTTTCTGTCCAACTCATCCAAAACCATCTCAATTGGACTGAGGTCCTTCTTCTTGGTCACATAGCTTGAAGTTTTTTTTGTTGTTTTTTTTTTGGGGGGGACTGGTCATTCTCCTTCAGTCTGAATCTACAACGTGCCCATTGTAATAAGAACAATTTTGACCGGTTTTATTTTAATGGTGACATGCATCAGTCCAGTTTATAGAATACTGGCTCACAATGTGCTCTTTAAGCTGCTTGACAGCTGCCACCAAAATGTGAAGATCCTTGGTCTTCCGTGGGCATAACGCTACTCAGACAACACAGGGTGAGGGTAAAACAGTGTGGCAATATTTTATTGAATCACAAAGTTGACATTAAACACATAGAACAGCCCCAGCAAATACCCAAGATGGTACAACATTACACAGTCCTCACACGTCCTTCTCCGCCCGCCTGGGATAGAACAGCTGAAACTTTGGAGACTTCCAGGGATGACTACTTCAACCAGTGCCCCCCCGCTTCAGGCTGGCCCCCAGAGAGAGAAGGTAGCAGCAAGCTTAGAAAGCTAGCAGTCCATCGAGATCCAAGACCAGGAGGGTCCCAACCTGGCCTCTCCTCAAGTTTCCATGGGGCCACATGACCGGTGGGTCCCAATCTGGCTTCTCTGAATGTCTCTGTGGGTTGCAGGCAACCGGTAGGTCACTCCTGGCAACTCCAAACAACATATCCATGGGGCCAGGTGACTTTTTTGTCCCAACCCTTGTCTCCCCAAAATGTATCCATGTCTCTCTGATGGTCAATGGAGCAGATCCGAATCTTTCCAGTCAGGACGAATACCCTTAAACTAGAATCATAGAATACAAATCTGTGTCTCTTTGGGTGCCATGCTACTTTCCTGAAGGATGTCTCTCATTCTCTTTGTAAAGTCTTTCTGATGCTCCTTGACACTCTGCCCCAAGTCTGACAAAAAAACATGTATCTTCTGCTTCTCTGGGCTCAGCCCCCTGAATGACAGAACTGCTCTCATTCTCCTCCCCCAAAGCTAAGTGTGCATTAGTGGAGGTATCTTTCTCAGGTGACCTCATCACCTGGGTCTACATGTGAGACTCCCTGTGGTGAAGGCTCGGCCGGATCTTTTTTCAAGACTTACACAATGGGGCTAGACTATTTTTTGAACAATGGTTAGATGCTCCTGAGGTACTAATGAGATTAGTAGAATGCAGGACACTTTACAAGTTAAATTAGTGTACATAACCTGATAAGCAAGCAGAACATTAGAAAAACACAGCCAGCAATCTCTAATAAAACACAATAAGGTATTTCTCTTGGATTAACAAATCTAATCGTCTGGCTAATTAAGATTTTAGGCTGTATTATCACAGTCCCCAATACAGATTCCTAGGTAGCCCATTAGTAGCAGTGTGTGAACAAAGTTTTGCTGATATGCAGCATTCACATGTACAGAAAAGATGACAAGCGACTCGTCAGATGTATAGTATTGTATATAGAGATGAGCGTTGTTCGACTCGAATTGTTCGCCAATCTCAAATTCGAGCTGTTTTGGGCGGTGTTCGAGCCGTTCGGCGAACACGAACGATTTGAGAAAAATTCGGCTGTTCGAGGTTATGTTCGATAACTGTTCGTGCACCAAAATCATAACTGGATTTTTTCTCAGTAATGATGAAAATTAATGTTAATACGCAGTTTGAGTGTACAGCGGGGCGGGGGGAGGGACAGGGGATGGATCTCTGCAGGAATAATGAAGATCTCCATTTTTTTTTCTCTTTCCCGCATTTACAGTGGGGAGGTGCAATCTGTCAGCCTATCAGCAGCGCACACACGGAGCGAAGTGCTTTTTTTCACACAAGCAAGGGCATGTGTCATTGGCAGTGTATGTCACATGTCCTTGCCCTATAAGACCAAGCCATTTTCCCCGTCGCCACCATTTTCTCACTGCTGCAGCTGCGTGTTAGACGGCACCGCTGTTGCTGTGTGCGCTATACCTTGTTAATTTCAAGCCAATTTTCGCACAAATCTACAGATAGCTTGGGAGTAGGGAATAGTTGTGATTGCAGTCCTTTTAAGGACTAGGTTACAGCATTTCCTACGACTTTTATCAGGCAGGTCTGTGCTCTTAAATAGATAGATTGTGGGAGTAAAGACTAATTGTAATTGCAGTCCTTTTCAGGACTAGGTTACATCAGTTCCTATCAGTTTTTGCCAGGCAGGTCTGTGCCAGTGCTGTGCAAGTTTTTTTCACAGCATTTGGCTGAATCTAGCAAAGCTAATCCTTTTTGGCCTATTGCAGAGTGTGTTAGTCAGTGGAG
This sequence comes from Phyllobates terribilis, assembly GCF_046119375.1. Lineage (NCBI taxonomy): Eukaryota > Metazoa > Chordata > Amphibia > Anura > Dendrobatidae > Phyllobates > Phyllobates terribilis. The sequence continues at coordinate 12,171,696 of NW_027362784.1, read as the reverse complement.
TAGCCTATCTGTGTTGCAAGATATACCACCTGTGTATAGAATAGCAATTTTTTTACTGCACCTAGTGAAGTAAAATCTTTTGGGCATAGCATCATTCTATTAGTCCATCTATACTGACCTCCATCAGGTTGCAAATTGAATATAATTTTTTTCTGCATCTAGCTCTGAAAAAATATTTGGCCTTCTAGCAGTGTGTGGGACTTGGTCTATTAGTCCATCTATACTGACCTCCATCAGGTTGCAAATTAAAAATAATTTTTATCTGCATCTACCTCTGAAAAAATATTTGGGCTTCTAGCTGTGTGTGGGACTTGTTCTATTAGTCCATCTATACTGACATCCAGCAGGTTGCAAACTGAATATAATTTTTTTCTGCATCTAGCTCTGAAAAAATATTTGGCCTTCTAGCAGTGTGTGGGACTTGTTCTATTAGTCCATCTATACTGACCTCCATCAGGTTGCAAATTAAAAATAATTTTTATCTGCATCTAGCTCTGAAAAAATATTTGGCCTTCTAGCAGTGTGTGGGACTTTCTCTATTAGTCCATCTATACTGACCTCCATCAGGTTGCAAATTAAAAATAATTTTTATCTGAATCTACCTCTGAAAAAATATTTGGGCTTCTAGCTGTGTGTGGGACTTGTTCTATTAGTCCATCTATACTGACCTCCATCAGGTTGCAAATTAAAAATAATTTTTTGTCTGCATCTAGCTCTGAAAAACTATTTGGCCGTCTAGCAGTGTGTGGGACTTTCTCTATTAGTCCATCTATACTGACCTCCATCAGGTTGCAAACTGAATATATTTTTTTTCTGCATCTACCTCTGAAAAAATATTGGGCTTGTAGCTGTGTGTGGGACTTGTTCTATTAATCCATCTATACAGACCTCCATCAGGTTGCAAACTGAATATATTTTTTTCTGCATCTACCTCTGAAAAAATATTTGGGCTTCTAGCTGTGTGTGGGACTTGTTCTATTAGTCCATCTATACTGACCTCCATCAGGTTGCAAACTGAATATAATTTTTTTCTGCATCTAGCTCTGAAAAAATATTTGGCCTTCTAGCAGTGTGTGGGACTTTCTCTATTAGTCCATCTATACTGACCTCCATCAGGTTGCAAACTGAATATATTTTTTTCTGCATCTACCTCTGAAAAAATATTGGGTTTCTAGCTGTGTGTGGGACTTGTTCTATTAATCCATCTATACAGACCTCCATCAGGTTGCAAACTGAATATATTTTTTTTCTGCATCTACCTCTGAAAAAATATTGGGCTTCTAGCTGTGTGTGGGACTTGTTCTATTAATCCATCTATACAGACCTCCATCAGGTTGCAAACTGAATATAATTTTTTTCTGCATCTAGCTCTGAAAAAATATTTGGCCTTCTAGCAGTGTGTGGGACTTTCTCTATTAGTCCATCTATACTGACCTCCATCAGGTTGCAAATTAAAAATAATTTTTATCTGCATCTAGCTCTGAAAAAATATTTGGCCTTCTAGCAGTGTGTGGGACTTTCTCTATTAGTCCATCTATACTGACCTCCATCAGGTTGCAAATTAAAAATAATTTTTATCTGCATCTACCTCTGAAAAAATATTTGGGCTTCTAGCTGTGTGTGGGACTTGTTCTATTAGTCCATCTATACTGACCTCCATCAGGTTGCAAACTGAATATAATTTTTTTTCTGCATCTATCTCTGAAAAAATATTTGGCCTTCTAGCAGTGTGTGGGACTTTCTCTATTAGTCCATCTATACTGACCTCCATCAGGTTGCAAATTAAAAATAATTTTTATCTGAATCTACCTCTGAAAAAATATTTGGGCTTCTAGCTGTGTGTGGGACTTGTTCTATTAGTATATCTATACTGACCTCCATCAGGTTGCAAATTAAAAATAATTTTTTGTCTGCATCTAGCTCTGAAAAACTATTTGGCCTTCTAGCAGTGTGTGGGACTTTCTCTATTAGTCCATCTATACTGACCTCCATCAGGTTGCAAACTGAATATATTTTTTTTCTGCATCTACCTCTGAAAAAATATTGGGCTTGTAGCTGTGTGTGGGACTTGTTCTATTAATCCATCTATACAGACCTCCATCAGGTTGCAAACTGAATATAATTTTTTTCTGCATCTACCTCTGAAAAAAATATTTGGCCTTCTAGCAGTGTGTGGGACTTTCTCTATTAGTCCATCTATACTGACCTCCATCAGGTTGCAAATTAAAAATAATTTTTATCTGCATCTACCTCTGAAAAAATATTTGGGCTTCTAGCTGTGTGTGGGACTTGTTCTATTAGTCCATCTATACTGACCTCCATCAGGTTGCAAACTGAATATAATTTTTTTCTGCATCTAGCTCTGAAAAAATATTTGGCCTTCTAGCAGTGTGTGGGACTTTCTCTATTAGTCCATCTATACTGACCTCCATCAGGTTGCAAACTGAATATATTTTTTTCTGCATCTACCTCTGAAAAAATATTGGGCTTCTAGCTGTGTGTGGGACTTGTTCTATTAATCCATCTATACAGACCTCCATCAGGTTGCAAACTGAATATATTTTTTTTCTGCATCTACCTCTGAAAAAATATTGGGCTTCTAGCTGTGTGTGGGACTTGTTCTATTAATCCATCTATACAGACCTCCATCAGGTTGCAAACTGAATATAATTTTTTTCTGCATCTAGCTCTGAAAAAATATTTGGCCTTCTAGCAGTGTGTGGGACTTTCTCTATTAGTCCATCTATACTGACCTCCATCAGGTTGCAAATTAAAAATAATTTTTATCTGCATCTAGCTCTGAAAAAATATTTGGCCTTCTAGCAGTGTGTGGGACTTTCTCTATTAGTCCATCTATACTGACCTCCATCAGGTTGCAAATTAAAAATAATTTTTATCTGCATCTACCTCTGAAAAAATATTTGGGCTTCTAGCTGTGTGTGGGACTTGTTCTATTAGTCCATCTATACTGACCTCCATCAGGTTGCAAACTGAATATAATTTTTTTCTGCATCTAGCTCTGAAAAAATATTTGGCCTTCTAGCAGTGTGTGGGACTTTCTCTATTAGTCCATCTATACTGACCTCCATCAGGTTGCAAATTAAAAATAATTTTTATCTGCATCTAGCTCTGAAAAAATATTTGGCCTTCTAGCAGTGTGTGGGACTTTCTCTATTAGTCCATCTATACTGACCTCCATCAGGTTGCAAATTAAAAATAATTTTTATCTGCATCTAGCTCTGAAAAAATATTTGGCCTTCTAGCAGTGTGTGGGACTTTCTCTATTAGTTCATCTATACTGACCTCCATCAGGTTGCAAATTAAAAATAATTTTTATCTGCATCTACCTCTGAAAAAATATTTGGGCTTCTAGCTGTGTGTGGGACTTGTTCTATTAGTCCATCTATACTGACCTCCATCAGGTTGCAAACTGAATATAATTTTTTTCTGCATCTAGCTCTGAAAAAATATTTGGCCTTCTAGCAGTGTGTGGGACTTTCTCTATTAGTCCATCTATACTGACCTCCATCAGGTTGCAAATTAAAAATAATTTTTTTTCTGCATCTACCTCTGAAAAAATATTGGGCTTCTAGCTGTGTGTGGGACTTGTTCTATTAATCCATCTATACAGACCTCCATCAGGTTGCAAACTGAATATAATTTTTTTCTGCATCTAGCTCTGAAAAAATATTTGGCCTTCTAGCAGTGTGTGGGACTTTCTCTATTAGTCCATCTATACTGACCTCCATCAGGTTGCAAACTGAATATATATTTTTTCTGCATCTACCTCTGAAAAAATATTTGGGCTTCTAGCTTTGTGTGGGACTTGTTCTATTAGTCCATCTATACTGACCTCCATCAGGTTGCAAATCGAATATAATTTTTTTCTCCATCTAACCCAGCCAATAGTTTTGGCCTAATACCACAGTTTGGCCACTCAGCTCTGCTCAGTTCCCATCCATTGTTTTTTTGTGCAAACAACTCCAGAGTTGTGAATTAGTTAACCACCAAAATGAGTGGAAAAAGGCCTGCTGCTGGTGGAAAGGGGAATAGGCGTGTTGGGAAGGGGAAAAAAGGTTGTGTCCGTGGGGTAGGTGTTAAAGCAACAGTAACATCTGCAGAAGAAAGACCATCTTCCAGCCAAACTAAAATGTCTACTTCTTTTAGCGGACAATGTGATAAGATCCCTTTCTTACGGCAACGCCAATCGCTACAAATTCCAGATGAGGCACTAAAACAGCAGGTGCTTCAACGGATATCAAGTGCTCCTTTAAGTGGGCTCTCCTCCACATCAACTTCAACATCACAAATACTCCAGTCCTCAAAGGTGTCACCCCAATCGCACTTGCTTCCTCACAGCTCCCAAATCTCCAGCTGCCCGTCTGAGTATGAGGTAGAACAGATGGTTGAGTCTGCAGAGCTGTTTACTCATACTATAGCCTGGGAATCAGAGGTCAACTCCAGCGCTTCTGTGAATCCAGACGAGGAAATGATCTGCACTGATGCCCAGAATCTTTATGAGTCGGATCCAGGACCAGACGCAGAAGGTTCTGACCATAATGTAGACCCTCATTCCCAAACTGTAACTCCTGTTGGTGGAGACAATGAGGAAGACGATGATGAGACTCAAATACCTGATTGGAGCGACAACTTTAGTTTTTTGTCAGGGCAGGAACAGGTTGGCTCTGAGGACGACGGGTGTGATAACGCACAGGGTGATGATGATGAGGTTGGAGATCCCACTTACTGTCAACCCACAGTCAGCCAAGAGATAAGGTCAGCAGAGGAGGTGGAGGAAGATGCTAGTGACGACGAGGTCAGGTTGCGCCTTCCTGGACAGAGACGTAGTACTGGAAGCACGTCAACAACTGCATCCTCAAACACAACTCTGCCTCTCACCACTAGTCGTGGTGGCTCTTCAGGTCGCATGGGTGCTAAGCCTTGCATAGCCTGGGCATTTTTTCAGATCGATAAAGATGACCCAACTCGTGTTATCTGTAACATTTGTCAGCAAAAGCTAAGTAGAGGCCAAAAAATACATAGTTTGAGTACTTCATGCATGAACCGGCACATGGACATGAAGCATAAGTTGCAGTGGGAAGCTCAGTGTGCTACAATGCGGCCTAGCCGGCCGGGCCAACCACCGTCTGCCATATCTTGTGCATCCGCGGCCTCTTCATCCTCTGTGACTGGGGGGACAGCAGTCACACCTGTTTTGGGGCGCAGACCTGCCACCTCTTTACCTGCAACAGCCAGCGTGATTGGCAGGTCATCATTTTCTTTGGAGGTGGTAACACCAGCTGGTGTTGAGCGCTGTCTGACATCGATAGCACCAGCTTTGGATCAAGGCAACCTAACATGTCCGCCTGCATCTTCCTCACAGACTGGCAGTTTGCCGGGGACACCCTTATCAACCCCGTCTAAGCACAATAGCCAGCCCTCGGTCCCTCAGATGTGGACAAGTAAAAGACCATTTCCTCCTAGCCATGAGAAAGCTAAGAGGTTGAATTTCACCTTCTGCAAGCTCTTGGCTACAGAAATGCTGCCTTTCCGCCTGGTGGACACAGAGGATTTTCGAGACCTTATGTCCGTCGCAGTGCCCCAGTACCAGATGCCCAGTCGGCACTACTTCTCAAAGAAAGGTGTGCCTGCGCTCCACCAGCATGTCGCACACAACATCACCGCTTCTTTGAGAAACTCTGTGTGTGACAGGGTGCATTTCACCACAGACACTTGGACGAGTAGGCATGGACAGGGGCGTTACATGTCGCTGACTGGGCACTGGGTAACTATGGTGACAGCAGGACAAGGGGCTGCTGTCCAAGTCTTGCCGTCCCCACGAGTTGTGCGTCAATCCTCTTTATGTCAAAGTTCCTCCACTGCTTCTGCCTCCTCAACCTCCTCTCGGTCTTCCACCTGCACCCAAAGCCTGTCTGGTCATGCCACAAGCTTTCTAACTGCGCAGAAGGGATCCTGCACACCTCCTTACTATGCTGGCAGTAGGGCTCAACGTCATCAGGCGGTTTTTACTTTGAAATGTCTGGGAAATGTGAGTCACACAGCTGAGGAGTTGTGGTCAGCTCTGGAGAACCAATTTCATGAATGGTTGTCTCCACTGGACCTGAAACCAGGGAAGGCCGTGTGCGACAATGCTGCAAACCTGGGTGCGGCCCTTCGCCGGGGCAATGTCACACACGTGCCTTGTATGGCTCACGTGTTGAACCTGGTTGTCCAGCAATTTTTAGCCCACTATCCCAGACTAGATGGCCTTCTGCAGAGGGCACGGTCGCTGTGTGCTCACTTACGCCGTTCGCATCCCGCAGCTCAGCGACTTACATCTCTACAGAAGTCGTTGGGCCTGCCACTTCACCGGCTAAAATGCGATGTGCCTACCCGGTGGAATTCAACTCTGCACATGTTGCAGCGACTGTGGCAGCACCGACAAGCCCTGGTGCAATACGTTCTGACGTATAGCCTGGGCCAACGAGATCCAGAGGTGGGGCAAATCACGCTGGAGGAGTGGTCTCAGATCAGGGACCTATGCACCCTTCTGCACAGTTTTGAAATGGCGACGAAGATGTTTAGTGCTGACGATGCCATTATCAGCATGACTATTCCGGTGATTTACATGCTGGAGCACATGTTAAACAGAATTCGGAGTCAGGTGGTGGCACAAGAGGAGGTGGAGGAAGTAGAGGAGGAGGAGTTGTATGCGGAAGGGCTAACATCTGCAAGGTCCAGACGGTCGGCAGCACCAAGGCGGCAGGCATGCGAGGGTGGGGGAGATGGTTTTATCAGGGCGCATGGTAGCAGCCAAACTAGTGAGGAAGGTGCAGGAGCCCAGGAAGAAGTGGAGGACGAACTGATGGAAGACTCATCAGATGAGGGAGACCTTGATCACATTTCTGTTGTGCGAGGTTGGGGGGAGAGGACAGAGGAAGGAAGCATGATTGTTACCTCGCCACCAACACAACAGGAACTTGGTGCTCCTGGATGCGCAACACACATGAGTGCCTTCTTGCTGCACTACCTGCAACATGACCCTCGAATTGTGAGAATTAGAAATAATCCTGACTACTGGGTTGCCACACTGTTAGATCCCCGGTACAAAAGTAAATTTGCCGAAATTATTCCTGCCATAGAAAGGGATGCACGCATGCAGGAGTATCAGCAGAGACTGTTGCAGAATCTTACATGTGCTTTTCCACAAAACACCAGTGGTGCACGTAGTGAATCTCACAGTTCCAACTTGCCAACCGTGGGACCGTCAAGTGTTCAGCACTCAAACCGTAACAGAACCACAGTATCTGCTGGTAACATCAATTTTGCGGAATCATTTCACCACTTTTTTAGCCCATCCTTTGCAAGGCCACAGGAGACAAGAAGTCTGACACATAGTCAACGCCTAGAGACGATGGTACAGGAGTATCTCCAAGTAAACATTGAAGCCATGACTGTGTCACTGGACCCTTGCTCTTTTTGGGCTTCCAATCTGGATAAATGGCCGGAGCTAGCCACTTACGCCTTGGAGATCTTGTCATGCCCCGCAGCCAGCGTTCTGTCTGAACGTGTGTTCAGCGCTGCTGGTGGTGTGCTGACAGATAAGCGCACGCGGCTCTCCACTGATAATGTAGACAGACTCACGTTCATAAAGATGAACAAATCATGGATCCGAAACGACTTTTCTACCCCTGTGTCATCCTGGGGAGAGTAAAAGCTTGATGATTGGTTAAAATCACCCTACCAACCGTTTTAAGCTTTCAAATTACTAATCATGTTTATCTGTATCTTGGCTGGAAAATAATTTGGGCTTTGTAGCAGTGTGCAGCACTGATTCTATTAGGCCATCTATAATAAGCTCCACCAGATTTAAAATTACTAATCATGTTTATCTGTATCATGGCTGGAAAATAATTTGGGCTTTGTAGCAGTGTGCAGCACTGATCCTATTAGGCCATCTATACTAAGCTCCACCAGATTTAAAATTAATAATAATTTTTAGCTGCATCTAGCCCGGAAAATAATTTTGGGGCTCCGAGATGCGCAAGACACACAAGTGCCTTCTTGCTGCACTACCTGCAACATGACCCTCATATTGTCAGAATTCGAAGTAATCACGACTACTGGGTTGCCACACTCTTAGATCCCCCAAACTTTTCGATCAACCTTTTCATTTTAATAAAGACCAAAAAAATTGTCATTTTTGAAATTATAAGCATTAGCAGGTTATTAGAAACTGAAATCAAACAGTTTTCAACTCAAAACTTTATTCTAGGTGATGTTACATTTTCACATAGGACCCCTTGTTCGAAAGGAGCTTCTGAACTCTCTCGTCCATTGAATTTGTCAGGTTTTGGATGGTTTCTGCTTCAATTGTTTTGCATGAGGACAGAATACCCTCCCAGAGCTGTTGCTTAGATGTGAACTGCCTCCCGCCATCATAGACACTCCTTTTGATGATGCTCCAGAGGTTCTGAATGGGGTAGAGGTCAGGGGAGCATGGGGGTCACACCATAAGTTTGTCCCCTTTTATGCCCATATCAGCCAGAGATGCAGATGTTTTATGTGCAGCATGAGATGGTGCATTATCATGCAAAAAAATGATCTTGCTGTGAAATACACGGTTCTTCTTCTTGAACCATGGCAGGAAGTGCTGTTTGAGAAAATCCACATACATTATGAAGTTCATCTTTAGTGCCTTCAGGGATCCTAAAGGGGCCGACAATCTCTCTCCCCATGATTCCAGCCCAAAACATTACTCCACCTCCTCCTTGTTGGCGCTGTAGCCGTGTTTGCGTGGGGTGTCCATCAACCAGCCATCCTCCACTCCATCCATCTGGACCATCGAGCGCTGCACGGCACTCATCCGTGAACAAAACAGTTTTGAAATCAGTCTTCATGTAATGTTTAGCCCACTGGAGCCGTTTCTGCTTGTGTGAAGTGGATAGAGGAGGTCGACAGGATGGCGTATGCACAGCTGCAAACCTCTGAAGGACCCTGCATCTTGTTGTTCGGGGGTCGTTGGAGGCACCAGCAGCTTTAAAAACTTGTCTGCTGCTATGACAAGGCTTTTTTGCCGCTGCTCTTTTAACCTGACGTAATTGCCTGTAGGAAAGAGTCCTCAATTTGCCCTTATCAGCACGCACACGTGTGTACTGTGAATCAGCTACATACTTCTTGATTGCCAAGACACTTCATCCTGATCATCGCACAATGTTGATTGTAGTCATGCCTTGACCTAAACACTCCACAATTTGTTGCTTCTCAGCAGCCGACACATCCTTTTTCTTTCCCATTTTGGCAGAAAATGTAGGCTGCTTAATAATGTGAGACAGCCTTCTTAAGTAGTCTTGCCTTTCATTGGACACACCTGCCAAACTAATTAGCACAGGTGTCTGCAATTGCTTACAGTGATATAAAGAGCCCTGACACACATCACCATCAATGAGTTTAACTGACAAACAAACAAATTCTTCCCTTATCACTCCTAAACACTTTTTGCATAATAATTTGGAACACAGTGTACATGTGCTTTTCCACAAAACACCAGTGGTTCACGTAGTGAATCTTACAGTTCTAACTTGCCAACCGTGGTCTGTATGGAGTTGTTCAATAAAGGGCCAAAAATTAAGATAACATAGATGGGAGAGGTCTCTATGAATAGGAATTCCTAAGTATTTGATACCCTGTGAGGGCCAGGCAAAGGGAAAGTTGGACTGGATGGAATCCTATATGGATTTGGGGAGGGAGACATCGAGGGCCTCAAACTTCGCTGCATTGATTTTAAAATTTGACCATGTAACAAAGTGATCTATTTCAGCCATACCAGCATGGATGGATATATGTGATTGAGTGATATATACTAGGACATCATCAGCAAATAGAGAGCACTTGTACTCGGTGCCTCCCACCTCAATCCACCTAATATTGGGGTTATGGCGAATTGATGAGAGCAGGTGCTCCGTCACTAGGATGTATAAGAGAGGGGACAGAGGACATCCCTGCCTTGTCCCATTGGTGATTGTGAAAGGTGATGAAAATGTTCTGATGCACCCCCTGGGCCTTGGGACACCCGGAGCCGGACCCTTTTTGGTGGATGCTGGTGGTTGTAGTCTTCGTGGCGGCGACCCGGTTCCGTAGCTCAGGGTGGTCAAACCAGTGGCGGAACTATTTATGTGGTTTTGATGTTTAAATGTCCGACTACGCCACCCGTGGATTGCGGTCAGAGTGAACCGCCGCTGCAGGGCAGACCGCTGAGGCTGGTGTTGTGGGTGCAGCAGAGCGTAGCATAACTCCCCACGGGAGGAGTATAGCCTCAGGGCAGTGTATGCGGAGGATGGGGGTGATGGTGCAGGGCAGCAGCAGTAACGACACGGAGTCAGTGATGCAGTCCAGGGCCTTTACTCACAGTTCTTATTATCCAGACCACGTCTGCAGGTAACGGCTGCCCACGTCGTACTGTGCTCACCAGGTGAGGGGCTCAGACAACTCCCAGATAACTTTGGAGCGCTTCACAGGACCCCCTTTGTGTGTCCTTTGTCTGGCCTTTCTTACCAACCCTTCTGTCCGGCTGCCTCGGGCCTCCTCTTGGTAAACTTGGCGCCAGTTTCCCTGACCCTATGTGGTGCCTTCCTAGCGGGTGTAGCGAGGGGCTGCGCCACATAAAATGTCACAGCCTCCGGTTTCTAGCTGAGGGTCGTTTCCTGCCTCCACTAGTTTCGGGGACCGGTCTCTCCTTTTGGCCTGACCCCTCCACGCAGGTGGATTCGGGCGTGCGGTGGCGACTCGCCCGTCCGCACCCCTGGGATCCCTTCATTCCTCGTTCCTGGAGCCTTCTCCGCTCCTCTTCCTTCCTTCTCCCTCTTCCAGGCCTGGGCCTCTGTTACTAGGCCCACCTCCGGAGCAGAGCTCATGCAGAGCCCCTGCTCCCTGCCACTTCTGCTCAGACTTCTCTGCACTGAACTAAGATGGTGCCCACCTTTTATACTCCCTTCTCAATGCACCCAGGAACTGCTTCCTCCCTGCTCCTGCACTACAGGGTTCCCCTTCCTCAGTGTTCCCTCCCCCCACTCCAGCCAGGGACAGGGACTGTCGTGCCCATCTCAGAGGCATATTGGTCGCCCTGCCCCACGGCAATGTGGTGTAATGCATGCAGGTGTCGGGTCCTGATCCACACTCCATCCTTACCTGAGAGTGAGATATCACACCTCTGGGTGAGGTGCAATACCTCTGTAGCAACCGAGCCCTCAGGGTGCTACAGTTCCATTCATCTTCAGCCTAGGTGACGTATTGTGATACAGGGCCGTGATTTTGGCTATAAAAGGGTCCCCTAGACCCCTACCCCAAGCTTTTTAAGAGAATCATATATGGCGTGCCAGGAGACTCTATGGAATGCTTTCTCAGCATCCAACGAGAGTATCTAATTACAAATTTTTAACTGCATCTAGCCCAGGAAATACTTTGTGCCTAGTAGCAGTGTCTGCTAGTCAGCGGATTATCCCGGCTGTTAAGCAAGCTACACCACCTGTAGTTTGGACACTTAATTTTTTCAAAGGAAATGCTTCGGGACCACGGGATACTCAGTGAAGAGCATCAGGAGGCACCCCAAGGCATAGGGGCTGGGACTGGCAGTAGGATGCCTTGCGGTGGACAGCCGAGCTCGATCCTTATAAAAGCTTTTTAACTGCAGCAGCTTTAGTGGACGCTACTGGAGCTGGAATTACGTGGCTGCTGGCATGAGACTTGCCCTCCAATAGATCCTTGTAAATGGATTTAAAGTGTATTCATTCAAATTAGAGAGACAATTTAAATTAAAAAGCTTAGAACTGCCTCCACCACAGGGGGGCTCGCTCGACCCACCAGCGGACAGGCACCAGTATTGGGAGAGGAGGGCTGGCCGTCAGGGTTCACCGCGGCTCTGGCACAAACCCGGCAACGCGGAGGTGGCACGGGCAGGAGCGGACTGAACGTGTCGGCTTCTCACTTTTTGGATTTTAGAAGGGCATGACATGCGTATATCTGTGTCTCCCCCTCCTTTTACTCCTCCACCTCTTTTCTTTTCGCATGACTATATGTACTTGTCACTTTTCCATGTGTTAGTTGTGTCTTCTGAGCAGTTTGTCAGCTTTTGGACACCTTTGAAGGTGTTTTCTATGTGTTTCTATGTGTTTTTGTTTGCCTGCCATTGGTTTTAACGGTGTTCGAAGGTGTTCGACGAACAGTTCGACGAACAGTTCGGCGAACACACGGGTGTTCGACGAACCGAACCGAACTCGAACACTATGGGGGTGGCTCAACACTAATTGTATATAGTACTGAGACTTATTAGTATAAATATTATTTTGTGTTATATACCTCATTATTCTTTACATTTATTCTCCAGTGGATGTCATTTTTGTATGTTATATCATATTGCTCCATTAGGGGGCATCATTGGCCTTTAAACAGAATTTCAAATATTTTATCTAAGGGGTAGCGTTTCTCCTTATGGAGAGTGACACACCAGCTCTGGCACGTCAATGTAAGGAGGCTTATTTGCGATGCAATGCTCCTCTGGGAAATTTAATATGCAAATTGCCTCTTCAGAGAAAAAAAGGACTTGTACTCTATAGCGCCACCAATTGGAAGTAGCAATCCTACAAGTCACAAGCAACCCTTTAACAAGTCGTGCAATATGACTCAGGATAAAAGCCAAATCAGAATCTCAATTTGCAGACATGGTGTTTCGGGCCGTTGGCCCTCGTCAGTGCAAAGTATGAGAACTGATTTGGCAGCTATGAGCACCTGAGCTTGTGGCATGCCGCCCCATGCAAAACGTACCTTTCCATCTGGAATGTTTCCAGATCAAACCTATTTTGCACAAGCACTTTACATATCTATAAATAATACATGTATTATTACATGTATTTATTGATTGTGTTGAATATGAGACCTGTTAAATCTGTGTCTTGATGTGCTACTTGTGCTTGTGGCCAGTATTGTCCTGTGAGCGGTTGGTCATACCTTTTAGTATCACTTTTGGTGACTATTTGAAGATATATAGACCTCCTATGCCCGTCATGTAACGTCACGTCATAAACACTTTTTGTTTTCTTTGTTTACATCTTTGATTATTATGTGATTTATGTATTTTATAATCTAATACATTTTTATCTATTCTTTACTATTTTGGACTGTTGACTCCATGTCTCTTTTTGGATCTATTGCATGATATCATGAATGATATCATTCAAAAGTACAAGCCATTCCCTAGAAAACAAGCCCTCATAAGGCTACGTGGACGGAAGAATAAAAAAAACATCAAATCTTCAATAAAAACGTATTGAAAAAACCCAAAACGCCGTGTCAAGTACACACCAAAACCATATCAAAAATGGAAAAAGCATAAAAAATGCAACAATATTTATACATGCACCTTTGTATGTGTTCAATGCCTATGTCTAGGTGGTTCTTCCAGTTGGGAATGTCCCATGACCACTGCAACCAATCAATGGCCACTGATTGGCTTCAGCTGGCACATTTCATAAAAAAAAAATTCTCCAGCATAGGGAGCCAAGATACCAACGGGAATAAACAGAAGTAAAATTTTTCCCATATACTTTGCCGATCATTATGATGTCTTTCTGCATGGCTTCAAAATGGCATGCGTTATGACACAGATCCACTTTTCTCACGACAAATAGGGTTATATCGATCTGATGGAGGTATTGTGTGATCAGGGAACTAAACTGGAAATTTAGGCAATGTTCCCTCTTGTAAAAAAACGCTGCGTTTTTCTTTGCACCCAAATATGCAATAGCAGTCTAATCTGAATAATGTGGTTTTGCTTCATTTTTTTAATGAGTTTTCCAAATTTTTATGTGTTTTTTTTGTGTGCAGATTTGACGTTTTCTTTTTTGTATGTGCTTTCTGGTGCTGAAACAATAGAATTCTGCACTTAAAAAATGTGTTATATATAAATTGTTAACCCAGAATTGTGCCCCCTAGTAACTATAATTAGCACTCCTCCCCACCCTCAATTTATTATAATGTCATGTCTTCTCTCCCACTCCTCACCTCCAATTCGTTATGTCATGTCCTCTGTCACTGCCACCCCAAATTCATTATAAAGTCATGTAATTTCCCCCTTGACCCTATTCATTATACTGTCATATACTATCTCCCACTCCGACCCCCAATCACCCAATTCATTATAATGTCAAGTCCTCTCCCCCATTTCATTATGTCATGTCCACTCTACCGTCCCCAATTCATTATAAAGTCATGTAATTTCCCCCTTACCCACATTCATTATACTGTCGTATACTCTCTCCCACCCGACCCCCAATTCATTATGTCATGTCCTCTCCCCCACTTCATTATAATATCATGTCCTCTCTATCGCCCCCCACTCCCAATTCATTAAAATGTCATATCCTCTCCCACACCTCAACCCTAAATCATTATAATGTCATGTCCTCTCTCCCACCCCCAATTCGTTATAAAGTCGTGTCCTCTCCCTCACTTCATTATGTCTTGTCCTCTCCCCCACTTCATTATAATGTCATGTCCTCTCTAGCACACCCCAACCCTAAAACATTTTAACGTCATGTCATCTCTCCAACCCCCAATTCATTATAATGTCATGTCCTCTCTCTCACCCCCAATTAATTATAATATCATGGCCTCTTGCCCCCAAGCCAAAATTCATTCAACAAAAACAATCTCTCACCTCTCCAGACAGTGTTGTGCTTTCTTCCTCTTGTGGTCAGTGGGTATGTGCTAAATGACGCAGCTGGTGTGATGACTTTGCGCTGGCTGAGTCATAGAGAAAGCGCCAGGCAGAAAGCAAAGAATAGCTTCCTGTAGCGATTCTCTATTGGTGGCAAAGGAGTTACAGGAAAGCTTTCTGTCCAATAATGGATGCTGTAGATGGTGGCACAAACAATTTTATAAAGAGGGCAGCCTGGCCATGGGCCTCCCCTACAGCCGCAGGCCCCTGGGGGTTGCCCAAACTGCCCTCATTATAATCCACCCCTGATAGTGTAAGCCGAGTACCGAGGGGGTTCTCAGGATACGATGAAGTCACACATAAGGAAGACGACCCAGACAGTTTATTCCCAGAAAATAAGGTTTTTACTGAATCAAGAGGGAGCTACAGTGCTGGCCAAAAGTATTGGCACCCCTGCAATTCTGTCAGATAATACTCAGTTTCTTCCTGAAAATGATTGCAATCACAAATTCTTTGGTATTATTATCTTCATTTAATTTGCTTGCAAGGAAAAAACACAAAAGAGAATGAAGCAAAAATCAAATCATTGATCATTTCACACAAAACTCCAAAAATGGGCCAGACAAAAGTATTGGCACCCTCAGCCTAATACTTGGTTGCGCAACCTTTAGCCAAAATAACTGCGAACAACCGCTTCCGGTAACCATCAATGAGTTTCTGACAATGCTCTGCTGGAATTGTAGACCATTCTTCTTTGGCAAACTGCTCCAGGTCCCTGATATTTGAAGGGTGCCTTCTCCAAACTGCCATTTTGAGATCTCTCCACTGGTGTTCTATGGGATTCAGGTCTGGACTCATTGCTGGCCACCTTAGAAGTCTCCAGTGCTTTCTCGCAAACCATTTTATAGTGCTTTTGGAAGTGTGTTTTGGGTCATTGTCCTGCTGTAAGACCCATGACCTCTGAGGGAGACCCAGCTTTCTCACACTGGGCCCTACATTATGCTGCAAAATTTGTTGGTAGTCTCCAGACTTCATAATGCCATGCACACGGTCAAGCAGTCCAGTGCCAGAGGCAGCAAAGCAACCCCAAAACATCAGGGAACCTCCGCCATGTTTGACTGTAGGGACCGTGTTCTTTTCTTTGAATGCCTCTTTTTTTTTTCTGTACACTCTATGTTGATGCTTTTTCCCAAAAAGCTCTACTTTTGTCTCATCTGACCAGAGAACATTCTTCCAAAACATTTTAGGCTTTCTCAGGTAAGTTTTGGCAAACTCCAGCCTGGCTTTTTATGTCTCGGGGTAAGAAGTGGGGTCTTCCTGGGTATCCTACTATACAGTCCCATTTCATTCAGACGCCGACGGATAGTACGGGTTGACACTGTTGTACCCTCAGACTGCAGGGCAGCTTGAACTTGTTTGGATGTTAGTCGAGGTTCTTTATCCACCATCCGCACAATCTTGCATTGAAATCTCTCGTCAATTTTTCTTTTCCGTCCACATCTAGGGAGGTTAGCCACAGTGCCATGGGCTTTAAACTTCTTGATAACACTGCGCACGGAAGACACAGGAACATTCAGGTCTTTGGAGATGGACTTGTAGCCTTGAGATTGCTCATGCTTCCTCACAATTTGGTTTCTCAAGTTCTCAGACAGTTCTTTGGTCTTCTTTCTTTTCTCCATGCTCAATGTGGTACACACAAGGACACAGGACAGAGTTGAGTCAACTTTAATCCATGTTAACTGGCTGCAAGTGTGATTTAGTTATTGCCAACACCTGTTAGGTGCCACAGGTAAGTTACAGGTGCTGTTAATTACACGAATTAGAGAAGCATCACATGATTTTTCAAAGTGTGCCAATACTTTTGTCCACCCCCCTTTTTAGGTTTGGTGTGGAATTATATCCAATTTGGCTTTAGGACAATTCTTTTTGTGTTTTTTTCATTGAAGACAAATTAAATGAAGAGAATAATACCAATGAATTTGTGATTGCAATCATTTTCAGGAAGAAACTGAGTATTATCTAACAGAATTGCAGGGGTGCCAATACTTTTGGCCAGCACTGTATATTGAACTACACCCACAACATATACAAATCCAAACACTCAACCTACAGTTGAGACTATTATGCTGTATGGCAGGGCAGCCCACGATATGTACTGCAGAATATAAAAACTATTAATACTCGAACCAGGAACAATTTCAGAAAATACGAGGCCTGGGCTGCCTGCGGTGCAACACAGAAGTTGCAGAGCGGGCAAATTTTAAATATCCTGGCTCCCCAAAGCGCTTAGTGTACACATTTACGTTTTTACAGCAGCTGCTTCAACAGGACTTTGGATCAGGGACTTTTACGATAGCAATGTTCATAGGTGCCTTTCAAGTGTGGCATCCCAGGGGTCTGGTTGCCACGGTGATAGAAATATCACGTCTGGGAGCAAATGGGAGGTTCCCTGGTCAGGAGCCCTTGAACATGCAACACCTCCTGTCCCAGACCAGATAGGGGAGGAACTTGCCCTATATAAACTGGATCTGGGGCGGGGTTAGGAAGCGAAGCTCCAGAGAGACCAGAGACTGGAGGCTGAGACAGAGCTGAGACTAGTTCAGAGTGAAGTTCCAGACACAGGGAAAGCAATAGCTAGGAGCTCTGTAGGAGCAGGAGCTGAGTGCCAGGGACTGGAAGCAGATATAGTTCGTCCTGGCTGAAGACACTACGACCGGACAACGGAGTCCGAGGCTGTGAGGATCTCAACGTCCAGCAGCAGAAACCAGCCGGCAGGGGATTCCAGGTCCTCTGGCCATAGAAGCCCAGAGGCTCAGTCACGAGCAAGGGACCAGCACCGCCATCGAGGACCGGAGGCTATCAGAAGGCCCCAAGTCACCAGCCATACGGGTGAGCACTACACGGTACGCTCAGGGACGTGGGCTACTTCCACTCGCTTACAGCAAGGTAGCCAGGAAGAGTGCAGACAGACGGGGAGGCCTACAACTCCACCTGGCCAGGGGAACTCCTGTTTGTTCACAGACTGAACAGGCCTCTTATGCTAGCCAGTACTCCCGGGAGGGTCTGCCTTATCATCATCAGTAAAGACCCTGAACTACACTGCAAAGACTCTGAGTTGTTCCTGCTACACCCGTGCACCATCACTCCCATCATCCACACTCACTGCCCTGAGGCAATACTCCTCCCGTGGGGAGTTGTCCCATTCTCTGCTGCGCACACAACACCAGCCTCAGCGGTCTGCCTCGCAGCGGCGGTACACCCTGACCGCAATCCACGGGTGGCGTAGTCGGACATTAACCTAAAACATATAAAAGACTGCCACTGGTTTGACCACCCTGAGCAACGGGACCGGGTCGCCGCAACGGAGACTACAACCCCAAGAGACCCGGCTCCGGTTAACCCACACCCGTGCACACACGGCCCAGGGGGTGCGTCACAAGCACCTTACTATGTAAAACAAGTCTGTCCGTAAGGTTCAGAGCTACTCAATTATATAGCACGTGAGGTACGGCAACACCGTACTAGATACTCAGGAGTCCAGCATAAAATAAAAAAATAAAAGTCTAAATAATAATAAGATCCTGGGCTCCGTTAGTGGGGAAATAATAATAATAATAATAATAATAATAATAATCATATTTTTTTATTTTTATAGCGCCAACATATTCCGCAGCACTTTACAATTTTAGGGGGAACTTATACAAACAATACAGAATAAACACATCTCATATCGAAAGGAGTGAGGGCCCTGCTCACAAGCTTACAGTCTGAGGAAATGGGGGAGACACAAAAGGTAAAATGTACATATATTGTATAATGACAACACACCTACATCCTTATAGGCAACATTAAGGAGTATACTGGAGTTTGGACACAAATGAAAGTTTAAAATTCTTATATATTTTATTGAATCATAATTAAAACAATCACCACAACAATTAAAATTTAAGCAGGAAAGCAATCTATCAGCACACAGGATTATACATGTAGGTCTCAGGTAACGGCTGCATTTAATAATTTAGCATAATCAAAGATAATAAAATTAATGAAAATGGTCAATAAATTTGTAGTTTCCTCATCGGTCTAAGGTGTCCATTGCCATAAAGAGACAGTGTCAGCGGTATAGGCAAAAGCACAAATTATGTGCTCTAAGGTGACCGTGCTAGCAGCAACAATTTGTAGTCAGGTTGATGCCTAAGTAGTCAGAGGTAGTAGGATTAGAAAGTGACAGTGCTAGCAGCAACAAAATAAAGGTAGATTAATGCCAGCCTATAAAATATGAACCAAATTATGGACTTTTAAGGTGACAGTGCTAGCGGCAACAAAATATGGTTAAATTGATGCCCAAATAATGTCCAATAGTGGGCTATTGCATAACGCACAGTAGGTAATGACTAAACGCTGGTTCACACAAGTGTCAATTATGTAGTTAGGTTAATGCCTAGGTAGTCAGAGAGGGTTGGATTAAAAAGTGACAGTGCTAGCAGCAACAAAACTAAAGGTAGATTAATGCCAGCCTAGAAAATAGAAACCAGACTATGGACTTTTAAAGTGACAGTGCTAGCGGCAACAAAATATGGTTAAATCGATGCCCAAATAATGCCCAATAGTAGGCTATTGCGTAACACATAGTAAGTAATAACTAGACGCTGGTACACACAAGTGTCAATCCAAAACAGACCTCAGGTTTAACATAGACAGTGGGGTAAACTACTTACAGCCAGATAGCATGAGAAAGGGTAACCCACGATTCCTGGTCCTGCACCCCGACGCCGCCGTTTCGCCACGCTTCTTCCAAGGGGCGTTAACTATCCTAAGTAAACCTGCACCTTAAATAGTACCTGTGTCCAATCAAATCACATTGTCGCTGCGTTGCTCGGTATTATGGGCGCGTGATCGCCGTCCGGCAGCCAGCATCACAAACCAGAGACTTCCGCTTCCGGCACTTGGAACGCAAGCGTGGAACGCTTAGCCCTCCCAGGTGCGCCAAAGCGGAAGTCAGCAGGTCCCGTCGGCTGCGCACGCGCACCTACCAAGCAAGGCATAATGTACGCAATATCTGGCAGCGGAGAGCTGACAGAGCGGGGACAATGTAGTAGTGGTGGGAGAGTCATACTAGCGAGACAGAAGACACAAAAGAAAAGAGAAAGAACAAATTAATTAATTATGACTGCTGGAGACAAAGAGAAGAAAACCAGAAATAGGTAAATATGAAATGAAGAATGAGTCAAATTAGAAAAACAAAATAAAAGGAAAGAAAAAGAAAGAAATTCACTGAGGGTCCCTATTGCATCGATCACCCAATCACCACCCCTTATACACTTAGACCCTGTCATGTAACACCAATAAAAGTCATCTCAGCAAAGCCAAAAAGGGTTGTATAATAGGGGTGAGAGGGGGATCAATCCAAAATGTACTTTTTTGTCCCAAGATCCAACAGCCCATATTAATTCAAATAGTGCACATATATCACAGATTTCTTCCCTGTCGGGCAGTTGCCTCTGGTCACCCAATTGTACACTAGGTGAAGCCAAATATCAGGGATCTATTAGGTCCAACATCTTTTGTGTAGGCCCTGATGATGTTCCTCTTTTTCCCTCCAAGCAGTCCAGAAGATGAAATATTCTTCCAGTCAAATTCAACGGCTCTGCCCAGCAAGGACTCTCAGATGTACTGTACCACTAAAGTGCAAGATATAAAATACATACAATAAATATACATAATTGAAAGAAAAAAGGTTAAAAACATACACTTCAAACAGGAGATTACCGTTACAAATTTATCAAGTTTATATATTGTAGCAGCCTTGATATACTAAATAGGATAAATAATATTACATGGACTGGTCGCCAGCCAGTATGTGTACAGTCCTGACCGAGGCTATTAAGTGCATGGCTGGTATGAACCTGAAACTGAAGAAGATTTTAATATGGGGGAAAACTGGGACGGACAGATGGTGTGTGGAGGCGATACACCAGCCTAAAGAAATGGGTTTTTAGGGTCCGCTTGAAACTGTGGGTATTGGGAATTAATTGAACTGTCCTGGGTAGTGCATTCCAAATAATTGGCGCAGCACGCGAGAAATCTTCGAGACGGGAGTGGGAAGTTCGGATTATGGAGGATTTTAGCTTTAAGTCAGTGGCCGAACTGAGGGCACGTGTAGGGTGGTAGACTGAGACAAGGGAGGAGATGTAGGGGGGTACTGAAGCATGGAGCGCTTTTTTGGGTAAGTGTGATAAGTTTAAATTGAGCGCTATATTGGATGGGCAACCAATGCAATGACTGGCACAGGGAAGAGGTATCGGTGTAGCGGTTAGCTAGGAATATGATCCTGGCTGCTGCGTTAAGGACGGATTGGAGAGGGGAAAGTTTAGTAAGAGGGAAACCGATTAGTAGAGAGTTGCAATAGTCGAGACGAGAATGAATAAGAGCTACAGTAAGAGTTTTTGCCGAGTCAAAGGTGAGAAAAGTCCTGATTCTTGAGATGCTTTTGAGATGTAGATGACATGAACGAGCGAGTGATTTGATGTGAGGAGTGAAGGAAAGATCTGAGTCAAAAAAGACCCGAAGACAGCGGGCTTGTTGCTGGGGAGTAATGGTTGAGCCACAAACAGAAATGGCAATATCGAGCACAGGTAGGTTAGTGGAGGGAGGAAAGACGAGTAGTTCAGTTTTTTACAGATTCAGTTTTAGACAGAGGGAGGACATAATGTAAGACACAGCAGAAAGACAATCACTGGTCTTTTGTAGTAATGCAGGGGTGATGTCCGGAGCATAGGTGTATAATTGGGTGTCATCAGTATAGAGATGGTACTGAAAACCGAATCTGCTGAGTGTTTGTCCAATGGGAGCGGTGTATAAGGAGAAAAGAAGGGGGCCTTGGACTGATCCTTAAGGAACCCCGACAGTAAGGGGAAGGAGAGAAGAGGAGGAGCCGGCGAAAGACACAGAGAAGGAGCAGTCAGAGAGATAGGATTAGAACCAGGAGAGAACAGTGTCCTTGAGACCAATAGTGCGGAGCATAGTGAGGAGGAGCTGGTGATCCACAGTGTCGAATGCTGCAGAGAGATCCAGGAGAATCAGCAGGGAATAGTGACCATTAGATTTAGCTGTTAGTAGAGCATTAGAGACTTTAGTGAGGGCAGTTTCAGTAGAATGTAAAGAGCGGAAACCAGATTGTAAAGAGTCAAGAAGAGAGTTGTCGGAGAGATAGGGGATTAGACGGGAATGGACCAGGCGTTTTAAGAGTTTAGAGATAAAGGGAAGATTGGAAACAGGTTTGTAGTTGGCCGTGCAGTTCTGGTCAAGGGATGTTTTTTTAAGTAATGGGTGTATGCTGGCATGTTTAAAAGAAGAGGGAAAGATACCAGATGAGAGGGAGAGGTTGAAAATTTTAGTTAGGTGAGTGGTGACAGCTGGAGAAAGGGACTGAAGGAGATGTGAGGGAATAGGGTCACTGGTACAGGTGGTAGGGTGAGTAGATGCAAGGAGCCTGATCACTTCATCTTCCGTGAATGGTTCGAAGTCAGAGAGTGAGCAAGATACAATGGGGCGGGGGACAGCATGCATAATGTTTGGGGATTGGGAGAAAATTTCCTGTCGGATATGGTCAATTTTTTCTTTGAAATAATTGTCCAGATAGTCAACGCTGAGGTTGGTGGTCGGGCCCTGTGGTGTTTGATTGAGGAGAGAATGAAACGTGTCAAAGAGTCGTTTAGGATTATTGGAAAGTGAGATGATGAGGTTGTTAAAGTAGGTTTGCTTGGAGAGGTGAAGGGCAGAGTTGTATGTTTTCAGCATAAATTTATAATGGAGGAAATCTTCGGGCAGATTAGATTTTCTCCACAGCCGTTCAGCTCACCTGGAGCACCGCTGGAGAAGACATGTTTGAGGCTTGTGCCAGGGTTGTCGCCATCTATGCCGAATTTTTCTTTGTGTAGGAGGTGCAGCTTCATCCAGGGCGCATAGCATTATTTCGTTATAATGCTTCAATGCAGAGTCGGGACATGAGAGGGAGGAGATTGGGGCCAATGATGATTGCAACTTTTTTATAAATTTCTGGGTGTTAATGGTGCGTATATTTCTATAAGTGTGGAGAGTGGGGGTGTCTTGAGTAGAGTCACAGTTCTTGACAGAGAATGAAAGAAGATTATGGTCAGAGAGTGGAAGGGGAGAGTTAGTAAAGTCATGTACTGAGCAAAGCCGGGAGAAGATCAGGTCCAATGTGTTCCTGCCTTCATGTGTAGGAGAATTAGCAAGCTGTGAAAGGCCGAAGGAGGAGGTTAATGATAAAAGATGAGCGGCAGATGGGGAAAGAGAATTGCCAATTGGGATGTTAAAATCTCCCATGATTATTGTGGGGATGTTGGAGGATAGAAAATTTGGAAGTCAGGCAGCAAAGTGATCCAAGAACTGACGGGAGGGACCTGGAGGGCGATAGACAACCGCCACTCGCAGGGAGAAGGGCTGGTAGAGTCTGACTGTGTGGGCCTCAAAAGAAGGGAAGATAAGGGAGGGTACTGGGGGGATAACCTGAAAAGTACATTTTGTTGAAAGAAGTAGACCAACACCTCCCCCTGATCTGTTGTTAGGTCGCGGGGTATGAGAGAAGTGTAGGCCACCAGAGGAGAGAGCTGCAGCGGCGGTGGTGTCCGACTGCTGGATCCAGGTTTCCGTGAGAGCCAGAAGGTCGAGGGAATTAGAGAGGAAAAAGTCATGGATGTAAGAGAGTTTATTACATGCTGAGCGTGCATTCCAAAGGGCACAGTTGAATGAGACAAGTACTGGCCTGCGCAAAAGCACTGTCTAACTAACTAACTAGTTATATACAGGCCTCTGATCAGACTTTGGTTTAGGCGCCCCAAAAAAAAATGTAGTTGCATGCACGGTTACCCTCTACAATGATGCCGAGGGCCTTAAATTTCTTACAGATCTGGGTCTGACTCGTCAGGTGCTAGCAGGCAGCTGAGGGGGCTTCCTTCCCATACGGCGGTATCTCCATCCAGACCATCGTGGCTCGTCTCCTTCTCCGACAACCGTCACTCCTCACGCTAGCCTCCAGCTGTACTCACCCACCTTTGTCATCTTCCCTAGATACCAATTTCCGTTGAAAAACAAACTTAGCAGGTAGTAGTAAGGAAACAGTAACCTCCTGTGGTCACATGATCCCATTGCAGCTTATACATATCATACATTAGTATATATAAATGGACTAGATGGTGGCCCAATTCTAACGCATCGGGTATTCTAGAATATGTTTGCGGCCGACTGGGCGCAATTAGCAGAGCGGTGTTTAAATTTGGCGCCAAAATCGCTGAATGGTTGCGGCCGGCAACAGCGACCAATCAGCAAAGCGGTGTTTACATTTGGCGGCAATGTCGGTGATTGGTCACGGGCGGCGGCCGCGACCAATCAGCGAACCGTGTTAGTGAGGACTGGAGAGCGTGTTTAAATTTGGTGCCAAAATCGCTGATTAGTCGCGACCTCGACCAATCAGCAAAGCGGTGTTTAAATTTGGCGCCAATAATGCTAATTGGTCGCGGCCTGTAAACGCGACCAATCAGCAGAGCAGCGTTTACATTTGCCGTCCATATCGCTGATTGGTCGCGGCCGGCCACGGCGACCAATCAGCAGAGCGGGGTTTAAATTTGGCGCCAATAATGCTGATTGGTTGTGGCCGGCGACCGCGATCAATCAGCAGAGCGGCGTTTAAATTTGCCGCCCATATCGCTGATTGGTCGCGGCCGGCCACCGCGACCAATCAGCAGAGCGGCGTTTAAATTTTCCTTCCATATCGCTAATTGGTCGCGTGCGTCGACCGCGACCAATCAGCGTCGTATTAGTGAGGACCGGGGAGTGGCGCTGCTTGTGCAGCTACTTCCGCTGCGAGCAGCTGGGAGATGAGCGGCTGCTCGCAGCAGAAGCATCCCGACTCGCGGCGCCGCTCCCCGTTCCTCCGTTCACACTTGCCGTCCGGAGATCAGCGGCCCCAGCCGCTGATCTTCCGACGTTAGCCGCATGGAGGTCAGCGGCGCTGGTCGGGGAAGTTCTGCTGCTAGCGCCGCTCATCTCCCCGCTGCATCGCCGCTAACCTCCGTGCGGCAGATGAGTCGCTAACGGCCGCCATCTTTTTTTCTGAAATCCCGTGTCACTGATTGGCCGCGGCCGGACAAATGAGCGACGCGGGATTTCCTGGGCAGACAGACAGACAGAAAAACAGACAGACAGACGGGATAAGACAATTATATATATAGATGAGCTGATATCTGCAGGAAACAAGGTTTATATTCATGTGAACACTGGTATCTATACTTTGTACCACTTTGGTGGGTCAGCATATATCTCCAGCCCTGAAGCGCCAGACTGCTGTCTCACCATCCTACAATAGTATATTATGTCTAAATTAAATATACTATAGTGTGTCATCACCTCATACACAAATATATACAGTAACATGCACATTCATCCACACTCAAAAAAAGGCTCAAAAACCACCACTAGACAACTGTGTATAAAATCCACCTTGCTCCTGTTAATATAAAGGTTTGTAGGGCACATACCTTCTGCGTATATGCGCCCGACAGTGGGCAGAAGTGCAATCTGCACATAGCCTTACTGCATGGAAATATTCCTCACTCCACGTAAACTGTTCAATCCCAACTCGTTCATTGTCTGACACTGAATATAATGTTTCTCGGTAGGAAGCCTATAGGCAGTGTGTCACCGTATATGATGTCCCCAACAGCTTCACACCCTCAAGGTTGTTTACAGCAATTCAGCTGTGAAATATTCCTGCAGATACCACAAGTGAGCACCAAGGGGGCTGCAAAGCACCAATGGATTCTTCTCCAAGCAAATCTGTACACTAGAAATATATTCAGTATTTTCGCTAATATCATTTACACCTGCTTTATGATGCAGATCTGGTGACCTCCAAGTTGTAGAGGTATATAAAACCAAGTTGTCATTCCCACAATATAACATCCCAGAGGCCTACACAGCAGCGGGAAACACAGATGTTTTTAAGCTCGTGGTGATGCTTCTTGCACAACGTGTTACATAAACCAGCATTTCCGCGTGACGTGGAATTTAATACTTGGCTCAATTTTAAAATGATTTCCTGGACCAATTTTCCTATCCCAAGAAAGTGATAATGCATAATAGGTTGGAAGAAAACAGGTGCTTTGCAGTTTACATAATAATATTCGTAAATATTTATATACAGTGGCTTGCGAAAGTATTCACCCTCTTCGCTTTCTACTTATTTTGTTACATTACAACCTATGTTTAAATATTTTTATAATCCGATTTGTGTGTGATGCATTAGCATTATATAGTCTAAATTGGTGAAGTGAGAAAAATATAGGCATAAATTAAATTTATGGAATCAAATAACTAAAAATTGGCATGTGCATATGTGTTCACCCCCTTTACTATGAAGGCCCAAAAGATTTCTGGTGCAAGCAATTACCTTCATAAGTCACATTCTTAGTGAAAGGAAGTCCACTTGTGTGCAATCTAAGTGTCACATGGTCTGTCAGTATATGCACAGCTTTTCTCACAGACCACGGAGGCTGCACCATTAAGCACGAGGCACCAATAACCAAACAACACCATGAAGACCAAGGAGATCTCCAAACAAGTCAAGGATAAAGTTGTTGAGAAGTACAAGTCAAGATTGGGTTTTAAGAAAAATATCCCAATCTCTGATGATCCCCCGGAGCACCATCAAATTCATTATCATTAAATGGAAAGAACATGCAACCACCACAAAACTGCCAAGAAGGGGGCCACCCACCAAAACTTATAGCTCGGGCAAGGAGGGAATTAGTTAGAGGCAGCACAGAGACCAAAGGTAACCCTGAAGGAGCTGCAGAGTTCCCAAGCAGAGACTGGCGTAACTGTCCATACAACCACAATAAGCCGTACACCCCATAGAGGTAGCCTTTATGGAGGAGTGGGCAGAAAAAAATCTTTACTTGCACACAATTGTTAGGGTATGTGCACACGATGCAGAAATGAAGCAGAAAATTTCTGCATCATTTCTGCATCTCCCTGGCAGAAAAAACGCATGCAGATTCTACATGCGTTTTTCCTGCGGAGTACATGCGGATTCACATGCGTTTCCACATGCGTTTCCGCATGCGGATTGACAAGCGCTTTCCAGGCGATTTTAGCATCACTTGGAAAGTGCTTGACAACTAGGTCACACTATATAAATCCATGCAACCGGCATGGATTTATATAGTGTGACCGTATAAGAATGGTTAAAAATAAAAAAATAAAGCTACACTTACCCTCTGATGCCCCGGTGTATGCTGCCGCGTTCGTTCCTGGCTTGTTCCTGGCTGCCGGGATATCGCGAGACACTGCGCTGAAGGGCCTGCGGTCACATAGTTACATAGTTACATAGTTTATAAGGCTGAAAAAAGACAAGCGTCCATCCAGTTCAGCCTATTTCTTGTGCACTGCAGCTATTCCGCTATTCCTATACCATGCGGTATAGGCCAATTTACATCATTGAGGAAAAATTCACTTCCCGACACCAATCTGGCAGTCAGATTAAATCCCTGGATTAATTAACTATGTCACATGACTGTGACATCACCGAAGGTCCTTCAGTCTTGCACGCGAGCAGAGGGAAGGAGACCGGGGGCCGTCAGAAGGTGAATATATCTTTATTTTTTATTTTATTCTTGTTTTACAGCTTTTTAAATGGTACCTGGGTGTGGAGGAGAGTCTCATCTTCTCCACACTCGGGTACCATCCGCACATTAGAACGCGCCAATAGCGCAAGTACAAATGCAGTCTTGCGGAATTGGCGCGTTCTAATGCAAGTCAATGGCGGCGAAAAGGCCGCGTTTACGCAAAATGAATTGACATGCTGCGGATTTTTGAGCGCAGCGTTTACGCTGCGGAAAAATCCGCATCATGGGCACAGCACATGCGGATTTCAATTGGGGAACATTGCTGCCCTTCTACCATGCATTTTTAATGCGTTTCCGCAGCTGCAAAAACGCCGCGGAAACGCATTAAAAACGCATCGTGTGAACTCAGCCTAAGGCTCGCTTTGAGTTTGCCAAAAGACATGTGGGAGACTCCCCAAATGTATGGAAGAAGGTGCTGTGGTTAGATTAGACCAAAATTGAACTTTTTGGCCACCAAGGTTCATCACCCCAAGAACACCATCCCCACAATGAAATATGACGATGGCAGCATCATACTGTGGGGATGTTTTTCAGCAGCAGGGACAAGGAACAAGGTCCGAGTCGAGGGGAAGATGGATGGAATGAAATACAGGGATATTCTTGAGCAAAACCTGTTTCAGTCTGTCAGTGATTTGAGAGTGGGATGGAGGTTCACCTTCCAACAAGGCAATGACCCAAAGCATACTGCTAAAGCAACACTCAAGGTGGGACGTGTAAATGTTTTGGAGTGGCATAATCAAAGCTAAGACCTTAATGCAACTGAGAAACTGTGATCAGACTGGAAGATTGCTTTTCACCAGAGGAAACCATCTAACTTGAAGGAGCTGGAGCAGTTTTGCCTTGAGGAATGAGCAAAAATCCCAGTGGTGAGATGTGGAAAGCTCATAGAGACTTATTCAAAATGACCTGCAGCTGAAATTGCTGCAAAAGGAGGCTCTACAATGTCCTGACTTAATGGGTGGTGAATAGTTTTGCACACTGAAGTTTTCAGTTATTTTATCCATTTTGTTGTTTGCTTCACAAAATAAAGAAACCCAAATGTTCACAGTTGTAGGCATGATCTTTATATGAACTGATGCAAACCCTAAAAAAACAGTGAAATTCCAGATTGTGAGGTACCAAAACACAAAAAATGGCAAGGAATACTTTCGCAAGCCACTGTATATATACAGTTGTGCTTAAAAGTTTACATACCCCGGCAGAATTTTTGCTTTCTTGGCCTTGTTTCAGAGAATATGAATGATAACAAAAAAAACTTTTTCTCCACTCATGGTTATTGGTTGGGTCAAGCCATTTTTTGTCAAACTACTGTGTTCTCTCTATTTAAATCTTAATGACAACCAAAAACATCCAAATGACCCCGATCAAAAGTTCACATACCCTGCTGATTTTGGCCTGATAACATGCACAGAATTTGACACAAATAGGTTTGTATGGCTACTAAAGGTGACATCCTCACCTGTGACCTGTTTGCTTGTAGTAAGTGTGTGTGCATAAAAGCTGAGTGAGTTTCTGGGATCCAGACAGACTCTTGCATCTTTTATCCAGCCACTGACGTTTCTGGATTATGAGTCATGGGGAAAGCAAAAGAATTCTCAACGGATCTATGGGAAAAGGTAGTTGAACTGTATAACACAGGAAAGAAATGCAAAAAAAAATCCAAGGAATTGATAATGCCAGTCAGCAGCATTCAAACTGTGATTAACAAATGGAAAATCACGGGGTCTGTAAAGACCAAACCATGGTCAGGTAGACCAACAAAAATTTCGGCCAAAACTGCCAGGAAAATTGTTCGGGATGCAAAGAAAAACCCACAAATAACAACAGCTGAAATTCAGGACTCTCGGAAAACTAGCGGTGTGGCTGTTTCAAGATGCACAATAAGGAGGCACTTGAAGAATAATGGACTGCATGGTCGAGTCGCCAGAAGAAAGCCATTACTGCGCAAATGCCACAAAGTATCTCGCCTACAATATGCCAAACAGCACAGAGACAAGCCTCAAAACTTCTGGAACAAGGTAATTTGGAGTGATAAGACCAATATTGAACGTTTTGGCTACAACCATAAACATTACATTTGGAGAGAGGTCCCACATGGCCTATGATGAAAGGAACACCATTCCTACAGTAAAGCACGGAGGTGGATCGCTGATGTTTTGGGGATGTGTGAGCTACAAAGGCGCAGGAAGCTTGGTAAAAGTTGAAGGAAAGTTGAATGCAGCATGTTATCAGCAAATACTGGAGGCAAATTTGCACTCATCAGCCTGTAAGATGCGCATGGGATGTACTTGGATGTTCCAACATGACAACAATCCAAAACAGAAGGCCAAGTCGACTTGTCATTGGCTACTGCAGAACAAAGTGAAGGTTCTGGAGTGTCCATCTCAGTCTCCTGACCTCAATATGATTGAGCCAGTCTGGGGAGATCTCAACCGCGGTTCATTCTAGACAACCCAGGAATTTACAAGAACTGGAGGCTTTTTGCCAAGAAGAATGGGCAGCTTTACCATCTGAGAAAATAAAGAACCTCATCCACACCTACCACAAAAGACTTCAAGCTGTAATTGATGTTAGAGGGGGCAATACACGGTATTAAGAACTGGGGTATGTGAACTTTTGATCAGGGTCATTTGGATGTTTTTGGCTGTCATTAAGATTTAAAAAGTGAAAACACAGTAGTTTGTCAATAAATGGCTTCACCCAACCAACAACCATGAGTGGAGAAAAAGTTTTTTGTTATCAATCATATTCTCTGAAACAAGGCCAAGAAAGTAAAAATTCTGCCGGGGTATGTAAACTTTTGAGCACAACTGCATATATTCTCACTACAGCCGTCCGCTTTTAGTCATTGGGGAGGTGCAGAGAGCTGTTAGTCTCTGCTCACTATACTATTAGCGCACTGTTTTCACTCCCAGGACATGGACAACCAGCTGTGAACACATGCCATACACATTAGCTGCAGAGCAGACAGTCAATTAATGTGCAGGGGAGTGATTACAACGTGCTCATTGTGTAGTGAACGGTAACTAACAGCCCCTGCACCGCCTTGATGACTGGAAGTGAGTGGCTGCAGGGAGAATAAAACCTAATTTTCTCCCTGAAGTTGCTGCTCCAGTAAGGCGACTAAATAGGATTTAAATGCCATTTACCTGCTGTTTGCACTTACATCTGCAGATAAATGGCATTTCTGGATGCAACAGGTTCCCTTTAAGGATTCATTTATATGCTGTCTTATATATCATTATTAAATAGAAATGTTATAATTATGGGTGCTTACACTTAATAATCAACCATAACATTGTCTATTTGGAGTTGGCTGTCATTGGAAATTGTGAATGTGAAAGTTAATAACAACTGGATAATGTATGACTGATAAATATTCCATGGATGAGAAGTATTATCTTTTATGTAATATCTTTTTTCTTCTTTTCTGTCTTTTAATAGGATTCAACCTATTAATATATATTGACATTCTACAAGTCCCACTTTAAAATCTGTGGCTTTGTGTTTAAAGGGAGTTAAACTAATGAGGCAGTTTTTCTCCTCTACAACCAACAGAGCATTATTTCAAGGGTGACAGAAAGACCCTCCGTGAGAGATTTGCAGGGCATCAGACAGCCGCTGATGAGCATGCCAGCCGTCCAAAGAGGCCAGAAATACACAGGTATATGCCAGGGGTACTATAATACTGTCATCATGCATGCCAATCTGTTCATATTAAACAATGCA
Source organism: Phyllobates terribilis (assembly GCF_046119375.1). Lineage (NCBI taxonomy): Eukaryota > Metazoa > Chordata > Amphibia > Anura > Dendrobatidae > Phyllobates > Phyllobates terribilis. The sequence goes on along the minus strand of NW_027362784.1, from coordinate 12,140,550 downwards.
ATATTATTTTGTTTATAATTAAAATAAATTTAATTGGGACGCTTTCTATTGGGGATGGCTATCTTTTTGGGTTAGTGTGCAAATGGCCATTTATCTCTTTCTGGTCTTATGAAGTTCCACATTATACCAGTATGTAATGCTGGAAACCATTCTTGGATTATCACATATAGTTTAAAGAGGTATTCCCATCTCCAAGATCATATCACAATATGTAGTAGGTGTAATAATAATATTAGCAAATGCCTCCAATTAGAAATGTAGTATAGTTCTTCTGATTCACTATGTCACTTACCCCATGTGCAGGGCATTGAGGACCTTAGGTATCCATAGTTATGACCACATGACAAAACGGAAGGAATTGATGCATTTTATATGGTTTGTGTTCCTATAAGCTTTATTAACTTACAGCCCCAAAAATCCTTAAAGTACTATGTTTTCCTGTGTCTTAATGTATAATGAATTATATAATTTAGTATACATCTGCACTGTGTATTGTTTTACGTGTATATCAGGTTTTCTCCCATAAAAAAAGAAAATTTCCTTATGTATTTTTATGTTGCTTATATTTTCAGACATTTTGATTCTGATCACTAGATTTAGATTTAGCCACCACCATTTAACTGGTTTATAACCACAGCCCATCAACCTGTATATAAGCCCCTAGCTCCCCCTGTACATTCCCAAAGATATTTTTTATAAGTCTCCTGCATTGTATGCTAATCAGTACTGTCCAGTCCAATGGGCATCGGTGGTCTGGGGTCTACAACTCCTCTATTGAACATATAGAAGAAAATTGCGCACATAGAACTCTAATTAAAAATTATTCACATTTTCTTGAATACAAGAATACAACATAGAGAAAACTAAGTAAAAAGGTGGTGGTGCGGGGTGATGCACGGTAACAAGCCAATAGGTGGCACCAAAGCTCAACCAGGTCTACAAATAATCATATAGCTTGAAAAAAGGTAAATAGTGAAGCCGGTTAAGGCATTATTATGTAAGAGTAGGCATTGGCTAATAGATCTATATAGAGATGTAGATACATAGTACACTATACATAAAGTGATCTAGTGCAGTAAACAAGAGACATAGATGGTAGTTCAACTAGGACATACTATAGATCAATGCCAAAGCACCACGTTGCAAATTAATTAGCCTATTGCATGCCTAAACAATTAAAAAAAAAGTCATATACCTTAGGTCAAAGAGAAGTGCCACTTCCCCAACATGTGTTTCGGCAGGCGTGCCTTCTTCCCAGTTCAGAGTATGCTCCAAGAGGCGAATACGAAAGGAGACAATTCACCATTGTGAAACCTGCCCTGAGAAATCTGACCTTTGCATTGATTACTTCAAAGCGTATCACAAGTCCATAAATTGATAAAAATTGGCTTTTACTCTGTTAACACAACACACTTTTATAATCTGATATACTCCACACAACTTACCCATACCACCACATTATAAATTCATACACCAGTAAAACAAAAAATATTATTATCATTACTAGAACTATACAGCTAGATAATTCCTTGAGGGGTATAGTGTCCAAAAATGGGGTCACTTGTGGGGGTTTCCACTGTTTAAGCACATCAGTAGCTTTCCAAAAGTGACAGGGTGTCCGCTATTGACTTTAGTCAATTTTGCATTCAAAAAGTCATATGGTGCTCCTTCCCTTCCGAGCCCTGCAGTAGTTTTCCACCACAGATGGGGTACTGACGTGGTCAGGAGAAAGTTCACCAAAAAATTGTATGATGCATTTTCTCTGGTTTAAGGGCATGAAAGTTAGAAAATTGCATCATTTTCTCCAAATTTCTGATCTTTTCACAAATGAACGCAAAAAATATTATCCTAAATTTACCTCTAACATGGACTACAATGTGTCACAAAAAAACATCTCAGATTCAGTGGGATCTGTTGAAGCAATAGCGTTATTAAAGTTATCCTGTTCAGAATTGAAAAAATTGGCCTGTCATGAAGGTGAAAACTGGCAAGGGCATAGGCGTTCAAGGTGGTGACTTTAGTTTATATTGGGTAAATCTGGTGACCGGTTTCAGGATGTGAAATATAATTGAACGAGTTATATTTTTGTGGCAGAAAAACATAATCTAAATGCTCATATCTAATGTGCCTACGTGGAGAGAGGTTTTACTAAATTCAGAGTAAAAATTACTTGTTTTATGTAGAATTCCATACTTGTTTAAAGGGTTTGCCAAGGCTAATAATATGTAGTATAATATGATAATATCACCTTTGTGGTGGTCTGGCACCCAGACAATTAACACTTTTACGGCTGGTTACAGACAGTGAACAGTTTAGCCAGTTTACTGGCCATTGTCGAAAACTGCATCTTGTCTCCTATTCATTTCAGCAAGAGCCCCCTTAATTTAATCACTTTGCACATCATAACATAATGGTACATCACCATCAGGGTGTGCATGTATGGAGCAGGTTCTTCCCCCGACAACAGCGATTTGAGCTAGCTCTGATTGCTGCTTTTTAACTTTATATGTCACTGTCAATCAGTGATGGTGGCATTTAATAGGTTGGGTCGCTGGAGTGCTTGTCAATTTCACAATATAGTGTAACTCTCTAGTTCTGCTGTATACGGTACAAGTGATCAGATGATTGCAGGTTCAAGTCTTAGTCTAAAAAGTTACACATAGAGCCCAGAAATCTATTTTCCCGGGTAAGTCTATGAAGCATATTGACATAATCCTGCTGACTTGAAATGTTTGCAATTGTTACTGCACCACGAAAGCCATAAAAACAGAATGCAAAAAACATTGGCAGAATACACAGACATGTGAACAGTACCATGGACTATTAGATAACTGTGAAAAACTGACTTCTGAATGAGCCCTTACTCGGCACTAGAAAAACTGAAGTCTTTAAGCAGTTGTTCACCCCTGGAGGAAAAAAAACAACTTCTCCACCATGCTCTGAAATAAAGAAGTAGATGCACCTTACCGATGCACTGCCACTCCTTTTCCAGAGCTGCTCAGGTCACCCCCAAAAGTACATGAGCACCAATCTCCGGCTGCAGCGCTGATCAGGATAGCTTATGACAATTGATGTGCCTATAGTGGTTGACCATGTGGCTGTAAGGGGGAAGACCGGGGTGTAAGTCCTTTTAGAGCAAGGGATCCGGAACTGCCGGGGCCGTACCTCTTGTTGCAGGGGGAAGACAGACTGCAAGCAGAGGAGTCATGTGACAGGGAAGCAGGGGGTGTGTCGAGAGAGAGAGCTGGGAGGTCAGATGACAGAGGGACTTCTGGTGTGACTAGAGGGAGGAAGAGACGAGTACGTTTTGCGCGGGAAAGAGGAGCTGGATCCGGCTCAGCAGAGCAGCGTGAGAGGGTCCAGGCTCCTGGCTCCAGGACTGGGAGCAAGAGCCGAGTGCAGTGGACCGGAGGAGTCAGGCTGACTAGAGAAGAGACGCAGGGTCTTGCCGGGTACTACCGAATATTCGTGAAGAACTTCACCCGCATAGCCAACCCATTGCTGGAGCTACTTAAGGGAGTGACGGCGGGCTCCAAGAATCTGGCGATTCGGTGGGGAAGCAGCCAGGAAGAGGCCTTCCGTGTCCTAAAAGTGGCCCTGACCGAGGCCCCAATACTTGCCTATGCGGATTTCTCCCAACCCTTCATACTTCACACTAATGGGAGCCTGCATGGTCTGGGAGCCGTGTTATCCCAAGTACAGGAGGGGAAAGAGCGCGTGATTGCGTACGCCAGCCGCTCCCTTCACGACTCCGAGAGGAACCCAGATAATTATAGCTCTTTCAAATTAGAGTTGCTGGCTCTGGTTTGGGCAATGACCGAGAAGTTTGCGGAGTATTTGCCCGGGTCCGAAGTACTGGTGAGAACAGATAACAACCCGCTGGCCCACCTGGAGAATGCGAAATTGGGGCCCCTGGAACAGCGGTGGGTGGCCCGCATGGCCAGGTACCGGTATAAGATCGCCTACCAGCCTAAGGCAGAGAATACTCACGCCAACGCCCTCTCCAGAGTGACATATGAACAGCCTGATCATGACCGTGATGAAGATTTGGTGGCGGATGAGACCCCTAGCTTCCGAAGTTTCGTGGGACCGCTGGCTGCGGCGCAGGGACAGATCGGAGAGACGTTGGAAGAACAAGTGCTAGGACGTCCAAGAGATGACTGGATCTGACTTCAACAGACTGACAGAGAAGTTGCTCAATTACGTCAATGGGTGACTTTGCGGCAAGTCCCCAGTCGAGAAGAGAGGAGTACCCTGTCCTCGGGAGCACTGAAAATGCTGGGACAATGGGAGAGACTGTGTTTGCGAGACGGGCTGCTGTACCGACGGGTGCAGCTAATGCGAGAGTTCGGGACCACCTGGCAAGTGGTGATCCCAGAGAAGTTGGTCGGAGTAGTGGCTAAGGAGGCTCATGAACGAGGGGCTCACTTCGGACCAGAGAAGACGTTTCAGTGGTTGCAGAGGCTGGCGTATCATCCCCGACTGCGAGCAACAATAGAAGACACTTGTCGAAGATGTTGGAGCTGTGAGCTGGTTTGACTCTGCTACATCCAGTTAAACTGTGAACTGTCAGTGATAGACTTTTACCTGCTTTTCCCTTGTTTTTCCCCTGATACTCCCTGCGTGGAGATTTACCCTGTTATTATAAACTTCCCCTGTTTATTAACCCTGTATTGGCTGCTCTGTGTTTCTGTGTCGCTGCATCTAAAGTGCCCGTGTTACATGGCCTCACACAATTTATTGCTTTGTTCTTATCTAACATCAGAGAAGTCATCTTTTTAGTTTGCCACAGTTGTCATAATTGAACTCCCTCTATGTTTCCTTTATTAGGCTGTGTGCCCACGATGCGTTTTTCATGCGTTTCCGCTGCGGAATTTCCCCAGCGGAAACACATCAAAAACGCACGGTAATCCGCACCCCATGGGCCCCAATGACATTCTGCAATGTCAATGCACATGCTGCGGATTTTTCCGCAGTGTTTCTGCAGCGCTCATAAATCCGCAGCATGTTCATTATTTTTGCGGAAGCGCCGCCATTGACTTGCATTGAGACGCACATAATCCGTATCTGTACATTTGTACACGCGGATTATATGCGATTCAATGTGCGGATGGTAGCCAGGTCTGGAGGAGAGAAGACTCTAATCCAGACCTGGGTACCATTGTGTGGCACCCCAGGGGTCTGGTTTCCACAGTAATAGCAGTATTACGTCTGTGAGCAGGTGGGAGGTCTCCTGGGCAGGAATCCTAAGCATGCCACACCTCCTGCCCAGTCCTGGGAGGGGAAGAACTTCCCCTACATAAACTGGGGCTGAGGCAGGGTTAGAGAGAGGAGTTCCAGACAGAGACGGAGTCTGGTCTGGACACGCAGAAACAGGGACAGATAGACATCAGGAGCTCTGTAGGAGCCAAGGAGAAGCGCCAGGGGCTGGAGCTGTGCAGAGCTCGCCCCGGGAGAAGGTACTAAAACCGGACACAGGAGTCCGAGGCTGTGGGGACTAAGATATACCCAGCAGCAGAATCCATCCGGCAGGGGATTCCAGGTCCTCTGGCCATAAAAGCCCGGAGGCTCAGTCACAACGAAGGGACCAGCACCGCCATCCCGGAGCGGAGGCTAACAGGAGGCCCCAGGTCACCAGCCATACGGGTGAGCACCACACGGTATACCCAGGGACGTGGGCTACTTGTAACCGCCGAAAGCAGGGTAGCCAGGAAGGGTACAGACTAACGGGAAGGCCTACAACTCCACCTGGCCAGGGGAACTCCGGCTTACTCGCAGACTAACCAGGCCCCAACTACTAGCCAGTACTCCCGGGGGAATTTGCCTTGTACCATCAGTAAAGACCCTGAACTGTACCCTCGCGTCTCCGTGCTTCCTTGTCGCACCATTAGTGCTGGGACATCCACACCATCACTCCCAACATCAACCTCATCCTCTGCCCTGAGGCCATACCCCTCCCGTTGGGGGTTATACCATCCACGCTGCACATCCGTACCACCGGCCTCAGCGGACTGCCCTGCAGCGGCGGCTTCATAGCCGCATTCAACGGGTGGCGTAGTCGGACACTAATACCATCATACCAATAACTGCCACTTAGTTTGACCACCCTGGGCACGGACCGGGTCACCGCCACACGAAGACTACTACCCCCATCGGATCCGGCTCCGGGTATTCCCCGCGCGCACGCGCGCCGCACTACAGCACTGGCCCAGGGGGCGCGTCAATTGTACCTGTGAAAAAAAGAATAAAATAACAAATAAAGTTTATATTCACCTTTCCGACGGCTTCTCTCTGCATGCCGGCAGCGCTGAAGGACCTTCGGTGACGTCACAGTCATGTGACCGCAGGCCATTCACCGCTGTGTCTCGCGATATGCCGGCAGCCAGGAACCAGACAGGAACGAGCGCTGCAGCACACGCCGGGCATCGGGGGTGAGTATAGCTTTATTTTAAGCATTGTTTTACGGTCACACTATATAAATCCATGCTGTTTGCATGGATTTATATAGTGTGACCTAGTTGTCAAGCACTTTCCAAGTGATGCTAATCGCCTGGAAAGCGCTTGTCAGTCCGCATGCGGAAATGCAAGTGAATCCGCATGTGGATCCGCATATATTCTGCAGGAAAAACGCATGTACAATCTGCATGCGTTTTTTCTGCCAGGGAGATGCAGAAATGCTGCAGAAATTTTCTGCTTCATTTCTGCATCGTGGGCACATAGCCTTAAGGAATTTTATATGACTTTGCCTTGTCTTTAGATTGAAAAGAAAGTAAAGAGTAGCTCAACTGATCTGCGGGGTGATACAGATCGTCGTAAGCTAGAGCACCGCAAAGAACGAGGGGGCTCCAAGGGTTCCCAGGAATCTAGTGATTCTTGCAAGATGGAAAAGGCCCATAAAGAGCACAAGGAAATGACTTATTCAAGGGTGAGAAGTAAGTAAAATGCATATCCGTGTTGTAGCAAGCTGTGAATGCTTTGTGAATTCATTGTCTCTATATCACAATTATTTGTTTTACAGCAAAAATGTATTTGTCTTTTACACGACTAATGGTGGATGAGGATAAAAACTTTGGATTAGCAAGCTAACTGAAAATGACAAATGATTGTGTCCTATTGTCCAGGTAACATCAGGAAGTTGGACTTCAGTGCAGGGCATTTCTAGAACCCGTTTGTGTAAGAACTTTGCTTCTTTCTGCTTGATTCCACTTTTTCCACTCATAACACCGCAGTTTGCTGTTGATTCTTCAATGTCAATGAAGGAAAAAAAAACATTTATTGTGTTTGAATGCCACAGAGTGTATTGAAGTGATGAAGAATTTCCACCATTGTTTGCTGTTTGTGCCTGGAGACAGATATTTTTGGGAGACCTTTCTGTTACCGTTAAGAGCAGAGTTTATTACACGCAGTAGGATGTCATTTGTCCTTTGCGTGTATATTGTTGTTCGTTATGGGGGGTAGTTTCACATTTGTATTTCTAGTTTAACAGTGGCTCCACTGTATGATCAGTCACTTATTTGTATATAGATCTTTTAACGTTATATAATGAGATTTTGCATTCCATATAGAAAAAAGGACAAAAATAGACAATAAACACAAATTGTAAGGGGGGTGTTAGAAATAAATTGACTTCCTGGACCAGAGTGATACCAGATTAAAAGGTTTTCCAGTCCTTTATAGTCAAATTATGGTCTTGTTTTGTGCATTAGGGATTAAAAAAAAATCCTAAAATGCTTCAAAGCAGGGAATGTGGTACAATAAATGATACTTGCCTAGTAAATTGACCTGCTTTTCTTAAAGCAGATCTGTTATCAAATTTCACTATTCAGACTATATGCATTGTTAAATAGATCTTAGACCTGATCACGTTGGTGTACTTGCTGTGAAAATCCATGACTGTGTGATTCTTTCTGATAATTGAAATGCCTAATAAAAAACATAGCATGGACTTTTTACATGGATTATCACAGTAAGTGTGTTTGCCTCATCAGAGATCTATTACTTATTGTATTCAGTTTGAATAGTAAAATCTGGTAACGGCCGTGCAGTGATGACGTGCCACGATACGCATGTGATGGCAGCAGCTAGTCATTGTCCTCAGTAGTGATGCCAGTATATGAAGCTGCAGTGGTGGGTGGCATGATCAGCAAGTCAGGTTGTGACGCCTCTACTCGTAAAGCCCGTGTTTTACCCTGGGAGTTGGGGGACTCGGTGTCGGGCCCTGTGATGGAGAGATGGGATGCAGCCGTGGCCCGGGCCCAACCCATGCTCAGGGCCGTCACATTAGAAAGAGATGGTGTGGGCTTGTCCGGGTTGAGTGGCTGATTAACGACTATGCCACCTGTGGTGCCTGGTGAAGGGTCACCAGCGCCGCTGCAGTCCGCTGAGGCCTGGTGTTATGGCGGCTAAAGTTCTTACTACTCCCCACAGGTGGAGCGAGGCCTCAGGGCAGAGGGACAGGAGGATGGGAGGTAGCAGTAGAGGGGAAGGGATCCCGCGGTGTGGCGCAAAAATAAACAGTCCGGAGGCCATAGGGGTGAACTTCCAAGGCTTTACTCACTTTAGAGATGGCAGAAGGAAGGCGACTCCCTGCTCCTCGCGGAGTCCTGTGGTCACCAGGGACGGGGGTCCGACAACCTCCGAGTAAGTCCAGCATTCAGTCGCGACCCTACAGCAGAGTGTTCCTGAACTACAGACCGAATCCTTTCCTGTCCGTGTGTGTGCAAATAGGCCGGGACTCCCTCTGAACTCCTCTCAGAACAAGGGCACGGGTGGCAGCTCCGCTCCGTCCGATACCCGGTGGGATCCTATGGGCCTAACCGGGCTTTCCCATCCAGGACGTAGAGTAGCAAGGTCAGGTGTCGGGTGCCGGTACCCCTCTTGCAGCCGGAGTCCCTCTGACTATATCAGCATGGCAAGGACAGGTGGCATACACCGCTCCGTCTGCATCCTGCCTGGGATCCATTTGCTGTGGAGCCACACTCCTAAGCTCCGGGCCTTCCTGATCCTGGTCCTTGGCCGGGTTGAGACATTCCTTGTCTGCAACCTACCTCTCGTCCCAAGGCCAGGGTACGAGGGCTGTGTCCCTTGCCGGTGCAGGCCCACACAGGATCTGCGCTCCCAGAGGGAAGTCACATTAACACACAGTACATGACAGCACAGTACGACCAACTAATCAACTAGAGAGAATTAGCAGAAGGACCAAGATCAAAGATGGCTTTTTATTAAATATGAAATCTAAAGTGTAACTAACTTGTAAGTCCTCCACCCTCACCCACTAACTGGTTCCTATCACTTTGTGTTCCCCAGTCTCCCTGTAACCAGGGGAGCAGCATCTAGTGCATACTAGCTCCCTCTGGTGGAGAAGTGTGGTGTTGGATGCAAAAGGTTAGGTCACGACTATCACACTGGCCTTACCTCGGAGGAGGAACACTACACTCCATTAAAGAAGTGCAGCATTCCTGAGGCGGTCGAACCCTCAGGGGCGCCACAAGGACAAGTAGCAAAGACTGGCAGGACCACTGGAGCAGTGAGACATTTACCAGGTGAGTACAAGTCATTTTATTATTTCGTCCTTGCATTGATACTATTTTTTTTAAATCATGGACAACTCCTTAAATTAAGGAAAATGTTTAACCTTTTTTGTGCCTCACACAATATTCAGTGATATAGGGGTAAAGGGAGATAGTCTGTTTTTTCTTTATAGAAACAAATCATAGGACAATGTGCTTTCTTTTCTGTTAAACTTCATGAAGAAATAATGAAGTAGTTCAGTAAGGCCATCTTCACAAAGAACAAATTAGTAGTGTCATAGGAATAATTTGGTGCTTGAGAAGGGAATTGATTCCTTATATACAGTATGAGCCCAATGCTCCACTAGTATTACAGTCCTTCACTAGCAAGATCCTAAAAATAATTTATCTGTAATTGCTATGAAAGGGAATCTCAGTAGGCTCAACCCCCCCCAAGCCGTTTTATATGGGCATGTTGGTCAAAAGAAACTGAATTAAGTGACACCTTGATATCTGTGATCCAAAGTTTCCAGAAAAATCCACATTTTTCTTAATATGTCAATGAGCTGTTAAAATCTATGGAGAAGGCATAGATATCTCCTGCTGACAGATATATATAAATAACTTGAATCCAAGCCTAATGTGTTCAGGTCAGGTGAATAGTAAATTATAACTTTGCTACTGCCATGGGTATGGTTTAAACATATAACTTTAATGAATATAGTGTGAGTCACAACCATTAGGCTGAGTGCCCACGGTGCGGAATTAATGCATTTCCGCCACGGAAACGCATTCAAATCGTTTGTTAAGACGTCTGAGATGTTCCCCAATGATAATCCGCATGTGCTGTGCACATGCTGCGGAAATTACCACTGCGGATTATCATTGCGGAAAAATCCGCAGCACAACCAATTTGGGGGCAAAATAACGCCCATTGACTTGCATTGAACCGCATAATATCCACATGTATACATGTGGATGTTATGCTGTTCAATGCGCAGATGGTACCCAGGTCTGGAGAAGAGGACACTCTTATCCAACCCGGGTACCATCGTACCTGCAAGTAAAAAGAGAGTTATAAAGTAAAAAATAAAAAAAAATATTCATACTCACCTCTCCCTCTGCCCCTGGTCTCCTCCTGCCAGTACAGGACGTGGCCGGGAGGAGACCGGGGACCGCCGGAGAGGTGAATATAACGTTTTTTATTTCTTTTTAATTTTGAATTATTTTTTTTACTTTAGATGCAGCATTTGATAGTAGAAATTTCCTCTAAGTTGGTCACACAATATAAATCCATGCCAGTTGCATGGATTTATATTGTGTGACTAACTTGTCAAGCCCTTTTCCAAGTGATGCTTAAAATCACTTGAAAAAACGCTTGAAAAAAAACGCATGCGAAAACGCTGAAAAAACACATGTAAAATACGCATGCTTTTTTTTCTGCAAGGAGATGCAGAAATGCGTCCGGTCTCTTGCAATGCTCGCGGTGGTGTGAAGGACCTGCGGTGACGTCATTGAGTCATGTGATGGGTCACATGACTCAGTGACGTCATGGCAGGTCCTTCACAAAAGTGCGAGCATTGCAAGAGACCGGACGGCGTGGACAAAACACAGAGAGGACATTGGAAGGTGAGTATAAACTTTATTTTTTGTTTTAAATTCTTTTTTTTACAGATTCTATGGTACCCAGGTGTGGATGTGAGTCTCCTCTCCTCCAGACTTGGGTACCATCCGCACATTAGAACGCGCCAATTACGCAAGTACAGATGCAGTCTTGCGGAATTGGCGCTTTCTAATGCAAGTCAATGGCGGCGATTACGCTGCGTGTCCGCAAAATTAATGGACATGCTGCGGATTTTTGAGCGCAGCATAAACGCTGCGGAAAAATATGCTGCCTGGGCATTGAAAGTGCGGAATTGTATTGGAGACCATGGGGGAAGGTTTACCAAGCGTTTCCCAAGCGTTAACGCTTGAAAAACACATCGTGGGCACACAGCCTAACAGGGTTATATGTTGAAACCTGCACCCTGTACTATTATTACTTTATTACATTGGATATTGGAATATTAAAATCATATGTGGCACCCTGCTGTTCACAGGTACAACAGGACCCAAAAGGGTGCATGGACGGACTTCTCCACAAGAGGCCCTCATTACATCACAGACACATCCACCCTTCCACCTCATACCACCAGAGGGAGTCCTGTTAGGGATCTATATAGACTGGAGGGTTGAGTTAGAGGGAGAGTGTGCTGGCACTGTAGTTCAGTGAAGAAGTAGCATGTGAGGTGCTGTGCTGAGGGCCAGCCAGGGCCTAAAGCACGTGCTGAAGCCTCAGGGCCTAGAGCGTTGCCGGAGGCAAGGAGAAGAGTGAAAGGTGTTATGGGGCAGAGGAGCGTCTTAGGCTCACCCCAGAACGCAAGCCGGACACCAGGTCCGCGCCTACAGGGTCCTCTACGCCCAGTAGGAATAACCGGTATACCAAGAGGATTCCAGACCCCTGGTCAACCTGAAGCTACAATCATCTAAAGAACTAGGAACCACGAAGGCCCCAGCGTCCAGGGATAGTGGTAGCCAGAAGAAAGTTCTTACCACCAAGCATACAGGTTTGGAGAGTGAAAGAGTACAGAAGCTAGGCCCAGTTTCAGGCTGGTCAGAAGCTTCAGAGAGAGAGAGAGGGAGAAATAGATCAGGAGGCCTTATACCCACTCACTGGGGAGAGTCCAGAAGTGCACCCTTCCTATCAAGTACCCTGGACCGTACCTGCCGTCTACACCAGTAAAGGTACTGAAGCGTACCCCCTGTGTGCGTGTCTGTTATTCTCCCCTGGCCCGGCTGGGCCACCTCTCACCTGCATGCCTTCCATCAACCCTGCCCCGGGGGCCCACTCCGCTTGTGGGGAGCCGAAGCATCCCAGCTGCCATTCCATCACCCCCGGAAGTCTGCAGCAGCCCTGGTACCCATTACCAGAAACCACAGGTGGAGTCACGAGACAAAACCGTTATTCGTTCCATCAAACGACAAGCCCTTTTTAAAGAGTGACCCCAGAGGATGGGCCCGGGAGCCGACTGCTGTGACATCCTAAACAACGTAAAGGCCCGGGTACCAAGTTTCCCCTATATCACCCTGGGCGAGACACATACAGTACTCATAGATTCCCCCTTGACACGTTCCGTCCATGTGCAGCTTCATCAGAATGGGAGGAATAGAGCTAAGCAACAGTACATGTGAAAAAGACTTAGGTATACTAATAGATCATAGACTGAACATGAGTCAACAGTGTGATGCAGCAGCAAAAAAGGCAAATACAATTCTGGGATGTATTAACAGAAGCATACAGTCTAGATCATGTGAAGTCATTATCGGTCTTTACTCCTCTTTGGTCAGACCTCATCTGGAATACTGTGTACAGTTTTGGGCACCACATTTTAAAAAAGACATAGACAAACTGGAACAAGTTCAGAGAAGAGCGACCAGAATGGTGACTGGTCTGCAAACCATGTCCTATGAGGAATGGTTGCAGGATTTGGGAATGTTTAGCTTGCAAAAAAGAAGACTGAGAGGAGACTTAATAGCTGTCTACAAATATCTCAAGGGCTGTCACATTGTAGAAGGATCATCTTTATTCTCATTTTCACAAGGAAAGACTAGAAGCAATGGGATGAAACTAAATGGGAGGAGACACAGATTAGATATTAGAAAAAACTTTTTGACAGTTAGGGTGATTAATGAGTGGAACAGGCTGCCACGAGAGGTGGTGAGTTCCCCTTCAATGGACGTCTTCAAACAGAGGCTGGACAGACATCTGTCTGAGATGATTTAGTGAATCCTGCTTTGAGCAGGGGGTTGGACCAGATGACCCAGGAGGTCCCTTCCAACTCTACCATTCTATGATTCTATGATTCTATGATCAGGAGTATGGGACACCAGCAGGACTTTTGCTTTAGATTCAAGATATTTTAATAGCAATGGAATAGGGATGAATTGTCTTTAGGATCTTGATGAAGGGCTAAAGTAATGCCAGAAATGCTATTCATATTTCATACTTCATATTCACATACTCAGCGTTACAGAGTGCTACTTTGTTTTTCATTGTATATGGAGGTAGCTCCTCTTAGTAAGCACCTGTTCACACCTATTTCTTTTAGTGGAAGTGCCGTCATTTTCTTTGTTGTTTAATGTGTTCTTGGACACGTATTTTGAAAGGTTTTGTAGTCATGCCTACATAAATGAGACCACAAGGACAGCTGGTGAGACATACAACTACTTCAGTGTTATATGTAATGTGGTAGACAATCTTAAGTTTTATCCCTTTTCGAGTTGAAATATCCTGTGGTCTTGGAATGTATTTTAGGCAGAAGATCCTCACAGAGGACCTTCGAATCCAAATGGAGGAAAGTAATGGGTATGCATTCACCAACAGTGAAGAGGAAGATATTTGATCCAAAATACAAGAGGTTGTTTGGTAAGTTGTTTTTGAAGGTACTGATAAGTTAAAAGGATGACCAGAAGAGCTTGTCTGGCTTTTGTTTTAAGAAGACCCTTTCTAATATAGCAATTCTTATAGCCATTATGTTGGAACGCACGCAATAGGTCCTCAGCTTGCTCAAAAAAAGTTTCAACAGTAGAGCAGATGCGACGAGCTCTGAAAAACTGGTCAGTAGATATTGATCGTTTTAACTGTAAGGAATGTGAGGAAGTAATGCTTTTGTAGGTGTTGTTTTATGAAAAATATCCACGTGGATGGTACCATCAGATGATTTAGTGGTAAGCAAGTCAAGAAAGTTAACCTGTAGTTAATTGTACGTCCAAGTAAGTTTAACCCCTTTTAAAGCCCATGAAGTATTAATACGCATCAGTGCCCTGGGCTTTAAGAGCCTGACCCATATTAGTACGTCATGGAGATCGCGCGCGCACACAGGCTGTGCGGGCGCGATCGCTGCCGGGTATCAGCTGATTGTCACAGCTGACACCCGGTACTATGTGCAGGCACATTAACCCCCGCAATGCTGCGATCGAAGTCAATCACAGCATTGCGGTGGCTGAGGGGAGGTGATCGGTATACTCACCTCCTCTTCCGGCCTCCAGCACTGTCTGCCGCGGCTTCCCGGATGTTGCCATGACGAACCGATGTCGTCATGACCACATCCGGGTCACCAGACAGCAGGAAGATTTTTTGGTCATGCGCAGTACATGACCAAACTATCTTCTCACTGTGCAGCGCTGACAGCCTGCATAGCACAGGGATGGTGCTGCATCCCTATGCTATGCAGGCGATCAGAATAAAAAAAGTGAAAGTCCCATAGTGGGACAAAGTAAACAAATAAAAAAAAAAGAAAGTAAAAAATAAATTGTCAAAATATAAAAATTTTTTAAAAAAAAATCCACCAAAAATAAAAATATAATGTACCCATCAATAAATATTATTATGAAAAATAAAGAAAAAAACAATAAAAGTACACATATTTGGTATCGCCGCGCCCAGAAAGACCTGACCTATAAAATTGTCCCACTAGTTAACCCCTTCAGTGAACACGGTAAAAAAAAAAAAAAAAAAAAACGAAGCAAAAAACAATGCTTTATCATCATACTGCCAAACAAAAAATGGAATAACATGCGATCAAAAAGACGAATATAAATAAAAATGGTACCGCTGAAAACGTCTTCTTGTGAAGCAAAAAGCAAGCCACCAATACAGCTCCATCATCCGAAAAATCAAAAAATTATAGCTCTCAGAATAAAGCGATGCAAAAAATTAATTTTCTCCTTCCCCCATGACAGCACCACGGAGAGAGGGGATCCGCCCTTCAAGGACAGGAAACCTACAGATAAAAGGGCGGTACCTCTCTCCCGCATCAGTTGGTTTCCTGTCCTTGACGGGACCCTACAGTCCGGAGGAGGCATACCTGCGGGGTGCCAGAAAGAAGATGGACGTCGTGGGATGCCAGGCCCGGCCAGTCCGATCCAGGCAGCGGGGGTTCCCCTGCCTCGGCTGGTGCGGTGTCCTGAAGCGCCACCGCTGAGGTCAGTGGGCCTTTAGGGTGTGCGGAGGGGGGTCTGGACGAAGAGGAGGCCGCCAGGACTATGCTAGACCCCCCTGGTTGCGGAGGTGAGAACGCGCGCGCGGCCCGGCAACATGCATTTAAGCTTCCGGGTTCACCGTGCATGCGCAGGCGCCCCCGGATGACGCGGCGCCGCAATGCATGACTGGGTAACCAGTCTGCGCAGGCACAGGCGTCCTCCCCCTGCACGCACGTGCGGGGACGCCCCCGGATGACTCGGGGGCCAGGTCACTACAGGCACTATGGGAGGGACTCCCAGTGCCTTAAAACACAGCAGAGGACGCCAGTATTTGCTCTTCTGGGCTCTGGCGCGATGTGTGAAAAAAAAAAAAAAACTAACAATGAGTGACCAGGACCTACCTGAGGAGCAGCAGCTACTTTCTCAGTCGCCACCACCACCGCCAACCCAACGGAAAAAGGGACCGGAAGGCCAGAAACGGAGTGGAAGCGGGCGCTCTGGCAGATCGTCGCAGCGCAGCAAGGACTCCAACTGAGCATCTTCCAGGAGGACTTCGGCTACAAAGATGGCTCCACCTCCTGAACTGGTACTTGCTCTTCCGTCTGGTTGGTAAGTGAACTTCGTGAAAGTCCACTTTGTAACTAGGGACCCTTGCTCTCTCTCTCTTTTGTCTCCTGTAGGGAAAAAAGAGTAAAGGAAAAACAAAAAATAGGACTTGTGCATTATGCACTGAGGCCTTGCCCACTACTACTCCCCCAAGTCCACGTCTAGTAGTTCTGAGGATGACGGGGATTCGGACACTTCCACTTCTTCCTCCTCCTCTTCCTCGTCTACAGTTATAGGGGGTCGGAGCTGTTTTCCCGTTGAGGAAACAGATAGCCTTATCAAGGCAGTCAGGTCGACAATGGGTCTAACAGATCCCCGGCCCAAAAAATCCATACAAGACATGATGTTTAGCGGCCTAGAAGAGAAAAAAAGGAGATCTTTCCCACTCAATGAACATGTTCATTAGCTGATTATGAAAGAGTGGAAAAGACCGGAGAGGAAGGGCTTCCTTTCCCCTAAACGAAAGTAACCGTTTGAGGACCCCGTATGCTCCTTTTGGGAGAAAGCACCGAAACTGGATGTCGCTAAAGCCAAAGCCTCAAAAAAATACTCCCTTCAATTTGAAGACATGGGTGTCTTGAAAGACCCCATGGATAAAAAGGCAGACACCTTCTTAAAGGGTTCCTGGGAAGCCGCTGGGGGGGGGGTTAAAACCGGCGATAGCTGCCACGTGTACGGCCAGATTTGCTAATGGTCTGGTTGGACCAGCTAGAATCACAACTGAGGCAGAAGACATCCAGAGACACAGTCCTTGAAGCCATCCCGATAATGAAAGGGGCAGCGGCCTTCCTGGCAGACGCCTTGGCGGACTCCGTCAGGTTGAGTTCTAGAGGGGGGGGACTTGCCAACGCGGCTAGACGAGCCCTCTGGCTCAACTGTTGGCCCGGGGACCTACAAACTAAATCCAGATTGTGCTCATCCCCTGTGAGGGTGAGTTTCTATTTGGGCCTGCCCTTGATGACATCCTGGATAAAGCAGAGGATAATAAGAAACGGTTTCCTGTCCCGTCTAATGCTGCTTACAGGAAGCCTTTTCAGAGTAGAAGATTTATGCGTAGGAAACCCCCTAAAGAGCAGGATAGGTGGGAAGACAGGAGAAGGAAGACCAAGGGATTCCTATTTAACAAGCCCTCCAGTGATAATAGAAAGGCCCCCCAATGAAGATTCGCCCCGGGTGGGGGGAAGGCTATCAAGTTTTCTCCTGGCCTGGGAGCTAATATCCAACAGCTCATGGATTCTGACCCTAATTCAATCGGGCCTGAAACTCCAGTTCTTCAAAGTCCCTCAGAGAAACTTTATTATAACCCCCCAAAGATCTTCAAACGAGGAGCAACTAGCCTTGGAGCAGGAAATCCGAGCACTAGTAGGGAAAGCAGTCCTCCAGGAGGTCCCGGGAGGGGGAGGGGGGGGAGGTATGGGCTTCTATTCTTCACTATTCCTGAGGAAAAAAACAGATGGGACCTACAGGACTATTGTGAATCTGAAAAAGCTGAACAAGCTGTTGAAGGTGGAACCCTTCAAAATGGAAACAATAAAATCTTCAATAAAAATGCTGTTTCCTGGTTGTTTCATGGCCGTCCTGGACTTAAAAGACGCTTATTATCACGTCCCGATACACAAGGACTACCAGAAGTTCCTCAGGGTAGCTGTTCCTATGGGTGGAGTGGTCAAGCACTACCAATATACAGCCCTCCCATTCGGCATCGCCATAGCCCCAAGGGTCATCACCAAAGTGGTTGCAGAGGTGTTGGCTCATCTAAGGGAGCAGAACACCCTGGTCGTCCCATACCTAGACGACTTCCTGATAATAGGCAGCTCCTTCTTGGACTGCAAATCCCATCTGGAAAAGGTCATGGATTCCTTGACTCGCTTAGGGCGGCTTTTGAATCTGGAAAAGTCCAAGACAGAACCATGCCAGATACAGGAGTACCTAGGCGTCATACTGGATTCAAAAATTCAGGAGTGTCGTTTCCCCTCACGGAAAATTCAAAAAATTTTAAACCTGATATCACGGGCGAAATCCCACCCATCTATGTCCCTTCGGAAGGCCATGTCCCTGCTAGATTCCCTGACAACATGCTTTCCGGCCATTCAATGGGCTCAAATACATACCAGGACCCTTCAGTGGGAAATCCTAGAGGCAGAAAAGGCACTAAAAGGGCGTTTAGAAGGGCCGTTAACGCTATCTGTAAAAAACACACTCTCCCTAGAGTGGTGGGGGAACATACACAATTCCTTGGACAATCCCGACACCGCAAGTCCTGACCACAGATGCAAGCCCCGGGGACTGGGGGGCCCACCTCAACAACCTGGTAACTCAGGGGGTCTGGACAGAACACCTGAAACTAATGTCCTCAAACATGAAGGAGCTCCTAGCAGTAGAGCAGGCACTCCGGGAGTTCATGCGCACACTACAAGGACATCACGTGAGGGTCTTCTCAGACAACCGAGTAGTAGTGGATCCAGTTGTATAAACACGTAGGTGGGCTGCGCTGCTGAAGTGAATCAATTCTTCAAAGATGATGATGATGATGATGATGAAAAAGGCTTTTTATTAACAACGCGTTTCAACGCCGTACCGGCGTCTTTTTCAGGTATAAAAACCCAATACATTTGTTTTTTTAACTTGAAAAAGACGCCGGTACGGCGTTGAAACGCGTTGATGATGAAAAAGGCTTTTTATTAACATCATCTCTGAAGAATTGATTCACTCCAGCAGCGCAGCTCACCTACGTGTTTATCCAACTGGATCCAATATCTCCTGGAGGATTCATCTTCCAGCCAAGGGGCAGCAGCAGCTGGTTTTCTTCATGCCTTCATAGGAGTTGTGCCTGTCACAACTCCATCAGGTGAGTGTAACCAGCACTCTCCTACTTTCCCCCCATAGGGTATCACCCTATTGTGCGCTCTGTTTCCCACATTTAGATCTACATATAACTGAGTAGTAGTGGTATACCTGAACCACCAGGGGGGTACACGGTCCCATTCCCTAATGCAGACGACAGAGGTAATCTTTCACTTAGCCGAGGAGAGCTTGCAATCCCTATCCGCTCTACACATAATAGGAGTAGAAAACCGCACCGCAGACTCTCTGAGTCAGACTCAGTTGAAGCAGGGCGAATGGGAATTAAGTCAGGCAGTTTTTCGGCAGATTGTACAAAGGTGGGGCCGTCCCTCCATAGATCTGTTTGCCAACAATCAGAACAAAAAAACACGCTCTTTTTGCTCCCTAGATCCCAAAGGGAACCCGGTAGCCGTGGATGCCTTTATGATCCCTTGGAATTACCCTCTAGCTTACGCTTTTCCTCCGACCACTCTGATTCCAGCGGTTCTGAGGAAAATCAGAGAAGAGGAAGCGAGGGTAATCCTAATAGCCCCCTTTTGGCCAAAGAGAGCATGGTTTTCATGGCTGAGGAGGTTGTCAATATCCGATCCATGGGTTCTCCCAGAGCTCCCGGACCTTCTTTTTCAGGGTCCGGTCCTCCATCCTCAGGTGTCAAGCTTACACTTGACAGCCTGGAATTTGAGAGGGCTCTTCTGAAAAACAAAGGTTTCTCCCCAAATTTGATCACCACACTACTTCAAAGTAGAAAACCAGTCACCACCAAACTATACGGGAAAACCTGGAAGAAATTCCTTTCAGTCTCAGGTTCCAGGTTGGGTGGGGAGGTTCCGTTGACAGCTATCCTGGAATTTTTACAGAGGGGGGTGGAGCAGGGCCTGGCCACAAGTACCTTTTAAAAGTTCAAGTTTCGGCCCTGGGAGCACTCTATAATTTTGACCTAACCAGGGATAGATGGGTATCTAGGTTTATTAAGGCATCAGCTAGATCCCACCCTATTCCATCCCGAAATACTACACCCTGGGATTTGAATTTGGTCCTTTCAGCCCTAACTGAGGTACCTTTAGAACCCCTGTCAGAAGCGTCCCTAAAAACTCTGTCTCTAAAAACAGCACTCTTGGTAGCTCTCACATCCGCACGTAGGGTTAGTGATATTCAGGCCCTATCGGCAGGCTCCCCCTTCACACAAATCTTGGAGGATAGGGTTATTCTGAAAACTGACCCTGCCTATCTACCAAAAGTGGCGTCAAGATTTCACAGGTCCCAGGAAATCACCCTCCCTTCTTTATGCCCTAACCCTAGGAACACGAAAGAGAGGGTCCTGCATACACTAGACGTCAGAAGGTGCCTAATCCAGTATCTAGAGGCAACACAAGAGTGTAGGCAGGATAGTTCTCTCTTTGTCTGTTTTCAGAGTCCTCGTAAGGGGAAGAAAGCTTCTAAGGGCACGCTGGCCAGATGGATAAGGGAGGCCATCACATTATCTTACTCCTCACGTGGAGAAGCTGCCCCGGAGAAACTGAAGGCCCACTCAACAAGAGTGGTGGCAGCCTCCTGGGCGGAGAAAGCTGGTGCTACGATAGAGCAGATATGTAGAGCGGCAACCTGGTCTTCCCCCTCTACCTTCTTTAATCACTACCGGCTAGACTTAAGCTCTTCTTCAGACCTTACTTTCGGGAGAAGGGTTCTGGAAGCTGTGGTCCCCCCCTAATGAGTCACTTCTCTGCAATTCTCTCCGTGGTGCCGTCATGGGGGAAGGAGAAAGACGTAGATACTTACCGGTAACGGTATTTCTCAGAGCCCATGACGGCACCCGTACATTCCCTCCCTTCACGTGTGGGTGCACACACTTATTAGTTATTTATTGTAGCCACGTGGTGTGTCTTGCGAGGTCTTAAATTGTAAAATTTTGTGTTACTAACCTGGTGGTCCTCTCATGCGCTGTAAACAACTGATGCAGGAGAGAGGTACCGCCCTTTTATCTGTAGGTTTCCTGTCCTTGAAGGGCGGATCCCCTCTCTCCGTGGTGCCGTCATGGGCTCTGAGAAATCCCGTTACCGGTAAGTAACTACGTCTTTTTCTATAAAATAGCTTTTATTGTGTAAAAGCGACAAAACATAGAAAAATGATATAAATGTGGTACCGCTGTAAATGTACTGACCCGAAGAATAAAGCTGCCTTATCAATTGAACCACATGCGGAGCAGAATAAAAAATGTAAAAAAAAAAACAATTGCTGAATTGTTGTTTTTTGTTTATTTTGCCTCCCAAAAGCTGAAATAGAAAGCGATCAAAAAATGTCACATGCCTGAAAATGGCACCAATAAAAACGTCAACTCATCCCGCAAAAAAACAAGCCGTCACATGACTCTGTCGGCCAAAATATGGAAAAATTATAGCTCTCAAAATATGGCGATGCAAAAACTAGAGTTTACAAAATATGTGGGTTTTTTTAGTGTGTGACAGCTGTCAATCATAAAAACTCGATATGATTCTGGTATCTCTGTAGTCGCACCGACCTGAAGAATAAGGTCATCTAATCACTTATACCCCATTAGGAACGGCATAAAAAATAAACGCTAGGGCTAGGGTTAGGGTTGTGCTAATGTTGGAGTTGTGGTAGGGTCAGGGTTGTTTTTTTTTTCAAAAGTAAAAAAAAAAAAAAAAAATGACGATATGGCAACTAGTGTTGAATGCAAGTGCTCGCTACTTGAGTTTGCATCGGGTGCTCGGGTATGCATTGAGTATCGCGGGTGCTCGAGTCACCGCCCCATATGCTTCACGGACAAAAAAAAACTCGCGGGGATTGCCTGCCATGCACGAGCGATCCCCCTCAAGTTTTTTTTGGGGTGTCTAATAACCGTGAAACATGTGGGAGGGGACTCGAGCATTTCACTTGAGCACCTGTGATACATGGTGCATACCTGAGTACCCGATGCAAACTCAAGTAGCGAGCACTTGCGCTCAAGACTAATGACAACTTATTCAATATGATGACCTATTGTCATCAAATTCTGTGTCGTGCCTCTGGGTTCAAAATATTAACTATACCCCTTGATAAAATCCTTGAGGGGTGTAGTTTCCAAAATGGGGTCACTTATGGGGGGTTTCCACTATTTAGGCACATCAGGGGCTCTCCAAATGCGACATGGCGTCCGCTCTCGATTCCAGCCAATTTTGCGTTCAAAAAGTCACACAGTGCTCCTTCCCTTCTGAACTCTGCCGTGCGCCCAAACACTGTATTTTCCCCACATATGGGGTATTAGCGTACTCAGGAGAAATTGCACAAAAAGTTTTTGGGGTCCATTTTCTCCTCTTACCCTTGTGAAAATAAAAAAATTGGGGCTAAAACATCATTTTTGTGGAAAAAGTTTGATTTTTTTATTTCCACGGCTCCATGTTATAAACTTCTACGAAGCACTTTGGGGTTCAGGGTGCTCACCACACATCTAGATAAGTTCCCTGAGGGGTCTAGTTTCCAAAATGGTGCCACTTGTGGGGGGTTTCCACTGTTTAGGCACATCAGGGGCTCCCAAATGCAACATGGCGTCTGCTAATTATTCAAGCAAATTTTACATTTAAAAAGTCAAATGGCCCTCCTTCCCTTCCGAACCCTGCCATGCGCCCAAACAGTGGTTTTCCCCCACATATGGGGTATCTGCTTACTCAGGAGAAATTGCACAACAAACTGCATGGTGCAATTTCTCCTGTTAACCTCATGAAAATGCAAAAGTGGGGGCTGAAAAAACATTTTTGTGAGAAAAATGTGAAAATTGTATTTTTACGGCTCAATATTATAAACTTCTGTGAAGCACCTGGGGGTTCAAGGTGCTCACCACACATCTAGATAAGTTACCTGAGGGGTCTAGTTTCCAAAATAGTGTCACTTGTGGGGGGTTTCCACTGTTTAGGCACATCAGGTGCTCCCCAAATGCAACATGGCGTCCGCTAATTATTCAAGGAAATTTTACATTTAAAAAGTCAAATGGCGCTCCTTCCCTTCCGAGCCCTGCCGTGCGCCCAAACAGTGTTTTTTCCTCACATATGGGGTATCTGTGTGCCCAGGGGAAATTGCACAACAAATTTTGGGGTCCATTTTTCCTGTTACCCCTGCAAAACTAAAAAAAATTGGGTCTAAGATAACATTTTTGTGAAAAAAGTTAAATGTTAATTTTTTTCTTCCACATTCCAAAAATTCTGTGATGCACCTGAAGGGTTAATAAAGTTCTTGAATGTGGTTTTGAGCACATTGAGGGGTGTAGTTTTTAGAATGGTGCCACTTTGGGGTATTTTCTGTCATAAAGATCCCTCAAAGTGACTTTAAATATGATGTGGTCCCTAAAAAAATGGTTTTGTAAATTTTGTTGGAAAAATGAGAAATCGCTGGTCAATTTTTAACCCTTATTTTGGTTCCAAAATTGTGCTAATGTAAAGTAGACATGTGGGAAATGTTATTTATTAATTATTTTGTGTGACATTTCTCTGATTTAAGGGCATAAAAATTCAAATTTTGAAAATTGCTAAATTTTCGCCAAATTTCCTTTTATTTTCACAAATAAATGCAAGTGATATTGAAGAAATTTTACCACAATCATGAAGTACAATATGTCACGAAAAAACAATTTCAGAATCAGGGGGATCCGTTAAAGCGTTCCAGAGTAATTACCTCATAAAGTGACAGTGGTCAGAATTGTAAAAATTGGCCTGGTTATTAACGTGCAATCCACCTTGGGTTGTAAAGGGGTTAATATTTAGGTCATTTGTGTTAATGTGACCCAAAAACTAGTCCAACTGCGATGTGGAGCCTGCAAAATAAAACAACAAGACCATAAGAATACAGCATGATGTCCAGGTGTGTTAAGTGCAGTTTCACTCCCCAACAGCCTTAGGAAAAATTAGTATATGAGAGTGCACAAGATGGGCCCATAACTGTGCCCTGGAGCTGTAGGAAGTGACTGTCCTTAAAGGGATATTAGCTAATATCTCTAATTAGAAATGTAGTATAGTTTTTTTTTTATTTCGCTATGTCTCTCTCCTGATGTGCAGGACATTCTATGGTTACGTCCACTGATAAAGTGACAGCTAATTGCTAGTGGTCGTAACCATGGATACCTAAGGTCCTACACATGAGAAAAGAGACATAACGAATCAAAAAAATTATACTACATTTCTAATTGGAGGTATTTGATGATATTAATAATAATAATAATAATAATATTATTCTTATTACACTTGCCACACATTGAGAGAGAATCTTGGAGATGCGAATACCCCTTAAAAGCACAAAAAAAATTGGGTCAAAATAAAATGGAGCAATGATGGAATGAAATCCAAATCCAAGTTGGTCATACCGAAAATATATTTGACTGTTTTTAATTAGGGATGAGCGAGTATACTCGTTACCATTCGGTACTCGCTGAATAGTACGGTACTCGGGCTACTCGTTACTCCCCGAGTTTCCTTGTGATTACTCGCTAGGAGTAACGAGTACAATGTAAGGGAAATGCGAGCAAGCCGAGTAAGTGTCTGCTGGAGCCTATAAAGCGGTCTGGGGGCTGAGGAAAAGGCTGAAATGGGTGCATGATTGTTTAAAAGCCGGTGGTAAAAAGCCGCCGGCTTTTAAACAATCACTCAGCCGCATACTCGCCTCCCATCCCGATCCTCCACTCCCCCCGCTGCCTCCCATCCCGATCCTAAGTTAGGACCGGGCGGGGAGTGAAGGACCCGGGCAGGGAAGCCGGCAGTGAAAAGAATTCACCGCCGGCTTTCCCATTCGGTGCTGAGCTCCCTGCTCCCTGGTGCTTCGCTCCCTGCCCAGTCCTAACTTAGGATCGGAATGGGAGGTGGCAGGGGAGCAGGGAGCGTACAAAATTGCCCAAATCAATGGGAACAGGCATTGCACTCCGCAGTGTCTCTGAAGGATGACAAGCTGAATGGCAGTGTTCTGCTACCATCCAGCCTACCATCTCAATGCCATCCCAGCATGGGAGAATTCTCCTGCTCAAGCGGTGACTTCATTTGCTGGCACCGCATGCATAGGAGAATTCTCCCAAGCTGTCAGTGACGTGCATGAGGTGAGCTGAGTTCATTGGACATGAACTCGGCTCATCTGGATGCCGTCACGGCGAGACAATGAGGAGCTTCTCAGTGTCTGCGGCATGGCAAGCTGGATGGCAGCATTCTGTCAATGTAGCAGAGCTGAAGCCATCCTGGGAACCATGGAAAGGTAAGGATGAGGTTGGTTTGTTATTTTACTTTTATTGCAGAAGACATTGGCTTCAGCTGGAATGGGCGATACAGTAAGTAGAGTTTAATTTAGAACATTAAAGGAATGTGTGTTTATTTCAATTAAAGGATTTTATTCTGGGTGTTGGTGTTTTTATTTTACATTTGCCTTACACTATGGGGTTAGTAATGGGGGTGTCTTATAGACGCCTCTCCATTACTAACCTGGGCTTGATGTCAGCTGGCATTATAAGCTGACATCAACCCCAGCCCTATTACCCCACTGCCACCGCTACAGTGGGAAGAGCGAGGCTAAGTGCCAGAATTGGCTCATCCTATGGATGCGCCATTTCTGGGGTGGCTGACGGCTGGTGTTTCTAGCCTGGGAGCGGGCAAATATTCATGGCACCCTTCCTGGGCTATTAATATCAGCCCCCAGCTGTCTGCCTAGCCTTTGCTAGCTATTAAAATAGGGGCGACCCCACGTCATTTTTTTGGGGGGGTCCCCCATTTTAATAGCTAGTAAAGGCTAGGTATTCAGCTGGGAGCTGATATTAGTAGCCTGGGAAGCTCCATGGGTATTACCCCCTTCCCTGGCTTCAAACATCTGCCCCAGCCGTCTGCTTAACCTCCGCTAGAGACTAAAATTACGAGGGATCCCACGCCAATTTTTTTTTTTTTAAATAAATCCTTTATTTTAACACTAAATGACAAGTACAGTAACCAACACTGTCACTGTACTTATTATATATGTGACTGACCTGTTTCTATCTATCTAATCTATGTGTGATGCTCTATTCTTTCTGTTCTAAATTGTCGGGTACCGGTGTATGCCGCTGATGAATTGCCGGCCGGCTTTTTTAAAGAGACGGGTGCATGAACATCGGAGGGCACTAGTGTGTTCCAAGTGCCCTGCTAAATCTTTCATGCACCCTCCTATATACCCTGCCTGTCTGTCACGCGACTGCTGACTTCGGCGGTCAGGTGATGGTCGAGTGACCATCAGCTGACTAAATGACGTCACCGCAGGTCCTGACAGTACACTGCGGGACGCTGAAGAGAGAAGACGCGGCCGGGAGCAGACTGGAGGAGACCGGAGAGCACTAATATTTGTGATTTAGATAAGATTTGTTAAAGACCAGTTGATTACCTTTAGGTTTTCTTTACTTTCTTGTCTCTGAAATTGTGTGTATGACTTTTTTTCTCTTTGTGACTGTTGGTCTCATGAAACAAATTTACTTGATCTGTCTGCTTTGCTGGCTTGAACTGCTTGCCTAAAAAATGACCACCACATTCCTCCTCAGATGTAGTAGATGTACTAGACACGGATTGCGAAAGAGATCTAAATTGAGTATCTTTCTGACACCCAACGGTCTATATTCTTGGACGGATAATCTCCAAGATCTTGTGGGTATTTTAAGTTTTAGTGTTTTATATCTGATTCCCACTTGGAAAAATCTTCCTCCAAAGATTGATTAAAAGTCTTAAACTTATCAATTGAAAGAGTTTGTTGATTTTATCTCTTATAATCTCAGTTTCCTTTTGTCTGTGCCAATAAGCAATTCCAGAAGGGTACGTGAACACTATTACAAGTGGAAGGAAGCACTTCTAAAAATGTGGAATCATCCAAACCTAGGGTAGGATAAAGTTGGCTGCGTAATCCTCTGGGCATAATCTTTTTGCAAATAATTTTCAAGGCGTCCTTGTTGCACCACACCTTGGCCCTTTTCTTAAGAAGTTCTCTAATTTTCAGTTTCAAGTCTTTAATATCTCTGCCTCTTGATCAGTAGTCGACTTCTCACCAAGTAAAACCCAGAGTTGAGTGACCCAGGTTTTATCACGTTTCTTAAAGTCCATGTATCCTGTGGAAGAATCTGCAGACTAGAGATGAGCGTTGTTCTACTCAAACTGTTCGCCAATCTCAAATTCGAGCTGTTTTGGGCGGTGTTCGAGCCGTTCGGCGAACACGAACGATTTGAGAAAAATTCGGCTGTTCGAGGTTATGTTCGATAACTGTTCGTGCACCAAAATCATAACTGGATTTTTTCTCAGTAATGATGAAAATTAATGTTAATACGCAGTTTGAGTGTACAGCGGGGTGGGGGGAGGGGCAGGGGATGGATCTCTGCAGGAACAATGAAGATCTCCATTTTTTTTTCTCTTTCCCGCATTTGCAGTGGGGAGGTGCAATCTGTCAGCCTATCAGCAGCGCACACACGGAGCGAAGTGCTTTTTTTCACACAAGCAAGGGCATGTGTCATTGGCAGTGTATGTCACATGTCCTTGCCCTATAAGACCAAGCCATTTTCCCCGTTGCCACCATTTTCTCACTGCTGCAGCTGCGTGTTAGACGGCACCGCTGTTGCTGTGTGCGCTATACCTTGTTAATTTCAAGCCAATTTTCGCACAAATCTACAGATAGCTTGGGAGTAGGGAATAGTTGTGATTGCAGTCCTTTTAAGGACTAGGTTACAGCATTTCCTACGACTTTTATCAGGCAGGTCTGTGCTCTTAAATAGATAGATTGTGGGAGTAAAGACTAATTGTAATTGCAGTCCTTTTCAGGACTAGGTTACATCAGTTCCTATCAGTTTTTGCCAGGCAGGTCTGTGCCAGTGCTGTGCAAGTTTTTTTCACAGCATTTGGCTGAATCTAGCAAAGCTAATCCTTTTTGGCCTATTGCAGAGTGTGTTAGTCAGTGGAGTAGCCTATCTGTGTTGCAAGATATACCACCTGTGTATAGAATACCATTTTTTTACTGCACCTAGTGAAGTAAAATCTTTTGGGCATAGCATCATTCTATTAGTCCATCTATACTGACCTCCATCACGCTGCAAATTCAAAATAATTTTTATCTGCATCTACCTCTGAAAAAATATTTGGGCTTCTAGCTGTGTGTGGGACTTGTTCTATTAGTCCATCTATACTGACCTCCATCAGGTTGCAAACTGAATATAATTTTTTTCTGCATCTAGCTCTGAAAAAATATTTGGCCTTCTAGCAGTGTGTGGGACTTTCTCTATTAGTCCACCTATACTGACCTCCATCAGGTTGCAAATTAAAAATAATTTTTTGTCTGCATCTAGCTCTGAAAAAATATTTGGCCTTCTAGCAGTGTGTGGGACTTTCTCTATTAGTCCATCTATACTGACCTCCATCAGGTTGCAAATTCAAAATAATTTTTGTCTGCATCTAGCTCTGAAAAAATATTTGGCCTTCTAGCAGTGTGTGGGACTTTCTCTATTAGTCCATCTATACTGACCTCCATCAGGCTGCAAATTAAAAATAATTTTTATCTGCATCTACCTCTGAAAAAATATTTGACCTTCTAGCTGTGTGTGGGACTTGTTCTATTAGTCCATCTATACTGACCTCCATCAGGTTGCAAACTGAATATAATTTTTTTCTGCATCTAGCTCTGAAAAAATATTTGGCCTTCTAGCAGTGTGTGGGACTTTCTCTATTAGTTCATCTATACTGACCTCCATCAGGTTACAAACTGAATATATTTTTTTTCTGCATCTACCTCTGAAAAAATATTTGGGCTTCTAGCTGTGTGTGGGACTTGTTCTATTAGTCCATCTATACTGACCTCCATCAGGTTGCAAACTGAATATAATTTTTTTCTGCATCTAGCTCTGAAAAAATATTTGGCCTTCTAGCAGTGTGTGGGACTTGTTCTATTAGTCCATCTATACTGACCTCCATCACGCTGCAAATTCAAAATAATTTTTATCTGCATCTACCTCTGAAAAAATATTTGGGCTTCTAGCTGTGTGTGGGACTTGTTCTATTAGTCCATCTATACTGACCTCCATCAGGTTGCAAACTGAATACAATTTTTTTCTGCATCTACCTCTGAAAAAATATTTGGGCTTCTAGCTGTGTGTGGGACTTGTTCTATTAGTCCATCTATACTGACCTCCATCAGGTTGCAAATTGAATATAATTTTTTTCTGCATCTAACCCAGCCAATAGTTTTGGCCTAATACCACAGTTTGGCCACTCAGCTCTGCTCGGTTCCCATCCATTGTTTTTTTGTGCAAACAACTCCAGAGTTGTGAATTAGTTAACCACCAAAATGAGTGGAAAAAGGCCTGCTGCTGGTGGAAAGGGGAATAGGCGTGTTGGGAAGGGGAAAAAAGGTTGTGTCTGTGGGGTAGGTGTTAAAGCAACAGTAACATCTGCAGAAGAAAGACCATCTTCCAGCCAAACTAAAATGTCTACTTCTTTTAGCGGACAATGTGATAAGATCCCTTTCTTACGGCCACGCCAATCGCTACAAATTCCAGATGAGGCACAAAAACAGGAGGTGCTTCAACGGATATCAAGTGCTCCTTTAAGTGGGCTCTCCTCCACATCAACTTCAACATCACAAATACTCCAGTCCTCAAAGGTGTCACCCCAATCGCACTTGCTTCCTCACAGCTCCCAAATCTCCAGCTGCCCGTCTGAGTATGAGGTAGAACAGATGGTTGAGTCTGCAGAGCTGTTTACTCATACTATAGCCTGGGAATCAGAGGTCGACTCCAGCGCTTCTGTGAATCCAGACGAGGAAATGATCTGCACTGATGCCCAGAATCTTTATGAGTCGGATCCAGGACCAGACGCAGAAGGTTCTGACCATAATGTAGACCCTCATTCCCAAACTGTAACTCCTGTTGGTGGAGACAATGAGGAAGACGATGATGAGACTCAAATACCTGATTGGAGCGACAACTTTAGTTTTTTGTCAGGGCAGGAACAGGTTGGCTCTGAGGACGACGGGTGTGATAACGCACAGGGTGATGATGATGAGGTTGGAGATCCCACTTACTGTCAACCCACAGTCAGCCAAGAGATGAGGTCAGCAGAGGAGGTGGAGGAAGATGCTAGTGACGACGAGGTCAGGTTGCGCCTTCCTGGACAGAGACGTAGTACTGGAAGCAAGTCAACAACTGCATCCTCAAACACAACTCTGCCTCTCACCACAAGTCGTGGTGGCTCTTCAGGTCGCATGGGTGCTAAGCCTTGCATAGCCTGGGCATTTTTTCAGATCGATAAAGATGACCCAACTCGTGTTATCTGTAACATTTGTCAGCAAAAGCTAAGTAGAGGCCAAAAAATACATAGTTTGAGTACTTCATGCATGAACCGGCACATGGACATGAAGCATAAGTTGCAGTGGGAAGCTCAGTGTGCTACAATGCGGCCTAGCCGGCCGGGCCAACCACCGTCTGCCATATCTTGTGCATCCGCGGCCTCTTCATCCTCTGTGACTGGGGGGACAGCAGTCACACCTGTTTTGGGGCGCAGACCTGCCACCTCTTTACCCGCAACAGCCAGCGTGATTGGCTGGTCATCATTTTCTTTGTAGTTGGTAAAACCAGCTGGTGTTGAGCGCTGTCCGACATCGATAGCACCACCTTTGGATCAAGGCAACCTAACATGTCCGCCTGCATCTTCCTCACAGACTGGCAGTTTGCCGGGGACACCCTTATCAACCCCGTCTAAGCACAATAGCCAGCCCTCGGTCCCTCAGATGTGGACAAGTAAAAGACCATTTCCTCCTAGCCATGAGAAAGCTAAGAGGTTGAATTTCACCATCTGCAAGCTCTTGGCTACAGAAATGCTGCCTTTCCGCCTGGTGGACACAGAGGATTTTCGAGACCTTATGTCCGTCGCAGTGCCCCAGTACCAGATGCCCAGTCGGCACTACTTCTCAAAGAAAGGTGTGCCTGCGCTCCACCAGCATGTCGCACACAACATCACCGCTTCTTTGAGAAACTCTGTGTGTGACAGGGTGCATTTCACCACAGACACTTGGACGAGTAGGCATGGACAGGGGCGTTACATGTAGCTGACTGTGCACTGGGTAACTATGGTGACAGCAGGACAAGGGGCTGCTGTCCAAGTCTTGCCGTCCCCACGAGTTGTGCGTCAATCCTCTTTATGTCAAAGTTCCTCCACTGCCTCTGCCTCCTCAACCTCCTCTCGGTCTTCCACCTGCACCCAAAGCCTGTCTGGTCATGCCACAAGCTTTCTAACTGCGCAGAAGGGATCCTGCACACCTCCTTACTATGCTGGCAGTAGGGCTCAACGTCATCAGGCGGTTTTTACTTTGAAATGTCTGAGAAATGTGAGTCACACAGCTGAGGAGTTGTGGTCAGCTCTGGAGAACCAATTTCATTAATGGTTGTCTCCACTGGACCTGAAACCAGGGAAGGCCGTGTGCGACAATGCTGCAAACCTGGGTGCGGCCCTTCGCCGGGGCAATGTCACACACGTGCCTTGTATGGCTCACGTGTTGAACCTGGTTGTCCAGCAATTTTTAGCCCACTATCCCAGACTAGATGGCCTTCTGCAGAGGGCACGGTCGCTGTGTGCTCACTTCCGCCGTTCGCATCCCGCAGCTCAGCGACTTACATCTCTACATAACTCGTTGGGCCTGCCACTTCACCGGCTAAAATGCGATGTGCCTACCCGGTGGAATTCAACTCTGCACATGTTGCAGCGACTGTGGCAGCACCGACAAGCCCTGGTGCAATACGTTCTGACGTATAGCCTGGGCCAACGAGATCCAGAGGTGGGGCAAATCACGCTGGAGGAGTGGTCTCAGATCAGGGACCTATGCACCCTTCTGCACAGTTTTGAAATGGCGACGAAGATGTTTAGTGCTGACGATGCCATTATCAGCATGACTATTCCGGTGATTTACATGCTGGAGCACATGTAATACGGAATTCGGAGTCAGGTGGTGGCACAAGAGGAGGTGGAGGAAGTAGAGGAGGAGGAGTTGTATGCGGAAGGGCTAACATCTGCAAGGTCCAGACGGTCGGCAGCACCAAGGCGGCAGGCATGTGAGGGTGGGGGAGATGGTTTTACCAGGGCGCATGGTAGCAGCCAAACTAGTGAGGAAGGTGCAGGAGCCCAGGAAGAAGTGGAGGACGAACTGATGGAAGACTCATCAGATGAGGGAGACCTTGATCACATTTCTGTTGTGCGAGGTTGGGGGGAGAGGACAGAGGAAGGAAGCATGATTGTTACCTCGCCACCAACACAACAGGGACTTGGTGCTCCTGGATGCGCAACACACATGAGTGCCTTCTTGCTGCACTACCTGCAACATGACCCTCGAATTGTGAGAATCAGAAATAATCCTGACTACTGGGTTGCCACACTGTTAGATCCCCGGTACAAAAGTAAATTTGCAGAAATTATTCCTGCCATAGAAAGGGATGCACGCATGCAGGAGTATCAGCAGAGACTGTTGCAGAATCTTACATGTGCTTTTCCACAAAACACCAGTGGTGCACGTAGTGAATCTCACAGTTCCAACTTGCCAACCGTGGGACCGTCAAGTGTTCAGCACTCAAACCGTAACAGAACCACAGTATCTGCTGGTAACATCAATTTTGCGGAATCATTTCACCACTTTTTTAGCCCATCCTTTGCAAGGCCACAGGAGACAAGAAGTCTGACACATAGTCAACGCCTAGAGACGATGGTACAGGAGTATCTCCAAGTAAACATTGAAGACATGACTGTGTCACTGGACCCTTGCTCTTTTTGGGCTTCCAATCTGGATAAATTGCCGGAGCTAGCCACTTACGCCTTGGAAATCTTGTCATGCCACGCAGCCAGCGTTCTGTATGAACGTGTGTTCAGCGCTGCTGGTGGTGTG
Source organism: Phyllobates terribilis (assembly GCF_046119375.1). Classification (NCBI taxonomy): domain Eukaryota; kingdom Metazoa; phylum Chordata; class Amphibia; order Anura; family Dendrobatidae; genus Phyllobates; species Phyllobates terribilis. The sequence continues at coordinate 12,107,686 of NW_027362784.1, read as the reverse complement.
CTGACAGATAAGCGCACGCGGCTCTCCACTGATAATGTAGACAGACTCACGTTCATAAAGATGAACAAATCATGGATCCGAAACGACTTTTCTACCCCTGTGTCATCCTGGGGAGAGTAAAAGCTTGATGATTGGTTAAAATCACCCTACCAACCGTTTTAAGCTTTCAAATTACTAATCATGTTTATCTGTATCTTGGCTGGAAAATAATTTGCGCTTTGTAGCAGTGTGCAGCACTGATTCTATTAGGCCATCTATAATAAGCTCCACCAGATTTAAAATTACTAATCATGTTTATCTGTATCTTGACTGGAAAATAATTTGGGCTTTGTAGCAATGTGCAGCACTGATCCTATTAGGCCATCTATACTAAGCTCCACCAGATTTAAAATTAATAATAATTTTTAGCTGCATCTAGCCCGGAAAATAATTTTGGGGCTCCGAGATGCGCAAGACACATAAGTGCCTTCTTGCTGCACTACCTGCAACATGACCCTCATATTGTCAGAATTCGAAGTAATCATGACTACTGGGTTGCCACACTCTTAGATCCCCCAAACTTTTCGATCAACCTTTTCATTTTAATAAAGACCAAAAAAATTGTCATTTTTGAAATTATATGCATTAGCAGGTTATTAGAAACTGAAATCAAACAGTTTTCAACTCAAAACTTTATTCTAGGTGATGTTACATTTTCACATAGGACCCCTTGTTCGAAAGGAGCTTCTGAACTCTCTCGTCCATTGAATTTGTCAGGTTTTGGATGGTTTCTGCTTCAATTGTTTTGCATGAGGACAGAATACCCTCCCAGAGCTGTTGCTTAGATGTGAACTGCCTCCCGCCATCATAGACACTCCTTTTGATGATGCTCCAGAGGTTCTGAATGGGGTAGAGGTCAGGGGAGCATGGGGGTCACACCATAAGTTTGTCCCCTTTTATGCCCATATCAGCCAGAGATGCAGATGTTTTATGTGCAGCATGAGATGGTGCATTATCATGCAAAAAAATGATCTTGCTGTGAAATACACGGTTCTTCTTCTTGAACCATGGCAGGAAGTGCTGTTTGAGAAAATCCACATACATTATGGAGTTCATCTTTAGCGCCTTCAGGGATCCTAAAGGGGCCGACAATCTCTCTCCCCATGAGAGCCCAAAACAATACTCCACCTCCTCCTTGTTGGCGCTGTAGCCGTGTTTGCGTGGGGTGTCCATCAACCAGCCATCCTCCACTCCATCCATCTGGACCATCGAGCGCTGCACGGCACTCATCCGTGAACAAAACAGTTTTGAAATCAGTCTTCATGTAATGTTTGGCCCACTGGAGCCGTTTCTGCTTGTGTGAAGTGGATAGAGGAGGTCGACAGGATGGCGTATGCACAGCTGCAAACCTCTGAAGGACCCTGCATCTTGTTGTTCGGGGGACGTTGGAGGCACCAGCAGCTTCAAAAACTTGTCTGCTGCTATGACAAGGCTTTTTTGTCGCTGCTTTTTTAACCTGACGTAATTGCCTGTAGGAAAGAGTCCTCAATTTGCCCTTATCAGCACGCACACGTGTGTACTCTGAATCAGCTACATACTTCTTGATTGCCAAGACACTTCATCCTGATCATCGCACAATGTTGATTGTAGTCATGCCTTGACCTAAACACTCCACAATTTGTTGCTTCTCAGCAGCCGACACATCCTTTTTCTTTCCCATTTTGGCAGAAAATGTAGGCTGCTTAATAATGTGAGACAGCCTTCTTAAGTAGTCTTGCCTTTCATTGGACACACCTGCCAAACTAATTAGCACAGGTGTCTGCAATTGCTTACAGTGATATAAAGAGCCCTGAGACACATCACCATCAATGAGTTTAACTGACAAACAAACAAATTCTTCCCTTATCACTCCTAAACACTTTTTGCATAATAATTTGGAACACAGTGTACATGCGCTTTTCCACAAAACACCAGTGGTTCACGTAGTGAATCTTACAGTTCTAACTTGCCAACCGTGGTCTGTATGGAGTTGTTCAATAAAGGGCCCAAAATTAAGATAATATAGATGGGAGAGGTCTCTATGAATAGGAATTCCTAAGTATTTGATACCCTGTGAGGGCCAGGCAAAGGGAAAGTTGGACTGGATGGAATCCTATATGGATTTGGGGAGGGAGACATCGAGGGCCTCAGACTTCGCTGCATTGATTTTAAAATTTGACCATGTAACAAAGTGATCTATTTCAGCCATAACAGCATGGATGGATATATGTGATTGAGTGATATATACTAGGACATCATCAGCAAATAGAGAGCACTTGTACTCGGTGCCTCCCGCCTCAATCCACCTAATATTGGGGTTATGGCGAATTGATGAGAGCAGGTGCTCCGTCACTAGGATGTATAAGAGAGGGGACAGAGGACATCCCTGCCTTGTCCCATTGGTGATTGTGAAAGGTGATGAAAATGTTCTGATGCACCCCCTGGGCCTTGGGACACCCGGAGCCGGACGCTTTTTGGTGGATGCTGGTGGTTGTAGTCTTCGTGGCGGCGACCCGGTTCCGTGGCTCAGGGTGGTCAAACCATTGGCGGAACTATTTATGTGGTTTTGATGTTTAAATGTCAGACTACGCCACCCGTGGATTGCGGTCAGAGTGAACCGCCGCTGCAGGGCAGACCGCTGAGGCTGGTGTTGTGGGTGCAGCAGAGCGTAGCATAACTCCCCACGGGAGGAGTATAGCCTCAGGGCAGTGTATGCGGAGGATGGGGGTGATGGTGCAGGGCAGCAGCAGTAACGACACAGAGTCAGTGATGCAGTCCAGGGCCTTTACTCACAGTTCTTATTATCCAGACCACGTCTGCAGGTAACGGCTGCCCACGTCGTACTGTGCTCACCAGGTGAGGGGCTCAGACAACTCCCAGATAACTTTGGAGCGCTTCACAGGACCCCCTTTGTGTGTCCTTTGTCTGGCCTTTCTTACCAACCCTTCTGTCCGGCTGCCTCGGGCCTCCTCTTGGTAAACTTGGCGCCAGTTTCCCTGACCCTATGTGGTGCCTTCCTAGCGGGTGTAGCGAGGGGCTGCGCCACATAAAATGTCACAGCCTCCGGTTTCTAGCTGAGGGTCGTTTCCTGCCTCCACTAGTTTCGGGGACCGGTCTCCCCCTTTGGCCTGACCCCTCCACGCAGGTGGATTCGGGCGTGCGGTGGCGACTCGCCCGTCCGCACCCCTGGGATCCCTTCGTTCCTCGTTCCTGGAGCCTTCTCCGCTCCTCTTCCTTCCTTCTCCCTCTTCCAGGCCTGGGCCTCTGTTACTAGGCCCGCCTCCGGAGCAGAGCTCATGCAGAGCCCCTGCTCCCTGTCACTTCTGCTCAGACTTCTCTGCACTGAACTAAGATGGTGCCCACCTTTTATACTCCCTTCTCAATGCACCCAGGAACTGCTTCCTCCCTGCTCCTGCACTACAGGGTTCCCCTTCCTCAGTGTTCCCTCCCCCCACTCCAGCCAGGGACAGGGACTGTCGTGCCCATCTCAGAGGCATATTGGTCGCCCTGCCCCACGGCAATGTGGTGTAATGCATGCAGGTGTCGGGTCCTGATCCACACTCCATCCTTACCTGAGAGTGAGATATCACACCTCTGGGTGAGGTGCAATACCTCTGTAGCAACCGAGCCCTCAGGGTGCTACAGTTCCATTTATCTTCAGCCTAGGTGACGTATTGTGATACAGGGCCGTGATTTTGGCTATAAAAGGGTCCCCTAGACCCCTACCCCAAGCTTTTTAAGAGAATCATATATGGCGTGCCAGGAGACTCTATGGAATGCTTTCTCAGCATCCAACGAGAGTATCTAATTACAAATTTTTAACTGCATCTAGCCCAGGAAATACTTTGTGCCTAGTAGCAGTGTCTGCTAGTCAGCGGATTATCCCGGCTGTTAAGCAAGCTACACCACCTGTAGTTTGGACACTTAATTTTTTCAAAGGAAATGCTTCGGGACCACGGGATACTCAGTGAAGAGCATCAGGAGGCACCCCAAGGCATAGGGGCTGGGACTGGCAGTAGGATGCCTTGCGGTGGACAGCCGAGCTCGATCCTTATAAAAGCTTTTTAACTGCAGCAGCTTTAGTGGACGCTACTGGAGCTGGAATTACGCAGCAGCTGGCATGAGACTTGCCCTCCAATAGATCCTTGTAAATGGATTTAAAGTGTATTCATTCAAATTAGAGAGACAATTTAAATTAAAAAGCTTAGAGCTGCCTCCACCACAGGGGGGCTCGCTCGACCCACCAGCAGACAGGCACCAGTATTGGGAGAGGGGGGCTGGCCTTCAGGGTTCACCGCGGCTCTGGCACAAACCCGGCGACACGGAGGTGGCACGGGCAGGAGCGGACTGAACGTGTCGGCTTCTCACTTTTTGGATTTTAGAAGGGCATGACATGCCTATATCTGTGTCTCCCCCTCCTTTTACTCCTCCACCTCTTTTCTTTTCGCATGACTATATGTACTTGTCACTTTTCCATGTGTTAGTTGTGTCTTCTGAGCAGTTTGTCAGCTTTTGGACACCTTTGAAGGTGTTTTCTATGTGTTTCTATGTGTTTTTGTTTGCCTGCCATTGGTTTTAACGGTGTTCGAAGGTGTTCGACGAACCGAACCGAACTCGAACACTACGGGGGTGGCTCAACACTACTGCAGACACTGATGTAATTGAACCACATAAACCTATAAAATAGTCTCCCAACAAAAGTAATAAATAAGGTCCCTGCAAAACCATATGAAATCAAGGAGAGGTTCTTCAAGACTACCTAGCACATGTTTAAATGGCTAGGATAATGAGGCAAATTAAAGGGCTTAGTGAAAAAACAGCAAGAGGGACCGAATATGATCAAAAATACAAAGTTTATTACATAGAATTTCAAAATACACAATATTGCCCAACATGAGGGCATTAAAAATTCACTTTTTATGTAAAAACAAAAGAATCATACAGCAGGAATAAAAGTAAAAGAAAATGTAGTTTGTGATGCCAGAATGCACTGATTTAACTTCTGTTTCCTGGTGTGATGTTGTGCACCCGATTTGTCCAGAGAAATAGAGAGGCCGATAGGCTATTGATAAGCTTTACTTGTCGCATACAAGCACAGGTAAATCCAGACAGATGATGATTCAGCAGTTTCAATTTCAATGCAGCAAGCACAGTTACTTTCCAGTATAGTAATGCAGATACATAAGTGGTACAGTGATTCCTGAGTACCAGCTTCTGCTTATATACACAGTCTATCACACAGCTGATTGCAGCTGAGGCTGTGGTCTGTGATATACACAGGAGCTCTGAGCTTCCAACCTGCTCCTTCAGCTTTTAGGCAAGGACAACACTCACAAATCTGTCTCTCTCAGTGCTAAGCCCAGGACCTGGTCATGTGGAGTAACCATGTGACCTTATTGCCATATATGGAAAGCAGGGCTGATTTGTTAACTCTAGGGTTGAACGAGTATGTTCTGCCCGAGTATGCTCGGGCGAGCTTCGAGTATTTACAGCTGCTCGGGGATAAGGTTAACTCGCTCCCATGTGCATGATTTGCAACTGTTTGACAGCTTTATTACATGTGAGGAATGTCTATTTCTTACACATTCCTCACATGTAATAAAGCTGTCAAACAGTTGCAAATCATGCACACTAACCTTATCACCGAGCAGCTGTAAATACTCGGAGCTTGGCCGAGCATACTCGACGAAAGGGTTAATAGAACATACTCGCTCAACACTAGTTAACTCTTAATCTCCTGATGGCAGAACATAATAATTACTTCACTTTATGCATATACGGTATAAACCACTTCTATGTACTGGATCCTCATGTACACTATCTGCAAAGGAGAAAATGAACATTGTGCAAACATAATGAGGCAGCTGCTAGCTCTGCTACATGTTAAAGTCACATACACAACCGCTTTGGGGCATTACATATTCACCTACTTTAAAACTATGCATGTACTCATATGTGTCACCCTGGCCTGGATGCCACAAATATAATAAAGCTGTGTCTGAGAGCAAGGGCGAGGTTCTCTAGTCAGGGGAACATTAGCATGCAATACCTCCTGTCTCAGGCCAGTAGGGGGAGCAGGCTGCCCCTATAAAAGCTGGAACTGGGGGCAGGGTTAGGGAGAACTGGACAACCTTTCTCTGGATTGAGAGGTGTCCCAGAGCCGGGACAGACAGTTGTGTTGCAGCCTAAGAGGACATGTGGCAGTAGGAGAGCCACGAGCCAGGGACAAGAGGCAAAGTGCGCCTGTCCTGGCAGACAAAGAGACTAATCTACCAGACTTTGGTGTCTGAGGCTGGGAGGATTTCACATCCCATAGCAGAAACCAGTCCGCCGGGGACTGTATGTTCCTTGGCCTGAGAAGCCCGGAGGCTCCGCCACAGCAGAAGGGACCAGCAAAGCCGTACCAGGCCGGGAGTAGAAAGGGACCCACGTTGCAAGCCATACGGGCGAGAGGACACGGTGAGCTCGGGAACGTGGGCTGTTACCCTACAAGGAGGGAAATATCCAGAAGGAGCACAGAGAGCACGGTAGGCCTACACCCTCACCCTGACCAGGGCCAGCCTCCCACTTGTTCTCAGACATCCAGGCCCCCTCCTAGCCGGGCCTGTTTCTGGGTCATATTACCTGTTCTAATAAAGACCCTGAACTGTTTAAGAGGCCTCCGTTTCCTGGCTATCGCGGTCGGAATCATCCCCTCCATCATCCATTATATATTCTGCCCTGGGGCCATACTCCTCCCGTTGAACAATTCAGTGCTGCACATTTATATCTGCCCCAGCGGTCTGTGCTGCAGCGGCGGTTAGCCCTGACCGCAATCCACGGGTGGCGTAGTCGGACATCACTTAAAACTTATAAAGGACTACCACTGGTCTGACCACCCTGAGTCATGGACCGTGTTGCCACTACTACCCCCATCGTCTCCCTATTGCCCGGTTCCGAGTGCCCCACAGCCTAGGGGGTGAGTCTGCTTTGGCGTAGTCGGCAGGATTGTAACCAACCCGCCACAAACGGATATTGCGTGCCTGACAAAGACCCTACACGTACCTGAAGAAGAGGCTTCCCGCCATCCGGAGCCATCTTCCGCCATTTCCAGCCGTCTCCCGCCATCTTCCGTCGGTTCCCGCCATCTTCAGCCGTTTTCCCGCCATCGGACACCATCTTCAGGACGCCGCGCGGGAAGAAGAGGGGCGTGGACGTCCAAACCGCGCGAGACCCGAAGCTCCGCCCCACGCACGGACGCTGCGCAAGGTCCTGGAAGGGAGAGAGAGCGACGCTGACGTCACCAGGACGCGACGCAAGGTCCTCGTACTGAGCAGCACCAGCGGAGCCGCGGCCTACAGAAGAGGATCGTCGGAAGGTAGGCCACGCGTAACTAGAGGGGAGGAAGATGTCGGACACAGAGGCGCCCACTACCACCAACGCGGCTGCAGCAGCGGTGATGCTATTTTCCCTGCCCTACATCCCTGGAGCGACCTGGCTGCCTAAGTATTCAGGGGAGCCCCATGCCCTAACTGACTTTAAGGAAAGGCTGTACAGTTTGTTCCAAGTTTACCCCCTGACAGAGGAACAGAAGGTCAGCATACTGACAGGGCAGTTAACTGGCGCAGCCCAGCGGGAGGTAAAGTCATGGAGCGCTGAGGAGAAAAAAACTGTAAAGGACATTCTGGCCCGGCTGCGAGGTACCTTTGATACCCGTACCTCCGCTGAAATTAAAATGCAGTTCTATGGATGTAAGCAGCGGGCACAGGACAGCATCAGAGACTATGCCCTAAATTTGCAGGAAGCCTTGAGGGCCATCAAACAAGCTGACCCTGGCAGCGTGCAGGATACGGATAAGCTACTAACAGAACAGTTCATAGAAGGTCTGCTGTCTAGCGCCCACAGGACCCAGCTGCGCCTCATGTTCTTTCAGAACCCTGATCTGACCTTTGCCCAATTCAAAGACAGGGCCATAAGGGTGCTCCGTGAACCCACAACCAGTGGCGCTATAAACCCCCAGCGCCCTGCTCTCACCTACCACCAGGAGGCGGCGCCCTCCTCTATGGACCCCGTGGGGGCTGATGCACAGGCCCTGAACCAAGCCCCGTCGAAAGATCTGCACCACCAAGTCCAGGAGCTGACCAGGAGCGTCGCGGCGTTGACCAGGACCGTCCAGGCATTGCAAGTGGACCCGTCAAGACCCATTGAGTTGACTTCAAGTCCGGAGGATGTCCCGTGGCGTCGACAGAGGAGGACCCCGTCGTTCAGAGGGAGGACCACAGACCACTACGCAAAGGATGGACAGCCCATTTGCCGTCGATGCAACCAGCCCGGACACATTTCCAGGTACTCCAACCTGGGGCAGGAGGCCAACCCCCAGGCATAAGATCACCAGGCCCTTCTAATTGGTGTGATAAGTACGTTGGGGGGCGCCCGGTTTTACCCGTGGTGCTGGACGGTATCCCCATGAGCGCCTTGCTGGATACCAGGTCGCAAGTAACTACTATCCCTTATGTACTTTTTAAGTAGTATTGGACTGATGCTGATATAACAATGTATCCAGACAGTGACTTGAGCATCAAGTAATGGCTTGCCCGTGCCGCAGATGGGGTTCAAGGAGATGACCATTAAAATTGGTAAAGTTGAACTACCGGCACAGGGAGTAATTATTGTGGACATTGACCGTCGTGAAAGTCACCCTAAAATAACTGTGGGTACTAACGTGATTGAAAATTGTCTTTCAGAGGTAATTGTAATTCTACAACAGGTGGCGGTGAATGCTAGTTCCAGCCAACAGAGAGTCCTCACCAAGGAGATAAAAGCCCTGATGAGATGGCAGCAGGTAGAACTGTCTGGTGGTGAGATCGGTAGCGTAAGACTGAGTGACCCATTCCCCATTTCCATGCCTCCCAAAAGTGAAATGATGATCTGGTGTCGGACTGCAATCGGGTTGAGAGGTAGAGACTACCAAGCCATGGTAGAACCCGTGTACTCAGACAGCAGGCCCACCATTTTGACAGCCAGGGGGGTGGTTGATGTTCGTCATGGGAGGGTGCCCGTTCGCATTCTCAACATTGGGGACAGGGAGGTACACTTACCCAGGTACGCTACACTTGCCAACTGTTTGTTGTCGAACACAAAGCTATCAGGGCCGTGGAACCCTTGCCTCCATCTCCACAGGCGGAGGGTAATGGCTCCCAGAAACAAAAGGAGGACTGGTGCCAGAAACTCCATGTGGTGCTGATTCCACTCCCCTGCACCAAAAACAAGGAGTCTACCGGGTGGTCCAGGAGTACGAGAGAATTTTTAGTAAGCACCCGCTAGACTTCGGCAGAGTAAAAGGGATAGAAAACCATATCCCCACGGGGAGCCATCCACCAATAAAAGAGAGACACAGGCCTGTACCCCCTGCACATTATCAGAACGCCAAGGGTATGCTGAGGGAAATGAAAGAAGCTGGGGTCATTAGAGATAGCTGTAGCCCCTGGGCAGCCCCCTTGGTTCTGGTAAAAAAGAAAGACGGCTCCATGAGAATGTGCGTGGACTATAGACAAATCAACCGTATCACCCACAAAGACGCATATCCGCTGCCTAGAATAGAGGAGTCTTTAGCCGCACTAAATTCAGCTAACTTCTTTTCTACTTTGGACCTTACTAGCGGGTACTGGCAGGTTCCTGTGGCAGAGGCTGACAAGGAGAAGACCTTCTTCACCACCCCGATGGGACTGAGCGAGTTCAACTGTATGCCCTTCGGGCTCTGCAATGCGCCAGGGACCTTCCAGAGGCTGATGGAATGCTGTCTAGGGCACCGAAACTTCGAGACGGTCCTCCTTTACCTGGATGACGTGATCGTCTATTCGAAGACTTACGAGGACCATCTAAAGCACCTGGCCGAGGTGTTCGAAGCCCTCGCAGGCTATGGCCTGATGGTGAAACCATCAAAGAGTCACCTGTTGAAACCGAAGGTCCAGTACCTAGGGCACGTGGTAAGTGCAGAAGGAGTAGCCCCCGACCCTGCTAAGGTCACGGTAATCAAGAGCTGGCCAAGCCCTTCGAACATCAAGGAAGTGAGGCAATTCCTCGGGTTGGTAGGCTACTACCGAAGGTTCATCCCCGGGTTACTAAGATGGCAGCTCCTATGCAGGACCTCCTGATCGGACAGTCTAAGTCCAGAAGCCAAAAGCCACCCTTCAAGTGGGATAAACCGGAAGAGGAGTCCTTCCGCCAGTTGAAGATGGCCCTCACAGGGGATGAGATCCTGGCCTACCCTGATTATGGCCAGCCTTTTATTCTCCACACAGACGCCAGTAATGTCGGACTGTCCCAAAACCAACAGGGCAGAGAAAGGGTGATCGCATACGCCAGCCGGAAGCTGAGGCCCACCGAGAGGAACCCAGAGAATTACAGCTCCTTCAAGCTAGAATTCTTGGCGGTGGTGTGGGCCGTAACAGAATGCTTCAAGCATTACCTGGCCTCTGCAAAGTTCACTGTGTACACGGACAACAACCCGTTAACACACCTAGACAGTGCAAGACTTGGTGCCCTGGAACAGCGGTGGATGGCCCGTCTCTCCAATTATGACTTTGTGATCAAGTACCGGGTGGGCAAAACCAATGCCAACGCTGACGCCCTATCGAGAGTGCCTCACTTACCTTAAGGTGACGAAGACCCAGAAGAGCTGGAGGAGGTAGAACTCCCCGCGTTTCACCGGTATGGAGCCGCTCAATACTCCCACAAAGTGAAGGAGGAAGATTTAACAACCGTTATGATCAATCCCCTAGCTCACCACAGCTGGGCCGAGACCCAAGATAGTTACCCTGCAATCAGCCTGGTGAAAGATCTGCTGACCTGGGAAGACGCCCGCTTAGATCCGGATGCTCCAGAGGAAGCCAAGCAGCTATGGAAAGAGAAGAGCAAGCTGTTCCTCTACGAAGGCAAGCTGTGCAGAAGACTTGTCAACCACCGGACACACGAGCTGACCTGGCAAGTCGTGGTCCCAAGACGGGATGCAGCTATGGTCCTGGGGCCTTACCATGACAGAGCGGGGAACTTCGGTTGGAAGAAACTGGAGTTCCTGCTAAGAGGACGGTTCTTTTGGGTCGGCATGAGAGGGGCTGTAGAGAAGTTGTGCAGGGACTGTGGCCCTTGTAACTTAAGGAGAAAAGACCGCACCAGCCAGAATACACCCTTGAAGCCCATCGTTACCCAGCAGCCTCTTGAGCTGGTAGCTCTGGACCACGTCAAATTGGCTCCAAGCAGGTCAGGATACCTCTACGCCCTGACAATCGTGGACCACTATTCCCGTTTTCTAGTGGTGGTCCCGGTAAAAGACTTGACAGCCCAAACGGCGGCCAGAGCCTTCCAGCAATACTTCTGCCGTCCACACGGGTATCCGGAACAAGTTCTGACAGACCAGGGTCCAGGGTTCGAGGCCGAAATCTTCCAAGAGTTCTGCAACCTCTATGGCTGTAAGAAGATTCGGACAACGCCTTACCACCCACAAACCAACGGGATGTGTGAGAAAATGAACAATATAGTTATTGATCTCCTGAAGACGTTGCCCCTGGAGGAACGCAGCCTGTGGCCAGAAAAACTGCCGGACCTGATAGACTTATACAACCATATCCCGGTGAATGCTACAAACTGCACCCCGGCTTACCTGATGCGAGCCAGACCGGGTAAGCTGCCCGTAGACCTGGAGATGGGAGTCCTAACACCTGAGGACACCTCCCCGGATATGGACTGGGATACGGAAAGGCGAATGCAGTACAAGAAGGTACAGGAGAGTGTGGAGAAGAGCCTGGCCCAGGTGAGAGAAAGGCAAGAAAGACTCTTCAACCAACATGCCCCTGCTGGTCCCCTAGAACCTGGCGAGCAGGTCCTGAAGCGAAAGAGAAGGCTACATAAGTTGGACGACCAGTGGGAAAGGGAACCCTACACCGTACTGCAGTCTGATCACGACAACCCGAAGGTGTGCGTGATCACCAAGGACGGAGGAGAAACCACTAGCACCGTCTCCAGAGACCACCTCAAAAGGTGCCCCGAGCAACTCCGTAGTGCAGAAGAGGATCAAAGTGACCGTGAACCCGCAGAGGACCAGGAAGAGATGATCAGCACCATTCTCGGAGAGTTCCCTCAGTCCTGGACTCGAATAAATGATGCCATAGTGGTACCCGTCCTGCATTTCCTGCTACCGGCTCAGCAACAACCTACACCAGAGCTGGAAGGTGAAGAAGAGCAAGCGGTTCCAGAGGCAGAAGAGCCGGTACCAGCAGCCCAGGAGAGTCAACCCTCTGCTGACAGTGAGCCTGCCATGCCTGCGGTGAGCCAAAGGACCCGCAGACAGCTGCCTGCCCTACCTGTACACCCAGCTGGTAGCTGTACCCCTAACGCTAGTGGGGAAGGCCAGGTTGGTCCACCACCAGACAGTGGGTTAAGGAGGTCAACCAGGAGCACAAAGGGGCAGATACCCACTCGCTGGAGAATATAGGGTGCACTAAAACTGTAAATAACCCTGTTGCCAAGTGTTGAAATGCTTGCAAAGTTACATGCATGATTAGTAATTGTGTATTTCAGTTTCTTACAGTTACCGTACGGACTCAAAGGTTATGAACTTTTAATAACCGGGACTTTGTATGGACTGCGTTCAGGAGCCTGACCAAGGAATGAACTAAGACTGTAAAGGACTTGGGGCTAGGACAGACCCCCACCTGGTTTAAGGCTCCCCGTTGTGTTGGTGAAATGGACACCCGGTCACAGACCACACTGTGACCTTAAGAACTCAACCTGTGCGTCGTCTGTCTGTTAATGTTTTATGGTCATGCATATAATCTTTGTTTATTGTTTAGTTCCGGAGTACTAAATTTTACTAGGGGGGAATGTGTCACCCTGGCCTGGATGCCACAAATATAATAAATCTGTGTCTGAGAGCAAGGGGAAGGTTCTCTAGTCAGGGGAACATTAGCATGCAATACTGTAGCGCCCCGAGGGCTCGGTCGCTACAGAGGTATTGCACCTCTGCCAGAGGTGTGATATTCCACTCCCGGGTGAGGATGGAGTATGGACCGGGGCTCAGGTAGCTGCATGCAGCACACACACCCCATTTCCGGGGGACAGTTCAACGGTGCTCCAATTTAAGTACTAATGCAGGCACGACAGACCATGTCCCTGGCTGGAGTGGGGAGGGGGGAGGAAAACCCGGTGATGTAGGAGCAGAAGGGGACGGTTCCTGAGCGTAGTTAGGAGCTCATTGGTTGCTGGTCACCTGGACTCATGTTTCAGAGGGAATTATAAAAGGTGGGCACCATCTTAGATCTGGGTTCTGTTCAGTTCAGTCAGTGAGAGGAGAAGACATGCAGTGGAGGCTCTGTTGGAGCTCTGCTCAAAGATGGACCTAGAGAAGAGGCCGAGGAAGGAAGAGAAGAAGGAACAGGAACAAAGGGGAAGAGACAGAAAAACAGAAAGGCTCAGGAACGAGAAGGTGGAAGGGACCCTAAGAGCCCACGCGAATACCGGGTGAAGGGTCAGGCAGATTAAGGGTACCGGATCCCAAGTTGGTGGAGGAGAAACTACCCTCATCTGGACTATGCACAGAACAAGGGTACGGGTGGCAACTTCGCTCCGTTACCCCGTGGGATCCACTGAGCCTCCGGGCTTCTCCGACAGAGACATAGAGTAACAAAGTCAGATATCGGGGGCCGGTACCCCTCTTGCAGCAGGAATCCCTCTGACTAGGCCAGAATAGCGAGGACAGGTGCCGTATAAAGCTTCGTCTGCATCCCCCTGGGATCCTTTTGCGGTGGAGCTAGACTCCTCAGCTCCAGGCCTTCTTGGGTAGGGACCTTGACCGGGTAGAGACAACCGTTAACTCTTGCCCGCTCCTCGACTCAAGGCCAGAGCACGAGGACCGTGTCCTCATCAACTGCAGGTTCACACAGAAATCCACGTTCAGTGATGAAGATCACAATCAAAAGACCATAAGCCCAAGAAGGCTGTTTATTAAATATGAATTATTAAGTGTAACCTAAATGTGCGTCCTCCACCCTCACCCACTACTAGGTTCTCCCTTACTTTGGTTCCCCCATCTCCACTTATCCCGGCTGGGGCAGCACACTGGTGCCTATAAGCCCCCCTCAGGTGAGAGAGGTGTAGTGTTGGATGTAGAGGTGGGGTCCTGTCAGCCGCATCATCCTTACCTCGAAGGGGAGATACCACACCTCATTAATATCTTTGGAACTTGCACTTCCAAGGCAACATCTACTTGTTGTCTTCCTTGTCTACCAAACATCAGGTAATAACGTGTGTACCCAGTGGAACAATGGACATTGGTATTGTTTAAAAGGGTTGTTCACTACTTTTACACTGATGCCCTATCCATAGGATAGGCATCAATGTATGATTGGCCGTGGGCCACGCACCCAGCACCCCCGCCGATCAGCTGTTATCGGTCCAGGCAGTGGCGGTCACCGGCCGGAAGTCCTTACCTTCCGTTGCCTGGTTGTCTAACTGTGGATGCCGCCGCGGGGTACTGCACATCCACCTCCCATTCAATTGAATGGGAGGCGGATGTGCAGTTGCAAGCGCTGGCCACTACAGTTAGACCGCCAGGCACCGGAAGGTAAGGACTTCCGGCCGGCAGGTGCCGGCACCGATAACAGATGATCGGCTGGGGCGCTTGCGGATCTACGGATAGGGCATCAATGTGTAAGTAGTGGACAGCTTCTTTAAACAGACCAATTCTGGTAGTAGATTTGACCAATCAGTTCTCTTCTGAGCAGGTATTGCACATAGCATGTCATTTAGAGTCTAGTTAATCCGCTCACACAAACTGTTACACTGTGGATGATATGCAGTTGCTCTCAGTTTCCTACAGCCATAGAGAGTACATAGTTCTTGGAACAGTTCAGATTCAAATGTTGCACCTAATAAGCAATTGGTAGTACCTAATAAGCAATTGGTAGTACAAAGGGAGCTACTAACCCAAATAACATACGAGTGTATTTTCTAGTGACATCGGCCTGTGACAGATATACACCTAGGTGAGAAGGATGCAGTTCCTGGCTTCAAAAGAATTCTCTCACCCCCAGGGCATCCCCCATTTGCGCAACAGAAGTCTGCAGTCTCGCCGGCACCGACAGGAAATATGGAATATCGAAAGTTCTATACTTCCGATAATGGACACACATTTTTAACGGCAGGTCAGGTAAAGAACAATGCACATAGTTTTTCATAGCTGTATGCCCCTCTGGTGAGCTGTGGTGCAAAAATACCGAAATAATGGATAACGCAGCTATTCCATGTGTAGTCTCTTAGGAAAGGTAAATTCGTAATAAAGAATATGGCGTCACTTGCAAGCTTCTGTGATCAACCAGCGATAACTTATCCCAGAAGTTAGAAATTTTCATAAAGCTATGAAGGCTGGAGCCCAGCCCACGTGATGTCATCGCAGGGGGTGTGTGAGCAAGCCCCCCTTCGGCATAAAAGACCCAGCCGAGGATGGGTCAATACTCAGGCTGAGAGTATATACACTGCTCAAAAAAATAAAGGGAACACTTAAACAACAGAATATAACTCCAAGTAAATCAAACTTCTGTGAAATCAAACTGTCCACTTAGGAAGCAACACTGATTGACAATCAATTTCTCATGCTGTTGTGCAAATGGAATAGACAATAGATGGAAATTATTGGCAATTATCAAGACACACTCAATAATGGAGTGGTTCTGCATGTGGGGACCACAGACCACATCTCAGTACCAATGCTTTCTGGTTGATGTTTTGGTCACTTTTGAATGTTGGCTGTGATTTCACATACGTGGTAGCATGAGATGGACTCTAAAACCCACAGAAGTTGCTCAGGTAGTGCAGCTCATCCAAGATGGCACATCAATGCGAGCTGTGGCAAGAAGGTTTGCTGTGTCTGTCAGCGTAGTGTCCAGAGGCTGGAGGCGCTACCAGGAGACAGGCCAGTACACCAGGAGATGTGGAGGGGGCCGTAGGAGGGCAACAACCCAGCAGCAGGACCGCTACCTCCGCCTTTGTGCAAGGAAGAGCACTGCCAGAGCCCTGCAAAATGACCTCCAGCAGGCCACAAATGTGCATGTGTCTGCACAAATGGTTAGAAACCAACTCCATGAGGGTGGTATGAGGGCCCGACGTCCACAGATGGGGGTTGTGCTCACAGCCCAACACCGTGCACGACACTTGGCATTTGCCACAGAACACCAAGATTGGCAAAGTCGCCACTGGCGCCCTGTGCTCTTCACAGATGAAAGCAGGTTCACACTGAGCACATGTGACAGACGTGACAGTCTGGAGATGCCGTGGAGAGTGATCTGCTGCCTGCAGCATCCTTCAGCATGACCTGTTTGGCAGTGGGTCAGTAATGGTGTGGGGTGGCATTTCTTTGGAGGGCCGCACAGCCCTCCATGTGCTCGCCAGAGGTAGCCTGACTGCCATTAGGTACCGAGATGAGATCCTCAGACCCCTTGTGAGACCATATGCAGGTGCAGTTGGCCCTGGGTTCCTCCTAATGCAGGACAATGCCAGACCTCATGTGGCTGGGGTGTGTCAGCAGTTCCTGCAAGATGAAGGCATTGAAGCTATGGACTGGCCCATCCATTCCCCAGAACTGAATCCGATTGAGCACATCTGGGACATCATGTCTCGCTCCATCCACCAACATCACGTTGCACCACAGACTGTCCAGGAGTCCAGATGCTTTAGTCCAGGTCTGGGAGGAGATCCCACAGGAGACCATCCACAACCTCATCAGGAGCATGCCCAGGCGTTGTAGGGAGGTCATACAGGCACATGGAGGCGCACACAATACTGAGCCTCATTTTGACTTGTTTTAAGGACATTACATCAAAGTTGGATCAGCCTGTAGTGTGTTTTTCCACTTTAATTTTGGAGGTGACTCCAAATCCAGGCCTCCATTGATTAATAAATTTGATTTCCATTGATGTTTTTTGTGTGACTTTGTTGTCAGCACATTCAACTTTGTACAGAACAAAGTATTCAATGAGAATATTTCATTTATTCAGATCTAGGATGTGTTATTTGAGTGTTCCCTTTATTTTTTTGAGCAGTGTATTTTATATAGCACCGGTCACGTTCTATAATGGTCCATTGGAGTGCCTCCCCTCCAGCTAAACTGAAACTATACCAATCACAGAGATGACAATCTTTTATTAATCCCATTTATTTTTGTGTAACTGTATACTCTGTATTGTATAGTCCCCCTTTGTAAAATATATATTTTTCATAAACACTGCCTCCCTTTTGGATTAAATATAAAATGTAACAGTCCTGTTTCTTTTGTCCTGTAATCGTTCCTCCCCCGAAGCCATATACGCTACCAGAAAGCAGGCGTCCGATCAGGCCTGTATTATATTTTAAAATTAATCGGTGGTGGCAGCGAATAATATTAATTGGACTATTGTAAAGCTGGCAGTGACCGTACTGGGGGCGTATATGACTCGCCCCCTGGGCCTTGGGGCACTCGGAACCGGGCTTCAGTGCAATGTTGGGGGTAGTAGTGGCAACCCGATCCCATGGCTCAGGGTGGTCAGACCAAGTACTGTGGCAGTCTATATTTAAAGCTATGAAATGTCCGACTACGCCACCCGTGGATTGCGGTCAGGGTGAACCGCCGCTGCGGGGCAGACCGCTGAGGCTGGTGTTGTGGGTGCAGCAGAGAATAGTATAACTCCCCACGGGAGGAGTGTAGCCTCAGGGCAGTGAGCGTAAATGGTGGGGGTTGTGGTGCAGGGCGTCCCAGTACCGTTAGTGCTGGCGCGGTAAGAAACACAGAGCCAGTAATGCAGTCCAGGGTCTTTTACTCACAGTTGTTATCCGAGTCACTTCTGCAGGGAATGACTGCCCAAGCCGTGCTGCGTCCACCAGGTGAGGGGCTCAGTCAATCCCCAGGCAATTCAGGAGCATGGCACAGGACCCCCTTCTGTCCTTTCTCTGGCCTCTCGTGCCCCCACCAGTGACCACACTTCTGTCCAGCTGCCTCGGGCCTTCTCTTGGTGAAACCTGTCACCGGTTTCTCTGACCCTATGTGGTGCCTTCCTAGTGGGTGTAGCAGGGGGTCGCACCAAGTGATGATCACGACCTCCGGTCTTTGGCTGAGGGATAATTTACCTCCACCAACTTGGGAATCCGGTACCCTTATTCTGCCTGACCCTTCACCCGTTATCTCGTGGGTTCTTAGGGTCCCTTCTGCCTTCTTGTCTCTGGAGCCTTTCTACTCCTCTTTCTCTCCACCTTTCTTCCTTCCTTCTCCTTCTTCTCTCTTCCCTCAGGCTCCGGCCTCTGAGCTAGGCCTGCCCAGGGAGCAGAGCCCATGCAGCAGCTCTGCTCCCTGCCTTCTCCTCTCACAGAACTCACTGAACTCCCTCCTAAGATGGCCCCCACCTTTTTATCTGCTTCACTGTGTCTGAGCTCAGGTGACCTGCAACCAATGAGCTCCTTCCTATGCTCCAGAAACCATCCCCTTCTGCTCCTACATCACAGGGTTCTCTCCCCCCTCCCCACTCCAGCCAGGGACATGGTCAGTGTGCCTGCAATGAATGGGAGCTTCTGCGAACTGTCCCCCGGAAATGAGGAGTGTGTGTATGCAGCTAACTGAGCCCTGGTCCATACTCCATCCTTACCCGGGAGTGGAATATCACACCTCTGGCAGAGGTGCAATACCCCTGTAGCAGCCGAACCCTCGGGGCGCTACATATACACATATTCCATGCGTTGGAATCCGGACGTGTGTATGCCATACGTTCTCTGCTTGCTGGCCGATAGCTACATAGTGAGTAATGGGAATCTCGTATGTACGAATCCCTGACAATCCTAGCAAAGTGACGGCAGCGGTGGGATATTGTGTGGTCCCCCCTGTGTCGTCCCTGACACCATGCAATTAACTCCAATGGCTTGTGATTGACAATTTCATGCAAAGGTGCTTTCTGATCAGAGCTTTCTCCACGTTTTAAGGTACAAGCAGTACATTCACGGCACCATTTTTCAATGTCATTTCTCATTCCGACCCAATATAATTTTTTTCAGATGTTAGCCTCAGTTTTGTGGCATCCAAAATGTCCAGATTGGTTATGGTAGGCTTCTAAGACAATGTTTACATCTTGCTTTGGTACGACGATCTGAATTACTCGCTCATGGGTAGCTGAATCCCAGGGTCCTTCGAACCAGCAATCTTTTTTCAGTGAATAGTCATTTCCACTGTTTCAAAAGTCTGTTTAACTCAAGGTCCCTGTAGTTGTAACTGACATGGGGTCTACGGACCCCATACCATGTACTGAGTATGTCTTTTTGAGTATTCAGCACTCTACTCTCTTCCTGGATTTGGATCCATTGGACTCTGTCAGTCTGCAACTGTTGCTGGTGAGATAAAGGCTGGAGATTTCATCTTAACACATGGGCTGTTTGCTTTACAGGCATTTGGTGGAAATCTGGCATCTCCACTAATTCCGAATGATCACATTTAGGCTCTTTACAAGTTGAAAACCCGGACAACGCGTCAGCATTAGTGTTAGATTTCCCTGCTCTGTATTTGATAGTTAATTGGTAATTTACCCGTTGTGATGCCCATCTCTGTACTAGGGCTCCCAGTCGAGCTGTGTTCAGGTGTCCCTGAACTTATTTTCATCTGTGAAGGCTATGAAATGAGTAGCCGCCAAGTAGTCTCTGAACTTCTATCACTGTGCATACCAATTAGAGGAACTCAAGCTTGAAGGAAGTACAGCTCTCTGGATTCTGCTCTGTTGGTCTGAGGGAATGGCTCGCATAGGCAATTACCTTCTCTTTACTATCTTGAACTTGTGCAAGGGCAGTACCTAGTCCTTTCTTCCTTGCATCGGTATACAGATGAAACAGACAGTTCTAGTCAGGTTATGCCAGGAAAGGAGCCTCTGTCAACATTTTCTTCTTTTGATTGAAGGAGACATCTAGTTCTTCAGTCCAGGTGATCAATTGACTCTTTCGTGTCTGATGAGCAGAATGACCTCTCAATAGTTGTTGCAGGGGCTCAGCAATCTGGGTGAAATTTTTGATGAAGCGGCGGTAGTATCCTGCAAATCTGAAGAAACTTCTGACTTTTTGGACAGGCCACTTCTGGACAACGGCAATCTTTTCAGGATCTGGAACCACTCCTTCAGAACTCACTATGTGGCCTAGATACTGCACTCTTGGTTTCAATAGGTGACACTTCAAGGGCTTGACTTTCAGGTCATAGCTAGTGAGAGTCTTGAAGACTTCTGACAGGTGCTCAAGGTGTTCTTCATATGCACTGTAAAACCCAATTTACATCATCCAGGTAAATCAGGACAGTCTCAAAGTTCTTATGACCTAGGCAGTATTCCATTAGCCTTTGTAAAGTTCCTGGGGCATTGCACATTTCAAGTGGCATAAAATTGAATTCAAACAGACCCATAGGCATTGTGAAGGCTCGGTCTTATGGGGCTACAGGTACTTGCCAATACCCACTGGTTAAGTCCAATATTGAAAAGAAAGGCTGTGAAAGACTCTTCAATTGGTGGCATGGGGTAGACATCTTTGTGGCTGACACCATTCAGCTTTCTATAGTCCACACAGAAGGGGATATTCCCATCTTTCTTCCTCACAAGGACAAGTGGTGCTGCCTAGGGACTGTGACTCTCTGATAACATCTGTGTTTTTCACGTCCTGGATTACATTTTTCACTGGATGGTACATCATTGGAGGTGTTGTGGTGACCCTTATTTCTTAGGGAGAACTTTGGAATAGACAGCAAAGGGTCTTCACATTGCCAGTGAGATTCAAATTAAAATACTTCATCGATGAAGGGAGAGAGACAAAAATACATGTGACATGCATTGTCAGCAGGTAGTCTTCTGTGTGGCAGCTAAGACTCACCACATTTATTAGCTAGACAAAACGGAGCTACAATTGTTACATACAGCTGAACAGGAAACTGAAATAGACTATCAGTGATAACACAGTTCCCTTGGCCCAACGTAAAACCTTCTTTTCAGGGAATTCACAGGAAACCAGTATCTTAGTCAGACATTCCATGATGAAAGTTTTAAGCAGAGACTACAGCCATAGAAAAGATATATAATTGTTTTTCTAAATAATAATGAAGCCAGATATAAAATATTAAGCATAACAACTCCTCCCTTATTATTATTTTACAAAACAATTTATTCATCAGCTACTTCCCCATGCTATAAAAGCCTGGAGGGGACGAATCCCGTTCACCGACAAATATCTTGCTTGTAAATCTCATCATGTATGTTTATAGGAGAAGTGGTATTATATTTTTTCAGGCCTGTGATGCTTAACCTTGCGTGTTTTCTTGCATAGTCTATTAATAGCAAATATACTAATCCTGGCAACTATATACACTAGTAATATCAAAATTCCTATTTGTAGTATACCTTGTAGGATGCCCATTAGCCATCCACCTATACCCTTGAACCAATTGACAGGATTAAGAAATAAGAAAGTGTCGCTCCACCGGGAATCTTTGTTGACATGATGTTCTTGGAGCCACGCATTCCTCATTTCTCTAACTATCTCAATCTTGGTCTTTAGCTGGAAATTTCCTGCAGGGTCTATGTAGTGGCAACAGGTAGGGCCTATTATCTGACACATCCCGCCCTCTCTAGCAGTCAAGTAATCTAGCACTATGGTGTGTTGATTAGTACCTGCAATTAGTTGTTTCTGTACAATATTAGATGTATTGAGAATGTCAAGAATCTGGAAGATCTGGTCATCTACATAATCAATCGCTTCTACCAATTTATCCCACATTTGCATTATGAATGGGTAAATGAATAAGACACTGAAAAATTTGTTAGCCATCCCCATTTCTACAAGATGCGATTTACCATTTGGTCTAAGCTTGTCGTTTGCAGCTTGTCTGTACAGCGTGTGTAGAGGGATTGCTTTAATATCTACTCTTGTGTGTTGTACTATAAAAGTAGAAGGTGTCCGAAAGGCCAGTGTGAAAACTCCTGTGAAATTGTTGGGTAACCACTTGTAAGCCTGATGTCCACATACAATATATAAACTCTCTGGTGCTCCAACAACAGTGTTGTTGAACAGACTAGCAGTCCATTTAGATAACAAGGTGGTGATTAATTTTTCCATGATTTTTCCCTAATAATGAGTGTCATTTGAGGTAAAACCTGATATTAGATTTTGCAAGGTGACATTTACACAATGAAGCTTAGGATTGAGAGTGACATCAACCGCTATACACTGCGTAATAGTGGTAGCAGATCCATTACACTCTGAATAGTCAGTTGTAAAGAAAGGAAACCCTCTGGATTTTATCTGAATACAGCTGCAAGAGGTAAAGTTCTGATAACAGGAGAGGTCAACACGACTGGTCGCCCAAGGCATTTCAGTCTGACTAAGAGGTGGACCACTCCTGTTAAACAACAACCATGGCTCAGTCACCCAAGCAGCTACAGTTAGACCTACAGCCTTCTTTTTTTAGAAAACACTTCAGCCAACATAAAAATAATCACGAGTAAGGGGTGTGGAGGAACCACAACTCACACCCCATAGTCGTGAAGAGAAAATTGCTTAACTCAAAAGATAGATGTAAAAACACAAGAACAACTGAGTATCCAGCATATAAAAAGAACCTTTATTAGTAAAAATAAAAGTGTACAGAATTATCACACTAATGAATGAATAAATACAAGGGAAACAGTACAAAACGACGGGGGCATATAGCAGCTAGTCATGGTAATACAAGAAAAGAGAATGTGAGGGAGAGAATAATAAGAATGAAAAGAAAGAGAGGAGGAGCAATCCGAGATAACATGTACCCACAGTGGCAAGGGAGGGGATGCATCTATGACAAGGTCTCGAGTATTAAGTAGTAATGGACATGTGTCCCATTATTCCCCCAAATGGGGGCAGAGTGAATAGAGACCATGGTCCATGATGCACTGACCCATCTAAGCCACAAGGGGGCACTAGATAAAATAGTAGTATGAAATAGAATCAAAAGAGAGGGAAGGGGAAAGAAAAGAAAAAGGGCAGCCCAAAAACAGCATATGCATAAGTAAACAAAAAGGGGGAGGCATCTATGAAGAAAAAACATACATTAGATGACGATAAATGTAAGTCCCATTATTCGCCCAGGTGAGGGCAGAGCGAATAAGGACCATAATATGAAGATGCACTCACCGATCAAAGCCACTAAAGGCCAATAGGGAAGGGGTCAAAAAGCACAGCAGGGGCAGCCCGAAATAAGACCAAACGAGCCTCGACGCACGTTTCGCAGAGAAGCTTTATCAAGAGGCATACTACTGGAAGCACCAGCATCTTTTTAAATATCCCCCCAAAAAACAGGAATCACCTGTGAGCATTCAGACTGGAAGAAAATGGCCGCCAACCGGAAGGCGTAAGCGGCGCATGCGCGGGGATCGTCAAATCATCCCGCCCCCAGAGCGCCCGTCATGGCGTCGGCGCGAACCCGGAAGTACTGCATAGCAGTGTCCGGGGTAGCGCCGATACCATGGAGACAGACGCCTGGGAAGCCAGGACGACGAGTAGCCACGGGCATGCGCACCGCCAGGTAAAAGGCCCAGATGTATGAACCAGGATGTCAATATTCACATATCCACAGTGACATCCACATCAATTATGAGCGATGTCATACAGAGTATATATACATAAATGCATAAATGAATACACAAGTAAACAGTATGCAGCATACATAAATAAATGGAGTACAAGAATAAATACATAGATGTACGGTATACAGCATACATAAGTAAATATAATTCAGACAAGTGGAATGCATAGAATAATAGATGCGTATATAGGTAAAGAGAGAAGTAAGGTTGTCCATGGCATAAAGATA
Organism: Phyllobates terribilis; assembly: GCF_046119375.1. NCBI lineage: Eukaryota > Metazoa > Chordata > Amphibia > Anura > Dendrobatidae > Phyllobates > Phyllobates terribilis. The sequence goes on along the minus strand of NW_027362784.1, from coordinate 12,083,811 downwards.
ATCTGAGAATAATATCCAGAGGTGTCAAAGGTCCGTCCATTTCCTTAACTCCAATTTTTATTGCCCGCAGGAGGGGGGATATCGCAGGGAGTGGGCTTCGCAGTAAATGTAAGATCCACAGAAAAAAGAACTATATGTACATAAGAGGAAAAATAAAGAAGAGTAAGAAACAATGAAAAAAAATCACAACATAGAATAAAAACAAAAAAGGGGTGTAAAGGGAGCTCACGACCATAAGGACATATGTGCAGAAGGGGCCACAGGAGGGCATATAGACATAGGCATATAATCAGGAAAACAAAAACAAAAACAAAATGTGTTCCTGCATAATATTCAAGAAGAAGCTATAAAAGCTATCGCTCGGAACGAGGCACAGGACACGAACACCGGATAATGATTACAAAAAAGGTGAAAAGCCAAGATTTTCATTCAGACCCCGCGGCGCCAAGGTGTTGAGGGTGATGATCCATCTCGCCTCCTTCTGGGCGAGGAGGCGTTTGGCATCACCACCCCGGGAGCCAAGACATACCTTATCGATCCCCCGTACTCTGAGTGAACGGGGGTCACAGTTGTGGGCGGCCTATATACACTAGTAATATCAAAATTCCTATTTGTAGTATACCTTGTAGGATGCCCATTAGCCATCCACCTATACCCTTGAACCAATTGACAGGATTAAGAAATAAGAAAGTGTCGCTCCACCGGGAATCTTTGTTGACATGATGTTCTTGGAGCCACGCATTCCTCATTTCTCTAACTATCTCAATCTTGGTCTTTAGCTGGAAATTTCCTGCAGGGTCTATGTAGTGGCAACAGGTAGGGCCTATTATCTGACACATCCCGCCCTCTCTAGCAGTCAAGTAATCTAGCACTATGGTGTGTTGATTAGTACCTGCAATTAGTTGTTTCTGTACAATATTAGATGTATTGAGAATGTCAAGAATCTGGAAGATCTGGTCATCTACATAATCAATCGCTTCTACCAATTTATCCCACATTTGCATTATGAATGGGTAAATGAATAAGACACTGAAAAATTTGTTAGCCATCCCCATTTCTACAAGATGCGATTTACCATTTGGTCTAAGCTTGTCGTTTGCAGCTTGTCTGTACAGCGTGTGTAGAGGGATTGCTTTAATATCTACTCTTGTGTGTTGTACTATAAAAGTAGAAGGTGTCCGAAAGGCCAGTGTGAAAACTCCTGTGAAATTGTTGGGTAACCACTTGTAAGCCTGATGTCCACATACAATATATAAACTCTCTGGTGCTCCAACAACAGTGTTGTTGAACAGACTAGCAGTCCATTTAGATAACAAGGTGGTGATTAATTTTTCCATGATTTTTCCCTAATAATGAGTGTCATTTGAGGTAAAACCTGATATTAGATTTTGCAAGGTGACATTTACACAATGAAGCTTAGGATTGAGAGTGACATCAACCGCTATACACTGCGTAATAGTGGTAGCAGATCCATTACACTCTGAATAGTCAGTTGTAAAGAAAGGAAACCCTCTGGATTTTATCTGAATACAGCTGCAAGAGGTAAAGTTCTGATAACAGGAGAGGTCAACACGACTGGTCGCCCAAGGCATTTCAGTCTGACTAAGAGGTGGACCACTCCTGTTAAACAACAACCATGGCTCAGTCACCCAAGCAGCTACAGTTAGACCTACAGCCTTCTTTTTTTGTTGTTCTTAGTCTAGTAGGAAATGTGTGGTTACTTAAGTAAAACATTTTTCAAAGTCACTGGAATGGCTAAATAAGGCATAGTATTGGAAGATATTGTACTATGGGTGCATATCCAACAGTTATTAGCACGGTCATTAGAGTTAATGTCTTGGAGTAAGACTTGGTGATGCTTTATCAGTTTATCCCAGTTCTCTTTAAGTACTTCATGGAGCGTTAGGGCAAGGGGTACAGTTGCTATCACCATAGTCAAAACAAACCGGGTCATCATCTTTGCTTTTGCTGGGGTTCAAGACCTTTTTACAATGGCTGGCGTGGATCCAAGTGTCCTTGCCTTGAAGCATGACAGAAGTGGCACTAGTTAACAGCACTTGGAATGGTTCACTGTATCTGGGCTCCAGTGGTCTCCTCATATGTCTCTTTACCATGACCCAGTCTCCTGGTACCAAATTGTGAGTGCCCTGAGGCAATTGGGGTCTGGGATAGAGGAAAGACCACAATTATGAGTAACAGTCAAATGTTTATGCAACTTCAGAACATATTCAGTGAGAGAACCTTAGGAGGCCTGCAGCTGTTGTTGGAAATAGGACCTGTGTTAGGGACACTACCAAACAGTATTTCATATGGGGACAGCTCCTCCCTCCCCCTTGGGGCAGTCCTCACTGGATACAGTGCTATGGTCAAACAATCTACCCAGGACAAGTGTGTTTCTTCCATATACTTTTGGATTTTTAGTTTCAAGGAACCATTGAGGCGTTCCACCTTCCCACTACTTTGTGGATGATAAGGAACATGGAAAGCCTGTTCAATCCCAAGAGTGACCATGATTTGTTTCATTAGATCCCCAGTAAAATGGGTTCCTCTGTCACTTTCTATAGTTTCGGGAACCCCATATCTACAAACCACCTCACTGATCAATTTTTTAGCAGTAGTTTTTGTGTTTGCTTTAGTCACCGCCCAAGCTTCTGGCCACCCAGAGAAAAGGTCAATGCATACCAGGGCGTATTCATAATTACCCACCTTAGGTCGGTGTATGCAGTCCACCTGCAGTCTCTGAAATGGTTAATCTGGTTTTGGTGTGCATTTCCATGGGACTCGAATAGGCCTACCAGGGTTATGTTTTGTACACACTAGACATTCTTGAACATACTTTGTAGCTGTATTCGAGAACCCTGGAGCACACCAGTTTTGTAGCTCCACTGCAGAAATAACACCCTTTGAGTTATGCACCGGAGAATGTGCAAGGGCAGCCATCATGGGGAACAGGCAGCATGGAAGGCAAATACGTTTGTTTACCTACCATACCCCTGACACTGACTGTACAGCGCCCACTTTGACCCATGCATTCTGCTCGTGGGGGGGAGCCTGGGTCTGGAAGACCTACAGTAGTTCGAGGTCCACGGCCACTGGGACCGGTGCAGGTGCCGTCTACTTATGTGAAAGGGGGCTTCCTGCACTCCCTGACTCTGAGTCTCCTGGGGTTCCCACACCTGCTATAGCCAGTATCTGTCAGAGGTAGTTGTGCTTCTTCCTTAGCTGCCTGGTCGGCCAAGGCATTCCCTACTGCAAGGGGAATTTGTTCCTGAGTGTGTGTGCTGACACTTTGACTATGGCTGCCCCTTGGGGAAGGGTGAGTGCTGTGAGTAGTTGCTCTACCGCTTGTGCATTCCTTATAGGTTTTACAGCAGAGGTCAAGAAATTACGGCTTCGCCAAATGGCGCCAAAGTCATGTGCAACACCATAAGCATATTGTGAGTCAGAAAATACATAAATTTTTTAACCTTTTCCCAGATTACATGCTGCAGCGAGTACTTTAAGCTCTGCCTCTTGCGCAGAGCAGCTGGAGGGGAGTGGAATGGTAAGGCCTTACCATTGTGGACTACTGCATACCCGCTGATGATTCATCCTTGTTCACTGTCCCAAGCTCTGGAACAATCTACAAAATACTCCGCAGAGGGGTTAGTGAGTGGTACATCAGTAATATTTGCCTAGCCCTTTATTTCAGCTTCCATCAATGCCAATCATGTTCATGTGCCATATCAAACTGAGCTTCCTCATCTTCTAATTTGAAAAACAGGGGCAGATCTTGGTTCATGGTCCCACCCTCTTCCCCATCCTGATACTTTCCTCCCTTTTCTAAATCCACTGGAAGTAGTGTAGCTGTATTTAGAACATTACAGCGTTTGATAATTATATGGGGGGATATAAGGAGTGAGACTTCATATTTTGTCAACCTTGATGCTGAGAGGTGACGGGTCCGAGCCTGTTAAAGTATTTCAGATACAGCATGAGGAACTTGAAGTGTGAGGGGGCTTCCTAACATTATGTCCTCTGTCTTTTTAACGAGTTCTGAAGCAGCTGCCACAGCTCTAACACAAGTAGGAGACCCCCATAATGACTGGATCTAGGGTTAGAGTAATACCCTAGAGGGCGCTGCCTACCACAATGTTCTTTAAGGACACCAGACGCATGTCCAGCCTGTTCGTGGCAGTACAAAGTAAAAAACTTGTCATAATTCGGTATACCTAGAGCTGGTGAGGCAGAAATAGTGAGCCTGAGGGTGTGAAATGCATTAATAGACTCAGAATTAATGGTGAAAGGCTTAGTTTTGAGGCATTGGAACAATGGGGCCATAATACTAGAGGCATTTCGAATACAGTATAAACACCCGACTATTTTTAATGGCTGGTTCCTGGCCTGGCAGCATCTGAGTAATTTCCGTAAGTAAGGGGTCACTGCCTTTCTGCAGAATGACAGAAACTAGATCATCCCATGTGGCCCGATATGCTTCCTGAACACCCTGGAGGCCCATTCTAAATATTAAGAGGATTTTTCGGGGATCTGGGAGCTGGGTAGAGAGGGCAATAAGTTCACTGGGGGACCAAGGCCGATATGTTTCTATTGGCCATACTTGGGGGGAATCTCATACCTAAACATAATCAACCATCCTAGGAGGTTGAAACTGTACATGACTAGTGGTCCTCATAGGGAATAGAAAGACAAAAAAGAGACAGGAGCGCAATGCGAGGACACCTGAGATTAAATGAAAAGTAATTGGGGGGCCAAAAGGCCACTCACCCTGAAGATTGTGTGTCACCCTGGCCTGGATGCCACAAAATGTAATAAAGCTGTGTCTGAGAGCAAGGGGGAGGTTCTCTAGTCAGGGGAACATTAGCATGCAGTACCTCCTGTCTCAGGCCAGTAGGGGGAGCAGGCTGCCCCTATAAAAGTTGGTACTGGGGGCAGGGTTAGAGAGAACAAGATGACCTGTCTCAGCACTGAGACATGTCCCGGAGCAGAGCAGGGACAGAAAGTTGTATTGCACCTAAGAGGAAGTGTGGCAGGAGGAGAGCCACAAGCCAGAGACAAGAGGCGAAGTGAGCCTGTCTTGGCAGATAAAGGACTTAATTTTACCAGACTTTGGTGTCTGAGGCTGGGAGGATTCCACATTCTCCAGCAGATAACCAGTCCGCAGGGGACTGTATATTCCTTGGCCTAAGAAGCCTGAAGGCCCTGCCACAACCGAAGGGACCAGGAAAGCCATACCAGGCCGGGAGCAGAAAGGAACCCACGTTACAGACCATACAGGCGAGAGTACACGGAGAGCTCGGAAACGTGGGCTGTTACCCTATAAGGAGGAGATAGCCAGAAGGAGCGCAGAAAGCAAGGTAGGCCTACACCCTCACCCTGACCAGGGCCAATCTCCCAATTGCTCTCAGACATCCAGGTTCCCTCCTAGCCGGGACTGTTTATGGGTCAGTTTACCTGTTTTAGTAAAGACCCTGGACTGCAACCTGTTGTCTGTGTGCTCCTTCGCGCCTCCAGCACTACCGGTACTGGGACTCTCACCACCATCACTCCCACCATCCATTATACTGCCCTGGGGCCGCACTCTTCCCGTGGGGAGTCACACTACCCTAGCTGCACACCACATCAGCCCCAGCGGTCTGCATGCAGCGGCGGTTCCTAATAACCGCAATCCACGGGTGGCGTAGTCGGACATTATCAATAGCACATCGCAGACTACCACCGGTCTGACCACTCTGAGCCACGGAACTGGGTCGCCACTACTACCCCCATCGTTTCCCTACTGCCCGGATCCGAGTGCCCCACGGCCCAGGGGGTGAGTCAGCTTTGGCGTAGTCGGCAGGATGGTAACCAACCAGCCACAAACGGGTATTGCGCACCTGAAAAAGACTTTGCACTTACCTGAAAAGAGGTTTCCCGCCATCCGGAGCCGTTTCCCGCCATTTCCAGCCGTCTCCCGCCATCTTCCATCGGTTCCCGCCATCTTCAGCCGTTTTCCCGCCATCGGACGCCATCTTCAGGACGCTGCGCGGGAAGAAGAGGGGCGTGGACGTCCAAACCGCGTGAGATCCGAAGCTCCGCCCCACGCACCGACGCTGCGCAAGGTCCTGGAAGGGAGAGAGAGCGACGCTGACGTCATCAGAACGCGACGCATGGTCCTCGTCCAGAGCAGCAGCAGCGGAGCCGCGGCCTACAGAAGAGGATCGTCAGAAGGTAGGCCACGCTTAACTAGGGGGGAGGAAGATGTTGGACACAGAGGCGCCCACTACCACCAACGCAGCGGCAGCAGCGGTGATGCCCTTAGCGGAGGCCTATAGTCTATTGATAAGCTTTTCTTGTCGCATACAAACACGGGTAAATCCAGACAGCCGATGATTCATCAGAGTTTCAATTCCAATGCAGCAAGCAGTTCCTTCCAGTCCAGTAATGCAGATACATACATGGTGCAGTGATTCCTGAGGACCAGCTTCTGCTTCTGTGCGCAGTCTATCACACAGCTGATTGCAGCTGAGGCTGTGGTCTCTGATATACACAGGAGCTCTTAGCTTCCAACCTGCTCCTTTAGCTTTCACAGGCAAAAACAACACACAAAATGTCTTCGTCTCTCTGGGTGCGAAGCCCAGGACCTGGTCATGTGGTCTACCCATGTGACCTTATAACTGATTTGGGTACTCTTAATCCCCTTATAGCAGGACATAAGTACAGTACATCACTATACTCATTTATAAACCGCTTCTATGTACTGGATCCTCATGTACATTATCTGCAAAGGTGGAAAATGAACATTGTGCAAACATAAGCTAGCTGCTAGCTCTGCTAAATCTTAAAGGCACATCCACAAGAGCTTTGGGGCATCACACACTGACTTGGGGACATGTCATTCTATATGCCCATCAGTGACGCGATCGGATAGCACTCGCTCCAATGTTAAACCATGGCTGTGTTTATCGAACTAATACAAGTCTATGGGTGCATGCAAAACCTTCAAGTGCAGTCCGATATACACCAACTCACAGAATGGAGAAATTAAGTTCTCCATCTTCTCCGCACCTGTGACCCGATTCTCGCATACGAGAGTATCTGATCACAGTAAAATGACACTCTGCTCACGCTCGTAGCCGAGTTTGAGCTGAGCGTCATAGGCACATAGCTTCTTATTCTCTCGGATGAGAGAATCATCGGATGCTGTACTCTAGTATGAACGTACCCTTCAAGATATTGTAGAATAGATATGGAGTACTTGAATAGAATATCTCAATCATATCTTTGACGGTTCGGCCTGCCAACGGAAAATCATACAGAATAAGCTAAGTTACACAATAGTCATCATTGCTTGCCTATTTCTATTTAGTGACATGGGTTAATAAAAGGCTAGGTTTAAAAACCATATAGAAGATACAGCCCCAGAAGCGCCCTTCCTTCAGTAAATTCCATGCAGCAGACCAGATCATGAGGGCTTCCCTGAGGATCAGGATCGGGCGGAGAGTTGTGGAGGTCCTTGTAGAGGAGCAAAGTAGCACATGTAGTGGATGTGAGATCTTTGGGCTGTAGGGACTGACGATTTCCACAAAGGCCCTCAACGAAACCCCAACAACATAGATGATGAAGTTTGTCCATCCAGTAGTATAGTTTAGGAGATGGCAGTGCAGCCTCTCCTCGCTGCTATATAACCGGTGACTAAGGGGTTTGGTCTATCAAACATATTACTGTTGTTTATGATATAGATATCACATCATCCAGAAAGATCTGATCTGTTAAATTGTCAGTGTTTAATTGCTACAATGAACACCATAAAAAAGCACGGTAAAACCACTGGTTTTTCATTAAGTGGAATAAAACGCAATGCAAAACTAAATGATTTTTTATTATGGTTTTTGTGTGCAATCCGTAAAACATAAAAAACCTTTGGAAACCTGTTATTTCTGTAATTGCACTGATGTAAAAAATAATGATGTCTCATCACTTTTACTGCATTGTGAACCACTTAAAAATAAAGTAATTATTGAACAGCTGTTTTTATTCATTCTGGCGCACGTTCATGAATAAAAATCAAAGAACAAAAAATATTATCTATACCAAAATAGTACCAATGTAAACTTCAACTCATCCCACAAAATCAAGTCTTCATTGAGCTCTCATGTTTGATTTAATAGTACAGATATACAGAAGCTCTCAAACCATGGCGAGGCAAAAAAATTACTTCTTGTAAAAAAAATTTAGTGTATAGACCTCACAACACAAAAAAAAATATTTTAAATCTGGTATCTCTGTAATAGTATAAACCAGCATAAAATTATTGTCCTGAACTGCTGTTTATTTTTTATGTTGCATCCCAGTAATCTGTATAAAGCTCAGTTCATTTTTCTTGTGACCTACGCTGAGCATTTAGGTTGGGATTTCTGAATGAATCTAAACAGAAAACCTGAATCGGACAAAAAAACCTCAATAAACGTATTCACTGTAATGAATTAATCGTGTCACCGTGGACTCCATCTTTCCAGGCAATCTTCCATCTTTACGGTCATTCACAAGTTCAGTCAACCATAGTTGTGTGGCCGAGACCACAGTTTTGTGAAATTGAGGCCATCATTATGGCATTTTTAAAAACAATATATGCTAAAAATGACAGACAAGTGAAGGACATAATTATTTGATCCCTTGCTGTTTTTGTAAGTTTGCCCACTGACAAAGACATGAACAGTCTATAATTTTAAGGGTAGGTTAATTTTAACATTGAGAGAGAGAATATTCAAAAAAATTCAAGAAAATCACATTGTATAAATTAGATACATTTATTTGCATTTTGCAGCGAGAAATAAGTGTTTGATTCCTCTGGCAAACAGCACTTAACCGCTTCCCGACCGCCCACTGTAGATAAACGTCCGCGCTGCCTGGGCTCTGTGCAGCGCGGACGTTTAAAACCAGTGGGTGGTCCCGCAGCGCTCAGGACCCCGAGGGTCCTGCAAGCGCTACGGGAGCAGTGCAGAGCGATAGCTCTGACAGGGAACATCATCGGGACCTGATTGGATCGGGTCCCAGTGATGTTAACCCTTTGCTGTCTTCTATATGCCGCGATCTATAGTGATCGCGGCATTTAGAAGACAGCAGGAGGAGAGGGGGTCGTCCACTTACCTCTCCGATGGCCCCCTGATACCTTCCAGGACCTGACGTTGCCATGGCAGCTGGAGGTCACATGACCGCCTCCAGATCTGCCATATATGGCGTCCTGCCTGGCTCAGCCTGCAGCTGAAGCCTGGCAGGAGACTCTGACTGTGAAACAGTCAGCAAAGATCTCATGTAATGTTATACATGTCTATTACATTACATGAGATCAGTGATCAAAAAAATAAAAATTAATGTCCCATACAGGGACTAAGTAAAAATGTAAAAAAAAAGTAAAAAAATGTTTTGAAACTGTTAAATAAAAATTACAAAATATATAAAAATAAATAAATCAAATATTAAACCGATAAATCCGTATATTTATGTAAAAATAAAAAAAGTACACATATTTGGTATCGCCGCGTCCGAAACAACCTGAGCTATAAAACTATCACACTAATTAACTCCTTCTGTGCACACCGTAATAAAAATAAATAAAAAACGGAGCAAAAAACTATGCTTTTTCCTCATATCGCCAAACAAAAAGTGGAAAAAAATGCGATCAAAAAGCAAAATCGAAATAAAAATGGTACTGCTGAAAACGTCATCTTGTTCCGCAAAAAACAAGCTGCCATACAGCTCCATCAGCCAAAAAATAAAAAAAGTTATACCTCTCAGAATAAAGCAATGCAAAAAAATATATTTTTTCTATAAAATTGTTTTATTGTGTAAAAGCGCCAAAACATAAAAAAATATACAGTAAGTGTAGTATCACTGTAAACATACTGACCCGAAGAATAACGCTGCCTGATCACTTTTACCACACGCAGAATGGCATAAAAAAAAAACTCAAAAAACAATTCCTGAATTGTTGGTTTTTGCTAATTTTGCCTCCCAAAAAATGGAATAGAAAGCGATCAAAAAATGTCACATGCCCAGAAATGGTACCAATAAAAATGTCAACTCGTCCCGCAAAAAACAAGCTATCACATGACTCTGTCGGCCAAAATATGGAAAAATTATAGCTCTCAAAATATGGCGATGCGAAAACTAGATTTTGCAAAAAAAAAGCGTATTTTAGTGTGTGACAGCTGTCAGTCATAAAAACCCGATATAAATCTGGTATCTCTGTAATCGCACCGACCCGAAGAATAAAGTAATCTCATCACTTATACCGCACGAGGAACGGCGTAAAAAATAAATAAAACCAATTTTTCACCTGCTACTGATTTGTTTATTATGTCTCCCAATGTGCTCACCACACATCTAGATAAGTTCCCTGAGGGGTCTAGTTTACAAAATGGTGTCACTTGTGGGGGGTTTCCACTGTTTAGGCACATTAGGGGCTCCCCAAATGCGACATGGCATCCGCTAATTATTCAAAGAAATTTTACATTCAAAAAGTCAAATGGCGCTCCTTCCCTTTCGAACCCTGCAGTGTACCCAAATAGTGGTTTTCACCCACATATGGGGTATCGGCATACTCAGGAGAAATTGCACAGCAAATTTAATGGTGCAATTTCTCCTGTTACCCTTATGATAATGCAAAATTAGGGGATGAAAAACATTTTTTGTGGGAAAAATGTGAAAATTTTATTTTTACGGCTCAATATTATAAACTTCTGTGAAGCACCTGGGGGTGCAAGGTGCTCACCACACATCTAGATAAGTTCCCTAAGGGGTCTAGTTTCCAAAATGGTGTCACTTGTGGGGGGTTTCCACTGTTTAGGCACATCAGGGGCTCTCCAAACCCAACATGGCATCCGCTAATTATTCAATCAAATTTTACATTCAAATAGTCAAATGGCGCTCCTTCCCTTCCAAACCTTGCAATGCGCCCAAACAGTGGTTTTCCCCCACATATGGGGTATCCACGTGTTCAGGAGAAATTGCACAATAAACTTCATGGTGCAATTTATCCTATTACCCTTATGATAATGCAAAATTAGGGGATGAAAAACATTTTTGTGGGAAAAATGTGAACATTTTATTTTTACAGCTCAATATTATAAACTTCTGTGAAGCACCTTGTGGTTCAAGGTGCTCACCACACATCTAAATAAGTTCCCTAAGGGGTCTAATTTCCAAAATGGTGTCACTTGTGGGGGGTTTCCACTGTTTAGGCACATCAGGGGCTCTCCAAACGCAACATGGTGTCTGCTAATTATTCAAACAAATTTTACATTCAAAAAGTCAAATGGCGCTCCTTTCCTTCCAAACCCTGCAGTGCGCCCAAACAGTGGTTTTCCCTCACATATGGGGTATCAGCGCGCTCAAGAGAAATTGCACAAAATAATTTGGGGTCCATTTTTTCCTGTTACCCCTGCAAAAATAAAAAAAAATTGGGTCTAAAGTAACATTTTTGTGAAAAAAGTTAAATGTTAATTTTTTTCTTCCACATTCCAAAAATTTCTGTGAAGCACCTGAAGGGTTAATAAAGTTCTTGAATGTGGTTTTGAGCACCTTGAGGGGTGCAGTTTTTAGAATGGTGTCACTTTTGGGTATTTTCTGTCATAAAGACCCCTCAAAGTGACTTCAAATATGATGTGGTCCCTAAAAAAATGTTTTTGTAAATTTTGTTGTAAAAATGAGAAATCGCTGGTCAACTTTTAACCCTTATAGCTTCCTAACAAAAAAAAATGTTGGTTCCAAAATTGTGCTGATGTAAAGTACACATGTGGGAAATGTTAATTATTAACTATTTTGTGTGACATATCTCTCTGATTTAAGGGCATGAAAATTCAAAGTTTGAAAATTGCAAAATGTTCAAAATTTTCGCCAAATTTCCGATTTTTTCACAAATAAGCGCAAGAGATATCGAAGAAATTTTACCGCTATAATGAAGTACAATATGTCACGAAAAAATATTCTCAGAATCAGGGGAATCCGTTGAAGCTTTCCAGAGTAATTACTTCATAAAGTGACAGTGGTCAGAATTGAAAAAATTGGCCCGGTCACGAAGGCAAAAACAGGCTCTGGCGCGAAGTGGTTAATACTTTTTGGCAAACACAGCAGATAGACGTTTTTTGTAGTTGATGATGAGGGTTGCGCACATGTCAGGAGCAATTTTGGTCCACTCCTTTTTGCCGATCATCTTTAAATCATTCAGATTTTGAGGCTGTCGCTTGGCAACTCGGAGTTTCAACTCCTTACATAAGTTTTCTATGGGATTAAGGTCTGGAGACTGGCTAGGCCACTCCATCACCTTTAATGTGATTTTCTTGATTTTCTTTTGGATATTCTATCTCTCAATGTTAAAATTAACCTACCCTTAGAATTATAGACTGTTCATGTCTTTGTCAGTGGGCAAACTTACAAATACAGTAAGGGATCAAATAATTATTTCCTTCACTGTAATTCATGGGTCAGCACAATTACAGCAATACCATCAATGAAATGTAGCTTGCCGACACCAGGAACACTCATACAGCCCCAGATAAGGATACTGCCGCCACCATGATTCACTGTAGGCACCATGCATTTTTCTAAAAAGCTGGACTTTCTCTCACAAGCTCCCACGATGTTCTGCAGGTCCGGCTGTTCTCCTCCTGTTGCCATGCTGCATGAACCAAGAAGTACCAGCAGTGAAGATTCCTCACTCTGAGAATCTGTCCTGTCTCTCTGGGTGTACTGTGTATCTGCCACCTCAGTGGTGTTTCCTACTTTGATTGGACAGCATCGCTGAGGTTAAAGTACAAGCCCCCTGTGAAGAATCTGTGTCTGAATGGAAAATTTTGGTAAAAACATAATAAGCCCAATTCTGGGTAATGAGAAGGGAAATTATAAAATGGAAAAAGACATGTTAGTCAGCTTTTCAGCCCCTATCTCAGAATGTTGCTAAGCTCATCCCTGAGCCTGTTTTCACCTTCCTGTCAAACTCTGAAAGCGGCATTTAACATGCGCGCGCCGGAAGCGTGTCATGAGACCCACACATCGGCGCCCATGTAACATGACCGCGGGTCGTCGATGGGTTGGCAAAATGATCGGGAGTCCGAAGGGGACACCTGTGGTTGTCAAAGCCGATCTGCTATGAGCGCCACCCAGCAGTCGGCGAGCATAGCAGATGATCACTTCTGTTACACCTAGCAGGGCTGAAAACCTGCTATATGTAACACAGGTGATCAGAAGGTAGCAGATTCTAGTCTGCCATGGAGACTATTGAAGCCAGTGTACAGTAAAAAAAAAAAAGGTTTTTAAACATATTAAAGAAATATATAAAAGTTCAAATCAGCCCCCCTTCGCCCATTCAAAATAAAAAAATTAAGTAATCAAAAAGACTCACATTTGTTATAGCCATGTTCAGAATCGCCCGATCTATTAATGTAAAAAAATAATTGTAAATGGTTGATTGGTAAATGGCGTAACGAGAAAAAAAATCAAAATTACAGAATTACGTTTGTTTGGTTGTTGCAACATTGCATGAAAATACAATAACGAGTGATCAAAACATCATATCTACCCCAAAATGGTATCAATAAAAATGTCAGCTCGGCATGCAAAAAATAATCCCTCACGCAGCCGCGGATCATGAAAAATGGAGACACTACGGGTCTCGGAAAATGGCACTTTTTTTTTTTTTTTTTAATACAAACGTAGGCTTTTTTTTTCCACCACTTAAATAAAATAGAACCTATACATGTTTGGTATCTACAAACTTTACATGATCTTGGGAATCAAAATAATAGGTCAGTTTTAGCATTTAGTGAACATGGTTAAAATTTAAATTGTGGAATTGTACTTTTTTTTGCTATTTCACCGCACTTGTTTTCCAGTACAGAATATGGTAAAACCAATGGTGGCGCTCAAAATTACAACTCGTCCCACAAAAACTGCCTTCATATGGCCATATTGACTGAAAAATAAAAGTTATGGCTCTGGGAAGAAGGGGAGCAAAAAACAAAAAGGCAAAAACTGAAAAACCCAAGATGGTAAAAGGGGTTAAGAGGCCTTTGTGACAGGTTATTCCCAAAAGTGACACCATTTTAAAAACTACACACCTCAAAATGCTAAAAACCACATTCAAGAAGATTTTTAACCTTTCAGGTGCTTCATGGGAGTTAAAGAAATGTGGAAGAAAAAAATGAAAATTTAACCTTTTCCCACAAAAATGATGCTTTAACCCCAAATTTTGGTCACGGGCGCAAATGAACAGAAGAATTTGTTGTGCAATTTCTCCTCCGTACGCCTATACCCCATATGTGGTGGACATTTACTGTTTGGGCACAGGGCTTGCAAGGGAAGGAGAGCCATTTGACTTTTTTAATGCAAAATTGGCTGGAATGGATAGCAGAAGCCATGTCACATTTGCAGAGCCTCTGATGTGCCTAAACAGTGGAAAACCCCCACAAAAGGAGCCATGACCAAGTATTGCGTGCATTTACTGAACATACATTTCCTTTCGGATTTTAAAAACATTTTTCAAGCTGTTGTTATAAAGTATTCTAATTTACTGAGATAATGACTTTGTGTTTTCATTGGCTGTAAGCCATAATTATCAACATTAACAGAAATAAACACTTGAAATAGATCACTCTGTCTGTAATGATAATAGGAGTTTCATTTTTTATATTGAAGAACTGAAATAATTTAAATTTTTGATTATATTCTAGTTTTGTGAGAAGCACCTCTAGATCTATTTGTACACAGTTTATTGTTTTTTTTCACCCTGACTAATAAGTATTATCTTTAATTTTTACAGATTCCTCAGATTCTGATGAGTGTTACTTCAGGTATCTATTGTATATTATCTTTTCATGTTCCTTGTCCCTGCTTTGTGGCAGTCAGTTTTGACCTTTCTGGCAGCCCCATTTTTCAAGTGTTGAGCTGACAGTGTCCAAGCCGGGTGATAGCGCATCAAAGAGCATTTTTTTTTATTCTGTCAAATACAAAAAAGCTATGTTTCATCCTATTACAGGTCTTTAAGAGCATATAATATATGAAAAGTTGTAATGGGTTGAAACATAGCTTTTTTGTTGTTGTTGTTTTTAATAGAAAAAAAAATGCTTTTTGATACTCTATCACCGGGTTTGGACACTGTCTAGCATTTCTATACTTGTATTGCTACTAAGTGAGGTTCCTTGGTTTTGGAGTTTGCATCCCTCTGAAGGAGTGCTGCAGGCCATACCTTCCATTATATAAACCTATAAAGTAGTCTCCAACAAAAGTAATAAATAAGGTCACTGCAAAAACAATATGAAACCAAGGAGAGTTTCTTCAAGGTCACCTAACTTTTGTTTAAATGGCCAGGATAATGAGGCTATTTAAAGTGGTTGGTGGAAAAACAGCAAGAGGGACTGAGTATGATAAAAAAATACAAGTTTATTGCATAATAATTCATAATATTCAATATTGCACAACATAAGGTAAGCGAGAATAATGGATAAAACTAGAGGGAGTGGTCCCCTCAATTGAGAAAAGTCAACATCTCCCTAAAACAGAGGCAAAACAACCTCTCTAACTGTGCTCCAATAAAATGAATTGATTAACACCTTGATGATATGAGGATATTAGGTTCATGCATACATAGCTACAAATTAAAAAATTCAAAAGCAATAAAGTCAAAGCAACAAACTGCATGAGCAATAATGAATGAACATTTAGTATTAAAACATCCATAGGCATAATAATTAATATGCACATAAGGCACCATAGCCAAAAATATAGTAAATGGGACAGCACAGTGGCTCAGTGGTTAGCACTTGCAGCCTTGCAAGGACAACATCTGCAAGGAGTTTGTATGTTCTGCCTGTGTTTGCGTGGGTTTCCTCCCACACGCTAAAGACAAATTGATAGAGAATTTAGATTGTGAGCCCCAGTGAGGATAATGTCTGTAAATTGTCTGAATTGTAAAGCGCTGCGAAATATGTTGGCACTATATAAATAATATTTTTATTATTATTATTAACCCAAAGCATGAATTTTGTCAAGGATATCAAAGCCCGGGAAAGTCACGCAGATCCACCCTCTGTTATCTTTGGAGAAAATAGCTCTTACAGCCCCCTATCGTCTGGACAATTGCACAATTTGCAGACGATTGAAGAGACCGCAGGCTGTCTTTACTAATAGGCCAGTTATCAGGAAAAAGTGAGTGTATGGTATATACACCTCCGATTCCAGCGCATGACATGTACAGTGAAGGAAATAATTATTTGATCCCTTGCTGTTTTTGTAAGTTTGCCCACTGACAAAGACATGAACAGTCTATAATTTTAAGGGTAGTTTAATTTTAACATTTAACTTAATACTTGGTGGCAAAACCCTTGTTGGCAAGCACAGCAGTCAGACATTTTTTGTAGTTGATGATGTTTGTGCACATGTCAGGAGGAATTTTGGTGCACTCTTCTATGCAGATCATCTCTAAATCATTAAGATTTTGAGGCTGTCGCTTGGCAACTCCGAGCTGCAACTCCCTCCATAATTTTTCTGTGGGATTAAGGTCTGGAGACTGGCTAGGCCACTCCACAACCTTAATGTGCTTCTTTTTGAGCCACTCCTTTTTTGCCTTGGCTGTATGTTTTGGGTCATTGTCTTGCTGGAAGCCCCTTCCACGACCCATTTTTAATGTCCTGGCAGAGGGAAGAAGGTTGTCACTCAGGATTTTACATTACATGGCTCTATACATTCTCTCATTTATGCAGTGAAGTAGTCATGTGCCCTTAGCAGAGAACCACCCCCAAAACATAATGTTTCCACCTCCATGCTTGACAGTGGGGACGGTGTTCTTTGCGTCATAGGCAGCATTTCTCTTCCTTCAAACACGGCGAGTTGAGTTAATGCCAAAGAGGTCAATTTTTGTCTCGTCTGGCCACAGCACCTTCTCCCAATAGCTCACAGAATCATCCAGGTGTCCATTGGCAAACTTCAGACGGGCCTGCACATGTGCCTTCTTGAGCAGGTGGACCTTGCGGGCACTGCAGGATTTTAAACCTTTAAGGCTTAATGTGTTACCACTTACCAATGGTTTTCTTGGTGACTGTGGTCCCAGCTGCCTTGAGATCATTAACAAGTTCCCACAAAAACAAGTCTTCATTGAGCTCTCATGGTTGATTTAATAGTACAGACATACAGTACAGACCAAAAGTTTGGACACACCTTCTCATTTAAAGATTTTTCTGTATTTTCATGACTATGAAAATTGTACATTCACACTGAAGGCATCAAAACTATGAATTAACACATGTGGAATTATATACTTAACAAAAAAGTGTGAAACAACTGAACATATGTCTTATATTTTAGGATTTTCAAAGTAGACACCTTTTGCTTTGATGACTGCTTTGCACACTCTTGGCATTCTCTTGATGAGCTTCAAGAGGTAGTCACCGGAAATGGTTTTCACTTCACAGGTGTGCCCTGTCAGGTTTAATAAGTGGGATTTCTTGCCTTATAAATGGGGTCGAGACCATCAGTTGTGTTGTGCAGAAGTCAGGTGGATACACAGATGATAGTACTACTGAATAGACTGTTAGAATTTGTATTATGGCAAGAAAAAAGCAGCTAAGTAAAGAAAAATGAGTGGCCATCATTACTTTAAGAAATGAAGGTCAGTCAGTCCGAAAAATTGGGCAAACTTTGAAAGTGTTCCAAAATGCAGTTGCAAAAACCATTAAGCGCTACAAAGAAACTGGCTCACATGAGGACCGCCCCAGGAAAAGAAGACCAAGAGTCACCTCTGCTTCTGAGGATAAGTTTATCCACGTCACCAGCCTCAGAAATCACAGGTTAACAGCAGCTCGGATTAGAGACCAGGTCAATGCCACACAGAGTTCTAGCAGTAGACACATCTCTTCAACAACTGTTAAGAGGAGACTTTGTGCAGCAGGCCTTCATGGTAAAATAGCTGCTAGGAAACCACTGCTAAGGATAGGCAACAAGCAGAAGAGACTTGTTTGGGCTAAAGAACACAAGGAATGGACATTAGACCAATGGAAATCTGTGCTTTGGTCTGATGAGTCCAAATTTGAGATCTTTGGTTCCAACCACCGTGTCTTTGTGCGACGCAGAAAAGGTGAATGGATAGACTCTACATGCCTGGTTCCTACCGTGAAGCATGAAGGAGGAGGTGTTATGGTGTGGGGGTGCTTTGCTGGTGATACTGTTGGGGATTTATTCAAAATTGAAGGCAAGCTGAACCAGCACGGCTACCACAGCATCTTGAAGCGGCATGCTATTCCATCCGGTTTAGTTAGACCATCACTTATTTTTCAACTGGACAATGACCCCAAACACACCTCCAGGCTGTGTAAGGGCTATTTGACCAAGAAGGAGAGTGATGGGGTGCTATGCCAGATGACCTGGCCTCCACAGTCACCAGACCTGGCCTCCACAGTCACCAGACCTGAACCCAATAGAGTTGGTTTGGGGTGAGCTGGACCGCAGAGTGAAGGCAAAAGGGCCAACAAGTGCTAAGCATCTCTGGGAACTCCTTCAAGATTGTTGGAAGTCCATTTCTGGTGACTACCTCTTGAAGCTCATCAAGAGAATGCCAAGAGTGTGCAAAGCAGTCATCAAAGCAAAAGGTGGCTACTTTGAAGAACGTAGAATATAAGACATATTTTCAGTTATTTCACACTTTTTTGTTAAGTATATAATTCCACATGTGTTAATTCATAGTTTTGATGCCTTCAGTGTGAATGTACAATTTTCATAGTCATGAAAATACAGAAAAATCTTTAAATGAGAAGGTGTGTCCAAACTTTTGGTCTGTACTGTAGCTCTCAAAACATGGTGATGCAAAAAAGTACTTCTTGTAAAAACATAAAAAGAAAAAAAAACATTTTAAAACATAAAAAAGCTATTTAAATCTGGTATCACTGTAATGGTACTGACCTGAAGTATAAATTTGTCCAATCACCATACCACGCGGTGACCAGCTTAAAAAAAATATCTTGAACTGCTGTTTATTTTTTTTCATGTTGCATCCCAATAATCAGTTCACAGTTTTCTTGTGCTCTACACTGAGCATGTAGGTTGGGATTTCTGTCTGAATATAAAAATAAAACCTGAATCAGACAAAAACCTCAATAGAAGTATTCACTGTAATGAATAGATGGTGTCACCGCAGATGGCATTTGATCTCTTTCCAGGCAATGTTCAATCTTTATAGGCATTCACAAAAGCTCAGCCAACTATAGTTCTGTAGCAGAGGCCAGTTTTGTGAAATTGAGGCCATCATTATGACTTTAAGAATAATGTATGTTAAAAATGACCAGGCAATATAATTCCTCAAGTTAGCTCAATTAAAGCAATGCCATCAATGAAATGCAAAAAGTCAATAGTAGCCAGCTTACCCAGATCGTAGTTTCTCCTTGGTCCGATCATTTGCCAGGGATCCACATGGAAATGAGGGAGGCACACCCTCATGCAATCCCTTGGAACCAAAACAAAGTCCAGTGGAGGAACCCTTATTTTGGCATTTTTCTTAATAAAATTTTATTCTTCAACAATCCTTAAAACAACATCATTCCTTTTCGGACCAGGTATGTACATATAGTGGGCACTTTACGGCAGTATAGAGGACACCGCTGTCTAGGAACAGACTACGTGTTTCCACCGTGTAGGTCGTCGTCTTGGTCTAGAAGAACCTGGTCCGAAAAGGAATGATGTTCTTTTAAGGAATGTTGAAGAATAAAAGATTTTAAGAAAAATGCCAAAATAAGGGTCCCTCCACTGGACTTTGTTTGTTTTGGTTCCAAGCCATCAATGAAATTTTGCTCGCAGACATCAGGAACGCTCATGCAGCCCCACATTAGGACACTGCCACCACCATGAGATTCACGGGAGCATTCACCATGCATTTTTCTAAATACAGCCAGACTTCCTAACACTAGCTCCCATGACCATCTGCAGGTCCTGCTGCTCTCCTCCTGTCACCACGCTGCATGAACCAAGAAGTACCAGCAGTGAGGAATCCTCACTGAGAATCTGCCCTGATTTGGGCTAACCTTCTCTGATTGGTAAGCATCACAGAAGTGAAAAAAGTACAAGCCCCCTGAGAAGAATCTGTGTCTGAAGGAATAATTTAGATAAAAATGTAAAAAATTAATTGTGACAGTCACCAGTATGACATACGTGAAGAAGTATGTGTGACTCAGGTTGCTCTCCTGTGTGAACCTGAAACCTACTAAATTTCTGCCAGTATGTTACAAGCTGGGGGTTAACTCTCTTAAGGGTGTGGTTTAATGGGAATGGCAAAGAGGGTGGGAGGCCATTCCCCTACCTCCCCTCAGGGTGTGGCTGAGCTGTGTTAAATGCTCAACCAGTTTTTTTTTTTCCTCTGTAGAGTGTATGGTCTGGAGAGTGAAGTTGTTAGAACCCTCCTGTTTGTTTTTTCCATCTTGTGTTTTGCGGTCACTTGACCATCTGCCTTTATATTCCAGCTCCTTCCTTCTGGCTGTGCTGGACTTCAGTGTTTGACTGTTTCTCTAGCCTGGTGCTTCTGTGCCTATCTCTGTCAGTTTGTTTGGTTCTCTGGGACCTCTAGTACATTTTGTAAGTTTGTCTTTTTGTGTTCTGCAACAACTTCTCTGTTTAGGAGGTGTCCCATGTTTGTCCCAGTCCTTAGTTCTTTTAGGGACCCCTCCCTTAATTCTATAGGTCTTCATTCAGACTAGTCGAGGACTAAGGTGGGTCTGTTCACTAGGAACAGGCAGCCCACTACATCGTAGGGATTCAGCTTAGTCTTACTGTAGGGACAGCTTTCCCTATCTTTCCTTAGTACATGTTGCAGATCATAACAGAAGTCCAGCCCAAAAATCTAAAAGGAAAGAAATTCGGGGATCAGTATGGTTTCCGTCCAGGATTTTGGCTCAACGCCTGCAGGGATTGTCTCTGGAGGTGGCTGAGCTTCAGCAACACGTGAGTAGCTGTTCTGGAGCGCATTTTGTCGAACCCAAGGTAGGACTGCCTTATGTTTTTTATGGTAAACAGCAAGCTTTTTTTTTCCTTTAAAAATGCTTTTGTGTTATATTTTTGTTTGAGACCAAGATCTTCTGGGAATGAATCACTGCGCATTGGTTTTATGTCACTTTTGCGCAATGAACCACAGGGGTGGGCCTTTTCTCTCCAGCCTAATGATCCGTGTTTAAGGTCTGTTGAAGATTTTTTTTTCTGCTATGGGGCTATTATATGACTATCCTGATCGAATCTCATCTGCTGAATCAGAACTTAAACGTTTGAATCAGGGGTCAGATGATGTTGAAAATTATTGCACACACTTCAGGAGATGGGCTTCAGAAGTTAAGTGGAATGATCCTGCGCTGAGATGTTTATTTCTTGCTGGTCTGAGTGAAAGGGTTAAGTATTTGCTAATTGCATTCCCTGCACCTGAGACTCTGCAGGATGCTATGCAGTTAGCTGTTTGTATAGAAAGGATACTGAGGTGCAGACTCACTGAGGTAAAGACTCCTGTAATGTCAGCTCCTAGTCCCCAGAAAATCTGTTCTGACGGCAGGGAACCGATGGAGGTTGGGGGGATGTCACTCCGCTCTCAGGAAAGAGACCGGAGGTTCGCCAAAGGATTGTGTCTTTATTGTGGTAAAGCTGACCATTTGATTAAGTACTGTGAGCGTCTTTTAAGTAAGGGAAAAAAAAAAGGTCAGTTACACCCGTATAGCTTGTTTACTCTCTGCAGGAGTATTTCTTTCAGGGAGTACTACTCTGCAGGGAGATTTGATTGAATTTCAGGTATTTGTGGATTGTGGTTCAACACCACTTAATGTGATTGATAAAGGGTTTTTGGAAAACCTTAAATTGAAATCCAAACCTTTGTCATCACCTATTTCTGTAGTTGCAATTGATAACACTCCCTTGAAATGTATTACTCACAAGACTGCTGCATTTCCCCTCACTATCAATGGAGTTCACCAAGAAATTTTGGACTTGGTTGTTTTGGATAATTTGCCCTCTCCAGTTGTTCCAGGTTTGGCTTGGTTAAAACTGCACAATCCTTTACTGGACTGGTCTACTAATGTGATTAAGTTTTGGAGTCTGAAGTGCTATGATAAATGTTGCAATGGTCACATTGCGGCTGTGGAAAAAGGGGAATTACCGGTACCTATTCAAGATTTTTGGAGGGTTTTTTCGGAGGAGGAGTCGCAAGTTTTACCTCCTCATAGGTATTATGATTGCGCCATTGAGTTTGTTCCAGGTGCTACTCTTCTCTACTCTTGTTTAATCTGACTATCCCTGAAAGAAAGGCCTTGCAGGAGTACATAGAGACTAGCCTGGCTGCTGGTCACATTAGACCTTCTAAGTCGCCTGTGGCAGTTGGATTCTTCTTTGTTAAAAAAAAGGACGGCGGTTTACGTCCATGTCTGGATTTTCATGAAATTAATAAGGTTACCGTACGCAATTCCTACCCATTGCCATTAATTCCTGACTTGTTTAACCAGTTAGTGGGAGCCAAGTGATTCTCCAAAATTGATCTCTGGGGGGCATACAATTTGTTACGAGTGAAGGAGGGTGATGAATGGAAAACTGCTTTTAACACTCTGGTAGGTCTTTTTGAGAATCTGGTGATGCCTTTTGGTCTTACCAATGCACCTGCATTTTTTCAGAACCTTATTAATGACATCCTGAGACCTTTGATTGGTAAGAATGTGGTTGTGTATTTGGATGACATTTTGATTTATTCACCAGATCTAGAGTCCCATTGGTAGAATGTACGTGAAGTTTTGCAGTTATTGAGTGATAATTCACTCTTTGCTAAGCTGGAGAAATGTGAGTTCGCTGTGCAGAAAATTAGTTTTTTGGGCTACATTGTCTCCAGCGAGGGCTTTGAGATGGACCCTGTGAAGGTTCAGGCTGTGCAGGAATGGCCTAGGCCTATTGGTTTGAAATCTATACAGAGATTTTTGGGTTTTGCCAATTATTACAGGAAATTCATTAAGAATTTTTCTGTAATTGTTAAACCTCTAACCGATCTCACCAGGAAAGGTGCGAATACGGCCCAGTGGACTACTGAGGCCATTGAAGCGTTTGAGTATCTCAAAGAGGGGTTCAGTTCTGCCCCTATCCTTATGCAGCCTGATAAGACCAAGTCTTTTTTGGTCGAGGTCGATGCTTCATCGGTGGGGGTCGGAGCAGTTTTGTCTCAGGAGAACAAGGGTGGAGTACATCCTTGTGCCTTCTTTTCGAAAAAAAAATTCGGAAACCGAACTGAATTATAATGTTGGAAATCAGGAGTTGCTGGCTATTAAACTTGCATTTGAACATTGGCGTCATTTTTTGGAAGGCGCTAGATTTCCTATTCAGGTTTTCACAGATCATAAGAAATTGATCTATCTGGATGCTGCCAAGCGCTTGAATGCCCATCAAGCTAGGTGGGCACTTATTTTTTCTCGGTTTCATTTTTCTGTTACCTATATCCCTGGTACTAAGAATGTTAAAGCCGATGCTTTATCTCGCAGCTTCTCTCCTGTGGTCGGTGCCGAGGAGGAGGAGAGCATTTTACAGAAAGGAATTGTGGTGGCGGCTTTGGACTCCGTTTTGGAGAATGGGATTCTGAAAGCTCAAGATGATGCTCCATCTAACACTCCCCATGGGAGGTTGTTCATGCCTAGGGCCTTTAGGAGAGATTTGTTTGTGGAGTGTCATGAGTCTCAGTTGGCAGGTCATCCAGGAATTTCGGAGACTAAGAGACTGATCAGTCGCAGTTTTTGATGGCCTGGATGGCAGAAGGAAGTAATCAAGTGGGTGCATCAGTGTACTGTGTGTGCTAGGTCAAAGGCTTCACATACTCCTGCTGCGGGGTTGCTTTGCCGTCTGGAGGTTCCTACTGTGCCTTGGACGCATCTCACAATGGATTTTATTACTGATCTTCCTGTGTCCCAGGGTTTTACTGTCATCTGGGTGGTCGTGGACCGTTTTAGTAAGATGTGTCATTTGGTTCCATTCATTAAGTTACCCTGCGCCAAGACACTCGCTAAGGCGTTTGTTAAGGAGATTGTCAAGCTCCATGGCGTTCCCATGGATATTGTTTCTGATAGAGGACCTCAGATTGTGGCTCGCTTTTGGCGTGCTTTTTGTGACAGGTTGGGAGTCCATTTGTCATTTTCGTCTGGTTATCATCCTGAGTCTAATGGACAAACTGAAAGAAAGAACCAGGATGTTGAACAGTTTTTGCATTGTTTTGTGGTGGACAATCAAGGGGTGTGGTCTGAGTTTCTGCCTCTCGCACAATTTGCTCTTAACAATCATACATCCTCCTCTGCTGGGTGTTCTCCTTCTTTTTGTTGTACTGGGAGGCATCCGTCTTTTGGTTCATTCTCCAAATTGGGGTCGGCGGTGCCGGAGGAGGAGAATTTTTCCAGTGGTTTGGAGAGAGTTTGGACTAATGTACGTTGCAACCTTCAAGAGGCTAACAAAAAGTCCAAGAAGTATTTTGACAGGAAACGTAAAAAGGTTTTGTTTACTGTGGGTGACATGGTTTGGTTGTCCTCGAAGAACATGCGGTTGAGGATTCCCTCTAAAAAACTGGGTCCTAAGTTTGTGAGTCCATTTGAAGTACTTCAGGTTGTTAACCCGTCTGCTGTTAGGTTGGATGTCCCTACTTCCTGGAAGATTAATCCTGTGTTTTATGTTTCCTTGTTGAAAAAGGCTGACGTATCTGATAGGGACGCCACTGTCACAGTTCCTCCTGTGGTGGAAGACGGCGAATATGAAATTTCTCGTATCTTGAATTCTAGATGGCATAGAGGGAGATTACAGTATCTTGTCTCCTGGAAGGGTTTTGGTCCCGAAGACAACTACTGGGTAAGGATGGATGATGTCTCTGCTCCTAGGCTTGTTAAAGCTTTCCACAGGAGGTTTCCGGATAGGCCTGGGCCTGGAGGATCCGGAGGATCCTCATAAAAGAGGGGGTACTGTTAGAACCCTCCTGTTTGTTTTTCCATCTTGTGGTTTGCAGTCACGTGACCATCTGCCTTTATATTCCAGGTCCACCCTTCTGGCTGTGCTGGACTTCAATGTTTGACTGTTTCTCTAGCCTGGTGCTTCTGTGCCTATCTCTGTCAGTTTGCTTGGTCCTCTGGGACCATTAGTACATTTTGTCAATTTGTATTTTTGTGTTCTGCAACAACTTCTCTGTTTAGGTGGTATCCCATATTTGTCCCAGTCCTTAGTTCTTTTAGGGACCCCTCCCTTAATTCTATAGGTCTTCATTCAGACTAGTCGAGGACTAAGGCGGGTCTGTTCACAGGGATTTATTCTGACTGCTGGTTTCAGAGTCGGGAGGGAATTTTTCCTCAGGTGAAGATTGGCCAAATCATTTGGGGTTTTTGCCCTCCTCTGGATCAACTTTAGCAATTACAGAACTAACAGGTCGAACTTGATGGACGCAAGTCTTTATTCGGCTTTACTAACTATGTAACTATGTAACTATGTAACAGGCAGCCCACTACATCGTAGGAATTCAGCTTAGTATTACTGTAAGGACAGCTTTCCCTATCTTTTCTTAGTACATGTTGCAGATCATAACAGAAGTCTCCAGGCTATGTTTGGGTGAAGCTAGAGAACCCGGAGGACTGGTGTTTGTTGAGACTTTACCATGTCACCATGTAACCTTGATTTAGAAAAGTTAACCCTAGACAGAACATTTGTCAGACAAAAGAATGAGATCACTCCACTTATTGGAACTTTTGATAACCAAACAGATAAGATTATGGGCATCTTGAGAAGGTTTTGTGGTGTGTTGAGGGAAGACCCTGATATTGGACAGTGTAAAACATCTTCACCATCTGTTACATTTAGGAGGGGTAGATCCCTTAAAGATCATTTAGTACATAGTGAGTACATGTAGTCTCATTCAGTGTCAGAGTGGCAGTGAGAAGTCCTCCTGGGTTAAGCCTCCTACCAGAATCTTTTGTGTTGGATGTATGAATGTATGTATGTATGTATGTATGCATGCATGCATGCATCCATCTATATAGACACGAGAGAGACAGATCTATATACAGTGGGGAAAATAAGTATTTGATGCCCTGATGATTTTTCAAGTTTGCCCACTTACAAAGAATGGAGAGGTCTATAATTTTTATCGTAGGTACATTTCAACTGCGAGAGACACAATCTAAAAAAAATCCAGAAATTCACATTGCATGATTTTTAAATGATTTGCTTTTTATTTCATGAAATAGGTATATGCAAACAAAGTTCTGTTTTTCTATTGTATCTGTGAGGAGCTGCCCACTTACTAAAGACTGTTACTTTTCCAGCACGAAGCACCATTTTCGGCAATATTATTATTATGTTTTGTTAGAGATTTGCTGGTTGTGTTCTATTAATGCTCTGCTTGCTCGTCAGTGGAGGTGAGCGGTGTTCGACTAGAACTGTTCGCCAATCTCAAATTTGAGCTGTTTTGGGCGGTGTTCGACGAACCCGAAAGATTTGCAAAATATTCGGCTGTTCGAGGTTGTGTTCGATAACTGTTCGTGCACCAAAAGCGTGTCCTGCATGTCTGGCGCTATTTAGAGCACCAATCATGCAGGGATTGTCTGCCACTCACTGTAATGCCACAGCCATGGTGGTTGTGGCATTACAGTGATTGCCCAAATCGATGGGAACAGTGCTCACAGTGAAATATGAAAAGCCGGCAATTCAGCAGCGGCATACACCGGTACCCGACAATTTAGAACGGAAAGAATAGAGTATCACACATAGATTAGATAGATAGAAACATGTCAGTCACATATATAAGAAGTACAGTGACAGTGTTGGTTACTGTACTTGTCATTTAGTGTAAAGGATTTATTAAAAAAAATATTAGTGTTTTCATGCACCGTCTCTTTAAAAAAGCCGACCGGCAATTCATCAGCGGCATACACCGGTACCCGACAATTTAGACAAGAAGGAATAGAGCATCGCACATAGATTAGATAGATAGAAACATGTCAGTCACATATATAAGAAGTACAGTGACAGTGTTGGTTACTGTACTTGTCATTTAGTGTAAAGGATTTATTAAAAAAAATATTAGTGTTTTCATGCACCGTCTCTTTAAAAAAGCCGGCCGGCAATTCAGCATCGGTACCCGACAATTTATAACAGAAAGAATAGAGCATCACACATAGATTAGATAGATAGAAACATGTCAGTCACATATATAAGAAGTACAGTGATAGTGTTGATTACTGTACTTGTCATTTAGTGTTAAAATAAAGGATTTATTTAAAAAAAAAATGGCGTGGGGTTCCCCTTAATTTTAGTCTCTAGCGGAGGTTAAGCAGATGGCTGGGGCAGATGTTTGAAGCCTGGGAAGGGGGTAATACTCACGGAGCTTCCCAGGCTACTAATACAGTATCAGCCCCCAGCTGAATACCTAGCCTTTACTAGCAGTTAAAATGGGGGACCCCCCAAAAAATGACGTGGTGTCCCCCCTATTTTAATAGCTAGCAAAGGCTAGGCAGACAGCTGGGGGCTGATATTAATAGCCCAGGAAGGGTGCCATGAATATTGGCCCCCTCCCAGGCTAGAAACACCAGCCGTCAGCCGCCCCAGAAATGGCGCATCCATAGCTTGCACTCCTCAGTGTCTCGCTGTGACGGCATCCAGATGAGCCGAGGTCATGTCCAATGAACTCAACTCACCTCATGCACGTCACTGACAGCGTGGGAAAATTCTCCTGCGCATGCCTTCGCTTCTCAGTGTCTGCCAAACGCCGGAAAAATGACTAAGTCCAAAAAAAAAATTTTTTCAACTTTTTTTCAATTTTACCCCCGTGGGATATATATTCTACCCACACATTTGGAACTCTCCTGGGGTACCCTCACACATATTATTCCCTCATTCAGCGGATATTTTCACAAAAAAGTGAAAATTTCAAAAGTTTAGAAAATTGGCTGAAAACGACAAAATATCAAGGTCTCATTGGGCGAATCGCTCTGGAACTGAAATCGGACATGCTCACTGAGATTTTCCCCTCTCCGAAAGTCTGACAAACGCCGGAAAAATGACTAAGTCCAAAAAAAAATTTTTTTCAACTTTTTTTCAATTTTACCCGCGTGGGATATATATTCTACCCACACACATTTGGAACTCTCCTGGGGTACCCTCACACATATTAATCCCTCATTTAGTGGATATGTTCACAAAAATGTGAAATTTTCAAAAATTCAGAAAATTGGCTGAAAATGACGAAATATCAAGGACTCATTGGGCGAATCGCTCTGGAACTGAAATCGGAACGCTCACTGACATTTCCCCTCCCTGAAAGTCTGACAAACGCCGGAAAAATTACTAAATCCCCCCAAAAAAATGTTTAAACTTTTTTTCAATTTACCCCCGTGGGATAAATATTCTACCCAGACACATTTGGAGCTCTCCTGGGGTACCCTCACACATATTAATCCCTCATTTAGTGGATATGTTCACAAAAATGTGAAATTTTCAAAAATTCTGAAAATTGGCTGAAAATGACTAAATATCAAGGACTCATTGGGCGAATCGCTCTGGAACTGTAATCAGAACGCTCACTGACATTTCCCATCTCTTAAAGTCTGACAAACGTCGGAAAAATGACTTAGCC
Organism: Phyllobates terribilis; assembly: GCF_046119375.1. Taxonomy (NCBI): domain Eukaryota; kingdom Metazoa; phylum Chordata; class Amphibia; order Anura; family Dendrobatidae; genus Phyllobates; species Phyllobates terribilis. The sequence continues at coordinate 12,055,193 of NW_027362784.1, read as the reverse complement.
ACTAGACTTAGTCTTAGTGACTTAGACTGGTATATGATATAGCGACTGCAGACATCAGATATTACACCAGCCACATAGTATCCTGTATATAATATCTAATGTCTGTACACACCGTATATTACATCCAGTATACAGGAGAAAATGTGCCTGGTGTATGATATACTGACTGCAGACATCAGATATTACACCAGCCACATAGTATCCTGTATATAATATCTAATGTCTGTGCACACAGTATATTACATCCAGTATACAGGAGAAAATGTGCCTGGTGTATGATATACTGACTACAGACATCAGATATTACACCAGCCACATAGTATCCTGTATATAATATCTAATGTCTGTGCACACAGTATATTACATCCAGTGTACAGGAGAAAATGTGCCTGGTGTATGATATACTGACTGCAGACATCAGATATTACACCAGCCACATAGTATCCTGTATATAATATCTAATGTCTGTGCACACAGTATATTACATCCAGTGTACAGGAGAAAATGTGCCTGGTGTATGATATACTGACTGCAGACATCAGATATTACACCAGCCACATAGTATCCTGTATATAATATCTAATGTCTGTGCACACAGTATATTACATCCAGTGTAGAGGAGAAAATGTGCCTGGTGTATGATATACTGACTGCAGACATCAGATATTACACCAGCCACATTGTATCCTGTATATAATATCTAATGTCTGTGCACACAGTATATTACATCCAGAGTACAGGAGAAAATGTGCCTGGTGGATGATATACTGACTGCAGACATCAGATATTACACCAGCCACATAGTATCCTGTATATAATATCTAATGTCTGTGCACACAGTATATTACATCCAGTGTACAGGAGAACATGTGCCTGGTGTATGATATACTGACTGCAGACATCAGATATTACACCAGCCACATAGTATCCTGTATATAATATCTAATGTCTGTACACACCATATATTACATCCAGTATACAGGAGAAAATGTGCCTGGTGTATGATATACTGACTGCAGACATCAGATATTACACCAGCCACATAGTATTCTGTATATAATATCTAATGTCTGTGCACACAGTATATTACATCCAGTGTACAGGAGAAAATGTGCCTGGTGTATGATATACTGACTACAGACATCAGATATTACACCAGCCACATAGTATCCTGTATATAATATCTAATGTCTGTGCACACAGTATATTACATCCAGTGTACAGGAGAAAATGTGCCTGGTGGATGATATACTGACTGCAGACATCAGATATTACACCAGCCACATAGTATCCTGTATATAATATCTAATGTCTGTGCACACAGTATATTACATCCAGTGTACAGGAGAAAATGTGCCTGGTGGATGATATACTGACTGCAGACATCAGATATTACACCAGCCACATAGTATCCTGTATATAATATCTAATGTCTGTACACACCGTATATTACATCCAGTATACAGGAGAAAATGTGCCTGGTGTATGATATACTGACTGCAGACATCAGATATTACACCAGCCACATAGTATTCTGTATATAATATCTAATGTCTGTGCACACAGTATATTACATCCAGTGTACAGGAGAAAATGTGCCTGGTGGATGATATACTGACTGCAGACATCAGATATTACACCAGCCACATAGTATTCTGTATATAATATCTAATGTCTGTGCACACAGTATATTACATCCAGAGTACAGGAGAAAATGTGCCTGGTGGATGATATACTGACTGCAGACATCAGATATTACACCAGCCACATAGTATCCTGTATATAATATCTAATGTCTGTGCACACAGTATATTACATCCAGTGTACAGGAGAACATGTCCCTGGTGTATGATATACTGACTGCAGACATCAGATATTACACCAGCCACATAGTATCCTGTATATAATATCTAATGTCTGTGCACACAGTATATTACATCCAGTATACAGGAGAAAATGTGCCTGGTGTATGATATACTGACTGCAGACATCAGATATTACACCAGCCACATAGTATCCTGTATATAATATCTAATGTCTGTGCACACAGTATATTACATCCAGTATACAGGAGAAAATGTGCCTGGTGTATGATATACTGACTGCAGACATCAGATATTACACCAGCCACATAGTATCCTGTATATAATATCTAATGTCTGTGCACACAGTATATTACATCCAGTGTACAGGAGAAAATGTGCCTGGTGTATGATATACTGACTGCAGACATCAGATATTACACCAGCCACATAGTATCCTGTATATAATATCTAATGTCTGTGCACACAGTATATTACATCCAGTGTACAGGAGAAAATGTGCCTGGTGTATGATATACTGACTGCAGACATCAGATATTACACCAGCCACATAGTATCCTGTATATAATATCTAATGTCTGTGCACACAGTATATTACATCCAGTGTACAGGAGAAAATGTGCCTGGTGTATGATATACTGACTGCAGACATCAGATATTACACCAGCCACATTGTATCCTGTATATAATATCTAATGTCTGTGCACACAGTATATTACATCGAGTGTACAGGAGAAAATGTGCCTGGTGTATGATATACTGACTGCAGACATCAGATATTACACCAGCCACATAGTATCCTGTATATAATATCTAATGTCTGTGCACACAGTATATTACATCCAGTGTACAGGAGAAAATGTGCCTGGTGTATGATATACTGACTGCAGACATCAGATATTACACCAGCCACATTGTATCCTGTATATAATATCTAATGTCTGTGCACACAGTATATTACATCGAGTGTACAGGAGAAAATGTGCCTGGTGTATGATATACTGACTGCAGACATCAGATATTACACCAGCCACATAGTATCCTGTATATAATATCTAATGTCTGTGCACACAGTATATTACATCCAGTGTACAGGAGAAAATGTGCCTGGTGTATGATATACTGTGACTACAGACATCAGATATTACACCAGCCACATAGTATCCTGTATATAATATCTAATGTCTGTGCTCACAGTATATTACATCCAGTGTACAGGAGAAAATGTGCCTGGTGTATGATATACTGACTGCAGACATCAGATATTACACCAGCCACATAGTATCCTCTATATAATATCTAATGTCTGTGCACACAGTATATTACATCCAGTATACAGGAGAAAATGTGCCTGGTGTATGATATACTGACTACAGACATCAAATATTACACCAGCCACATTGTATCCTGTATATAATATCTAATGTCTGTGCACACAGTATATTACATCCAGTGTACAGGAGAAAATGTGCCTGATGTATGATATACTGACTGCAGATATCAGATATTACACCAGCCACATAGTATCCTGTATATAATATCTAATGTCTGTGCACACAGTATATTACATCGAGTGTACAGGAGAAAATGTGCCTGGTGTATGATATACTGACTACAGATATCAGATATTACACCAGCCACATAGTATCCTGTATATAATATCTAATGTCTGTGCACACAGTATATTACATCCAGTATATAGGAGAAAATGTGCCTGGTGTATGATATACTGTGACTACAGACATCAGATATTACACCAGCCACATAGTATCCTGTATATAATATCTAATGTCTGTGCACACAGTATATTACATCCAGTGTACAGGAGAAAATGTGCCTGGTGTATGATATACTGACTGCAGATATCAGATATTACACCAGCCACATAGTATCCTGTATATAATATCTAATGTCTGTGCACACAGTATATTACATCGAGTGTACAGGAGAAAATGTGCCTGGTGTATGATATACTGACTGCAGACATCAGATATTACACCAGCCACATAGTATCCTGTATATAATATCTAATGTCTGTGCACACAGTATATTACATCCAGTGTACAGGAGAAAATGTGCCTGGTGTATGATATACTGTGACTACAGATATCAGATATTACACCAGTCACATAGTATCCTGTATATAATATCTAATGTCTGTGCACACTGTATATTACATCCAGTGTACAGGAGAAAATGTGCCTGGTGTATGATATACTGTGACTACAGATATCAGATATTACACCAGTCACATAGTATCCTGTTTATAATAACTAATGTCTGTGCACACAGTATATTACATCCAGTGTACAGGAGAAAATGTGCCTGGTGTATGATATACTGACTACAGACATCAGATATTACACCAGCCACATAGTATCCTGTATATAATATCTAATGTCTGTGCACACAGTATAATACATCCAGTGTACAGGAGAAAATGTGCCTGGTGTATGATATACTGTGACTGCAGACATCAGATATTACACCAGCCACATAGTATCCTGTATATAATATCTAATGTCTGTGCACACAGTATATTACATCCAGTGTACAGGAGAAAATGTGCCTGGTGTATGATATACTGTGACTACAGACATCAGATATTACACCAGCCACATAGTATCCTGTATATAATATCTAATGTCTGTGCTCACAGTATATTACATCCAGTGTACAGGAGAAAATGTGCCTGGTGTATGATATACAGACTGCAGACATCAGATATTACACTAGCCTCATAGTACACTGTATATAATATCTAATGTCTGTGCACACAGTATATTACATCCAGTGTACAGGAGAAAATGTGCCTGGTGTATGATATACTGTGACTACAGACATCAGATATTACACCAGTCACATAGTATCCTGTATATAATATCTAATGTCTGTGCTCACAGTATATTACATCCAGTGTACAGGAGAAAATGTGCCTGGTGTATGATATACTGACTGCAGATATCAGATATTACACCAGCCTCATAGTACACTGTATATAATATGTAATGTCTGTGCACACAGTATATTACATCCAGTGTACAGGAGAAAATGTGCCTGGTGTATGATATACTGTGACTACAGACATCAGATATTACACCAGTCACATAGTATCCTGTATATAATATCTAATGTCTGTGCTCACAGTATATTACATCCAGTGTACAGGAGAAAATGTGCCTGGTGTATGATATACTGTGACTGCAGACATCAGATATTACACCAGCCACATAGTATCCTGTATATAATATCTAATGTCTGTGCACACAGTATATTACATCCAGTGTACAGGAGAAAATGTGCCTGGTGTATGATATACTGTGACTACAGACATCAGATATTACACCAGCCACATAGTATCCTGTATATAATATCTAATGTCTGTGCTCACAGTATATTACATCCAGTGTACAGGAGAAAATGTGCCTGATGTATGATATACTGACTACAGACATCAGATATTACACCAGCCACATAGTATCCTGTATATAATATCTAATGTCTGTGCAAACAGTATATTACATCGAGTGTACAGGAGAAAATGTGCCTGGTGTATGATATACTGACTACAGATATCAGATATTACACCAGTCACATAGTATCCTGTTTATAATAACTAATGTCTGTGCACACAGTATATTACATCCAGTGTACAGGAGAAAATGTGCCTGGTGTATGATATACTGACTGCAGACATCAGATATTACACCAGCCACATAGTATCCTGTATATAATATCTAATGTCTGTGCACACAGTATATTACATACAGTGTACAGGAGAAAATGTGCCTGGTGTATGATATACTGACTGCAGACATCAGATATTACACCAGCCACATAGTATCCTGTATATAATATCTAATGTCTGTGCACACAGTATATTACATCCAGTATACAGGAGAAAATGTGCCTGGTGTATGATAAACTGACTACAGACATCAGATATTACACCAGCCACATAGTATCCTGTATATAATATCTAATGTCTGTGCACACAGTATATTACATCCAGTATACAAGAGAAAATGTGCCTGGTGTATGATATACTGACTACAGACATCAGATATTACACCAGCCACATAGTATCCTGTATATAATATCTAATGTCTGTGCACACAGTATATTACATCCAGTGTACAGGAGAAAATGTGCCTGGTGTATGATATACTGACTGCAGACATCAGATATTACACCAGCCACATAGTATCCTGTATATAATATCTAATGTCTGTGTACACCGTATATTGCATCCAGTGTACAGGAGAAAATGTGCCTGGTGTATGATATACTGACTACAGACATCAGATATTACACCAGCCACATAGTATCCTGTATATAATATCTAATGTCTGTGCACACAGTATATTACATCCAGTGTACAGGAGAAAATGTGCCTGGTGTATGATATACTGACTGCAGACATCAGATATTACACCAGTCACATAGTATCCTGTATATAATATCTAATGTCTGTGCACACAGTATATTACATCCAGTATACAGGAGAAAATGTGTCTGGTGTATGATATACTGCGACTACAGACATCAGATATTACACCAGCCACATAGTATACTGTATATAATATCTAATGTCTGTGCACACAGTATATTACATCCAGTGTACAGGAGAAAATGTGCCTGGTGTATGATATACTGACTACAGACATCAGATATTACACCAGCATCATAGTATCCTGTATATAATATCTAATGTCTGTGCACACAGTATATTACATCCAGTGTACAGGAGAAAATGTGCCTGGTGTATGATATACAGACTGCAGACATCAGATATTACACCAGCCACATAGTATCCTGTATATAATATCTAATGTCTGTGCACACAGTATATTACATCCAGTATACAGGAGAAAATGTGCCTGGTGTATGATACACTGACTACAGACATCAGATATTACACCAGCCACATAGTATCCTGTATATAATATCTAATGTCTGTGCACACAGTATATTACATCCAGTGTACAGGAGAAAATGTGCCTGGTGTATGATATACAGACTGCAGACATCAGATATTACACCAGCCTCATAGTACACTGTATATAATATCTAATGTCTGTGCACACAGTATATTACATCCAGTGTACAGGAGAAAATGTGCCTGGTGTATGATATACTGTGACTACAGACATCAGATATTACACCAGTCACATAGTATCCTGTATATAATATCTAATGTCTGTGCTCACAGTATATTACATCCAGTGTACAGGAGAAAATGTGCCTGGTGTATGATATACTGACTGCAGATATCAGATATTACACCAGCCACATAGTATCCTGTATATAATATCTAATGTCTGTGCACACAGTATATTACATCCAGTATACAGGAGAAAATGTGCCTGGTGTATGATATACTGACTGCAGACATCAGATATTACACCAGCCACATAGTATCCTGTATATAATATCTAATGTCTGTGCACACAGTATATTACATCCAGTGCACAGGAGAAAATGTGCCTGGTGTATGATATAATGTGACTACAGACATCACATATTACACCAGTCACATAGTATCCTGTAAATAATATCTAATGTCTGTGCACACAGTATATTACATCCAGTGTACAGGAGAAAATGTGCCTGGTGTATGATATACTGTGACTGCAGACATCAGATATTACACCAGCCACATAGTATCCTGTATATAATATCTAATGTCTGTGCACACAGTATATTACATCCAGTGTAGAGGAGAAAATGTGCCTGGTGTATGATATACTGACTACAGATATCAAATATTACACCAGTCACATAGTATCCTGTTTATAATATCTAATGTCTGTGCACACGGTATATTACATCCAGTATATAGGAGAAAATGTGCCTGGTGTATGATATACTGTGACTACAGACATCAGACATTACACCAGCCACATTGTATCCTGTATATAATATCTAATGTCTGTACACACAGTATATTACATCCAGTGTAGAGGAGAAAATGTGCCTGGTGTATGATATACTGACTACAGACATCAGATATTACACCAGCCACATAGTATCCTGTATATAATATCTAATGTCTGTACACAGTATATTACATCCAGTGTACAGGAGAAAATGTGCCTGGTGTATGATATACTGACTGCAGACATTAGATATTACACCAGCCAGATAGTATCCTGTATATAATATCTAATGTCTGTGCACACAGTATATTACATCCAGTATACAGGAGAAAATGTGCCTGGTGTATGATATACTGTGACTGCAGACATCAGATATTACACCAGCCACATAGTATCCTGTATATAATATCTAATGTCTGTGCACACAGTATATTACATCCAGTGTACAGGAGAAAATGTGCCTGGTGTATGATATACTGACTACAGACATCAGATATTACACCAGCCACATAGTATCCTGTATATAATATCTAATGTCTGTGCACACAGTATATTACATCCAGTGTACAGGAGAACATGTGCCTGGTGTATGATATACTGACTACAGACATCAGATATTACACCAGCCACATAGTATCCTGTATGTAATATCTAATGTCTGTGCACACAGTATATTACATCCAGTGTACAGGAGAAAATGTGCCTGATGTATGATATACTGACTGCAGACATCAGATATTACACCAGCCACATAGTATCCTGTATGTAATATCTAATGTCTGTGCACAAAGTATATTACATCCAGTGTACAGGAGAAAATGTGCCTGGTTTATGATATACTGACTACAGACATCAGATATTACACCAGCCACATAGTATCCTGTATATAATATCTAATGTCTGTGCACACAGTATATTACATCCAGTATACAGGAGAAAATGTGCCTGGTGTATGATATACTGACTGCAGACATCAGATATTACACCAGCCACATAGTATCCTGTATATAATATCTAATGTCTGTGCACACAGTATATTACATCCAGTATACAGGAGAAAATGTGCCTGGTGTATGATATACTGACTGCAGACATCAGATATTACACCAGCCACATAGTATCCTGTATATAATATCTAATGTCTGTGCACACAGTATATTACATCCAGTGTACAGGAGAAAATGTGCCTGATGTATGATATACTGACTGCAGACATCAGATATTACACCAGCCACATAGTATTCTGTATATAATATCTAATGTCTGTGCACACAGTATATTACATCCAGTATACAGGAGAAAATGTGCCTGGTGTATGATATACTGTGACTACAGACATCAGATATTACACCAGCCACATAGTATCCTGTATATAATATCTAATGTCTGTGCACACAGTATATTACATCCAGTGTACAGGAGAAAATGTGCCTGGTGTATGATATACTGACTGCAGATATCAGATATTACACCAGCCACATAGTATCCTGTATATAATATCTAATGTCTGTGCACACAGTATATTACATCGAGTGTACAGGAGAAAATGTGCCTGGTGTATGATATACTGACTGCAGACATCAGATATTACACCAGCCACATAGTATCCTGTATATAATATCTAATGTCTGTGCACACAGTATATTACATCCAGTGTACAGGAGAAAATGTGCCTGGTGTATGATATACTGTGACTACAGATATCAGATATTACACCAGTCACATAGTATCCTGTATATAATATCTAATGTCTGTGCACACTGTATATTACATCCAGTGTACAGGAGAAAATGTGCCTGGTGTATGATATACTGTGACTACAGATATCAGATATTACACCAGTCACATAGTATCCTGTTTATAATAACTAATGTCTGTGCACACAGTATATTACATCCAGTGTACAGGAGAAAATGTGCCTGGTGTATGATATACTGACTACAGACATCAGATATTACACCAGCCACATAGTATCCTGTATATAATATCTAATGTCTGTGCACACAGTATAATACATCCAGTGTACAGGAGAAAATGTGCCTGGTGTATGATATACTGACTGCAGACATCAGATATTACACCAGCCACATAGTATCCTGTATATAATATCTAATGTCTGTGCACACAGTATATTACATCCAGTGTACAGGAGAAAATGTGCCTGGTGTATGATATACTGTGACTACAGACATCAGATATTACACCAGCCACATAGTATCCTGTATATAATATCTAATGTCTGTGCTCACAGTATATTACATCCAGTGTACAGGAGAAAATGTGCCTGGTGTATGATATACAGACTGCAGACATCAGATATTACACTAGCCTCATAGTACACTGTATATAATATCTAATGTCTGTGCACACAGTATATTACATCCAGTGTACAGGAGAAAATGTGCCTGGTGTATGATATACTGTGACTTCAGACATCAGATATTACACCAGTCACATAGTATCCTGTATATAATATCTAATGTCTGTGCACACAGTATATTACATCCAGTATACAGGAGAAAATGTGCCTGGTGTATGATATACTGACTGCAGATATCAGATATTACACCAGCCACATAGTATCCTGTATATAATATCTAATGTCTGTGCTCACAGTATATTACATCCAGTGTACAGGAGAAAATGTGCCTGGTGTATGATATACTGACTGCAGATATCAGATATTACACCAGCCTCATAGTACACTGTATATAATATCTAATGTCTGTGCACACAGTATATTACATCCAGTGTACAGGAGAAAATGTGCCTGGTGTATGATATACTGTGACTACAGACATCAGATATTACACCAGTCACATAGTATCCTGTATATAATATCTAATGTCTGTGCTCACAGTATATTACATCCAGTGTACAGGAGAAAATGTGCCTGGTGTATGATATACTGTGACTGCAGACATCAGATATTACACCAGCCACATAGTATCCTGTATATAATATCTAATGTCTGTGCACACAGTATATTACATCCAGTGTACAGGAGAAAATGTGCCTGGTGTATGATATACTGTGACTACAGACATCAGATATTACACCAGCCACATAGTATCCTGTATATAATATCTAATGTCTGTGCTCACAGTATATTACATCCAGTGTACAGGAGAAAATGTGCCTGATGTATGATATACTGACTACAGACATCAGATATTACACCAGCCACATAGTATCCTGTATATAATATCTAATGTCTGTGCAAACAGTATATTACATCGAGTGTACAGGAGAAAATGTGCCTGGTGTATGATATACTGACTACAGATATCAGATATTACACCAGTCACATAGTATCCTGTTTATAATAACTAATGTCTGTGCACACAGTATATTACATCCAGTGTACAGGAGAAAATGTGCCTGGTGTATGATATACTGACTGCAGACATCAGATATTACACCAGCCACATAGTATCCTGTATATAATATCTAATGTCTGTGCACACAGTATATTACATACAGTGTACAGGAGAAAATGTGCCTGGTGTATGATATACTGACTGCAGACATCAGATATTACACCAGCCACATAGTATCCTGTATATAATATCTAATGTCTGTGCACACAGTATATTACATCCAGTATACAGGAGAAAATGTGCCTGGTGTATGATAAACTGACTACAGACATCAGATATTACACCAGCCACATAGTATCCTGTATATAATATCTAATGTCTGTGCACACAGTATATTACATCCAGTATACAAGAGAAAATGTGCCTGGTGTATGATATACTGACTACAGACATCAGATATTACACCAGCCACATAGTATCCTGTATATAATATCTAATGTCTGTGCACACAGTATATTACATCCAGTGTACAGGAGAAAATGTGCCTGGTGTATGATATACTGACTGCAGACATCAGATATTACACCAGCCACATAGTATCCTGTATATAATATCTAATGTCTGTGTACACCGTATATTGCATCCAGTGTACAGGAGAAAATGTGCCTGGTGTATGATATACTGACTACAGACATCAGATATTACACCAGCCACATAGTATCCTGTATATAATATCTAATGTCTGTGCACACAGTATATTACATCCAGTGTACAGGAGAAAATGTGCCTGGTGTATGATATACTGACTGCAGACATCAGATATTACACCAGTCACATAGTATCCTGTATATAATATCTAATGTCTGTGCACACAGTATATTACATCCAGTATACAGGAGAAAATGTGTCTGGTGTATGATATACTGCGACTACAGACATCAGATATTACACCAGCCACATAGTATACTGTATATAATATCTAATGTCTGTGCACACAGTATATTACATCCAGTGTACAGGAGAAAATGTGCCTGGTGTATGATATACTGACTACAGACATCAGATATTACACCAGCATCATAGTATCCTGTATATAATATCTAATGTCTGTGCACACAGTATATTACATCCAGTGTACAGGAGAAAATGTGCCTGGTGTATGATATACAGACTGCAGACATCAGATATTACACCAGCCACATAGTATCCTGTATATAATATCTAATGTCTGTGCACACAGTATATTACATCCAGTATACAGGAGAAAATGTGCCTGGTGTATGATACACTGACTACAGACATCAGATATTACACCAGCCACATAGTATCCTGTATATAATATCTAATGTCTGTGCACACAGTATATTACATCCAGTGTACAGGAGAAAATGTGCCTGGTGTATGATATACAGACTGCAGACATCAGATATTACACCAGCCTCATAGTACACTGTATATAATATCTAATGTCTGTGCACACAGTATATTACATCCAGTGTACAGGAGAAAATGTGCCTGGTGTATGATATACTGTGACTACAGACATCAGATATTACACCAGTCACATAGTATCCTGTATATAATATCTAATGTCTGTGCTCACAGTATATTACATCCAGTGTACAGGAGAAAATGTGCCTGGTGTATGATATACTGACTGCAGATATCAGATATTACACCAGCCACATAGTATCCTGTATATAATATCTAATGTCTGTGCACACAGTATATTACATCCAGTATACAGGAGAAAATGTGCCTGGTGTATGATATACTGACTGCAGACATCAGATATTACACCAGCCACATAGTATCCTGTATATAATATCTAATGTCTGTGCACACAGTATATTACATCCAGTGCACAGGAGAAAATGTGCCTGGTGTATGATATAATGTGACTACAGACATCACATATTACACCAGTCACATAGTATCCTGTAAATAATATCTAATGTCTGTGCACACAGTATATTACATCCAGTGTACAGGAGAAAATGTGCCTGGTGTATGATATACTGTGACTGCAGACATCAGATATTACACCAGCCACATAGTATCCTGTATATAATATCTAATGTCTGTGCACACAGTATATTACATCCAGTGTAGAGGAGAAAATGTGCCTGGTGTATGATATACTGACTACAGATATCAAATATTACACCAGTCACATAGTATCCTGTTTATAATATCTAATGTCTGTGCACACGGTATATTACATCCAGTATATAGGAGAAAATGTGCCTGGTGTATGATATACTGTGACTACAGACATCAGACATTACACCAGCCACATTGTATCCTGTATATAATATCTAATGTCTGTACACACAGTATATTACATCCAGTGTAGAGGAGAAAATGTGCCTGGTGTATGATATACTGACTACAGACATCAGATATTACACCAGCCACATAGTATCCTGTATATAATATCTAATGTCTGTACACACCGTATATTACATCCAGTGTACAGGAGAAAATGTGCCTGGTGTATGATATACTGACTGCAGACATTAGATATTACACCAGCCAGATAGTATCCTGTATATAATATCTAATGTCTGTGCACACAGTATATTACATCCAGTATACAGGAGAAAATGTGCCTGGTGTATGATATACTGTGACTGCAGACATCAGATATTACACCAGCCACATAGTATCCTGTATATAATATCTAATGTCTGTGCACACAGTATATTACATCCAGTGTACAGGAGAAAATGTGCCTGGTGTATGATATACTGACTACAGACATCAGATATTACACCAGCCACATAGTATCCTGTATATAATATCTAATGTCTGTGCACACAGTATATTACATCCAGTGTACAGGAGAACATGTGCCTGGTGTATGATATACTGACTACAGACATCAGATATTACACCAGCCACATAGTATCCTGTATGTAATATCTAATGTCTGTGCACACAGTATATTACATCCAGTGTACAGGAGAAAATGTGCCTGATGTATGATATACTGACTGCAGACATCAGATATTACACCAGCCACATAGTATCCTGTATGTAATATCTAATGTCTGTGCACAAAGTATATTACATCCAGTGTACAGGAGAAAATGTGCCTGGTTTATGATATACTGACTACAGACATCAGATATTACACCAGCCACATAGTATCCTGTATATAATATCTAATGTCTGTGCACACAGTATATTACATCCAGTATACAGGAGAAAATGTGCCTGGTGTATGATATACTGACTGCAGACATCAGATATTACACCAGCCACATAGTATCCTGTATATAATATCTAATGTCTGTGCACACAGTATATTACATCCAGTGTACAGGAGAAAATGTGCCTGATGTATGATATACTGACTGCAGACATCAGATATTACACCAGCCACATAGTATTCTGTATATAATATCTAATGTCTGTGCACACAGTATATTACATCCAGTATACAGGAGAAAATGTGCCTGGTGTATGATATACTGACTACAGATATCAGATATTACACCAGTCACATAGTATCCTGTTTATAATAACTAATGTCTGTGCACACAGTATATTACATCCAGTATACAGGAGAAAATGTGCCTAGTGTATGATATACTGACTACAGACATCAGATATTACACCAGCCACATAGTATCCTGTATATAATATCTTATATCTGTGCACACAGTATATTACATCCAGTGTACAGGAGAAAATGTGTCTGGTGTATGATATACTGACTGCAGACATCATATATTACACCAGCCACATAGTATCCTGTATATAATATCTAATGTCTGTGCACACAGTATATTACATCCAGTGTACAGGAGAAAATGTGCCTGGTGTATGATATACTGACTGCAGACATCAGATATTACACCAGCCACATAGTATCCTGTATATAATATCTAATGTCTGTGCACACAGTATATTACATCCAGTGTACAGGAGAAAATGTGCCTGGTGTATGATATACTGACTGCAGACATCAGATATTACACCAGCCACATAGTATCCTGTATATAATATCTAATGTCTGTGCACACAGTATATTACATCCAGTATACAGGAGAAAATGTGCCTGGTGTATGATATACTGACTGCAGACATCAGATATTACACCAGCCTCATAGTACACTGTATATAATATCTAATGTCTGTGCACACAGTATATTACATCCAGTGTACAGGAGAAAATGTGCCTGGTGTATGATATACTGACTGCAGACATCAGATATTACACCAGCCTCATAGTACACTGTATATAATATCTAATGTCTGTGCACACAGTATATTACATCCAGTGTACAGGAGAAAATGTGTCTGGTGTATGATATACTGACTGCAGACATCATATATTACACCACTCACATAGTATTCTGTATATAATATCTAATATCTGTGCACACAGTATATTACTAGTGTTGAGCCACCCCCGTAGTGTTCGAGTTCGGTTCGGTTCGTCGAACACCCGTGTGTTCGCCGAACTGTTCGTCGAACTGTTCGTCGAACACCTTCAAACACCGTTAAAACCAATGGCAGGCAAACAAAAACACATAGAAACACATAGAAAACACCTTCAAAGGTGTCCAAAAGCTGACAAACTGCTCTGAAGACACAACTAACACATGGAAAAGTAACAAGTACATATAGTCATGCGAAAAGAAAAGAGGTGGAGGAGTAAAAGGAGGGGGAGACACAGATATAGGCATGTCATGCCCTTCTAAAATCCAAAAAGTGAGAAGCCGACACGTTCAGTCCGCTCCTGCCCATGCCACCTCCGTGTCGCCGGGTTTGTGCCAGAGCCGCGGTGAACCCTGACGGCCAGCCCCCCTCTCCCAATACTGGTGCCTGTCCGCTGGTGGGTCGAGCGAGCCCCCCTGTGGTGGAGGCAGCTCTAAGCTTTTTAATTTAAATTGTCTCTCTAATTTGAATGAATACACTTTAAATCCATTTACAAGGATCTATTGGAGGGCAAGTCTCATGCCAGCAGCCGCGTAATTCCACCTCCAGTAGCGTCCACTAAAGCTGCTGCAGTTAAAAAGCTTTTATAAGGATCGAGCTCGGCTGTCCACCGCAAGGCATCCTACTGCCAGTCCCAGCCCCTATGCCTTGGGGTGCCTCCTGATGCTCTTCACTGAGTATCCCGTGGTCCCGAAGCATTTCCTTTGAAAAAATTAAGTGTCAAAACTACAGGTGGAGTAGCTTGCTTAACAGCCGGGATAATCCGCTGACTAGCAGACACTGCTACTAGGCACAAAGTATTTCCTGGGCTAGATGCAGTTAAACATTTGTAATTAGATACTCTCGTTGGATGCTGAGAAAGCATTCCATAGAGTCTCCTGGCACGCCATATATGATTCTCTTAAAAAGCTTGGGGTAGGGGTCTAGGGGACCCTTTTATAGCCAAAATCACGGCCCTGTATCGCAATACGTCACCTAGGCTGAAGATAAATGGAACTGTATTACCCTGAGGGCTCGGTTGCTACAGAGGTATTGCACCTCACCCAGGGGTGTGATATCTCACTCTCAGGTAAGGATGGAGTGTGGATCAGGACCCGACACCTGCATGCATTACACCACATTGCCGTGGGGCAGGGCGACCAATATGCCCCTGAGATGGGCATGACAGTCCCTGTCCCTGGCTGGAATGGGGGGAGGGAACACTGAGGAAGGGAAACCCTGTAGTGCAGGAGCAGGGAGGAAGCAGTTCCTGGGTGCATTGAGAAGGGAGTATAAAAGGTGGGCACCATCTTAGTTCAGTGCAGAGAAGTCTGAGCAGAAGTGGCAGGGAGCAGGGGCTCTGCATGAGCTCTGCTCCGGAGGCGGGCCTAGTAACAGAGGCCCAGGCCTGGAAGAGGGAGAAGGAAGGAAGAGGAGCGGAGAAGGCTCCAGGAACGAGGAACGAAGGGATCCCAGGGGTGCGGACGGGCGAGTCGCCACCGCACGCCCGAATCCACCTGCGTGGAGGGGTCAGGCCAAAGGGGGAGACTGGTCCCCGAAACTAGTGGAGGCAGGAAACGACCCTCAGCTAGAAACAGGAGGCTGTGACATTTTATGTGGCGCAGCCCCTCGCTACACCCGCTAGGAAGGCACCACATAGGGTCAGGGAAACTGGCGCCAAGTTTACCAAGAGGAGGCCCGAGGCAGCCGGACAGAAGGGTTGGTAAGAAAGGCCAGACAAAGGACACACAAAGGGGGTCCTGTGAAGCGCTCCAAAGTTATCTGGGAGTTGTCTGAGCCCCTCACCTGGTGAGCACAGTACGACGTGGGCAGCCGTTACCTGCAGACGTGGTCTGGATAATAAGAACTGTGAGTAAAGGCCCTGGACTGCATCACTGACTCCGTGTCGTTACTGCTGCTGCCCTGCACCATCACCCCCATCCTCCGCATACACTGCCCTGAGGCTATACTCCTCCCGTGGGGAGTTATGCTACGCTCTGCTGCACCCACAACACCAGCCTCAGCGGTCTGCCCTGGAGCGGCGGTTCACTCTGACCTCAATCCACAGGTGGCGTAGTTGGACATTTAAACATCAAAACCACATAAATAGTTCCGCCACTGGTTTGACCGCCCTGAGCCACGGAACCGGGTCGCCGCCACGGAGACTACAACCACCAGCATCCACCAAAAAGGGTCCGGCTCCGGGTGTCCCAAGGCCCAGGGGGCGCGTCAGAACATTTTCATCACCTTTCACAATCACCAATGGGACAAGGCAGGGATGTCCTCTGTCCCCTCTCTTATACATCCTAGTGACGGAGCACCTGCTCTCATCAATTCGCCATAACCCCAATATTAGGTGGATTGAGGTGGGAGGCACCGAGTACAAGTGCTCTCTATTTGCTGATGATGTCCTAGTATATATAACTCAATCACATATATCCATCCATGCTGTTATGGCTGAAATAGATCACTTTGTTACATGGTCAAATTTTAAAATCAATGCAGCGAAGTCTGAGGCCCTCGATGTCTCCCTCCCCAAATCCATATAGAATTCCATCCAGTCCAACTTTCCCTTTGCCTGGCCCTCACAGGGTATCAAATACTTAGGAATTCCTATTCATAGAGACCTCTCCCATCTGTTATTTTAATTTTGGGCCCTTTATTGAACAACTCCATACAGACCACGGTTGGCAAGTTAGAACTGTAAGATTCACTACGTGAACCACTGGTGTTTTGTGGAAAAGCACATGTACACTGTGTTCCAAATTATTATGCAAAAAGTGTTTAGGAGTGATAAGGGAAGAATTTGTTTGTTTGTCAGTTAAACTCATTGATGGTGATGTGTGTCAGGGCTCTTTATATCACTGTAAGCAATTGCAGACACCTGTGCTAATTAGTTTGGCAGGTGTGTCCAATGAAAGGCAAGACTACTTAAGAAGGCTGTCTCACATTATTAAGCAGCCTACATTTTCTGCCAAAATAGGAAAGAAAAAGGATGTGTCGGCTGCTGAGAAGCAACAAATTGTGCAGTGTTTAGGTCAAGGCATGACTACAATCAACATTGTGCGATGATCAGGATGAAGTGTCTTGGCAATCAAGAAGTATGTAGCTGATTCACAGTACACACGTGTGCGTGCTGATAAGGGCAAATTGAGGACTCTTTCCTACAGGCAATTACGTCAGGTTAAAAGAGCAGCGGCAAAAAAGCCTTGTCATAGCAGCAGACAAGTTTTTGAAGCTGCTGGTGCCTCCAACGTCCCCCGAACAACAAGATGCAGGGTCCTTCAGAGGTTTTCAGCTGTGCATACGCCATCCTGTCGGCCTCCTCTATCCACTTCACACAAGCAGAAACGGCTCCAGTGGGCCAAACATTACATAAAGACTGATTTCAAAACTGTTTTGTTCACGGATGAGTGCCGTGCAGCGCTCGATGGTCCAGATGGATGGAGTGGAGGATGGCTGGTTGATGGACACCCCACGCAAACACGGCTACAGCGCCACCAAGGAGGAGGTGGAGTAATGTTTTGGGCTGGAATCATGGGGAGAGAGATTGTCGGCACCTTTAGGATCCCTGAAGGCGCTAAAGATGAACTCCATAATGTATGTGGATTTTCTCAAACAGCACTTCCTGCCATGGTTCAAGAAGAAGAACCGTGTATTTCACAGCAAGATCATTTTTTTGCATGATAATGCACCATCTCATGCTGCACATAAAACATCTGCATCTCTGGCTGATATGGGCATAAAAGGGGACAAACTTATGGTGTGACCCCCATGCTCCCCTGACCTCTACCCCATTCAGAACCTCTGGAGCATCATCAAAAGGAGTGTCTATGATGGCGGGAGGCAGTTCACATCTAAGCAACAGCTCTGGGAGGGTATTCTGTCCTCATGCAAAACAATTGAAGCAGAAACCATCCAAAACCTGACAAATTCAATGGACGAGAGAGTTCAGAAGCTCCTTTCGAACAAGGGGTCCTATGTGAAAATGTAACATCACCTAGAATAAAGTTTTGAGTTGAAAACTGTTTGATTTCAGTTTCTAATAACCTGCTAATGCTTATAATTTCAAAAATGAGCATTTTTTTGGTCTTTATTAAAATGAAAAGGTTGATCGAAAAGTTTGGGGGATCTAAGAGTGTGGCAACCCAGTAGTCATGATTACTTCGAATTCTGACAATATGAGGGTCATGTTGCAGGTAGTGCAGCAAGAAGGCACTTATGTGTCTTGCGCATCTCGGAGCCCCAAAATTATTTTCCGGGCTAGATGCAGCTAAAAATTATTATTAATTTTAAATCTGGTGGAGCTTAGTATAGATGGCCTAATAGGATCAGTGCTGCACACTGCTACAAAGCCCAAATTATTTTCCAGCCAAGATACAGATAAACATGATTAGTAATTTTAAATCTGGTGAAGCTTATTATAGATGGCCTAATAGAATCAGTGCTGCACACACTGCTACAAAGCCCAAATTATTTTCCAGCCAAGATACAGATAAACATGATTAGTAATTTGAAAGCTTAAAATGGTTGGTACGGTGATTTTAACCAATCATCCATCTTTTACTCTCCCCAGGATGACACAGGGGTAGAAAAGTCGTTTCGGATCCATGATTTCTTCATCTTTATGAACGTGAGTCTGTCTACATTATAAGTGGAGAGCCGCGTGCGCTTATCTGTCAGCACACCACCAGCAGCGCTGAACACACGTTCAGACAGAACGCTGGCTGCGGGGCATGACAAGATCTCCAAGGCGTAAGTGGCTAGCTCCGGCCATTTATCCAGATTGGAAGCCCAAAAAGAGCAAGGGTCCAGTGACACAGTCATGGCTTCAATGTTTACTTGGAGATACTCCTGTACCATCGTCTCTAGGCGTTGACTATGTGTCAGACTTCTTGTCTCCTGTGGCCTTGCAAAGGATGGGCTAAAAAAGTGGTGAAATGATTGCGCAAAATTGATGTTACCAGCAGATACTGTGGTTCTGTTATGGTTTGAGTGCTGAACACTTGACGGTCCCACGGTTGGCAAGTTGGAACTGTGAGATTCACTACGTGCACCACTGGTGTTTTGTGGAAAAGCACATGTAAGATTCTGCAATAGTCTCTGCTGATACTCCTGCATGCGTGCATCCCTTTCTATGGCAGGAATAATTTCTGCAAATTTACTTTTGTACCGGGGATCTAACAGTGTGGCAACCCAGTAGTCAGGATTATTTCTAATTCTCCCAATTCGAGGGTCATGTTGCAGGTAGTGCAGCAAGAAGGCACTCATGTGTGTTGCGCATCCAGGAGCACCAAGTCCCTGTTGTGTTGGTGGCGAGGTAACAATCATGCTTCCTTCCTCTGTCCTCTCCCCCCAACCTCGCACAACAGAAATGTGATCAAGGTCTCCCTCATCTGATGAGTCTTCCATCAGTTCGTCCTCCACTTCTTCCTGGGCTCCTGCACCTTCCTCACTAGTTTGACTGCTACCATGCGCCCTGGTAAAACCATCTCCCCCACCCTCACATGCCTGCCGCCTTGGTGCTGCCGACCGTCTGAATCTTGCAGATGTTAGCCCTTCCGCATACAACTCCTCCTCCTCTACTTCCTCCACCTCCTCTTGTGCCACCACCTGACTCCGAATTCTGTTTAACATGTGCTCCAGCATGTAAATCACCGGAATAGTCATGCTGATAATGGCATCGTCAGCACTAAACATCTTCGTCGCCACTTCAAAACTGTGCAGAAGGGTGCATAGGTCCCTGATCTGAGACCACTCCTCCAGCGTGATTTGCCCCACGTCTGGATCTCGTTGGCCCAGGCTATACGTCAGAACGTATTGCACCAGGGCTTGTCGGTGCTGCCACAGTCGCTGCAACATGTGCAGAGTTGAATTCCACCGGGTAGGCACATCGCATTTTAGCCGGTGAAGTGGCAGGCCCAACGACTTCTGTAGAGATGTAAGTCGCTGAGCTGCGAGATGCGAACGGTGGAAGTGAGCACACAGCGACCGTGCCCTCTGCAGAAGGCCATCTAGTCTGGGATAGTGGGCTAAAAATTGCTGGACAACCGGGTTCAATACATGAGCCATACAAGGCACGTGTGTGACATTGCCCCGGCGAAGGGCCGCACCCAGGTTTGCAGCATTGTCGCACACGGCCTTCCCTGGTTTCAGGTCCAGTGGAGACAACCATTCATGAAATTGGTTCTCCAGAGCTGACCACAACTCCTCAGCTGTGTGACTCACATTTCCCAGACATTTCAAAGTAAAAACCGCCTGATGACGTTTAGCCCTACTGCCAGCATAGTAAGGAGGTGTGCAGGATCCCTTCTGCGCAGTTAGAAAGCTTGTGGCATGACCAGACAGGCTTTGGGTGCAGGTGGAAGACCGAGAGGAGGTTGAGGAGGCAGAAGCAGTGGAGGAACTTTGACATAAAGAAGATTGACGCACAACTCGTGGGGACGGCAAGACTTGGACAGCAGCCCCTTGTCCTGCTGTCACCATAGTTACCCAGTGCCCAGTCAGCGACATGTAACGCCCCTGTCCATGCCTACTCGTCCAAGTGTCTGTGGTGAAATGCACCCTGTCACACACAGAGTTTCTCAAAGAAGCGGTGATGTTGTGTGCGACATGCTGGTGGAGCGCAGGCACACCTTTCTTTGAGAAGTAGTGCCGACTGGGCATCTGGTACTGGGGCACTGCGACGGACATAAGGTCTCGAAAATCTTCTGTGTCCACCAGGCGGAAAGGCAGCATTTCTGTAGCCAAGAGCTTGCAGATGGTGAAATTCAACCTCTTAGCTTTCTCATGGCTAGGAGGAAATGGTCTTTTACTTGTCCACATCTGAGGGACCGAGGGCTGGCTATTGTGCTTAGACGGGGTTGATAAGGGTGTCCCCGGCAAACTGCCGGTCTGTGAGGAAGATGCAGGCGGACATGTTAGGTTGCCTTGATCCAAAGGTGGTGCTATCGATGTCGGACAGCGCTCAACACCAGCTGGTGTTACCACCTCCAAAGAAAATGATGACCTGCCAATCACGCGGGCTGTTGCGGATAAAGAGGTGGCAGGTCTGCGCCCCAAAACAGGTGTGACTGCTGTCCCCCCAGTCACAGAGGATGAAGAGGCCGCGGATGCACAAGATATGGCAGACGGTGGTTGGCCCGGCCGGCTAGGCCGCATTGTAGCACACTGAGCTTCCCACTGCAACTTATGCTTCATGTCCATGTGCCGGTTCATGCATGAAGTACTCAAACTATGTATTTTTTGGCCTCTACTTAGCTTTTGCTGACAAATGTTACAGATAACACGAGTTGGGTCATCTTTATCGATCTGAAAAAATGCCCAGGCTATGCAAGACTTAGCACCCTTGCGACCTGAAGAGCCACCACGACTTGTGGTGAGAGGCAGAGTTGTGTTTGAGGATGTGTGTCACCCTACCTGGATGCCACAAGTGTAATAAAGCTGTGTCTGAGAGCAAGGGGGAGGTTCTCTGGTCAGGGGAACATTAGCATGCAATGCCTCCTGTCTCAGGCCAGTAGGGGGAGCTGGCTGCCCCTATAAAAGCTGGTACTGGGGACAGGGTTAGGGAGAACTGGATTGCCTGTCTCAGCTTTGAGACGTGTCCCAGAGTGGAGCAGGGACAGAAAGTTGATTGTGTAGCACCCTGAGGATTCGGCTGCTACAGGAGTATTGCACCTCAGCCAGAGGTGTGATATTCCACTCCCGGGTAAGGATGGAGTGTGGAACTGAGCTCGGTAGGCTGCATGCACTACATACATCCCGTTTCCGAGGGGCAGGCCGACGGTACTCCCACTTAGAAATGTGCAGGTACGACCGAGTCTGTCCCTGGCTGGAGTGGGAGGGGGTTGGAACATCCCTGTAGTGTAGGGGCAGATAGGGGGAGCAGTCTGGGTAGTGATAGGAGCTCATTGGGTGCTGGTCACCTGAGCTCACACATAGAGGGATATATAAGGAGGGCACCAACTAAGATCAGGGTCAGTTGTAGAGCACAAGTCAGATGCAGAGCAAGAGAGCAAGTCTGCAAGCAGAGAGGAAGAACAGAGGAGAAGAGTGGCCCAGAGTGAGAGAGGAGCAGAGAAGGAGTACCCAGAGGGGGAAAGCAGAGAGAGGACCCCAAGAACCCAAATTAAAACACCGGGTGAGGAGTCAGCAAAAGGGTACCGGATCCCAAACTGGTGGGGGCAAAAACACACCCTAGCCAGAGACCGGAGGCCGTGGGCAGCATCTGCCACGGCCACCCACCACATCCACCCCGAAGGCAAACCACGTGGAGGGTCAGGGAACCCAAGGCCAAGGGTCTCCCAACAGAAGGCCCGCGGGAGCTGGACCTAGGTGGATCCCTGGTGGGGACGGCTGAAGAAAGGACAGAGGGAGAGCTCAGGGCCACGCTCCGGACTTGTTTGGGGGTTGGCCGGATCCAGGACCTGGTGGACGCAGCACGGCTCGGGTGGTCACTTGAAGCTGGAGTGACCGGAACATCTGCAGTAAGTAAACACCCTAAACTGCACAACCCGACTCTGTCTTTAATTGCCGTCTGCACTGCATCACCACAACCCCCATCCTCTGCACCTGTCCCCCTGAGGCTATACCCCTCCCGATGGGGGTTATCCTACCAAGCTGCACCACACCATCAGCCTCAGCGGACCCTGCTGCAGCGGCGGCCACAGTGACCGCAACACAACGGGTGGCGTAGTCGACATGAAGAACTTTACAACATCTGTAGGACTGCCACATAACACTGAGTTTGACACCCTGGGCACGGGCCGGGTCACAGCCGCTCGGAGACTACAACCCCCATCTGATCCGGTGCCGGGTATTCCCCTGAAAAGGAATATGTCCCAGGGGGCGCGTCAACTTTGGCGTAGTCGGCAGGATTACGTGCCCGCAACAACCGGGTACTGCGTGCCTGAGGAAAAGAACACCGTTACCTCAAAAAGAAGTCTCCTGCCGGTCCCGGAGGGTCCACGCCATCGGACTCCATCACCAGTCGTTTCCCGCCGGTTGTCCGCCATTAACAGCTTGTTCCCGCCATCTGCCGAGTTTCCCGCCACTGGGCGACGATTCCCGCCATTTCCAGCTTTTTCCCGCCTTGGAAGAGCAGCGGACGCCATTATGGGCGTGCCAAAGGAGGGCAGGAGGCCACTTCCCATCGTGGGCCGGGACCGAAAATGGCGCCAAAGGTGGAAACCGCCCCCACCAACAGAGACTGTGATGTTCGAGGTGTCGGTCAGCGTGCAAGAACTGCCCCTGGAGCTGACAATCACCGAGTTGCCCCGGGACCGCCCTCGAAGTGGGAGGAGACTGAACAAAAGAACGAAGATGGGTGTCGCCTGGAGTAGTCTGGAGCGAGCGCACCCGGAGACAAGGAGTGTGGAGCGAGAGCACCCGGAGACGAGCAGTCGAAAGAGAGCTGACCCGGGAATGGAGAAAGAGCAGAGCAGCACCGGCCCGCTGGCCAGGAGCCTGCTAGAAGAAGAGCAGAGCAGCACCGACCCGATGGTCAGGAGCCTGCTAGAATCCACGACCCCACTAGGCCTAGTGGAGGTCCTAGCACAACTCCCCCGAGACCGGGAGTGTGCACAAACTGCCCTGGAGGGCCTCGCACGGAGGATGGCCCGGGTACAGCGCGAGATATTGGCAGAGTGGAGCCGGGAGATGGCCCAGCAAGCTGAGAACCGTCAACGGAGCACGCTACCCTGGAAGAGGAAACAGACCGCCTCTGAGGATGGCGCGGGAGGACCAAAGGCCGGAGACGGCGCTGAAAAGGGAGCCGAACGCATGGAGGCAGGTAAAGGGGACGCCTATACCCCATACCGGGAGACCGCTTACCTGCCCCAGCTCCCCGTCGCAGAGCCCGAAAGTCCCCCTGCTGTGCCCGTAGCCGCCATGTCACCGCTATGGACTAGGCCCCGACCGGAAGCCGCCGCAGCGACCCCTGTGACGTCACACGCCTCGACCCGGAGCGTGACTAAGCAGGAAGAGCCTCCGGCCTGGTCGCAAGGCCTAGTACCCCCGGGCGCCGCATCACCAACAGCGCCCCCTACCTCCGCGGAGCCTCCGGCCTGGTCGCAAGGCCAGGTAGCCCAGGGCGCCGCCGTATTAACGGTGCCCTTCACCTTCCAGATGCCCCAGGCCTGGCCGCAAGGCCTGGGCAACCCGGGCGTTGCCACCACCGCGCCCGCGCCCGCAAAACCAAGGGTGCCACATCTGGGGGAGGACTTGTTCAACCAGCTCACATGGCCGGACGGGCGGCCCTTCACCTGGCCCGAAGAGTTCTATGAGCTGGAGCGGCAGCAGAGACTAGGGCCCTTGTGTGAGCCCCTGATTCCGGCTCCGAAGCCCGTGGCACGGGTCTCGCCTCCTCTGGAAGAAGCCCAATTTGCGTGGGACCCCACGGGGGAAGATCTAATGGGGTTCACCGGAGAGACCCGGGCAGCTGCAGCAGAGCGCACTGAGTGCTGCCGGCAGCAGCTCGCGGAGTTCGCAAGGGAGCGGGAAGAGAGGCGGGTCCGAGAACAACAGGCCCAAATCCGGAGTGCCGAGCAGAAGAGCCGGACCAGGAGGGACCCCCGTGCAGCGCATCGTCCCCGCACCATCGGGACGGTGATTAAGTTCAACCAGCAGCATGGGTGGGGCTTCATTCGGGACCGTAACACCCTCGGTGACGTTTTTGTAACGCGCAGAGACGTCGAATCCCATCTACCGGAGGGTCACAGAGGTCGTGACCTCTACATCGGAGACGAGGTCACCTTCACCCGGCACAAGTGTGCCAAAGGACCCTATGCCCTCCACGTGCATCGCCTGACGGAGGAGGAGTTGCGGTGCGAGGGGGAGGAGCAAGAGGACCCGGACGGGTCTGAAGCTACAGAAACGATCCTCAAAGCAAGAGCAGGAGGACGCCGTCGTTGAGGACGGTAGTGAAAGAGACTGTACATAGTTACCCGTATGGGTACCAAGTTGCTGCAAATATAGTCCCCGTTGGGACCAGCAGATGTGAACTGTTTACCCGTTTGTCCCTTTATCCCACAGGCTGAGGACTGTGAGCAGCCATCCCTTTCCCTCTTTACCTGGCCGAGGACTGAGAGCGGCCACTTACCCCTGTATATAGTTGCGCTTCCTAAAGCGCCCCCTACTGGTTTTAGAAGAAAACCACCTTTGAGCAAAGGACTGTCGCATTTTGCCCGGTCATCAGTTGTAGAGTGACCGGAGGAGAAGCAAGAAGAGTCTACGTGAATGTTATTTATATATATATTTATATAGTGTTTTATATGAAGTTTATGTGTTTCGTTATTATGAAAAATTTGTATGTTTTGGTGTTTTGTCTTTACAGCCCGAGGACGTGCTGTGGTTTACCAGGGGGGAATGTAGCACCCTGAGGATTCGGCTGCTACAGGAGTATTGCACCTCAGCCAGAGGTGTGATATTCCACTCCCGGGTAAGGATGGAGTGTGGAACTGAGCTCGGTAGGCTGCATGCACTACATACATCCCGTTTCCGAGGGGCAGGCCGACGGTACTCCCACTTAGAAATGTGCAGGTACGACCGAGTCTGTCCCTGGCTGGAGTGGGAGGGGGTTGGAACATCCCTGTAGTGTAGGGGCAGATAGGGGGAGCAGTCTGGGTAGTGATAGGAGCTCATTGGGTGCTGGTCACCTGAGCTCACACATAGAGGGATATATAAGGAGGGCACCAACTAAGATCAGGGTCAGTTGTAGAGCACAAGTCAGATGCAGAGCAAGAGAGCAAGTCTGCAAGCA
Organism: Phyllobates terribilis; assembly: GCF_046119375.1. Lineage (NCBI taxonomy): Eukaryota > Metazoa > Chordata > Amphibia > Anura > Dendrobatidae > Phyllobates > Phyllobates terribilis. The sequence continues at coordinate 12,027,985 of NW_027362784.1, read as the reverse complement.
GAGAGGAAGAACAGAGGAGAAGAGTGGCCCAGAGTGAGAGAGGAGCAGAGAAGGAGTACCCAGAGGGGGAAAGCAGAGAGAGGACCCCAAGAACCCAAATTAAAACACCGGGTGAGGAGTCAGCAAAAGGGTACCGGATCCCAAACTGGTGGGGGCAAAAACACACCCTAGCCAGAGACCGGAGGCCGTGGGCAGCATCTGCCATGGCCACCCACCACATCCACCCCGAAGGCAAACCACGTGGAGGGTCAGGGAACCCAAGGCCAAGGGTCTCCCAACAGAAGGCCCGCGGGAGCTGGACCTAGGTGGATCCCTGGTGGGGACGGCTGAAGAAAGGACAGAGGGAGAGCTCAGGGCCACGCTCCGGACTTGTTTGGGGGTTGGCCGGATCCAGGACCTGGTGGACGCAGCACGGCTCGGGTGGTCACTTGAAGCTGGAGTGACCGGAACATCTGCAGTAAGTAAACACCCTAAACTGCACAACCCGACTCTGTCTTTAATTGCCGTCTGCACTGCATCACCACAACCCCCATCCTCTGCACCTGTCCCCCTGAGGCTATACCCCTCCCGTTGGGGGTTATCCTACCAAGCTGCACCACACCATCAGCCTCAGCGGACCCTGCTGCAGCGGCGGCCACAGTGACCGCAACACAACGGGTGGCGTAGTCGACATGAAGAACTTTACAACATCTGTAGGACTGCCACATAACACTGAGTTTGACACCCTGGGCACGGGCCGGGTCACAGCCGCTCGGAGACTACAACCCCCATCTGATCCGGTGCCGGGTATTCCCCTGAAAAGGAATATGTCCCAGGGGGCGCGTCAACTTCACCTAAGAGGAAGTGTGGCAGTAGGAGAGAGCCACCAGCCAGAGACAAGAGGCGAAGAGAGCCTGTCTTGGCAGAGAAAAGACTTAATTTTACCAGACTTTGGTGTCTGAGGCTGGAAGGATTCCACATCCCCCAGCAGAGAACCAGTCCGCAAGGGACTGTACATTCCTTGGCCTAAGAAGCCTGGAGGCCCTGCCACAACCGAAGGGACCAGTAAAGCCGTACAAGGCTGGGAGCAGAAAGGAACCCACGTCGCAGGCCATACAGGCGAGAAAGCACGGAAAGCTCGGAAACGTGGGCTGTTATCCTATCAGGAAGAGATAGTCAGAAGGAGCGCAGAAAGCACGGTAGGCCTACACCCTCACCCTGACCAGGGCCAATTTCCCCGTTGCTCTCAGACATCCAGGTCCCCTCCTAGCTGGGACTGTTTGTGGGTCAGTTTACCTGTTTAGTAAAGACTAGAGATGAGCGTTGTTCTACTCGAACTGTTCGCCAATCTCAAATTCGAGCTGTTTTGGGCGGTGTTCGAGCCGGTCGGCGAACACGAACAATTTGAGAAAAATTCGGCTGTTCGAGGTTATGTTCGATAACTGTTCGTGCACCAAAATCATAACTGGATTTTTTCTCAGTAATGATGAAAATTAATGTTAATACGCAGTTTGAGTGTACAGCGGGGTGGGGGGAGGGGCAGGGGATGGATCTCTGCAGGAACAATGAAGATCTCCATTTTTTTTTCTCTTTCCCGCATTTGCAGTGGGGAGGTGCAATCTGTCAGCCTATCAGCAGCGCACACACGGAGCGAAGTGCTTTTTTTCACACAAGCAAGGGCATGTGTCATTGGCAGTGTATGTCACATGTCCTTGCCCTATAAGACCAAGCCATTTTCCCCGTCGCCACCATTTTCTCACTGCTGCAGCTGCGTGTTAGACGGCACCGCTGTTGCTGTGTGCGCTATACCTTGTTAATTTCAAGCCAATTTTCACACAAATATACAGATAGCTTGGGAGTAGGGAATAGTTGTGATTGCAGTCCTTTTAAGGACTAGGTTACAGCATTTCCTACGACTTTTATCAGGGAGGTCTGTGCTCTTAAATAGATAGGTTGTGGGAGTAAAGACTAATTGTAATTGGAGTCCTTTTCAGGACTAGGTTACATGAGTTCCTATCAGTTTTTGCCAGGCAGGTCTGTGCCAGTGCTGTGCAAGTTTTTTTCACAGCATTTGGCTGAATCTAGCAAAGCTAATCCTTTTTGGCCTATTGCAGAGTGTGTTAGTCAGTGGAGTAGCCTATCTGTGTTGCAAGATATACCACCTGTGTATAGAATACCAATTTTTTTACTGCACCTAGTGAAGTAAAATCTTTTGGGCATAGCATCATTCTATTAGTCCATCTATACTGACCTCCATCAGGTTGCAAACTGAATATAATTTTTTTCTGCATCTAGCTCTGAAAAAATATTTGGGCTTCTAGCAGTGTGTGGGACTTGGTCTATTAGTCCATCTATACTGACCTCCATCAGGTTGCAAATTAAAAATAATTTTTTTCTTCATTTAGCTCTGAAAAAATATTTGGGCTTCTAGCAGTGTGTGGGACTTGTTCTATTAGTCCTTCTATACTGACCTCCAGCAGGTTGCAAATTGAATATAATTTTTTTCTGCATCTAGCTCTGAAAAAATATTTGGGCTTCTAGCGGTGTGTGGGACTTGGTCTATTAGTCCATCTATACTGACCTCCATCAGGTTGCAAATTAAAAATAATTTTTTTCTGCATCTAGCTCTGAAAAAATATTTGGGCTTCCAGCAGTGTGTGGGACTTGGTCTATTAGTCCATCTATACTGACCTCCATCAGGTTGCAAATTAAAAATAATTTTTTTCTTCATTTAGCTCTGAAAAAATATTTGGGCTTCTAGCAGTGTGTGGGACTTGTTCTATTAGTCCTTCTATACTGACCTCCAGCAGGTTGCAAATTGAATATAATTTTTTTCTGCATCTAGCTCTGAAAAAATATTTGGGCTTCTAGCGGTGTGTGGGACTTGGTCTATTAGTCCATCTATACTGACCTCCATCAGGTTTCAAATTAAAAATAATTTTTTTCTGCATCTAGCTCTGAAAAAATATTAGGGCTTCTAGCAGTGTGTGGGACTTGGTCTATTAGTCCATCTATACTGACCTCCATCAGGTTGCAAATTAAAAATAATTTTTTTCTTCATTTAGCTCTGAAAAAATATTTGGGCTTCTAGCAGTGTGTGGGACTTGTTCTATTAGTCCTTCTATACTGACCTCCAGCAGGTTGCAAATTGAATATAATTTTTTTCTGCATCTAGCTCTGAAAAAATATTTGGGCTTCTAGCAGTGTGTGGGACTTGGTCTATTAGTCCATCTATACTGACCTCTATCAGGTTGCAAATTAAAAATAATTTTTTTCTTCATTTAGCTCTGAAAAAATATTTGGGCTTCTAGCAGTGTGTGGGACTTGTTCTATTAGTCCTTCTATACTGACCTCCAGCAGGTTGCAAATTGAATATAATTTTTTTCTGCATCTAGCTCTGAAAAAATATTTGGGCTTCTAGCGGTGTGTGGGACTTGGTCTATTAGTCCATCTATACTGACCTCCATCAGGTTGCAAATTAAAAATAATTTTTTTCTGCATCTAGCTCTGAAAAAATATTTGGGCTTCTAGCTGTGTGTGGGACTTGTTGTATTAGCCCATCTATACTGACCTCCATCAGGTTGCAAGCTGAATATATTTTTTTCTGCATCTACCTCTGAAAAAATATTGGGCTTCTAGCTGTGTGTGGGTCTTGTTCTATTAATCCATCTATACTGACCTCCATCAGGTTTCAAATTAAAAATAATTTTTTTCTGCATCTAGCTCTGAAAAAATATTTGGGCTTCTAGCAGTGTGTGGGACTTGGTCTATTAGTCCATCTATACTGACCTCTATCAGGTTGCAAATTAAAAATAATTTTTTTCTTCATTTAGCTCTGAAAAAATATTTGGGCTTCTAGCAGTGTGTGGGACTTGTTCTATTAGTCCTTCTATACTGACCTCCAGCAGGTTGCAAATTGAATATAATTTTTTTCTGCATCTAGCTCTGAAAAAATATTTGGGCTTCTAGCGGTGTGTGGGACTTGGTCTATTAGTCCATCTATACTGACCTCCATCAGGTTGCAAATTAAAAATAATTTTTTTCTGCATCTAGCTCTGAAAAAATATTTGGGCTTCTAGCTGTGTGTGGGACTTGTTGTATTAGCCCATCTATACTGACCTCCATCAGGTTGCAAGCTGAATATATTTTTTTCTGCATCTACCTCTGAAAAAATATTGGGCTTCTAGCTGTGTGTGGGTCTTGTTCTATTAATCCATCTATACTGACCTCCATCAGGTTGCAAACTGAATATAATTTTTTTCTGCATCTAGCTCTGAAAAAATATTTGGCCTTCTAGTAGTGTGTCGGACTTTCTCTATTAGTCCATCTATACTGACCTCCATCAGGTTGCAAATTAAAAATAATTTTTATCTGCATCTACAGTAACTCTGAAAAAATATTTGGGCTTCTAGCTGTGTGTGGGACTATTTGTATTAGTCCATCTATACTGACCTCCATCAGGTTGCAAACTGAATATATTTTTTTCTGCATCTACCTCTGAAAAAATATTTGGCCTTCTAGTAGTGTGTCGGACTTTCTCTATTAGTCCATCTATACTGACCTCCATCAGGTTGCAAATTAAAAATAATTTTTATCTGCATCTACAGTACCTCTGAAAAAATATTTGGGCTTCTAGCTGTGTGTGGGACTTGTTGTATTAGTCCATCTATACTGACCTCCATCAGGTTGCAAACTGAATATATTTTTTTCTAAATCTACCTCTGAAAAAATATTGGGCTTCTAGCTGTGTGTGGGACTTGTTCTATTAATCCATCTATACTGACCTCCATCAGGTTGCAAACTGAATATAATTTTTTTCTGCATCTAGCTCTGAAAAAATATTTGGCCTTCTAGTAGTGTGTCGGACTTTCTCTATTAGTCCATCTATACTGACCTCCATCAGGTTGCAAATTAAAACTAATTTTTATCTGCATCTACAGTACCTCTGAAAAAATATTTGGGCTTCTAGCTGTGTGTGGGACTTGTTGTATTAGTCCATCTATACTGACCTCCATCAGGTTGCAAACTGAATATAATTTTTTTCTGCATCTAGCTCTGAAAAAATATTTGGCCTTCTAGTAGTGTGTCGGACTTTCTCTATTAGTCCATCTATACTGACCTCCATCAGGTTGCAAATTAAAACTAATTTTTATCTGCATCTACAGTACCTCTGAAAAAATATTTGGGCTTCTAGCTGTGTGTGGGACTTGTTGTATTAGTCCATCTATACTGACCTCCATCAGGTTGCAAATTCAAAATAATTTTTTTCTGCATCTAACCAAGCCAATAGTTTTGGCCTAATACCACAGTTTGGCCACTCAGCTCTGCTCGGTTACCATCCATTGTTTTTTTGTGCAAACAACTCCAGAGTTGTGAATTAGTTAACCACCAAAATGAGTGGAAAAAGGCCTGCTGCTGGTGGAAAGGGGAATAGGCGTGTTGGGAAGGGGAAAAAAGGTTGTGTCCGTGGGGTAGGTGTTAAAGCAACAGTAACATCTGCAGAAGAAAGACCATCTTCCAGCCAAACTAAAATGTCTACTTCTTTTAGCGGACAATGTGATAAGATCCCTTTCTTACGGCCACGCCAATCGCTACAAATTCCAGATGAGGCACAAAAACAGCAGGTGCTTCAACGGATATCAGGTGCTCCTTTAAGTGGGCTCTCCTCCACATCAACTTCAACATCACAAATACTCCAGTCCTCAAAGGTGTCACCCAAATCGCACTTGCTTCCTCACAGCTCCCAAATCTCCAGCTGCCCGTCTGAGTATGAGGTAGAACAGATGGTTGAGTCTGCAGAGCTGTTTACTCATACTATAGCCTGGGAATCAGAGGTCGACTCTAGCGCTTCTGTGAATCCAGACGAGGAAATGATCTGCACTGATGCCCAGAATCTTTATGAGTCGGATCCAGGACCAGACGCAGAAGGTTCTGACCATAATGTAGACCCTCATTCCCAAACTGTAACTCCTGTTGGTGGAGACAATGAGGAAGACGATGATAATACTCAAATACCTGATTGGAGCGACAACTTTAGTTTTTTGTCAGGGCAGGAACAGGTTGGCTCTGAGGACGACGGGTGTGATAACGCACAGGGTGATGATGATGAGGTCGGAGATCCCACTTACTGTCAACCCACAGTCAGCCAAGAGATGAGGTCAGCAGAGGAGGTGGAGGAAGATGCTAGTGACGACGAGGTCAGGTTGCGCCTTCCTGGACAGAGACGTAGTACTGGAAGCACGTCAACAACTGCATCCTCAAACACAACTCTGCCTCTCACCACAAGTCGTGGTGGCTCTTCAGGTCGCATGGGTGCTAAGCCTTGCATAGCCTGGGCATTTTTTCAGATCGATAAAGATGACCCAACTCGTGTTATCTGTAACATTTGCCAGCAAAAGCTAAGTAGAGGCCAAAAAATACATAGTTTGAGTACTTCATGCATGAACCGGCACATGGACATGAAGCATAAGTTGCAGTGGGAAGCTCAGTGTGCTACAATGCGGCCTAGCCGGCCGGGCCAACCACCGTCTGCCATATCTTGTGCATCCGCGGCCTCTTCATCCTCTGTGACTGGGGGGACAGCAGTCACACCTGTTTTGGGGCGCAGACCTGCCACCTCTTTACCCGCAACAGCCAGCGTGATTGGCAGGTCATCATTTTCTTTGGAGGTGGTAACACCAGCTGGTGTTGAGCGCTGTCCGACATCGATAGCACCACCTTTGGATCAAGGCAACCTAACATGTCCGCCTGCATCTTCCTAACAGACCGGCAGTTTGCCGGGGACACCCTTATCAACCCTGTCTAAGCACAATAGCCAGCCCTCAGTCCCTCAGATGTGGACAAGTAAAAGACCATTTCCTCCTAGCCATGAGAAAGCTAAGAGGTTGAATTTCACCATCTGCAAGCTCTTGGCTACAGAAATGCTGCCTTTCCGCCTGGTGGACACAGAGGATTTCCGAGACCTTATGTCCGTCGCAGTGCCCCAGTACCAGATGCCCAGTCGGCACTACTTCTCAAAGAAAGGTGTGCCTGCGCTCCACCAGCATGTCGCACACAACATCACCGCTTCTTTGAGAAACTCTGTGTGTGACAGGGTGCATTTCACCACAGACACTTGGACGAGTAGGCATGGACAGGGGCGTTACATGTCGCTGACTGGGCACTGGGTAACTATGGTGACAGCAGGACAAGGGGCTGCTGTCCAAGTCTTGCCGTCCCCACGAGTTGTGCGTCAATCCTCTTTATGTCAAAGTTCCTCCACTGCTTCTGCCTCCTCAACCTCCTCTCGGTCTTCCACCTGCACCCAAAGCCTGTCTGGTCATGCCACAAGCTTTCTAACTGCGCAGAAGGGATCCTGCACACCTCCTTACTATGCTGGCAGTAGGGCTCAACGTCATCAGGCGATTTTTACATTGAAATGTCTGGGAAATGTGAGTCACACAGCTGAGGAGTTGTGGTCAGCTCTGGAGAACCAATTTCATGAATGGTTGTCTCCACTGGACCTGAAACCAGGGAAGGCCGTGTGCGACAATGCTGCAAACCTGGGTGCGGCCCTTCGCGGGGGCAATGTCACACACGTGCCTTGTATGGCTCACGTGTTGAACCTGGTTGTCCAGCAATTTTTAGCCCACTATCCCAGACTAGATGGCCTTCTGCAGAGGGCACGGTCGCTGTGTGCTCACTTCCGCCGTTCGCATCCCGCAGCTCAGCGACTTACATCTCTACAGAAGTCGTTGGACCTGCCACTTCACCGGCTAAAATGCGATGTGCCTACCCGGTGGAATTCAACTCTGCACATGTTGCAGCGACTGTGGCAGCACCGACAAGCCCTGGTGCAATACGTTCTGACGTATAGCCTGGGCCAACGAGATTCAGAGGTGGGGCAAATCACGCTGGAGGAGTGGTCTCAGATCAGGGACCTATGCACCCTTTTGCACAGTTTTGAAATGGCGACGAAGATGTTTAGTGCTGACGATGCCATTATCAGCATGACTATTCCGGTGATTTACATGCTGGAGCACATGTTAAACAGAATTCGGAGTCAGGTGGTGGCACAAGAGGAGGTGGAGGAAGTAGAGGAGGAGGAGTTGTATGCGGAAGGGCTAACATCTGCAAGGTCCAGACGGTCGGCAGCACCAAGGCGGCAGGCATGTGAGGGTGGGGGAGATGATTTTACCAGGGCGCATGGTAGCAGCCAAACTAGTGAGGAAGGTGCAGGAGCCCAGGAAGAAGTGGAGGACGAACTGATGGAAGACTCATCAGATGAGGGAGACCTTGATCACATTTCTGTTGTGCGAGGTTGGGGGGAGAGGACAGAGGAAGGAAGCATGATTGTTACCTTGCCACCAACACAACAGGGACTTGGTGCTCCTGGATGCGCAACACACATGAGTGCCTTCTTGCTGCACTACCTGCAACATGACCCTCGAATTGTGAGAATTAGAAATAATCCTGACTACTGGGTTGCCAGACTGTTAGATCCCCGGTACAAAAGTAAATTTGCAGAAATTATTCCTGCCATAGAAAGGGATGCACGCATGCAGGAGTATCAGCAGAGACTGTTGCAGAATCTTACATGTGCTTTTCCACAAAATACCAGTGGTGCACGTAGTGAATCTCACAGTTCCAACTTGCCAACCGTGGGACCGTCAAGTGTTCAGCACTCAAACCGTAACAGAACCACAGTATCTGCTGGTAACATCAATTTTGCGGAATCATTTCACCACTTTTTTAGCCCATCCTTTGCAAGGCCACAGGAGACAAGAAGTCTGACACATAGTCAACGCCTAGAGACGATGGTACAGGAGTATCTCCAAGTAAACATTGAAGCCACGACTGTGTCACTGGACCCTTGCTCTTTTTGGGCTTCCAATCTGGATAAATGGCCGGAACTAGCCACTTACGCCTTGGAGATCTTGTCATGCCCCGCAGCCAGCGTTCTGTCTGAACGTGTGTTTAGCGCTGCTGGTGGTGTGCTGACAGATAAGCGCACGCGGCTCTCCACTGATAATGTAGACAGACTCACGTTCATAAAGATGAGCAAATCATGGATCCGAAACGACTTTTCTACCCCTGTGTCATCCTGGGGTGAGTAAAAGCTTGATGATTGGTTAAAATCACCCTACCAAACGTTTTAAGCTTTCAAATTACTAATCATGTTTATCTGTATCTTGACTGGAAAATAATTTGGGCTTTGTAGCAGTGTGCAGCACTGATCCTATTAGGCCATCTATAATAAGCTCCACCAGATTTAAAATTAAAAATAATTTTTAGCTGCATCTAGCCCGGAAAATAATTTTGGGGCTCCGAGATGCGCAAGACACATAAGTGCCTTCTTGCTGCACTACCTGCAGCATGACCCTCATATTGTCAGAATTCGAAGTAATCATGACTACTGGGTTGCCACACTCTTAGATCCCCCAAACTTTTCGATCAACCTTTTCATTTTAATAAAGACCAAAAAAATGGTCATTTTTGAAATTATAAGCATTAGCAGGTTGTTAGAAACTGAAATCAAAGTTTTCAACTCAAAACTTTATTCTAGGTGATGTTACATTTTCACATAGGACCCCTTGTTCGAAAGGAGCTTCTGAACTCTCTCGTCCATTGAATTTGTCAGGTTTTGGATGGTTTCTGCTTCAATTGTTTTGCATGAGGACAGAATACCCTCCCAGAGCTGTTGCTTAGATGTGAACTGCCTCCTGCCATCATAGACACTCCTTTTAATGATGCTCCAAAGGTTCTGAATGGGGTAGAGGTCAGGGGAGCATGGGGGTCACACCATAAGTTTGTCCCCTTTTATGCCCATATCAGCCAGAGATGCAGATGTTTTATGTGCAGCATGAGATGGTGCATTATCATGCAGAAAAATGATCTTGCTGTGAAATACACGGTTCTTCTTCTTGAACCATGGCAGGAAGTGCTGTTTGAGAAAATCCACATACATTATGGAGTTCATCTTTAGCGCCTTCAGGGATCCTAAAGGGGCCGACAATCTCTCTCCCCATGATTCCAACCCAAAACATTACTCCACCTCCTCCTTGTTGGCGCTGTAGCCGTGTTTGCGTAGGGTGTCCATCAACCAGCCATCCTCCACTCCATCCATCTGGACCATCGAGCGCTGCACGGCACTCATCCGTGAACAAAACAGTTTTGAAATCAGTCTTCATGTAATGTTTGGCCCACTGGAGCCGTTTCTGCTTGTGTGAAGTGGATAGAGGAGGTCGACAGGATGGCGTATGCACAGCTGCAAACCTCTGAAGGACCCTGCATCTTGTTGTTCGGGGGACGTTGGAGGCACAAGCAGCTTCAAAAACTTGTCTGCTGCTATGACAAGGCTTTTTTGCCGCTGCTCTTTCAATCTGACGTAATTGCCTGTAGGAAAGAGTCCTCAATTTGCCCTTATCAGCACGCACACGTGTGTACTGTGAATCAGCTACATACTTCTTGATTGCCAAGACACTTCATCCTGATCATCGCACAATGTTGATTGTAGTCATGCCTTGACCTAAACACTCCAAAATTTGTTGCTTCTCAGCAGCCGACACATCCTTTTTCTTTCCCATTTTGGCAGAAAATGTAGGCTGCTTAATAATGTGAGAGAGCCTTCTTAAGTAGTCTTGCCTTTCATTGGACACACCTGCCAAACTAATTAGCACAGGTGTCTGCAATTGCTTACAGTGATATAAAGAGCCCTGACACACATCACCATCAATGAGTTTAACTGACAATCAAACAAATTCTTCCCTTATCACTCCTAAACACTTTTTGCATAATAATTTGGAACGCGGTGTACATGTGCTTTTCCACAAAACACCAGCGGTTCACGTAGTGAATCTTACAGTTCTAACTTGCCAACCGTGGTCTGTATGGAATTGTTCAATAAAGGGCCCAAAATTAGGATAACATAGATGGGAGAGGTCTCTATGAATAGGAATTCCTAAGTATTTGATACCCTGTGAGGGCCAGGCAAAGGGAAAGTTGGACTGGATGGAATCCTATATGGATTTGGGGAGGGAGACATCGAGGGCCTCAGACTTCGCTGCATTGATTTTAAAATTTGACCATGTAACAAAGTGATCTATTTCAGCCATAACAGCATGGATGGATATATGTGATTGAGTGATATATACTAGGACATCATCAGCAAATAGAGAGCACTTGTACTCGGTGCCTCCCACCTCAATCCATCTAATATTGGGGTTATGGCGAATTGATGAGAGCAGGTGCTCCGTCACTAGGATGTATAAGAGAGGGGACAGAGGACATCCCTGCCTTGTCCCATTGGTGATTGTGAAAGGTGATGAAAATGTTCTGACGCGCCCCCTGGGCCTTGGGACACCCGGAGCCGGACCCTTTTTGGTGGATGCTGGTGGTTGTAGTCTTCGTGGCAGCGATCCGTTTCCGTGGCTCAGGGCGGTCAAACCAGTGGCGGAACTATTTATGTGGTTTTGATGTTTAAATGTCCGACTACGCCACCCGTGGATTGCGGTCAGAGTGAACCGCCGCTACAGGGCAGACCGCTAAGGCTGGTGTTGTGGGTGCAGCAGAGCGTAGCATAACTCCCCACGGGAGGAGTATAGCCTCAGGGCAGTGTATGCGGAGGATGGGGGTGATGGTGCAGGGCAGCAGTAGTAACGACACGGAGTCAGTGATGCAGTTCAGGGCCTTTACTCACAGTTCTTATTATCCAGACCACGTCTGCAGGTAACGGCTGCCCACGTCGTACTGTGCTCACCAGGTGAGGGGCTCAGACAACTCCCAGATAACTTTGGAGCGCTTCACAGGACCCCCTTTGTGTGTCCTTTGTCTGGCCTTTCTTACCAACACTTCTGTCCGGCTGCCTCGGGCCTCCTCTTGGTAAACTTGGCGCCAGTTTCCCTGACCCTATGTGGTGCCTTCCTAGCGGGTGTAGCAAGGGGCTGCGCCACATAAAATGTCAGAGCCTCCGGTTTCTAGCTGAGGGTCGTTTCCTGCCTCCACTAGTTCGGGGACCGGTCTCCCCCTTTGGCCTGACCTCTCCACGCAGGTGGATTCGGGCGTGCGGTGGCGACTCGCCCGTCCGCACCCCTGGGATCCCTTCATTCCTCGTTCCTGGAGCCTTCTCCGCTCCTCTTCCTTCCTTCTCCCTCTTGCAGGCCTGGGCCTCTGTTACTAGGCCCGCCTCCGGAGCAGAGCTCATGCAGAGCCCCTGCTCCCTGCCACTTCTGCTCAGACTTCTCTGCACTGAACTAAGATGGTGCCCACCTTTTATACTCCCTTCTCAATGCACCCAGGAACTGCTTCCTCCCTGCTCCTGCACTGCAGGGTTCCCCTTCCTCAGTGTTCCCTCCCCCCCACTCCAGCCAGGGACAGGGACTGTCGTGCCCATCTCAGGGGCATATTGGTCGCCCTGCCCCACGGCAATGTGGTGTAATGCATGCAGGTGTCGGGTCCTGATCCACACTCCATCCTTATCTGAGAGTGAGATATCACACCTCTGGGTGAGGTGCAATACGTCTGTAGCAACCGAGCCCTCGGTGCTACAGTTCCATTTATCTTCAGCCTAGGTGACGTATTGTGATACAGGGCCGTGATTTTGGCTATAAAAGGGTCCCCTAGACCCCTACCCCAAGCTTTTTAAGAGAATCATATATGGTGTGCCAGGAGACTCTATGGAATGCTTTCTCAGCATCCAACGAGAGTATCTACTTACAAATTTTTAACTGCATCTAGCCCAGGAAATACTTTGTGCCTAGTAGCAGTGTCTGCTAGTCAGCGGATTATCCCGGCTGTTAAGCAAGCTACACCACCTGTAGTTTGGACACTTAATTTTTTCAAAGGAAATGCTTCGGGACCACGGGATACTCAGTGAAGAGCATCAGGAGGCACCCCAAGGCATAGGGGCTGGGACTGGCAGTAGGATGCCTTGCGGTGGACAGCCGAGCTCGATCCTTATAAAAGCTTTTTAACTGCAGCAGCTTTAGTGGACGCTACTGGAGCTGGAATTACGCGGCTGCTGGCATGAGACTTGCCCTCCAATAGATCCTTGTAAATGGATTTAAAGTGTATTCATTCAAATTAGAGAGACAATTTAAATTAAAAAGCTTAGAGCTGCCTCCACCACAGGGGGGCTCTCTCGACCCACCAGCGGACAGGCACCAGTATTGGGAGAGGGGGGCTGGCCGTCAGGGTTCACCGCGGCTCTGGCACAAACCCGGCGACACGGAGGTGGCACGGGCAGGAGCGGACTGGCCGTGTCGGCTTCTCACTTTTTGGATTTTAGAAGGGCATGACATGCCTATATCTGTGTTTCCCCCTCCTTTTACTCCTCCACCTCTTTTCTTTTCGCATGACTATATGTACTTGTCACTTTTCCATGTGTTAGTTGTGTCTTCTGAGCAGTTTGTCAGCTTTTGGACACCTTTGAAGGTGTTTTCTATGTGTTTCTATGTGTTTTTGTTTGCCTGCCATTGGTTTTAACGGTGTTCGAAGGTGTTCGACGAACAGTTCGACGAACAGTTCGGCGAACACACGGGTGTTCGACGAACCGAACCGAACTCGAACACTACGGGGGTGGCTCAACACTAGTAAAGACCCTGGACTGCAACCTGTTGTCTGTGTGCTCCTTGCTCCTCCAGCACTATCATCACTGGGACTCTCACTACCATCACTCCCAGCATCCATTATACTGCCCTGGGGCTGCACTCTTCCCGTGGGGAGTCACACTACCCTAGCTGCACACCTCATCAGCCCCAGCGGTCTGCATGCAGCGGCGGTTCCTAATAACCGCAATCCACAGGTGGCGTAGTCGGACATAATTAATAACACATAACGGACTACCACTGGCCTGACCACCCTGAGCCACGGAACCGGGTTGCCACTACTACCCCCATCGTTCCCCCTATTGCCCGGATCCGAGTGCCCCACGGCTCAGGGGGCGAGTCAGCTTTGGCGTAGTCGGCAGGATTTCGTGCCCGCAACCACCGGGTACTGCGTGCCTGAAAAAAGACTTTTGTAACTTACCTGTGGCGAAGTTTCCCGCCGTCCGGAGTCTTTTCCCGCCATCCGGAGCCGATTCCCGCCATCAGACGCCATCTTGGACCGTTTCCCGCCGTCTTCCCGCCATCTGCAGCTGTTTCCCGCCATCGGACGCCGCGCGGGAAGAAGAGGGGCGTGGACGTGTAAACCGCGTGAGATCCGAAGCTCCGCCCCACGCACCGACGCTGCGCAAGGTACTGGAAGGGAGAGAGAGCGACGCTGACGTCATCAGGACGCGACGCCAGGTCCTCGTCCATAGCAGCAGTAGCGGAGCCGCGGCCTACAGAAGAGGATCGTCGGAAGGTAGGCCACGCTTAACTAGGGGGGAGGAAGATGTCGGACACAGAGGCGCCCACTACCACCAACGCAGCTGCAGCAGCGGTGATGCCCTTTTCCTTGCCCTACATCCCTGGAGCGGCCTGGCTGCCCAAATACTCAGGGGAGCCCCATGCCCTAACTGACTTCAAGGAAAGACTGTATAGTTTGTTCCAAGTTTACCCCCTGACAGAGGAACAGAAGGTCAGCATATTGACAGGGCAGTTAACTGGCGCAGCCCAAAGGGAGGTAAAATCATGGCCCATTGAAGAGAAAGGGACTGTGAAGGGTATTCTGGCCCGGCTGCGGGGTACCTTTGATACACGTACCTCCGCTGAGATTAAAATGAGGTTCTATGGATGTAAGCAGCGGGCACAGGACAGCATCAGAGACTATGCCTTAAATTTACAGGAAGCCTTGAGGGCTATTCAACAAACTGACCCTGGCAGTGTGCAGGAAACCGATGAGCTGCTAACAGAACAATTTATAGAGGGTCTGCTGTCCAGCGCCCACAGGGCCCAGCTGCGCCTCATGTTCTTCCAGAACCCCGACCTAACCTTTGCTCAATTTAAGGACAGGGCCATAAGGGTGCTCCGTGAATCTGCAACCAGTGGCGCTATAAACCCCCGGCGCCCTGCTATCACCTACCACCAGGAGGTGGCGCCCTCCTCTATGGACTCCGTGGAGGCTGATGCACAGGCCCTGAACCAAGCCCCGTCGAAAGGCCTGCACCACCAAGTCCAGGAGCTGACCAGGAGCGTCGCGGCGTTGACCAGGACCGTCCAGGCGTTGCAAGTGGACCCGTCAAGACCCATCAAGCTGGCTTCAAGTCCGGAGGATGTCCCGTGGCGTCGACAGAGGAGGATCCCGTCGTTCCGAGGGAGGCCCACAAACCGCTACGCAGAGGATGGACAGCCCATTTGCCGTCGATGCAACCAGCCCGGACACATTTTCAGGTACTGTAATTTAAACGGGTCCAACCTGGGGCAGAGGGCCGACCCCCAGGCATAAGATCACCAGGCCCTTATAATTGGCGCGATAAGTACGGTGGGGGGCGCCCGGTTTTACCCGTGGTGCTGGACGGTATCCCCATGAGCGCCTTGCTGGATACTGGGTCGCAAGTAACCACAATCCCTTATGTACTTTTTAAGCAGTATTGGACTGATGCTGATATCACACGGTATCCAGACAGTAACTTGAGCATCATCGCCAGTAATGGCTTACCCGTGCCGCAGATGGGGTTCAAGGAGATGACCATTAAAATTGGTAAAGTTGAACTGCCGGCACAGGGAGTGATTATTGTGGACATTGACCGTCATGAAAGTCACCCTAAAATAACTGTGGGTACTAACATAATTGAAAATTGTCTTTCAGAGGTAATTGTAATTCTACAACAGGTGGCGGTGAATGCTAGTTCCAGCCAACAGAGAGTCCTCAACAAGGAGATAAAAGCCCTGATGAGACGGCAGCAGGTAGAACTGTCTGGTGGTGAGATCGGTAGCGTAAGACTCAGTGATCCATTCCCCATTTCCATGCCTCCCAAAAGTGAAATGATGATCTGGTGTCGGACTGCAATCGGGTTGAGAGGTAGAGACTACCAAGCCATGGTAGAACCCGTGTACTCAGACAGCAGGCCCACCATTTTGACAGCCCGGGGGGTGGTTGATGTCCGTCATGGGAGGGTGCCCGTCCGCATCCTCAACATTGGGGAGAGGGAAGTACACTTACCCAGGTACGCTACACTCGCCAAACTGTTTGTTGTCGAACATCAAACTATCAGGGCCGTGGAACCCTTGCCTCCATCTCCTCAGGCGGAGGGTAATGGCTCCCAGAAACAAAAGGAGGACTGGTGCCAGAAACTCCACGTGGGTGCTGACTCCACTCCCCTGCACCAAAAACAAGGAGTCTACCGGGTGGTACAGGAGTACGAGAGAGTCTTTAGTAAGCACCCGCTAGACTTCGGCAGAGTAAAAGGGATAGAGCACCACATCCCCACAGGGAGCCACCCACCAATAAAAGAGAGGCACAGACCTGTACCCCCTGCACATTATCAGAACGCCAAGGGTATGCTAAGGGAGATGAAAGAAGCTGGGGTTATTAGAGATAGCTGTAGCCCCTGGGCAGCCCCCTTGGTTCTGGTCAAAAAGAAAGACGGCACCATGAGAATGTGCGTGGACTATAGACAAATCAACCGTATCACTCACAAAGACGCATATCCGCTGCCTAGAATAGAAGAGTCTTTAGCCGCACTAAAATCTGCTAACTTCTTTTCTACTTTGGACCTTACTAGCGGGTACTGGCAGGTTCCTGTGGCAGAGGCTGACAAGGAGAAGACCGCCTTCACCACCCCGATGGGACTGAGTGAGTTCAACTGTATGCCTTTCGGGCTCTGCAACGCACCAGGGACCTTCCAGCGGCTGATGGAATGCTGTCTAGGGCACCGAAACTTCGAGACGGTCCTCCTTTACCTGGACGACGTGATCGTCTATTCGAAAACCTACGAGGACCACCTAAAGCACCTGGCCGAGGTGTTCGAAGCCCTGGCAGGCTATGGCCTGAAGGTGAAACCGTCGAAGTGCCACCTGCTGAAACCAAAGGTCCAGTACCTAGGGCACGTGGTAAGCGCGGAAGGAGTGGCCCCCGACCCTGACAAGGTCACGACAATCAAGAGCTGGCCAAGCCCCTCGAACATCAAAGAGGTGAGACAGTTTCTCGGGTTGGTAGGCTACTACCGAAGGTTCATCCCCGGGTTCACTAAGATGGCAGCTCCTATGCAGGACCTCCTGATCGGACAGTCCAAGTCCAGAAGTCAAAAGCCACCCTTCAAGTGGGATAAACCGGAAGAGGAGTCCTTCCGCCAGCTAAAGATGGCCCTCACAGGGGATGAGATCCTGGCCTACCCTGATTACGGCCAGCCTTTCATTCTCCACACAGGTGCCAGTAATGTGGGACTGGGAGCCGTACTGTCCCAAAACCAACAGGGCAGAGAACGGGTGATCGCATACGCCAGCCGGAAGCTGAGGCCCACCGAGAGGAACCCGGAGAATTACAGCTCCTTCAAGCTAGAATTCTTGGCGGTGGTGTGGGCCGTGACGGAACGCTTCAAGCATTACCTGGCCTCCGCAAAGTTCACGGACAACAACCCGTTGACACACCTGAACAATGCAAGACTGGGTGCCCTGGAACAGCGGTGGATGGCCCGTCTCTCCAACTATGACTTCGTGATCAAGTACCGGGCAGGCAAAACCAACGCCAACGCGGACGCCCTATCAAGGATGCCCCACTTACCTGAAGGTGACGAAGACCCAGAAGAGCTGGAGGAGGTAGAACTCCCCGCGTTTCACCGGTATGGGGCCGCTCAACACTCTCACCGCGTGAAGGAGGAGGATCTAACAACTGTGATGATGAATCCCCTACCTCACCACAGCTGGGCCGAGACCCAAGATAGTGACCCTGCAGTCCGCCTGGTGAAAGATCTGCTGTCCCGGGAAGACGCCCGCCTAGATCCAGATGCCCCAGAGGAAGCCAAGCAGCTATGGAAGGAGAAGAGCAAGCTGTTCCTCTACGAAGGCAAGTTGTGCAGAAGGATTGTTAACCACCGGACGCACGAGCTGACCTGGCAAGTCGTGGTCCCAAGGCGAGATGCAGCTATGGTCCTGGGGGCTTACCATGACAGAGCGGGGCACTTCGGTTGGAAGAAACTGGAGTTCCTGCTAAGAGGAAGATTCTTTTGGGTCGGCATGAGAGGAGCTGTAGAAAAATGGTGCAGAGACTGTGGCCCTTGTCACCTGAGGAGGAAGGACCGCACCAGCCAGAAGACACCCTTGAGGCCCATCGTCACCACGCAGCCTCTTGAGCTGGTAGCTCTGGACCACGTCAAATTGGCTCCAAGCCGGTCCGGATACATCTACGCCCTGACAATCGTGGACCACTATTCCCGTTTTCTAGTGGTGGTCCCGATAAAGGACTTGACAGCCCAAACAGCGGCCCGAGCCTTCCAGCAATACTTCTGCCATCCACACGGGTATCCGGAACAGGTCCTGACAGACCAGGGTCCAGCGTTTGAAGCTGAAATCTTCCAGGAGTTCTGCAACCTCTATGGCTGTAAGAAGATTCGGACAACGCCTTACCACCCCCAAACCAACGGAATGTGTGAGAAGATGAACAATATAGTCATTGATCTCCTGAAGACGTTGCCCCTGGAGGAACGCAGCCTGTGGCCAGAAAAACAGCCGGACCTGGTAGACATGTACAACAACATCCCGGTGAACGCTACAAACTGCACCCCGGCTTACCTGATGCGAGCTAGACCAGGTAAGCTGCCCGTAGACCTGGAGATGGGAGTCCTAATACCTGAGGACACCTCCCCGGATGCGGACTGGGATACGGAAAGGCAACTGCAGTACAAGAAGGTACAGGAGAGTGTGGAGAAGAGCCTGGCCCAGGTGAGAGAGAAGCAAGAAAGACTCTTCAATCAACACGCCCCTGCTGGTCCCCTAGAACCTGGTGAGCAAGTCCTAAAGCGAAAAAGAAGGCTACATAAGTTGGACGACCAGTGGGAAAGGGAACCCTACACCGTACTGCAGTCTGACCACGATAACCCAAAGGTGTGCGTAATCACCAAGGACGGAGGAGAAACCACTAGCGTCGTCTCCAGAGACCACCTCAAAAGGTGCCCCGAGCAACTCCGTAGTGCAGAAGAGGATCAGAGTGACCTTGAACCCGCAGAGGACAAGGAAGAAATGATCAGCACCGTTCTCGGAGAGTTCCCTCAGTCCTGGACTCGCATAAATGATGCTATAGTGGTACCCGTCCTGCATTTCCTGCAACCGGCACAACAACAACCAACACCAGAGCCGGAAGGTGAAGAGGAGCAAGCGGTTCCAGAGGCAGAAGAGCCTGTTCCAGCAGCCCAGGAGAATCAACCCTCTGCTGACAGTGAGCCTGCCATGCCTGCAGTAAGCCAAAGGACCCGCAGACAGCTGCCTGCCCTACCTGTACGCCCAGCTGGTAGCTGTACCCCTAACGCTAGTGGGGAAAGCCAGGTTGGTCCACCACCAGACAGTGGGTTAAGGAGGTCAACCAGGAGCACAAAGGGACAGATACCCGCTCGCTGGAGAATATAGAGTGTATTAAATTGTAAATAACCCTGTTGCCAAATGTTAAAATGTTTGCCAAAGTTACCTGCATGTTTATTAATAGTGTGTTTCAGTCTCTTGCAGCAACCGTAAGGACTCAGGTTATGGACTTTTTATAACCGGGACCTTGTATGGACTGCATTCTGAGCCTAACCCAGGAATGAACTAAGACTGTAAAGGACTTGGGGTAGGACAGACCCCCACCTGGTTAAGGCTCCCGTTGTTTTTGGTGATATGGACACCCGGTCACAGGCCACACTGTGACCTAAAGAACTCAATTTGTGCGCCGTCTGTCTATTAATGTTTTATTGTTATGCATATTGTCTTTGTTTATTGTTTAGTCCCGGAGTACTAAATTTCACTAGGGGGGAATGTGTCACCCTACCTAGATGCCACAAGTGTAATAAAGCTGTGTCTGAGAGCAAGGGGGAGGTTCTCTGGTCAGGGGAACATTAGCATGCAATGCCTCCTGTCTCAGGCCAGTAGGGGGAGCTGGCTGCCCCTATAAAAGCTGGTACTGGGGACAGGGTTAGGGAGAACTGGATTGCCTGTCTCAACTTTGAGACGTGTCCCAGAGTGGAGCAGGGACAGAAAGTTGATTGCACCTAAGAGGAAGTGTGGCAGTAGGAGAGTGCCACCAGCCAGAGACAAGAGGCGAAGAGATCCTGTCTTGGCAGAGAAAAGACTTAATTTTACCAGACTTTGGTGTCTGAGGCTGGAAGGATTCCACATCCCCCAGCAGAGAACCAGTCCGCAAGGGACTGTACATTCCTTGGCCTAAGAAGCCTGGAGGCCCTGCCACAACCGAAGGGACCAGTAAAGCCGTACAAGGCTGGGAGCAGAAAGGAACCCACGTTGCAGGCCATACAGACGAGAAAGCACGGAAAGCTCGGAAACGTGGGCTGTTATCCTATCAGGAGGAGATAGTCAGAAGGAGCGCAGAAAGCACGGTAGGCCTACAGCCTCACCCTGACCAGGGCCAATTTCCCCGTTGCTCTCAGACATCCAGGTCCCCTCCTAGCTGGGACTGTTTGTGGGTCAGTTTACCTGTTTAGTAAAGACCCTGGAACCTGTTGTCTGTGTGCTCCTTGCTCCTCCAGCACTATCATCACTGGGACTCTCACTACCATCACTCCCAACATCCATTATACTGCCCTGGGGCTGCACTCTTCCCGTGGGGAGTCACACTACCCTAGCTGCACACCTCATCAGCCCCAGCGGTCTGCATGCAGCGGCGGTTCCTAATAACCGCAATCCACGGGTGTCGTAGTCGGACATAATTAATAACACATAACGGACTACCACTAGCCTGACCACCCTGAGCCACGGAACCGGGTTGCCACTACTACCCCCATCGTTCCCCCTATTGCCCGGATCCGAGTGCCCCACGGCTCAGGGGGCGAGTCAGATGCAGTTGTTGACGTGCTTCCAGTACTACGTCTCTGTCCAGTAAGGCGCAACCTGACCTCGTCGTCACTAGCATCTTCCTCCACCTCCTCTGCTGACCTCATCTCTTGGCTGACTGTGGGTTGACAGTAAGTGGGATCTCCAACCTCATCATCATCACCCTGTGCGTTATCACACCCGTCGTCCTCAGAGCCAACCTGTTCCTGCCCTGACAAAAAACTAAAGTTGTCGCTCCAATCAGGTATTTGAGTCTCATCATCGTCTTCCTCATTGTCTCCACCAACAGGAGTTATAGTTTGGGAATGAGGGTCTACATTATGGTCAGAACCTTCTGCGTCTGGTCCTGGATCCGACTCATAAAGATTCTGGGCATCAGTGCAGATCATTTCCTCGTCTGGATTCACAGAAGCGCTGGAGTC
Source organism: Phyllobates terribilis (assembly GCF_046119375.1). NCBI lineage: Eukaryota > Metazoa > Chordata > Amphibia > Anura > Dendrobatidae > Phyllobates > Phyllobates terribilis. The sequence goes on along the minus strand of NW_027362784.1, from coordinate 12,006,708 downwards.
GACCTCTGATTCCCAGGCTATAGTATGAGTAAACAGCTCTGCAGACTCAACCATCTGTTCTACCTTATACTCAGACGGGCAGCTGGAGATTTGGGAGCTGTGAGGAAGCAAGTGCGATTGGGGTGACACCTTTGAGGACTGGAGTATTTGTGATGTTGAAGATGATGTGGAGGAGAGCCCACTTAAAGGAGCACTTGATATCCGTTGAAGCACCTGCTGTTTTTGTGCCTCATCTGGAATTTGTAGCGATTGGCGTGGCCGTAAGAAAGGGATCTTATCACATTGTCCGCTAAAAGAAGTAGACATTTTAGTTTGGCTGGAAGATGGTCTTTCTTCTGCAGATGTTACTGTTGCTTTAACACCTACCCCACGGACACAACCTTTTTTCCCCTTCCCAACACGCCTATTCCCCTTTCCACCAGCAGCAGGCCTTTTTCCACTCATTTTGGTGGTTAACTAATTCACAACTCTGGAGTTGTTTGCACAAAAAAACAATGGATGGAAACCGAGCAGAGCTGAGTGGCCAAACTGTGGTATTAGGCCAAAACTATTGGCTGGGTTAGATGCAGAAAAAAATTATATTCAATTTGCAACCTGATGGAGGTCAGTATAGATGGACTAATAGAGAAAGTCCCACACACTGCTAGAAGGCCAAATATTTTTTCAGAGCTAGATGCAGAAAAAAATTATATTCAGTTTGCAACCTGATGGAGGTCTGTATAGATGGATTAATAGAACAAGTCCCACACACAGCTAGAAGCCCAATATTTTTTCAGAGGTAGATGCAAAAAAAAATATATTCAGTTTGCAACCTGATGGAGGTCAGTATAGATAGACTAATACAACAAGTCCCACACACAGCTAGAAGCCCAATATTTTTTCAGAGCTAGATGCATAAAAAAATTATATTCAATTTGCATCCTGATCGAGGTCAGTATAGATGAAGTAATAGAACAAGTCCCACACACAGCTAGAAGCCCAAATATTTTTTCAGAGCTAGATGCAGATAAAAATTATTTTTAATTTGCAACCTGATGGAGGTCAGTATAGATGGACTAATAGAGAAAGTCCCACACACTGCTAGAAGGCCAAATATATTTTCAGAGTTAGATGCAGAAAAAAATTATATTCAGTTTGCAACCTGATGGAGGTCAGTATAGATGGACTAATAGAGAAAGTCCCACACACTGCTAGAAGGCCAAATATTTTTTCAGAGCTAGATGCAGAAAAAAATTATATTCAGTTTGCAACCTGATGGAGGTCTGTATAGATGGATTAATAGAACAAGTCCCACACACAGCTAGAAGCCCAATATTTTTTCAGAGCTAGATGCAGAAAAAAATTATATTCAATTTGCAACCTGATCGAGGTCAGTATAGATGGAGTAATAGAACAAGTCCCACACACAGCTAGAAGCCCAAATATTTTTTCAGAGCTAGATGCAGATAAAAATTATTTTTAATTTGCAACCTGATGGAGGTCAGTATAGATGGACTAATAGAGAAAGTCCCACACACTGCTAGAAGGCCAAATATATTTTCAGAGTTAGATGCATAAAAAAATTATATTCAGTTTGCAACCTGATGGAGGTCAGTATAGATGGACTAATAGAGAAAGTCCCACACACTGCTAGAAGGCCAAATATTTTTTCAGAGCTAGATGCAGAAAAAAATTATATTAAGTTTGCAACCTGATGGAGGTCAGTATAGATGGACTAATAGAACAAGTCCTACACACAGCTAGAAGCCCAAATATTTTTTCAGAGGTAGATGCAGAAAAAAAATATATTCAGTTTGCAACCTGATGGAGGTCAGTATAGATGGACTAATAGAGAAAGTCCCACACACTGCTAGAAGGCCAAATATTTTTTCAGAGCTAGATGCAGATATAAATTATTTTTAATTTGCAACCTGATGGAGGTCAGTATAGATGGACTAATAGAGAAAGTCCCACACACTGCTAGAAGGCCAAATATTTTTTCAGAGCTAGATGCAGAAAAAAATTATATTCAGTTTGCAACGTGATGGAGGTCAGTATAGATGGACTAATAGAACAAGTCCTACACACAGCTAGAAGCCCAAATATTTTTTCAGAGGTAGATGCAGAAAAAAAATATATTCAGTTTGCAACCTGATGGAGGTCAGTATAGATGGACTAATAGAGAAAGTCCCACACACTGCTAGAAGGCCAAATATTTTTTCAGAGCTAGATGCAGATATAAATTATTTTTAATTTGCAACCTGATGGAGGTCAGTATAGATGGACTAATAGAGAAAGTCCCACACACTGCTAGAAGGCCAAATATTTTTTCAGAGCTAGATGCAGAAAAAAATTATATTCAGTTTGCAACCTGATGGAGGTCAGTATAGATGGACTAATAGAACAAGTCCTACACACAGCTAGAAGCCCAAATATTTTTTCAGAGGTAGATGCAGAAAAAAAATATATTCAGTTTGCAACCTGATGGAGGTCAGTATAGATGGACTAATAGAGAAAGTCCCACACACTGCTAGAAGGCCAAATATTTTTTCAGAGCTAGATGCAGATATAAATTATTTTTAATTTGCAACCTGATGGAGGTCAGTATAGATGGACTAATAGAGAAAGTCCCACACACTGCTAGAAGGCCAAATATTTTTTCAGAGCTAGATGCAGAAAAAAATTATATTCAGTTTGCAACCTGATGGAGGTCAGTATAGATGGACTAATAGAACAAGTCCCACACACAGCTAGAAGGCCAAATATTTTTTCAGAGGTAGATGCAGATAAAAATTATTTTTAATTTGCAGCCTGATGGAGGTCAGTATAGATGGACTAATAGAGAAAGTTCCACACACTGCTAGAAGGCCAAATATTTTTTCAGAGCGAGATGCAGATATAAATTATTTTTAATTTGCAACCTGATGGAGGTCAGTATAGATGGACTAATAGAATGATGCTATGCCCAAAAGATTTTACTTCACTAGGTGCAGTAAAAAAATTGGTATTCTATACACAGGTGGTATATCTTGCAACACAGATAGGCTACTCCACTGACTAACACACACTGCGAGAGGCCAAAAAGGATTAGCTTTGCTAGATTCAGCCAAATGCTGTGAAAAAAACTTGCACAGCACTGGCACAGACCTGCCTGGCAAAAACTGATAGGAACTGATGTAACCTAGCCCTGAAAAGGACTGCAATTACAATTAGTCTTTACTCCCACAATCTATCTATTTAAGAGCACAGACCTGCCTGATAAAAGTCGTAGGAAATGCTGTAACCTAGTCCTTAAAAGGACTGCAATCACAACTATTCCCTACTCCCAAGCTATCTGTAGATTTGTGCGAAAATTGGCTTGAAATTAACAAGGTATAGCGCACACAGCAACAGCGGTGCCGTCTAACACGCAGCTGCAGCAGTGAGAAAATGGTGGCGACGGGGAAAATGGCTTGGTCTTATAGGGCAAGGACATGTGACATACACTGCCAATGACACATGCCTTTGCTTGTGTGAAAAAAAGCACTTCGCTCCGTGTGTGCGCTGCTGATAGGCTGACAGATTGCACCTCCCCACTGCAAATGCGGGAAAGAGAAAAAAAAATGGAGATCTTCATTATTCCTGCAGAGATCCATCCCCTGCCCCTCCCCCCACCCCGCTGTACACTCAAACTGCGTATTAACATTAATTTTCATCATTACTGAGAAAAAATCCAGTTATGATTTTGGTGCACGAACAGTTATCGAACATAACCTCGAACAGCCAAATTTTTCTCAAATCGTTCGTGTTCGCCGAACGGCTCGAACACCGCCCAAAACAGCTCGAATTTGAGATTGGCGAACAGTTCGAGTAGAACAACGCTCATCTCTATATATTACATCCAGTGTACAGGAGAAAATGTGCCTGGTGTATGATATACTGACTGCAGACATCAGATATTACACCAGCCACATACTATCCTGTATATAATATCTAATGTCTGTGCACACAGTATATTACATCCAGTATACAGGAGAAAATTTGCCTGGTGTATGATATACTGACTGCAGACATCAGATATTACACCAGCCACATAGTATCCTGTATATAATATCTAATGTCTGTGCACACAGTATATTACATCCAGTGTACAGGAGAAAATGTGCCTGGTGTATGATATACTGACTGCAGACATCAGATATTACACCAGCCACATAGTATCCTGTATGTCAGTGGTCCCCAACCTTTTTTGCACCAGGGACCGGCTTGAAGCAAGATCATTTTTCCATGGCCCAGCAAGGAGGGGGTGGGGTGGGCGGGGCTTTGGTCATATGGGGGCGGGGTAATGGAGGGATTTGGAGTTTAGTGCATACTTATCATATAGTGTAGACCAGGTCCCCGCCAGGAGCTATGCCAGGAGCCCCACATAATGTGCTGTGCCAGGAGCCGCATCACTGAGGCCCCATCACGCCCTGCAGCAGGACAGGGCAGCTGTCCTGACAGCTGCTGTTCAGCTGCATTTGCTTCATCCCAGGGGCGGACACAGACTGTAGTGGGCCCCTGTGCAAGAAATTTTTGGGGGCCCCCCCCGCCCTTCATAAGGCAACAAAGTTATGTAAACATAACCTCCCCCATGTGCAGCTCACCCCCCGTGCATCTCTCATCCCCCTCCGTGCATCTCTCATCCCCCTCCGTGCATCTCTCATCCACCCCCCGTGCAGCTCTCATCCACCCCCCGTGCATCTCTCATCCACCCCCCGTGCATCTCTCATCCACCCCCCGTGCATCTCTCATCTCTCCCCTCCCCCCCATGTGCATCTCTCATCTCTCCCCTCCCCCCCATGTGCATCTCTCATCCACCCCCCGTGCATCTCTCATCCACCCCCCGTGCATCTCTCATCTCTCCCCTCCCCCCATGTGCATCTCTCATCTCTCCCCTCCCCCATGTGCATCTCTCATCTCTCCCCTCCCCCCATGTGCATCTCTCATATCTCCCCTCCCCCATGTGCATCTCTCATCTCTCCCCTCCCCCCATGTGCATCTCTCATATCTCCCCTCCCCCATGTGCATCGCTCATCTCTCCCCTCCCCCCATGTGCATCTCTCATCTCTCCCCTCCCCCATGTGCATCTCTCATCTCTCCCCTCCCCCCATGTGCATCTCCCATTCCCCCCACTCCTAGTTAATTGTATTTAAAAAAAAATAAAACTTGTTATACTTACCCCCATGCGATCCCTGCAGAATCCTGGCGCTCGTCCAAATCGCTGACACCAGGTTCTCCTGCCTTCCGGTCATGTGACGGCGCCGTCACATGACCGGAAGTCAGAGGAATTATGAGATGTCCTGGACCTGGCGCTTTGCATGGGGCCGGGGCCCCATGAGGAGAGAGACGCACAAGAGGGGGGCTCCTACCGGCCGAGCCCCATACTGGAGTCAGGGCAGTCATGCCCTGATGGCGGCCCTGCTGGAGGTTGGAGGGGCCCCCTGTCCCTCGGGGCCCCCGTTCAATGAACCGGCTGCACGGGCGGTAGTTCCGCCCCTGCTTCATCCTGCTTCAGGACCTGTGGTGACATCACAGTTATGTACCTTGATGTCATCACAGGTCCTCTACAGGTCTACCCTGCGGGAGTCTAGAACAGCGGGCAGCATCCACCCCACACAGTGTGCTCTGAGCCACCGCAGACCAGAGCACACTGTCAATGTTTAGTGATTGTCTGTGGCGGTGCCGCGGACCGGCTGAAAAACCCCAACGGCCCGGTCCTGCTCCGCGGACCGGCGGTTGGGGACCTCTGCTGTATGTAATATCTAATGTCTGTGCACAAAGTATATTACATCCAGTGTACAGGAGAACATGTGCCTGGTGTATGATATACTGTGACTACAGACATTAGATATTAGACCAACCACATAGTATCCTGTATGTAATACTTAATGTCTGTGCACACAGTATATTACATCCAGTGTACAGGAGAAAATGTGCCTGATGTATGATATACTGACTGCACACATCAGATATTACACCAGCCACATAGTATCCTGTATATAATATCTAATGTCTGTGCACACAGTATATTACATCCAGTGTACAGGAGAAAATGTGCCTGATGTATGATATACTGACTGCACACATCAGATATTACACCAGCCACATAGTATCCTGTATATAATATCTAATGTCTGTGCACACAGTATATTACATCCAGTATACAGGAGAACATGAGCCTGGTGTATGATATGCTGTGACTACAGACATTAGATATTAGACCAACCACATAGTATCCTGTATGTAATACCTAATGTCTGTGCACACAGTATATTATATCCAGTGTAGAGGAGAAAATGTGCCTGGTGTATGATATACTGACTGCAGACATCAGATATTACACCAGCCACATAGTTTCCTGTATATAATATCTAATGTCTGTGCACACAGTATATTACATCCAATATACAGGAGAAAATGTGCCTGGTGTATGATATACTGTGACTACAGACATCAGATATTACACCAGCCACATAGTATCCTGTATATAATATCTAATGTCTGTGCACACAGTATATTACATCCAGAGTACAGGAGAAAATGTGCCTGGTGTATGATATACTGACTACAGACATCAGATATTACACCAGCCACATAGTATCCTGTATATAATATCTAATGTTTGTGCACACAGTATATTACATCCAGTGTACAGGAGAAAATGTGCCTGGTGTATGATATACTGACTGCAGACATCAGATATTACACCAGCCACATAGTTTCCTGTATATAATATCTAATGTCTGTGCACATAGTATATTACATCCAGTGTACAGGAGAAAATGTGCCTGGTGTATGATATACTGACTGCAGACATCAGATATTACACCAGCCACATAGTATCCTGTATATAATATCTAATGTCTGTGCACACAGTATATTACATCCAGTGTACAGGAGAAAATGTGCCTGGTGTATGATATACTGACTGCAGACATCAGATATTACACCAGCCACATAGTATCCTGTATATAATATCTAATGTCTGTGCACACAGTATATTACATCCAATATATAGGAGAATACATGACTGGTGTATGATATACTGTGACTACAGACATCAGATATTACACCAGCCACATAGTATCCTGTATATAATATCTAATGTCTGTGCACACAGTATATTACATCCAGTGTACAGGAGAAACTGTGCCTGGTGTATGATATACTGACTACAGACATCAGATATTACACCAGCCACATAGTATCCTGTATATAATATCTACTGTCTGTGCACACAGTATATTACATCCAGTGTACAGGAGAAAATGTGCCTGGTGTATGATATACTGACTGCAGACATCAGATATTACACCAGCCACATAGTATCCTGTTGTCAGGCAAAAGGTATTTTCCCCCGAATTTTAAAAATGAGAGATGTTTTAAAAAAGAAAAAACCCCACCCCCTATCCGTTTGTAAGAAGACATAGAACTGCAGTGCTGGCCCCCACCCTAAGAATTTTTATTAGTGTCGTAAACCCTCAGTGTAGCGCAGCATCTAGCTCAAACTAGATTATTCCCTCCAAAATTCCCATTGTTTAAAAGCTTGTACAGTTAATGTAGAATTTAAAAATGCACATGAAGGTCACTAACCCAGGGAACACATTTTTGGAATGTTCACATTTTCCTGGTTACAATGATATATTTTTCATAACTGGGATACCCCCAGAAATCGAGGAATTGGTTTCTTAGCTTCTGAGCATCATAGAGAGGTCCTGTTTAATATCCATCTGCATGAAAATTAGTGACGGCCAACATGATGTCTCCATCTTGGATGTGGGACCCCCCCACACCAAGATATGAAATCTGAAGGTTTCTATGTTCTATGCAGCTGGGTGGTTTCACAAAACCGAGCCCCCGTGTGAGGTAGACAAAATGGGTGGTTCCTAATAATTTGGCCCTGTTACTAAAAAGCAAATCGGCCATTTTCAGGTCATTCTTCTCAGGGACGTCAGACGCACGCACACCACGCTGCGCGGAAGAATCACGTCTACTCTCCGGGGAGCCGTCTTCCCCCACAGAATCTGAGACCATCACCTTGTGAAGCAGGTTTTGCTATTACTTATCCCTTTTATTTTAATAACTGTTTATGCATACATGTAAATTGTCTCCTTTTTAATATCTTGTATATATTTTGTAAACACTGCCCCCCTTTGGGAGTAAATCATAATTATTTACCAGTTTCGTTCTTCTTGTCCTATGTCGAGCAAACACGTTCCTCACCCGCTAATTCACGTTACCTACCAGGTACCCGATCCACCTGTTAAGCGATCGGTGGTGGCAGTATACCAGTATACTGGTATATATACGTTTCTGGAAGGAACTGGTGGTATATATACGTCCTGCCACATCACGTGCCGCAATCGTCGACATAAACTAGAGCAGCTGCACCCGTGCTTATCCTCTGTCAATACCGTGTTTCACCAGCAGGATAAGGGGGCGCCAGAGAGCTGCAAGGTCTGACCCAAAAGTGGGTGTCGTTTTCGTGACAAATTGGTGGCAAGCGGTGGGATCATAGGACATTAGTGATCGGGTTTGAGCAATCATTCCTCTCACTAAAAACTTGCACAAAAGTTTTGGAAGATCGAACTCAGTGTTTATTAGATCTGAGACAATACTGTATGTGTAGCAGTTACCCCTACCCTTCTTCGTTTTCTCTTTTCTATTTTTATTTTGGTGATCATGGTCATAGTTGGGGAGTCCTGGTACAGCCAGCAGAAAAAGGACACTCTTATTGGAATATGTATAACCAAAGGCATTGACCCCCCACGGCAAAAGCAGAGATCAAATGATTGCTGAACTGTTACAAGATGCTGCAGAGCCCATCCGACAGCAGAGCCCTGATAAGGGGGCGGTCAGCCAAGGCCTGAATGGCGCTGCTGCAGGGGTCCAACCTGTGATTGCCAACCATACCCGCAACTAGGGTAGTGTGGACCCCCACCTGCAGATGGCCTTGGAGGAGCTCGCTGCAGACGATCGTGATGGACGACTGCAGCTGATCCTGAAATTCCAGGAGCGAGCAGAGCAACAGGCCCAAGCTGACCGAGAGGCTGCTGAGTGACAAGCCCAAACTGACCGAGAAGCTGCTGAGCGACAAGCTGACCGACAACATCAGCTGGAGCTAGCCCGGATTCAGAAGGAGTCGCCCTCTACACAGACCCGTGAGTCCAACAGTGCCAGCTGCTTTAAACCTCGTCCTGAGCACTTCCCTGTGATGGAAAAGGATGGGGACTTGGACACATTTCTGCGAGGCTTTGTAAAGGCCTGCAGGCAGTATCAGCTGCCCACCGACCAATGGGCAAGATATTTAACTCCAGGGCTCCGAGGAAAAGCCTTGGAGGTGTTTGCTTCCCTCCCTCGAGAACAAGATGGAGACTATGAGGCCGTCAAGCAGGCCCTGATAAAAAAGTACCAGCTGACTCCGGAGGTTTACCGGAAAAAGTTCAGAGCCCTCCAACGTGGACCACATGACACCTACAGCGAGCAACTTTGAGCAGTGGATCCAAGGACTGTCAGCGACCACCTTTGAGCAGCTAAAGGATCTGATGGTGAAAGACCAGTTCCTGCATCTGTGTCCGACTGAGGTACGGCAGTTCGTGATGGATCGGGAGCCACCAGATGCCAATAAAGCAGCGCAGATCGCAGACACCTACGAGGCCAACCGGAGACCAGAGGTGCGGAAGCCGGTCATCGCCAGCTGGAAAGGGGGTAAGCCAACAACCACCATCCCTGCCCCTGCCAGCCGACCTTCCGGATGCCTTTTTCCCGTTACCAAGGCCCTGCCTGCATCTGATGCCCGCAGGGGTTATTCCTGCAAACAGACTGGTCATCTCAGCGCCTCTTGCCCAGAGAAGCAGAGGAAGAACCCCCCATCCAAGGCCCCAGGGCCTAAGGCATCAGTTCTTTTGGTGGGTGGGCCGGTTGGGAGGGCCTGTGAAAACTTGCAGTCTGTCAGGGTGGGGAACGCTCTCACTGTAGGCCTCAAGGACACTGGGGCCGAACGAACCCTCATCCGACCCAAACTGGTGTCCACTGAAGCGCTTATTCCGGGAAAGACCCTGACTGTCACCGGGATTGGGGGCGTCCGATGCCCCTTGCCCATGGCCCGGGTTTTTATTGATTGGGGTGCGGGGAGTGGGGTGAAGGAAGTGGGAATATCTGCAAACCTACCTGCAAATGTTTTGTTGGGAACTGATTTGGGGAGGATGTTTGCTTATTATGTCCCTGACACCCCTCCTAGATCTGATATGGTTGGTAAGGTTAATGCTGATACTGTGAATGTCAATGCTTTACATGATGATGATGATGATGATGATGATGATGATGTATTGGAAGGTGCAGGAGAACTCAGCCATGTCACTCTGCGGGGTGATGTTGCTGAGGATCCCCTAGCAGGAGCAAAGGTCAGTGCCAAGGGTAATGGGGAGAGGCACGAGGACCATGAAGCAGGTGGTGCTGTGCCAGTGACCAATGTCACAACAGAAGGTGACCTGGCTGATAGTCGCTGCCCCATACGTAGCACTGTGCCTGAGGTAATGGAGGATGATGGAGAAGTAGTTCTCATGGCCTCGCAGGCTAATGAGACGGTGTTATTCCCCGGGGAGGCGGCCTATATAGCCGCTGTTACCCGCAGTCAGAGTGCCAGAACGCAAGTAACGCCCTGCCTTCTGGACCCTCCTCGGACAGAGGAATAACCGGATCATGTATGGACCCAGAGCCGGTCCCAGAGGGTCCCCGTGAGGACGTGGCCTTAACCTCACTTCTGGCTTCCTCCAGCCAGGAGTTTCAGGCAGCTCTGCACTCAGATGCTAGCCTGGAGACGTTAAGGAGCCTCGCGGAGAAACCCACCTCCGAGTCGGATAAGGAGAGGGTATTCTGGGACCAAGGAAGTTTGTACTGGGAGACAGTTCCCTGTACACCCCAACAGGAATGGCTGAGGGAAAGACAGCTGGTCGTCCCCTACCAATTCAGGGACGAGTTGTTGCGGATCGCCCATGAAATTCCACTCGCTGGACACTTGGGGGTCAGCAAAACCAAGGCCCGGCTGTCTCATCACTTTTATTGGCCCAAAATGAGGACAGATGTGGTGAACTACTGTCGCTTCTGTACCACGTGTCAAAGAGTGGGAAAGTCAGGGCCGGCCCCAAAGCCCCCCTGATCTCTTTGTCAGTGATAGAGGAGCCTTTCCAGAGGATTGCTGTGGACATTGTGGGACCACTGGCCATACCCAGCAATTCTGGAAAACGTTTCATCCTTACCGTGGTAGACTATGCTACCCGGTATCCGGAGGCAGTAGCCCTGTCCTCAATTAGGGCGGATAAGGTGGCGGACACCCTCTTGGCCATCTTTTCGCGAATAGGATTTCACAGGGAGATGCTTACCGACAAGGGGACTCAGTTCATGTCACGCTTAATGGAGGCTCTATGTAAGAAAATGCAGGTGCAGCATTTGGTATCGAGCGCGTATCACCCACAGACCAATGGTTTGTGTGAGCGATTCAACGGTACCCTCAAACAGATGTTAAAAATGCTGGTTGAAACCCAGGAGCGTTACCTCCCACACCTGTTATTTGCTTACAGAGAGGTTCCACAGGCCTTGACGGGGTTCTCCCCCTTTGAGCTCCTGTATGGCAGGCGTGTCCGAGGACCCCTTGGGTTGATAAGTGAATTCTGGGAAGAAGAGCCGAGCTCCCCAGGAGTGTCCATCGTGGAGTATGTCATGCGCTTCCGTGACAAGATGCAGACCTTGACGCAGTTAGTGCATGACAGCATGGCGCAAGCCCAGGCTGACCAGAAGCATTGGTACGACCAGAACGCCCGAGAACGGACCTACCAGGTGGGTCAGAAGGTGTGGGTGCTGGTCCCTGTACCAAAGGACAAGCTTCAGGCGGCCTGGGAAGGCCCGTACGTCATTCACCAACAGCTCAACCCGGTCACCTACGTGATCACACTTGACCATGAGCGGGGTAGGCGGAAGGTGTTTCACATTAATATGATGAAGGCTCATCAAGAACGTGGAACCTGTGTCCTACCGGTCTGCAACCTGCCCGAGGATGGGGAGGATGAACCCCTCTTGGACATGCTCGCCCAAGCGAAGGCCAGCGGGTCCCTAGAGGATGTAGAGCTAAGCGACTTGCTATCCGCAGACCAGAGGTCTCAGATGCAAGCAGTGCTGAAACCCTTCCAAGCAGTGTTCACCAACCTGCCTGGCAGGACTGAAGTGGCGGTCCATGAAGTGGACACCGGGAATCATGCCCCACTCCGGCGGACAGCCTATCGAATCTCCGACGAGGTGCAGCATGTCATGCGCCAGGAGGTCGAGGAGATGCTGCAGTTGGGGGTGATTAAGTGGTCCAAGAGTGCGTGGGCCTCACCTGTAGTCCTGGTGCCAAAGAAGGACCGGACCACCCGGTTCTGTGTGGACTACAGGGGGCTCAACGCTATCACAGCCTCTGATGCACAACCAATGCCACGCATTGAGGAGCTGCTGGAGCGGTTAGCCAGTGCGAGCTATCTCTCCATTATGGATTTGAGTCGGGGATATTGGCAGATTCCCTTGTGCCCCGGGGCCCAGGAGAAGTCCGCCTTTATCACCCCCTTCGGATTGTATGAATCCACGGTCATGCCTTTCGGCATGAAAAATGCCCCTGCCACGTTCCAGCGAATGGTCAACCACCTGCTCCAGGGACTGGAGAGGTACGCAGTGGCGTACCTGGATGACATTGCCATCTTCAGTCCCACCTGGGAGGATCACCTCGAGCATCTGCAGCAGGTGCTCGGGCGCATTCACCAGGCGGGCTTGACCATCAAGCCGGGAAAGTGCCAGATGGGCATTAACGAGGTCCACTACCTGGGGCACCGGGTAGGCGGGGGTACTCTGAAGCCAGAGCCTGGAAAGGTGGACGCTATCGTGTCCTGGCCCACCCCCAGGACCAAGAAGCAGGTGCAGTCCTTCTTGGGCACCGCAGGGTACTATAGACGCTTTGTACAGGACTATAGTAGCCTTGCGAAGCCCTTGACCAACCTCACCAGGAAGAGCCTACCCCATTCCGTCAAATGGACAGATGAATGCGAGGTGGCCTTTAGGGCTTTGAAGACTGCCTTGAGCAGATCCCCTGTGCTAAAGGCGGTCGACGGCACACGGCCACTCTTAGTACAGACCGACGCCAGTGAGTTTGGCCTCGGTGCTGTACTCAGCCAGGTCGACTCGGGGAACCAAGAACACCCCGTGTTGTACCTAAGCCGGAAACTGCTGCCGAGGGAAGTGGCCTATTCCACCATAGAGAAGGAGTGCCTGGCCATTGTATGGGCCCTCAACCGCTTACAGCCTTACTTGTACGGGCGCCCCTTCACTGTCGTGACTGACCACAACCCCCTGAGTTGGCTGCACACCATGTCAGGTGCCAACGGAAGGTTGTTACGCTGGAGCCTCACCCTCCAGCAGTATGACTTTACCGTTAAACACCGCAAAGGCAGCGAGCATGGCAATGCCGATGGGTTGTCCCGGCGAGGGGAGCCTCCAGACATACGCTTGGAGGAGTACCAGAAGGTCCTACCTCCATAGCGCAGTCTAAAAGGGGGAGGTGTCAGGCAAAGGGTATTTTTCCCCAATTTTAAAAATGAGAGATGTTTTAAAAAAGAAACCCCCCCACCCCCTATCCGTTTGTAAGAAGACATAGAACTGCAGTGCTGGCCCCCAAAATAAGAATTTCTATTAGCGTCGTAAACCCTCAGTGTAGCGCAGCTTCTAGCTCAAACTAGATTATTCCCTCCAAAATTCCCATTGTTTAAAAGCTTGTACAGTTAATGTAGAGTTTAAAAACGCACATGACCATCACTAACCCAGGGAACACATTTTTGGAATGTTCACATTTTCCTGGTTACAATGATATATTTTTCATAACTGGGATACCCTCAGAAATCGAGGAATTGGTTTCTTAGCTTCTGAGCATCATAAAGAGGTCCTGTTTAATATCCATCTGCAAGAAAATTAGTGACGGCCAACATGATGTCTCCATCTTGGATGTGGGACCCCCCCACACCAAGATATGAAATCTGAAGGTTTCTATGTTCTATGCAGCTGGGTGGTTTCACAAAACCGAGCCCCCGTGTGAGGTAGACAAAATGGGTGGTTCCTAATAATTTGGCCCTGTTACTAAAAAGCAAATCGGCCATTTTCAGGTCATTCTTCTCAGGGACGTCAGACGCACGCACACCACGCTGCGCGGAAGAATCACGTCTACTCTCCGGGGAGCCGTCCCCCCCACAGAATCTGAGACCATCACCTTGTGAAGCAGGTTTTGCTATTACTTATCCCTTTTATTTTAATAACTGTTTATGCATACATGTAAATTGTCTCCTTTATAATATCTTGTATATATTTTGTAAACACTGCCCCCCTTTGGGAGTAAATCATAATTATTTACCAGTTTCGATCTTCTTGTCCTATGTCGAGCAAACATGTTCCTCACCCGCTAATTCACGTTACCTACCAGGTACCCGATCCACCTGTTAAGCGATCGGTGGTGGCAGTATACCAGTATTTATGTGATATTGTGGTTTGAGGGTGGCTGGTCGGAGGTATATATACGTTTCTGGAAGGAACTGGTGGTATATATACGTCCTGTCACATCACGTGCCGCAATAGTCGACATAAACTAGAGCAGCTGCACCCGTGCTTATCCTCGGTCAATACCGTGTTTGACCAGCAGGATAAGGGGGCGCCAGAGAGCTGCAAGGTCTGACCCAAAAGTGGGTGTCGTTTTCGTGACACCTGTATATAATATCTAATGTCTGTGCACACAGTATATTACATCCAGTATACAGGAGAATACATGACTGGTGTATGATATACTGACTGCAGACATCAGATATTACACCAGACACATAGTAGCCTGTATATAAAATCTAATGTCTGTGCGCACAGTATATTAGATCCAGTGTACAGGAGAAAATGTGTCTGCTGTATGATAAACTGACTACAGACATCAGATATTACACCAGCCACATAGTATCCTGTATATAATATCTAATGTCTGTGCACACAGTATATTACATGCAGTATATAGGAGAAAATGTGCCTGGTGTATGATATACTGACTACAGACATCAGATATTACACCAGCCACAGAGTATCCTGTATGTAATACCTAATATCTGTGCACACAGTATATTACATCCAGTGTACAGGAGAAAATGAGCCTGGTGTATGATATAATGTGACTGCAGACATCAGATATTACACCAGCCACATAGTATCCTGTATATAAAATCTAATATCTGTGCACACAGTATATTACATACAGTGTACAGAATAAAATATGCCTGGTGTATGATATACTGACTGCAGACATCAGATATTACACCAGCCACATAGTATCCTGTATATAATATCTAATGTCTGTGCACACAGTATATTACATCCAGTGTACAGGAGAAAATGTGCCTGGTGTATGATATACTGACTACAGACATCAGATATTACACCAGCCACATAGTATCCTGTATATAATATCTAATGTCTGTGCACACAGTATATTACATCCAGTATACAGGAGAAAATGTGCCTGGTGTATGATAAACTGACTACAGACATCAGATATTACACCAGCCACATAGTATCCTGTATATAATATCTAATGTCTGTGCACACAGTATATTACATCCAGTATATAGAATATATGACTGGTGTATGATATACGGACTACAGACATCAGATATTACACCAGCCACATTGTATCCTGTATATAATATCTAATGTCTGTGCACACAGTATATTACATGCAGTATATAGGAGAAAATGTGCCTGGTGTATGATATACTGACTGCACACATCAGATATTACACCAGCCACATAGTATCCTGTATATAATATCTAATGTCTGTGCACACAGTATATTACATCCAGTGTACAGGAGAAAATGTGCCTGGTGTATGATAAACTGACTACAGACATCAGATATTACACCAGCCACATAGTATCCTGTATATAATATCTAATGTCTGTGCACACAGTATATTACATGCAGTATATAGGAGAAAATGTGCCTGGTGTATGATATACTGACTGCACACATCAGATATTACACCAGCCACATAGTATCCTGTATATAATATCTAATGTCTGTGCACATAGTATATTACATCCAGTGTACAGAAGAAAATGTGCCTGATGTATGATATACCGTGACTACAGACATCAGATATTACACCAGCCACATAGTATCCTGTATATAATATCTAATGTCAGTGCACACAGTATATTACATCCAGTGTACAGGAGAAAATGTGCCTGGTGTATGATATACTGACTGCAGATATCAGATATTACACCAGCCACATAGTATCCTGTATATAATATCTAATGTCTGTGCACACAGTATATTACATCCAGCGTACAGGAGAAAATGTGCCTGATGTATGATATACTGACTGCAGACATCAGATATTACACCAGCCACAAAGTGTCCTGTATATAATATCTAATGTCTGTGCACACAGTATATTACATCCAGTATACAGGAGAAAATGTGCCTGGTGTATGATATACTGACTACAGACATCAGATATTACACCAGCCACATAGTATCCTGTATATAATATCCAATGTCTGTACACAGTATATTACATCCAGTATACAGGAGAAAATGTGCCTGGTGTATGATACACTGACTACAGACATCACATATTACACCAGCCACATAGTATCCTGTATATAATATCCAATGTCTGTGCACACAGTATATTACATCCAGTGTACAGGAGAATACATGACTGGTGTAAGATATACTGACTGCAGACATCAGATATTACACCAGCCACATAGTTTCCTGTATATAATATCTAATGTCTGTGCACACAGTATATTACATCCAGTGTACAGGAGAAAATGTGCCTGGTGTATGATATACTGACTGCAGATATCAGATATTACACCAGCCACATAGTATCCTGTATATAATATCTAATGTCTGTGCACACAGTATATTACAACCAGTGTACAGGAGAAAATGTGCCTGGTGTATGATATACTGACTACAGACATCAGATATTACACCAGCCACATAGTATCCTGTATATAATATCTAATGTCTGTGCACACAGTATATTACATCCAGTATACAGGAGAAAATGTGCCTGGTGTATGATATACTGACTACAGACATCAGATATTACACCAGCCACAAAGTGTCCTGTATATAATATCTAATGTCTGTGCACACAGTATATTACATCCAGTATACAGGAGAAAATGTGCCTGGTGTATGATACACTGACTACAGACATCACATATTACACCAGCCACATAGTATCCTGTATATAATATCTAATGTCTGTGCACACAGTATATTACATCCAGTGTACAGGAGAATACATGACTGGTGTAAGATATACTGCGACTACAGACATCAGATATTACACCAGTCACATAGTATCCTGTATATAATATCTAATGTCTGTGCACACAGTATATTACAAAAAGTGTACAGGAGAAAATGTGCCTGATGTATGATATACTGACTACAGACATCAGATATTACACCAGCCACAAAGTATCCTGTATATAATATCTAATGTCTGTGCACACAGTATATTACATCCAGTGTACAGGAGAAAATGTGCCTGGTGTATGATACACTGACTACAGACATCACATATTACACCAGCCACATAGTATCCTGTATATAATATCTAATGTCTGTGCACACAGTATATTACATCCAGTGTACAGTAGAAAATGTGCCTGGTGTATGATACACTGACTACAGACATCACATATTACACCAGCCACATAGTATCCTGTATATAATATCTAATGTCTGTGCACACAGTATATTACATCCAATATACAGGAGAAAATGTGCCTGGTGTATGATACACTGACTACAGACATCACATATTACACCAGCCACATAGTATCCTGTATATAATATCTAATGTCTGTGCACACAGTATATTACATCCAGTGTACAGTAGAAAATGTGCCTGGTGTATGATATAGTGACTGCAGACATCAGATATTACACCAGTCACATAGTATCCTGTATATAATATCTAATGTCTGTGCACACAGTATATTACATCCAGTGTACAGGAGAAAATGTGCCTGGTGTATGATATACTGACTGCAGACATCAGATATTACACCAGCCACATAGTATCCTGTATATAATATCTAATGTCTGTGCACACAGTATATTACATCCAGTATATAGGAGAAAATGTGCCTGGTGTATGATATACTGACTACAGACATCAGATATTACACCAGCCACATAGTATCCTGTATATAATATCTAATGTCTGTGCACACAGTATATTACATCCAGTGTACAGGAGAAAATGTGTCTGGTGTATGATATACTGACTACAGACATCAGATATTACACCAGTCACATAATATCCTGTATGTAATATCTAATGTCTGTGCACACAGTATATTACATCCAGTATACAGGAAAAAATGTGCCTGGTGTATGATAAACTGTGATTGCAGACATCAGATATTACACCAGTCACATAGTATCCTGTATATAATATCTAATGTCTGTGCACAGTATATTACATCCAGTGTACAGGAGAAAATGTGCCTGGTGTATGATATACTGACTACAGACATCAGATATTACACCAGCCACATAGTATCCTGTATATAATATCTAATGTCTGTGCACAGTATATTACATCCAGTGTACAGTAGAAAATGTGCCTGGTGTATGATATACTGACTGCAGACATCAGATATTACACCAGCCACATAGTATCCTGTATATAATATCTAATGTCTGTGCACAGTATATTACATCCAGTGTACAGGAGAAAATGTGCCTGGTGTATGATATACTGCCTACAGACATCAGATATTACACCAGCCACATAGTATCCTGTATATAATATCTAATGTCTGTGCACACAGTATATTACATCCAGTATATAGGAGAAAATGTGCCTGGTGTATGATATACTGACTGCAGACATCAGATATTACACCAGCCACATAGTATCCTGTATATAATATCTAATGTCTGAGCACACAGTATATTACATCCAGTGTACAGGAGAAAATGTGCCTGGTGTATGATATACTGACTACAGACATCAGATATTACACCAGCCACATAGTATCCTGTATATAATATCTAATGTCTGTGCACACAGTATATTACATCCAGTATATAGGAGAAAATGTGCCTGGTGTATGATATACTGACTGCAGACATCAGATATTACACCAGCCACATAGTATCCTGTATATAATATCTAATGTCTGTGCACACAGTATATTACATCCAGTATACAGGAGAAAATGTGCCTGATGTATGATATACTGACTGCAGACAACAGATATTACACCAGCCACATAGTATCCTGTATATAATATCTAATGTCTGTGCACACAGTATATTACATCCAGTGTACAGGAGAAAATGTGCCTGGTGTATGATATACTGACTGCAGACATCAGATATTACACCAGTCACATAGTATCCTGTATATAATATCTAATGTCTGTGCACACAGTATATTACATCCAGTGTACAGGAGAAAATGTGCCTGGTGTATGATATACTGACTGCAGACATCAGATATTACACCAGCCACATAGTATCCTGTATATAATATCTAATGTCTGTGCACACAGTATATTACATCCAGTGTACAGGAGAAAATGTGCCTGGTGTATCATATACTGACTGCAGATATCAGATATTACACCAGCCACATAGTATCCTGTATATAATATCTAATGTCTGTGCACACAGTATATTACATCCAGTGTACAGGATAAAATGTGCCTGGTGTATGATATACTGACTACAGACATCAGATATTACACCAGCCACATAGTATCCTGTATATAATATCTAATGTCTGTGCACACAGTATATTACATCCAGTATACAGGAAAAAATGTGCCTGGTGTATGATAAACTGTGATTGCAGACATCAGATATTACACCAGCCACATAGTATCCTGTATATAATATCTAATGTCTGTGCACAGTATATTACATCCAGTGTACAGGAGAAAATGTGCCTGGTGTATGATATACTGACTACAGACATCAGATATTACACCAGCCACATAGTATCCTGTATATAATATCTAATGTCTGTGCACAGTATATTACATCCAGTGTACAGTAGAAAATGTGCCTGGTGTATGATATACTGACTGCAGACATCAGATATTACACCAGCCACATAGTATCCTGTATATAATATCTAATGTCTGTGCACAGTATATTACATCCAGTGTACAGGAGAAAATGTGCCTGGTGTATGATATACTGCCTACAGACATCAGATATTACACCAGCCACATAGTATCCTGTATATAATATCTAATGTCTGTGCACACAGTATATTACATCCAGTATATAGGAGAAAATGTGCCTGGTGTATGATATACTGACTGCAGACATCAGATATTACACCAGCCACATAATATCCTGTATATAATATCTAATGTCTGAGCACACAGTATATTACATCCAGTGTACAGGAGAAAATGTGCCTGGTGTATGATATACTGACTACAGACATCAGATATTACACCAGCCACATAGTATCCTGTATATAATATCTAATGTCTGTGCACACAGTATATTACATCCAGTATATAGGAGAAAATGTGCCTGGTGTATGATATACTGACTGCAGACATCAGATATTACACCAGCCACATAGTATCCTGTATATAATATCTAATGTCTGTGCACACAGTATATTACATCCAGTATACAGGAGAAAATGTGCCTGATGTATGATATACTGACTGCAGACAACAGATATTACACCAGCCACATAGTATCCTGTATATAATATCTAATGTCTGTGCACACAGTATATTACATCCAGTGTACAGGAGAAAATGTGCCTGGTGTATGATATACTGTGACTACAGACATCAGATATTACACCAGCCTCATAGTATCCTGTATATAATATCTAATGTCTGTGCACACAGTATATTACATCCAGTGTACAGGAGAAAATGTGCCTGGTGTATGATATACTGACTGCAGACATCAGATATTACACCAGTCACATAGTATCCTGTATATAATATCTAATGTCTGTGCACACAGTATATTACATCCAGTGTACAGGAGAAAATGTGCCTGGTGTATGATATACTGACTGCAGACATCAGATATTACACCAGCCACATAGTATCCTGTATATAATATCTAATGTCTGTGCACACAGTATATTACATCCAGTGTACAGGAGAAAATGTGCCTGGTGTATCATATACTGACTGCAGATATCAGATATTACACCAGCCACATAGTATCCTGTATATAATATCTAATGTCTGTGCACACAGTATATTACATCCAGTGTACAGGATAAAATGTGCCTGGTGTATGATATACTGACTACAGACATCAGATATTACACCAGCCACATAGTATCCTGTATATAATATCTAATGTCTGTGCACACAGTATATTACATCCAGTGTACAGGAGAAAATGTGCCTGGTGTATGATATACTGACTACAGATATCAGATATTACACCAGCCACATAGTATCCTGTATATAATATCTAATGTCTGTGCACACAGTATATTACATCCAGTGTACAGGAGAAAATGTGCCTGGTGTATGATATACTGTGACTACAGACATCAGATATTACATCAGTCACATAGTATCCTGTATATAATATCTAATGTCTGTGCACACAGTATATTACATCCAGTGTACAGGAGAAAATGTGCCTGATGTATGATATACTGACTACAGACATCAGATTTTACACCAGCCACATAGTATCCTGTATATAATATCTAATGTCTGTGCACACAGTATATTACATCCAGTATACAGGAGAAAATGTGACTGGTGTATGATATACTGACTATAGACATCAGATATTACACCAGCCACATAGTATCCTGTATATAATATCTAATGTCTGTGCACACAGTATATTACATCCAGTATACAGGAGAAAATGTGACTGGTGTATGATATACTGACTACAGACATCAGATATTACACCAGCCACATAGTATTCTGTATATAATATCTAATGTCTGTGCACGCAGTATATTACATCCAGTATACAGGAGAAAATGTGCCTGGTGTATGATACACTGACTGCAGATATCAGATATTACACCAGCCACATAGTATCCTGTATATAATATCTAATGTCTGTGCACACAGTATATTACATCCAGTATACAGGAGAAAATGTGCCTGGTGTATGATATACTGACTACAGACATCATATATTACACCAGCCACATAGTATCCTGTATATAATATCTAATGTCTGTGCACACAGTATATTACATCCAGTGTAGAGGAGAAAATGTGCCTGGTGTATGATATACTGTGACTGCAGACATCAGACATTACACGAGTCACATAGTATCCTGTATATAATATCTAATGTCTGTGCACACAGTATATTACATCCAGTGTACAGGAGAAAATGTGCCTGGTGTATGATATACTGACTGCAGACATCAGATATTACACCAGCCACATAGTATCCTGTATATAATATCTAATGTCTGTGCACACAGTATATTACATCCAGTATACAGGAAAAAATGTGCCTGGTGTATGATATACTGTGACTACAGACATCAGATATTACACCAGCCACATAGTATCCGGTATATAATATCTAATGTCTGTGCACACAGTATATTACATCCAGTGTACAGGATAAAATGTGCCTGGTGTATGATATACTGACTACAGACATCAGATATTACACCAGCCACATAGTATCCTGTATATAATATCTAATGTCTGTGCACACAGTATATTACATCCAGTGTACAGGAGAAAATGTGCCTGGTGTATGATATACTGACTACAGATATCAGATATTACACCAGCCACATAGTATCCTGTATATAATATCTAATGTCTGTGCACACAGTATATTACATCCAGTGTACAGGAGAAAATGTGCCTGGTGTATGATATACTGACTGCAGACATCAGATATTACACCAGCCACATAGTATCCTGTATATAATATCTAATGTCTGTGCACACAGTATATTACATCCAGTGTACAGGAGAAAATGTGCCTGGTGTATGATATACTGACTACAGACATCAGATATTACACCAGCCACATAGTATCCTGTATATAATATCTAATGTCTGTGCACACAGTATATTACATCCAGTGTACAGGAGAAAATGTGCCTGATGTATGATATACTGACTACAGACATCAGATTTTACACCAGCCACATAGTATCCTGTATATAATATCTAATGTCTGTGCACACAGTATATTACATCCAGTATATAGGAGAAAATGTGACTGGTGTATGATATACTGACTATAGACATCAGATATTACACCAGCCACATAGTATCCTGTATATAATATCTAATGTCTGTGCACACAGTATATTACATCCAGTATACAGGAGAAAATGTGACTGGTGTATGATATACTGACTACAGACATCAGATATTACACCAGCCACATAGTATTCTGTATATAATATCTAATGTCTGTGCACGCAGTATATTACATCCAGTATACAGGAGAAAATGTGCCTGGTGTATGATACACTGACTGCAGATATCAGATATTACACCAGCCACATAGTATCCTGTATATAATATCTAATGTCTGTGCACACAGTATATTACATCCAGTATACAGGAGAAAATGTGCCTGGTGTATGATATACTGACTACAGACATCATATATTACACCAGCCACATAGTATCCTGTATATAATATCTAATGTCTGTGCACACAGTATATTACATCCAGTGTACAGGAGAAAATGTGCCTGGTGTATGATATACTGACTGCAGACATCAGATATTACACCAGCCACATAGTATCCTGTATATAATATCTAATGTCTGTGCACACAGTATATTACATCCAGTATATAGGAGAAAATGTGCCTGGTGTATGATATACTGACTACAGACATCAGATATTACACCTGCCACATAGTATCCTGTATATAATATCTAATGTCTGTGCACACAGTATATTACATCCAGTGTACAGGAGAAAATGTGTCTGGTGTATGATATACTGACTACAGACATCAGATATTACACCAGTCACATAATATCCTGTATGTAATATCTAATGTCTGTGCACACAGTATATTACATCCAGTATACAGGAAAAAATGTGCCTGGTGTATGATAAACTGTGATTGCAGACATCAGATATTACACCAGTCACATAGTATCCTGTATATAATATCTAATGTCTGTGCACAGTATATTACATCCAGTGTACAGGAGAAAATGTGCCTGGTGTATGATATACTGACTACAGACATCAGATATTACACCAGCCACATAGTATCCTGTATATAATATCTAATGTCTGTGCACAGTATATTACATCCAGTGTACAGTAGAAAATGTGCCTGGTGTATGATATACTGACTGCAGACATCAGATATTACACCAGCCACATAGTATCCTGTATATAATATCTAATGTCTGTGCACAGTATATTACATCCAGTGTACAGGAGAAAATGTGCCTGGTGTATGATATACTGCCTACAGACATCAGATATTACACCAGCCACATAGTATCCTGTATATAATATCTAATGTCTGTGCACACAGTATATTACATCCAGTATATAGGAGAAAATGTGCCTGGTGTATGATATACTGACTGCAGACATCAGATATTACACCAGCCACATAGTATCCTGTATATAATATCTAATGTCTGAGCACACAGTATATTACATCCAGTGTACAGGAGAAAATGTGCCTGGTGTATGATATACTGACTGCAGACATCAGATATTACACCAGCCACATAGTATCCTGTATATAATATCTAATGTCTGTGCACACAGTATATTACATCCAGTATACAGGAGAAAATGTGTCTGATGTATGATATACTGACTGCAGACAACAGATATTACACCAGCCACATAGTATCCTGTATATAATATCTAATGTCTGTGCACACAGTATATTACATCCAGTGTACAGGAGAAAATGTGCCTGGTGTATGATATACTGACTGCAGACATCAGATATTACACCAGCCACATAGTATCCTGTATATAATACCTAATGTCTGTGCACACAGTATATTACATCCAGTGTACAGGAGAAAATGTGCCTGGTGTATGATATACTGACTGCAGACATCAGATATTACACCAGCCACATAGTATCCTGTATATAATATCTAATGTCTGTGCACACAGTATATTACATCCAGTGTACAGGAGAAAATGTGCCTGGTGTATGATATACTGACTGCAGACATCAGATATTACACCAGCCACATAGTATCCTGTATATAATATCTAATGTCTGTGCACACAGTATATTACATCCAGTGTACAGGAGAAAATGTGCCTGGTGTATCATATACTGACTGCAGACATCAGATATTACACCAGCCACATAGTATCCTGTATATAATATCTAATGTCTGTGCACACAGTATATTACATCCAGTGTACAGGATAAAATGTGCCTGGTGTATGATATACTGACTACAGACATCAGATATTACACCAGCCACATAGTATCCTGTATATAATATCTAATGTCTGTGCACACAGTATATTACATCCAGTGTACAGGAGAAAATGTGCCTGGTGTATGATATACTGACTACAGATATCAGATATTACACCAGCCACATAGTATCCTGTATATAATATCTAATGTCTGTGCACACAGTATATTACATCCAGTGTACAGGAGAAAATGTGCCTGGTGTATGATATACTGTGACTACAGACATCAGATATTACATCAGTCACATAGTATCCTGTATATAATATCTAATGTCTGTGCACACAGTATATTACATCCAGTGTACAGGAGAAAATGTGCCTGATGTATGATATACTGACTACAGACATCAGATTTTACACCAGCCACATAGTATCCTGTATATAATATCTAATGTCTGTGCACACAGTATATTACATCCAGTATACAGGAGAAAATGTGACTGGTGTATGATATACTGACTATAGACATCAGATATTACACCAGCCACATAGTATCCTGTATATAATATCTAATGTCTGTGCACACAGTATATTACATCCAGTATACAGGAGAAAATGTGACTGGTGTATGATATACTGACTACAGACATCAGATATTACACCAGCCACATAGTATTCTGTATATAATATCTAATGTCTGTGCACGCAGTATATTACATCCAGTATACAGGAGAAAATGTGCCTGGTGTATGATACACTGACTGCAGATATCAGATATTACACCAGCCACATAGTATCCTGTATATAATATCTAATGTCTGTGCACACAGTATATTACATCCAGTATACAGGAGAAAATGTGCCTGGTGTATGATATACTGACTACAGACATCATATATTACACCAGCCACATAGTATCCTGTATATAATATCTAATGTCTGTGCACACAGTATATTACATCCAGTGTAGAGGAGAAAATGTGCCTGGTGTATGATATACTGTGACTGCAGACATCAGACATTACACGAGTCACATAGTATCCTGTATATAATATCTAATGTCTGTGCACACAGTATATTACATCCAGTGTACAGGAGAAAATGTGCCTGGTGTATGATATACTGACTGCAGACATCAGATATTACACCAGCCACATAGTATCCTGTATATAATATCTAATGTCTGTGCACACAGTATATTACATCCAGTATACAGGAAAAAATGTGCCTGGTGTATGATATACTGTGACTACAGACATCAGATATTACACCAGCCACATAGTATCCGGTATATAATATCTAATGTCTGTGCACACAGTATATTACATCCAGTATACAGGACAAAATGTGCCTGGTGTATGATATACTGACTGCAGACATCAGATATTACACCAGCCACATAGTATCCTGTATATAATATCTAATGTCTGTGCACACAGTATATTACATCCAGTATACAGGATAAAATGTGCCTGGTGTATGATATACTGACTACAGACATCAGATATTACACCAGCCACATAGTATCCTGTATATAATATCTAATGTCTGTGCACACAGTATATTACATCCAGTGTACAGGAGAAAATGTGCCTGGTGTATGATATACTGACTACAGATATCAGATATTACACCAGCCACATAGTATCCTGTATATAATATCTAATGTCTGTGCACACAGTATATTACATCCAGTGTACAGGAGAAAATGTGCCTGGTGTATGATATACTGACTGCAGACATCAGATATTACACCAGCCACATAGTATCCTGTATATAATATCTAATGTCTGTGCACACAGTATATTACATCCAGTGTACAGGAGAAAATGTGCCTGGTGTATGATATACTGACTACAGACATCAGATATTACACCAGCCACATAGTATCCTGTATATAATATCTAATGTCTGTGCACACAGTATATTACATCCAGTGTACAGGAGAAAATGTGCCTGATGTATGATATACTGACTACAGACATCAGATTTTACACCAGCCACATAGTATCCTGTATATAATATCTAATGTCTGTGCACACAGTATATTACATCCAGTATACAGGAGAAAATGTGACTGGTGTATGATATACTGACTATAGACATCAGATATTACACCAGCAACATAGTATCCTGTATATAATATCTAATGTCTGTGCACACAGTATATTACATCCAGTATACAGGAGAAAATGTGACTGGTGTATGATATACTGACTACAGACATCAGATATTACACCAGCCACATAGTATTCTGTATATAATATCTAATGTCTGTGCACGCAGTATATTACATCCAGTATACAGGAGAAAATGTGCCTGGTGTATGATACACTGACTGCAGATATCAGATATTACACCAGCCACATAGTATCCTGTATATAATATCTAATGTCTGTGCACACAGTATATTACATCCAGTATACAGGAGAAAATGTGCCTGGTGTATGATATACTGACTACAGACATCATATATTACACCAGCCACATAGTATCCTGTATATAATATCTAATGTCTGTGCACACAGTATATTACATCCAGTGTAGAGGAGAAAATGTGCCTGGTGTATGATATACTGTGACTGCAGACATCAGACATTACACGAGTCACATAGTATCCTGTATATAATATCTAATGTCTGTGCACACAGTATATTACATCCAGTGTACAGGAGAAAATGTGCCTGGTGTATGATATACTGACTGCAGACATCAGATATTACAACAGTCACATAGTATCCTGTATATAATATCTAATGTCTGTGCACACAGTATATTACATCCAGTGTAGAGGAGAAAATGTGCCTGGTGTATGATACACTGACTGCAGATATCAGATATTACACCAGCCACATAGTATCCTGTATATAATATCTAATGTCTGTGCACACAGTATATTACATCCAGTGTAGAGGAGAAAATGTGCCTGGTGTATGATATACTGTGACTACAGACATCAGATATTACATCAGTCACATAGTATCCTGTATATAATATCTAATGTCTGTGCACACAGTATATTACATCCAGTGTACAGGAGAAAATGTGCCTGGTGTATGATATACTGACTGCAGACATCAGATAATACACCAGCCACATAGTATCCTGTATATAATATCTAATGTCTGTGCACACAGTATATTACATCCAGTATACAGGAAAAAATGTGCCTGGTGTATGATATACTGTGACTACAGACATCAGATATTACACCAGCCACATAGTATCCGGTATATAATATCTAATGTCTGTGCACACAGTATATTACATCCAGAGTACAGGAGAAAATGTGCCTGGTGTATGATATACTGTGACTACAGACATCAGATATTACACCAGCCACATAGTATCCTGTATATAATATCTAATGTCTGTGCACACAGTATATTACATCCAGTGTACAGGAGAAAATGTGCCTGGTGTATGATATACTGACTGGAGACATCAGATATTACACCAGCCACATAGTATCCTGTATATAATATCTAATGTCTGTGTACACAGTATATTACATCCAGTGTACAGGAGAAAATGTGCCTGATGTATGATATACTGACTACAGACATCAGATATTACACCAGCCACATAGTAACCTGTATATAATATCTAATGTCTGTGCACACAGTATATTACATCCAGTATACAGGAGAAAATGTGCCTGGTGTATGATATACTGACTGCAGACATCAGATATTACACCAGCCACATAGTATCCTGTATATAATATCTAATGTCTGTGCACACAGTATATTACATCCAGTATACAGGAGAAAATGTGCCTGGTGTATGATATACTGACTGCAGACATCAGATATTACACCAGCCACATAGTATCCTGTATATAATATCTAATGTCTGTGCACACAGTATATTACATCCAGTGTACAGGAGAAAATGTGTCTGGTGTATGATATACTGACTGCAGACATCAGATATTACACCAGCCACATAGTATCCTGTATATAATATCTAATGTCTGTGCACACAGTATATTACATCCAGTGTACAGGAGAAAATGTGCCTGGTGTATGATATACTGACTGCAGACATCAGATATTACACCAGCCACATAGTATCCTGTATATAATATCTAATGTCTGTGCGCACAGTATATTACATCCAGTATACAGGACAAAATGTGCCTGGTGTATGATATACTGACTACAGACATCAGATATTACACCAGCCACATAGTATCCTGAATATAATATCTAATGTCTGTGCACACAGTATATTACATCCGGTGTAGAGGAGAAAATGTGCCTGGTGAATGATATACTGACTGCAGATATCAGATATTACACCAGTCACATAGTATCCTGTATATAATATCTAATGTCTGTGCACACAGTATATTACATCCTGTGTACAGGAGAAAATGTGCCTGGTGTATGATATACTGACTACAGACATCAGATATTACATCAGTCACATAGTATCCTGTATATAATATCTAATGTCTGTGCACACAGTATATTACATCCAGTGTAGAGGAGAAAATGTGTCTGGTGTATGATATACTGTGACTGCAGACATCAGATATTACACTAGCCACATAGTATCCTGTATATAATATCTAATGTCTGTGCACACAGTATATTACATCCAGTATAAAGGAGAAAATGTGCCTGGTGTATGATATACTGACTGCAGACATCAGATATTACACCAGCCACATAGTATCCTGTATATAATATCTAATGTCTGTGCACACAGTATATTACATCCAGTGCACAGGAGAAAATGTGCCTGGTGTATGATATACTGACTGCAGACATCAGATATTACACCAGCCACATAGTATCCTGTATATAATATCTAATGTCTGTGCCCACAGTATATTACATCCAGTATACAGGAGAAAATGTGCCTGGTGTATGATATACTGACTGCAGACATCAGATATTACACCAGCCACATAGTATCCTGTATATAATATCTAATGTCTGTGCACACAGTATATTACATCCAGTGTACAGGAGAAAATGTGCCTGGTGTATGATATACTGACTACAGACATCAGATATTACACCAGCCACATAGTATCCTGAATATAATATCTAATGTCTGTGCACACAGTATATTACATCCGGTGTAGAGGAGAAAATGTGCCTGGTGAATGATATACTGACTGCAGATATCAGATATTACACAAGTCACATAGTATCCTGTATATAATATCTAATGTCTGTGCACACAGTATATTACATCCTGTGTACAGGAGAAAATGTGCCTGGTGTATGATATACTGACTGCAGACATCAGATATTACACCAGCCACATAGTATCCTGTATATAATATCTAATGTCTGTGCACACAGTATATTACATCCAGTATACAGGAGAAAATGTGCCTGGTGTATGATATACTGACTGCAGACATCAGATATTACACCAGCCACATTGTATCCTGTTTATAATATGTAATGTCTGTGCACACAGTATATTACATCCAGTGTACAGGAGAAAATGTGCCTGGTGTATGATATACTGACTACAGACATCAGATATTACACCAGCCACATAGTATCCTGTATATAATATCTAATGTCTGTGCACACAGTATATTACATCCAGTATACAGGAGAAAATGTGCCTGGTGTATGATATACTGACTGCAGACATCAGATATTACACCAGCCACATAGTATCCTGTATATAATATCTAATGTCTGTGCACACAGTATATTGCATCCAGTGTACAGGAGAAAATGTGCCTGGTGTATGATATACTGACTGCAGACATCAGATATTACACCAGCCACATAGTATCCTGTATATAATATCTAATGTCTGTGCACACAGTATATTACATCCAGTGTACAGGAGAAAATGTGCCTGGTGTATGATATACTGACTGCAGACATCAGATATTACACCAGCCACATAGTATCCTGTATATAATATCTAATGTCTGTGCACACAGTATATTACATCCAGTATACAGGAGAAAATGTGCCTGGTGTATGATATACTGACTGCAGACATCAGATATTACACCAGCCACATAGTATCCTGTATATAATATCTAATGTCTGTGCACACAGTATATTACATCCAGTATACAGGAGAAAATGTGCCTGGTGTATGATATATTGATTGCAGACATCAGATATTACACCAGCCACATAGTATCCTGTATATAATATCTAATGTCTGTGCGCACAGTATATTACATCCAGTATACAGGACAAAATGTGCCTGGTGTATGATATACTGACTACAGACATCAGATATTACACCAGCCACATAGTATCCTGAATATAATATCTAATGTCTGTGCACACAGTATATTACATCCGGTGTAGAGGAGAAAATGTGCCTGGTGAATGATATACTGACTGCAGATATCAGATATTACACCAGTCACATAGTATCCTGTATATAATATCTAATGTCTGTGCACACAGTATATTACATCCTGTGTACAGGAGAAAATGTGCCTGGTGTATGATATACTGTGACTGCAGACATCAGATATTACACTAGCCACATAGTATCCTGTATATAATATCTAATGTCTGTGCACACAGTATATTACATCCAGTATAAAGGAGAAAATGTGCCTGGTGTATGATATACTGACTGCAGACATCAGATATTACACCAGCCACATAGTATCCTGTATATAATATCTAATGTCTGTGCACACAGTATATTACATCCAGTGCACAGGAGAAAATGTGCCTGCTGTATGATATACTGACTGCAGACATCAGATATTACACCAGCCACATAGTATCCTGTATATAATATCTAATGTCTGTGCCCACAGTATATTACATCCAGTATACCGGAGAAAATGTGCCTGGTGTATGATATACTGATTGCAGACATCAGATATTACACCAGCCACATAGTATCCTGTATATAATATCTAATGTCTGTGTACACAGTATATTACATCCAGTGTACAGGAGAAAATGTGCCTGGTGTATGATATACTGACTACAGACATCAGATATTACACCAGTCACATAGTATCCTGTATATAATATCTAATGTCTGTGCACACAGTATATTACATCCAGTATACAGGAGAAAATGTGCCTGGTGTATGATATACTGACTACAGACATCAGATATTACACCAGCCACATAGTATCCTGTATATAATATCTAATGTCTGTGCACACAGTATATTACATCCAGTATACAGGAGAAAATGTGCCTGATGTATGATATACTGACTACAGACATCAGATATTACACCAGCCACATTGTATCCTGTTTATAATATCTAATGTCTGTGTACACAGTATATTACATCCAGTGTAGAGGAGAAAATGTGCCTGGTGTACGATATACTGACTACAGACATCAGATATTACACCAGCCACATAGTATCCTGTATATAATATCTAATGTCTGTGCACACAGTATATTACATCCAGTATACAGGAGAAAATGTGCCTGGTGTATGATATACTGACTGCAGACATCAGATATTACACCAGCCACATAGTATCCTGTATGTAATATCTAATGTCTGTGCACACAGTATATTACATCCAGTGTAGAGGAGAAAATGTGCCTGGTGTATGATATACTGACTACAGACATCAGATATTACACCAGCCACATAGTATCCTGTATATAATATCTAATGTCTGTGTACACAGTATATTACATCCAGTATAGAGGAGAAAATGTGCCTGGTGTATGATATACTGACTGCAGATATCAGATATTACACCAGTCACATAGTATCCTGTATATAATATCTAATGTCTGTGCACACAGTATATTACATCCAGTGTACAGTAGAAAATGTGCCTGGTGTATGATATACTGACTGCAGATATCAGATATTACACCAGCCACATAGTATCCTGTATATAATATCTAATGTCTGTGCACACAGTATATTACATCCAGTATACAGGAGAAAATGTGCCTGGTGTATGATATACTGACTGCAGACATCAGATATTACACCAGCCACATAGTATCCTGTATATAATATCTATTGTCTGTGCACACAGTATATTACATCCAGTGTACAGGAGAAAATGTGCCTGGTGTATGATATACTGACTGCAGATATCAGATATTACACCAGCCACATAGTATCCTGTATATAATATCTAATGTCTGTGCACACAGTATATTACATCCAGTATACAGGAGAAAATGTGCCTGGTGTATGATATACAGACTGCAGACATCAGATATTACACCAGCCACATAGTATCCTGTATATAATATCTAATGTCTGTGTACACAGTATATTACATCCAGTGTACAGGAGAAAATGTGCCTGGTGTATGATATACTGTGACTGCAGACATCAGATATTACACCAGCCACATAGTATCCTGTATATAATATCTAATGTCTGTGCACACAGTATATTACATCCAGTGTACAGGAGAAAATGTGCCTGGTGTATGATATACTGACTACAGACATCAGATATTACACCAGCCACATAGTATCCTGAATATAATATCTAATGTCTGTGCACACAGTATATTACATCCAGTGTAGAGGAGAAAATGTGCCTGGTGTATGATATACTGACTGCAGACATCAGATATTACACCAGCCACATAGTATCCTGTATATAATATCTAATGTCTGTGCACACAGTATATTACATCCAGTGCACAGGAGAAAATGTGCCTGGTGTATGATATACTGACTGCAGACAACAGATATTACACCAGCCACATAGTATCCTGTATATAATATCTAATGTCTGTGCACACAGTATATTACATCCAGAGTACAGGAGAAAATGTGCCTGGTGTATGATATACTGACTGCAGACATCAGATATTACACCAGCCACATAGTATCCTGTATATAATATCTAATGTCTGTGCACACAGTATATTACATCCAGTATACAGGAGAAAATGTGCCTGGTGTATGATATACTGACTGCAGACATCAGATATTACACCAGCCACATAGTATCCTGTATATAATATCTAATGTCTGTGCACACAGTATATTACATCCAGTGTACAGGAGAAAATGTGCCTGGTGTATGAAATACTGACTGCAGATATCAGATATTACACCAGCCACATAGTATCCTGTATATAATATCTAATGTCTGTGCACACAGTATATTACATCCAGTATACAGGAGAAAATGTGCCTGGTGTATGATATACTGACTGCAGACATCAGATATTACACCAGCCACATAGTATCCTGTATGTAATATCTAATGTCTGTGCACACAGTATATTACATCCAGTGTAGAGGAGAAAATGTGCCTGGTGTACGATATACTGACTACAGACATCAGATATTACACCAGCCACATAGTATCCTGTATATAATATCTAATGTCTGTGCACACAGTATATTACATCCAGTATACAGGAGAAAATGTGCCTGGTGTATGATATACTGACTGCAGACATCAGATATTACACCAGCCACATAGTATCCTGTATATAATATCTAATGTCTGTGCACACAGTATATTACATCCAGAGTACAGGAGAAAATGTGCCTGGTGTATGATATACTGACTGCAGATATCAGATATTACACCAGTCACATAGTATCCTGTATATAATATCTAATGTCTGTGCACACAGTATATTACATCCAGTGTACAGTAGAAAATGTGCCTGGTGTATGATATACTGACTGCAGATATCAGATATTACACCAGCCACATAGTATCCTGTATATAATATCTAATGTCTGTGCACACAGTATATTACATCCAGTGTACAGGAGAAAATGTGCCTGGTGTATGATATGCTGTGACTGCAGACATCAGATATTACACCAGCCACATAGTATCCTGTATATAATATCTAATGTCTGTGCACACAGTATATTACATCCAGTATACAGGAGAAAATGTGCCTGGTGTATGATATACTGACTGCAGACATCAGATATTACACCAGCCACATTGTATCCTGTTTATAATATGTAATGTCTGTGCACACAGTATATTACATCCAGTGTACAGGAGAAAATGTGCCTGGTGTATGATATACTGACTACAGACATCAGATATTACACCAGCCACATAGTATCCTGTATATAATATCTAATGTCTGTGCACACAGTATATTACATCCAGTATACAGGAGAAAATGTGCCTGGTGTATGATATACTGACTGCAGACATCAGATATTACACCAGCCACATAGTATCCTGTATATAATATCTAATGTCTGTGCACACAGTATATTGCATCCAGTGTACAGGAGAAAATGTGCCTGGTGTATGATATACTGACTGCAGACATCAGATATTACACCAGCCACATAGTATCCTGTATATAATATCTAATGTCTGTGCACACAGTATATTACATCCAGTGTACAGGAGAAAATGTGCCTGGTGTATGATATACTGACTGCAGACATCAGATATTACACCAGCCACATAGTATCCTGTATATAATATCTAATGTCTGTGCACACAGTATATTACATCCAGTATACAGGAGAAAATGTGCCTGGTGTATGATATACTGACTGCAGACATCAGATATTACACCAGCCACATAGTATCCTGTATATAATATCTAATGTCTGTGCACACAGTATATTACATCCAGTATACAGGAGAAAATGTGCCTGGTGTATGATATATTGATTGCAGACATCAGATATTACACCAGCCACATAGTATCCTGTATATAATATCTAATGTCTGTGCGCACAGTATATTACATCCAGTATACAGGACAAAATGTGCCTGGTGTATGATATACTGACTACAGACATCAGATATTACACCAGCCACATAGTATCCTGAATATAATATCTAATGTCTGTGCACACAGTATATTACATCCGGTGTAGAGGAGAAAATGTGCCTGGTGAATGATATACTGACTGCAGATATCAGATATTACACCAGTCACATAGTATCCTGTATATAATATCTAATGTCTGTGCACACAGTATATTACATCCTGTGTACAGGAGAAAATGTGCCTGGTGTATGATATACTGTGACTGCAGACATCAGATATTACACTAGCCACATAGTATCCTGTATATAATATCTAATGTCTGTGCACACAGTATATTACATCCAGTATAAAGGAGAAAATGTGCCTGGTGTATGATATACTGACTGCAGACATCAGATATTACACCAGCCACATAGTATCCTGTATATAATATCTAATGTCTGTGCACACAGTATATTACATCCAGTGCACAGGAGAAAATGTGACTGCTGTATGATATACTGACTGCAGACATCAGATATTACACCAGCCACATAGTATCCTGTATATAATATCTAATGTCTGTGCCCACAGTATATTACATCCAGTATACCGGAGAAAATGTGCCTGGTGTATGATATACTGATTGCAGACATCAGATATTACACCAGCCACATAGTATCCTGTATATAATATCTAATGTCTGTGCACACAGTATATTACATCCAGTATACAGGAGAAAATGTGCCTGGTGTATGATATACTGACTACAGACATCAGATATTACACCAGCCACATAGTATCCTGTATATAATATCTAATGTCTGTGCACACAGTATATTACATCCAGTATACAGGAGAAAATGTGCCTGATGTATGATATACTGACTACAGACATCAGATATTACACCAGCCACATTGTATCCTGTTTATAATATCTAATGTCTGTGTACACAGTATATTACATCCAGTGTAGAGGAGAAAATGTGCCTGGTGTATGATATACTGACTGCAGACATCAGATATTACACCAGCCACATAGTATCCTGTATATAATATCTAATGTCTGTGCACACAGTATATTACATCCAGTATACAGGAGAAAATGTGCCTGGTGTATGATATACTGACTGCAGACATCAGATATTACACCAGCCACATAGTATCCTGTATGTAATATCTAATGTCTGTGCACACAGTATATTACATCCAGTGTAGAGGAGAAAATGTGCCTGGTGTACGATATACTGACTACAGACATCAGATATTACACCAGCCACATAGTATCCTGTATATAATATCTAATGTCTGTGCACACAGTATATTACATCCAGTATACAGGAGAAAATGTGCCTGGTGTATGATATACTGACTGCAGACATCAGATATTACACCAGCCACATAGTATCCTGTATGTAATATCTAATGTCTGTGCACACAGTATATTACATCCAGTGTAGAGGAGAAAATGTGCCTGGTGTATGATATACTGACTACAGACATCAGATATTACACCAGCCACATAGTATCCTGTATATAATATCTAATGTCTGTGTACACAGTATATTACATCCAGTATAGAGGAGAAAATGTGCCTGGTGTATGATATACTGACTGCAGATATCAGATATTACACCAGTCACATAGTATCCTGTATATAATATCTAATGTCTGTGCACACAGTATATTACATCCAGTGTACAGTAGAAAATGTGCCTGGTGTATGATATACTGACTGCAGATATCAGATATTACAACAGCCACATAGTATCCTGTATATAATATCTAATGTCTGTGCACACAGTATATTACATCCAGTATACAGGAGAAAATGTGCCTGGTGTATGATATACTGACTGCAGACATCAGATATTACACCAGCCACATAGTATCCTGTATATAATATCTAATGTCTGTGCACACAGTATATTACATCCAGTGTACAGGAGAAAATGTGCCTGGTGTATGATATACTGACTGCAGATATCAGATATTACACCAGCCACATAGTATCCTGTATATAATATCT
Source organism: Phyllobates terribilis (assembly GCF_046119375.1). Taxonomy (NCBI): domain Eukaryota; kingdom Metazoa; phylum Chordata; class Amphibia; order Anura; family Dendrobatidae; genus Phyllobates; species Phyllobates terribilis. The sequence goes on along the minus strand of NW_027362784.1, from coordinate 11,968,547 downwards.
TATATCTGTGCACACAGTATATTACATCCAGTGTACAGGAGAAAATGTGCCTGGTGTATGATATACTGACTACAGACATCAGATATTACACCAGTCACATAGTATCCTGTATATAATATCTAATGTCTGTGCACACAGTATATTACATCCAGTATACAGGAGAAAATGTGCCTGATGTATGATATACTGACTGCAGACATCAGATATTACACCAGCCACATAGTATCCTGTATATAATATCTAATGTCTGTGTACACAGTATATTACATCCAGTGTACAGGAGAAAATGTGCCTGGTGTATGATATACTGTGACTGCAGACATCAGATATTACACCAGCCACATAGTATCCTGTATATAATATCTAATGTCTGTGCACACAGTATATTACATCCAGTGTACAGGAGAAAATGTGCCTGGTGTATGATATACTGTGACTACAGACATCAGATATTACACCAGCCACATAGTATCCTGTATATAATATCTAATGTCTGTGCACACAGTATATTACATCCAGTGTACAGGAGAAAATGTGCCTGGTGTATGATATACTGACTGCAGACATCAGATATTACACCAGCCACATAGTATCCTGTATATAATATCTAATGTCTGTGCACACTGTATATTACATCCAGTGTACAGGAGAAAATGTGCCTGGTGTATGAAATACTGACTGCAGATATCAGATATTACACCAGCCACATAGTATCCTGTATATAATATCTAATGTCTGTGCACACTGTATATTACATCCAGTATACAGGAGAAAATGTGCCTGGTGTATGATATACTGACTGCAGACATCAGATATTACACCAGCCACATAGTATCCTGTATATAATATCTAATGTCTGTGCACACAGTATATTACATCCAGTGTACAGGAGAAAATGTGCCTGGTGTATGAAATACTGACTGCAGATATCAGATATTACACCAGCCACATAGTATCCTGTATATAATATCTAATGTCTGTGCACACAGTATATTACATCCAGTATACAGGAGAAAATGTGCCTGGTGTATGATATACTGACTGCAGACATCAGATATTACACCAGCCACATAGTATCCTGTATGTAATATCTAATGTCTGTGCACACAGTATATTACATCCAGTGTAGAGGAGAAAATGTGCCTGGTGTACGATATACTGACTACAGACATCAGATATTACACCAGCCACATAGTATCCTGTATATAATATCTAATGTCTGTGCACACAGTATATTACATCCAGTATACAGGAGAAAATGTGCCTGGTGTATGATATACTGACTGCAGACATCAGATATTACACCAGCCACATAGTATCCTGTATGTAATATCTAATGTCTGTGCACACAGTATATTACATCCAGTGTAGAGGAGAAAATGTGCCTGGTGTATGATATACTGACTACAGACATCAGATATTACACCAGCCACACAGTATCCTGTATATAATATCTAATGTCTGTGTACACAGTATATTACATCCAGTGTAGAGGAGAAAATGTGCCTGGTGTATGATATACTGACTGCAGATATCAGATATTACACCAGTCACATAGTATCCTGTATATAATATCTAATGTCTGTGCACACAGTATATTACATCCAGTGTACAGTAGAAAATGTGCCTGGTGTATGATATACTGACTGCAGATATCAGATATTACACCAGCCACATAGTATCCTGTATATAATATCTAATGTCTGTGCACACAGTATATTACATCCAGTATACAGGAGAAAATGTGCCTGGTGTATGATATACTGACTGCAGACATCAGATATTACACCAGCCACATAGTATCCTGTATATAATATCTAATGTCTGTGCACACAGTATATTACATCCAGTGTACAGGAGAAAATGTGCCTGGTGTATGATATACTGACTGCAGATATCAGATATTACACCAGCCACATAGTATCCTGTATATAATATCTAATGTCTGTGCACACAGTATATTACATCCAGTATACAGGAGAAAATGTGCCTGGTGTATGATATACAGACTGCAGACATCAGATATTACACCAGCCACATAGTATCCTGTATATAATATCTAATGTCTGTGTACACAGTATATTACATCCAGTGTACAGGAGAAAATGTGCCTGGTGTATGATATACTGTGACTGCAGACATCAGATATTACACCAGCCACATAGTATCCTGTATATAATATCTAATGTCTGTGCACACAGTATATTACATCCAGTGTACAGGAGAAAATGTGCCTGGTGTATGATATACTGACTACAGACATCAGATATTACACCAGCCACATAGTATCCTGAATATAATATCTAATGTCTGTGCACACAGTATATTACATCCAGTGTAGAGGAGAAAATGTGCCTGGTGTATGATATACTGACTGCAGACATCAGATATTACACCAGCCACATAGTATCCTGTATATAATATCTAATGTCTGTGCACACAGTATATTACATCCAGTGCACAGGAGAAAATGTGCCTGGTGTATGATATACTGACTGCAGACAACAGATATTACACCAGCCACATAGTATCCTGTATATAATATCTAATGTCTGTGCACACAGTATATTACATCCAGAGTACAGGAGAAAATGTGCCTGGTGTATGATATACTGACTGCAGACATCAGATATTACACCAGCCACATAGTATCCTGTATATAATATCTAATGTCTGTGCACACAGTATATTACATCCAGTATACAGGAGAAAATGTGCCTGGTGTATGATATACTGTGACTGCAGACATCAGATATTACACCAGCCACATAGTATCCTGTATATAATATCTAATGTCTGTGCACACAGTATATTACATCCAGTGTACAGGAGAAAATGTGCCTGGTGTATGATATACTGACTACAGACATCAGATATTACACCAGCCACATAGTATCCTGAATATAATATCTAATGTCTGTGCACACAGTATATTACATCCAGTGTAGAGGAGAAAATGTGCCTGGTGTATGATATACTGACTGCAGACATCAGATATTACACCAGCCACATAGTATCCTGTATATAATATCTAATGTCTGTGCACACAGTATATTACATCCAGTGCACAGGAGAAAATGTGCCTGGTGTATGATATACTGACTGCAGACAACAGATATTACACCAGCCACATAGTATCCTGTATATAATATCTAATGTCTGTGCACACAGTATATTACATCCAGTATACAGGACAAAATGTGCCTGGTGTATGATATACTGACTACAGACATCAGATATTACACCAGCCACATAGTATCCTGAATATAATATCTAATGTCTGTGCACACAGTATATTACATCCGGTGTAGAGGAGAAAATGTGCCTGGTGAATGATATACTGACTGCAGATATCAGATATTACACCAGTCACATAGTATCCTGTATATAATATCTAATGTCTGTGCACACAGTATATTACATCCTGTGTACAGGAGAAAATGTGCCTGGTGTATGATATACTGTGACTGCAGACATCAGATATTACACTAGCCACATAGTATCCTGTATATAATATCTAATGTCTGTGCACACAGTATATTACATCCAGTATAAAGGAGAAAATGTGCCTGGTGTATGATATACTGACTGCAGACATCAGATATTACACCAGCCACATAGTATCCTGTATATAATATCTAATGTCTGTGCACACAGTATATTACATCCAGTGCACAGGAGAAAATGTGCCTGCTGTATGATATACTGACTGCAGACATCAGATATTACACCAGCCACATAGTATCCTGTATATAATATCTAATGTCTGTGCCCACAGTATATTACATCCAGTATACCGGAGAAAATGTGCCTGGTGTATGATATACTGATTGCAGACATCAGATATTACACCAGCCACATAGTATCCTGTATATAATATCTAATGTCTGTGTACACAGTATATTACATCCAGTGTACAGGAGAAAATGTGCCTGGTGTATGATATACTGACTACAGACATCAGATATTACACCAGTCACATAGTATCCTGTATATAATATCTAATGTCTGTGCACACAGTATATTACATCCAGTATACAGGAGAAAATGTGCCTGGTGTATGATATACTGACTACAGACATCAGATATTACACCAGCCACATAGTATCCTGTATATAATATCTAATGTCTGTGCACACAGTATATTACATCCAGTATACAGGAGAAAATGTGCCTGATGTATGATATACTGACTACAGACATCAGATATTACACCAGCCACATTGTATCCTGTTTATAATATCTAATGTCTGTGTACACAGTATATTACATCCAGTGTAGAGGAGAAAATGTGCCTGGTGTACGATATACTGACTACAGACATCAGATATTACACCAGCCACATAGTATCCTGTATATAATATCTAATGTCTGTGCACACAGTATATTACATCCAGTATACAGGAGAAAATGTGCCTGGTGTATGATATACTGACTGCAGACATCAGATATTACACCAGCCACATAGTATCCTGTATGTAATATCTAATGTCTGTGCACACAGTATATTACATCCAGTGTAGAGGAGAAAATGTGCCTGGTGTATGATATACTGACTACAGACATCAGATATTACACCAGCCACATAGTATCCTGTATATAATATCTAATGTCTGTGTACACAGTATATTACATCCAGTATAGAGGAGAAAATGTGCCTGGTGTATGATATACTGACTGCAGATATCAGATATTACACCAGTCACATAGTATCCTGTATATAATATCTAATGTCTGTGCACACAGTATATTACATCCAGTGTACAGTAGAAAATGTGCCTGGTGTATGATATACTGACTGCAGATATCAGATATTACACCAGCCACATAGTATCCTGTATATAATATCTAATGTCTGTGCACACAGTATATTACATCCAGTATACAGGAGAAAATGTGCCTGGTGTATGATATACTGACTGCAGACATCAGATATTACACCAGCCACATAGTATCCTGTATATAATATCTATTGTCTGTGCACACAGTATATTACATCCAGTGTACAGGAGAAAATGTGCCTGGTGTATGATATACTGACTGCAGATATCAGATATTACACCAGCCACATAGTATCCTGTATATAATATCTAATGTCTGTGCACACAGTATATTACATCCAGTATACAGGAGAAAATGTGCCTGGTGTATGATATACAGACTGCAGACATCAGATATTACACCAGCCACATAGTATCCTGTATATAATATCTAATGTCTGTGTACACAGTATATTACATCCAGTGTACAGGAGAAAATGTGCCTGGTGTATGATATACTGTGACTGCAGACATCAGATATTACACCAGCCACATAGTATCCTGTATATAATATCTAATGTCTGTGCACACAGTATATTACATCCAGTGTACAGGAGAAAATGTGCCTGGTGTATGATATACTGACTACAGACATCAGATATTACACCAGCCACATAGTATCCTGAATATAATATCTAATGTCTGTGCACACAGTATATTACATCCAGTGTAGAGGAGAAAATGTGCCTGGTGTATGATATACTGACTGCAGACATCAGATATTACACCAGCCACATAGTATCCTGTATATAATATCTAATGTCTGTGCACACAGTATATTACATCCAGTGCACAGGAGAAAATGTGCCTGGTGTATGATATACTGACTGCAGACAACAGATATTACACCAGCCACATAGTATCCTGTATATAATATCTAATGTCTGTGCACACAGTATATTACATCCAGAGTACAGGAGAAAATGTGCCTGGTGTATGATATACTGACTGCAGACATCAGATATTACACCAGCCACATAGTATCCTGTATATAATATCTAATGTCTGTGCACACAGTATATTACATCCAGTATACAGGAGAAAATGTGCCTGGTGTATGATATACTGACTGCAGACATCAGATATTACACCAGCCACATAGTATCCTGTATATAATATCTAATGTCTGTGCACACAGTATATTACATCCAGTGTACAGGAGAAAATGTGCCTGGTGTATGAAATACTGACTGCAGATATCAGATATTACACCAGCCACATAGTATCCTGTATATAATATCTAATGTCTGTGCACACAGTATATTACATCCAGTATACAGGAGAAAATGTGCCTGGTGTATGATATACTGACTGCAGACATCAGATATTACACCAGCCACATAGTATCCTGTATGTAATATCTAATGTCTGTGCACACAGTATATTACATCCAGTGTAGAGGAGAAAATGTGCCTGGTGTACGATATACTGACTACAGACATCAGATATTACACCAGCCACATAGTATCCTGTATATAATATCTAATGTCTGTGCACACAGTATATTACATCCAGTATACAGGAGAAAATGTGCCTGGTGTATGATATACTGACTGCAGACATCAGATATTACACCAGCCACATAGTATCCTGTATATAATATCTAATGTCTGTGCACACAGTATATTACATCCAGAGTACAGGAGAAAATGTGCCTGGTGTATGATATACTGACTGCAGATATCAGATATTACACCAGTCACATAGTATCCTGTATATAATATCTAATGTCTGTGCACACAGTATATTACATCCAGTGTACAGTAGAAAATGTGCCTGGTGTATGATATACTGACTGCAGATATCAGATATTACACCAGCCACATAGTATCCTGTATATAATATCTAATGTCTGTGCACACAGTATATTACATCCAGTGTACAGGAGAAAATGTGCCTGGTGTATGATATGCTGTGACTGCAGACATCAGATATTACACCAGCCACATAGTATCCTGTATATAATATCTAATGTCTGTGCACACAGTATATTACATCCAGTATACAGGAGAAAATGTGCCTGGTGTATGATATACTGACTGCAGACATCAGATATTACACCAGCCACATTGTATCCTGTTTATAATATGTAATGTCTGTGCACACAGTATATTACATCCAGTGTACAGGAGAAAATGTGCCTGGTGTATGATATACTGACTACAGACATCAGATATTACACCAGCCACATAGTATCCTGTATATAATATCTAATGTCTGTGCACACAGTATATTACATCCAGTATACAGGAGAAAATGTGCCTGGTGTATGATATACTGACTGCAGACATCAGATATTACACCAGCCACATAGTATCCTGTATATAATATCTAATGTCTGTGCACACAGTATATTGCATCCAGTGTACAGGAGAAAATGTGCCTGGTGTATGATATACTGACTGCAGACATCAGATATTACACCAGCCACATAGTATCCTGTATATAATATCTAATGTCTGTGCACACAGTATATTACATCCAGTGTACAGGAGAAAATGTGCCTGGTGTATGATATACTGACTGCAGACATCAGATATTACACCAGCCACATAGTATCCTGTATATAATATCTAATGTCTGTGCACACAGTATATTACATCCAGTATACAGGAGAAAATGTGCCTGGTGTATGATATACTGACTGCAGACATCAGATATTACACCAGCCACATAGTATCCTGTATATAATATCTAATGTCTGTGCACACAGTATATTACATCCAGTATACAGGAGAAAATGTGCCTGGTGTATGATATATTGATTGCAGACATCAGATATTACACCAGCCACATAGTATCCTGTATATAATATCTAATGTCTGTGCGCACAGTATATTACATCCAGTATACAGGACAAAATGTGCCTGGTGTATGATATACTGACTACAGACATCAGATATTACACCAGCCACATAGTATCCTGAATATAATATCTAATGTCTGTGCACACAGTATATTACATCCGGTGTAGAGGAGAAAATGTGCCTGGTGAATGATATACTGACTGCAGATATCAGATATTACACCAGTCACATAGTATCCTGTATATAATATCTAATGTCTGTGCACACAGTATATTACATCCTGTGTACAGGAGAAAATGTGCCTGGTGTATGATATACTGTGACTGCAGACATCAGATATTACACTAGCCACATAGTATCCTGTATATAATATCTAATGTCTGTGCACACAGTATATTACATCCAGTATAAAGGAGAAAATGTGCCTGGTGTATGATATACTGACTGCAGACATCAGATATTACACCAGCCACATAGTATCCTGTATATAATATCTAATGTCTGTGCACACAGTATATTACATCCAGTGCACAGGAGAAAATGTGACTGCTGTATGATATACTGACTGCAGACATCAGATATTACACCAGCCACATAGTATCCTGTATATAATATCTAATGTCTGTGCCCACAGTATATTACATCCAGTATACCGGAGAAAATGTGCCTGGTGTATGATATACTGATTGCAGACATCAGATATTACACCAGCCACATAGTATCCTGTATATAATATCTAATGTCTGTGCACACAGTATATTACATCCAGTATACAGGAGAAAATGTGCCTGGTGTATGATATACTGACTACAGACATCAGATATTACACCAGCCACATAGTATCCTGTATATAATATCTAATGTCTGTGCACACAGTATATTACATCCAGTATACAGGAGAAAATGTGCCTGATGTATGATATACTGACTACAGACATCAGATATTACACCAGCCACATTGTATCCTGTTTATAATATCTAATGTCTGTGTACACAGTATATTACATCCAGTGTAGAGGAGAAAATGTGCCTGGTGTATGATATACTGACTGCAGACATCAGATATTACACCAGCCACATAGTATCCTGTATATAATATCTAATGTCTGTGCACACAGTATATTACATCCAGTATACAGGAGAAAATGTGCCTGGTGTATGATATACTGACTGCAGACATCAGATATTACACCAGCCACATAGTATCCTGTATGTAATATCTAATGTCTGTGCACACAGTATATTACATCCAGTGTAGAGGAGAAAATGTGCCTGGTGTACGATATACTGACTACAGACATCAGATATTACACCAGCCACATAGTATCCTGTATATAATATCTAATGTCTGTGCACACAGTATATTACATCCAGTATACAGGAGAAAATGTGCCTGGTGTATGATATACTGACTGCAGACATCAGATATTACACCAGCCACATAGTATCCTGTATGTAATATCTAATGTCTGTGCACACAGTATATTACATCCAGTGTAGAGGAGAAAATGTGCCTGGTGTATGATATACTGACTACAGACATCAGATATTACACCAGCCACATAGTATCCTGTATATAATATCTAATGTCTGTGTACACAGTATATTACATCCAGTATAGAGGAGAAAATGTGCCTGGTGTATGATATACTGACTGCAGATATCAGATATTACACCAGTCACATAGTATCCTGTATATAATATCTAATGTCTGTGCACACAGTATATTACATCCAGTGTACAGTAGAAAATGTGCCTGGTGTATGATATACTGACTGCAGATATCAGATATTACAACAGCCACATAGTATCCTGTATATAATATCTAATGTCTGTGCACACAGTATATTACATCCAGTATACAGGAGAAAATGTGCCTGGTGTATGATATACTGACTGCAGACATCAGATATTACACCAGCCACATAGTATCCTGTATATAATATCTAATGTCTGTGCACACAGTATATTACATCCAGTGTACAGGAGAAAATGTGCCTGGTGTATGATATACTGACTGCAGATATCAGATATTACACCAGCCACATAGTATCCTGTATATAATATCTTATATCTGTGCACACAGTATATTACATCCAGTGTACAGGAGAAAATGTGCCTGGTGTATGATATACTGACTACAGACATCAGATATTACACCAGTCACATAGTATCCTGTATATAATATCTAATGTCTGTGCACACAGTATATTACATCCAGTATACAGGAGAAAATGTGCCTGATGTATGATATACTGACTGCAGACATCAGATATTACACCAGCCACATAGTATCCTGTATATAATATCTAATGTCTGTGTACACAGTATATTACATCCAGTGTACAGGAGAAAATGTGCCTGGTGTATGATATACTGTGACTGCAGACATCAGATATTACACCAGCCACATAGTATCCTGTATATAATATCTAATGTCTGTGCACACAGTATATTACATCCAGTGTACAGGAGAAAATGTGCCTGGTGTATGATATACTGTGACTACAGACATCAGATATTACACCAGCCACATAGTATCCTGTATATAATATCTAATGTCTGTGCACACAGTATATTACATCCAGTGTACAGGAGAAAATGTGCCTGGTGTATGATATACTGACTGCAGACATCAGATATTACACCAGCCACATAGTATCCTGTATATAATATCTAATGTCTGTGCACACTGTATATTACATCCAGTGTACAGGAGAAAATGTGCCTGGTGTATGAAATACTGACTGCAGATATCAGATATTACACCAGCCACATAGTATCCTGTATATAATATCTAATGTCTGTGCACACTGTATATTACATCCAGTATACAGGAGAAAATGTGCCTGGTGTATGATATACTGACTGCAGACATCAGATATTACACCAGCCACATAGTATCCTGTATATAATATCTAATGTCTGTGCACACAGTATATTACATCCAGTGTACAGGAGAAAATGTGCCTGGTGTATGAAATACTGACTGCAGATATCAGATATTACACCAGCCACATAGTATCCTGTATATAATATCTAATGTCTGTGCACACAGTATATTACATCCAGTATACAGGAGAAAATGTGCCTGGTGTATGATATACTGACTGCAGACATCAGATATTACACCAGCCACATAGTATCCTGTATGTAATATCTAATGTCTGTGCACACAGTATATTACATCCAGTGTAGAGGAGAAAATGTGCCTGGTGTACGATATACTGACTACAGACATCAGATATTACACCAGCCACATAGTATCCTGTATATAATATCTAATGTCTGTGCACACAGTATATTACATCCAGTATACAGGAGAAAATGTGCCTGGTGTATGATATACTGACTGCAGACATCAGATATTACACCAGCCACATAGTATCCTGTATGTAATATCTAATGTCTGTGCACACAGTATATTACATCCAGTGTAGAGGAGAAAATGTGCCTGGTGTATGATATACTGACTACAGACATCAGATATTACACCAGCCACACAGTATCCTGTATATAATATCTAATGTCTGTGTACACAGTATATTACATCCAGTGTAGAGGAGAAAATGTGCCTGGTGTATGATATACTGACTGCAGATATCAGATATTACACCAGTCACATAGTATCCTGTATATAATATCTAATGTCTGTGCACACAGTATATTACATCCAGTGTACAGTAGAAAATGTGCCTGGTGTATGATATACTGACTGCAGATATCAGATATTACACCAGCCACATAGTATCCTGTATATAATATCTAATGTCTGTGCACACAGTATATTACATCCAGTATACAGGAGAAAATGTGCCTGGTGTATGATATACTGACTGCAGACATCAGATATTACACCAGCCACATAGTATCCTGTATATAATATCTAATGTCTGTGCACACAGTATATTACATCCAGTGTACAGGAGAAAATGTGCCTGGTGTATGATATACTGACTGCAGATATCAGATATTACACCAGCCACATAGTATCCTGTATATAATATCTAATGTCTGTGCACACAGTATATTACATCCAGTATACAGGAGAAAATGTGCCTGGTGTATGATATACAGACTGCAGACATCAGATATTACACCAGCCACATAGTATCCTGTATATAATATCTAATGTCTGTGTACACAGTATATTACATCCAGTGTACAGGAGAAAATGTGCCTGGTGTATGATATACTGTGACTGCAGACATCAGATATTACACCAGCCACATAGTATCCTGTATATAATATCTAATGTCTGTGCACACAGTATATTACATCCAGTGTACAGGAGAAAATGTGCCTGGTGTATGATATACTGACTACAGACATCAGATATTACACCAGCCACATAGTATCCTGAATATAATATCTAATGTCTGTGCACACAGTATATTACATCCAGTGTAGAGGAGAAAATGTGCCTGGTGTATGATATACTGACTGCAGACATCAGATATTACACCAGCCACATAGTATCCTGTATATAATATCTAATGTCTGTGCACACAGTATATTACATCCAGTGCACAGGAGAAAATGTGCCTGGTGTATGATATACTGACTGCAGACAACAGATATTACACCAGCCACATAGTATCCTGTATATAATATCTAATGTCTGTGCACACAGTATATTACATCCAGAGTACAGGAGAAAATGTGCCTGGTGTATGATATACTGACTGCAGACATCAGATATTACACCAGCCACATAGTATCCTGTATATAATATCTAATGTCTGTGCACACAGTATATTACATCCAGTATACAGGAGAAAATGTGCCTGGTGTATGATATACTGTGACTGCAGACATCAGATATTACACCAGCCACATAGTATCCTGTATATAATATCTAATGTCTGTGCACACAGTATATTACATCCAGTGTACAGGAGAAAATGTGCCTGGTGTATGATATACTGACTACAGACATCAGATATTACACCAGCCACATAGTATCCTGAATATAATATCTAATGTCTGTGCACACAGTATATTACATCCAGTGTAGAGGAGAAAATGTGCCTGGTGTATGATATACTGACTGCAGACATCAGATATTACACCAGCCACATAGTATCCTGTATATAATATCTAATGTCTGTGCACACAGTATATTACATCCAGTGCACAGGAGAAAATGTGCCTGGTGTATGATATACTGACTGCAGACAACAGATATTACACCAGCCACATAGTATCCTGTATATAATATCTAATGTCTGTGCACACAGTATATTACATCCAGAGTACAGGAGAAAATGTGCCTGGTGTATGATATACTGTGACTACAGACATCAGATATTACACCAGCCACATAGTATCCTGTATATAATATCTAATGTCTGTGCACACAGTATATTACATCCAGTGTACAGGAGAAAATGTGCCTGGTGTATGATATACTGACTGCAGACATCAGATATTACACCAGCCACATAGTATCCTGTATATAATATCTAATGTCTGTGCACACTGTATATTACATCCAGTGTACAGGAGAAAATGTGCCTGGTGTATGAAATACTGACTGCAGATATCAGATATTACACCAGCCACATAGTATCCTGTATATAATATCTAATGTCTGTGCACACTGTATATTACATCCAGTATACAGGAGAAAATGTGCCTGGTGTATGATATACTGACTGCAGACATCAGATATTACACCAGCCACATAGTATCCTGTATATAATATCTAATGTCTGTGCACACAGTATATTACATCCAGTGTACAGGAGAAAATGTGCCTGGTGTATGAAATACTGACTGCAGATATCAGATATTACACCAGCCACATAGTATCCTGTATATAATATCTAATGTCTGTGCACACAGTATATTACATCCAGTATACAGGAGAAAATGTGCCTGGTGTATGATATACTGACTGCAGACATCAGATATTACACCAGCCACATAGTATCCTGTATGTAATATCTAATGTCTGTGCACACAGTATATTACATCCAGTGTAGAGGAGAAAATGTGCCTGGTGTACGATATACTGACTACAGACATCAGATATTACACCAGCCACATAGTATCCTGTATATAATATCTAATGTCTGTGCACACAGTATATTACATCCAGTATACAGGAGAAAATGTGCCTGGTGTATGATATACTGACTGCAGACATCAGATATTACACCAGCCACATAGTATCCTGTATGTAATATCTAATGTCTGTGCACACAGTATATTACATCCAGTGTAGAGGAGAAAATGTGCCTGGTGTATGATATACTGACTACAGACATCAGATATTACACCAGCCACACAGTATCCTGTATATAATATCTAATGTCTGTGTACACAGTATATTACATCCAGTGTAGAGGAGAAAATGTGCCTGGTGTATGATATACTGACTGCAGATATCAGATATTACACCAGTCACATAGTATCCTGTATATAATATCTAATGTCTGTGCACACAGTATATTACATCCAGTGTACAGTAGAAAATGTGCCTGGTGTATGATATACTGACTGCAGATATCAGATATTACACCAGCCACATAGTATCCTGTATATAATATCTAATGTCTGTGCACACAGTATATTACATCCAGTATACAGGAGAAAATGTGCCTGGTGTATGATATACTGACTGCAGACATCAGATATTACACCAGCCACATAGTATCCTGTATATAATATCTAATGTCTGTGCACACAGTATATTACATCCAGTGTACAGGAGAAAATGTGCCTGGTGTATGATATACTGACTGCAGATATCAGATATTACACCAGCCACATAGTATCCTGTATATAATATCTAATGTCTGTGCACACAGTATATTACATCCAGTATACAGGAGAAAATGTGCCTGGTGTATGATATACAGACTGCAGACATCAGATATTACACCAGCCACATAGTATCCTGTATATAATATCTAATGTCTGTGTACACAGTATATTACATCCAGTGTACAGGAGAAAATGTGCCTGGTGTATGATATACTGTGACTGCAGACATCAGATATTACACCAGCCACATAGTATCCTGTATATAATATCTAATGTCTGTGCACACAGTATATTACATCCAGTGTACAGGAGAAAATGTGCCTGGTGTATGATATACTGACTACAGACATCAGATATTACACCAGCCACATAGTATCCTGAATATAATATCTAATGTCTGTGCACACAGTATATTACATCCAGTGCACAGGAGAAAATGTGCCTGGTGTATGATATACTGACTGCAGACAACAGATATTACACCAGCCACATAGTATCCTGTATATAATATCTAATGTCTGTGCACACAGTATATTACATCCAGAGTACAGGAGAAAATGTGCCTGGTGTATGATATACTGACTGCAGACATCAGATATTACACCAGCCACATAGTATCCTGTATATAATATCTAATGTCTGTGCACACAGTATATTACATCCAGTATACAGGAGAAAATGTGCCTGGTGTATGATATACTGACTGCAGACATCAGATATTACACCAGCCACATAGTATCCTGTATATAATATCTAATGTCTGTGCACACAGTATATTACATCCAGTGTACAGGAGAAAATGTGCCTGGTGTATGAAATACTGACTGCAGATATCAGATATTACACCAGCCACATAGTATCCTGTATATAATATCTAATGTCTGTGCACACAGTATATTACATCCAGAGTACAGGAGAAAATGTGCCTGGTGTATGATATACTGACTGCAGACATCAGATATTACACCAGCCACATAGTATCCTGTATATAATATCTAATGTCTGTGCACACAGTATATTACATCCAGTATACAGGAGAAAATGTGCCTGGTGTATGATATACTGACTGCAGACATCAGATATTACACCAGACACATAGTATCCTGTATATAATATCTAATGTCTGTGCACACAGTATATTACATCCAGAGTACAGGAGAAAATGTGCCTGGTGTATGATATACTGTGACTGCAGACATCAGATATTACACCAGCCACATAGTATCCTGTATATAATATCTAATGTCTGTGCACACAGTATATTACATCCAGAGTACAGGAGAAAATGTGCCTGGTGTATGATATACTGACTGCAGACATCAGATATTACACCAGCCACATAGTATCCTGTATATAATATCTAATGTCTGTGCACACAGTATATTACATCCAGTGTACGGAGAAAATGTGCCTGGTGTATGATATACTGACTGCAGACATCAGATATTACACCAGCCACATAGTATCCTGTATATAATATCTAATGTCTGTGCACACAGTATATTACATCCAGTATACAGGAGAAAATGTGCCTGGTGTATGATATACTGACTGCAGACATCAGATATTACACCAGCCACATAGTATCCTGTATATAATATCTAATGTCTGTGCACACAGTATATTACATCCGGTGTAGAGGAGAAAATGTGCCTGGTGAATGATATACTGACTGCAGATATCAGATATTACACCAGTCACATAGTATCCTGTATATAATATCTAATGTCTGTGCACACAGTATATTACATCCTGTGTACAGGAGAAAATGTGCCTGGTGTATGATATACTGTGACTGCAGACATCAGATATTACACTAGCCACATAGTATCCTGTATATAATATCTAATGTCTGTGCACACAGTATATTACATCCAGTATAAAGGAGAAAATGTGCCTGGTGTATGATATACTGACTGCAGACATCAGATATTACACCAGCCACATAGTATCCTGTATATAATATCTAATGTCTGTGCACACAGTATATTACATCCAGTGCACAGGAGAAAATGTGCCTGCTGTATGATATACTGACTGCAGACATCAGATATTACACCAGCCACATAGTATCCTGTATATAATATCTAATGTCTGTGCCCACAGTATATTACATCCAGTATACCGGAGAAAATGTGCCTGGTGTATGATATACTGATTGCAGACATCAGATATTACACCAGCCACATAGTATCCTGTATATAATATCTAATGTCTGTGCACACAGTATATTACATCCAGTATACAGGAGAAAATGTGCCTGGTGTATGATATACTGACTACAGACATCAGATATTACACCAGCCACATAGTATCCTGTATATAATATCTAATGTCTGTGCACACAGTATATTACATCCAGTATACAGGAGAAAATGTGCCTGATGTATGATATACTGACTACAGACATCAGATATTACACCAGCCACATTGTATCCTGTTTACAATATCTAATGTCTGTGTACACAGTATATTACATCCAGTGTAGAGGAGAAAATGTGCCTGGTGTATGATATACTGACTGCAGACATCAGATATTACACCAGCCACATAGTATCCTGTATATAATATCTAATGTCTGTGCACACAGTATATTACATCCAGTATACAGGAGAAAATGTGCCTGGTGTATGATATACTGACTGCAGACATCAGATATTACACCAGCCACATAGTATCCTGTATGTAATATCTAATGTCTGTGGACACAGTATATTACATCCAGTGTAGAGGAGAAAATGTGCCTGGTGTACGATATACTGACTACAGACATCAGATATTACACCAGCCACATAGTATCCTGTATATAATATCTAATGTCTGTGCACACAGTATATTACATCCAGTATACAGGAGAAAATGTGCCTGGTGTATGATATACTGACTGCAGACATCAGATATTACACCAGCCACATAGTATCCTGTATGTAATATTTAATGTCTGTGCACACAGTATATTACATCCAGTGTAGAGGAGAAAATGTGCCTGGTGTATGATATACTGACTACAGACATCAGATATTACACCAGCCACATAGTATCCTGTATATAATATCTAATGTCTGTGTACACAGTATATTACATCCAGTATAGAGGAGAAAATGTGCCTGGTGTATGATATACTGACTGCAGATATCAGATATTACACCAGTCACATAGTATCCTGTATATAATATCTAATGTCTGTGCACACAGTATATTACATCCAGTGTACAGTAGAAAATGTGCCTGGTGTATGATATACTGACTGCAGATATCAGATATTACAACAGCCACATAGTATCCTGTATATAATATCTAATGTCTGTGCACACAGTATATTACATCCAGTATACAGGAGAAAATGTGCCTGGTGTATGATATACTGACTGCAGACATCAGATATTACACCAGCCACATAGTATCCTGTATATAATATCTAATGTCTGTGCACACAGTATATTACATCCAGTGTACAGGAGAAAATGTGCCTGGTGTATGATATACTGACTGCAGATATCAGATATTACACCAGCCACATAGTATCCTGTATATAATATCTAATGTCTGTGCACACAGTATATTACATCCAGTATACAGGAGAAAATGTGCCTGATGTATGATATACTGACTGCAGACATCAGATATTACACCAGCCACATAGTATCCTGTATATAATATCTAATGTCTGTGTACACAGTATATTACATCCAGTGTACAGGAGAAAATGTGCCTGGTGTATGATATACTGTGACTGCAGACATCAGATATTACACCAGCCACATAGTATCCTGTATATAATATCTAATGTCTGTGCACACAGTATATTACATCCAGTGTACAGGAGAAAATGTGCCTGGTGTATGATATACTGACTACAGACATCAGATATTACACCAGCCACATAGTATCCTGAATATAATATCTAATGTCTGTGCACACAGTATATTACATCCAGTGTAGAGGAGAAAATGTGCCTGGTGTATGATATACTGACTGCAGACATCAGATATTACACCAGCCACATAGTATCCTGTATATAATATCTAATGTCTGTGCACACAGTATATTACATCCAGTGCACAGGAGAAAATGTGCCTGGTGTATGATATACTGACTGCAGACAACAGATATTACACCAGCCACATAGTATCCTGTATATAATATCTAATGTCTGTGCACACAGTATATTACATCCAGAGTACAGGAGAAAATGTGCCTGGTGTATGATATACTGACTGCAGACATCAGATATTACACCAGCCACATAGTATCCTGTATATAATATCTAATGTCTGTGCACACAGTATATTACATCCAGTATACAGGAGAAAATGTGCCTGGTGTATGATATACTGACTGCAGACATCAGATATTACACCAGCCACATAGTATCCTGTATATAATATCTAATGTCTGTGCACACAGTATATTACATCCAGTGTACAGGAGAAAATGTGCCTGGTGTATGAAATACTGACTGCAGATATCAGATATTACACCAGCCACATAGTATCCTGTATATAATATCTAATGTCTGTGCACACAGTATATTACATCCAGTATACAGGAGAAAATGTGCCTGGTGTGTGATATACTGACTGCAGACATCAGATATTACACCAGCCACATAGTATCCTGTATGTAATATCTAATGTCTGTGCACACAGTATATTACATCCAGTGTAGAGGAGAAAATGTGCCTGGTGTACGATATACTGACTACAGACATCAGATATTACACCAGCCACATAGTATCCTGTATATAATATCTAATGTCTGTGCACACAGTATATTACATCCAGTATACAGGAGAAAATGTGCCTGGTGTATGATATACTGACTGCAGACATCAGATATTACACCAGCCACACAGTATCCTGTATATAATATCTAATGTCTGTGTACACAGTATATTACATCCAGTGTAGAGGAGAAAATGTGCCTGGTGTATGATATACTGACTGCAGATATCAGATATTACACCAGTCACATAGTATCCTGTATATAATATCTAATGTCTGTGCACACAGTATATTACATCCAGTGTACAGTAGAAAATGTGCCTGGTGTATGATATACTGACTGCAGATATCAGATATTACACCAGCCACATAGTATCCTGTATATAATATCTAATGTCTGTGCACACAGTATATTACATCCAGTATACAGGAGAAAATGTGCCTGGTGTATGATATACTGACTGCAGACATCAGATATTACACCAGCCACATAGTATCCTGTATATAATATCTAATGTCTGTGCACACAGTATATTACATCCAGTGTACAGGAGAAAATGTGCCTGGTGTATGATATACTGACTGCAGATATCAGATATTACACCAGCCACATAGTATCCTGTATATAATATCTAATGTCTGTGCACACAGTATATTACATCCAGTATACAGGAGAAAATGTGCCTGGTGTATGATATACAGACTGCAGACATCAGATATTACACCAGCCACATAGTATCCTGTATATAATATCTAATGTCTGTGTACACAGTATATTACATCCAGTGTACAGGAGAAAATGTGCCTGGTGTATGATATACTGTGACTGCAGACATCAGATATTACACCAGCCACATAGTATCCTGTATATAATATCTAATGTCTGTGCACACAGTATATTACATCCAGTGTACAGGAGAAAATGTGCCTGGTGTATGATATACTGACTACAGACATCAGATATTACACCAGCCACATAGTATCCTGAATATAATATCTAATGTCTGTGCACACAGTATATTACATCCAGTGTAGAGGAGAAAATGTGCCTGGTGTATGATATACTGACTGCAGACATCAGATATTACACCAGCCACATAGTATCCTGTATATAATATCTAATGTCTGTGCACACAGTATATTACATCCAGTGCACAGGAGAAAATGTGCCTGGTGTATGATATACTGACTGCAGACAACAGATATTACACCAGCCACATAGTATCCTGTATATAATATCTAATGTCTGTGCACACAGTATATTACATCCAGAGTACAGGAGAAAATGTGCCTGGTGTATGATATACTGACTGCAGACATCAGATATTACACCAGCCACATAGTATCCTGTATATAATATCTAATGTCTGTGCACACAGTATATTACATCCAGTATACAGGAGAAAATGTGCCTGGTGTATGATATACTGACTGCAGACATCAGATATTACACCAGCCACATAGTATCCTGTATATAATATCTAATGTCTGTGCACACAGTATATTACATCCAGTGTACAGGAGAAAATGTGCCTGGTGTATGAAATACTGACTGCAGATATCAGATATTACACCAGCCACATAGTATCCTGTATATAATATCTAATGTCTGTGCACACAGTATATTACATCCAGAGTACAGGAGAAAATGTGCCTGGTGTATGATATACTGACTGCAGACATCAGATATTACACCAGCCACATAGTATCCTGTATATAATATCTAATGTCTGTGCACACAGTATATTACATCCAGTATACAGGAGAAAATGTGCCTGGTGTATGATATACTGACTGCAGACATCAGATATTACACCAGACACATAGTATCCTGTATATAATATCTAATGTCTGTGCACACAGTATATTACATCCAGAGTACAGGAGAAAATGTGCCTGGTGTATGATATACTGACTGCAGACATCAGATATTACACCAGCCACATAGTATCCTGTATATAATATCTAATGTCTGTGCACACAGTATATTACATCCAGAGTACAGGAGAAAATGTGCCTGGTGTATGATATACTGACTGCAGACATCAGATATTACACCAGCCACATAGTATCCTGTATATAATATCTAATGTCTGTGCACACAGTATATTACATCCAGTGTACGGAGAAAATGTGCCTGGTGTATGATATACTGACTGCAGACATCAGATATTACACCAGCCACATAGTATCCTGTATATAATATCTAATGTCTGTGCACACAGTATATTACATCCAGTATACAGGAGAAAATGTGCCTGGTGTATGATATACTGACTGCAGACATCAGATATTACACCAGCCACATAGTATCCTGTATATAATATCTAATGTCTGTACACACAGTATATTACATCCAGTGTACAGGAGAAAATGTGCCTGGTGTATGATATACTGACTGCAGACATCAGATATTACACCAGCCACATAGTATCCTGTATATAATATCTAATGTCTGTGCACACAGTATATTACATCCAGAGTACAGGAGAAAATGTGCCTGGTGTATGATATACTGACTGCAGACATCAGATATTACACCAGCCACATAGTATCCTGTATATAATATCTAATGTCTGTGCACACAGTATATTACATCCAGTATACAGGAGAAAATGTGCCTGGTGTATGATATACTGACTGCAGACATCAGATATTACACCAGCCACATAGTATCCTGTATATAATATCTAATGTCTGTGCACACAGTATATTCCATCCAGTGTACAGGAGAAAATGTGCCTGGTGTATGATATACTGACTGCAGATATCAGATATTACACCAGCCACATAGTATCCTGTATATAATATCTAATGTCTGTGCACACAGTATATTACATCCAGTGTACAGGAGAAAATGTGCCTGGTGTATGATATACTGACTGCAGACATCAGATATTACACCAGCCACATAGTATCCTGTATATAATATCTAATGTCTGTGCACACAGTATATTACATCCAGTGTACAGGAGAAAATGTGCCTGGTGTATGATATACTGACTGCAGATATCAGATATTACACCAGCCACATAGTATCCTGTATATAATATCTAATGTCTGTGCACACAGTATATTACATCCAGAGTACAGGAGAAAATGTGCCTGGTGTATGATATACTGACTGCAGATATCAGATATTACACCAGCCACATAGTATCCTGTATATAATATCTAATGTCTGTGCACACAGTATATTACATCCAGAGTACAGGAGAAAATGTGCCTGGTGTATGATATACTGACTACAGACATCAGATATTACACCAGCCACATAGTATCCTGTATATAACATCAGATGTCTGTACACAGTATATTACATCCAGAGTACAGGAGAAAATGTGCCTGGTGTATGATATACTGACTGCAGACATCAGATATTACACCAGCCACATAGTATCCTGTATATAATATCTAATGTCTGTGCACACAGTATATTACATCCAGTGTACAGGAGAAAATGTGCCTGGTGTATGATATACTGACTGCAGACATCAGATATTACACCAGCCACATAGTATCCTGTATATAATATCTAATGTCTGTGCACACAGTATATTACATCCAGTGTACAGCAGAAAATGTGCCTGGTGTATGATACACTGACTGCAGACATCAGATATTACACCAGCCACATAGTATCCTGTATATAATATCTAATGTCTGTGCACACAGTATATTACATCCAGTATACAGGAGAAAATGTGCCTGGTGTATGATATACTGACTGCAGACATCAGATATTACACCAGCCACATAGTATCCTGTATATAATATCTAATGTCTGTGCACACAGTATATTACATCCAGTATACAGGAGAAAATGTGCCTGGTGTATGATATACTGACTGCAGATATCAGATATTACACCAGCCACATAGTATCCTGTATATAATATCTAATGTCTGTGCACACAGTATATTACATCCAGTGTACAGGAGAAAATGTGCCTGGTGTATGATATACTGTGACTGCAGACATCAGATATTACACCAGCCACATAGTATCCTGTATATAATATCTAATGTCTGTGCACACAGTATATTACATCCAGTGTACAGGAGAAAATGTGCCTGGTGTATGATATACTGTGACTACAGACATCAGATATTACACCAGCCACATAGTATCCGGTATATAATATCTAATGTCTGTGCACACAGTATATTACATCCAGTGTACAGGAGAAATTGTTCCTGGTGTATGATATACTGTGACTACAGACATCAGATATTACACCAGCCATATAGTATCCTGTATATAATATCTAATGTCTGTGCACACAGTATATTACATCCAGTGTACAGGAGAAAATGTGCCTGGTGTATGATATACTGTGACTGCAGACATCAGATATTACACTAGCCACATAGTATCCTGTATATAATATCTAATGTCTGTGCACACAGTATATTACATCCAGTATACAGGAGAAAATGTGCCTGATGTATGATATACAGACTGCAGACATCAGATATTACACCAGCCACATAGTATCCTGTATATAATATCTAATGTCTGTGTACACAGTATATTACATCCAGTGTACAGGAGAAAATGTGCCTGGTGTATGATATACTGTGACTGCAGACATCAGATATTACACCAGCCACATAGTATCCTGTATATAATATCTAATGTCTGTGCACACAGTATATTACATCCAGTGTACAGGAGAAAATGTGCCTTCTGTATGATATACTGACTACAGACATCAGATATTACACCAGCCACATAGTATCCTGAATATAATATGTAATGTCTGTGCACACAGTATATTACATCCAGTGTACAGGAGAAAATGTGCCTGGTGTATGATATACTGACTGCAGACATCAGATATTACACCAGCCACATAGTATCCTGTATATAATATCTAATGTCTGTGCACACAGTATATTACATCCAGAGTACAGGAGAAAATGTGCCTGGTGTATGATATACTGACTGCAGACATCAGATATTACACCAGCCACATAGTATCCTGTATATAATATCTAATGTCTGTGCACACAGTATATTACATCCAGTATACAGGAGAAAATGTGCCTGGTGTATGATATACTGACTGCAGACATCAGATATTACACCAGCCACATAGTATCCTGTATATAATATCTAATGTCTGTGCACACAGTATATTACATCCAGTGTACAGGAGAAAATGTGCCTGGTGTATGATATACTGACTACAGACATCAGATATTACACCAGCCACATAGTATCCTGTATATAATATCTAATGTCTGTGCACACAGTATATTACATCCAGAGTACAGGAGAAAATGTGCCTGGTGTATGATATACTGACTGCAGACATCAGATATTACACCAGCCACATAGTATCCTGTATATAATATCTAATGTCTGTGCACACAGTATATTACATCCAGAGTACAGGAAAAAATGTGTCTGGTGTATGATATACTGACTGCAGACATCAGATATTACACCAGCCACATAGTATCCTGTATATAATATCTAATGTCTGTGCACACAGTATATTACATCCAGTGTACAGGAGAAAATGTGCCTGGTGTATGATATACTGACTGCAGACATCAGATATTACACCAGCCACATAGTATCCTGTATATAATATCTAATGTCTGTGCACACAGTATATTACATCCAGTATACAGGAGAAAATGTGCCTGGTGTATGATATACAGACTGCAGACATCAGATATTACACCAGCCACATAGTATCCTGTATATAATATCTAATGTCTGTGTACACAGTATATTACATCCAGTGTACAGGAGAAAATGTGCCTGGTGTATGATATACTGTGACTGCAGACATCAGATATTACACCAGCCACATAGTATCCTGTATATAATATCTAATGTCTGTGCACACAGTATATTACATCCAGTGTACAGTAGAAAATGTGCCTTCTGTATGATATACTGACTACAGACATCAGATATTACACCAGCCACATAGTATCCTGAATATAATATCTAATGTCTGTGCACACAGTATATTACATCCAGTGTACAGGAGAAAATGTGCCTGGTGTATGATATACTGACTGCAGACATCAGATATTACACCAGCCACATAGTATCCTGTATATAATATCTAATGTCTGTGCACACAGTATATTACATCCAGAGTACAGGAGAAAATGTGCCTGGTGTATGATATACTGACTGCAGACATCAGATATTACACCAGCCACATAGTATCCTGTATATAATATCTAATGTCTGTGCACACAGTATATTACATCCAGTATACAGGAGAAAATGTGCCTGGTGTATGATATACTGACTGCAGACATCAGATATTACACCAGCCACATAGTATCCTGTATATAATATCTAATGTCTGTGCACACAGTATATTACATCCAGTGTACAGGAGAAAATGTGCCTGGTGTATGATATACTGACTGCAGATATCAGATATTACACCAGCCACATAGTATCCTGTATATAATATCTAATGTCTGTGCACACAGTATATTACATCCAGAGTACAGGAGAAAATGTGCCTGGTGTATGATATACTGACTGCAGACATCAGATATTACACCAGCCACATAGTATCCTGTATATAATATCTAATGTCTGTGCACACAGTATATTACATCCAGTGTACAGGAGAAAATGTGCCTGGTGTATGATATACTGAC
This sequence comes from Phyllobates terribilis, assembly GCF_046119375.1. Taxonomy (NCBI): domain Eukaryota; kingdom Metazoa; phylum Chordata; class Amphibia; order Anura; family Dendrobatidae; genus Phyllobates; species Phyllobates terribilis. Next base: position 11,942,781 of record NW_027362784.1, on the reverse strand, counting down.
TGCAGACATCAGATATTACACCAGCCACATAGTATCCTGTATATAATATCTAATGTCTGTGCACACAGTATATTACATCCAGAGTACAGGAGAAAATGTGCCTGGTGTATGATATACTGACTGCAGACATCAGATATTACACCAGCCACATAGTATCCTGTATATAATATCTAATGTCTGTGCACACAGTATATTACATCCAGAGTACAGGAGAAAATGTGTCTGGTGTATGATATACTGACTGCAGACATCAGATATTACACCAGCCACATAGTATCCTGTATATAATATCTAATGTCTGTGCACACAGTATATTACATCCAGTGTACAGGAGAAAATGTGCCTGGTGTATGATATACTGACTGCAGACATCAGATATTACACCAGCCACAGAGTATCCTGTATATAATATCTAATGTCTGTGCACACAGTATATTACATCCAGTATACAGGAGAAAATGTGCCTGGTGTATGATATACTGACTGCAGACATCAGATATTACACCAGCCACATAGTATCCTGTATATAATATCTAATGTCTGTGCACACAGTATATTACATCCAGTGTACAGGAGAAAATGTGCCTGGTGTATGATATACTGACTGCAGACATCAGATATTACACCAGCCACATAGTATCCTGTATATAATATCTAATGTCTGTGCACACAGTATATTACATCCAGAGTACAGGAGAAAATGTGCCTGGTGTATGATATACTGACTGCAGACATCAGATATTACACCAGCCACATAGTATCCTGTATATAATATCTAATGTCTGTGCACACAGTATATTACATCCAGTATACAGGAGAAAATGTGCCTGGTGTATGATATACTGACTGCAGACATCAGATATTACACCAGTCACATAGTATCCTGTATATAATATCTAATGTCTGTGCACACAGTATATTACATCCAGTATACAGGAGAAAATGTGCCTGGTGTATGATATACTGACTGCAGACATCAGATATTACACCAGCCACATAGTATCCTGTATATAATATCTAATGTCTGTGCACACAGTATATTACATCCAGTGTACAGTAGAAAATGTGCCTTCTGTATGATATACTGACTACAGACATCAGATATTACACCAGCCACATAGTATCCTGAATATAATATCTAATGTCTGTGCACACAGTATATTACATCCAGTGTACAGGAGAAAATGTGCCTGGTGTATGATATACTGACTGCAGACATCAGATATTACACCAGCCACATAGTATCCTGTATATAATATCTAATGTCTGTGCACACAGTATATTACATCCAGAGTACAGGAGAAAATGTGCCTGGTGTATGATATACTGACTGCAGACATCAGATATTACACCAGCCACATAGTATCCTGTATATAATATCTAATGTCTGTGCACACAGTATATTACATCCAGAGTACAGGAGAAAATGTGTCTGGTGTATGATATACTGACTGCAGACATCAGATATTACACCAGCCACATAGTATCCTGTATATAATATCTAATGTCTGTGCACACAGTATATTACATCCAGTATACAGGAGAAAATGTGCCTGGTGTATGATATACTGACTGCAGACATCAGATATTACACCAGCCACAGAGTATCCTGTATATAATATCTAATGTCTGTGCACACAGTATATTACATCCAGTATACAGGAGAAAATGTGCCTGGTGTATGATATACTGACTGCAGACATCAGATATTACACAAGCCACATAGTATCCTGTATATAATATCTAATGTCTGTACACACAGTATATTACATCCAGTGTACAGGAGAAAATGTGCCTAGTGTATGATATACTGACTGCAGACATCAGATATTACACCAGACACATAGTATCCTGTATATAATATCTAATGTCTGTGCACACAGTATATTACATCCAGAGTACAGGAGAAAATGTGCCTGGTGTATGATATACTGACTGCAGACATCAGATATTACACCAGCCACATAGTATCCTGTATATAATATCTAATGTCTGTGCACACAGTATATTACATCCAGTATACAGGAGAAAATGTGCCTGGTGTATGATATACTGACTGCAGATATCAGATATTACACCAGCCACATAGTATCATGTATATAATATCTAATGTCTGTGCACACAGTATATTACATCCAGTGTACAGGAGAAAATGTGCCTGGTGTATGATATACTGACTGCAGATATCAGATATTACACCAGCCACATAGTATCATGTATATAATATCTAATGTCTGTGCACACAGTATATTACATCCAGAGTACAGGAGAAAATGTGCCTGGTGTATGATATACTGACTACAGACATCAGATATTACACCAGCCACATAGTATCCTGTATATAATATCTAATGTCTGTGCACACAGTATATTACATCCAGTGTACAGGAGAAAATGTGCCTGGTGTATGATATACTGACTGCAGATATCAGATATTACACCAGCCACATAGTATCCTGTATATAATATCTAATGTCTGTGCACACAGTATATTACATCTAGAGTACAGGAGAAAATGTGCTTGGTGTATGATATACTGACTACAGACATCAGATATTACACCAGCCACATAGTATCCTGTATATAACATCAGATGTCTGTACACAGTATATTACATCCAGAGTACAGGAGAAAATGTGCCTGGTGTATGATATACTGACTGCAGACATCAGATATTACACCAGCCACATAGTATCCTGTATATAATATCTAATGTCTGTGCACACAGTATATTACATCCAGTGTACAGGAGAAAATGTGCCTGGTGTATGATATACTGACTGCAGACATCAGATATTACACCAGCCACATAGTATCCTGTATATAATATCTAATGTCTGTGCACACAGTATATTACATCCAGTGTACAGCAGAAAATGTGCCTGGTGTATGATACACTGACTGCAGACATCAGATATTACACCAGCCACATAGTATCCTGTATATAATATCTAATGTCTGTGCACACAGTATATTACATCCAGTATACAGGAGAAAATGTGCCTGGTGTATGATATACTGACTGCAGACATCAGATATTACACCAGCCACATAGTATCCTGTATATAATATCTAATGTCTGTGCACACAGTATATTACATCCAGTATACAGGAGAAAATGTGCCTGGTGTATGATATACTGACTGCAGACATCAGATATTACACCAGCCACATTGTATCCTGTATATAATATCTAATGTCTGTGCACACAGTATATTACATCCAGTGTACAGGAGAAAATGTGCCTGATGTATGATATACTGACTGCAGACATCAGATATTACACCAGCCACATAGTATCCTGTATATAATATCTAATGTCTGTGCACACAGTATATTACATCCAGTGTACAGGAGAAAATGTGCCTGGTGTATGATATACTGACTACAGACATCAGATATTACACCAGTCACATAGTATCCTGTATATAATATCTAATGTCTGTGCAAACAGTATATTACATCCAGAGTACAGGAGAAAATGTGCCTGGTGGATGATATACTGTGACTACAGACATCAGATATTACACCAGCCACATAGTATCCTGTATATAATATCTAATGTCTGTGCACACAGTATATTACATCCAGTGTACAGGAGAAAATGTGCCTGGTGTATGATATACTGACTGCAGACATCAGATATTACACCAGCCACATAGTATCCTGTATATAATATCTAATGTCTGTGCACACAGTATATTACATCCAGTGTACAGGAGAAAATGTGCCTGGTGTATGATATACTGACTGCAGACATCAGATATTACACCAGCCACATTGTATCCTGTATATAATATCTAATGTCTGTGCACACAGTATATTACATCCAGTGTACAGGAGAAAATGTGCCTGGTGTATGATATACTGACTACAGACATCAAATATTACACCAGTCACATAGTATCCGGTATATAATATCTAATGTCTGTGCACACAGTATATTACATCCAGTGTAGAGGAGAAAATGTGTCTGGTGTATGATATACTGACTGCAGACATCAGATATTACACCAGCCTCATAGTATCCTGTATATAATATCTAATGTCTGTGCACACAGTATATTACATCCAGTATACAGGAGAAAATGTGCCTGGTGTATGATATACTGACTGCAGACATCAGATATTACACCAGCCACATAGTATCCTGTATATAATATCTAATGTGTGTGCACACAGTATATTACATCCAGTGTGCAGGAGAAAATGTGCCTGGTGTATGATATACTGACTGCAGACATCAGATATTACACCAGCCACATAGTATCCTGTATATAAAATCTAATGTCTGTGCACACAGTATATTACATCCAGTATACAGGAGAAAATGTGCCTGGTGTATGATATACTGACTGCAGACATCAGATATTACACCAGCCACATAGTATCCTGTATATAATATCTAATGTCTGTGCACACAGTATATTACATCCAGTATACAGGAGAAAATGTGCCTGGTGTATGATATACTGACTGCAGACATCAGATATTACACCAGCCACATAGTATCCTGTATATAATATCTAATGTCTGTGCACACAGTATATTACATCCAGTGTACAGGAGAAAATGTGCCTGGTGTATGATATACTGACTGCAGACATCAGATATTACACCAGCCACATAGTATCCTGTATATAATATCTAATGTCTGTGCACACAGTATATTACATCCAGTGTACAGGAGAAAATGTGCCTGGTGTATGATATACTGACTGCAGACATCAGATATTACACCAGCCACATTGCATCCTGTATATAATATCTAATGTCTGTGCACACAGTATATTACATCCAGTGTACAGGAGAAAATGTGCCTGGTGTATGATATACTGACTACAGACATCAAATATTACACCAGTCACATAGTATCCGGTATATAATATCTAATGTCTGTGCACACAGTATATTACATCCAGTGTAGAGGAGAAAATGTGTCTGGTGTATGATATACTGACTGCAGACATCAGATATTACACCAGCCACATAGTATCCTGTATATAATATCTAATGTCTGTGCACACAGTATATTACATCCAGCATACAGGAGAAAATGTGCCTGGTGTATGATATACTGACTGCAGACATCAGATATTACACCAGTCACATAGTATCCTGTATATAACATCAGATGTCTGTACACAGTATATTACATCCAGAGTACAGGAGAAAATGTGCCTGGTGTATGATATACTGACTGCAGACATCAGATATTACACCAGCCACATAGTATCCTGTATATAATATCTAATGTCTGTGCACACAGTATATTACATCCAGTGTAGAGGAGAAAATGTGCCTGGTGTATGATATACTGACTGCAGACATCAGATATTACACCAGCCACATAGTATCCTGTATCTAATATCTAATGTGTGTGCACACAGTATATTACATCCAGTGTGCAGGAGAAAATGTGCCTGGTGTATGATATACTGACTACAGACATCAGATATTACACCAGCCACATAGTATCCTGTATATAATATCTAATGTCTGTGCACACAGTATATTACATCCAGTGTAGAGGAGAAAATGTGCCTGATGTATGATATACTGACTGCAGACATCAGATATTACACCAGCCACATAGTATCCTGTATATAATATCTAATGTCTGTGCACACAGTATATTACATCCAGTGTACAGGAGAAAATGTGCCTGGTGGATGATATACTGACTGCAGACATCAGATATTACACCAGCCACATAGTATCCTGTATATAATATCTAATGTCTGTGCACACAGTATATTACATCCAGTGTACAGGAGAAAATGTGCCTGGTGTATGATATACTGACTACAGACATCAAATATTACACCAGTCACATAGTATCCGGTATATAATATCTAATGTCTGTGCACACAGTATATTACATCCAGTGTAGAGGAGAAAATGTGTCTGGTGTATGATATACTGACTGCAGACATCAGATATTACACCAGCCACATAGTATCCTGTATATAATATCTAATGTCTGTGCACACTGTATATTACATCCAGTGTACAGGAGAAAATGTGCCTGGTGTATGATATACTGACTGCAGACATCAGATATTACACCAGCCACATTGTATCCTGTATATAATATCTAATGTCTGTGCACACAGTATATTACATCCAGTGTACAGGAGAAAATGTGCCTGGTGTATGATATACTGACTACAGACATCAAATATTACACCAGTCACATAGTATCCGGTATATAATATCTAATGTCTGTGCACACAGTATATTACATCCAGTGTAGAGGAGAAAATGTGCCTGGTGTATGATATACTGACTGCAGACATCAGATATTACACCAGCCACATAGTATCCTGTATATAATATCTAATGTCTGTGCACACAGTATATTACATCCAGTGTACAGGAGAAAATGTGCCTGGTGTATGATATACTGACTGCAGACATCAGATATTACACCAGCCACATTGCATCCTGTATATAATATCTAATGTCTGTGCACACAGTATATTACATCCAGTGTACAGGAGAAAATGTGCCTGGTGTATGATATACTGACTACAGACATCAAATATTACACCAGTCACATAGTATCCGGTATATAATATCTAATGTCTGTGCACACAGTATATTACATCCAGTGTAGAGGAGAAAATGTGTCTGGTGTATGATATACTGACTGCAGACATCAGATATTACACCAGCCACATAGTATCCTGTATATAATATCTAATGTCTGTGCACACAGTATATTACATCCAGTGTACAGGAGAAAATGTGCCTGGTGTATGATATACTGACTGCAGACATCAGATATTACACCAGCCACATTGCATCCTGTATATAATATCTAATGTCTGTGCACACAGTATATTACATCCAGTATACAGGAGAAAATGTGCCTGGTGTATGATATACTGACTGCAGACATCAGATATTACACCAGCCACATAGTATCCTGTATATAATATCTAATGTCTGTGCACACAGTATATTACATCCAGAGTACAGGAGAAAATGTGCCTGGTGTATGATATACTGACTACAGACATCAGATATTACACCAGCCACATAGTATCCTGTATATAACATCAGATGTCTGTACACAGTATATTACATCCAGTGTACAGGAGAAAATGTGCCTGGTGTATGATATACTGACTGCAGACATCAGATATTACACCAGCCACATAGTATCCTGTATATAATATCTAATGTCTGTGCACACAGTATATTACATCCAGTGTACAGGAGAAAATGTGCCTGGTGTATGATATACTGACTGCAGACATCAGATATTACACCAGCCACATAGTATCCTGTATATAATATCTAATGTCTGTGCACACAGTATATTACATCCAGTGTACAGCAGAAAATGTGCCTGGTGTATGATACACTGACTGCAGACATCAGATATTACACCAGCCACATAGTATCCTGTATATAATATCTAATGTCTGTGCACACAGTATATTACATCCAGTATACAGGAGAAAATGTGCCTGGTGTATGATATACTGACTGCAGACATCAGATATTACACCAGCCACATAGTATCCTGTATATAATATCTAATGTCTGTGCACACAGTATATTACATCCAGTATACAGGAGAAAATGTGCCTGGTGTATGATATACTGACTGCAGACATCAGATATTACACCAGCCACATAGTATCCTGTATATAATATCTAATGTCTGTGCACACAGTATATTACATCCAGTGTACAGGAGAAAATGTGCCTGGTGGATGATATACTGACTGCAGACATCAGATATTACACCAGCCACATAGTATCCTGAATATAATATCTAATGTCTGTGCACACAGTATATTACATCCAGTATACAGGAGAAAATGTGCCTGGTGTATGATATACTGACTGCAGACATCAGATATTACACCAGCCACATAGTATCCTGTATATAATATCTAATGTAGGTGCACACAGTATATTACATCCTGTGTACAGGAGAAAATGTGCCTGGTGTATGATATACTGACTGCAGACATCAGATATTACACCAGCCACATAGTATCCTGTATATAATATCTAATGTCTGTGCACACAGTATATTACATCCAGTATACAGGAGAAAATGTGCCTGGTGTATGATATACTGACTACAGACATCAGATATTACACCAGCCACATAGTATCCTGTATATAATATCTAATGTCTGTGCACACAGTATATTACATCCAGTGTACAGGAGAAAATGTGCCTGGTGTATGATATACTGACTACAGACATCAGATATTACACCAGCCACATAGTATCCTGTATATAATATCTAATGTCTGTGCACACAGTATATTACATCCAGTATACAGGAGAAAATGTGCCTGGTGTATGATATACTGACTACAGACATCAGATATTATACCAGCCACATAGTATCCTGTATATAATATCTAATGTCTGTGCACACAGTATATTACATCCAGTATACAGGAGAAAATGTGCCTGGTGTATGATATACTGTGACTACAGACATCAGATATTACACCAGCCACATTGTATCCTGTATATAATATCTAATGTCTGTGCACACAGTATATTACATCCAGTGTACAGGAGAAAATGTGCCTGGTGTATGATATACTGACTGCAGATATCAGATATTACACCAGCCACATAGTATCCTGTATATAATATCTAATGTCTGTGCACACAGTATATTACATCCAGTGTACAGGAGAAAATGTGCCTGGTGTATGATATACTGACTACAGACATCAGATATTACACCAGCCACAAAGTATCCTGTATATAATATCTAATGTCTGTGCACATAGTATATTACATCCAGCATACAGGAGAAAATGTGCCTGGTGTATGATATACTGACTGCAGACATCAGATATTACACCAGCCACATAGTATCCTGTATATAATATCTAATGTCTGTGCACACAGTATATTACATCCAGTATACAGGAGAAAATGTGCCTGGTGTATGATATACTGACTGCAGACATCAGATATTACACCAATCACATAGTATCCTGTATATAATATCTAATGTCTGTGCACACAGTATATTACATCCAGTATACAGGAGAAAATGTGCCTGGTGTATGATATACTGACTGCAGACATCAGATATTACACCAGCCACATAGTATCCTGTATATAATACCTAATGTCTGTGCACACAGTATATTACATCCAGTGTACAGGAGAAAATGTGCCTGGTGTATGATATACTGATTGCAGACATCAGATATTACACCAGCCACATAGTATCCTGTATATAATATCTAATGTCTGCGCACACAGTATATTACATCCAATATACAGGAGAAAATGTGCCTGGTGTATGATATACTGACTGCAGACATCAGATATTACACCAGCCACATAGTATCCTGTATATAATATCTAATGTCTGTACACACCGTATATTACATCCAGTATACAGGAGAAAATGTGCCTGGTGTATGATATACTGATTGCAGACATCAGATATTACACCAGCCACATAGTATCCTGTATATAATATCTAATGTCTGCGCACACAGTATATTACATCCAATATACAGGAGAAAATGTGCCTGGTGTATGATATACTGACTGCAGACATCAGATATTACACCAGCCACATAGTATCCTGTATATAATACCTAATGTCTGTGCACACAGTATATTACATCCAGTATATAGAATATATGACTGGTGTATGATATACTGACTGCAGACATCAGATATTACACCAGCCACATAGTATCCTGTATATAATACCTAATGTCTGTGCACACAGTATATTACATCCAGTATATAGAATATATGACTGGTGTATGATATACTGTGACTACAGACATCAGATATTACACCAGCCACATAGTATCCTGTATATAATATCTAATGTCTGTGCACACAGTATATTACATCCAGTGTACAGGAGAAAATGTGCCTGGTGTATGATATACTGACTGCAGACATCAGATATTACACCAGCCACATAGTATCCTGTATATAATACCTAATGTCTGTGCACACAGTATATTACATCCAGTATATAGAATATATGACTGGTGTATGATATACTGTGACTACAGACATCAGATATTACACCAGCCACATAGTATCCTGTATATAATATCTAATGTCTGTGCACACAGTATATTACATCCAGTGTACAGGAGAAAATGTGCCTGGTGTATGATATACTGACTGCAGACATCAGATATAACACCAGCCTCATAGTATCCTGTATATAATATCTAATGTCTGTGCACACAGTATATTACATCCAGTATACAGGAGAAAATGTGCCTGGTGTATGATACACTGACTGCAGACATCAGATATTACACCAGCCTCATAATATCCTGTATATAATATCTAATGTCTGTGCACACAGTATATTACATCCAGTATACAGGAGAAAATGTGCCTGGTGTATGATACACTGACTGCAGACATCAGATATTACACCAGCCACATAGTATCCTGTATATAATATCTAATGTCTGTGCACACAGTATATTACATCCAGTATACAGGAGAAAATGTGCCTGGTGTATGATATACTGTGACTACAGACATCAGATATTACACCAGCCACATAGTATACTGTATATAATATCTAATGTCTGTGCACACAGTATATTACATCCAGTATATAGAATATATGACTGGTGTATGATATACTGTGACTACAGACATCAGATATTACACCAGCCACATAGTATCCTGTATATAATATCTAATGTCTGTGCACACAGTATATTACATCCAGTGTACAGGAGAAAATGTGCCTGGTGTATGATATACTGACTGCAGACATCAGATATTACACCAGCCACATAGTATCCTGTATATAATATCTAATGTAGGTGCACACAGTATATTACATCCTGTGTACAGGAGAAAATGTGCCTGGTGTATGATATATTGACTGCAGACATCAGATATTACACCAGCCACATAGTATCCTGTATATAATATCTAATGTCTGTGCACACAGTATATTACATCCAGTATACAGGAGAAAATGTGCCTGGTGTATGATATACTGTGACTACAGACATCAGATATTACACCAGCCACATAGTATCCTGTATATAATATCTAATGTCTGTGCACACAGTATATTACATCCAGTGTACAGGAGAAAATGTGCCTGGTGTATGATATACTGTGACTACAGACATCAGATATTACACCAGCCACATAGTATACTGTATATAATATCTAATGTCTGTGCACACAGTATATTACATCCAGTATATAGAATATATGACTGGTGTATGATATACTGTGACTACAGACATCAGATATTACACCAGCCACATAGTATCCTGTATATAATATCTAATGTCTGTGCACACAGTATATTACATCCAGTGTACAGGAGAAAATGTGCCTGATGTATGATATACTGACTACAGACATCAGATATTACACCAGCCACATAGTATCCTGTATATAATATCTAATGTCTGTGCACACAGTATATTACATCCAGTGTACAGGAGAAAATGTGCCTGGTGTATGATATACTGACTGCAGACATCAGATATTACACCAGCCACATAGTATCCTGTATATAATACCTAATGTCTGTGCACACAGTATATTACATCCAGTATATAGAATATATGACTGGTGTATGATATACTGTGACTACAGACATCAGATATTACACCAGCCACATAGTATCCTGTATATAATATCTAATGTCTGTGCACACAGTATATTACATCCAGTGTACAGGAGAAAATGTGCCTGATGTATGATATACTGACTACAGACATCAGATATTACACCAGCCACATAGTATACTGTATATAATATCTAATGTCTGTGCACACAGTATATTACATCCAGTATATAGAATAAATGACTGGTGTATGATATACTGTGACTACAGACATCAGATAATACACCAGCCACATAGTATCCTGTATATAATATCTAATGTCTGTGCACACAGTATATTACATCCAGTGTACAGGAGAAAATGTGCCTGATGTATGATATACTGACTGCAGACATCAGATATTACACCAGCCACATAGTATCCTGTATATAATATCTAATGTCTGTGCACACAGTATATTACATCCAGAGTACAGGAGAAAATGTGCCTGGTGTATGATATACTGTGACTGCAGACATCAGATATTACACCAGCCACATAGTATCCTGTATATAATATCTAATGTCTGTGCACACAGTATATTACATCCAGTGTACAGGAGAAAATGTGCCTGATGTATGATATACTGACTACAGACATCAGATATTACACCAGCCACATAGTATCCTGTATATAATATCTAATGTCTGTGCACACAGTATATTACATCCAGTGTACAGGAGAAAATGTGCCTGCTGTATGATATACTGACTGCAGACATCAGATATTACACCAGCCACATAGTATCCTGTATATAATACCTAATGTCTGTGCACACAGTATATTACATCCAGTATATAGAATATATGACTGGTGTATGATATACTGTGACTACAGACATCAGATATTACACCAGCCACATAGTATCCTGTATATAATATCTAATGTCTGTGCACACAGTATATTACATCCAGTGTACAGGAGAAAATGTGCCTGGTGTATGATATACTGACTGCAGACATCAGATATTACACCAGCCACATAGTATACTGTATATAATATCTAATGTCTGTACACACAGTATATTACATCCAGTATATAGAATATATGACTGGTGTATGATATACTGTGACTACAGACATCAGATATTACACCAGCCACATAGTATCCTGTATATAATATCTAATGTCTGTGCACACAGTATATTACATCCAGTGTACAGGAGAAAATGTGCCTGGTGTATGATATACTGACTGCAGACATTAGATATTACACAAGCCACATAGTATCCTGTATATAATATCTAATGTCTGTACACACAGTATATTACATCCAGTGTACAGGAGAAAATGTGCCTGGTGTATGATATACTGACTGCAGACATCAGATATTACACCAGCCACATAGTATACTGTATATAATATCTAATGTCTGTGCACACAGTATATTACATCCAGAGTACAGGAGAAAATGTGCCTGGTGTATGATATACTGACTGCAGACATCAGATATTACACCAGCCACATAGTATCCTGTATATAATATCTAATGTCTGTGCACACAGTATATTACATCCAGTATACAGGAGAAAATGTGCCTGGTGTATGATATACTGACTGCAGACATCAGATATTACACCAGCCACATAGTATCCTGTATATAATATCTAATGTCTGTGCACACAGTATATTACATCCAGAGTACAGGAGAAAATGTGCCTGGTGTATGATATACTGACTACAGACATCAGATATTACACCAGCCACATAGTATCCTGTATATAATATCTAATGTCTGTGCACACAGTATATTACATCCAGTGTACAGGAGAAAATGTGCCTGGTGTATGATATACTGACTGCAGATATCAGATATTACACCAGCCACATAGTATCATGTATATAATATCTAATGTCTGTGCACACAGTATATTACATCCAGAGTACAGGAGAAAATGTGCCTGGTGTATGATATACTGACTACAGACATCAGATATTACACCAGCCACATAGTATCCTGTATATAATATCTAATGTCTGTGCACACAGTATATTACATCCAGTGTACAGGAGAAAATGTGCCTGGTGTATGATATACTGACTGCAGATATCAGATATTACACCAGCCACATAGTATCCTGTATATAATATCTAATGTCTGTGCACACAGTATATTACATCTAGAGTACAGGAGAAAATGTGCCTGGTGTATGATATACTGACTACAGACATCAGATATTACACCAGCCACATAGTATCCTGTATATAACATCAGATGTCTGTACACAGTATATTACATCCAGAGTACAGGAGAAAATGTGCCTGGTGTATGATATACTGACTGCAGACATCAGATATTACACCAGCCACATAGTATCCTGTATATAATATCTAATGTCTGTGCACACAGTATATTACATCCAGTGTACAGGAGAAAATGTGCCTGGTGTATGATATACTGACTGCAGACATCAGATATTACACCAGCCACATAGTATCCTGTATATAATATCTAATGTCTGTGCACACAGTATATTACATCCAGTGTACAGCAGAAAAGGTGCCTGGTGTATGATACACTGACTGCAGACATCAGATATTACACCAGCCACATAGTATCCTGTATATAATATCTAATGTCTGTGCACACAGTATATTACATCCAGTATACAGGAGAAAATGTGCCTGGTGTATGATATACTGTGACTACAGACATCAGATATTACACCAGCCACATAGTATACTGTATATAATATCTAATGTCTGTGCACACAGTATATTACATCCAGTATATAGAATATATGACTGGTGTATGATATACTGTGACTACAGACATCAGATATTACACCAGCCACATAGTATCCTGTATATAATATCTAATGTCTGTGCACACAGTATATTACATCCAGTGTACAGGAGAAAATGTGCCTGATGTATGATATACTGACTACAGACATCAGATATTACACCAGCCACATAGTATACTGTATATAATATCTAATGTCTGTGCACACAGTATATTACATCCAGTATATAGAATATATGACTGGTGTATGATATACTGTGACTACAGACATCAGATATTACACCAGCCACATAGTATCCTGTATATAATACCTAATGTCTGTGCACACAGTATATTACATCCAGTATATAGAATATATGACTGGTGTATGATATACTGTGACTACAGACATCAGATATTACACCAGCCACATAGTATCCTGTATATAATATCTAATGTCTGTGCACACAGTATATTACATCCAGTGTACAGGAGAAAATGTGCCTGATGTATGATATACTGACTACAGACATCAGATATTACACCAGCCACATAGTATACTGTATATAATATCTAATGTCTGTGCACACAGTATATTACATCCAGTATATAGAATATATGACTGGTGTATGATATACTGTGACTACAGACATCAGATATTACACCAGCCACATAGTATCCTGTATATAATATCTAATGTCTGTGCACACAGTATATTACATCCAGTGTACAGGAGAAAATGTGCCTGATGTATGATATACTGACTGCAGACATCAGATATTACACCAGCCACATAGTATCCTGTATATAATATCTAATGTCTGTGCACACAGTATATTACATCCAGAGTACAGGAGAAAATGTGTCTGGTGTATGATATACTGACTGCAGACATCAGATATTACACCAGCCACATAGTATCCTGTATATAATATCTAATGTCTGTGCACACAGTATATTACATCCAGAGTACAGGAGAAAATGTGCCTGGTGTATGATATACTGTGACTGCAGACATCAGATATTACACCAGCCACATAGTATCCTGTATATAATATCTAATGTCTGTGCACACAGTATATTACATCCAGTGTACAGGAGAAAATGTGCCTGATGTATGATATACTGACTACAGACATCAGATATTACACCAGCCACATAGTATCCTGTATATAATATCTAATGTCTGTGCACACAGTATATTACATCCAGTGTACAGGAGAAAATGTGCCTGGTGTATGATATACTGACTGCAGACATCAGATATTACACCAGCCACATAGTATCCTGTATATAATACCTAATGTCTGTGCACACAGTATATTACATCCAGTATATAGAATATATGACTGGTGTATGATATACTGTGACTACAGACATCAGATATTACACCAGCCACATAGTATCCTGTATATAATATCTAATGTCTGTGCACACAGTATATTACATCCAGTGTACAGGAGAAAATGTGCCTGGTGTATGATATACTGACTGCAGACATCAGATATTACACCAGCCACATAGTATCCTGTATATAATATCTAATGTCTGTGCACACAGTATATTACATCCAGTATACAGGAGAAAATGTGCCTGGTGTATGATATACTGTGACTACAGACATCAGATATTACACCAGCCACATAGTATACTGTATATAATATCTAATGTCTGTGCACACAGTATATTACATCCAGTATATAGAATATATGACTGGTGTATGATATACTGTGACTACAGACATCAGATATTACACCAGCCACATAGTATCCTGTATATAATATCTAATGTCTGTGCACACAGTATATTACATCCAGTGTACAGGAGAAAATGTGCCTGCTGTATGATATACTGACTGCAGACATCAGATATTACACAAGCCACATAGTATCCTGTATATAATATCTAATGTCTGTACACACAGTATATTACATCCAGTGTACAGGAGAAAATGTGCCTGGTGTATGATATACTGACTGCAGACATCAGATATTACACCAGCCACATAGTATACTGTATATAATATCTAATGTCTGTGCACACAGTATATTACATCCAGAGTACAGGAGAAAATGTGCCTGGTGTATGATATACTGACTGCAGACATCAGATATTACACCAGCCACATAGTATCCTGTATATAATATCTAATGTCTGTGCACACAGTATATTACATCCAGTATACAGGAGAAAATGTGCCTGGTGTATGATATACTGACTGCAGACATCAGATATTACACCAGCCACATAGTATCCTGTATATAATATCTAATGTCTGTGCACACAGTATATTACATCCAGTGTACAGGAGAAAATGTGCCTGGTGTATGATATACTGACTGCAGACATCAGATATTACACCAGCCACATAGTATCCTGTATATAATATCTAATGTCTGTGCACACAGTATATTACATCCAGTGTACAGGAGAAAATGTGCCTGGTGTATGATATACTGACTGCAGATATCAGATATTACACCAGCCACATAGTATCATGTATATAATATCTAATGTCTGTGCACACAGTATATTACATCCAGAGTACAGGAGAAAATGTGCCTGGTGTATGATATACTGACTACAGACATCAGATATTACACCAGCCACATAGTATCCTGTATATAATATCTAATGTCTGTGCACACAGTATATTACATCCAGTGTACAGGAGAAAATGTGCCTGGTGTATGATATACTGACTGCAGATATCAGATATTACACTAGCCACATAGTATCCTGTATATAATATCTAATGTCTGTGCACACAGTATATTACATCTAGAGTACAGGAGAAAATGTGCCTGGTGTATGATATACTGACTACAGACATCAGATATTACACCAGCCACATAGTATCCTGTATATAACATCAGATGTCTGTACACAGTATATTACATCCAGAGTACAGGAGAAAATGTGCCTGGTGTATGATATACTGACTGCAGACATCAGATATTACACCAGCCACATAGTATCCTGTATATAATATCTAATGTCTGTGCACACAGTATATTACATCCAGTGTACAGGAGAAAATGTGCCTGGTGTATGATATACTGACTGCAGACATCAGATATTACACCAGCCACATAGTATCCTGTATATAATATCTAATGTCTGTGCACACAGTATATTACATCCAGTGTACAGCAGAAAATGTGCCTGGTGTATGATACACTGACTGCAGACATCAGATATTACACCAGCCACATAGTATCCTGTATATAATATCTAATGTCTGTGCACACAGTATATTACATCCAGTATACAGGAGAAAATGTGCCTGGTGTATGATATACTAACTGCAGACATCAGATATTACACCAGCCACATAGTATCCTGTATATAATATCTAATGTCTGTGCACACAGTATATTACATCCAGTATACAGGAGAAAATGTGCCTGGTGTATGATATACTGACTGCAGACATCAGATATTACACCAGCCACATTGTATCCTGTATATAATATCTAATGTCTGTGCACACAGTATATTACATCCAGTGTACAGGAGAAAATGTGCCTGATGTATGATATACTGACTGCAGACATCAGATATTACACCAGCCACATAGTATCCTGTATATAATATCTAATGTCTGTGCACACAGTATATTACATCCAGTGTACAGGAGAAAATGTGCCTGGTGTATGATATACTGACTACAGACATCAGATATTACACCAGTCACATAGTATCCTGTATATAATATCTAATGTCTGTGCAAACAGTATATTACATCCAGAGTACAGGAGAAAATGTGCCTGGTGGATGATATACTGTGACTACAGACATCAGATATTACACCAGCCACATAGTATCCTGTATATAATATCTAATGTCTGTGCACACAGTATATTACATCCAGTGTACAGGAGAAAATGTGCCTGGTGTATGATATACTGACTGCAGACATCAGATATTACACCAGCCACATAGTATCCTGTATATAATATCTAATGTCTGTGCACACAGTATATTACATCCAGTGTACAGGAGAAAATGTGCCTGGTGTATGATATACTGACTGCAGACATCAGATATTACACCAGCCACATTGTATCCTGTATATAATATCTAATGTCTGTGCACACAGTATATTACATCCAGTGTACAGGAGAAAATGTGCCTGGTGTATGATATACTGACTACAGACATCAAATATTACACCAGTCACATAGTATCCGGTATATAATATCTAATGTCTGTGCACACAGTATATTACATCCAGTGTAGAGGAGAAAATGTGTCTGGTGTATGATATACTGACTGCAGACATCAGATATTACACCAGCCACATAGTATCCTGTATATAATATCTAATGTGTGTGCACACAGTATATTACATCCAGTGTGCAGGAGAAAATGTGCCTGGTGTATGATATACTGACTGCAGACATCAGATATTACACCAGCCACATAGTATCCTGTATATAAAATCTAATGTCTGTGCACACAGTATATTACATCCAGTATACAGGAGAAAATGTGCCTGGTGTATGATATACTGACTACAGACATCAGATATTACACCAGCCACATAGTATTCTGTATATAATATCTAATGTCTGTGCACACAGTATATTACATCCAGTGTACAGGAGAAAATGTGCCTGGTGGATGATATACTGTGACTACAGACATCAGATATTACACCAGCCACATAGTATCCTGTATATAATATCTAATGTCTGTGCACACAGTATATTACATCCAGTGTACAGGAGAAAATGTGCCTGGTGTATGATATACTGACTGCAGACATCAGATATTACACCAGCCACATAGTATCCTGTATATAATATCTAATGTCTGTGCACACAGTATATTACATCCAGTGTACAGGAGAAAATGTGCCTGGTGTATGATATACTGTGACTGCAGACATCAGATATTACACCAGCCACATTGCATCCTGTATATAATATCTAATGTCTGTGCACACAGTATATTACATCCAGTGTACAGGAGAAAATGTGCCTGGTGTATGATATACTGACTACAGACATCAAATATTACACCAGTCACATAGTATCCGGTATATAATATCTAATGTCTGTGCACACAGTATATTACATCCAGTGTAGAGGAGAAAATGTGCCTGGTGTATGATATACTGACTGCAGACATAAGATATTACACCAGTCACATAGTATCCTGTATATAATATCTAATGTCTGTGCACACAGTATATTACATCCAGTGTACAGGAGAAAATGTGCCTGGTGTATGATATACTGACTGCAGACATCAGATATTACACCAGCCACATAGTATCCTGTATATAATATCTAATGTCTGTGCACACAGTATATTACATCCAGTATACAGGAGAAAATGTGCCTGGTGTATGATATACTGACTGCAGACATCAGATATTACACCAGCCACATTGTATCCTGTATATAATATCTAATGTCTGTGCACACAGTATATTACATCCAGTGTACAGGAGAAAATGTGCCTGGTGGATGATATACTGTGACTACAGACATCAGATATTACACCAGCCACATAGTATCCTGTATATAATATCTAATGTCTGTGCACACAGTATATTACATCCAGTGTACAGGAGAAAATGTGCCTGGTGTATGATATACTGACTGCAGACATCAGATATTACACCAGCCACATAGTATCCTGTATATAATATCTAATGTCTGTGCACACAGTATATTACATCCAGTGTACAGGAGAAAATGTGCCTGGTGTATGATATACTGACTGCAGACATCAGATATTACACCAGCCACATTGCATCCTGTATATAATATCTAATGTCTGTGCACACAGTATATTACATCCAGTGTACAGGAGAAAATGTGCCTGGTGTATGATATACTGACTACAGACATCAAATATTACACCAGTCACATAGTATCCGGTATATAATATCTAATGTCTGTGCACACAGTATATTACATCCAGTGTAGAGGAGAAAATGTGTCTGGTGTATGATATACTGACTGCAGACATCAGATATTACACCAGCCACATAGTATCCTGTATATAATATCTAATGTCTGTGCACACTGTATATTACATCCAGTGTACAGGAGAAAATGTGCCTGGTGTATGATATACTGACTGCAGACATCAGATATTACACCAGCCACATAGTATCCTGTATATAAAATCTAATGTCTGTGCACACAGTATATTACATCCAGCATACAGGAGAAAATGTGCCTGGTGTATGATATACTGACTGCAGACATCAGATATTACACCAGCCACATAGTATCCTGTATATAACATCAGATGTCTGTACACAGTATATTACATCCAGAGTACAGGAGAAAATGTGCCTGGTGTATGATATACTGACTGCAGACATCAGATATTACACCAGCCACATAGTATCCTGTATATAATATCTAATGTCTGTGCACACAGTATATTACATCCAGTGTAGAGGAGAAAATGTGCCTGGTGTATGATATACTGACTGCAGACATCAGATATTACACCAGCCACATAGTATCCTGTATCTAATATCTAATGTGTGTGCACACAGTATATTACATCCAGTGTGCAGGAGAAAATGTGCCTGGTGTATGATATACTGACTACAGACATCAGATATTACACCAGCCACATAGTATCCTGTATATAATATCTAATGTCTGTGCACACAGTATATTACATCCAGTGTAGAGGAGAAAATGTGCCTGATGTATGATATACTGACTGCAGACATCAGATATTACACCAGCCACATAGTATCCTGTATATAATATCTAATGTCTGTGCACACAGTATATTACATCCAGTGTACAGGAGAAAATGTGCCTGGTGGATGATATACTGACTGCAGACATCAGATATTACACCAGCCACATAGTATCCTGTATATAATATCTAATGTCTGTGCACACAGTATATTACATCCAGTGTACAGGAGAAAATGTGCCTGGTGTATGATATACTGACTGCAGACATCAGATATTACACCAGCCACATTGCATCCTGTATATAATATCTAATGTCTGTGCACACAGTATATTACATCCAGTGTACAGGAGAAAATGTGCCTGGTGTATGATATACTGACTACAGACATCAAATATTACACCAGTCACATAGTATCCGGTATATAATATCTAATGTCTGTGCACACAGTATATTACATCCAGTGTAGAGGAGAAAATGTGTCTGGTGTATGATATACTGACTGCAGACATCAGATATTACACCAGCCACATAGTATCCTGTATATAATATCTAATGTCTGTGCACACTGTATATTACATCCAGTGTACAGGAGAAAATGTGCCTGGTGTATGATATACTGACTGCAGACATCAGATATTACACCAGCCACATAGTATCCTGTATATAATATCTAATGTCTGTGCACACAGTATATTACATCCAGAGTACAGGAGAAAATGTGCCTGGTGTATGATATACTGACTACAGACATCAGATATTACACCAGCCACATAGTATCCTGTATATAACATCAGATGTCTGTACACAGTATATTACATCCAGAGTACAGGAGAAAATGTGCCTGGTGTATGATATACTGACTGCAGACATCAGATATTACACCAGCCACATAGTATCCTGTATATAATATCTAATGTCTGTGCACACAGTATATTACATCCAGTGTACAGGAGAAAATGTGCCTGGTGTATGATATACTGACTGCAGACATCAGATATTACACCAGCCACATAGTATCCTGTATATAATATCTAATGTCTGTGCACACAGTATATTACATCCAGTGTACAGCAGAAAATGTGCCTGGTGTATGATACACTGACTGCAGACATCAGATATTACACCAGCCACATAGTATCCTGTATATAATATCTAATGTCTGTGCACACAGTATATTACATCCAGTATACAGGAGAAAATGTGCCTGGTGTATGATATACTGACTGCAGACATCAGATATTACACCAGCCACATAGTATCCTGTATATAATATCTAATGTCTGTGCACACAGTATATTACATCCAGTATACAGGAGAAAATGTGCCTGGTGTATGATATACTGACTGCAGACATCAGATATTACACCAGCCACATAGTATCCTGTATATAATATCTAATGTCTGTGCACACAGTATATTACATCCAGTGTACAGGAGAAAATGTGCCTGGTGGATGATATACTGACTGCAGACATCAGATATTACACCAGCCACATAGTATCCTGAATATAATATCTAATGTCTGTGCACACAGTATATTACATCCAGTATACAGGAGAAAATGTGCCTGGTGTATGATATACTGACTGCAGACATCAGATATTACACCAGCCACATAGTATCCTGTATATAATATCTAATGTAGGTGCACACAGTATATTACATCCTGTGTACAGGAGAAAATGTGACTGGTGTATGATATACTGACTGCAGACATCAGATATTACACCAGCCACATAGTATCCTGTATATAATATCTAATGTCTGTGCACACAGTATATTACATCCAGTATACAGGAGAAAATGTGCCTGGTGTATGATATACTGACTACAGACATCAGATATTACACCAGCCACATAGTATCCTGTATATAATATCTAATGTCTGTGCACACAGTATATTACATCCAGTATACAGGAGAAAATGTGCCTGGTGTATGATATACTGACTACAGACATCAGATATTACACCAGCCACATAGTATCCTGTATATAATATCTAATGTCTGTGCACACAGTATATTACATCCAGTGTACAGGAGAAAATGTGCCTGGTGTATGATATACTGACTACAGACATCAGATATTACACCAGCCACATAGTATCCTGTATATAATATCTAATGTCTGTGCACACAGTATATTACATCCAGTATACAGGAGAAAATGTGCCTGGTGTATGATATACTGACTACAGACATCAGATATTACACCAGCCACATAGTATCCTGTATATAATATCTAATGTCTGTGCACACAGTATATTACATCCAGTATACAGGAGAAAATGTGCCTGGTGTATGATATACTGACTACAGACATCAGATATTACACCAGCCACATAGTATCCTGTATATAATATCTAATGTCTGTGCACATAGTATATTACATCCAGCATACAGGAGAAAATGTGCCTGGTGTATGATATACTGATTGCAGACATCAGATATTACACCAGCCACATAGTATCCTGTATATAATATCTAATGTCTGTGCACACAGTATATTACATCCAGTATACAGGAGAAAATGTGCCTGGTGTATGATATACTGACTGCAGACATCAGATATTACACCAGCCACATAGTATCCTGTATATAATATCTAATGTAGGTGCACACAGTATATTACATCCAATATACAGGAGAAAATGTGCCTGGTGTATGATATACTGACTGCAGACATCAGATATTACACCAGCCACATAGTATCCTGTATATAATATCTAATGTCTGTACACACCGTATATTACATCCAGTATACAGGAGAAAATGTGCCTGGTGTATGATATACTGATTGCAGACATCAGATATTACACCAGCCACATAGTATCCTGTATATAATATCTAATGTCTGCGCACACAGTATATTACATCCAGTGTACAGGAGAAAATGTGCCTGGTGTATGATATACTGACTGCAGACATCAGATATTACACCAGCCACATAGTATCCTGTATATAATACCTAATGTCTGTGCACACAGTATATTACATCCAGTATATAGAATATATGACTGGTGTATGATATACTGACTGCAGACATCAGATATTACACCAGCCACATAGTATCCTGTATATAATACCTAATGTCTGTGCACACAGTATATTACATCCAGTATATAGAATATATGACTGGTGTATGATATACTGTGACTACAGACATCAGATATTACACCAGCCACATAGTATCCTGTATATAATATCTAATGTCTGTGCACACAGTATATTACATCCAGTGTACAGGAGAAAATGTGCCTGGTGTATGATATACTGACTGCAGACATCAGATATTACACCAGCCACATAGTATCCTGTATATAATACCTAATGTCTGTGCACACAGTATATTACATCCAGTATATAGAATATATGACTGGTGTATGATATACTGTGACTACAGACATCAGATATTACACCAGCCACATAGTATCCTGTATATAATATCTAATGTCTGTGCACACAGTATATTACATCCAGTGTACAGGAGAAAATGTGCCTGGTGTATGATATACTGACTGCAGACATCAGATATTACACCAGCCACATAGTATCCTGTATATAATATCTAATGTCTGTGCACACAGTATATTACATCCAGTATACAGGAGAAAATGTGCCTGGTGTATGATATACTGTGACTACAGACATCAGATATTACACCAGCCACATAGTATACTGTATATAATATCTAATGTCTGTGCACACAGTATATTACATCCAGTATATAGAATATATGACTGGTGTATGATATACTGTGACTACAGACATCAGATATTACACCAGCCACATAGTATGCTGTATATAATATCTAATGTCTGTGCACACAGTATATTACATCCAGTGTACAGGAGAAAATGTGCCTGGTGTATGATATACTGACTGCAGACATCAGATATTACACCAGCCACATAGTATCCTGTATATAATATCTAATGTAGGTGCACACAGTATATTACATCCTGTGTACAGGAGAAAATGTGCCTGGTGTATGATATACTGACTGCAGACATCAGATATTACACCAGCCACATAGTATCCTGTATATAATATCTAATGTCTGTGCACACAGTATATTACATCCAGTATACAGGAGAAAATGTGCCTGGTGTATGATATACTGTGACTACAGACATCAGATATTACACCAGCCACATAGTATACTGTATATAATATCTAATGTCTGTGCACACAGTATATTACATCCAGTATATAGAATATATGACTGGTGTATGATATACTGTGACTACAGACATCAGATATTACACCAGCCACATAGTATACTGTATATAATATCTAATGTCTGTACACACAGTATATTACATCCAGTATATAGAATATATGACTGGTGTATGATATACTGTGACTACAGACATCAGATATTACACCAGCCACATAGTATCCTGTATATAATATCTAATGTCTGTGCACACAGTATATTACATCCAGTATACAGGAGAAAATGTGCCTGATGTATGATATACTGACTGCAGACATCAGATATTACACCAGCCACATAGTATCCTGTATATAATATCTAATGTCTGTGCACACAGTATATTACATCCAGAGTACAGGAGAAAATGTGCCTGGTGTATGATATACTGTGACTACAGACATCAGATATTACACCAGTCACATAGTATCCTGTATATAATATCTAATGTCTGTGCACACAGTATATTACATCCAGTGTACAGGAGAAAATGTGCCTGGTGTATGATATACTGTGACTGCAGACATCAGATATTACACCAGCCACATAGTATCCTGTATATAATATCTAATGTCTGTGCACACAGTATATTACATCCAGTGTACAGGAGAAAATGTGCCTGGTGTATGATATACTGACTACAGACATCAGATATTACACCAGCCACATAGTATCCTGTATATAATATCTAATGTCTGTGCACACAGTATATTACATCCAGTGTAGAGGAGAAAATGTGCCTGGTGTATGATATACTGACTGCAGACATCAGATATTACACCAGCCACATAGTATCCTGTATATAATATCTAATGTCTGTGCACACAGTATATTACATCCAGTATACAGGAGAAAATGTGCCTGGTGTATGATATACTGACTGCAGACATCAGATATTACACCAGCCACATTGCATCCTGTATATAATATCTAATGTCTGTGCACACAGTATATTACATCCAGTGTACAGGAGAAAATGTGCCTGGTGTATGATATACTGACTACAGACATCAGATATTACACCAGCCACACAGTATCCTGTATATAATATCTAATGTCTGTGCACATAGTATATTACATCCAGTATACAGGAGAAAATGTGCCTGATGTATGATATACTGACTGCAGACATCAGATATTACACCAGCCACATTGTATCCTGTATATAATATCTAATGTCTGTACACACAGTATATTACATCCAGTGTACAGGAGAAAATGTGCCTGGTGGATGATATACTGTGACTACAGACATCAGATATTACACCAGTCACATAGTATCCTGTATATAATACCTAATGTCTGTGCACACAGTATATTACATCCAGTGTACAGGAGAAAATGTGCCTGGTGTATGATATACTGACTACAGACATCAGATATTACACCAGCCACATAGTATCCTGTATATAATATCTAATGTCTGTGCACACAGTATATTACATCCAGTGTACAGGAGAATACATGACTGGTGTAAGATATACTGCGACTACAGACATCAGATATTACACCAGTCACATAGTATCCTGTATATAATATCTAATGTCTGTGCGCACAGTATATTACATCCAGTGTACAGGAGAAAATGTGCCTGGTGTATGATATACTGACTACAGACATCAGATATTACACCAGTCACATAGTATCCTGTATATAACACCTAATGTCTGTGCACACAGTATATTACATCCAGTGTACAGGAGAAAATGTGCCTGGTGGATGATATACTGTGACTACAGACATCAGATATTACACCAGTCACATAGTATCCTGTATATAATACCTAATGTCTGTGCACACAGTATATTACATCCAGTGTACAGGAGAAAATGTGCCTGGTGTATGATATACTGACTACAGACATCAAATATTACACCAGTCACATAGTATCCGGTATATAATATCTAATGTCTGTGCACACAGTATATTACATCCAGTGTAGAGGAGAAAATGTGTCTGGTGTATGATATACTGACTGCAGACATCAGATATTACACCAGCCACATAGTATCCTGTATATAATATCTAATGTCTGTGCACACTGTATATTACATCCAGTGTACAGGAGAAAATGTGCCTGGTGTATGATATACTGACTGCAGACATCAGATATTACACCAGCCACATTGTATCCTGTATATAATATCTAATGTCTGTGCACACAGTATATTACATCCAGTGTACAGGAGAAAATGTGCCTGGTGTATGATATACTGACTACAGACATCAAATATTACACCAGTCACATAGTATCCGGTATATAATATCTAATGTCTGTGCACACAGTATATTACATCCAGTGTAGAGGAGAAAATGTGCCTGGTGTATGATATACTGACTGCAGACATCAGATATTACACCAGCCACATAGTATCCTGTATCTAATATCTAATGTGTGTGCACACAGTATATTACATCCAGTGTACAGGAGAAAATGTGCCTGGTGTATGATATACTGACTGCAGACATCAGATATTACACCAGCCACATAGTATCCTGTATCTAATATCTAATGTCTGTGCACACAGTATATTACATCCAGTGTGCAGGAGAAAATGTGCCTGGTGTATGATATACTGACTACAGACATCAGATATTACACCAGCCACATAGTATCCTGTATGTAATATCTAATGTCTGTGCACACAGTATATTACATCCAGCATACAGGAGAAAATGTGCCTGGTGTATGATATACTGACTGCAGACATCAGATATTACACCAGCCACATAGTATCCTGTATATAACATCAGATGTCTGTACACAGTATATTACATCCAGAGTACAGGAGAAAATGTGCCTGGTGTATGATATACTGACTGCAGACATCAGATATTACACCAGCCACATAGTATCCTGTATATAATATCTAATGTCTGTGCACACAGTATATTACATCCAGTGTAGAGGAGAAAATGTGCCTGGTGTATGATATACTGACTGCAGACATCAGATATTACACCAGCCACATAGTATCCTGTATCTAATATCTAATGTGTGTGCACACAGTATATTACATCCAGTGTGCAGGAGAAAATGTGCCTGATGTATGATATACTGACTACAGACATCAGATATTACACCAGCCACATAGTATCCTGTATATAATATCTAATGTCTGTGCACACAGTATATTACATCCAGTGTAGAGGAGAAAATGTGCCTGATGTATGATATACTGACTGCAGACATCAGATATTACACCAGCCACATAGTATCCTGTATATAATATCTAATGTCTGTGCACACAGTATATTACATCCAGTGTACAGGAGAAAATGTGCCTGGTGGATGATATACTGACTGCAGACATCAGATATTACACCAGCCACATAGTATCCTGTATATAATATCTAATGTCTGTGCACACAGTATATTACATCCAGTGTACAGGAGAAAATGTGCCTGGTGTATGATATACTGACTGCAGACATCAGATATTACACCAGCCACATTGCATCCTGTATATAATATCTAATGTCTGTGCACACAGTATATTACATCCAGTGTACAGGAGAAAATGTGCCTGGTGTATGATATACTGACTACAGACATCAAATATTACACCAGTCACATAGTATCCGGTATATAATATCTAATGTCTGTGCACACAGTATATTACATCCAGTGTAGAGGAGAAAATGTGTCTGGTGTATGATATACTGACTGCAGACATCAGATATTACACCAGCCACATAGTATCCTGTATATAATATCTAATGTCTGTGCACACTGTATATTACATCCAGTGTACAGGAGAAAATGTGCCTGGTGTATGATATACTGACTGCAGACATCAGATATTACACCAGCCACATAGTATCCTGTATATAATATCTAATGTCTGTGCACACAGTATATTACATCCAGAGTACAGGAGAAAATGTGCCTGGTGTATGATATACTGACTACAGACATCAGATATTACACCAGCCACATAGTATCCTGTATATAACATCAGATGTCTGTACACAGTATATTACATCCAGAGTACAGGAGAAAATGTGCCTGGTGTATGATATACTGACTGCAGACATCAGATATTACACCAGCCACATAGTATCCTGTATATAATATCTAATGTCTGTGCACACAGTATATTACATCCAGTGTACAGGAGAAAATGTGCCTGGTGTATGATATACTGACTGCAGACATCAGATATTACACCAGCCACATAGTATCCTGTATATAATATCTAATGTCTGTGCACACAGTATATTACATCCAGTGTACAGCAGAAAATGTGCCTGGTGTATGATACACTGACTGCAGACATCAGATATTACACCAGCCACATAGTATCCTGTATATAATATCTAATGTCTGTGCACACAGTATATTACATCCAGTATACAGGAGAAAATGTGCCTGGTGTATGATATACTGACTGCAGACATCAGATATTACACCAGCCACATAGTATCCTGTATATAATATCTAATGTCTGTGCACACAGTATATTACATCCAGTATACAGGAGAAAATGTGCCTGGTGTATGATATACTGACTGCAGACATCAGATATTACACCAGCCACATAGTATCCTGTATATAATATCTAATGTCTGTGCACACAGTATATTACATCCAGTGTACAGGAGAAAATGTGCCTGGTGGATGATATACTGACTGCAGACATCAGATATTACACCAGCCACATAGTATCCTGAATATAATATCTAATGTCTGTGCACACAGTATATTACATCCAGTATACAGGAGAAAATGTGCCTGGTGTATGATATACTGACTGCAGACATCAGATATTACACCAGCCACATAGTATCCTGTATATAATATCTAATGTAGGTGCACACAGTATATTACATCCTGTGTACAGGAGAAAATGTGCCTGGTGTATGATATACTGACTGCAGACATCAGATATTACACCAGCCACATAGTATCCTGTATATAATATCTAATGTCTGTGCACACAGTATATTACATCCAGTATACAGGAGAAAATGTGCCTGGTGTATGATATACTGACTACAGACATCAGATATTACACCAGCCACATATTATCCTGTATATAATATCTAATGTCTGTGCACACAGTATATTACATCCAGTATACAGGAGAAAATGTGCCTGGTGTATGATATACTGACTACAGACATCAGATATTACACCAGCCACATAGTATCCTGTATATAATATCTAATGTCTGTGCACACAGTATATTACATCCAGTGTACAGGAGAAAATGTGCCTGGTGTATGATATACTGACTACAGACATCAGATATTACACCAGCCACATAGTATCCTGTATATAATATCTAATGTCTGTGCACACAGTATATTACATCCAGTATACAGGAGAAAATGTGCCTGGTGTATGATATACTGACTACAGACATCAGATATTACACCAGCCACATAGTATCCTGTATATAATATCTAATGTCTGTGCACACAGTATATTACATCCAGTATACAGGAGAAAATGTGCCTGGTGTATGATATACTGACTACAGACATCAGATATTACACCAGCCACATAGTATCCTGTATATAATATCTAATGTCTGTGCACATAGTATATTACATCCAGCATACAGGAGAAAATGTGCCTGGTGTATGATATACTGATTGCAGACATCAGATATTACACCAGCCACATAGTATCCTGTATATAATATCTAATGTCTGTGCACACAGTATATTACATCCAGTATACAGGAGAAAATGTGCCTGGTGTATGATATACTGACTGCAGACATCAGATATTACACCAGCCACATAGTATCCTGTATATAATATCTAATGTAGGTGCACACAGTATATTACATCCAATATACAGGAGAAAATGTGCCTGGTGTATGATATACTGACTGCAGACATCAGATATTACACCAGCCACATAGTATCCTGTATATAATATCTAATGTCTGTACACACCGTATATTACATCCAGTATACAGGAGAAAATATGCCTGGTGTATGATATACTGATTGCAGACATCAGATATTACACCAGCCACATAGTATCCTGTATATAATATCTAATGTCTGCGCACACAGTATATTACATCCAGTGTACAGGAGAAAATGTGCCTGGTGTATGATATACTGACTGCAGACATCAGATATTACACCAGCCACATAGTATCCTGTATATAATACCTAATGTCTGTGCACACAGTATATTACATCCAGTATATAGAATATATGACTGGTGTATGATATACTGACTGCAGACATCAGATATTACACCAGCCACATAGTATCCTGTATATAATACCTAATGTCTGTGCACACAGTATATTACATCCAGTATATAGAATATATGACTGGTGTATGATATACTGTGACTACAGACATCAGATATTACACCAGCCACATAGTATCCTGTATATAATATCTAATGTCTGTGCACACAGTATATTACATCCAGTGTACAGGAGAAAATGTGCCTGGTGTATGATATACTGACTGCAGACATCAGATATTACACCAGCCACATAGTATCCTGTATATAATACCTAATGTCTGTGCACACAGTATATTACATCCAGTATATAGAATATATGACTGGTGTATGATATACTGTGACTACAGACATCAGATATTACACCAGCCACATAGTATCCTGTATATAATATCTAATGTCTGTGCACACAGTATATTACATCCAGTGTACAGGAGAAAATGTGCCTGGTGTATGATATACTGACTGCAGACATCAGATATTACACCAGCCACATAGTATCCTGTATATAATATCTAATGTCTGTGCACACAGTATATTACATCCAGTATACAGGAGAAAATGTGCCTGGTGTATGATATACTGTGACTACAGACATCAGATATTACACCAGCCACATAGTATACTGTATATAATATCTAATGTCTGTGCACACAGTATATTACATCCAGTATATAGAATATATGACTGGTGTATGATATACTGTGACTACAGACATCAGATATTACACCAGCCACATAGTATGCTGTATATAATATCTAATGTCTGTGCACACAGTATATTACATCCAGTGTACAGGAGAAAATGTGCCTGGTGTATGATATACTGACTGCAGACATCAGATATTACACCAGCCACATAGTATCCTGTATATAATATCTAATGTAGGTGCACACAGTATATTACATCCTGTGTACAGGAGAAAATGTGCCTGGTGTATGATATACTGACTGCAGACATCAGATATTACACCAGCCACATAGTATCCTGTATATAATATCTAATGTCTGTGCACACAGTATATTACATCCAGTATACAGGAGAAAATGTGCCTGGTGTATGATATACTGTGACTACAGACATCAGATATTACACCAGCCACATAGTATACTGTATATAATATCTAATGTCTGTGCACACAGTATATTACATCCAGTATATAGAATATATGACTGGTGTATGATATACTGTGACTACAGACATCAGATATTACACCAGCCACATAGTATACTGTATATAATATCTAATGTCTGTACACACAGTATATTACATCCAGTATATAGAATATATGACTGGTGTATGATATACTGTGACTACAGACATCAGATATTACACCAGCCACATAGTATCCTGTATATAATATCTAATGTCTGTGCACACAGTATATTACATCCAGTATACAGGAGAAAATGTGCCTGATGTATGATATACTGACTGCAGACATCAGATATTACACCAGCCACATAGTATCCTGTATATAATATCTAATGTCTGTGCACACAGTATATTACATCCAGAGTACAGGAGAAAATGTGCCTGGTGTATGATATACTGTGACTACAGACATCAGATATTACACCAGTCACATAGTATCCTGTATATAATATCTAATGTCTGTGCACACAGTATATTACATCCAGTGTACAGGAGAAAATGTGCCTGGTGTATGATATACTGACTACAGACATCAGATATTACACCAGCCACATAGTATCCTGTATATAATATCTAATGTCTGTGCACACAGTATATTACATCCAGTGTAGAGGAGAAAATGTGCCTGGTGTATGATATACTGACTGCAGACATCAGATATTACACCAGCCACATAGTATCCTGTATATAATATCTAATGTCTGTGCACACAGTATATTACATCCAGTATACAGGAGAAAATGTGCCTGGTGTATGATATACTGACTGCAGACATCAGATATTACACCAGCCACATTGCATCCTGTATATAATATCTAATGTCTGTGCACACAGTATATTACATCCAGTGTACAGGAGAAAATGTGCCTGGTGTATGATATACTGACTACAGACATCAGATATTACACCAGCCACACAGTATCCTGTATATAATATCTAATGTCTGTGCACATAGTATATTACATCCAGTATACAGGAGAAAATGTGCCTGATGTATGATATACTGACTGCAGACATCAGATATTACACCAGCCACATTGTATCCTGTATATAATATCTAATGTCTGTGCACACAGTATATTACATCCAGTGTACAGGAGAATACATGACTGGTGTAAGATATACTGCGACTACAGACATCAGATATTACACCAGTCACATAGTATCCTGTATATAATATCTAATGTCTGTGCGCACAGTATATTACATCCAGTGTACAGGAGAAAATGTGCCTGGTGTATGATATACTGACTACAGACATCAGATATTACACCAGTCACATAGTATCCTGTATATAATACCTAATGTCTGTGCACACAGTATATTACATCCAGTGTACAGGAGAAAATGTGCCTGGTGGATGATATACTGTGACTACAGACATCAGATATTACACCAGTCACATAGTATCCTGTATATAATACCTAATTTCTGTGCACACAGTATATTACATCCAGTGTACAGGAGAAAATGTGCCTGGTGTATGATATACTGACTACAGACATCAGATATTACACCAGCCACATAGTATCCTGTATATAATATCTAATGTCTGTGCACACAGTATATTACATCCAGAGTACAGGAGAAAATGTGCCTGGTGTATGATATACTGACTACAGACATCAGATATTACACCAGCCACATAGTATCCTGTATATAATATCTAATGTCTGTGCACACAGTATATTACATCCAGTGTACAGGAGAAAATGTGTCTGGTGTATGATATACTGACTGCAGACATCAGATATTACACCAGCCACATAGTATCCTGTATATAATATCTAATGTCTGTGCACACAGTATATTACATCCAGAGTACAGGAGAAAATGTGCCTGGTGTATGATATACTGACTACAGACATCAGATATTACACCAGCCACATAGTATCCTGTATATAATATCTAATGTCTGTGCACACAGTATATTACATCCAGTGTACAGGAGAAAATGTGCCTGGTGTATGATATACTGACTACAGACATCAGATATTACACCAGCCACATAGTATCCTGTATATAATATCTAATGTCTGTGCACACAGTATATTACATCCAGTGTACAGGAGAAAATGTGCCTGGTGTATGATATACTGACTGCAGACATCAGATATTACACCAGCCACATAGTATCCTGTATATAATATCTAATGTCTGTGCACACAGTATATTACATCCAGTGTACAGGAGAAAATGTGTCTGGTGTATGATATACTGACTGCAGACATCAGATATTACACCAGCCACATAGTATCCTGTATATAATATCTAATGTCTGTGCACACAGTATATTACATCCAGTGTACAGGAGAATACATGACTGGTGTAAGATATACTGCGACTACAGACATCAGATATTACACCAGTCACATAGTATCCTGTATATAATATCTAATGTCTGTGCGCACAGTATATTACATCCAGTGTACAGGAGAATACATGACTGGTGTAAGATATACTGCGACTACAGACATCAGATATTACACCAGTCACATAGTATCCTGTATATAATATCTAATGTCTGTGCACACAGTATATTACATCCAGTGTACAGGAGAAAATGTGCCTGGTGTATGATATACTGACTGCAGACATCAGATATTACACCAGCCACATAGTATCCTGTATATAATATCTAATGTCTGTGCACACAGTATATTACATCCAGTGTACAGGAGAAAATGTGCCTGGTGTATGATATACTGTGACTACAGACATCAGATATTACACCAGCCACATAGTATCCTGTATATAATATCTAATGTCTGTGCTCACAGTATATTACATCCAGTGTACAGGAGAAAATGTGCCTGGTGTATGATATACTGATTGCAGACATCAGATATTACACCAGCCACATAGTATCCTGTATATAATATCTAATGTCTGCGCACACAGTATATTACATCCAGTGTACAGGAGAAAATGTGCCTGGTGTATGATATACTGACTGCAGACATCAGATATTACACCAGCCACATAGTATCCTGTATATAATACCTAATGTCTGTGCACACAGTATATTACATCCAGTATATAGAATATATGACTGGTGTATGATATACTGACTGCAGACATCAGATATTACACCAGCCACATAGTATCCTGTATATAATACCTAATGTCTGTGCACACAGTATATTACATCCAGTATATAGAATATATGACTGGTGTATGATATACTGTGACTACAGACATCAGATATTACACCAGCCACATAGTATCCTGTATATAATATCTAATGTCTGTGCACACAGTATATTACATCCAGTGTACAGGAGAAAATGTGCCTGGTGTATGATATACTGACTGCAGACATCAGATATTACACCAGCCACATAGTATCCTGTATATAATATCTAATGTCTGTGCACACAGTATATTACATCCTGTATACAGGAGAAAATGTGCCTGGTGTATGATATACTGTGACTACAGACATCAGATATTACACCAGCCACATAGTATACTGTATATAATATCTAATGTCTGTGCACACAGTATATTACATCCAGTATATAGAATATATGACTGGTGTATGATATACTGTGACTACAGACATCAGATATTACACCAGCCACATAGTATGCTGTATATAATATCTAATGTCTGTGCACACAGTATATTACATCCAGTGTACAGGAGAAAATGTGCCTGGTGTATGATATACTGACTGCAGACATCAGATATTACACCAGCCACATAGTATCCTGTATATAATATCTAATGTCTGTGCACACAGTATATTACATCCAGTGTACAGGAGAAAATGTGCCTGGTGTATGATATACTGACTGCAGACATCAGATATTACACCAGCCACATTGCATCCTGTATATAATATCTAATGTCTGTGCACACAGTATATTACATCCAGTGTACAGGAGAAAATGTGCCTGGTGTATGATATACTGACTACAGACATCAAATATTACACCAGTCACATAGTATCCGGTATATAATATCTAATGTCTGTGCACACAGTATATTACATCCAGTGTAGAGGAGAAAATGTGTCTGGTGTATGATATACTGACTGCAGACATCAGATATTACACCAGCCACATAGTATCCTGTATATAATATCTAATGTCTGTGCACACAGTATATTACATCCAGTATACAGGAGAAAATGTGCCTGGTGTATGATATACTGACTGCAGACATCAGATATTACACCAGCCACATTGTATCCTGTATATAATATCTAATGTCTGTGCACACAGTATATTACATCCAGTGTACAGGAGAAAATGTGCCTGGTGTATGATATACTGACTACAGACATCAAATATTACACCAGTCACATAGTATCCTGTATATAATATCTAATGTCTGTGCACACAGTATATTACATCCAGCATACAGGAGAAAATGTGCCTGGTGTATGATATACTGACTGCAGACATCAGATATTACACCAGTCACATAGTATCCTGTATATAACATCAGATGTCTGTACACAGTATATTACATCCAGAGTACAGGAGAAAATGTGCCTGGTGTATGATATACTGACTGCAGACATCAGATATTACACCAGCCACATAGTATCCTGTATATAATATCTAATGTCTGTGCACACAGTATATTACATCCAGTGTAGAGGAGAAAATGTGCCTGATGTATGATATACTGACTGCAGACATCAGATATTACACCAGCCACATAGTATCCTGTATATAATATCTAATGTCTGTGCACACAGTATATTACATCCAGTGTACAGGAGAAAATGTGCCTGGTGGATGATATACTGACTGCAGACATCAGATATTACACCAGCCACATAGTATCCTGTATATAATATCTAATGTCTGTGCACACAGTATATTACATCCAGTGTACAGGAGAAAATGTGCCTGGTGTATGATATACTGACTACAGACATCAGATATTACACCAGCCACATAGTATCCTGTATATAATATCTACTGTCTGTGCACACAGTATATTACATCCAGTGTACAGGAGAAAATGTGCCTGGTGTATGATATACTGACTGCAGACATCAGATATTACACCAGCCACATTGCATCCTGTATATAATATCTAATGTCTGTGCACACAGTATATTACATCCAGTGTACAGGAGAAAATGTGCCTGGTGTATGATATACTGTGACTACAGACATCAGATATTACACCAGTCACATAGTATC
This sequence comes from Phyllobates terribilis, assembly GCF_046119375.1. NCBI lineage: Eukaryota > Metazoa > Chordata > Amphibia > Anura > Dendrobatidae > Phyllobates > Phyllobates terribilis. The sequence continues at coordinate 11,904,991 of NW_027362784.1, read as the reverse complement.
CTGTATATAATATCTAATGTCTGTGCACACAGTATATTACATCCAGTATACAGGAGAAAATGTGCCTGGTGTATGATATACTGACTACAGACATCAAATATTACACCAGTCACATAGTATCCGGTATATAATATCTAATGTCTGTGCACACAGTATATTACATCCAGTGTAGAGGAGAAAATGTGTCTGGTGTATGATATACTGACTGCAGACATCAGATATTACACCAGCCACATAGTATCCTGTATATAATATCTAATGTCTGTGCACACTGTATATTACATCCAGTGTACAGGAGAAAATGTGCCTGGTGTATGATATACTGACTGCAGACATCAGATATTACACCAGCCACATTGTATCCTGTATATAATATCTAATGTCTGTGCACACAGTATATTACATCCAGTGTACAGGAGAAAATGTGCCTGGTGTATGATATACTGACTACAGACATCAAATATTACACCAGTCACATAGTATCCGGTATATAATATCTAATGTCTGTGCACACAGTATATTACATCCAGTGTAGAGGAGAAAATGTGCCTGGTGTATGATATACTGACTGCAGACATCAGATATTACACCAGCCACATAGTATCCTGTATATAATATCTAATGTCTGTGCACACAGTATATTACATCCAGTGTACAGGAGAAAATGTGCCTGGTGTATGATATACTGACTGCAGACATCAGATATTACACCAGCCACATTGCATCCTGTATATAATATCTAATGTCTGTGCACACAGTATATTACATCCAGTGTACAGGAGAAAATGTGCCTGGTGTATGATATACTGACTACAGACATCAAATATTACACCAGTCACATAGTATTCGGTATATAATATCTAATGTCTGTGCACACAGTATATTACATCCAGTGTAGAGGAGAAAATGTGTCTGGTGTATGATATACTGACTGCAGACATCAGATATTACACCAGCCACATAGTATCCTGTATATAATATCTAATGTCTGTGCACACAGTATATTACATCCAGTGTACAGGAGAAAATGTGCCTGGTGTATGATATACTGACTGCAGACATCAGATATTACACCAGCCACATTGCATCCTGTATATAATATCTAATGTCTGTGCACACAGTATATTACATCCAGTATACAGGAGAAAATGTGCCTGGTGTATGATATACTGACTGCAGACATCAGATATTACACCAGCCACATAGTATCCTGTATATAATATCTAATGTCTGTGCACACATTATATTACATCCAGAGTACAGGAGAAAATGTGCCTGGTGTATGATATACTGACTACAGACATCAGATATTACACCAGCCACATAGTATCCTGTATATAACATCAGATGTCTGTACACAGTATATTACATCCAGTGTACAGGAGAAAATGTGCCTGGTGTATGATATACTGACTGCAGACATCAGATATTACACCAGCCACATAGTATCCTGTATATAATATCTAATGTCTGTGCACACAGTATATTACATCCAGTGTACAGGAGAAAATGTGCCTGGTGTATGATATACTGACTGCAGACATCAGATATTACACCAGCCACATAGTATCCTGTATATAATATCTAATGTCTGTGCACACAGTATATTACATCCAGTGTACAGCAGAAAATGTGCCTGGTGTATGATACACTGACTGCAGACATCAGATATTACACCAGCCACATAGTATCCTGTATATAATATCTAATGTCTGTGCACACAGTATATTACATCCAGTATACAGGAGAAAATGTGCCTGGTGTATGATATACTGACTGCAGACATCAGATATTACACCAGCCACATAGTATCCTGTATATAATATCTAATGTCTGTGCACACAGTATATTACATCCGGTATACAGGAGAAAATGTGCCTGGTGTATGATATACTGACTGCAGACATCAGATATTACACCAGCCACATAGTATCCTGTATATAATATCTAATGTCTGTGCACACAGTATATTACATCCAGTGTACAGGAGAAAATGTGCCTGGTGGATGATATACTGACTGCAGACATCAGATATTACACCAGCCACATAGTATCCTGAATATAATATCTAATGTCTGTGCACACAGTATATTACATCCAGTATACAGGAGAAAATGTGCCTGGTGTATGATATACTGACTGCAGACATCAGATATTACACCAGCCACATAGTATCCTGTATATAATATCTAATGTAGGTGCACACAGTATATTACATCCTGTGTACAGGAGAAAATGTGCCTGGTGTATGATATACTGACTGCAGACATCAGATATTACACCAGCCACATAGTATCCTGTATATAATATCTAATGTCTGTGCACACAGTATATTACATGCAGTATACAGGAGAAAATGTGCCTGGTGTATGATATACTGACTACAGACATCAGATATTACACCAGCCACATAGTATCCTGTATATAATATCTAATGTCTGTGCACACAGTATATTACATCCAGTGTACAGGAGAAAATGTGCCTGGTGTATGATATACTGACTACAGACATCAGATATTACACCAGCCACATAGTATCCTGTATATAATATCTAATGTCTGTGCACACAGTATATTACATCCAGTATACAGGAGAAAATGTGCCTGGTGTATGATATACTGACTACAGACATCAGATATTATACCAGCCACATAGTATCCTGTATATAATATCTAATGTCTGTGCACACAGTATATTACATCCAGTATACAGGAGAAAATGTGCCTGGTGTATGATATACTGTGACTACAGACATCAGATATTACACCAGCCACATTGTATCCTGTATATAATATCTAATGTCTGTGCACACAGTATATTACATCCAGTGTACAGGAGAAAATGTGCCTGGTGTATGATATACTGACTGCAGATATCAGATATTACACCAGCCACATAGTATCCTGTATATAATATCTAATGTCTGTGCACACAGTATATTACATCCAGTGTACAGGAGAAAATGTGCCTGGTGTATGATATACTGACTACAGACATCAGATATTACACCAGCCACAAAGTATCCTGTATATAATATCTAATGTCTGTGCACATAGTATATTACATCCAGCATACAGGAGAAAATGTGCCTGGTGTATGATATACTGACTGCAGACATCAGATATTACACCAGCCACATAGTATCCTGTATATAATATCTAATGTCTGCGCACACAGTATATTACATCCAATATACAGGAGAAAATGTGCCTGGTGTATGATATACTGACTGCAGACATCAGATATTACACCAGCCACATAGTATCCTGTATATAATATCTAATGTCTGTACACACCGTATATTACATCCAGTATACAGGAGAAAATGTGCCTGGTGTATGATATACTGATTGCAGACATCAGATATTACACCAGCCACATAGTATCCTGTATATAATATCTAATGTCTGCGCACACAGTATATTACATCCAATATACAGGAGAAAATGTGCCTGGTGTATGATATACTGACTGCAGACATCAGATATTACACCAGCCACATAGTATCCTGTATATAATACCTAATGTCTGTGCACACAGTATATTACATCCAGTATATAGAATATATGACTGGTGTATGATATACTGACTGCAGACATCAGATATTACACCAGCCACATAGTATCCTGTATATAATACCTAATGTCTGTGCACACAGTATATTACATCCAGTATATAGAATATATGACTAGTGTATGATATACTGTGACTACAGACATCAGATATTACACCAGCCACATAGTATCCTGTATATAATATCTAATGTCTGTGCACACAGTATATTACATCCAGTGTACAGGAGAAAATGTGCCTGGTGTATGATATACTGACTGCAGACATCAGATATTACACCAGCCACATAGTATCCTGTATATAATACCTAATGTCTGTGCACACAGTATATTACATCCAGTATATAGAATATATGACTGGTGTATGATATACTGTGACTACAGACATCAGATATTACACCAGCCACATAGTATCCTGTATATAATATCTAATGTCTGTGCACACAGTATATTACATCCAGTGTACAGGAGAAAATGTGCCTGGTGTATGATATACTGACTGCAGACATCAGATATTACACCAGCCTCATAGTATCCTGTATATAATATCTAATGTCTGTGCACACAGTATATTACATCCAGTATACAGGAGAAAATGTGCCTGGTGTATGATACACTGACTGCAGACATCAGATATTACACCAGCCACATAGTATCCTGTATATAATATCTAATGTCTGTGCACACAGTATATTACATCCAGTATACAGGAGAAAATGTGCCTGGTGTATGATATACTGTGACTACAGACATCAGATATTACACCAGCCACATAGTATACTGTATATAATATCTAATGTCTGTGCACACAGTATATTACATCCAGTATATAGAATATATGACTGGTGTATGATATACTGTGACTACAGACATCAGATATTACACCAGCCACATAGTATCCTGTATATAATATCTAATGTCTGTGCACACAGTATATTACATCCAGTGTACAGGAGAAAATGTGCCTGGTGTATGATATACTGACTGCAGACATCAGATATTACACCAGCCACATAGTATCCTGTATATAATATCTAATGTAGGTGCACACAGTATATTACATCCTGTGTACAGGAGAAAATGTGCCTGGTGTATGATATACTGACTGCAGACATCAGATATTACACCAGCCACATAGTATCCTGTATATAATATCTAATGTCTGAGCACACAGTATATTACATCCAGTATACAGGAGAAAATGTGCCTGGTGTATGATATACTGTGACTACAGACATCAGATATTACACCAGCCACATAGTATACTGTATATAATATCTAATGTCTGTGCACACAGTATATTACATCCAGTATATAGAATATATGACTGGTGTATGATATACTGTGACTACAGACATCAGATATTACACCAGCCACATAGTATCCTGTATATAATATCTAATGTCTGTGCACACAGTATATTACATCCAGTGTACAGGAGAAAATGTGCCTGGTGTATGATATACTGACTGCAGACATCAGATATTACACCAGCCACATAGTATCCTGTATATAATATCTAATGTCTGTGCACACAGTATATTACATCCAGTGTACAGGAGAAAATGTGCCTGGTGTATGATATACTGACTGCAGACATCAGATATTACACCAGCCACATAGTATCCTGTATATAATACCTAATGTCTGTGCACACAGTATATTACATCCAGTATATAGAATATATGACTGGTGTATGATATACTGTGACTACAGACATCAGATATTACACCAGCCACATAGTATCCTGTATATAATATCTAATGTCTGTGCACACAGTATATTACATCCAGTGTACAGGAGAAAATGTGCCTGGTGTATGATATACTGACTGTAGATATCAGATATTACACCAGCCACATAGTATCCTGTATATAATATCTAATGTCTGTGCACACAGTATATTACATCTAGAGTACAGGAGAAAATGTGCCTGGTGTATGATATACTGACTACAGACATCAGATATTACACCAGCCACATAGTATCCTGTATATAACATCAGATGTCTGTACACAGTATATTACATCCAGAGTACAGGAGAAAATGTGCCTGGTGTATGATATACTGACTGCAGACATCAGATATTACACCAGCCACATAGTATCCTGTATATAATATCTAATGTCTGTGCACACAGTATATTACATCCAGTGTACAGGAGAAAATGTGCCTGGTGTATGATATACTGACTGCAGACATCAGATATTACACCAGCCACATAGTATCCTGTATATAATATCTAATGTCTGTGCACACAGTATATTACATCCAGTGTACAGCAGAAAATGTGCCTGGTGTATGATACACTGACTGCAGACATCAGATATTACACCAGCCACATAGTATCCTGTATATAATATCTAATGTCTGTGCACACAGTATATTACATCCAGTATACAGGAGAAAATGTGCCTGGTGTATGATATACTGTGACTACAGACATCAGATATTACACCAGCCACATAGTATACTGTATATAATATCTAATGTCTGTGCACACAGTATATTACATCCAGTATATAGAATATATGACTGGTGTATGATATACTGTGACTACAGACATCAGATATTACACCAGCCACATAGTATCCTGTATATAATATCTAATGTCTGTGCACACAGTATATTACATCCAGTGTACAGGAGAAAATGTGCCTGGTGTATGATATACTGACTGCAGACATCAGATATTACACCAGCCACATAGTATCCTGTATATAATATCTAATGTAGGTGCACACAGTATATTACATCCTGTGTACAGGAGAAAATGTGCCTGGTGTATGATATACTGACTGCAGACATCAGATATTACACCAGCCACATAGTATCCTGTATATAATATCTAATGTCTGTGCACACAGTATATTACATCCAGAGTACAGGAGAAAATGTGCCTGGTGTATGATATACTGACTACAGACATCAGATATTACACCAGCCACATAGTATCCTGTATATAATATCTAATGTCTGTGCACACAGTATATTACATCCAGTATACAGGAGAAAATGTGCCTGGTGTATGATATACTGACTGCAGACATCAGATATTACACCAGCCACATAGTATCCTGTATATAATATCTAATGTCTGTGTACACCGTATATTGCATCCAGTGTACAGGAGAAAATGTGCCTGGTGTATGATACACTGATTGCAGACATTAGATATTACACCAGCCACATAGTATCCTGTATATAATATCTAATGTCTGTGCACACAGTATATTACATCCAGTATACAGGAGAAAATGTGCCTGGTGTATGATATACTGTGACTACAGACATCAGATATTACACCAGCCACATAGTATACTGTATATAATATCTAATGTCTGTGCACACAGTATATTACATCCAGTATATAGAATATATGACTGGTGTATGATATACTGTGACTACAGACATCAGATATTACACCAGCCACATAGTATCCTGTATATAATATCTAATGTCTGTGCACACAGTATATTACATCCAGTGTACAGGAGAAAATGTGCCTGATGTATGATATACTGACTACAGACATCAGATATTACACCAGCCACATAGTATCCTGTATATAATATCTAATGTCTGTGCACACAGTATATTACATCCAGTGTACAGGAGAAAATGTGCCTGGTGTATGATATACTGACTGCAGACATCAGATATTACACCAGCCACATAGTATCCTGTATATAATACCTAATGTCTGTGCACACAGTATATTACATCCAGTATATAGAATATATGACTGGTGTATGATATACTGTGACTACAGACATCAGATATTACACCAGCCACATAGTATCCTGTATATAATATCTAATGTCTGTGCACACAGTATATTACATCCAGTGTACAGGAGAAAATGTGCCTGATGTATGATATACTGACTACAGACATCAGATATTACACCAGCCACATAGTATACTGTATATAATATCTAATGTCTGTGCACACAGTATATTACATCCAGTATATAGAATATATGACTGGTGTATGATATACTGTGACTACAGACATCAGATATTACACAAGCCACATAGTATCCTGTATATAATATCTAATGTCTGTGCACACAGTATATTACATCCAGTGTACAGGAGAAAATGTGCCTGATGTATGATATACTGACTGCAGACATCAGATATTACACCAGCCACATAGTATCCTGTATATAATATCTAATGTCTGTGCACACAGTATATTACATCCAGAGTACAGGAGAAAATGTGTCTGGTGTATGATATACTGACTGCAGACATCAGATATTACACCAGCCACATAGTATCCTGTATATAATATCTAATGTCTGTGCACACAGTATATTACATCCAGAGTACAGGAGAAAATGTGCCTGGTGTATGATATACTGTGACTGCAGACATCAGATATTACACCAGCCACATAGTATCCTGTATATAATATCTAATGTCTGTGCACACAGTATATTACATCCAGTGTACAGGAGAAAATGTGCCTGATGTATGATATACTGACTACAGACATCAGATATTACACCAGCCACATAGTATCCTGTATATAATATCTAATGTCTGTGCACACAGTATATTACATCCAGTGTACAGGAGAAAATGTGCCTGGTGTATGATATACTGACTGCAGACATCAGATATTACACCAGCCACATAGTATCCTGTATATAATACCTAATGTCTGTGCACACAGTATATTACATCCAGTATATAGAATATATGACTGGTGTATGATATACTGTGACTACAGACATCAGATATTACACCAGCCACATAGTATCCTGTATATAATATCTAATGTCTGTGCACACAGTATATTACATCCAGTGTACAGGAGAAAATGTGCCTGGTGTATGATATACTGACTGCAGACATCAGATATTACACCAGCCACATAGTATCCTGTATATAATATCTAATGTCTGTGCACACAGTATATTACATCCAGTATACAGGAGAAAATGTGCCTGGTGTATGATATACTGTGACTACAGACATCAGATATTACACCAGCCACATAGTATACTGTATATAATATCTAATGTCTGTGCACACAGTATATTACATCCAGTATATAGAATATATGACTGGTGTATGATATACTGTGACTACAGACATCAGATATTACACCAGCCACATAGTATCCTGTATATAATATCTAATGTCTGTGCACACAGTATATTACATCCAGTGTACAGGAGAAAATGTGCCTGCTGTATGATATACTGACTGCAGACATCAGATATTACACAAGCCACATAGTATCCTGTATATAATATCTAATGTCTGTACACACAGTATATTACATCCAGTGTACAGGAGAAAATGTGCCTGGTGTATGATATACTGACTGCAGACATCAGATATTACACCAGCCACATAGTATACTGTATATAATATCTAATGTCTGTGCACACAGTATATTACATCCAGAGTACAGGAGAAAATGTGCCTGGTGTATGATATACTGACTGCAGACATCAGATATTACACCAGCCACATAGTATCCTGTATATAATATCTAATGTCTGTGCACACAGTATATTACATCCAGTATACAGGAGAAAATGTGCCTGGTGTATGATATACTGACTGCAGACATCAGATATTACACTAGCCACATAGTATCCTGTATATAATATCTAATGTCTGTGCACACAGTATATTACATCCAGTGTACAGGAGAAAATGTGCCTGGTGTATGATATACTGACTGCAGATATCAGATATTACACCAGCCACATAGTATCATGTATATAATATCTAATGTCTGTGCACACAGTATATTACATCCAGAGTACAGGAGAAAATGTGCCTGGTGTATGATATACTGACTACAGACATCAGATATTACACCAGCCACATAGTATCCTGTATATAACATCAGATGTCTGTACACAGTATATTACATCCAGAGTACAGGAGAAAATGTGCCTGGTGTATGATATACTGACTGCAGACATCAGATATTACACCAGCCACATAGTATCCTGTATATAATATCTAATGTCTGTGCACACAGTATATTACATCCAGTATACAGGAGAAAATGTGCCTGGTGTATGATATACTGACTGCAGACATCAGATATTACACCAGCCACATAGTATCCTGTATATAATATCTAATGTCTGTGCACACAGTATATTACATCCAGTGTACAGCAGAAAATGTGCCTGGTGTATGATACACTGACTGCAGACATCAGATATTACACCAGCCACATAGTATCCTGTATATAATATCTAATGTCTGTGCACACAGTATATTACATCCAGTATACAGGAGAAAATGTGCCTGGTGTATGATATACTGACTGCAGACATCAGATATTACACCAGCCACATAGTATCCTGTATATAATATCTAATGTCTGTGCACACAGTATATTACATCCAGTATACAGGAGAAAATGTGCCTGGTGTATGATATACTGACTGCAGATATCAGATATTACACCAGCCACATAGTATCCTGTATATAATATCTAATGTCTGTGCACACAGTATATTACATCCAGTATACAGGAGAAAATGTGCCTGGTGTATGATATACTGACTGCAGACATCAGATATTACACCAGCCACATAGTATCCTGTATATAATATCTAATGTCTGTGCACACAGTATATTACATCCAGTATACAGGAGAAAATGTGCCTGGTGTATGATATACTGACTGCAGACATCAGATATTACACCAGCCACATTGTATCCTGTATATAATATCTAATGTCTGTGCACACAGTATATTACATCCAGTGTACAGGAGAAAATGTGCCTGATGTATGATATACTGACTGCAGACATCAGATATTACACCAGCCACATAGTATCCTGTATATAATATCTAATGTCTGTGCACACAGTATATTACATCCAGTGTACAGGAGAAAATGTGCCTGGTGTATGATATACTGACTACAGACATCAGATATTACACCAGTCACATAGTATCCTGTATATAATATCTAATGTCTGTGCAAACAGTATATTACATCCAGAGTACAGGAGAAAATGTGCCTGGTGGATGATATACTGTGACTACAGACATCAGATATTACACCAGCCACATAGTATCCTGTATATAATATCTAATGTCTGTGCACACAGTATATTACATCCAGTGTACAGGAGAAAATGTGCCTGGTGTATGATATACTGACTGCAGACATCAGATATTACACCAGCCACATAGTATCCTGTATATAATATCTAATGTCTGTGCACACAGTATATTACATCCAGTGTACAGGAGAAAATGTGCCTGGTGTATGATATACTGACTGCAGACATCAGATATTACACCAGCCACATTGTATCCTGTATATAATATCTAATGTCTGTGCACACAGTATATTATATCCAGTGTACAGGAGAAAATGTGCCTGGTGTATGATATACTGACTACAGACATCAAATATTACACCAGTCACATAGTATCCGGTATATAATATCTAATGTCTGTGCACACAGTATATTACATCCAGTGTAGAGGAGAAAATGTGTCTGGTGTATGATATACTGACTGCAGACATCAGATATTACACCAGCCACATAGTATCCTGTATATAATATCTAATGTGTGTGCACACAGTATATTACATCCAGTGTGCAGGAGAAAATGTGCCTGGTGTATGATATACTGACTGCAGACATCAGATATTACACCAGCCACATAGTATCCTGTATATAAAATCTAATGTCTGTGCACACAGTATATTACATCCAGTATACAGGAGAAAATGTGCCTGGTGTATGATATACTGACTACAGACATCAGATATTACACCAGCCACATAGTATTCTGTATATAATATCTAATGTCTGTGCACACAGTATATTACATCCAGTGTACAGGAGAAAATGTGCCTGGTGGATGATATACTGTGACTACAGACATCAGATATTACACCAGCCACATAGTATCCTGTATATAATATCTAATGTCTGTGCACACAGTATATTACATCCAGTGTACAGGAGAAAATGTGCCTGGTGTATGATATACTGACTGCAGACATCAGATATTACACCAGCCACATTGCATCCTGTATATAATATCTAATGTCTGTGCACACAGTATATTACATCCAGTGTACAGGAGAAAATGTGCCTGGTGTATGATATACTGACTACAGACATCAAATATTACACCAGTCACATAGTATCCGGTATATAATATCTAATGTCTGTGCACACAGTATATTACATCCAGTGTAGAGGAGAAAATGTGCCTGGTGTATGATATACTGACTGCAGACATCAGATATTACACCAGTCACATAGTATCCTGTATATAATATCTAATGTCTGTGCACACAGTATATTACATCCAGTGTACAGGAGAAAATGTGCCTGGTGTATGATATACTGACTGCAGACATCAGATATTACACCAGCCACATAGTATCCTGTATATAATATCTAATGTCTGTGCACACAGTATATTACATCCAGTATACAGGAGAAAATGTGCCTGGTGTATGATATACTGACTGCAGACATCAGATATTACACCAGCCACATTGTATCCTGTATATAATATCTAATGTCTGTGCACACAGTATATTACATCCAGTGTACAGGAGAAAATGTGCCTGGTGGATGATATACTGTGACTACAGACATCAGATATTACACCAGCCACATAGTATCCTGTATATAATATCTAATGTCTGTGCACACAGTATATTACATCCAGTATACAGGAGAAAATGTGCCTGGTGTATGATATACTGACTGCAGACATCAGATATTACACCAGCCACATAGTATCCTGTATATAATATCTAATGTCTGTGCACACAGTATATTACATCCAGTGTACAGGAGAAAATGTGCCTGGTGTATGATATACTGACTGCAGACATCAGATATTACACCAGCCACATTGCATCCTGTATATAATATCTAATGTCTGTGCACACAGTATATTACATCCAGTGTACAGGAGAAAATGTGCCTGGTGTATGATATACTGACTGCAGACATCAGATATTACACCAGCCACATAGTATCCTGTATATAATATCTAATGTCTGTGCACACAGTATATTACATCCAGTGTACAGGAGAAAATGTGCCTGGTGTATGATATACTGACTGCAGACATCAGATATTACACCAGCCACATTGCATCCTGTATATAATATCTAATGTCTGTGCACACAGTATATTACATCCAGTGTACAGGAGAAAATGTGCCTGGTGTATGATATACTGACTACAGACATCAAATATTACACCAGTCACATAGTATCCGGTATATAATATCTAATGTCTGTGCACACAGTATATTACATCCAGTGTAGAGGAGAAAATGTGTCTGGTGTATGATATACTGACTGCAGACATCAGATATTACACCAGCCACATAGTATCCTGTATATAATATCTAATGTCTGTGCACACTGTATATTACATCCAGTGTACAGGAGAAAATGTGCCTGGTGTATGATATACTGACTGCAGACATCAGATATTACACCAGCCACATTGTATCCTGTATATAATATCTAATGTCTGTGCACACAGTATATTACATCCAGTGTACAGGAGAAAATGTGCCTGGTGTATGATATACTGACTACAGACATCAAATATTACACCAGTCACATAGTATCCGGTATATAATATCTAATGTCTGTGCACACAGTATATTACATCCAGTGTAGAGGAGAAAATGTGCCTGGTGTATGATATACTGACTGCAGACATCAGATATTACACCAGCCACATACATCCTGTATCTAATATCTAATGTGTGTGCACACAGTATATTACATCCAGTGTGCAGGAGAAAATGTGCCTGGTGTATGATATACTGACTGCAGACATCAGATATTACACCAGCCACATAGTATCCTGTATATAAAATCTAATGTCTGTGCACACAGTATATTACATCCAGCATACAGGAGAAAATGTGCCTGGTGTATGATATACTGACTGCAGACATCAGATATTACACCAGCCACATAGTATCCTGTATATAACATCAGATGTCTGTACACAGTATATTACATCCAGAGTACAGGAGAAAATGTGCCTGGTGTATGATATACTGACTGCAGACATCAGATATTACACCAGCCACATAGTATCCTGTATATAATATCTAATGTCTGTGCACACAGTATATTACATCCAGTGTAGAGGAGAAAATGTGCCTGGTGTATGATATACTGACTGCAGACATCAGATATTACACCAGCCACATAGTATCCTGTATCTAATATCTAATGTGTGTGCACACAGTATATTACATCCAGTGTGCAGGAGAAAATGTGCCTGGTGTATGATATACTGACTACAGACATCAGATATTACACCAGCCACATAGTATCCTGTATATAATATTTAATGTCTGTGCACACAGTATATTACATCCAGTGTAGAGGAGAAAATGTGCCTGATGTATGATATACTGACTGCAGACATCAGATATTACACCAGCCACATAGTATCCTGTATATAATATCTAATGTCTGTGCACACAGTATATTACATCCAGTGTACAGGAGAAAATGTGCCTGGTGGATGATATACTGACTGCAGACATCAGATATTACACCAGCCACATAGTATCCTGTATATAATATCTAATGTCTGTGCACACAGTATATTACATCCAGTGTACAGGAGAAAATGTGCCTGGTGTATGATATACTGACTGCAGACATCAGATATTACACCAGCCACATTGCATCCTGTATATAATATCTAATGTCTGTGCACACAGTATATTACATCCAGTGTACAGGAGAAAATGTGCCTGGTGTATGATATACTGACTACAGACATCAAATATTACACCAGTCACATAGTATCCGGTATATAATATCTAATGTCTGTGCACACAGTATATTACATCCAGTGTAGAGGAGAAAATGTGTCTGGTGTATGATATACTGACTGCAGACATCAGATATTACACCAGCCACATAGTATCCTGTATATAATATCTAATGTCTGTGCACACTGTATATTACATCCAGTGTACAGGAGAAAATGTGCCTGGTGTATGATATACTGACTGCAGACATCAGATATTACACCAGCCACATTGTATCCTGTATATAATATCTAATGTCTGTGCACACAGTATATTACATCCAGTGTACAGGAGAAAATGTGCCTGGTGTATGATATACTGACTACAGACATCAAATATTACACCAGTCACATAGTATCCGGTATATAATATCTAATGTCTGTGCACACAGTATATTACATCCAGTGTAGAGGAGAAAATGTGCCTGGTGTATGATATACTGACTGCAGACATCAGATATTACACCAGCCACATAGTATCCTGTATATAATATCTAATGTCTGTGCACACAGTATATTACATCCAGTGTGCAGGAGAAAATGTGCCTGGTGTATGATATACTGACTGCAGACATCAGATATTACACCAGCCACATAGTATCCTGTATATAAAATCTAATGTCTGTGCACACAGTATATTACATCCAGTATACAGGAGAAAATGTGCCTGGTGTATGATATACTGACTGCAGACATCAGATATTACACCAGCCACATAGTATCCTGTATATAATATCTAATGTCTGTGCACACAGTATATTACATCCAGAGTACAGGAGAAAATGTGCCTGGTGTATGATATACTGACTACAGACATCAGATATTACACCAGCCACATAGTATCCTGTATATAACATCAGATGTCTGTACACAGTATATTACATCCAGAGTACAGGAGAAAATGTGCCTGGTGTATGATATACTGACTGCAGACATCAGATATTACACCAGCCACATAGTATCCTGTATATAATATCTAATGTCTGTGCACACAGTATATTACATCCAGTGTACAGGAGAAAATGTGCCTGGTGTATGATATACTGACTGCAGACATCAGATATTACACCAGCCACATAGTATCCTGTATATAATATCTAATGTCTGTGCACACAGTATATTACATCCAGTGTACAGCAGAAAATGTGCCTGGTGTATGATACACTGACTGCAGACATCAGATATTACACCAGCCACATAGTATCCTGTATATAATATCTAATGTCTGTGCACACAGTATATTACATCCAGTATACAGGAGAAAATGTGCCTGGTGTATGATATACTGACTGCAGACATCAGATATTACACCAGCCACATAGTATCCTGTATATAATATCTAATGTCTGTGCACACAGTATATTACATCCAGTATACAGGAGAAAATGTGCCTGGTGTATGATATACTGACTGCAGACATCAGATATTACACCAGCCACATAGTATCCTGTATATAATATCTAATGTCTGTGCACACAGTATATTACATCCAGTGTACAGGAGAAAATGTGCCTGGTGGATGATATACTGACTGCAGACATCAGATATTACACCAGCCACATAGTATCCTGAATATAATATCTAATGTCTGTGCACACAGTATATTACATCCAGTATACAGGAGAAAATGTGCCTGGTGTATGATATACTGACTGCAGACATCAGATATTACACCAGCCACATAGTATCCTGTATATAATATCTAATGTAGGTGCACACAGTATATTACATCCTGTGTACAGGAGAAAATGTGCCTGGTGTATGATATACTGACTGCAGACATCAGATATTACACCAGCCACATAGTATCCTGTATATAATATCTAATGTCTGTGCACACAGTATATTACATCCAATATACAGGAGAAAATGTGCCTGGTGTATGATATACTGACTACAGACATCAGATATTACACCAGCCACATAGTATCCTGTATATAATATCTAATGTCTGTGCACACAGTATATTACATCCAGTATACAGGAGAAAATGTGCCTGGTGTATGATATACTGACTACAGACATCAGATATTACACCAGCCACATAGTATCCTGTATATAATATCTAATATCTGTGCACACAGTATATTACATCCAGTATACAGGAGAAAATGTGCCTGGTGTATGATATACTGACTACAGACATCAGATATTACACCAGCCACATAGTATCCTGTATATAATATCTAATGTCTGTGCACACAGTATATTACATCCAGTGTACAGGAGAAAATGTGCCTGGTGTATGATATACTGACTACAGACATCAGATATTACACCAGCCACATAGTATCCTGTATATAATATCTAATGTCTGTGCACACAGTATATTACATCCAGTATACAGGAGAAAATGTGCCTGGTGTATGATATACTGACTACAGACATCTGATATTACACCAGCCACATAGTATCCTGTATATAATATCTAATGTCTGTGCACACAGTATATTACATCCAGTATACAGGAGAAAATGTGCCTGGTGTATGATATACTGACTACAGACATCAGATATTACACCAGCCACATAGTATCCTGTATATAATATCTAATGTCTGTGCACATAGTATATTACATCCAGCATACAGGAGAAAATGTGCCTGGTGTATGATATACTGATTGCAGACATCAGATATTACACCAGCCACATAGTATCCTGTATATAATATCTAATGTCTGTGCACACAGTATATTACATCCAGTATACAGGAGAAAATGTGCCTGGTGTATGATATACTGACTGCAGACATCAGATATTACACCAGTCACATAGTATCCTGTATATAATATCTAATGTCTGTGCACACAGTATATTACATCCAGTATACAGGAGAAAATGTGCCTGGTGTATGATATACTGACTGCAGACATCAGATATTACACCAGCCACATAGTATCCTGTATATAATACCTAATGTCTGTGCACACAGTATATTACATCCAGTGTACAGGAGAAAATGTGCCTGGTGTATGATATACTGATTGCAGACATCAGATATTACACCAGCCACATAGTATCCTGTATATAATATCTAATGTCTGCGCACACAGTATATTACATCCAATATACAGGAGAAAATGTGCCTGGTGTATGATATACTGACTGCAGACATCAGATATTACACCAGCCACATAGTATCCTGTATATAATATCTAATGTCTGTACACACCGTATATTACATCCAGTATACAGGAGAAAATGTGCCTGGTGTATGATATACTGATTGCAGACATCAGATATTACACCAGCCACATAGTATCCTGTATATAATATCTAATGTCTGCGCACACAGTATATTACATCCAGTGTACAGGAGAAAATGTGCCTGGTGTATGATATACTGACTGCAGACATCAGATATTACACCAGCCACATAGTATCCTGTATATAATACCTAATGTCTGTGCACACAGTATATTACATCCAGTATATAGAATATATGACTGGTGTATGATATACTGACTGCAGACATCAGATATTACACCAGCCACATAGTATCCTGTATATAATACCTAATGTCTGTGCACACAGTATATTACATCCAGTATATAGAATATATGACTGGTGTATGATATACTGTGACTACAGACATCAGATATTACACCAGCCACATAGTATCCTGTATATAATATCTAATGTCTGTGCACACAGTATATTACATCCAGTGTACAGGAGAAAATGTGCCTGGTGTATGATATACTGACTGCAGACATCAGATATTACACCAGCCACATAGTATCCTGTATATAATACCTAATGTCTGTGCACACAGTATATTACATCCAGTATATAGAATATATGACTGGTGTATGATATACTGTGACTACAGACATCAGATATTACACCAGCCACATAGTATCCTGTATATAATATCTAATGTCTGTGCACACAGTATATTACATCCAGTGTACAGGAGAAAATGTGCCTGGTGTATGATATACTGACTGCAGACATCAGATATTACACCAGCCACATAGTATCCTGTATATAATATCTAATGTCTGTGCACACAGTATATTACATCCAGTATACAGGAGAAAATGTGCCTGGTGTATGATATACTGTGACTACAGACATCAGATATTACACCAGCCACATAGTATACTGTATATAATATCTAATGTCTGTGCACACAGTATATTACATCCAGTATATAGAATATATGACTGGTGTATGATATACTGTGACTACAGACATCAGATATTACACCAGCCACATAGTATGCTGTATATAATATCTAATGTCTGTGCACACAGTATATTACATCCAGTGTACAGGAGAAAATGTGCCTGGTGTATGATATACTGACTGCAGACATCAGATATTACACCAGCCACATAGTATCCTGTATATAATATCTAATGTAGGTGCACACAGTATATTACATCCTGTGTACAGGAGAAAATGTGCCTGGTGTATGATATACTGACTGCAGACATCAGATATTACACCAGCCACATAGTATCCTGTATATAATATCTAATGTCTGTGCACACAGTATATTACATCCAGTATACAGGAGAAAATGTGCCTGGTGTATGATATACTGTGACTACAGACATCAGATATTACACCAGCCACATAGTATACTGTATATAATATCTAATGTCTGTGCACACAGTATATTACATCCAGTATATAGAATATATGACTGGTGTATGATATACTGTGACTACAGACATCAGATATTACACCAGCCACATAGTATACTGTATATAATATCTAATGTCTGTGCACACAGTATATTACATCCAGTATATAGAATATATGACTGGTGTATGATATACTGTGACTACAGACATCAGATATTACACCAGCCACATAGTATCCTGTATATAATATCTAATGTCTGTGCACACAGTATATTACATCCAGTATACAGGAGAAAATGTGCCTGATGTATGATATACTGACTGCAGACATCAGATATTACACCAGCCACATAGTATCCTGTATATAATATCTAATGTCTGTGCACACAGTATATTACATCCAGAGTACAGGAGAAAATGTGCCTGGTGTATGATATACTGTGACTACAGACATCAGATATTACACCAGTCACATAGTATCCTGTATATAATATCTAATGTCTGTGCACACAGTATATTACATCCAGTGTACAGGAGAAAATGTGCCTGGTGTATGATATACTGTGACTGCAGACATCAGATATTACACCAGCCACATAGTATCCTGTATATAATATCTAATGTCTGTGCACACAGTATATTACATCCAGTGTACAGGAGAAAATGTGCCTGGTGTATGATATACTGACTACAGACATCAGATATTACACCAGCCACATAGTATCCTGTATATAATATCTAATGTCTGTGCACACAGTATATTACATCCAGTGTAGAGGAGAAAATGTGCCTGGTGTATGATATACTGACTGCAGACATCAGATATTACACCAGCCACATAGTATCCTGTATATAATATCTAATGTCTGTGCACACAGTATATTACATCCAGTATACAGGAGAAAATGTGCCTGGTGTATGATATACTGACTGCAGACATCAGATATTACACCAGCCACATTGCATCCTGTATATAATATCTAATGTCTGTGCACACAGTATATTACATCCAGTGTACAGGAGAAAATGTGCCTGGTGTATGATATACTGACTACAGACATCAGATATTACACCAGCCACATAGTATCCTGTATATAATATCTAATGTCTGTGCACATAGTATATTACATCCAGTATACAGGAGAAAATGTGCCTGATGTATGATATACTGACTGCAGACATCAGATATTACACCAGCCACATTGTATCCTGTATATAATATCTAATGTCTGTGCACACAGTATATTACATCCAGTGTACAGGAGAAAATGTGCCTGGTGGATGATATACTGTGACTACAGACATCAGATATTACACCAGTCACATAGTATCCTGTATATAATACCTAATGTCTGTGCACACAGTATATTACATCCAGTGTACAGGAGAAAATGTGCCTGGTGTATGATATACTGACTACAGACATCAGATATTACACCAGCCACATAGTATCCTGTATATAATATCTAATGTCTGTGCACACAGTATATTACATCCAGTGTACAGGAGAATACATGACTGGTGTAAGATATACTGCGACTACAGACATCAGATATTACACCAGTCACATAGTATCCTGTATATAATATCTAATGTCTGTGCGCACAGTATATTACATCCAGTGTACAGGAGAAAATGTGCCTGGTGTATGATATACTGACTACAGACATCAGATATTACACCAGTCACATAGTATCCTGTATATAATACCTAATGTCTGTGCACACAGTATATTACATCCAGTGTACAGGAGAAAATGTGCCTGGTGGATGATATACTGTGACTACAGACATCAGATATTACACCAGTCACATAGTATCCTGTATATAATACCTAATGTCTGTGCACACAGTATATTACATCCAGTGTACAGGAGAAAATGTGCCTGGTGTATGATATACTGACTACAGACATCAGATATTACACCAGTCACATAGTATCCTGTATATAATATCTAATGTCTGTGCACACAGTATATTACATCCAGAGTACAGGAGAAAATGTGCCTGGTGTATGATATACTGACTGCAGACATCAGATATTACACCAGCCACATAGTATCCTGTATATAATATCTAATGTCTGTGCACACAGTATATTACATCCAGTGTACAGGAGAAAATGTGTCTGGTGTATGATATACTGACTGCAGACATCAGATATTACACCAGCCACATAGTATCCTGTATATAATATCTAATGTCTGTGCACACAGTATATTACATCCAGTGTACAGGAGAATACATGACTGGTGTAAGATATACTGCGACTACAGACATCAGATATTACACCAGTCACATAGTATCCTGTATATAATATCTAATGTCTGTGCGCACAGTATATTACATCCAGTGTACAGGAGAATACATGACTGGTGTAAGATATACTGCGACTACAGACATCAGATATTACACCAGTCACATAGTATCCTGTATATAATATCTAATGTCTGTGCACACAGTATATTACATCCAGTGTACAGGAGAAAATGTGCCTGGTGTATGATATACTGACTGCAGACATCAGATATTACACCAGCCACATAGTATCCTGTATATAATATCTAATGTCTGTGCTCACAGTATATTACATCCAGTGTACAGGAGAAAATGTGCCTGGTGTATGATATACTGATTGCAGACATCAGATATTACACCAGCCACATAGTATCCTGTATATAATATCTAATGTCTGCGCACACAGTATATTACATCCAGTGTACAGGAGAAAATGTGCCTGGTGTATGATATACTGACTGCAGACATCAGATATTACACCAGCCACATAGTATCCTGTATATAATACCTAATGTCTGTGCACACAGTATATTACATCCAGTATATAGAATATATGACTGGTGTATGATATACTGACTGCAGACATCAGATATTACACCAGCCACATAGTATCCTGTATATAATACCTAATGTCTGTGCACACAGTATATTACATCCAGTATATAGAATATATGACTGGTGTATGATATACTGTGACTACAGACATCAGATATTACACCAGCCACATAGTATCCTGTATATAATATCTAATGTTTGTGCACACAGTATATTACATCCAGTGTACAGGAGAAAATGTGCCTGGTGTATGATATACTGACTGCAGACATCAGATATTACACCAGCCACATAGTATCCTGTATATAATACCTAATGTCTGTGCACACAGTATATTACATCCAGTATATAGAATATATGACTGGTGTATGATATACTGTGACTACAGACATCAGATATTACACCAGCCACATAGTATCCTGTATATAATATCTAATGTCTGTGCACACAGTATATTACATCCAGTGTACAGGAGAAAATGTGCCTGGTGTATGATATACTGACTGCAGACATCAGATATTACACCAGCCACATAGTATCCTGTATATAATATCTAATGTCTGTGCACACAGTATATTACATCCAGTATACAGGAGAAAATGTGCCTGGTGTATGATATACTGTGACTACAGACATCAGATATTACACCAGCCACATAGTATACTGTATATAATATCTAATGTCTGTGCACACAGTATATTACATCCAGTATATAGAATATATGACTGGTGTATGATATACTGTGACTACAGACATCAGATATTACACCAGCCACATAGTATGCTGTATATAATATCTAATGTCTGTGCACACAGTATATTACATCCAGTGTACAGGAGAAAATGTGCCTGGTGTATGATATACTGACTGCAGACATCAGATATTACACCAGCCACATAGTATCCTGTATATAATATCTAATGTAGGTGCACACAGTATATTACATCCTGTGTACAGGAGAAAATGTGCCTGGTGTATGATATACTGACTGCAGACATCAGATATTACACCAGCCACATAGTATCCTGTATATAATATCTAATGTCTGTGCACACAGTATATTACATCCAGTATACAGGAGAAAATGTGCCTGGTGTATGATATACTGTGACTACAGACATCAGATATTACACCAGCCACATAGTATACTGTATATAATATCTAATGTCTGTGCACACAGTATATTACATCCAGTATATAGAATATATGACTGGTGTATGATATACTGTGACTACAGACATCAGATATTACACCAGCCACATAGTATACTGTATATAATATCTAATGTCTGTGCACACAGTATATTACATCCAGTATATAGAATATATGACTGGTGTATGATATACTGTGACTACAGACATCAGATATTACACCAGCCACATAGTATCCTGTATATAATATCTAATGTCTGTGCACACAGTATATTACATCCAGTATACAGGAGAAAATGTGCCTGATGTATGATATACTGACTGCAGACATCAGATATTACACCAGCCACATAGTATCCTGTATATAATATCTAATGTCTGTGCACACAGTATATTACATCCAGTATACAGGAGAAAATGTGCCTGGTGTATGATATACTGACTGCAGACATCAGATATTACACCAGCCACATAGTATCCTGTGTATAATATCTAATGTCTGTGCACACAGTATATTACATCCAGTATACAGGAGAAAATGTGCCTGGTGTATGATATACTGACTGCAGACATCAGATATTACACCAGCCACATAGTATCCTGTATATAATATCTAATGTCTGTGCACACAGTATATTACATCCAGTGTACAGGAGAAAATGTGCCTGGTGTATGATATACTGACTACAGACATCAGATATTACACCAGCCACATAGTATCCTGTATATAATATCTAATGTCTGTGCACACAGTATATTACATCCAGTGTAGAGGAGAAAATGTGCCTGGTGTATGATATACTGACTGCAGACATCAGATATTACACCAGCCACATAGTATCCTGTATATAATATCTAATGTCTGTGCACACAGTATATTACATCCAGTGTACAGGAGAAAATGTGCCTGGTGTATGATATACTGACTACAGACATCAGATATTACACCAGCCACATAGTATCCTGTATATAATATCTAATGTCTGTGCACACAGTATATTACATCCAGTATACAGGAGAAAATGTGCCTGGTGTATGATATACTGACTGCAGACATCAGATATTACACCAGCCACATTGCATCCTGTATATAATATCTAATGTCTGTGCACACAGTATATTACATCCAGTGTACAGGAGAAAATGTGCCTGGTGTATGATATACTGACTACAGACATCAGATATTACACCAGCCACATAGTATCCTGTATATAATATCTAATGTCTGTGCACACAGTATATTACATCCAGTATACAGGAGAAAATGTGCCTGGTGTATGATATACTGACTGCAGACATCAGATATTACACCAGCCACATTGCATCCTGTATATAATATCTAATGTCTGTGCACACAGTATATTACATCCAGTGTACAGGAGAAAATGTGCCTGGTGTATGATATACTGACTACAGACATCAGATATTACACCAGCCACATAGTATCCTGTATATAATATCTAATGTCTGTGCACATAGTATATTACATCCAGTATACAGGAGAAAATGTGCCTGATGTATGATATACTGACTGCAGACATCAGATATTACACCAGCCACATTGTATCCTGTATATAATATCTAATGTCTGTGCACACAGTATATTACATCCAGTATATAGAATATATGACTGGTGTATGATATACTGTGACTACAGACATCAGATATTACACCAGCCACATAGTATACTGTATATAATATCTAATGTCTGTGCACACAGTATATTACATCCAGTATATAGAATATATGACTGGTGTATGATATACTGTGACTACAGACATCAGATATTACACCAGCCACATAGTATCCTGTATATAATATCTAATGTCTGTGCACACAGTATATTACATCCAGTATACAGGAGAAAATGTGCCTGATGTATGATATACTGACTGCAGACATCAGATATTACACCAGCCACATAGTATCCTGTATATAATATCTAATGTCTGTGCACACAGTATATTACATCCAGAGTACAGGAGAAAATGTGCCTGGTGTATGATATACTGTGACTACAGACATCAGATATTACACCAGTCACATAGTATCCTGTATATAATATCTAATGTCTGTGCACACAGTATATTACATCCAGTGTACAGGAGAAAATGTGCCTGGTGTATGATATACTGTGACTGCAGACATCAGATATTACACCAGCCACATAGTATCCTGTATATAATATCTAATGTCTGTGCACACAGTATATTACATCCAGTGTACAGGAGAAAATGTGCCTGGTGTATGATATACTGACTACAGACATCAGATATTACACCAGCCACATAGTATCCTGTATATAATATCTAATGTCTGTGCACACAGTATATTACATCCAGTGTAGAGGAGAAAATGTGCCTGGTGTATGATATACTGACTGCAGACATCAGATATTACACCAGCCACATAGTATCCTGTATATAATATCTAATGTCTGTGCACACAGTATATTACATCCAGTATACAGGAGAAAATGTGCCTGGTGTATGATATACTGACTGCAGACATCAGATATTACACCAGCCACATTGCATCCTGTATATAATATCTAATGTCTGTGCACACAGTATATTACATCCAGTGTACAGGAGAAAATGTGCCTGGTGTATGATATACTGACTACAGACATCAGATATTACACCAGCCACATAGTATCCTGTATATAATATCTAATGTCTGTGCACATAGTATATTACATCCAGTATACAGGAGAAAATGTGCCTGATGTATGATATACTGACTGCAGACATCAGATATTACACCAGCCACATTGTATCCTGTATATAATATCTAATGTCTGTGCACACAGTATATTACATCCAGTGTACAGGAGAAAATGTGCCTGGTGGATGATATACTGTGACTACAGACATCAGATATTACACCAGTCACATAGTATCCTGTATATAATACCTAATGTCTGTGCACACAGTATATTACATCCAGTGTACAGGAGAAAATGTGCCTGGTGTATGATATACTGACTACAGACATCAGATATTACACCAGCCACATAGTATCCTGTATATAATATCTAATGTCTGTGCACACAGTATATTACATCCAGTGTACAGGAGAAAATGTGCCTGGTGTATGATATACTGACTACAGACATCAGATATTACACCAGCCACATAGTATCCTGTATATAATATCTAATGTCTGTGCACACAGTATATTACATCCAGTATACAAGAGAAAATGTGCCTGGTGTATGATATACTGACTGCAGACATCAGATATTACACCAGCCACATAGTATCCTGTATATAATATCTAATGTCTGTGCACACAGTATATTACATCCAGTATACAAGAGAAAATGTGCCTGGTGTATGATATACTGACTACAGACATCAGATATTACACCAGCCACATAGTATCCTGTATATAATATCTAATGTCTGTGCACACAGTATATTACATCCAGTGTACAGGAGAAAATGTGCCTGGTGTATGATATACTGACTGCAGACATCAGATATTACACCAGCCACATAGTATCCTGTATATAATATCTAATGTCTGTGCTCACAGTATATTACATCCAGTGTACAGGAGAAAATGTGCCTGGTGTATGATATACTGATTGCAGACATCAGATATTACACCAGCCACATAGTATCCTGTATATAATATCTAATGTCTGCGCACACAGTATATTACATCCAGTGTACAGGAGAAAATGTGCCTGGTGTATGATATACTGACTGCAGACATCAGATATTACACCAGCCACATAGTATCCTGTATATAATACCTAATGTCTGTGCACACAGTATATTACATCCAGTATATAGAATATATGACTGGTGTATGATATACTGACTGCAGACATCAGATATTACACCAGCCACATAGTATCCTGTATATAATACCTAATGTCTGTGCACACAGTATATTACATCCAGTATATAGAATATATGACTGGTGTATGATATACTGTGACTACAGACATCAGATATTACACCAGCCACATAGTATCCTGTATATAATATCTAATGTTTGTGCACACAGTATATTACATCCAGTGTACAGGAGAAAATGTGCCTGGTGTATGATATACTGACTGCAGACATCAGATATTACACCAGCCACATAGTATCCTGTATATAATACCTAATGTCTGTGCACACAGTATATTACATCCAGTATATAGAATATATGACTGGTGTATGATATACTGTGACTACAGACATCAGATATTACACCAGCCACATAGTATCCTGTATATAATATCTAATGTCTGTGCACACAGTATATTACATCCAGTGTACAGGAGAAAATGTGCCTGGTGTATGATATACTGACTGCAGACATCAGATATTACACCAGCCACATAGTATCCTGTATATAATATCTAATGTCTGTGCACACAGTATATTACATCCAGTATACAGGAGAAAATGTGCCTGGTGTATGATATACTGTGACTACAGACATCAGATATTACACCAGCCACATAGTATACTGTATATAATATCTAATGTCTGTGCACACAGTATATTACATCCAGTATATAGAATATATGACTGGTGTATGATATACTGTGACTACAGACATCAGATATTACACCAGCCACATAGTATGCTGTATATAATATCTAATGTCTGTGCACACAGTATATTACATCCAGTGTACAGGAGAAAATGTGCCTGGTGTATGATATACTGACTGCAGACATCAGATATTACACCAGCCACATAGTATCCTGTATATAATATCTAATGTAGGTGCACACAGTATATTACATCCTGTGTACAGGAGAAAATGTGCCTGGTGTATGATATACTGACTGCAGACATCAGATATTACACCAGCCACATAGTATCCTGTATATAATATCTAATGTCTGTGCACACAGTATATTACATCCAGTATACAGGAGAAAATGTGCCTGGTGTATGATATACTGTGACTACAGACATCAGATATTACACCAGCCACATAGTATACTGTATATAATATCTAATGTCTGTGCACACAGTATATTACATCCAGTATATAGAATATATGACTGGTGTATGATATACTGTGACTACAGACATCAGATATTACACCAGCCACATAGTATACTGTATATAATATCTAATGTCTGTGCACACAGTATATTACATCCAGTATATAGAATATATGACTGGTGTATGATATACTGTGACTACAGACATCAGATATTACACCAGCCACATAGTATCCTGTATATAATATCTAATGTCTGTGCACACAGTATATTACATCCAGTATACAGGAGAAAATGTGCCTGATGTATGATATACTGACTGCAGACATCAGATATTACACCAGCCACATAGTATCCTGTATATAATATCTAATGTCTGTGCACACAGTATATTACATCCAGTATACAGGAGAAAATGTGCCTGGTGTATGATATACTGACTGCAGACATCAGATATTACACCAGCCACATAGTATCCTGTGTATAATATCTAATGTCTGTGCACACAGTATATTACATCCAGTATACAGGAGAAAATGTGCCTGGTGTATGATATACTGACTGCAGACATCAGATATTACACCAGCCACATAGTATCCTGTATATAATATCTAATGTCTGTGCACACAGTATATTACATCCAGTGTACAGGAGAAAATGTGCCTGGTGTATGATATACTGACTACAGACATCAGATATTACACCAGCCACATAGTATCCTGTATATAATATCTAATGTCTGTGCACACAGTATATTACATCCAGTGTAGAGGAGAAAATGTGCCTGGTGTATGATATACTGACTGCAGACATCAGATATTACACCAGCCACATAGTATCCTGTATATAATATCTAATGTCTGTGCACACAGTATATTACATCCAGTGTACAGGAGAAAATGTGCCTGGTGTATGATATACTGACTACAGACATCAGATATTACACCAGCCACATAGTATCCTGTATATAATATCTAATGTCTGTGCACACAGTATATTACATCCAGTATACAGGAGAAAATGTGCCTGGTGTATGATATACTGACTGCAGACATCAGATATTACACCAGCCACATTGCATCCTGTATATAATATCTAATGTCTGTGCACACAGTATATTACATCCAGTGTACAGGAGAAAATGTGCCTGGTGTATGATATACTGACTACAGACATCAGATATTACACCAGCCACATAGTATCCTGTATATAATATCTAATGTCTGTGCACACAGTATATTACATCCAGTATACAGGAGAAAATGTGCCTGGTGTATGATATACTGACTGCAGACATCAGATATTACACCAGCCACATTGCATCCTGTATATAATATCTAATGTCTGTGCACACAGTATATTACATCCAGTGTACAGGAGAAAATGTGCCTGGTGTATGATATACTGACTACAGACATCAGATATTACACCAGCCACATAGTATCCTGTATATAATATCTAATGTCTGTGCACATAGTATATTACATCCAGTATACAGGAGAAAATGTGCCTGATGTATGATATACTGACTGCAGACATCAGATATTACACCAGCCACATTGTATCCTGTATATAATATCTAATGTCTGTGCACACAGTATATTACATCCAGTATATAGAATATATGACTGGTGTATGATATACTGTGACTACAGACATCAGATATTACACCAGCCACATAGTATACTGTATATAATATCTAATGTCTGTGCACACAGTATATTACATCCAGTATATAGAATATATGACTGGTGTATGATATACTGTGACTACAGACATCAGATATTACACCAGCCACATAGTATCCTGTATATAATATCTAATGTCTGTGCACACAGTATATTACATCCAGTATACAGGAGAAAATGTGCCTGATGTATGATATACTGACTGCAGACATCAGATATTACACCAGCCACATAGTATCCTGTATATAATATCTAATGTCTGTGCACACAGTATATTACATCCAGAGTACAGGAGAAAATGTGCCTGGTGTATGATATACTGTGACTACAGACATCAGATATTACACCAGTCACATAGTATCCTGTATATAATATCTAATGTCTGTGCACACAGTATATTACATCCAGTGTACAGGAGAAAATGTGCCTGGTGTATGATATACTGTGACTGCAGACATCAGATATTACACCAGCCACATAGTATCCTGTATATAATATCTAATGTCTGTGCACACAGTATATTACATCCAGTGTACAGGAGAAAATGTGCCTGGTGTATGATATACTGACTACAGACATCAGATATTACACCAGCCACATAGTATCCTGTATATAATATCTAATGTCTGTGCACACAGTATATTACATCCAGTGTAGAGGAGAAAATATGCCTGGTGTATGATATACTGACTGCAGACATCAGATATTACACCAGCCACATAGTATCCTGTATATAATATCTAATGTCTGTGCACACAGTATATTACATCCAGTATACAGGAGAAAATGTGCCTGGTGTATGATATACTGACTGCAGACATCAGATATTACACCAGCCACATTGCATCCTGTATATAATATCTAATGTCTGTGCACACAGTATATTACATCCAGTGTACAGGAGAAAATGTGCCTGGTGTATGATATACTGACTACAGACATCAGATATTACACCAGCCACATAGTATCCTGTATATAATATCTAATGTCTGTGCACATAGTATATTACATCCAGTATACAGGAGAAAATGTGCCTGATGTATGATATACTGACTGCAGACATCAGATATTACACCAGCCACATTGTATCCTGTATATAATATCTAATGTCTGTGCACACAGTATATTACATCCAGAGTACAGGAGAAAATGTGCCTGGTGGATGATATACTGTGACTACAGACATCAGATATTACACCAGTCACATAGTATCCTGTATATAATACCTAATGTCTGTGCACACAGTATATTACATCCAGTGTACAGGAGAAAATGTGCCTGGTGTATGATATACTGACTACAGACATCAGATATTACACCAGCCACATAGTATCCTGTATATAATATCTAATGTCTGTGCACACAGTATATTACATCCAGTATACAAGAGAAAATGTGCCTGGTGTATGATATACTGACTGCAGACATCAGATATTACACCAGCCACATAGTATCCTGTATATAATATCTAATGTCTGTGCACACAGTATATTACATCCAGTGTACAGGAGAAAATGTGCCTGGTGTATGATATACTGACTGCAGACATCAGATATTACACCAGCCTCATACTGTGACTGCAGACATCAGATGATAATAAGTGACTGTTTTACACTATACTATAAGTAGTGTTGAGGGAATTTGTTCGGCGGTAACCGCGGTGTTGTGCACAGTGGTGTTAGCAGAGGCCCTGTGTATGATGAGCTGGGTGAGTGTGGTGGCTGTGAAGAGCTGAGAACAGGTCAGATCAGTGAGGACTGATTGGTTTTTCCTGTGGGCGGTAACTTTAACTGAGGAAAGCACTGCCAGCCAATAATAGCGCAGGAAGCATCCAGACATAAGGGCTTCTGCAATTGGCTGGAAAAATCACATGTCCTCTCAATATAAAATGTGGCCATTTTCTCTCAGCTCTGTTATATCCATGTCACTGCTGGAGACAGACACAGCTCAATGTTCTCCTGTGTAAGGAGACATATTAGCTAGATAGATGGGCGCTTGTGTGGTAGTCAGATAGTGTAGATAATTCCTGGCCTGTGTACCTCTGCAACCGCTGGTGCAGCACATTTTTAGGTGTTCTTGTGCAAGTACTGAGGTTCTGACAGAATCAGAGGGCCCATGCCATACAATAGTGCTGTGCACCGCTGGTATAGGGCTCCATGTCTCAGTATACCTTGAATCTTTTTTTTCACTGGCTAATATGATCAAGCGCAGTGACCTTTTCATTTCGTGGGGTTGAAATTGTGCTCTGCACAGTCTGCAGAGCTTCTTATTGCAGAGCACAAAATCTGTTTTTTTTCTGTTGCTATTGTGATATTGAAAGCTGTGTGCACTAAAGGTTTTTTAGTGTCAGATACTATTTTAGTGGAGTTGAACTTCACGTGGATTCAGAATAAAAAAAAAATTTCTTTTGCTACGTTCAGTCCAAAAACAATTTTTTCCTGTACCAAAAGTCATACAGTGCTATGAGCCAGCTACTACATCAGTGACGGTCAAATTCAGCTTGTACCCACAGTCAAACCTATATATATTTTTGGTTGGCAGGTTGTGTCCACCAAAGGTTTTTCACTGTGGCAAAGTTGATCCATTCTGCTAAAAGGCAGATTTTATTTTACTGGTGTTGAACTTGTCCTGGTTTCACAGTAAAAAAAAAACATAAAAACTTCTCTTACTAGGCCTAGTCCAAAAAATATTTTTTCCTGTGCCAAAATTCATGCAGTCCTATAAGCCAGCTACTAGGTCAGTTGCGGTCAAATTCAGCTTGTAAGCACAATCAAACCTATATATATTTCTGGTTGGCAGGAAGAGTCCACCAAAGGTTTTTTACTGTGGCCAAGTTGATCCAGGCTGCTAAAAGGCAGATCCTATTTTACTGGTGCTAAACTTGTCCTGGTTTAACGTTAAAAAAAAAAACCTCTTACTAAGCCCATTCCTAAAAATATTTTCTCCTGTGCCAAAAGTCATACAGTGCTATATATATTTTTGGTTGGCAGGCAGAGTCCACCAAAGGTTTTTTATTGTGGCAAAGTTGATCCAGTCTGCTAAAAGGCAGATCCTATTTTAGTGGCGTTGATCTTGTCCTGGTTTCACATTAAAAAAAAAAGAACTTCTCTTACTAGGCCCAGTCCAAAAAAGATTTTTTTACTGTGCCAAAAGTCATACAGTGCTGTAAGCCGGCTACTATATGAGTGGCGGTCAAATTCAGCTTCTACGCTCAGTCAAACCTATATATATTTTTGGTTGGCAGGAAGAGTCCACCAAAGGTTTTTTACTGTGGCAAAGTTGATTCTGTCTGCTAGAAGGCGGATCCTATTTTAGTGGTGTTGAACTTGTCCTCGTTTTACATTAAAAAATAAACACTTCTCTTACTAGGCCCAGTCCCCAAAAATTTTTTTCCTGTGGCAAAACTCATGCAGTGCTATAAGCCAGCTAGTATGTCAGTGGCGGTCAAAGTCAACTTGTACGCACAGTCAAACCTATATATATTTTTAGTTGGCAGGCAGAGTCCACCAAAGGTTTTTCACTGGATTAAGTTGACTCAGTCTGCTAAAAGGCAGATCATATTTTAGTTGTGTTGAACTTGTCCCGGTTTCACAGCAAAAAAAAAACTTTGCTTACTAGGCCCATTCCAAAATATAGTTTTTCCTGTGCCAAAAGTCATACAGTGCTATAAGCCAGCTACTACGTCAGTGATGGTCAAATTCAGCTTGTACGCAGTCAAACCTATATATATTTTTGGTTGGCAGGAAGAGTCCACCAAAGGTTTTTTATTGTGGCAAAGTTGATCCAGTCTGCTAAAAGGCAGATTATATTTTAGTGGCATTGAACTTGTCATGGTTTCACAGAAAAAAAGGAAAAAACTTCTCTTACTAGGCCCCGTCCAAAAAATATTTTTTTCCTGTGCCAAAAGTCATACAGTGCTATATATATTTTTGGTATCCTATTTTAGTGGTGTTCAACTTGTCCTGGTTTAACATTAAAAAAAACATAACTTCTCTTACTAGGCCCAGTCCAAAAAATATTTTTTCCTGTGCCAAAAGTCATACAGTGCTATTTATTTTTTTGGTTGGCAGGAAGTGTCCACAAAAGGTTTTTTAATGTGGCAAAGTTGCTTCAGTCTGCTAAAAGGCAGATCCTATTTTAGTGGTGTTGAGCTTGTCCTGGTTTTACAGTAAAAAAAACCAAAAACTTCTCTTACTAGGCCCAGTCCAAAAAATATTTTTTCCTGTGCCAAAAGTCATACAGTGCTATGAGCCAGCTACTATGTCAGTGGCGGTCAAATTCAGCTTGTACGCACAGTCAAACCTATATATATTTTTGGTTGCCAGTCAGAGTCCACCAAAAAATTTTCACTGTGGCAAAGTTGATCCAGTCTGCTAAAAGGCAGATCCTATTTTAGTGGCGTTGAAGTTGTCCTGGTTTCACATTAAAAAATAAAAACTACTCTTACTAGGCCCAGTGCAAAAAATATTTTTTCCTGTGCCAAAATTCATGCAGTGGTATAAGACAGCTACTACGTCAGTGGCGGTCAAATTCAGCTTGTACGCACAGTCAAACCTATATATATTTCTGGTTGGCAGGAAGAGTCCACCAAAGGTTTTTTACTGTGGCAAAGTTGATCCAGTCTGCTAAAAGGCAGATCCTATTTTACTGGTGCTAAACTTGTCCTGGTTTTACATTAAAAAAAAAAACTTCTCTTGCTAGGCCCAGTCCAAAAAAGATTTTTTCCTGTGCCAAAAGTCATACAGTGCTATAAGCCAGCTACTACGTCAGTGACCGTCAAATTCAGCTTGTACGCACAGTCAAACCTATATATATTTCTGGTTGGCAGGAAGAGTATATTTCTGGTTGGCAGGAAGAGTCCACCAAAGGTTTTTTACTGTGGCAAAGTTGATCCAGTCTGCTAAAAGGCAGATCCTATTTTACTGGTGCTAAACTTGTCCTGGTTTTACATTAAAAAAAAAAACTTCTCTTACTAGGCCCAGTCCAAAAAATATTTTTTCCTGTGCCAAAAGTCATACAGTGCTATAAGCCAGCTACTACGTCAGTGGCGGTCAAATTCAGCTTGTACGCACAGTGAAACCTATATATTTTTTTGGTTGGCAGGAAGTGTCCACCAAAGGATTTTTACTGTGGCAAAGTTGCTTCAGTCTGCTAAAAGGCAGATCCTATTTTACTGGTGCTAAACTTGTCCTGGTTTTACATTAAAAAAAAAAACTTCTCTTACTAGGCCCAGTCCAAAAAATATTTTTTCCTGTGCCAAAAGTCATACAGTGCTATAAGCCAGCTACTACGTCAGTGGCGGTCAAATTCAGCTTGTACGCACAGTGAAACCTATATATTTTTTTGGTTGGCAGGAAGTGTCCACCAAAGGATTTTTACTGTGGCAAAGTTGCTTCAGTCTGCTAAAAGGCAGATCCTATTTTAGTGGCGTTGAACTTGTCCTGGTTTCACATTAAAAAATAAAAACTTCTCTTACTAGACCCAGTGCAAAAAATATTTTTTCCTGTGCCAAAATTCATGCAGTGCTATAAGACAGCTACTACATCAGTGGCGGTCAAATTCAGCTTGTATGCACAGTCAAACCTGTAGAGTCCACCAAAGGTTTTTCACTGTGGCAAAGTTGATTCAGTCTGCTAAAAGGCAGATTTTATTTTACTGGTGTTGAACTTGTCCTGGTTTCACAGTGAAAAAAAAAAAAAAAATTCTCTTACTAGGCCCAGTCCAAAAAATATTTTTTCCGGTGACAAAAGTCATGCAGTGCTATAAGACAGCTACTACGTCAGTGGCGGTCAAATTCAGCTTGTACGCACAGTCAAACCTGTATATATTTCTGGTTGGCAGGAAGAGTCCACCAAAGGTTTTTTACTGTGGCAAAGTTGATCCAGTCTGCTAAAAGGCAGATCCTATTTTACTGGTGCTATACTTTTCCTGGTTTAACATTAAAAAAAAAAAACTCTTACTAAGCCCATTCCTAAAAATATTTTCTCCTGTGCCAAAAGTCATACAGTGCTATATATATTTTTGGTTGGCAGGCAGAGTCCACCAAAGGTTTTTTATTGTGGCAAAGTTGATCCAGTCTGCTAAAAGGCAGATCCTATTTTAGTTATGTTGAACTTGTCCTGGTTTTACATAAAAAAAAAACTTCTCTTACTAGGCCCAGTCCAAAAACTATTTTTTCCTGTGCCAAAAGTCATACAGTGCTATGAGCCAGCTACTACGTCAGTGGCGGTCAAATTCAGCTTGTACGCACAGTCAAACCTATATATATTTTTGGTTGGCAGTCAGAGTCCACCAAAAAATTTTCACTGTGGCAAAGTTGATCCAGTCTGCTAAAAGGCAGATCCTATTTTAGTGGCGTTGAAGTTGTCCTGGTTTCACATTAAAAAATAAAAACTACTCTTAGTAGGCCCAGTGCAAAAAATATTTTTTCCTGTGCCAAAATTCATGCAGTGCTATAAGACAGCTACTACGTCAGTGGCGGTCAAATTCAGCTTGTACGCACAGTCAAACCTATATATATTTCTGGTTGGCAGGAAGAGTATATTTCTGGTTGGCAGGAAGAGTCCACCAAAGGTTTTTTACTGTGGCAAAGTTGATCCAGTCTGCTAAAAGGCAGATCCTATTTTACTGGTGCTAAACTTGTCCTGGTTTTACATTAAAAAAAAAAACTTCTCTTGCTAGGCCCAGTCCAAAAAAGATTTTTTCCTGTGCCAAAAGTCATACAGTGCTATAAGCCAGCTACTACGTCAGTGACCGTCAAATTCAGCTTGTACGCACAGTCAAACCTATATATATTTCTGGTTGGCAGGAAGAGTATATTTCTGGTTGGCAGGAAGAGTCCACCAAAGGTTTTTTACTGTGGCAAAGTTGATCCAGTCTGCTAAAAGGCAGATCCTATTTTACTGGTGCTAAACTTGTCCTGGTTTTACATTAAAAAAAAAAACTTCTCTTACTAGGCCCAGTCCAAAAAATATTTTTTCCTGTGCCAAAAGTCATACAGTGCTATAAGCCAGCTACTACGTCAGTGGCGGTCAAATTCAGCTTGTACGCACAGTGAAACCTATATATTTTTTTGGTTGGCAGGAAGTGTCCACCAAAGGATTTTTACTGTGGCAAAGTTGCTTCAGTCTGCTAAAAGGCAGATCCTATTTTAGTGGCGTTGAACTTGTCCTGGTTTCACATTAAAAAATAAAAACTTCTCTTACTAGACCCAGTGCAAAAAATATTTTTTCCTGTGCCAAAATTCATGCAGTGCTATAAGACAGCTACTACATCAGTGGCGGTCAAATTCAGCTTGTATGCACAGTGAAACCTGTAGAGTCCACCAAAGGTTTTTCACTGTGGCAAAGTTGATTCAGTCTGCTAAAAGGCAGATTTTATTTTACTGGTGTTGAACTTGTCCTGGTTTCACAGTGAAAAAAAAAAAAAAATTCTCTTACTAGGCCCAGTCCAAAAAATATTTTTTCCGGTGACAAAAGTCATGCAGTGCTATAAGACAGCTACTACGTCAGTGGCGGTCAAATTCAGCTTGTATGCACAGTCAAACCTATATATATTTCTGGTTGGCAGGAAGAGTCCACCAAAGGTTTTTTACTGTGGCAAAGTTGATCCAGTCTGCTAAAAGGCAGATCCTATTTTACTGGTGCTATACTTTTCCTGGTTTAACATTAAAAAAAAAAAACTCTTACTAAGCCCATTCCTAAAATTATTTTCTCCTGTGCCAAAAGTCATACAGTGCTATATATATTTTTGGTTGGCAGGCAGAGTCCACCAAAGGTTTTTTATTGTGGCAAAGTTGATCCAGTCTGCTAAAAGGCAGATCCTATTTTAGTTATGTTGAACTTGTCCTGGTTTTACATTAAAAAAAAACTTCTCTTACTAGGCCCAGTCCAAAAACTATTTTTTCCTGTGCCAAAAGTCATACAGTGCTATGAGCCAGCTACTACGTCCGTGGCGGTCAAATTCAGTTTGTACGCACAGTCAAACCTATATATATTTTTGGTTGGCAGTCAGAGTCCACCAAAAAATTTTCACTGTGGCAAAGTTGATCCAGTCTGCTAAAAGGCAGATCCTATTTTAGTGGCGTTGAAGTTGTCCTGGTTTCACATTAAAAAATAAAAACTACTCTTAGTAGGCCCAGTGCAAAAAATATTTTTTCCTGTGCCAAAATTCATGCAGTGCTATAAGACAGCTACTACGTCAGTGGCGGTCAAATTCAGCTTGTACGCACAGTCAAACCTATATATATTTCTGGTTGGCAGGAAGAGTATATTTCTGGTTGGCAGGAAGAGTCCACCAAAGGTTTTTTACTGTGGCAAAGTTGATCCAGTCTGCTAAAAGGCAGATCCTATTTTACTGGTGCTAAACTTGTCCTGGTTTTACATTAAAAAAAAAAACTTCTCTTGCTAGGCCCAGTCCAAAAAAGATTTTTTCCTGTGCCAAAAGTCATACAGTGCTATAAGCCAGCTACTACGTCAGTGACCGTCAAATTCAGCTTGTACGCACAGTCAAACCTATATATATTTCTGGTTGGCAGGAAGAGTATATTTCTGGTTGGCAGGAAGAGTCCACCAAAGGTTTTTTACTGTGGCAAAGTTGATCCAGTCTGCTAAAAGGCAGATCCTATTTTACTGGTGCTAAACTTGTCCTGGTTTTACATTAAAAAAAAAAACTTCTCTTACTAGGCCCAGTCCAAAAAATATTTTTTCCTGTGCCAAAAGTCATACAGTGCTATAAGCCAGCTACTACGTCAGTGGCGGTCAAATTCAGCTTGTACGCACAGTGAAACCTATATATTTTTTTGGTTGGCAGGAAGTGTCCACCAAAGGATTTTTACTGTGGCAAAGTTGCTTCAGTCTGCTAAAAGGCAGATCCTATTTTAGTGGCGTTGAACTTGTCCTGGTTTCACATTAAAAAATAAAAACTTCTCTTACTAGACCCAGTGCAAAAAATATTTTTTCCTGTGCCAAAATTCATGCAGTGCTATAAGACAGCTACTACATCAGTGGCGGTCAAATTCAGCTTGTATGCACAGTCAAACCTGTAGAGTCCACCAAAGGTTTTTCACTGTGGCAAAGTTGATTCAGTCTGCTAAAAGGCAGATTTTATTTTACTGGTGTTGAACTTGTCCTGGTTTCACAGTGAAAAAAAAAAAATAAATTCTCTTACTAGGCCCAGTCCAAAAAATATTTTTTTCCGGTGACAAAAGTCATGCAGTGCTATAAGACAGCTACTACGTCAGTGGCGGTCAAATTCAGCTTGTATGCACAGTCAAACCTATATATATTTCTGGTTGGCAGGAAGAGTCCACCAAAGGTTTTTTACTGTGGCAAAGTTGATCCAGTCTGCTAAAAGGCAGATCCTATTTTACTGGTGCTATACTTTTCCTGGTTTAACATAAAAAAAAAAAAACTCTTACTAAGCCCATTCCTAAAAATATTTTCTCCTGTGCCAAAAGTCATACAGTGCTATATATATTTTTGGTTGGCAGGCAGAGTCCACCAAAGGTTTTTTATTGTGGCAAAGTTGATCCAGTCTGCTAAAAGGCAGATCCTATTTTAGTTATGTTGAACTTGTCCTGGTTTTACATTAAAAAAAAACTTCTCTTACTAGGCCCAGTCCAAAAACTATTTTTTCCTGTGCCAAAAGTCATACAGTGCTATGAGCCAGCTACTACGTCAGTGGCGGTCAAATTCAGCTTGTACGCACAGTCAAACCTATATATATTTTTGGTTGGCAGTCAGAGTCCACCAAAAAATTTTCACTGTGGCAAAGTTGATCCAGTCTGCTAAAAGGCAGATCCTATTTTAGTGGCGTTGAAGTTGTCCTGGTTTCACATTAAAAAATAAAAACTACTCTTAGTAGGCCCAGTGCAAAAAATATTTTTTCCTGTGCCAAAATTCATGCAGTGCTATAAGACAGCTACTACGTCAGTGGCGGTCAAATTCAGCTTGTACGCACAGTCAAACCTATATATATTTCTGGTTGGCAGGAAGAGTCCACCAAAGGTTTTTTACTGTGGCAAAGTTGATCCAGTCTGCTAAAAGGCAGATCCTATTTTACTGGTGCTAAACTTGTCCTGGTTTTACATTAGAAAAAAAAAACTTCTCTTACTAGGCCCAGTCTAAAAAATATTTTTTCCTGTGTCAAAAGTCATACAGTGCTATAAGCCAGCTACTACGTCAGTGGCGGTCAAATTCAGCTTGTATGCACAGTGAAACCTATATACAGTTATATGAAAAAGTTTGGGCACCCCTATTAATCTTAAGCTATTTCAGTTTGATATATGTAATAACTGTTGGACACAGTAATGTTTCTGCCTTGAAATGAGGTTTATTGTACTAACGGAAAATGTGCAATCTGCATTCAAACAAAATTTGACAGGTGCATAAGTATGGGTACCCTTATCATTTTCTTGTTTTAAATACTCCTACCTACTTTTTACTGACTTACTAAAGCACTTTTTTTTGGTTTTGTAACCTCATTAAGCTTTGAACTTCAGAGCTAGGTGTATGCAATCATGAGAAAAGCTACTTAAAGTAGCCACTTGCAAGTTGTTCTCCTGTTTGAATCTCCT
The DNA here is from genome assembly GCF_046119375.1 of Phyllobates terribilis. Taxonomy (NCBI): domain Eukaryota; kingdom Metazoa; phylum Chordata; class Amphibia; order Anura; family Dendrobatidae; genus Phyllobates; species Phyllobates terribilis. The sequence continues at coordinate 11,864,768 of NW_027362784.1, read as the reverse complement.
CTGAAGAGTGGCATCATGGGCTCCTCAAAACAACTGTCAAATGATCTGAAAACAAAGATTATTCAACATAGTTGTTCAGGGGAAGGATGCAAAAAGCTGTCTCAGAGATTTAACCTGTCAGTTTCCACTGTGAGGAACATAGTAAGGAAATGGAAGAACACAGGGACAGTTCTTGTTAAGGCCAGAAGTGGCAGGCCAAGAAAAACATCAGAAAGGCAGAGAAGACGAATGGTGAGATCAGTTAAGGACAATCCTCAGACCACCTCCAGAGAGCTGCAGCATCAACTTGCTGCAGATGGTGTCACTGTGCATCGGTCAACTATACAACGCACTTTGCACAAGGAGAAGCTGTATGGGAGAGTGATGCGAAAGAAGCCTTTTCTGCAAGCACGCCACAAACAGAGTCGGCTGAGGTATGCAAAAGCACATTTGGAGAAGCCAATTTCTTTTTGGAAGAAGGTCCTGTGGACTGATGAAACCAAGATAGAGTTGTTTGGTCATACAAAAAGGCGTTATGCATGGCGGCAAAAAAACACAGCATTCCAAGAAAAACACTTGCTACCCACAATAAAATTTGGTGGAGGTTCCATCATTCTTTGGGGCTGTGTGGCCAATGCCGGCACCGGGAATCTTGTTAAAGTTGAGGGACGCATGGATTCCACTCAGTATCAGCAGATTCTTGACAATAATGTTCAAGAATCAGTGATAAAGTTGAAGTTACGCAGGGGATGGATCTTTCAGCAAGACAATGATCCAAAACACCGCTCCAAATCTACTCAGGCATTCATGCAGAGGAACAATTACAATGTTCTGGAATGGCCATCCCAGTCCCCAGACCTGAATATCATTGAACATCTGTGGGATCATTTGAAGAGGGCTGTCCATGCTCGGCGACCATCAAACTTAACTGAACTGGAATTGTTTTGTAAAGAGGAATGGTCAAAAATACCTTCATCCAGGATCCAGGAACTCATTAAAAGCTACAGGAAGCAACTAGAGGCTGTTATTTTTGCAAAAGGAGGATCTACTAAATATTAATGTCACTTTTCTGGTGAGGTGCCCATACTTATGCACCTGTCAAATTTTGTTTGAATGCAGATTGCACATTTTCTGTTAGTACAATAAACCTCATTTCAAGGCAGAAACATTACTGTGTCCAACAGTTATTACATATATCAAACTGAAATAGCTGTTGCAAAAACACCAATTTTTATAAAACATTAAGCTTAAGATTAATAGGGGTGCCCAAACTTTTTCATATAACTGTATATATATATGAAACGATTCTTTTGTCTAAAAGTTTTTCTTTTCAAAAACTTTCCTTTTCAACTTTACTGATTACCCCAACAATTTTCACATATTTTTTCGGAAGAATGTTCCTTGCAGACATTTTGTCCACAAGTAGTACAGAAACGCTCAGATTTCCTTTCCTTCTTTGCTGGACAAATATAACAGCGCTTTCTTTTTTTTTCTCTTGGCTCTGGATGTTCCTGAAAATGTATACCACATCGGATCATACCTTCCGTAATTTGCCTTGGCAAGCATTTTGTGTTGCTTCGCTCCATCATGGTAGGCATCAAAAGTTCATAGCAAAGTTCCATCAAGAATAGATGTCTCTTGTCCTTCCTGTTGGCATGGAATTCTGGATGAGTTTCACTATAAACAATATAGCTATTGAGGGCTGACACATCAAGGATATTATAAAAAATGACTACAGGCCAATGTTTTGTCTGCCTCTTGCAGGAATACTCTCCAGTCGTTTCATCCATCTTGTCCACACCTCCTTTTGTTTTATTATAATGCAGCATGATTTCAGGTTTCCGTTTCCTGTCATCATTGTCAATACTTCCATCATGATGCATTGTACTCAGTAATATCACAGATTTTTCTTTCTTTGCTTTATAATATACCATTGTCGCTTGATTGCAGAAACCAAAGACACTCTCATAAAGTGGTCGCTTGGGATTATGCGTCATGATTGGAGGAATTTTGCGGCGGTTTGGCCTCATGGTACCAACAAGTGTGAGTTTTTTCTGAAGCAAAAATTTGCCCAGTTCCAGATTGGTAAAGTAGTTGTCCATTGTTATATTTTTTCCAGAATTGAAAATTGGTACTGCAAGTTTTTTTTACTATGTCAGAACATAGGACTTTCTGGACTGGAGCATCAGCTTCTTTGCCACAGTAAATCAGACCATTCATGCCATAATAGCTTGTAGAATCACACATCCAGAAATTTTTTATGCCATACTTGGCAGGTTTACTGGGCATATACTGAATGAATTTGCAACGTCCCCTAAAGGCAAGAAGTTGCTTATCCACTGTCACATTGTCATTAGAATGGTAAAGCTTTGTACAGTTTTTGATGAAAAGATTCCAGATGTAGCTAATAGGGGCTAATTTATCTGTTTCAAACATCACAGGACGAGTTCTCTTATCATCAAAACGAAGGTTTCTCTGAATATTCTCAAATCTATTGACTGACATTGTAGCTTTGTAGTGTGGATCTGAAAAAGGGTTCAGAAATAATTCTCTGAATGGAACATCGTACAATTTTGTACACCCTGCCTGAAGAGTAAGGGCAATATAACCATATAGTTTCTCTTTTGTTATATTTTTCCATGTTTTTTTTCTTCCTGAAGCGATATGTTTTCCTTCTAAGTAACAGTACAGACAAAAAGACTGAGGATCACATGTAAACAAAGTACAGGCCTAAAAGGCCCCAGGTATGTGAATGTGGGGTAGTCCCAAAAAAGAGTTGTTTTACCGAAATGCCTATAATAAAAATATATGAACAACTGTAAATTACTATCAACTATATACCTGAGGAATACCTAGAGTTTCAAAATTCTAACTAAAGTAATCTTGCAGAAAATAGAAAACAAGTAACCTAGCAGGCCTGCGAGGCCCCAGGTATGCGTTCTAGGGTTAAATTGTTAGTAGGGTCTTTCCAAACTTTTGGCAACCGTTGGAATTTTTGCATACCCTATATCTGTATAGCAGACCCGATCCTTTCTAATGGGAACATGTCATTACTGAGGCCCAGCTCTTTGTGTCTTTAACCCCTTAAGCCCCGGAGCATTTTCCGTTTTTGCATTTTCGTTTTTTGCTCCCCTTGTTCCCAGAGCCATAGCGTTTTTATTTTTTGGTCAATATGGCCATGTGAGGGCTTATTTTTTGCGGGACGAGTTGTACTTTTCAACGCCATTACTAGTTTTACCATATCCTGTACGGGAAAACGGGAAAAAAATTCCAAGTGCGGTAAAATTGCAAAAAAAGTGCAATACCACAGTTGTTTTTTTTTTTTTTTTTACCACGTTCACTGAATGCTAAAACTGACCTGCCCTTCTTATTCTACAGGTCATTACGAGTTCATAGACACCAAACATGTATAGGTTCTTTTATATTTAAGTGGTGAAAAAAAATTCCAAAATTTGGTAAAAAAAAAAAAAAAAATAGCGCCATTTTCTAAGACCCGTAGCGTCTCCATTTTTCGTGATCTGGGGCTAGTTGAGGGCTTATTTTTTGCGCACCGGGCTGACATTTTTATTGATAACATTTGGGGTAGATCCGATGTTTTGATCGCCCGTTATTGCAATTTTGCGGCGACCAAAAAACGTAATTCTGGCGTTTACAATTTTTTTCTCGTTACGCCGTTTGCCGATCGGATTAATTCTTTTTTTTATATTGATAGATCGGGCGATTCTGAACGCGGCGATACCAAATATGTGTATGTGGGGTTTATTTTTTATTATTTTATTTTGAATGGGGCAAAAGGGGGGTGATTTAAACTTTTATATTTTTTTTATTTTTTTTTATATTTTTTTTATTTTTTTTTATATTTTTAAACTTTTTTTTTTTACTTTTTGCATGCTTCTATAGTCTCCATAGGAGACTAGAAGCAGCAACTATCCGATCGCCTCTGCTACATACAGGGGACGAGCAGGTCCCCTGCATTCAGCAGAAATGGTCCTGTGCTATGAGCGCCGACCACTAGGTGGCGCTCACAGCGACAAGATCATGACAACCACAGGCGTCTGCTGCAGACCCTGAGTTGTCATGCCCACCCATCGGCGACCCGCGATCACGTGACGGGGTCACCGGTGGGCGGGGCTTATGATGGCGCTACCCGGAAGTGCGCGTTAAATGCTGCTGTCAGAGATTGATAGCGGCATTTAACATGTTAACAGCCGTGGGTGGATCGCGATTCCACCCGCGGCTGTTGCGGGCACATGTCAGCTGTAAGAATCAGCTGACATGTGCTCCGTTCAGTGAGGGCTCAGCGCAGCAGCCCTCACTGAACGGGGGGATCGCAAATATGCGTACTAATACGTCCCCGGTAATTAGGGGTTAAATTGTTAATAGGGTTTTCCTAAATTTTGGCAGCCGTTGGACTCACTGCATACCCTATAACTGGATAGCAGACTCTCTCCTTTCCAATAAGAACATGTCATTACTGTGCCCCAGCTCTTTGTGTCTTTCAATTGTTAGTAGGGTTTTTCTTAAATTTTGATAGCTGTTGGACTCACTGCATACCCTATCACTAAATAACAGACCCTCTTCTTTCTAATAGAAACATTTCGTTACTGTGGCCCAGCTCTATGTGTCTTTCAACTATTAGTAGAGTTTTTCCTAAATTTAGTCAGCCGTTGGACTCACTTTATACCCTTTAACTATATAGCAGACCCGTTCCTTTCTAATGGGAGCATGTCATTACTGAGGCCCAGCTTTATTAGTTTTATATGACTTTATTTGTGAAAAAAACTGAAATTTGGTGAAAATTTTGAAAAATAAAACAATTTACAAACATTAAATTTTTATGCCCTTAAATGAGAGAGTTATTTCTCACAAAATAGTTAATAAATAACATTTTCCACATGTCTACTTAACATTAGCACACTTTTTGAAGCTTTTTTTTTTTTGTTAGGAAGTTATTAGGGTTAAAAGGTGACCAGAGATTTTTCATTTTTTCAACAACATTTACAAAAACAATTTTTTTTATGGACCATATTATATTTGAAGTGACTTTGACAGAAAATACCCAAAAGTGACAACATTCTAAAAATTGCACCCCTCAAGATGTTCAAAACCACATTCAAAAAGTTTATTAACCCTTCAGGTGCTTCACAGGAATTAATTGGATGAGGAAAGAAAAAGTGAACATTTACCTTTTTTTTTTAAAAAAAAACAACTAATTACTATAGATCCAAATTTATTTATTTTCACAAGGGTAACAGGAGAAAATGGACCCCAAAATTTGTTGTGTAACTTCTGCTGGGCACGTCCATACGCCATATGTGGGGGAAAACCCTTGTTTAGGTGCACGGCATGGCTCGGAAGGGAAGGAGCTTCATTTAACTTTTTGAATGTAAAATTTGCTGGTATAATTAGCTGACGACTATCACCGGTGTATCAGATTTGACAGACAGTCATCCTGGATCCGACTGTAGAAGGTCACTGCGATTGGAATTGCAGACACCATCTTGATATTTTCATCCTCCTTCTCTCACTAGGATCCAGTGGTGATCTCCACCATTTGCTGCTAATTAACAAACCTTTGCTTGACCTTAAAAACCCTCAGTGTCTTCACAGAGTCGCCTGTGATAGAAGTAATTTCCTCTGTTCAGCAGGCCTCTAGCAGTCGGCCAGTTTCTTCTTGGAGTTCCTTGGTGAATTGTTGTCTGATCTCTCTGGTGTCTTCTTAAAGCTAAGTGTATCCCCTTGTATGTTTGCCTTATTTGTCTTTAGTTGCAGTGGGGCTGACTAGTGCTCACCCCTTTCCCTCCCTACTTAGGGTTTAGCTCTAGGGTCAGTCAGGGATAAGGTATCCTGCTCGGTGATAGTTGTGGAACCAATTTAGAGGCGATAGGGGAGTCACAGTCATGTTAAACAGGTACTACAGATATTAAGGGATAACAAACTATATGCCAAGCTAGAGAAATGTGTTTTCTCCCTCCAGAATGTTTTTCGGGTACCTGTTGTCATCATCGGGTTAACGGATGGATCCGGAGAAGATCCGTGCTCTACTTGATTGGGACTGACCCAAGAACCTGAAGGCATTACAGCACATTCTGGTGTTTACTAATTTTATCCTATTTATCCAAAATTATTCGGTAATTGTGAAACCCCTCACTGACATGACAAGAAAGGGGTCTGATCTTTCTAAATGGTCGAATGCCGCCCTGCAGACCTTTTCCTCCTTGAAGAGATGTTTTGCCACAGCACCTACACTCAGTCAACCCTATGTTTCTCAGTCTTATCGTAGACATTGATGTGTCGGAGGTGGGGATTGGCACTGTGTCATCTCAGGGTCTATCCCCTGGTAAATGGCGTCCATGTGCTTTCCTTTCCAAAAAATTATCTTCGGCTGAGAGAAATTATGACGTGGGTAGTAGGAAGCTTTTGGCGATTAAATTGGCATTCGAAGAATGGCAACATTGGTTGGAGCTGGAAGTCCTCTGTTATCTATTATGGTCTGTTATCACGGACTGATCAATTACATACATTTTTTCAGGAAATCAACTCCAACGATCTCAACATACATTTGACGTACAAATTCGACCACAGTCAGATTAATTTTTTGGATATACAGTACAGACCAAAAGTTTGGACACACCTTCTCATTTAAAGATTTTTCTGTATTTTCATGACTTTGAAAATTGTATATTCACACTGAAGGCATCAAAACTATGAATTAACACATGTGGAAATATATACTTATCAAAAAAGTGTGAAACAACTGAAAATATGTCTTATATTCTAGGTTCTTCAAAGTAGCCACATTTTGCTTTGATGACTGCTTTGCACACTCTTGGCATTCTCTTGATGAGCTTCAAGAGGTAGTCACCGGAAATGGTCTTCACTTCACAGGTGTGCCCTGTCGGGTTTAATAAGTGGGATTTTCTTGCCTTATAAATGGGGTTGGGACCATCAGTTGTGTTGTGCAGAAGTCTGGTGGATACACAGCTGATAGTCCTACTGAATAGACTGTTAGAATTTGTATTGTGGCAACAAAAAAGCAGCTAAGTAAAGAAAAACGAGTGGCCATCATTACTTTAAGAAATGAAGGTCAGTCAGTGCGAAAAATTGGGAAAACTTTGAATGTGTCCCCAAGTGCAGTTGCAAAAACCATCAAGCGCTGAAAAGAAACTGGCTCACATGAGGACCGCCCCAGGAAAGGAAGACCAAGAGTCACCTCTGCTTCTGAGGATAAGTTTATCCGAGTCACCAGCCTCAGAAATCGCAGGTTAACAGCAGCTCAGATTAGAGACCACGTCAATGCCACACAGAGTTCTAGCAGCAGACACATCTCTACAACAACTGTTAAGAGGAGACTTTGTGCAGCAGGCCTTCATGGTAAAATAGCTGCTAGGAAACCACTGCTAAGGACAGGCAACAAGCAGAAGAGACTTGTTTGGGCTAAAGAACACAAGGAATGGACATTAGACCAGTGGAAATCTGTGATTTGGTCTGATGAGTCCAAATTTGAGATCTTTGGTTCCAAGCACCATGTCTTTGTGTGACGCAGAAAAGGTGAACGGATGGACTCTACATGCCTGGTTCCCACCGTGAAGCATGGAGGAGGAGGTGTGATGGTGTGGGGGTGCTTTGCTAGTGACACTATTGGGGATTTATTCAAAATTGAAGGCATACTGAACCAGCATGGCTACCACAGCATCTTGCAGCAGCATGCTATTCCATCCGGTTTGCGTTTAGTTGGACCATGATTTATTTTTCAACAGGACAGTGACCTCAAACACACCTCCAGGCTGTGTAAGGGCTATTTGACCAAGAGGTAGAGTGATGGGGTGCTACGCCAGATGACCTGGCCTCCACAGTCACCAGACCTGAACCCAATCGAGATGGTTTGAGGTGAGCTGGACCGCAGAGTGAAGGCAAAAGGGCCAGCAAGTGCTAAGCATCTCTGGGAACTCCTTCAAGATTGTTGGAAGAGCATTTCCGGTGACTACCTCTTGATTCTCATCAAGAGAATTCCAAGAGTGTGCAAAGCAGTCATCAAGGCAAAAGGTGGCTACTTTGAAGAACCTAGAATATAAGACATATTTTCAGTTGTTTCACACTTTTTTGTTAAGTATCTAATTCCACATGTGTTAATTCATCATTTTGATGCCTTCAGTGTCAATGTACAATTTTCAAAGTCATGAAAATACAAAAAAATCTTTAAATGAGAAGGTGTGTCCAAACTTTTGGTCTGTACTGTAGTTGTGAAGAGGCACAAAAACGGATATTTACAGATGGATGCATTTCGTAAAGAAATGGCAGTAAATGCAGTATTGCATGCCACTTCAGCTCACCCTGGGCACGTGGTTAAATCAATTCCTGTAAGTCAATTTTTTCGTATTAGACGTATATGTTCAACAGATCACGACTTTGAGGAAAGAGCGGAAGAGATGAGAGTTAAGTTTTTGGATAGAGACTATAGTAAATGGAATTTGAAGCATGCCTATAATAGGGCAAAGAACTCCAATTGGCAACAACTGATTTATCCTAGTAAAAAAACAGCTCAAAGTAACCCTATTAGAATGATTACTCAATACCATTCACAATGGCAAAAGATGTATGAAATCTTTAGAAAACATTGGCCTATTTTATTAGCAGACCGTACAGTCATGGCCAAAAGTATTGAGAATGACACCAAAATTATACTTTCACATGATCTGCTGGCCTCTGGTTTTTATTAGTGTTTGTCTGATGTTTATATCACATACAGAAATATAATTACAATCATATTATGAGTACCAATAGGTTATATTGACAGTTAGAATGAGTTAATGCAGCAAGTCAATATTTGCAGTCTTGACCCTTCTTCTTCAAGACCTCTGTAATTCTCCCTGGCATGCTCTCAATCAACTTTTGGACCAAATCCTGACTGATAGCAGTCCATTCTTGCATAATCAATGCTTGCATTGTTGGGCGCCAAACTGCTCTTGGACGGTTGGGAGAAGTTGCTCTTGGAGGACATTCTGGTACCATTCTTTATTCATGGCTGTATTTTTAGGCAAGACTGAGTGAGCCGATTCCCTTGGCTGAGAAGCAACCCCACACATGAATGGTTTCAGGATGCTTTACAGTTGGCATGAGACAAGACTGGTGGTAGCGCTCACCTCTTCTTCTCCGAATAAGCTGTTTTCCAGATGTCCCAAACAATCGAAAAGGGGATTCATCAGAGAAAATGACTTTGCCCCAGTCCTCAGCAGTCCACTCCCTGTACCTTTTGCAGAATATCTGTCGGTCCCTGATATTTTTTCTGGAGAGAAGTGGCTTCTTTGCTGCCCTCCTTGAAACCAGCCCTTGCTCAAAGAGTCTCCGCCTCACAGTGCGTGCAGAAGCACTCACACCAGCCTGCTGCCATTCCTGAGCTAGCTCGGCACTGCTGGTAGTCCGATCCTGCAGCTGAAACAGTTTTAAGATACGGTCCTGGCGCTTGCTGGTCTTTCTTGGGCGCCCTGGAGCCTTTTTGACAACAATGGAAGCTCTGTCCTTGAAGTTCTTGATGATGCGATAGATTGTTGACTGAGGTGCAATCTTTGTAGCTGCGATACTCTTCCCTGTTAGGCCATTTTTGTGCAGTGCAATGATGGCTGCACGTGTTTCTTTAGAGATAACCATGGTTAACTGGAGAGAAACAATGATACCAAGAACCAGCCTTCTTTTAAAGTGTCCAGTGATGTCATTCTTACTTAATCATGACTGATTGATCGCCAGCCCTGTCCTCATCAACACCCACACCTGTGTTAATGGATCAATCACTAAAACGATGTTAGCTGCTCCTTTTAAGGCAGGACTGCAATGATGTTGAAATGTGTTTTGGGGGTTAAAGTTCATTTTCTGGGCAAATATTTACTTTGCAAGTACAGTAATTCCTGTTAAGCTGATTACTCTTTGACATTCAGGAATATATGCAAATTGCCATTACAAAAATGAAGCAGTAAACTTTGGAAAAATTACTATTTGTCTCATTCTCAATACTTTTGGCCATGACTGTACACTGACACAGTATTTACCCAAAAATCCATCAATTACAGCCCGACACTTATTGAGCTTAGGTGACCATTTAGTTAGGAGTTATTACACACCAAATAATCAATCCAAAATTATTACTACAACAGTAGTGGATAAAAAGGCACTTGTGTCACCTGCGTCACCTGTTCCAATATTGAAAAAACTAAAAACTTTCTCTCCTCTGACACTGAGGTGAAGGAGGAGGTGAGAGGTGTTGAGAGGAGGCCCAGAGTTCCCGGCCCCTGCTTTGTGGCGTGGTGCACAGGGCCCCTGCTTCGTGGCGTGGTGCACGGGGCCCCTGCTTCGTGGCGTGGTGCACGGGGCCCCTGCTTCGTGGCGTGGTGCACGGGGCCCCTGCTTCGTGGCGTGGTGCACGGGGCCCCTGCTTCGTGGCGTGGTGCACGGGGCCCCTGCTTCGTGGCGTGGTGCACGGGGCCCCTGCTTCGTGGCGTGGTGCACGGGGCCCCTGCTTCGTGGCGTGGTGCACGGGGCCCCTGCTTCGTGGCGTGGTGCACGGGGCCCCTGCTTCGTGGCGTGGTGCACGGGGCCCCTGCTTCGTGGCGTGGTGCACGGGGCCCCTGCTTCGTGGCGTGGTGCACGGGGCCCCTGCTTCGTGGCGTGGTGCACGGGGCCCCTGCTTCGTGGCGTGGTGCACGGGGCCCCTGCTTCGTGGCGTGGTGCACGGGGCCCCTGCTTCGTGGCGTGGTGCACGGGGCCCCTGCCTCGTGGCGTGGTGCACGGGGCCCCTGCCTGTCCCGAGTAATGCGCGGGGCCCCTGCCTGTCCCGAGTAATGCGCGGGGCCCCTGCCTGTCCCGAGTAATGCGCGGGGCCCCTGCCTGTCCCGAGTAATGCGCGGGGCCCCTGCCTGTCCCGAGTAATGCGCGGGGCCCCTGCCTGTCCCGAGTAATGCGCGGGGCCCCTGCCTGTCCCGAGTAATGCGCGGGGCCCCTGCCTGTCCCGAGTAATGCGCGGGGCCCCTGCCTGTCCCGAGTAATGCGCGGGGCCCCTGCCTGTCCCGAGTAATGCGCGGGGCCCCTGCCTGTCCCGAGTAATGCGCGGGGCCCCTGCCTGTCCCGAGTAATGCGCGGGGCCCCTGCCTGTCCCGAGTAATGCGCGGGGCCCCTGCCTGTCCCGAGTAATGCGCGGGGCCCCTGCCTGTCCCGAGTAATACACAGACTGATTGTCCGTAGCCACGTGGTGTCCCTGTGGATCTTGCAAGGAGGGTGCCACTGATGCTTTGGAGGAAGCGGTGACTGTGGCCCAGAACTACCCCATCGATTGGTCCCTGTTGATGGAAGGATTAACATACCGTCTGGGATCCCGCCAGATTGAGGGTGATAGAAAGTAGACAGGGAGAATAGCCCCTAGGGCAGGGACTGCTACAAGGTCTGTCTAAGCACCCTTTTGCTAACAGCCCTTATAAAGAAGCTAAATCTCTCCTCTCAACTCCCATTGAAATCTATATTGATCAATCTGTAGGAGGCCCAGGAGCAGGTCGGCGCTTGCAGCGCCCGGGACAGGGGATTTCTTCCTACCTGCTCCTGTGCTGTACACGGCCTCCTGGTATTCAGCGAGCTCCGCCGGGGCTGGGGTGCCGCTGATGGCATCTGGTGCTGTCTGCCGCCGTGCTGCTAATTTCTCCAGCAGCTCGCTCTTCCACCTAGTAACCGCTGCTTGCTGGGTCAGCTCCAGGATCTCACTTTGGAGGAATTCCTCATCCTCCGGGGACAGCTTACTGGATTCCCCCTCCAGGGTGAGGGGGGTCGCTTGTTGCCGCAGGCCAGAGGCGGAGGCTGGATCCTTGCTTCCGTCCATGCTGACTGCCGGGTGCCGTCTGGCGGTCCCTCCCTGTGACGGGGGCGGTCCCTCCCTGTGACGGGGGCGGTCCCATGGCAGCCTGCTGTCGGTCACTCCCTGCGACGTCTTCCCTGCCTTGACGGACACCCTGCCTTGACGGACACATCTATGCGGACAGTCACTGTTGCAATGGGCAGGGTGTGCTTTTGGCGCCATTCTGGGACCCGGCCCACGATGGGGGGCTCCATATTGTTGTCTTTGATCACGCACATAATTCCGCCCGTTCTTCTGGGGCGGGCGCCACATTCAGTGTAGAAAAACAGTTCTTTAGGCACACAATACCCGCTGATTATGGGTTGGTCACGTATCCTGTTCATGACGCCAGAGATGACACGCCCCCAGAGCCGTGGGGTACTCGGCAGCCGGGCCTATGGATGCTGGCGGGGGATATCACGGTGGCTGGCTCGGTCCATGGCCCAGGGCGGTCAACAAAAGGGGGAAAGTTATTTGTAAGGGGCTTATAGTTTTTAGGAAGTGTTCGTGACGCCACCTGTGGATTGCGGCTAAGGGGAGCTGCCGCTGCGGAGCAGTCCTCTGAAGCTGATGTTGCGGCAGCAGGGATGGTGTGGCTCTCCACAGGAAGAGCTAGCTCCAGGGCAGTGTAGGGATTGTTGGTTGTGCTGGGCGTTGTAGTGCAGGGGGAAAGATGGCACAGTTGAAATAATGGACGGAGGCAGTGCGGTGCAGTCATCCGAGTCTTTACTCACAGTTCTTGTGTACGTTCACCGATGCACTGCGCGGGTGCCAACCTCCCACGTCGCGCTGCGTTCACCAGACCGGGGTTCAGTTCTTCCTCAGGCAGGTTAGGAGTACCTAACTTAACCCGCTTTCTTGTGTTCCTCTCTAGACCGTCTTCACGCTGGGTCTTCTCCCTCCTGCCTTGCTCTTCCCCACTCTCAGTCCCGCTCGGGTGCTCTGAAGTCCCTCCTGTCTAATTGGAGTTCGCGGACCTGCTTGACCCTCAAGGAGATTAGAATGAGGCTTTGGAAACTGAACTATATAAGCCCGAAGCCTCCGGTTTTTCCAGCCGAGACTTGGAGTAACACAGCTGGTCCAGGGGCCGGTCCCCTTCTTGCGGCCTACGATTCCTCTGTCTTCCGACAGATTCGGGGCGTACGGGTGCCATCCTGCACTCGCCATACCCCCTGGGATTCCTTCTATAGATCGGAGCCTACTCCTCTGCTCCCCTCCTGGGCCTCTAAGACTAGGCCCCACCTGTGGAGCAGAGCTCCTGAAGAGCCTCTGCTCCCAGACTGACTAACTTCTCCTACTGTCCCACTGAACTGACTTGCCACCCTAAGATGGCTTCCCTTTTTATACCTCACTCTCAAAGTGCTCCCCTAAACTGCTTCCTGCACCCACACCCACTACTGGTTCCCCCTACCTTTGGGTTCCCCCCACTCCAGCCAGGGACAGGGCTCAGCAGCTGTGCACATGCATCTTGCCCTTCCAGCCGGCCTGGAGCAGTGTAGTGTTGAATGTGGGTGTTGGGGTTCCGGACAGCACTCCCTCCTTACCTGGGAGAAGGAGACACCACACCTCTGGGTGAGGTGCAGTACCTCTGTGGCGACTGAACCCTCAGGGGCGCCACACATGTACAACAAAACACATTGACTTACACCTTACCTGTCCTGCATATATAACTGACTTTCCGCCTTTGGTATTTTGTTTAAAGTTTGTGTTTATTAAACAGTGTTGTGAAGGTTTGCAGTCATTTTTTCCATAAGGTGGATGTCGCTTATTCTAGTGTAAAGGTCAGAAATCGCGGGGGCAATGGGTTTTTGCCAGAATAACGGGATCAAACATTTAGTAGCCATCAGTAAATGCAATAATAATTAACTTTTTGATTTTTCTAGTCCTCTGGGGGGGGGGGGATTCAGCATATATATATGTGGGTCTAGGGGTATATAAACCCCAAGGACGTCACTTAGCAACTGTTCAACTTTTTCCCAATAGGTTAGTATCCCTGGACATGACCAGAATATGTGGAAAAGGGATGCCCCATTAGCTCCACATCTCCAACAAATATCTGGGATGGTATGATTCATTTTGTGAAGTAGTTCTGGAGTGTGATACCAGTGCATCAGGATCTTTATCTCGTTTTCTTTATAAAGGGTGTTGGCAGTGGATTTGTGGGCCCGAGACCAAATCATTTGCCATTGTTGGGTAGTTAGCGTATGGCCTAGCCAGCTTTCCCATCTGGACATGTAGGAGTGTTGGACATTAATTAATGGGGTCGGGGTTTGCAAAATAGAATATATGTCTGAGATTAGTCCCTTGGTCGAAGGGACGCCGGCGCATAACTGCTCAAATCCAGATGGGGTGAGGGATTCAGGTGGGCCAATATTAGATCTTAAATAGTGGATTATCTGCTGATATGAGTAGAATAAGGTTCGTGGTATTTGTATTTATCACCCAGATCAGTAAAAGGTTTAAATTTCCTGGTCAGAGGGTCCACCAGATCCTTAAAACAAAAAAGACCTGCATTTGCCAAAGTGGCAACCATCCCTGCTCATAAAAGATATGGTAGATGTGGATTATACAGGAATGGGGTCATGAAGGATGAATGGGGCGCTAGCTGAAATTTCATCCTCGAGGACCTCCAAATCTCCCTGGTGATTGCCATAGGGCCTAAAAGTGCTGTTGTGGGTATGTCATTAGGTGGCCCCATATCAGGCACGCCGGGTGATAGGGGGCCAACCACAGCTTTTCAATTTCCGTCCATTTATTCTAGGCGAGAAGTTTTGACCAGGAGGGGATATGGCGCAAGTGAGTCGCGTAGTAGTATTTATCGATATTAGGGCAATGTAATCCTCCTTGCGATTTATTGGCACATAGTACCGATCTAGGAATGCGGTGGCGGCCGGAATGCCGTGGCGGCCGGAATGCCAAATAAATCTTAATATCATGGATTGGATTGTTTTAAGCATTTTAATTGAGGCTATATTTCCCAGGAATGAGATTGGTAAAGAGGACCATTGTTTAAGACGTTTCTCAGTATCTCTAATTAATGGGGGAAATTTGCCTTAAACATTTCTCCATATCTAGGGGTGATACATATACCCAAGTATTTAATGGAGGACAAACCCCAGGCAAATCTATATGATTGCTGTAGGCAAGTGAGTCTCTGTTCCGTGATGTTAAGTGGTAGAGCTTCAGTCTTTCCCGAATTTATTTTATATCCAGACAGTTTAGAATAGACATCCAGTGTCTTTTGCAAATTAGGGAGAGATATTAAGGGGTTTGTCAGGGAGAGCATAACGTCATCAGCAAAGAGGGTAATTTTAAAGTCTTTGCTCCCAATCCGGATCCACTTAATGTCTGTGTTAATACGGATCTGGGCTGCCAGGGGTTCAATGCTGAGTACATAGAGTAAAGGGGAGAGAGGACATCCCTGGCGAGTCCCATTACGTATGGAGAGACGTTGGGAGTGGGCATGAGGCAGACGGACAGTTGCTTCAGATCAAGAGTAGAGAACCGTAAGGGCGGTAGCAAAGGGCCCCGACAGGCCAAAATGGCGTAGGGTAGAAAACATAAACGTTCAATCCAGCCTATCGAAGGCCTTCTCTGCGTCAAGGCCTAGAAGAAGTGCTTCATCACCTCTTCTATTAACCACATCTATCAAGTCCAGAATGCGTCTCGTGTTATCTGTCTGACGGAAACGCACTAAACCCACCTGATCTTTATGAATTAACTGCGGGAGCCAGCCATTCAATCTCTCCGCCAGGATTTTTGTAAAAATCGTAAGGTCAGAATTCAAAAGACTGATAGGTCGGTAGCTCGAACATTCCTTAGGGTCCTTGCCTTCTTTGGGGATTACCGTGATATATGAGTGGAGCATAGCGGCAGGAATTGGACCTCCCTTTAGAAAACTGTTAAATAAAGCAGCCATATGTTGCGAGAGTAGGGACACATAGGTTTTATAATATGAGTACGGAAAACCATCCGGCCCAGGGGTTTTATAGTTAGGTAGGTTTTTAATCGTTTCTTCAATCACCTCATTTGAGATTAATCTATTTAAATCTAACAGTGCGTCAGGGGAGAGTTTAGGGAGACTGCATGAGGTCAAAAAGTCTTCCAAGAAAGCGTCTGCAGGAGGAGAGGAAGGAGGTATAGTAGGGGGTAGGGAATAAAGGGCAGAATAGCAATTGTAGAAGGCACGAGCCATCCCATCAGGGTCGTAGTTTGAGTCCCTGGGAGTTTCTGATACCATATGGGGCATTCGTATACGCTTTTTCCTTTAACTGTCTCGCCAAAATAGTATGAGCTTTGTTTCCATATTCATAGTACTTTTGACGGGAGAAGCGTAGGAACTTTTCCACCTTTCTCAGGGACAGGTCTTTCAATTTAGTTCTGAGGTCTATCACTTCCTTCAGATCTCTGAGGTTGGGTCGTGCAATGAGTTTGACTTCAGCGAATTTAAGCTTAGCTTCGTATAGAGAGTGTTGCAGTTTAGCATATTTTTTCAGACGGGAGGATAGCGCTAAGCATTCTCCTCTGAAAACTGCTTTATGCGCTTCCCACAGAGAAGTGAGTGAAGGGGCTGTGGGTGTATTTTAAGCAAAATAATGTAACAGGGAAGTCTTCAGGATGTCATTCGTCATGTTATTTGTCAGGAGGGATTCATTAAGAAGCCAGTGTGTAAGTTTCGTCCGGGTGGGTGAGATCTCAAGATCATCATCGTTAGGTGAGCGTGGTCAGACCAAGAAATAGTCCCTATAGTCGCCCGCTTCAGGAATCGTAGCGTCATCACGTTACCAAAAAAATAGTCTATTCGACCATGGGACTGATGAGGGTGAGAGTAAAATGTAAATTGCCTAGCTGTCGGGTTATCTACCCTCCACAAGTCGTAGAGTCCATGTTTACGTAGTAATCTCCGGAATTGCAACGAGTCGTGTACACTTCTCCGATGTGAGTCAGGGGTAGGTCGAATGTAGAGTCTGTCAGAGTTATCAGAAAAAGCAAGATTAAAATCCCCCCCAAAAATGTGCATGCAATTCCGGTCAGGATTGAGTTTTTTCAGGACAGAGGTGAGAAAGGATATCTGACCGGTATTAGGGGCGCGTATATGTTGCATAAGAGAACCTGGATACCGTCAATGTCTCCCATAAGTATTATGTATCGTCCTAGTGGGTCTAAACAAGTAGTCCGGATCTGGAGTCTACAGTGCCGGGAAATCAAAACAGCTACCCCTGCCTTTTTCGATTGTGAGGGCGCCGAGTAAGCTCGGGGGAACCAGTTTTGTGCAAATTTAAATGTTCCAGTGTTAGTCAAATGGGTCTCTTGTAGAAATATGATCTCAGCGTTAAATTCCCTCATTTCTTTCAGGGCAAATCTCCGCTTAATAGGGGAATTGAGACCTTTAACATTCAAAGTGAGTAATCTAACCATATTTGAAGTTAATACGACCCTGCGGTGGAGATTTACGTTTCAGTTGGGAAGTCTCTCGAATTTCTACTATCGTATTTAGAGGAACTCTCGATACAGTAACATAGTTGACGCATTTAAAACCTAGAGGGAAAATAACATGTATAGAAATAACCAAATGTAGTAACTAGTGTTGAGCCACCCCTGTAGTGTTCGAGTTCGGTTCGTCGAACACCCTTGTGTTCGCCGAACTGTTCGTCGAACACCTTCGAACACCGTTAAAACCAATGGCAGGCAAACAAAAACACATAGAAACACATAGAAAACACCTTCAAAGGTGTCCAAAAGCTGACAAACTGCTCAGAAGACATAACTAACACATGGAAAAGTGACAAGTACATATAGTCATGCGAAAAGAAAAGAGGTGGAGGAGTAAAAGGAGGGGGAGACACAGATATAGGCATGTCATGCCCTTCTAAAATCCAAAAAGTGAGAAGCCGACACGGCCAATCCGTTCCTGCCCGTGCAACCTCCGTGTCGCCGGGTTTGTGCCAGAGCCGCGGTGGACCCTGACGGCCAGCCCCCCTCTCCCAATACTGATGCCTGTCCGCTGGTGGGTCGAGCGAGCCCCCCTGTGGTGGAGGCAGGTCTAAGCTTTTTAATTTAAATTGTCTCTCTAATTTGAATGAATACACTTTAAATCCTTTTACAAGGATCTATTGGAGGGCAAGTCTCATGCCAGCAGCGTAATTCCAGCTCCAGTAGCATCCACTAAAGCTGCTGCAGTTAAAAAGCTTTTATAAGGATCGAGCAAGGCGTCCTACTGCCAGTCCCAGCCCCTATGCCTTGGGGTGCCTCCCGATGCTCTTCACTGAGTATCCCAGGGTCCCGAAGCATTTCCTTTGAAAAAATTAAGTGTCCAAACTACAGGTGGTGTAGCTTGCTTAACAGCTGGGATAATCCACTGACTAGCAGACACTGCTACTAGGCACAAAGTATTTCTTGGGCTAGATGCAGTTAAAAATTTGTAATTGGATACTCTCGTTGGATGCTGAGAAAGCATTCCATAGAGTCTCCTAGCACGCCATATATTATTCGCTTAAAAAGCTTGGGGTAGGGGTCTAGGGGACCCTTTTATAGCCAAAATCACGGCCCTGTATCGCAATACGTCACCTAGGCTAAAGATAAATGGAACTGTAGCACCCCGAGGGCTCGGTTGCTGCAGAGGTATTGCACCTCACCCAGAGGTGTGATATCTCACTCTCAGGTAAGGATGGAGTGTGGATCAGGACCCCGACACCTGCATGCATTACACCACATTGCAGGGCAACCAATATGCCCCTGAGATGGGCACGACAGTCCCTGTCCCTGGCTGGAGTGGGGGGAGGGAACACCGAGGAAGGGAAACCCTGTAGTGCAGGAGCAGGGAGGAAGCAGTTCCTGGGTGCATTGAGAAGGGAGTATAAAAGGTGGGCACCATCTTAGCTCAGTGCAGAGAAGTCTCAGCAGAAGTGACAGGGAGCAGGGGCTCTGCATGAGCTCTGCTCCGGAGGCGGGCCTAGTAACAGAGGCCCAGGCCTGGAAGAGGGAGAAGGAAGGAAGAGGAGCGGAGAAGGCTCCAGGAACGAGGAACGAAGGGATCCCAGGGGTGCGGACAGCAGAGTCGCCACCGCACGCCCGAATCCACCTGCGTGGAGGGGTCAGGCCAAAGGGGGAGACCGGTCACCGAAACTAGTGGAGGCGGGAAACGACCCTCAGCTAGAAACCGGAGGCTGTGACATTTTATGTGGCGCAGCCCCTCGCTACACCCGCTAGGAAGGCACCACATAGGGTCAGGGAAATTGGCGCCAAGTTTACCAAGAGGAGGCCCGAGGCAGCCGGACAGAAGCGTTAGTAAGAAAGGCCAGACGAAGGACAAACAAAGGGGGTCCTGTGAAGCGCTCCAAAGTTATCTGGGAGTTGTCTGAGCCCCTCACCTGGTGAGCACAGTGCGACATGGGCAGCCGTTACCTGCAGAAGTGGTCTGGATAATAAGAACTGTGAGTAAAGGCCCTGGACTGCATCACTGACTCCATGTCGTTACTGCTGCTGCCCTGCACCATCACCCCCATCCTCCGCATACACTGCCCTGAGGCTATACTCCTCCCGTGGGGAGTTATACTACGCTCTGCTGCACCCACAACACCAGCCTCAGCGGTCTGCCCTGCAGCGGCGGTTCACTCTGACCGCAATCCACGGGTGGCGTAGTCAGACATTTAAACATCAAAACCACATAAATAGTTCCGCCACTGGTTTGACCGCCCTGAGACACGGAACCGGGTCGCCGCCACAGAGGCTACAACCACCAGCATCCACCAAAAAGGGTCCGGCTCCAGGTGTCCCAAGGCCCAGGGGGCGCGTCAGAACATTTTCATCACCTCTCATAATCACCAATGGGACAAGGCAGGGATGTCCTCTGTCCCCTCTCTTATACATCCTAGTGACGGAGCACCTGCTCTCATCAATTCGCCATAACCCCAATATTAGGTGGATTGAGGTGGGAGGCACCGAGTACAAGTGGTCTGCATTTGCTGATGATGTCCTAGTATATATCACTCAATCACATATACCCATCCATGCTGTTATGGCTGAAATAGATCACTTTGTTACATGGTCAAATTTTAAAATCAATGCTGCGAAGTCTGAGGCCCTCGATGTCTCCCTCCCCAAATCCATACAGGATTCCATCCAGTCCAACTTTCCCTTTGCCTGGCCCTCACAGGGTATCAAATACTTAGGGATTCCTATTCATAGAGACCTCTCCCGTCTATGTTATCTTAATTTTGGGCCCTTTATTGAACAACTCCATACAGACCACGGTTGGCAAGTTAGAACTGTAAGATTCACTACGTGAACCACTGGTGTTTTGTGGAAAAGCACATGTACACTGTGTTCCAAATTATTATGCAAAAAGTGTTTAGGAGTGATAAGGGAAGAATTTGTTTTTCAGTTAAACTCATTGATGGTGATGTGTGTCAGGATGTAGCGTCGGCGTCCCTGCCTCCTGCCAGGCAGGGACGCTGTTCCCCTCACCTCTCCGCTCCGTGCCCGGCGTCTTCCTCCCGCTCTGCTGCAGCGCGCCCTCCTCCCCGGTCACTGTGCTTAGGGCGCGCGCTCCCCCTCTCTTAAAGGGGCCGCGCGCGCCTTCCTAAGGAGTCCCCGGCCAATGGCCGGAGGACCTCTCCATATATAAGGCACCTCCTCCAAAATGGAGGTGCCCGAGCAATGTTGTAGCATAGTTCATCACTCTGCTTCAGCCCTCAGGTCCCGTTTCCAGTTACCTGCCAGCTACCTGCCAGTTTCCTGTCTGATACCTGCCTGACTCGTGTCTATCTGCTGTTATTCCTGCGGTCCGACAGTCTGCCTACCAGCCCTGCCAGTCTGTCTATGGATCCGTCTGCCCGCTCACCTGGGAGCGCTCACCTGCTACCTGCCTGCTAGCCTACCTGGAGGCTCTGCCGTCACGTGCTGTGACCACCTGCCCATCCAGTGTCTCTTGCCCGCTCACCTGCTACCTGCCTGCTAGCCTACCTGGAGGCTCTGCCGTCACGTGCTGTGACCACCTGCCTGTCCAGAGAATCTTGCCCGCTCACCTGGGAGCGTCCACCTGCCTGCTAGCCTACCTGGAGGCTCTGCCGTCACGTGCTGTGACCACCTGCCCGTCCAGAGACTCTTACCCGCTCACCTGGGAGCGTCCACCTGTTACCTGCCTGTTAGCCTACCTGGAGGCTCTGCCGTCACTTGCTGTGACCACCCGCTTGTCCAGAGACTCTCGCCCGCTCACCTGGGAGCGTCCACCTGCTACCTGCCTGCTTGCCTACCTGGAGGCTCAGCCGTCACTTGCTGTGACCACCCGCTTGTCCAGAGACTCTCGCCCGCTCACCTGGGAGCGTCCACCTGCTACCTGCCTGCTGGCCTACCTGGAGGCTTAGCCATCACTTGCCGTGACCACCCGCCTGTCAAGAGACTGTCCCCGTCACTTGCCGTGACCTCCTGCCCTCTTACCCAGAGACTGTCCTCGTCACTTGCCGTGACCTCCTGCCCTCTTACCCAGAGACTGTCCTCGTCACTTGCCGTGACCTCCTGCCCTCTTACCCAGAGACTGTCCCCGTCACTAGCCGTGACTGCCTGCCTGCCTTCCCTGGGTGTCACCCGCTTCCTTACAAGGACTGCCCCTTTGTACAGTTGCTCTGTGGTTCCACCTCCCAGACCCGTTACATATGGCATCATTATTCACAGTATACAACCGGGCAACAGTGGCGTATCTTGGTAATTTAACTTCGTCCTCCCCTCAATTTAGGAGACGTATGGGTACCCTCCCATTGCGTACATCAACCACCCCTCTGGCAGTTAAGAATGTAGGCCTGTGCTCTGAGCTAATGGGCTCCACTACCGCCTGGTAGTTCTGTCCCTTGAGACCTATTGCTGCCCTACACCAAATCAGCATTTCACTCATCGGGGGAATCACAATGGGTATTGGGTCTGTCAGCCGTACATTACCAATCTCACCACCGGTTAGCTTTACCTGTTGCTGGTACAGGAGGGCTCGTATCTCTCTCTGGAGCACCTTCCTCTGCCCTGGTTTGGCGGTGTCAGCAATCTGTTGGAGCAAAAACAACACTTCTCCCAAACAGTTACCGACAATATTTGTACCTAGTATCATATACAAGTCCTTATCACCAGGGTTAGACTCCACTACAATCAGTCCTTGGTCCTTTAGTTCCGCTCTCCCCACCTTCACTGTCACGTCCTTAACCCCTACTAGGTTAAGAGGAAGGCCGTTAGAGGCATACACGGAGAGGTTCGGGGCTGGCGGCTGGAGTTCATCTACGGACCTGTTCCTTTTGTAGAGGACATCAGGTATGATGGTTACCTGCGAGCCGGTGTCCAGTAATGCAGGTGTTGCTATCCCGTCCAGCACGATGGACAGGAAAGTCCTTCCTCCTACGAACCGGTGATACCAGCTTGATGGGCCTGGTTGATTTACTCCTGGGTGTCGGCCCTCGGCCCCAGGGTTTGCTCGTTTAAAGGACAGTTCCGCGCTGTGTGGCCTGCCTTGTGGCAGCGGTAGCAGATGAAGTCTCCTGGAGGGCGACGTTGGTCAATGGTCCTCCCTCGGGGTGGTGTTGTCCTCCTCCGGGGTGGCGTTGTCCTCCTTCTCCTCATCCAGGGGACATCCTCAGGGCTGTCTGCCAGTAGGATCCTTCCTTCTGGCTCAGGCTCCGTCTGTAGCTGCAGGGTGCTCAGGACAGTGGCCAGGGATTTATTTAACTGGCGCACTTCAGAGCGCTGGCTGTCCAGCTCGCTAGGGGGCATCTTTGTTTCAGCCGTCAATGAAGGAGCAGTGGGTGCTGCGGACACTGGGGCGGCCCCACCCTGGTAACGCTGGATAGCAGTATCTGTTGTTTCCAGGGGCTGCAGACCCTTTATAGCCATGTCCTTAAGGGTGTCAAAGGTGGCATCTGGATGGTCTAAGGCCCACCACCTTACAGTTCTGCTCTCCTCCTGAGACCTCAACCCCCAGATGAACTGTTCCGTCTGCATTTTATTTTCATTTTGTATGCTGGCTGGACTAACCTGTTTCAGGGCCCGTAGGGCCTCCTGTAAGCACCAGGCGTAGTCCTGGATACTGTCCTCAAGTTTCTGGACACAGTGGTAGAACCTCATCCGGAGATCCGTCTCAGTGCGGTTTTCAAACTCAGTTTGCAGTCTTTTAAAGATGATGGATACTGATTCCTGGTCTGCGTCTGGTCAAGTTTCAACTTCCCGCTCTGCGGCACTCTTCAATTGTCCTAACACAGCAGCGGCTCTCTGCTTGCCAGTCATAGAATACATGTCCAGTACACCGCATATTTTTCTCTTGAATCCAGCTTGCCAGTCATAGAATACATGTCCAGTACACCGCATATTTTTCTCTTGAATCCAGACAGGGTGTCTGGTTTGCCATTATACTGGGGAAGCCATTTCGCTCCAGGGATACACGGCAGGGCCATGGGTATCAACGGGGTCACGACCCCTGCTGGTGGAGCGGCCGCTCTGGCCTGTGCTGCGCCGTGTGCTGGTTGGGCATCAGGAGCTTTAACCGGTGCTCCGGCGGCTTGCTGGTCGTCGGCCATTGTTGCGCCCCCTAGTGAACCGGAGCCTACCTTCTTCACTTTGTTTTCATCAGCTCCGCGGGCGACGGCCTTCTTCCAGGACCTTGTGTCGCTCGCGTCTGACGTCAGAGCGTCCTCTGAACTCCTTTCAGGACCTGATGCTTCCTGATTTGACATCAGGGGCGGGGCGTGTCCTGGGCTTTGCGCGCTTCCAGCGATTACGCCTGTCCGATTCCCGCGGTTACGCCCGTCCGATTCCCGCGGTTACGCCCCTCTTCTTCCCGCGCGGCAACAGGAAGATGGCGGAGAATGGTGGGAAATCTCAGAAATGTCTGGAAGCCTTCACCACAGTGAGTACTACAGTCTTTTAAGGAGCATAGTATCCGATGGCAATGGGCAGGGAATTCTGTTCGTGACTCGCCAAGGTTGACGCGCTCCCTGGGCCGTGGGGTACTCGGCAACCGGGCCTACGGATGCCGGTATGGGGAATATCACGGTTTCTGGCCCGGTCCGTGACCCAGGGTGGTCAATGAAAAGGGGGATGATTTATAGGGAATTTGGAAAGTTTGTGACGCCACCTGTGGATTGTGGCTAAAGGGTGCCTCTGCTGCGGAGCAGTCATCTGAGGCAGATGGTAGGGCAGCTTGTGATGGAACGGCTCCCCACAGGTGGAGCGGGCCTCAGGGCAGCGTGGAATGTAATGGATGGTGGTGCAGGGGAGAGACGGCAGGACGGTCCCAGAGGAAAGACGAAGACTCACACGGGGATAAGCTTCAGTACCTTTACTGGTGATCATACGCGCACGGTCCAGGGTACTCCGGATGAAGGGTGCACTTTTGGACTCTCCCCAGTGAGCGGGTATAGGGCCTCCTGATCTGTGGCTTTACTCGCTAAGCTTCTGACCTGCCTGGAGCTAGGTCTAGCTTGGTTACTGTCTCTCTCTTGCACCTGCTGACGTGGTGATAGGGCCTTCTCCTGGAGATCACTCTCCCTGGTCGCTGGGGCCTCCGTGACTCCTAGCCCTGGTACTGTAGTCAGCGTTTGGTAAACCTGGGACCTGTAGTCCTCCAGGGATTCCGGTGGTCCCTTCAGAGTATAAAGGGACCCCGTAGGCGCGGACCTGGTGTCCGGTGTATATCTCGGGGTGAGCCTGGTATGCTCCTCAGCCCCCTTGCTTCTTCTTCCTTCTCCTCTCGCCTTTGGCCACACTCGGGGCCCTCACTAGGCCTTCACACGTGCTGTAGGCCTTGGCTCGCCTAAGCACAGCAGCCAGTGTGCTGCCTCTTCACCACTTTCTGAGCGTCGGCACGCTCTCAGACTTCCTCTCTGTCTGAACTCTGAACACTGACTGAGCTCCCTGGCTCCACCTTCCCTATATATCTGTCCATGACGGGCTCCCTCTGCTGGTATGAGGTGGAAGGGTGGAGGTGTTTGAATGTAGTGAGGGCCTCTTGTGGAGAAGTCCATCCATGCACCCTTCTGGGTTCTGTGGCACTTAGGCGTAGCAGGGCGTCACAACTGCATGCTCTATAACTGTATAGCACAGTGGTCCCCAACCTTTTTTGCACCAGGGACCGGCTTGAAGCAAGATCATTTTTCCATGGCCCAGCAAGGAGGGGGTGGGGTGGGCGGGGCTTTGGTCATATGGGGGCGGGGTAATGGAGGGATTTGGAGTTTAGTGCATACTTATCATATAGTGTAGACCAGGTCCCCGCCAGGAGCTATGCCAGGAGCCCCACATAATGTGCTGTGCCAGGAGCCGCATCACTGAGGCCCCATCACGCCCTGCAGCAGGACAGGGCAGCTGTCCTGACAGCTGCTGTTCAGCTGCATTTACTTCATCCCAGGGGCGGACACAGACTGTAGTGGGCCCCTGTGCAAGAAATTTTTGGGGGCCCCCCCCCGCCCTTCATAAGGCAACAAAGTTATGTAAACATAACCCCCGCCCATGTGCATCTCTCACCCCCCCATGTGCAGCTCACCCCCCTTGCATCTCTCATCCCCCTCCGTGCATCTCTCATCCCCCTCCGTGCATCTCTCATCCCCCTCCGTGCATCTCTCATCCCCCTCCGTGCATCTCTCATCCCCCTCCGTGCATCTCTCATCCACCCCCCGTGCATCTCTCATCCACCCCCCGTGCATCTCTCATCCCCTCCGTGCATCTCTCATCCCCCCGTGCATCTCTCATCCCCCCCGTGCATCTCTCATCCCCCTCCGTGCATCTCTCATCCCCCTCCGTGCATCTCTCATCCCCCTCCGTGCATCTCTCATCCCCCTCCGTGCATCTCTCATCCCCCTCCGTGCATCTCTCATCCCCTCCGTGCATCTCTCATCCCCCCGTGCATCTCTCATCCCCCTCCGTGCATCTCTCATCCCCCTCCGTGCATTTCTCATCCCCCTCCGTGCATCTCTCATCCCCCCCGTGCATCTCTCACCCCCCTCCGTGCATCTCTCATCCCCCCGTGCATCTCTCATCCCCCCGTGCATCTCTCATCCCCCCGTGCATCTCTCATCCCCCTCCGTGCATCTCTCATCCCCCTCCGTGCATCTCTCATCCCCCTCCGTGCATCTCTCATCCCCCTCCGTGCATCTCTCATCCCCCTCCGTGCATGTCTCATCCCCTCCGTGCATGTCTCATCCCCTCCGTGCATCTCTCATCCCCCCCGTGCATCTCTCATCCCCCCCGTGCATCTCTCATCCCCCCCGTGCATCTCTCATCCCCCCCGTGCATCTCTCACCCCCCTCCGTGCATCTCTCATCCCCCCGTGCATCTCTCATCCCCCTCCGTGCATCTCTCATCCCCCTCCGTGCATGTCTCATCCCCCGTGCATCTCTCATCCCCCCGTGCATCTCTCATCCCCCCCGTGCATCTCTCATCTCTCCCCTCCCCCCATGTGCATCTCTCATCTCTCCCCTCCCCCCATGTGCATCTCTCATCTCTCCCCTCCCCCCATGTGCATCTCTCCCCTGCCCCCCATGTGCATCTCTCATCTCTCCCCTCCCCCCCCATGTGGATCTCTCATCTCTCCCCTCCCCCCCATGTGGATCTCTCATCTCTCCCCTCCCCCATGTGCATCTCTCATCTCTCCCCTCCCCCCATGTGCATCTCCCATTCCCCCCACTCCTAGTTAATTGTATTTAAAAAAAAATAAAACTTGTTATACTTACCCCCATGCGATCCCTGCAGAATCCTGGCGCTCGTCCAAATCGCTGACACCAGGTTCTCCTGCCTTCCGGTCATGTGACGGCGCCGTCACATGACCGGAAGTCAGAGGAATTATGAGATGTCCTGGACCCGGTGCTTTGCTTTGTGATTGTCTGTGGCGGTGCCGCGGACCGGCTGAAAAACCCCCAACGGCCCGGTCCTGGTCCTTGGACCGGCGGTTGGGGACCTCTGGTATAGCAGATCCGCTCTTTTCTAATGTTAACATGGCTACTGTGGCTCAGCTCTATCTGTCTTTAAATTGTTAGTAGTGTTTTCTGTAAATGTTGGCAGCCGTTAGACTCACTACATACCCTATACTGTGTAGCAGACTTGCTCCGTTCTAAAGGGAACATGGCGTTACTGAGGCCCAGCTCTATATGTCTTTAAATTTTTAGTTGGGTTTTTCCTAAATTTTGGCAGCCGTTGGACTCAGTGCATACCCTATAACTGTATAGCAGACTCGCTACGTTCTAATAGGAACATGTCGTTACTGAGGCACAGCTCTATGCGTCTTTAAATTCTTAGTAGGATTTTTCCTAAATTTTGGCAGCCGTTGGACTCACTGCATACCCTATAACTGTACAGCAGACCTTCTCCTTTATAATGGGAACATGGCGGTACTGTGGCCCTGCTCTATATGTCTTTAAATTGTTAGTAGTGTTTTCTGTAAATGTTGGCAGCTGTTAGACTCACTACATATCCTATACTGTGTAGCAGACTTGCTCCGTTCTAATGGGAACATGCCATTACTGAGGCACAGCTCTATGTGTCTTTAAATTCTTAGTAGGATTTTTCGTAAATTTTGGCAGCCCTTGGACTCACTGCATACCCTATATCCGGATAGCAAATCTTCTCCTTTCTAATGGAACATGTCGTTACTGTGGCTCAGCTTTATGTGTCTATAAATTGTTAGTAGAGTTATTCCTAAATTTTGACAGCCGTTCTACTCACTGCATACCCTATAACTGTATGGCAGACCTTCTTCTTTCTAATGGGAACATGTCATACTCGTTACCGTGATCCAGTTATATGTGTCTTTAAATTATTAGTAGGGTTTTTTCTAAATTTTGAAAGCTGTTGGACTCGCTGTATACCCTATATCTGTACAGCAGACCCTCTCCTTTCTATTTGGAACATGTCGCTACTGTGGCCCAGCTCTATGTGTCTTTAAATTGTTAGTAGAGTGAGTGCATTACTCACCCTCCCCAGGTCCGACACAGAGTCTCAGCCGCTGCATAAGTTTCTGTTCTAGTCTGCAGTGTTGATTAGAGATGAGCGGTGTTCGACTCGAACTGTTCGCCAATCTCAAATTCGAGCTGTTTTGGGCGGTGTTCGAGCTGTTCGGCGAACACGAACAATTTGAAAAAAATTCGGCTGTTCGAGGTTATGTTCGATAACTGTTTGTGTACCAAAATCATAACTGTTTTTTTCTCAGTAATGCTGAAAATTAATGTTAATACTCAGTTTGAGTGTACAGCGGGGCGGGGGGAGGGGCAGGGGATGGATCTCTGCTTAAATAATGAAGATCTCCATTTTTTTTCTCTTTCCCGCATTTACAGTGGGGAGGTGCAATCTGTCAGCCTATCAGCAGTGCACACACGGAGTGAACTGCTTTTTTTCACACAAGCAAGGGCATGTGTCATTAGCAGTGTATGTCACATGTCCTTGCCCTATAAGACCAAGCCATTTTCCCCGTCGCCACCATTTTCTCACTGCTGCAGCTGCGTGTTAGATGGCACCGCTGTTGCTGTGCGCGCTATACTTTGTTAATTTCAAGCCAATTTTCGCACAAATCTACAGATAGCTTGGGAGTAGGGAAGAGTTGTGATTGCAGTCCTTTTAAGGACTAGGTTACATCATTTCCTACGACTTTTATCAGGCAGGTCTGTGCTCTTAAATAGGTTGGGAGTAAAGACTAATTGTAATTGCAGTCCTTTTCAGGGCTAGGTTACATCAGTTCCTATCACTTTTATCAGGCAGGTCTGTGCTCTTAAATAAATAGGTTGGGAGTAAAGACTAATTGTAATTGCAGTCCTTTTGAGGGCTAGGTTACATCAGTTCCTATCACTTTTTGCCAGGCAGGTCTGTTTTAGTGCTGTGCAAGTTTTTTTCACAGCATTTGGCTAAATTTAGCAAAGCAAATCCTTTTTGGCCTCTCGCAGTGTGTGTTAGTCAGTGGAGTAGCCTATCTGTGTTGCAAGCTACACCACCTGTGTATAGAATACAATTTTTTTACTGCACCTAGTGAAGTAAAACCTTTTGGGCATAGCATCATTCTATTAGTCCATCTATACTAACCTCCACCAGGTTGCAAATTCAAAATAATTTTTATCCTCATCTAGCTCTGAAAAAATATTTTGGCTTGAAGCAGTGTGTGGGACTTGTTCTATTAGCCCATCTATACTAACCTCCACCAGGTTGCAAATTCAATATAATTTTTTTCTGCATCTAGCTCTGAAAAAATATTTCGGCTTGTAGCAGTGTGTGGGACTTTTTCTATTAGTCCATCTATACTAACCTCCACCAGGTTGCAAATGCAATATAATTTTTTTCTGCATCTAGCTCTGAATTAATATTTTGGCTTGTAGCAGTGTTTGGGACTTGTTCTATTAGTCCATCTATACTAACCTCCACCAGGTTGCAAATTCAATATAATTTTTTTCTGCATCTACCTCTGAAAAAATATTTTGGATTGTAGCAGTGTGTGGGACTTGTTCTATTAGTCCATGTATACTAACCTCCACCATGTTGCAAATTCAATATAATTTTTATCAGCATCTAGCTCTGAAAAAATATTTCGGCTTCTAGCAGTGTGTGGGACTTGTTCTATTAGTCCATCTATACTAACCTCCACCAGGTTGCAAATTCAATATAATTTTTTTCTGCTTCTAGCTCTGAAAAAATATTTTGGCTTGTAGCAGTGTGTGGGACTTGTTCTATTAGTCCATCTATACTAACCTCCACCAGGTTGCAAATTCAATATAATTTTTTTCTGCATCTAGCTCTGAAAAAATATTGCGGCGTGTAGCACTGTGTGGGACTCGTTCTATTAGTCCATCTATACTAACCTCCACCAGGTTGCAAATTCAATAGAATTTTTATCTGCATCTAACCCAGCCAATACTTTTGGGCTAGTACCACAGTTTGGCCACTCAGCTCTGCTCGGTTCCCATCCATTGTTTTTCGTGCAAACAACTCCAGAGTTGTGAATTAGTTAACCACGAAAATGAGTGAAAAAAGGCCTGCTGCTGGTGGAAAGGGGAATAGGCATGTTGGGAAGGGAAAAAAAGTTTGTGTCCGTGGGGTAGGTGTTAAAGCAACAGTAACATCTGCAGAAGAAAGACCATCTTCCAGCCAAACTAAGATGTCTACTTCTTTTAGCGGACAATGTGATAAGATCCCTTTCTTATGGCCACGCCAATCGCTACAAATTCCAGATGAGGCACAAAAACAGCATGTGCTTCAACGGATATCAAGTGCTCCTTTAAGTGGGCTCTCCTCCACCTCAACTTCAACATCACAAATACTCCAGTCATCAGAGGTGTCACCCCAATCGCACTTGCTTCTTCACAGCTCCCAAGTCTCCAGCTTCCCGTCTGAGTATGGGGTAGAACAGATGGTTGAGTCTGCAGAGCTGTTTACTTATACTATAGCCTGGGAATCAGAGGTTGGCTCCAGAGCTTCTGTGAATCCAGACGAGGAAATGATCTGCACTGATGCCCAGAATCTTTATGAGTTGGATCCAGGACCAGACGCATAAGGTTCTGACCATAATGTAGACCCTCGTTCCCAAACTGTAACTCCTGTTGGTGGAGACAATGACGAAGATGATGATGAGACTCAAATACCTGATTGGAGCGACAACTTTAGTTTTTTGTCAGGGCAGGAAGAGGTTGGCTCAGAGGACGACGGGTGTGATAACACACAGGGTGATGATGACGAGGTTGGAGATCCCACTTACTGTCAACCCACAGTCAGCCAGTCTATGAGGTCAGCAGAGGAGGTGGAGGAGGATGCTAGTGACGACGAGGTCAGGTTGCGCCTTCCTGCACAGAGACGTAGTACTGGAAGCACGTCAACAACTGCATCCTCAAACACAACTCTGCCTCCTCAAACACAACTCTGCCTCTTACCACAAGTCGTGGTTGCTCTTCAGGTCGCATGTAACATTTGCCAGCAAAAGCTAAGTAGAGGCAAAAAAAACCATAGTTTGAGTACTTCATGCATGAACCGGCACATGGATATGAAGCATAAGTTGCAGTGGGAAGCTCACTGTGCTACAATGCGGCCTAGCCGGCCGGGCCAACCACTGTCTGCCACGCCAACCACTGTCTGCCACATCTTGTGCATCCGCGGCCTCTTCATCCTCTGTGACTGGGGGGACAGCAGTCACACCTGTTTTGGGCCGCAGACCTGCCACCTCTTTACCCGCAACAGCCAGCATGATTGGCAGGTCATCATTTTCTTTGGAGGTGGAAACACCAGCTGGTGTTGAGCGCTGTCCGACATCGATAGCACCACCTTTGGATCAAGGCAACCTAACATGTCCGCCTGCATCTTCCTCACAGACCGGCAGTTTGCCGGGGACACCCGTCTCAACCCCGTCTAAGCACAACAGCCAGCCCTCGGTCCCTCAGATGTGGACAAGTAAAAGACCATTTCCTCCTAGCCATGACAAAGCTAAGAGGTTGAATTTCACCATCTGCAAGCTCTTGGCTACAGAAATGATGCGTTTTCGCCTGGTGGACACAGAGGATTTTCGAGACCTTATGTCCGTCGCAGTGCCCCAGTACCAGATGCCCAGTCGGCACTACTTCTCAAAGAAAGGTGTGCCTGCGCTCCACCAGCATGTCGCACACAACATCACCGCTTCTTTGAGAAACTCTGTGTGTGACAGGGTGCATTTCACCACAGACACTTGGACGAGTAGACATGGACAGGGGCGTTACATGTCGCTGACTGGGCACTGGGTAACTATGGAAACAGCAGGACAAGGGGCTGCTGTCCAAGTCTTGCCGTCCCCATGAGTTGTTCATCAATCCTCTTTAGCTTGAAGTTCCTCCACTGCTTCTGCCTCCTCAACCTCCTCTCGGTCCTCCACCTGCACCCAAAGCCTGTCTGGTCATGCCACAAGCTTTCTAACTGTGCAGAAGGGATCCTGCACACATCCTTACTATGCTGGCAGCAGTGTTCAACGTCATCAGGCGGTTTTTACTTTGAAATGTCTGGGAAATGTGAGTCACACAGCTGAGGAGTTGTGGTCAGCGCTGGAGAACCAGTTTCATGAATGGTTGTCTCCACTGGACCTGAAACCAGGGAAGGCCGTGTGCGCCAATGCTGCAAATCTGGGTGCGGCCCTTCGCCGGGGCAATGTCACACACGTGCCTTGTATGGCTCACGTGTTGAACCTGGTTGTCCAGCAATTTTTAGCCCACTATCCCGAACTAGATGGCCTTCTGCAGAGGGCACGGTCGCTGTGTGCTCACTTCCGCCGTTCGCATCCCGCAGCTCAGCGACTTACATCTCTACAGAAGTCGTTGGGCCTGCCAATTTCACCGGCTAAAATGCGATGTGCCTACCCGGTGGAATTCAACTCTGCACATGTTGCAGCGACTGTGGCAGCACCGACAAGCCCTGATGCAATACGTTCTGACGTATAGCCTGGGCCAACGAGATCCAGAGGTGGGGCAAATCACGCTGGAGGAGTGGTCTCAGATCAGGGACCTATGCACCCTTCTGCACAGTTTTGAAATGAAGACGAAGATGTTTAGTGCTGACGATGCCATTATCAGCATGACTATTCTGGTGATTTACATGCTGGAGCACATGTTAAACAGAATTCGGAGTCAGGTGGTGGCACAAGAGGAGGTGGAGGAAGTAAAGGAGGAGGAGTTGTATGTGGAAGGGCTAACATCTGCAAGGTCCAGACGGTCGACAGCACCAAGGCGGCAGGCATGTGAGGGTGGGGGAGATGGTTTTACCAGGGCGCATGGTAGCAGCCAAACTAGTGAGGAAGGTGCAGGAGCCCAGGAAGAAGTGGAGGATGAACCGATGGAAGACTCATCAGATGAGGGAGACCTTGATCACATTTCTGCTGTGCGAGGTTGGGGGGAGAGGGCAGAGGAAGGAAGCATGATTGTTACCTCGCCACCAACACAACAGGGACTTGGTGCTCCTGGATGAGCAAGACACATGAGTGCCTTCTTGCTGCACTACCTGCAACATGACCCTCGAATTGTGAGAATTAGAAATAATCCTGACTACTGGGTTGCCACACTGTTATATCCCCGGTACAAAAGTAAATTTGCAGAAATTATTCCTGCCATAGAAAGAGATGCATGCATGCAGGAGTATCAGCAGAGACTGTTGCAGAATCTTACATGTGCTTTTCCCCAAAACACTAGTGGTGCACGTAGTGAATCTCACAGTTCCAACTTGCCAACCGTGGGACCGTCGAGTGTTTAGCACTCAAAACGTAACAGAAACACAGTATCTGCTGGTAACATAAATTTTGCGGAATCATTTCACCACTTCTTTAGCCCATCCTTTGCAAGGCCACAGGAGACAAGAAGTCTGACACATAGTCAACGCATACAGACGATGGTACAGGAGTATCTGCAAGTAAACATTGAAGCCATGACTGTGTCACTGGACCCTTGCTCTTTTTGGGCTTCCAATCTGGATAAATGGCCAGAGCTCGCCACTTACGCCTTGGAGATCTTGTCATGCCCCGCAGCCAGTGTTCTGTCTGAACTTGTGTTCAGCGCTGCTGGTGGTGTGCTGACAGATAACTCAAAACTTTATTCTAAGTGATGTTACATTTGCACATAGGAACCCTTGTTCGAAAGGAGCTTCTGAACTCTCTCTCCATTGAATTTGTCAGGTTTTGGATGGTTTCTGCTTCTATTGTTTTGCATGAGGACAGAATACCCTCCCAGAGCTGTTGCTTAGATGTGAACTGCTTCCTGCCATCATAGACACTCCTCTTGATGATGCTCCAGAGGTTCTCAATGGGTTGAGGTCAGGGGAGCATGGGGGTCACACCATAAGTTTGTCCCCTTTTATGCCCATATCAGCCAGAGATGCAGATGTGTTATGTGCAGCATGAGATGGTGCTTTATCATGCATGAAAATGATCTTGCTGCAGAATACACGGTTCTTCTTTTTGAACCATGGCAGGAAGTGCTGTTTGAGAAACTCCACATACATTATGGAGTTCATCTTTACCCCTTCAGGGATCCTAAAGGGGCCGACAATCTCTCTCCCCATGATTCCAGCCCAAAACATTACTCCACCTCCTCCTTGTTGGCGGCGTAGCCGTGTTTGCATGGGGTGTCCATCAACCAGCCATCCTCCACTCCATCCATCTGGACCATCGACCGTTGCACGGCACTCATCGGTGAACAAAACAGTTTTGAAGTCAGTCTTCATGTATTGTTTGGCCTACTGGAGCCATTTCTGCTTGTGTACAGTGGATAGAGGAGGTCGACAGGATGGCTTACGCACAGCTGCAAACCTCTGAAGGACCCTGCATCTTGTTGTTCAGGGGGACGTTGGAGGGACCAACAGCTTCAAAAACTTGTCTGCTGCTATGACAAGGCTTTTTTGCCGCTGCTCTTTTAACCTGACGTAATTGCCTGTAGGAAAGAGTCCTCAATTTTCCCTTATCAGCACGCACACGTATTATGATCTGCTACAAGCACTAAGGAAAGACAGGAGATCTGTCCCTGCAATAGAACTAAGCTGGATCCCTACGATGTAACGGGGAACCTGATCCTGCGATCAGACCCGCTAAAGTCCTCGGCTAGTCTGAACGAAGACCTATAGATGTGAGGGAGGGATCCCTACCAGAACTAGGGACTGGGAGAAAGTTGGACACCTCCTAGCTGAAATTGTAGCAGTAAAAAGACAAACAAACAACATAGAACATAGAGGTCCGAAGACCTAGCAAAACTGACTGAGAAAGGTTACCAAGCACCTGGCTAGCTAAAGAGTAGAAATTACAATGAAGTCCAGCATGGCCAGGAGGGCGGAGGAGGATTAAATAGGCAAAAAAGGTCATGTGACCAGCAAGATAGAAAAAACCTAACAGGAGAGTTCTAACAGTACCCCCTCTTCTATGAGGATCCTCCGGATCCCCTAGGCCCAGGTCTATCAGGAAACCTCCTGTGAAACGCTCTGACAAGTCTGGAAGCAGAAACATCATCCGCACTCACCCATGAGTTATCCTCGGGACCGAAACCCTTCCAAGCAACGAGATACTGCAAACTCCCTCTATACCGTCTGGAATTTAGGATGCGGGAAATTTCATATTCCCCGTCCTCCACCACCGGAGGAACAGTGGCAGTGGCGTCTCTATTTGATACATTAGCTGTTTTTCAATAGAGAAACATTAAACACCGGATTAATCTTCCAGGAGGTGAGAACCTCCAACCTAACAGCAGATTGGTTAACTACCTGAAGCACCTTAAAGGGCCCTACAAACTTGGGACCCAGTGTTTTAGAAGGAATCCTCAACCGCAGATTCTTAGAGGACAACCAAACCATGTCACCAATAGCAAACAAAGCCTCTTGCCGTTTCCTATCAAAGTACCTCTTAGATTTTTTGTTAGCCTCCTGAAGATTACCACGCACATTCGTCCAAACTCTCTCCAAATCACCGGATAAACTCTCCTCCTCAGGCACAGCCGATACCAATTTGGATAATGACCCAAAAGACGGATGTCTCCCAGAACAACAAAAAAAAGGCGAACACCCAGCAGAAGAGGATGTATGGTTTTTAAGAGCAAATTCAGCAAGTCGCAGAAACTCAGACCACCCCTCTTGATTGTCTGCCACAAAACAACGCAAGAACTGCTCAGCATCCTGGTTCTTCCTTTCTGTCTGGCCATTAGACTCAGGATGATATCCAGATGAAAATGACAAATGAACTCCCAACCTGTCACAAAAGGCACGCCAATAACGAGCCACGAACTGAGGTCCCCTATCAGAAACAATGTCAGTAGGAACGCCATGGAGTCTGACAATTTCCTTGACAAAGGCCTTAGCGAGTGTCTTAGCGCAGGGCAGTTTGATGAAGGGAACCAAGTGACACATCTTGCTAAAACGATCCACGAAACCCTCAGAGGGGGGAAGGTCAGTAATAAAGTCCATAGCCAGATGTGTCCATGGTGCACTAGGAACCTCCAGAGGGCAAAGCAACCCCGCAGCAGGAGTATGTGAAGACTTAGATCTAGCACACACAGTACATTGACGCACCCACTTAATGACTTCCTTCTGCCATCCAGGCCACCAAAAACTGCGACCCACAAGTCTCTTGGTCTCAGAAATTCCTGGATGACCTGCCAACCGAGACTCATGACAATCAACAAACAAATCTCTCCTATAGGTCCTAGGCACAAACAACCTCCCATGGGGAGTGTTAGATGGGGCAGTCTCCTGTGCTTTAAGAATCTCATCTTCCAAAACGGAGTCCAATGCAGCAATCA
Source organism: Phyllobates terribilis (assembly GCF_046119375.1). NCBI lineage: Eukaryota > Metazoa > Chordata > Amphibia > Anura > Dendrobatidae > Phyllobates > Phyllobates terribilis. The sequence continues at coordinate 11,828,696 of NW_027362784.1, read as the reverse complement.
CAACACCTTCTTGTAAAATGCTCTCCTCCTCCTCAGCACCGACCATGGGAGAAAAGCTGCGAGACAAAGCATCAGCTTTAACATTCTTGGTACCCGGGATGTAAGTAACGGAGAAATTAAACCGCGAGAAAAAAAGTGCCCACCTAGCCTGACGGGCATTCAAGCGCTTGGCAGCGTCAAGATAGATCAGATTTTTATGATCAGTGAAAACCTGAATGGAAATTCAGCACCTTCCAAGAGATGACGCCAGTGTTCAAATGCGAGTTTAATAGCCAGCAATTCCCGATTACCAATATCGTAATTAAGTTCAGTCTCAGAAAATTTTTTTGAAAAAAAGGCACAAGGATGTACTCAATCCTTGTTTTCCTGAGACAACACCGCACCGACCCCCACAGAAGAAGCATCAACTTCAACCAAAAACGGCTTAGTCATATCAGGCTGCATAAGGATGGGGGCAGAGCTGAACCTCTTCTTTAGAAACACAAAAGCTTCAATGGCCTCAGTAGTCCACTGAACCGTATTAGCACCTTTCCTGGTGAGATCGGTCAGTGGTTTAACAATAATAGAAAATTTTTTAATGAATTTTCTGTAATAATTGGCGAAACCCAAAAAGCTCTGTATCGATTTCAAACCAATAGGCCTAGGCCATTCCTGCACAGCTTGAACTTTAACCGGGTCCATCTCAAAACCTTCACTGGAGATAATGTAGCCCAAAAAACTAATTCTCTGTACAGCGAACTCACATTTCTCTAGCTTAGCAAAAAGCGAATTGTCAATTAATAACTGTAATACCTCACGTACGCTCCGCCAATGAGACTCCAGATCCAGCGAATAAATCAAAATGTCATCCAAATACACAAGCACATTTTTGCCTATCAAAGGTCTAAGGATATCATTAATAAGATTCTGAAAAAATGCTGGTGCATTGGTAAGACCAAAAGGCATAACCAGATTCTCAAAATGACCCACAGGAGTGTTGAAAGCAGTCTTCCATTAATCACCCTCCTTCATGCGCAACAAATTCTATGCCCCCCGGAGATCAATTTTAGAGAACCACTTGGCCCCCACTAACTGGTTAAACAAATCAGGAATCAATGGCAGTGGGTAGGGATTGCGTACAGTAATTTTATTAATCTCGCGAAAGTCCAGAGAAGGACTTAAACCGCCTTCCTTTTTTTTAACAAAAAAAATCCAACAGCCACAGGCGACTTAGAAGGTCTGATATGACCGGCGGCCAAGCTCGTCTGTATGTATTCCTCCAAAGCCTTTCTCTCAGGAATAGTAAGATTAAATAAACGACTTTTAGGAAGAGTCGCTCCAGGGACAAATTCAATGGTACAATCATAGTCTCTATGGGGAAGCAAAATTTGCGACTCCTCAGAAAAAACTTTCCAAAAATCCTGAATAGGTACAGGTAATTCCCCTTTATCCACAGCAGCAATGCGCCCGTTACAACACTTGTCATAACACTTAGGGCTCCAGGACTTAATTTCATTGGTAGACCAATCCAGTATAGGATTGTGCAATTTTAACCAGGGTAACCCCAAAATTACTGGAGAAGGCAAATTATTTAATACCACCAAATCCAAACTCCCTTGGTGAATACCATTAATAGTGAGGGGAAATTCATAAACCTTGTGAGTAACACATTTCAAGGGAGAGCCATCAACAGAAACCACGGCAATAGGGGATGACAAAGGTTTGGGTTTTAGTTTAAGTTTTTCCAAGAATCCCCCATCAATCACATTCAGAGTAGAACCACAATCCACAAATACCCGAAATTCAATTAATTCTTCCTGAGCTGCAGTAGTAGCAGAAAGAAATACACCTTTAGTGTTTAAACAGGCTATACGGGCGTAACTGACCTTTTTTTTTTCTTTGTTCATACGAAGCACACAGTTCTTAATGAAATGGTCAGATTTACCGCAATAGAAGCACAAACCTTCAGAAAACCTGCGGTCTTTTTCCTGAGAGCGGGGTGACATCGCCCCAATCTCCATCGGCTCTCCAATGTCATTACAGACCCTCTCAAGACTCGGAGCTGACATGGCAGAGGATTTACTCTCATTAACCCTTGCACGCAGTCTCCTGTCCACCCATATAGCTAATTGCATTGCCTCCTGCAAGTTTCCAGGTGTAGGATAAGCAATCAGCAGATCCTTAACCCTTTCACCTAGCCCAGCAAGAAACAAACTTTTCAAAGCTGAATCGTTCCACCCCACCTGAGCAGACCACCGACGGAAGTGAGTACAATAATTTTCCACATTACCTGATCCCTGCCTCAAACGTCTCAATTCAGTCTCAGCTGATGAGACACGATTAGGATCATCATACAACAACCCCAAAGCAGAAAAAAAACTATCCACTGATCTAAAGCATGGATCACTAGGTTGGAGAGAAAAGGCCCATCCCTGAGGTTCTTTGCGCAAAAGTGACATTCATCACCAGAGGATCTGGGTCTCAAACGAAAATACAACAAACAAACATTTTTAAAGGAAAAAAAAATCTTGTTGTTCACCAAAAAATAAATCAGGCAAACGTACCTTTGGCTCCACAAAATGCGCTCCAGAACAGCTACTCACGTGTTGTTGGAGCTCGGCCACCTCCAGAGAGAGTCCCTGCAGGCGTTGAGCCAAATCCTGAACCCACACTATGATGGAAACTGGAAGTCTTTCCTTAGAGAAATTTTTTGGCTGGACTTACTGTTATGATCTGCTACAAGCACTAAGGAAAGACAGGAGATCTGTCCCTACAATAGAACTAAGCTGGATACCTACGATGTAACGGGGAACCTGATCCTGCGATCAGACCCGCTAAAGTCCTCGGCTAGTCTGAACGAAGACCTATAGATGTGAGGGAGGGATCCCTACCAGAACTAGGGACTGGGAGAAAGATGGACACCTCCTAGCTGAAATTGTAGCAGTAAAAAGACAAGCAAACAACATAGAAGATAGAGGTCCGAAGACCTAGCAAAACTGACTGAGAAAAGTTACCAAGCACCTGGCTAGCTAAAGAGTAGAAATTACAATGAAGTCCAGCATGGCCAGGAGGGCGGAGCAGGATTAAATAGGCAAAAAAGATCATGTGACCAGCAAGATAGAAAAATCCTCACTGGAGAGTTCTAACAACACGGGTGTACTGTGAATCAGCTACATACTTCTTGATTGTGCGATGATCAGGATGAAGTGTCTTGGCAATGTTGATTGTAGTCATGCTTTGACCTAAACACTCCAAAATTTGTTGCTTCTCAGCAGCCGACACATCCTTTTTCTTTCCGATTTTGGCAGAAAATGTAAACTGCTTAATAATGTGGGACAGTCTTCTTAAGTAGTCTTGCCTTTCATTGGACACACCTGCCAAACTAATTAGCACAGGTGTCTTCAATTGCTTACAGTGATATAAAGAGCCCTGTCACACATCACCATCAATGAGTTTAACTGACAAACAAAAAAATTCTTACCTTATCACTCTTAAACACTTTTTGCATAATAATTTGGAACATAGTGTACATGTGCTTTTCCACAAAACACCAGTGGTTCACGTAGTGAATCTTACAGTTCTAACTTGCCAACTGTGGTCTTTATGGAGTTGTTCAATAAAGGCCCCAAAATTAAGATAACATAGGCGGGAGAGGTCTCTATGAATAGGAATCCCTAAGTATTTGATACCCTGTGAGGGCCAGGCAAAGGGAAAGTTGGACTGGATGGAATCCTGTATGGATTTGGGGAGGGAGACATCGAGGGCCTCAGACTTCGCTGCATTGATTTTAAAATTTGACCATGTAACAAAGTGATCTATTTCAGCCATAACAGCAGGGATGGATATATGTGATTGAGTGATATATACTAGGACATCATCAGCAAATGCAGAGCACTTGTACTCGGTGCCTCCCACCTCAATCCACCTAATATTGGGGTTATGGCGAATTGATGAGAGCAGATGGTCCGTCACTAGGATGTATAAGAGAGGGGACAGAGGACATCCCTGCCTTGTCCCATTGGTGATTGTGAAAGGTGATGAAAATGTTCCATTTATCTTCATTCATCTTCAGCCTAGGTGACGTATTGCAATACAGGGCCGTGATTTTGGCTATAAAAGGGTCCCCTAGACCCCTACCCCAAGCTTTTTAAGAGAATAATATATGGCGTACCAGGAGACTCTATGGAATGCTTTCTCAGCATCCAACAAGAGTATCTAATTACAAATTTTTAACTGAATCTAGCCCAGGAAATACTTTGTGCCTAGTAGCAGTGTCTGCTAGTCAGTGGGTTATCCTAGCTGTTAAGCAAGCTACACCACCTGTAGTTTGGACACTTAATTTTTTCAAAGGAAATGGTTCGGGTCCCCAGGACACTCAGTGAAGAGCATCGGGGAGGCACCCCAAGGCACAGGGGCTGGGACTGGCGGTAGGAGGCCTTGCGGTGGACCGCCAAGCTCGATCCTTATGAAAGCTTTTTAACTGCAGCAGCTTTAGTGGACTCTACTGGAGCTGAAATTACCGCGGCTGCTGGCATGAGACTTGCCCTTCAATAGATCCTTGTAAAAGGATTTAAAGTGTACTCATTCAAATTAGAGAGACAATTTAAATTAAAAAGATTAGACCTGCCTCCACCGCAGGGGGGCTCACTCGACCCACCAGCGGACAGGCACCAGTATTGGGAGAGGAGGACTGGCCGTCAGGGTCCACCGCGGCTCTGGCACAAACCCGGTGACACGGAGGTCGCACGGGCAGGAACGGACTGGCCATGTCAGCTTCGCACTTTTTTGGTTTTAGAAGGGCATGACATGCCTATATCTGTGTCTCCCCCTCCTTTTACTCCTCCACCTCTTTTCTTTTCGCATGACTATATGTACTTGTCACTTTTCCATGTGTTAGTTGTATCTTCTGAGCAGTTTGTCAGCTTTTGGACACCTTTGAAGGTGTTTTCTATGTGTTTTAGTTTGCCTGCCATTGGTTTTAACGGTGTTCAAAGGTGTTCGACGAACAGTTCGGCGAACATACGGGTGTTCGACGAACCGAACTCGAACACTACGGGGGTGGCTCAACACTAGTGTTGATATCACGTAGACAGCACTGAAGCCAATCTGTAAGCTCAGTGACTCTGCCCGTTTAGATAGCATGAGCTGCTCAGAGCCTCTGAGCTCTGGGATTGACTGCACTGCTATTAGTGTAAATGCTTCAGACAATAACAGACATTAGCAGTAGCGGTGGAGTAGGGGAGGTGTGTATAAAACATCTATGTCTGGAGACAAGGCTTTTCTGAAAATAGAAAACTCTTTTAATAAGAGTTATTCAGTAAAATCATCTTTGATGAACATTAGTATTCAAGCCATATGAAATGGACAGTATTATTTTCTGTGTCCTTCCAAGCTCACCTTCTCCATGGCTTATTCTCCTCTTGCGTCTTGGAGAAGATTCTTTTAGCACGACAGGTCCTGAAGTTTCCAGCAGTTTTTTCACCTGTGTCATGTAGAGAGGAGAAAATCTTCTAACATGGAGCACTTAGGCAGACTTTTTTTTTTAATGAAACAAGAAAAGAACCAATCACTCACAATAAAAAATTGGCAAAATGTAAGTATTACTATTCCAGCGCTAACAGTTCAAAACACGTCACAGAGACGATCACACAGTATTTTACCTGTGGAAAAAAAAAAGGAAAGTCCAGCAACCACAAAAATCATAAAACATCACATTTATTAGTAGATTAAAACATGAAAAAGGAAATTTTAAAAACCATGAAAGTGCAACGGTCGACGCTTTTCGAGCTACACTAGCTCTTAATCATGACAACTAGCATGCAGGAGCTATGGAAATATATAGCATAGAAAAATAGGTGTGGAATAGACAAATCACAGATTGTTAACCCTATGTGTACACAGGAGAAGAGAAAGGGAGGGGAAGGGGAAAACAAAAAAATATAAATAAAAAAAAAAATAAAAAAAAAAAAGTTTACTCAAAAAACATATTTCACAAAGATGAGTAATATCCTGTAAAAAATATCTACATATATTTGTAACACGACTAGCTCAAATACTACTCAATCTCAAACTTATATTCATCATATGAGAAAAGGATTTTAACTTTCAAAATTATTATATTGATGATAATTAAATATATCTACTGTTATATCTATACTGACCGTATATCTGCAAAGATGTCTAAATTGTTGGAAAAAGGAGTCACTTTGGGATTTATTTCCAAAAAGGAACAGGAATTTATTATGAATGAAACACCCACATGCCCTATTTTTCACACGCTCTAAAAACCGCACAGAGTGTTTCACCCCTCCTCTCCGAGCCGTTGTGGCTGGCAGAAATTCACTGACGGAGAACTTATCATCATGGCTTGATAACATTCTACAGCCCTTTGTGATGCAAACAAGCCGCCATATAAAGGACACCAAACATCTATTCCAAATCATGGAGAAAATCTCATGGCATGAACATGATAACTGGGTCACGTGTGATGTGATCTCATTCTACTCATGTATTCCACATGATGCAGAGCTCACTGCATTGTCATACCACCTGCAGAAGTACAGCTCCTTGTCAGATGATCTAATCATGTATATTCTGTCTTCAACCTCATTTCTATTAACCAATAATTATTTTTGTTTTGATAATAGGTATTATTTACAGGTTCTGAGCTGTCCAATGGGGGCGAGATTTTCCCCCTCTCTTGCGAATCTCTACATGGTGTGGTGGGAGGAGACAATATTATATTCACCGTCCAATCCCCTGCACAATAATACTACATATTATGCAAGATACATTGATGACCTGATTTTAATTTTTTCTTCTAATTATTCTTCTTATGATGTATCTTCATTTTCCAAATATTTGAATGAGAAAAACATAAATCTGAAATTGACAGTAAACTGCCACACCAATATAACACCTTTCCTGGATGTAACTCTGACAAGTAATGTCCACACTGGCAGAATTGATACCAAACTTTACAGAAAACCAGTGAGTGGTAACTCTAGTTGTCATCCCCCGCATGTAGTAAAAAACGTACCAGTTGGTTAATGTATAAGAGCGCGGCGTGCGTGCTCGGAGGCCACTAGTTACTTAAGAGAATGTGCAGTGCTGGACCACAGACTTCTCTCCGGTGGGTAGAGTAAACCACTGCTAACCAGAGCTCAGGCCATTGCCAGCTCCAGAGACAGACACAATCTCCTGCATGGCAAAAAAGTGCGAAAGAAAAAAGAGGCAAAGAGATATTCTCCTAATGGTAATGCATTTACCACCACATATAGCTCTAATTACTATGATATCTTAAATATTATTCCAAAAAAATCCCCCATTACTATACCAGGATGAAATCCTGTGTAAAATTCTATCTTCTGGGGTTCATTCCTCAGCTCGCAGAGCCGTTAGCCTTGGCAGCCTCTTATCACCTAGCATGTTTCACAGTCATGGGAGCAAAACTACCAGCACATGGCTGTCGTGCAAAGGAAACTATAAATGTGGACAGAAGAGATGCGGTTTGTGCAAATATATGAATAAGACATCTGTGTTCTGATCTGCAGATCACAAACGCACATATGACATTGCAACCGTCAGAAACAGCAATACAACGCATGGAATATATTCAGCCACTTGTTCCTTGTGCGACATGCAATACATCGGCTGCACTTCTTGCAAGTTGAAGGTTAGAATTGCTGAGCACGTTAATGATGCGTTACAGACGCATTAAAGGTAAAAAAATCTATGTCTGGTTTATCTAAACATTTCTATGACACTCACCAAGGAAATTGTTCCACTCTATTAATCACAGGCATAGAGAGAGTTAACCGTCCAGCAAGAGGTGAGGGTTGGAATGCGGCTTCTCTTCAAACGAGAAGCCTTTTAGATTTTTCACCTAGCCACCAGTGGGTTAAATTATAAAAATGATTTCATGTATGTTTATTGAAATGTCTAATTATTATAAGAAAATATACATTGTATTTTTCTACTTTGAGAAACTTGGATCAGGATCAGGTTTATCCATAGAGAAGAATTAAAAAAATAATGTGCTTCTCTTTAAAACGGCTTTCATACAGCTTTATACATATGAGAGGAATGAGGAATGCTGGTATATAGATATAACAGTAGATATATTTAATTATCATCAATATAATAATTTTGAATGTTAAAATCCTTTTCTCATATGATGAATATATGTTTGAGATTGAGTAGTATTTGAGCTAGTCGTGTTACAAATATATGCAGATATTTTTACAGGTTATTTCTCATCTTACTGAAATACATGCTTTTTGAGTAAACTTTTTTTTTATATATATATTTTTTTCTTTTCCTTCTATCCCCACACGTGTTTTCCCCTTCCCCTCCCTTTCTCTTCTCCTGTGTACACATAGGGTTAACAATCTGTGATTTGTCTATTCCACACCTATTTTTCTATGCTATATATTTCCATAGCTCCTGCATGCTAGTTGTCATGATTAAGAGCTAGTGTAGCTCGAAAAGCGTCGTCCGCTGCACTATCATGCTTTTTAAATTTTCCTTTTTCATGTTTTAATCTACTAATAAATGTGATGTTTTATGATTTTTGCGGTTGCTGGACTTTCCTTTTTTTTCTCCACCGTTCAATTGCTCAGGAAACCAGCCTGAAACCAGCCTTATTCCAGGGATTTCTCAACCTGGTGAGCTGATGTTTGCTTCATCGTGTTTTTCTAACAGTATTTTACCTGCGGGATCATCATTGGTTCTTGACGTTCTAGAGGTACATCCATTATTCCAAAAGAAGGATCGGGCGCATCCTCCAGCATCTGCATTTCCATTATCTTGTCAGGAAGTAAGAAGTCTCTTAAATATGCACAAAATGTGTCACTATATCATGCAGAAACTAGTGTTTGCCTGCTATAAATACAGTATATGCATAAAGGAAACAACACATACTACATTAGAAAAAATGCTAGTTATTGAACTAACTACATGTAAACTTACTATGCCATACAAAATGAGTTCTTTCATTTTCAAACATGTAATCCATGTAAATAAAGTATTAGAAGACAATAATAGAGCGGAGATTGTGCATCACTACAGTAGTGTTTTTTTCCAATAGGCAGCAATAGACAAATATGATTGAAAGTGCAGAACAGAGGCTCATCTTTAGGCACCGTGCTATGTAAGTGCATGACTGAGGACATAAACCTGCTTATTCCAACTCATTGTCTACTATACCTCATGGGTTATATATACTGAAAGTGAATGAAGTGAGGCTGAATGGCACCAGCCAAGACGTGGAGAGATAATTGCCCCAACTACTCCCCCATAAAGCCCTCTATGCTCTCCAACTTAACCTGTGAGAATCTGCCACCACCAATACATGATTAGATTACAACTATTTAATGAGGATGGCTAAACTGTCATCATCTTTATACATGTGTGTCAGGAGCGGCCTTATTATCATAAGTAACTCTCATAGGAGTTTTTGTTTTTCACCGTGGAGATCTTGTGTGGTGCAGTCCATGCAATTTAATCAATGCATTCATTTCTTGTGACCCTCCTCAGAAAAGACAAAGACATGCAATTCTGAAGGAGTCCCAACGAGAACAACTTAATAAAGTAATACTAGCTAAATTATGTACTCAGGTGGACAAGTGGCCGAATGAATTAGCAAAGGGTTTTACTAGGCTGCTACTTTTAGTTAAAAAATATCTACAAATTGTAAAACACTTACTTTACAGTAGGTGGTAAATCCAGGTGCTCTGCAGATAGCGGGGTGACACGCAGGGGAGGGATCTTCACTTCCTCTGAGAGATGAACAGATTTTTAGGGGATGAAAATGGCACAAATAAAACGGCAACAGGAGAGATCAGGAAACATGTTTGAAATAAATAAAACTCTCTTCTAAACTCTAGCAGCTCTGGGCTGGTTTGATTCACATCTCTTGCCTGGGGTATGGGCTGAATTTGATGGTGCAGAGCTTCCTTAAAATTTACCCACATATGTCAGAGGTGCTGCTGAAAGTGCGGGCAGTGTGTGCGCTTTTGGCATTCTCACCCCCCGTGGCTGCTTGCCTGTTTGCACTGCAACGTCACTTCTTCACGCTCACCGCCTCATATACAATGTACCAATAAGGTGGAACTCCACCTTGGATATGCTGGAGAGACTGTGCGAGCAGCAGGCAATAGTGGGGTTTCAGCTGCAGCATGCACGGGTGAGTCACTCTGCAGAACAACGCCACTTCACCACTAAATGAATGGGCCTCCATGTGGGATGTGTGTGTCATTTTGCGCTGCTTTGAATACTCCACCAAGAGGGCCAGAGATGATGACGCCATCATGAGCGTTACTATACCACTTTTATGCCTGCTTGAAAAAACACTGAAGGCGATGATGGATGAGGTGATGGAACAGGAGGAAGAGCATCAGGAGGAACAGGGCCCATTCACACCATTATCAGGCCTGTCGTTCACACATGGCCCAGAGGGTAGATTCTTGTACCAACAGTGGCCAAGTACACAACTGTCAAGCCACGAGACAGTTTTGGAGGATGAGGAGGAGGAACCGTGTTCACAGCAGGATAGCACTCAAATCAGCTCACGGCATCACAAGCCTGGCTGAGTGGATACAGAGGACCCAGACCATAACACATCTCACGGAGTACAGCTTGTTGTTGCCTCTAAACAGCCTGGCACACGAGAGCCAATAAATGTTTTTGTGCCTGTTCAACGACCGCCGATTTGCCTGGATTGTTACCACTGCTGATTACTGGGTGGCCACCCTGCTGGATCCGCATTACAAGGACAACGTACCATCCTTCCATCACTGGAGGGGATTGAAAAATGTGTGAATACCAGCGCAATCTGGTAGAGGCACTACTGACAGCATTCGCATCTGACACTTGGGGCTCAGTTGAAGAACAAGGCAGAGAAGGAGGAGGAAGTCGTTAACGCACTTGGGGCACCGGCACCACCTAGGAAGGAAGGGCTAGCATGACCGAAATTTGGAAAAATTCCTCAACATGCCACAACATCCGGAACCACCATCTGATACGGTCCATATTACCAGGAGGCAGCGTTACAACAACATGATGGAAGAGTGCGTCTCCACATAGTAATTGATGTGTCTGCCCCATTTAACTTCTGGGTCTCCAAATTGGACACATGGCCTGAGGTTGCCCTTTATGCCTTGGAGGTGCTGACCTGCCCTGCAGCAAGTGTACTGTCGGCAAGTGAGTTTAACATGGCAAGGGGTGTGATCACAGTTAGGAACATCTGCCGGTCCACAGCCAACATGGTGAAGATAACATACATTAAAATGAACCAGGCGTGGATGCCACAGGACTTGTCCTTTGGCTGACTAGACTACTTTATTAGCCGAACCCAGACATTGTTATACTCTATTTGCCATTCATTTAATTTTGGAGCCAAAAACAGTGTTGGCTACCTCTTCCCCTTCCACCTCCACCACCACATCCACCACCACGTCCACCTCCACCTTCTCCTGCACTTGGACCTCTGCCTCCTGGTTCTAGATTTGTTTTTTATTTTATGTTCTTTTAAGCTCACCATAGGAAAGAGTACTTATGCAGAGATGATTCAAATGCAACTTTTACTAAGAATTATTAAAGATATAAACACCCATGTAGAAAAAACATCAATTAAAAACAATATATAGGGGCCTTATCATTTCCGTATTCAGACTCTCAAACTTTCTCCTTCCTGACCAGAGGAGGTTATAGGACCCTAAATTAAGGGGGAGGGTAGGGGGAGAAAAAAAGGAAAGGCTACAACAAAAAGTATCAGTAGGAAAAAATATTTTTCTCTCTATCCTCTAATAGCAGTGATCAAGCCACCGCATTGAAATAGCGTGGGAGCCAATTCAAGGGCAGAAGGGGCTTCCTCCCTCTGCCTGATCTCTAAATGCTGAGATCAATTTCAATCGTAGCATTCATGGGGTTAAACTGCCGGGATTAGTGCAGCAAAACTCCTGGTAATGAGTGCCAGGTGCCAGCTGTCAGAATCAGCTGACTCGTAGCTGCGATCGTGCGCGTACAGCCCCAGTGCGCGGGCAATTGCCATGAAGTATCCATACGTCCAATGTCGTTAAGTACCAGGAGACCTGGACGTGTGGATAAGTCCAAGGTCATTAAGTGGTTAATTAATGCAAAATGAAATGTAAAAATTCCATTTAGTCAAATTCCATTCAGCTTAAATGTTTCTTCAGCCCCAAATTTTAGCCTGCTCAATTTATTACGCAACTTCTCCTGAATGTAGCATTGCCCCATATATAGCAGACACTAATGTTTTAAAGCTATATACAGTATATGTCATTAAGGGTACATACAATTAAGTTTAAAAATGTACATTTTTCAAAAATTTCTGAAAATTTGGGATATTTTCATGAATAACGATAAAATATACTGATCTAAAAACTTACCAATGGCAACAGGTACAATGTTTTACAAAAAGAAAATCACAATCTCAGAATCGCTGGCAGAAGCATTTTAAAGTTCTTACCACATAAAGTGAAGGGTTAGACTTCAAAATTGGGCTGTCAGGAAGGTTAAGGCTATGTTCACACATCTTGGATTTTACAGCATTTTTTTATGCGTTTATTATGCAAATTTGCAGCTTTGTTTTACAGTACCAACAAAGTCTATGAAATTCCAGCAATCTCATGCACACATCTTGGTTTGACTTTTTCAGGATTTTGTGCTTTGCATGTCTTTTTGCAAAATAGAGCATGTTACTTCTTTCAGCGTTTTTCACCCATTTAATGGGTGGTGAAAAAACGCCTAGCGTGTACACAGCTATCAGATTTTGCTGCGTTTTTATTGAAAATAAGCAAGTAAATCAGTATGTGAAGGACATTTAATTTTGTGATTTACCATCTTGTCTTGGACACTGAGATGGTAGTTTGTATTAGAAGAGTTTGATTAAATTAGTGATGTGTAGAGGGTAAACATTGGCTGAGCTACATGTGAGATTGAACAATACCTGGCCCAGAGAGGTGTGAAATTGAACAATGCCCTGATTTTTGCGGTTGCTGGACTTTCCTTTTTTTTCTCCACCGTTCAATTGCTCAGGAAACCAGCCTGAAACCAGCCTTATTCCAGGGATTTCTCAACCTGGTGAGCTGATGTTTGCTTCATCGTGTTTTTCTAACAGTATTTTACCTGCGGGATCATCATTGGTTCTTGACGTTCTAGAGGTACATCCATTATTCCAAAAGAAGGATCGGGCGCATCCTCCAGCATCTGCATTTCCATTATCTTGTCAGGAAGTAAGAAGTCTCTTAAATATGCACAAAATGTGTCACTATATCATGCAGAAACTAGTGTTTGCCTGCTATAAATACAGTATATGCATAAAGGAAACAACACATACTACATTAGGAAAAAATGCTAGTTATTGAACTAACTACATGTAAACTTATTATGCCATACAAAATGAGTTCTTTCATTTTCAAACATGTAATCCATGTCAATAAAGTATTAGAAGACAATAATAGAGCGGAGATTGTGCATCACTACAGTAGTGTTTTTTTCCAATAGGCAGCAATAGACAAATATGATTGAAAGTGCAGAACAGAGGCTCATCTTTAGGCACCGTGCTATGTAAGCGCATGACTGAGGACATAAACCTGCTTATTCCAACTCATTGTCTACTATACCTCATGGGTTATATATACTGAAAGTGAATGAAGTGAGGCTGAATGGCACCAGCCAAGACGTGGAGAGATAATTGCCCCAACTACTCCCCCATAAAGCCCTCTATGCTCTCCAACTTAACCTGTGAGAATCTGCCACCACCAATACATGATTAGATTACAACTATTTAATGAGGATGGCTAAACTGTCATCATCTTTATACATGTGTGTCAGGAGCGGCCTTATTATCATAAGTAACTCTCATAGGAGTTTTTGTTTTTCACCGTGGAGATCTTGTGTGGTGCAGTCCATGCAATTTAATCAATGCATTCATTTCTTGTGACCCTCCTCAGAAAAGACAAAGACATGCAATTCTGAAGGAGTCCCAACGAGAACAACTTAATAAAGTAATACTAGCTAAATTATGTACTCAGGTGGACAAGTGGCTGAATGAATTAGCAAAGGGTTTTACTAGGCTTCTACTTTTAGTTAAAAAATATCTACAAATTGTAAAACACTTACTTTACAGTAGGTGGTAAATCCAGGTGCTCTGCAGATAGCGGGGTGACACGCAGGGGAGGGATCTTCACTTCCTCTGAGAGATGAACAGATTTTTAGGGGATGAAAATGGCACAAATAAAACGGCAACAGGAGAGATCAGGAAACATGTTTGAAATAAATAAAACTCTCTTCTATACTCTAGCAGCTCTGGGCTGGTTTGATTCACATCTCTTGCCTGGGGTATGGGCTGAATTTGATGGTGCAGAGCTTCCTTAAAATTTACCCACATATGTCAGAGGTGCTGCTGAAAGTGCGGGCAGTGTGTGCGCTTTTGGCATTCTCACCCCCCGTGGCTGCTTGCCTGTTTGCACTGCAGCGTCACTTCTTCACGCTCACCGCCTCATATACAATGTACCAATAAGGTGGAACTCCACCTTGGATATGCTGGAGAGACTGTGCGAGCAGCAGGCAATAGTGGGGTTTCAGCTGCAGCATGCACGGGTGAGTCGCTCTGCAGAACAACGCCACTTCACCACTAAATGAATGGGCCTCCATGTGGGATGTGTGTGTCATTTTGCGCTGCTTTGAATACTCCACCAAGAGGGCCAGAGATGATGACGCCATCATGAGCGTTACTATACCACTTTTATGCCTGCTTGAAAAAACACTGAAGGCGATGATGGATGAGGTGATGGAACAGGAGGAAGAGCATCAGGAGGAACAGGGCCCATTCACACCATTATCAGGCCTGTCGTTCACACATGGCCCAGAGGGTAGATTCTTGTACCAACAGTGGCCAAGTACACAACTGTCAAGCCAGGAGACAGTTTTGGAGGATGAGGAGGAGGAACCGTGTTCACAGCAGGATAGCACTCAAATCAGCTCACGGCATCACAAGCCTGGCTGAGTGGATACAGAGGACCCAGACCATAACACATCTCACGGAGTACAGCTTGTTGTTGCCTCTAAACAGCCTGGCACACGAGAGCCAATAAATGTTTTTGTGCCTGTGCAACGACCGCCGAGTTGCCTGGATTGTTACCACTGCTGATTACTGGGTGGCCACCCTGCTGGATCCTCATTACAAGGACAACGTACCATCCTTCCATCACTGGAGCGGGATTGAAAAATGTGTGAATACCAGCGCAATCTGGTAGAGGCACTACTGACAGCATTCGCATCTGACACTTGGGGCTCAGTTGAAGAACAAGGCAGAGAAGGAGGAGGAAGTCGTTAACGCACTTGGGGCACCGGCACCACCTAGGAAGGAAGGGCTAGCATGACTGAAATTTGGAAAAATTCCTCAACATGCCACAACATCCGGAACCACCATCTGATACGGTCCATATTACTAGGAGGCAGCGTTACAACAACATGATGGAAGAGTGCGTCTCCACATAGTAATTGATGTGTCTGCCCCATTTAACTTCTGGGTCTCCAAATTGGACACATGGCCTGAGGTTGCCCTTTATGCCTTGGAGGTGCTGACCTGCCCTGCAGCAAGTGTACTGTCGGCAAGTGAGTTTAACATGGCAAGGGGTGTGATCACAGTTAGGAACATCTGCCGGTCCACAGCCAACATGGTGAAGATAACATACATTAAAATGAACCAGGCGTGGATGCCACAGGACTTGTCCTTTGGCTGACTAGACTACTTTATTAGCCGAACCCAGCCATTGTTATACTCTATTTGCCATTCATTTAATTTTGGAGCCAAAAACAGTGTTGGCTACCTCTTCCTCTTCCACCTCCACCACCACGTCCACCTCCACCTTCTCCTGCACTTGGACCTCTGCCTCCTGGTTCTAGATTTGTATTTTATTTTATGTTCTTTTAAGCTCACCATAGGAAAGAGTACTTATACAGAGATAATTCAAATGCAACTTTTACTAAGAATTATTAAAGATATAAACACCCATGTAGAAAAAACATCAATTAAAAACAATATATAGGGGCCTTATCATTTCCCTATTCAGACTCTCAAACTTTCTCCTTCCTGACCAGAGGAGGTTATAGGACCCTAAATTAAGGGGGAGGGCGGGGGGGGGGGGGGGAAATGCTACAACAAAAAGTATCAGTAGGAAAAAATATTTTTCTCTCTATCCTCTAATAGCAGTGATCAAGCCACCGCATTGAAATAGCGTGGGAGCCAATTCAAGGGCAGAAGGGGCTTCCTCCCTCTGCCTGATCTCTAAATGCTGAGATCAATTTCAATCGTAGCATTCAGGGGGTTAAACTGCCGGGATTAGTGCAGCAAAACTCCTGGTAATGAGTGCCAGGTGTCAGCTGTCAGAATCAGCTGACTCGTAGCGGCGATCGTGCGCGTACAGCCCCAGTGTTCGGGCAATTGCCATGAAGTATCCATACATCCAATGTCGTTAAGTACCAGGAGACCTGGACGTATGGATAAGTCCAAGGTCATTAAGTGGTTAATTAATGCAAAATGGAATGTAAAAATTCCATTTAGTCAAATTCCATTCAGCTTAAATGTTTCTTCAGCCCCAAATTTTAGCCTGCTCAATTTATTACGCAACTTCTCCTGAATGTAGCATTGCCCCATATATAGCAGACACTAATGTTTTAAAGCTATATACAGTATATGTCATTAAGGGTATGACGCGCCCCTGGGCCTGCTGTGTCGTGCGGCATCGCGCGTACGGGGGCTTACCCGGAGCCGGATCAGATGGGGGTAGTAGTCTCGTGGCGGCGACCCGGTCCGTGCCCAGGGAGTCAAGCTGAGCGGCAGTGTCTTGAATAGTAGGGTGTTGTACGACTACGCCACCCGTTGAATGCAGCTTTAGGGCTGCTGCTGCAGGATAGTCCGCTGAGGCTGGTGATATGGTTGTGCAGCGTAGATGGTATAACCCCCAACGGGAGGGGTACGGCCTCAGGGCAGCAAGTGTAGATGATGGTGGTAGCGATGGTGCAGCAAGAAAGCTCAGAGACATGTGATGCAGTTTCAGGGTTTTTACTCACAGGTGTTGCCCCGGTCACTCCGGCCTTGAGTGACCACCCGAGCCGTGCTGCGTCCACCAGGTGTGGGACTCGGCCAACTCCCAGGCAGTTCCAGAGCGTGGTCCTGAGGTCCCCTCTCTTCTTTCCTACTGGCCGTTCCCACCAGGGACCCACCTTTGTCCGGCTCCCTCGGGCCTCTTGGTGGTAAAACCTTCTCTGGCTTTCCTGACCCTATTCATGGTATGCCTTCCTGGTGGATGTGGTGAGGGTCGTGCCAAAGCTTGACCACGACCTCCGGTTCCTGGTGGATGTGGTGAGGGTCGTGCCAAAGCTTGACCACGACCTCCGTTTCCTGGTTAAGGATATCTTGCCTCTGCCAGTTTGGGATCCGGTACCCTTTTCTGCCAACCCTTCACCCGTCAACTTGTGGGATCTCAGGGTTCCCTCTTGTCCTGCGTCTCTGGGCCTTTCTTCCTCCTCCTCTCCACTACAGGCCTGGCCCTGGAGCTGGGCCCAGCCGGAGCCACAGCTCCCTGTCAGCCCTCTCTGGCTGAGCTCCTCTCTGAACAGACTCTCCTCTGAACAGGACCCTGTCTCAAGATGGTGCCCACCTTTTATACTCCCTCTATGTGTGAGCCCAGGTGACTAGCACCCAATGGGCTCCTACTTCTATGCCCAGAGTCCCTCCCCTATCTGCCCCTACACTACTGGGATGTTCCTCCCCCCCCCCACTCCAGCCAGGGACAGACGCTATCGTACCTGCACATCTATTTGGTGGGAGTACCGTTGTTCTGTCCCCCGGAAATGGGGTGAGTGTAGTGCATGCAGCTAGCTGAGCTCAGTCCCACACTCCATCCTTACCCGGGAGTGGAATACCACACCTCTGGTTTGAGGTGCAATACCCCTGTAGCAGCCGAGCCCTCAGGGTGCTACATTCCCCCCTGGTAAATCACAGCACGTCCTCGGGCTGTAAAAGAATAAAACATACCAAAGCATACAAACTTTTTAAAACATACACTAACATATAAAACATTATAAACACATTATCAGAAAATATAACATGACAGGTAACTTCTTATATATTATTCTAGCAGCATATACTTTTGATATAAAACTTTTCCATATAAAACGTTCTTAATCTTCTGGCCACGGTGCAACTTGTGACCAGGTAAAGTGCCACAGTCACTGTTAGAAAAAACAGTTCTCCTATAAAACTGGTAGGGGGCGCTTTAGGAAGCGCAACTATTTACAGGATATGGCCGCTTTCAGTCCTCGGCCAGTGGGGTTAAGGGAATGGCTGTTCACAGTCCTCAGCCTGGTTAGGGATAGGGCACATGGGAAACAGTTCACACTAGTCCCAACGGGGACCACTCTTAAATTGGCAACAGTTCTTGTACCCCGACGGGTAACTTTATACAGTTCTCTTTACCGTTCAGTGATAACGATGCCCTCCTGCTCCTTCCTGAAGGTAATCTTCAAACCCGTCCGGGTCCTCTTGATCTCCCTCATACCGCAGCTCTTCTTCCGTCAATCGGTGCACGTGAAGGGCGTACGGTCCTTTGGCACACTGATGCCGGGTGAAGGTGACCTCATCACCCAGGTAAAGGTCACGTCCACGGTGTCCCTCCGGCAGATGGCTCTCGACATCCCTGCGGGTAACAAAGACGTCGCCGGGGGTTTTGTGATCCCTGATAAAGCCCCAACCGTGTTCCAGTTGAAACTTTATTACGGTGCCGGTGGCGCGGGGACCGTGGGCCGCGCGGGGGTTCCGTCGGGTCCGGCTTTTCTGCTCCGCGCTTTGGACCTGCAGCCGCTCCTCGCGGATCCGCCTCTCTCGCCGTTCTTTGTTGAAGACCTCTAGTTGTTGTCGGCAGCACTCCACACACTGGGCTGCGGCCGCCCGGGTCTCTTGGGTGAACCCCAGGAGATAGTCTTTTCCCTAGCGAGCAGTTAAAAATGTTTACGCTCTTGCTAGGTCAGTTCTTTAAAACTTTTGTATATTGTTTTTTTGGGTTTGTTTCACATGTTCGAGCTTTGCTCGTTAGTACGTAATCTAACTACATGTCATCATTATTTTGTAAGTTGTTCACCAAACATGTCTATCTTTACAGTCTTTGAATATGTATATCGTATCTTGGAATGTTAAAGGTTTGCGCTCTCCCCAAAAATGGATGAAAGTCCTTAGACATTTAAAACGTTTAAAGCCTGACATAGCCCTTCTACAAGAAACACATTTGCCTGAAGCAGATTTCCCCCGGATGAAAAAATTATGGGTTGGGGGTATCTATGGTTCACCGTCCGTAGATAGAAAGGCTGGAGTCTTAATCCTTATTAATAAGCAGTTTATACACCAGGTCATAAGTCAGCAGCAGGATGGAGAAGGGAGGTTGATTCAATTAACATTATCTACGTATTGTGGAACCTTATCTACAATGTATATGCGCCTAACGTAGGCAACAAACCTTTTTTTAAACAATTGGAGACTAGACTCTTATTTGACTCCAACCCTAACAAAATAATAGGTGGAGACTTTAACTCGGTGGTTTCAGTTCATGAGAATAGGAAAAACACTACTGGTACTCTGCAATCGGTTACCTCGCATGTCAAAGCACTAGCACCTTTTTTGTCTAGCTGCCAATTAATTGATTCTTGGAGGTTTTTGAACCCCAGTAATAGGGAATATACGCGCTTCTAACACGCCAACGACTCTTGGTCTCGTATTGACTACTTTTTTGTATCTTCTCCTCTGTTGGCTAAATTGATGATATTGTTATTTCTGATCATTCTTCAGTGAGCTTGGAACTATCAAAGGATTTCCCTCGGGGCCCTGACTTCTTGTGGAGATTTCCAGATTACTTTTGCAAAGACGACTCATTTATTTCCTCTCTCAAGATATGGTGGAGCGAATTCTTATCTGATAATTCGGCACACCAAGATAACCCCACATTATTGTGGGAATCGGCCAAGGCGGTACTGAGAGGAAAAATTTTGGCGTATACTTTTTCTCTCAAAAAAGGGTTATGAAAAAATATAGTGAACTGTCCTCTGAACTGAAACAAGCCTACACTACATTTCTTCTTGATCCTTCCCCTCTTAATAAAACACATTGGTCTCAAAAACAATCTGAATTCAACCAATATGCAGATATGAGAGAAAAATTCCATTTATCTCAAACAGAAGCATTCTTTTATAGGTTTGGTAACAAATCGGGGAGGATGATGGCCAATTTAGCTAAAGGTATGAGAAAGCCACAGGGAATATTTCAATTAAGAAATATTAATGGGGTTATTCACACGGACCCTAAATCAATTAATGAGATTTTAGGCTCATTCTATAAGGACCTATACAAAAAAACAAAACAAACCTTGCCCCTCTCTGATACACTCTTGGATAAGGTCAAATTACCTTTTTTTTCGGAGGAACATAAATCTATATTAAATAAACCTATTTCATTGGAGGAGATTACCACTACAATTAAAAATTTGAAACCAAACAAAGCCCCTGGACCTGATGGATACACTTCTGACTTCTTTAAATCCTTAACGGAAGAGGTGTCCCCGTTGTTAGTACCGATCTTCAACAAAATAATTTGTGGCAATCCCATTTTCCCTTCCGCAAATATGACTTATGTCAAATTATTACTAAAGCCAGACAAAGATCCATTATCCCCCAATTCATACAGACCGATTTCACTTATAAATATCGACATTAAGCTTTTATCTAAAATAATGGCTGATAGACTGGCCTCCATTCTACCCCACCTTATATCCCATGTACAAGCAGGCTTTGTTAAAGGTCGCTCAGCCACGCTAAATATTAGGAAAGTATTATTGGCGCTCGATAAAATCCACTCTACTCCTGATCTAAAGGGATCCACAGCAATTATCTCCCTTGACGCCGAAAAAGCCTTTGATAATATAAGTTGAGATTGGTCATACATGGTTTTAACGAAGATGTCATTGTCAGGCCCCTTTTTTAATTACATTCGTAATTTATACACGTCTCCAAAAGCCCAGGTGTGTACCCCAGGTTTTTTATCCTCTCCCTTCCCTCTTGAAAAGGGAATGAGACAAGGATGTCCTTTATCCCCTTACTTTTTAATCTGGCACTAGAGCCCTTAGTCCGTATTTTGTCAGACCCTAAAACTTTTTCAGGCATCCAATTTAACAAAAAATCAATTCAGGCTGCTTTTTTTGCAGACAACATCATTTTGTTCATGTCAGATCCCTTTCTACATTTACCTCTGGTGTTGGATCTACTTAAAAATGTTGGCTCATATTCTGGATTCAAAATAAACACAAAAAAATGTGAATTGCTACCATTAACTGAAAAGGGTATGAAACACTACCCAAAAAAATCTTTCTATGATATTAATATAGCTACATCACATATCACGTATTTGGGCATAAAAATAGGCCGGTTGCCATCTTCTTTATATACATTAAATTATCCCCCCCTCATCAAAAAAATTACTGATCAATTGAAATCGTGGCAGGATTTGCCCTTGTCTTTTTTAGGTAGGGCGCATCTCGTTAAGATGATAAGTACTTCTAAAATTATGTATCAACTCCAAACTCTGCCATTACTGCTGAAACACTCTGACGTAATCACACTTAATAAGGCCTTTAGTCATTTTATATGGAGAGGAAAACGTCCTAGGATTAGCCTTGACAAACTTATGTCGTCCAAGGATGATGGAGGCATCAATTTTCCAAGTATCAGGAATTATAACCTTGCTTGCCTTTTTCGCTACATAATTGACTGGCTCCACAAAAGACATACATGCTCTGATTACTCTTTGGAATCAGACTATGCTTACCCCTTTAATTTAACTGCACTTCTACACTCTCGCTACTCTTCTGTACCCCCAGCAATCAAAAGATCAGTAACTTTTAAAGACACCATTTCCGCTTGGAAAGCAGTTAGAAAAAATTATGGCCTTTGTTTCAGAATTTCTAAGCACTTGCCACTATGGCGGAATCCGGAATTTCCACAGGGCAGTGAAAATAAATTATTTTTTAAATGGCAGCAAGCAGGTATACATAACATATCTCACCTACTTCACCCAAATGGTCGGAGATGGTTGACGTTCCCAGAATGTATAGATAAATATGATCTACCCTTACAGCATGGCCTCCAATTTGAACAAATTAGATTATCCATTATGTCAAACTTAAAGGATGTCACCTTCGAGACCTTTCAAAACTAACTAGATATAATTTTACTATATTCAACTGGTACTCCCTCAATTTCTAGTCTTTACTCGGCTATGAAATCTAATTTATTAAAGATACACCCAGACATTTTCTTTAAATATTGGAAGCAGCAACTTGATGACATTGAAATCCCTACTAAGATCAGATTAGGCTGCAATATATTTAGAAAATACATTATAAACGAATCATGGAGAGAGACTCAGAATAAAATAATACACGGGGCCATTTACGCTTTTAATATACCGAAAAAAGATACCTTGTCAAATAGGATGATTGCATGCCCTAAATGTCATCACCCATACTCTGATCTTATGCACGGCCTATGGTCCTGCCCTGATTCAACAGTATACTGGAATCAAGTCTCAGATGTGATAAAGACTATATGGGGCCCAGGATACACTCTCTCTCCATATGTAGCCATACTACATCATTGGAATAACCCAGAAAATCCTGACCAAAAATCAAAAGGCCCCCCAAAACTACTTCATACTCTATTCTTGCTGGCAAAAAAAGTTACTTAAACATTGGCTGGATCCTATCATTCCCCCTATAGCAGAGCTAATAATCCAAATGAAACATTTTATGGGAGTAGAGCAATTAGATACCCTTTGTAACAAAGAACACCAAGCTGGCAAATTTCTATCAAAATGGAAGCAGTTTATTATAACATGCTGTTCTCTGTCTGAAAAGAATAAAATTGTCAAACCATTTACTTCTACAGAACGGTATATTCTGGAGGATCTAAATAATAACCTAGGACTCTTACGTGTTAACTAAAGCAGGGTAGATAATCATCACAATTTATCGTTATTTAATTAATTAATTTCATTGACTGTAGATGACTGTAACTTGCTAATACTTAGTTTAGATGTCTATTTGTTAAGCCAGCTAACCGGAACTTATTCATTATTCATTGTGCATGATCTGTGTACAGGTTCCTTATTATGTGCATCCTGGCTTTGATTTATTTGTTTTATATGTCTTTCTATGATTTGTTCTGTTGAAAAAAACAAATACAAATGATGTTTGAAAAAGGTTGATGTATCTGATAGGGACGCCACTGTCACAGTTCCTCCTTTGGTGGAAGACGGCGAATATGAAATTTCTCGTATCTTGAATTCTAGATGGCATAGAAGGAGATTACAGTATCTTGTCTCCTGGAAGGGTTTTGGTCCCGAAGATAACTCCTGGGTAAGGACGGATGATGTCTCTGCTCCTAGGCTTGTTAAAGCTTTCCACAGGAGGTTTCCGGATAGGCCTGGGCCTGGAGGATCCGGAGGATCCACATAAAAGAGGGGGTACTGTTAGAACCCTCCTGTTTGTTTTTTCCATCTTGTGTTTTGCGGTCACGTGACCATGCCTTTATATTCCAGCTCCGCCCTTCTGGCTGTGCTGAACTTCAGTGTTTGACTGTTTCTCTAGCCTGGTGCTTCGGTGCCCTTCTCTGTCAGTTCGCTTGGTCCTTCTGGGACCTCTTGTACCTTTTGTCAGTTTGTGTTTTTGTGTTCTGCAACAACTTCTCTGTTTAGGAGGTGTCCCATTTTTTGTCACAGTCCTTAGTTCTTTTAGGGACCCCTCCCTTAATGCTATAGACTAGCCGAGGACTAAGGCGGGTCTGTTCGCTAGGAACAGGCAGCCTGCTACATCGTAGGGATTCAGCTTAGTCTTAATGTAGGGACAGCTTTCCCCTATCTTTCCTTAGTACATGTTGCAGATCATAACACTTTATTTCTAATTGGGATATTGTTTGGTTTAATATATTTTATCTTCTGATATTTTGGGTAGCTTTATACTTTCTAAAAATTGATTGATCAGTTGGGCATTAGGTTGTGGTATTGTATTGGTTTTTTTTGTAAATTGTAGAGGGTTGAGTAATAATTTGCGAAGGTATTGGAAATCTCTTTAGGATTGTATATTTTCTCATTTTGGTCGTTATGTATATACGGTAACCTTTGTTTGGTCATTTTAGCTTTGACTTTGTTCGCTTGTATTTTACCTGCTCTGTTTCCCTGCCAATAGTATTTAGCTTTGCTTTTCCGTAGGTTATACCCGTATTTATGTTGGAGCAATTGATATAAATCGTATCTTAATTTTTGTAATTTTTGGAGAGTTGTGTTTACGGGGCTGTTTTTATGCATTTCTTCTAGTGAGGCTTTGTTTTGGTTGATTTCCTCTATTTGGCGTATTCTTTCTTTTTTGTTTTGGGATGCTATTTGAATTAGTTTTCCTCTAATATAAGCCTCATGAGCATACCATACTGTTGATGTGGACACGTTGGGTGTATTATTAATTATAAAATATTCTTTCAAGGTCTCCTGCAGTTGGGGCCTAATTTTATGTGTTGCGATTAGGTAATTATTTACTCTCCATGGGGAGTATGTCGTGTAGTTGTATCCCTCTTTAATGTGTTACGAGATGGGCATGGTCTGACCATGTGATGTTACCTATCGTGGCTTTTGCATGTCATGTAATAACCATTTATCTGTAAGAATTAGGTCGATTCTTGAGTAGCCTTTGTGTGAATGTGAATAGAACGTGTAATCACGTTCAGAGGCGTGCAAAACTCGCCAAACATCATAGAGTTCTTCCGCCAAGAGAGTCTCAGAAAGAGAACAAGGTTTTTCTTTTTTTTGAGGATGTACAGATTTGTCTATGCCTGGCATGGGGTGATATTAAAATCCCTGCACACCAGGAGGGCTCTTTTTTTTGCATCTGTTATTACCGCTAAAGTTTCCTTAACAAAGGAAATCTGCTTGGAATTAGGGGCATATTTGGAGGCGATCGTGTAAGTTTTGTTATTTATTCTGCATACTAAGATGATGTATCTGCCTTCATTGTCTACAATGCTGTTGATCAATTGGAAGGCAACGGTGTTTTTTATCACTATTACTACTCCCCTTTTTTACCAATTGCGTGAGAGTGAAACACATTGGGAAGTTTCTGTTCTGCAACCTGTGTGCGTCAACACTGTTTAAGTGAGTTTCTTGAACACACAGTACGTCGGCTTTTAGGAGAGAACTTTTAACCCCTTTATGACCTGGGGCATACTAGTTCGCCCCAGGTCATCATCCCCGGTTCAGCACGGGCTCCGGCGCTCAGCCTGCACTGAACCAGTGATTTATACAACTGACATGTGCTCGCAACAGCCGCGGGTGGAATCGCGATCCACCCCCAGCTGTTAACCAGTTAAATGCCGCTGTCAATCTTGGTATTAGCCCCGCCCATCGGTGACCCCATCACATGATCGCGGGTCACCGATGGGTTGGCATGACAACCCGGGGTCTGCAGCAGACCCCAGTGGTTGTCATGTCCTGATTGCTATGAGCGCTGCTGGCCAGTGGTTGATGCTCATAGCAAGTGAACAATTCTGCTGCATATAGGCAATCTGCTCATCTCCTGTATGCAGCAAAGCCGATCTAACCGAAAATAGTATCAATAAAAACGTCAGCTCGACGCGCAAAAAATAAGCCATCACCTGGCCCTACATTCCGAAAAATGGAGACGCTCAGGGTCTCGGAAATGGCGTGGTTTTTTTCTATAAGGAAACTTTGGATTTTTTTTCACCACTTAAATAAAAAGAACCTATACAAGTGTGGTATCTACGAACTCGTAATAACACAGAGAATAATAATAGCAGATCAGTTTTAGTATTCAGTGAATGTGGGAAAAAAAAACCAAAAAAACATTTTTTTTGCAATTTCACCGCACTTGGAATTTTTTGCCCGTTTTCTAGTACATGATATGGTAAAAACCAGTGATGACGTTCAAAAGTACAACTTGTCCCGCAAAAAATAAGCCCTCACATGGCCATATTGAGCGAAAAATAAAAAAGTTATGGCTCTGGGAAGAAGGGGAGCAAAAAATGAAAACGAAAAATCGCAAGGTCATTAAGGGGTTAAACAGACTATTTAACCCTTTCACATTGATATTGGAAATGTGAAGTACCATATACAAAATACAGACAAAATCTATATGTCACCACTAGACAGTTAGGGAAGAATGGGGAAATAACAAAATACAAATCTCAAAAGATATAAATAACTATAACAGTTCCAAGAATAGAGTCCGGTTCTAAGTGAACCTACTGGACATGCCGCGCTATCCAGTATACAACAAGGGGAAGTGAGAATGAAAAAATATTTTTCTCGTGCTACTGCAGAGTATTGGAAAAAGTAGTTGTATGATATGCTCAAAAAAAATAATAAAAGATCTAGGCAGAGCAACTACATTGAGGGTACAACGGTTAGGAAAGTAAACTTGCTGCTTGTTCAGATCCACTCCTTCCTCAACATCGGCGGTTTCTTCTTCTTTATTAGAGAACTTGTCCCTTCTTCCACAGTCGCCAGCGACCACTTCTGCATCAGAGTCATTGCCTGACGAGGAGATGTCAGGGCACGTGTGACTCCTTTCTTAGTCATGATCAGCTTCCAGGGTAGCCCCACTTGTACACGATCTCGTTGTCTCGCAGGATTTTGGTCGCTGTAGAAAACTCGCACCTCCTATTCAGGGTGACAGCAGATAGATCAGTGAACATCATGATGCTCCTGAACCTGTCCGTGAAGCCAGGCAATTACATCTCTGGGTGCAGAGGTGGGGGCACTTTTGGGTTTGGGGATCCTGTGCGCCCTGTCTATTAGAAGGTCCCGCTGATCCTTCTCAAGGTTTAATGCAGTAAAAAAGTCCGTTAGGAACTCCTTCAGTGCGTCTGCAGCAATACTCTCCGGTATCTCTCTAAAATGTAGATTGTTGCGTCTGAAGCGGTTCTCCATATCCGCCAACTTTAATCTCCGTGCATTAATCTCCTCATCTGCCTCATTATGAGCGTCGACCAGATTATTGTGAGCAGTAGTGAACTCCTCCAACTTCTCCTTAATATGTGCTTTTCTATCTCCAATGTGCACAATGTCTTTCTGTAATGCAGTGAAGGTAGAGGTAATATCACTGTGTATGCCCTGTTTAAGATCCCCTAAAAGGGACTTCAGTGTGGTCTCTGTAATGGGGGCAGAGCTGTGCCATGTGTCAGGTGCATTTGATACTTGCTGTTTGGTGTCTGGAGGTCTCTGGGCTGCAGGATGGCGATCCACATGGGTCCTCTGTCAGGGGGTGATGTTCCTGTGCTGGTCTCGGACTATAACCGCTCTTATTAGGTGAGGTCTGACCCAATAGCAGAGGATCAGACCTCATGGAGCGTTCTGCACCGCCTCTGGCTGCATGATGAGTTCTACGGCAGCCATCTTGGATATTACAGGGTGTCGGCACAAAGACCGAGATCCTGCCCTGTGCCACATCTCTGCTCTTTGTGGTGCGCCACATCGCCGCCCAAAGTGTACCGGAGCTTGTGCTGCATGATATTAAGGTAGTCCTCTACTTTTTTTTGCGCTGTGAGCCGCTATTTGACGGTGGAAGCTCGGACCTGGGTCTATGTGCGGCCGCTCAGCTCCTCATCTGGACACACCCCCTAAATAACATTTCCCACATGTGCACTTTACGTCAACACAATTTTGGAACCAATATTTTTTAAAAATGGGTTAAAAGGGGTTAAAAATTGACCAGCAACTTTGAGGGGCCTTTATGACAGAAAATACCCAAAAGTGACACCATTCTAAAAACTGCAACCCTCAAGGTGCTCAAAACCACATTCAAGAAGTTTATTAACCTTCCAGGTGCTTCACAGGATTTTTTGGAATGTGGAAGAAAACAATGAACTTTTACCTTTCTTTTTTCACAAAAATGTTATATTAGACCCAAATTTTCTTATTTTCACTCACAAGGGTTTTCAACAGGAAAAAATGAACCACAATATTTGTTGAGCATTTTCTCCTGAAGAAGCCGATACCCCATATGTGGGGGAAAACCACTGTTTGGGCACACGGCAGGGCTCAGAAGGGAAGGAGTGACATTTGACTTTTTGAATGTAAAATTTGCTTGAATAATTTGCGGATGCCATGTCGGGTTTGG
The DNA here is from genome assembly GCF_046119375.1 of Phyllobates terribilis. Classification (NCBI taxonomy): domain Eukaryota; kingdom Metazoa; phylum Chordata; class Amphibia; order Anura; family Dendrobatidae; genus Phyllobates; species Phyllobates terribilis. Next base: position 11,800,464 of record NW_027362784.1, on the reverse strand, counting down.
AGAGTCACTGATGTGCCTAAACAGTGGAAACCCCCCACAAGTGACCCCATTTTGGAAACTAGACCCCCCAAGGATCTTCTCTAGATGTGTGATGAGCACTCTTAAAAATAAAGAAATCACTTTTTAGGAAAATGAAAAAATCACTTTTTCCACAAAAATGATGTTTTAGCCCCAAATGTTTTTATTTTCACAAGGGTAAGAGGAAAAAATGGACCACAAAAACTGTTGTGCAATTTCTCCTGAGTACAGCGATACCCCATATATGGGGAAAATACACTGTTTAAGCGCACGGTAGGGTTCAGAAGGGAAGGAGCACTGTGTGACTTTTTGAACGCAAAATTGGCTGGAATCGAGAGCGTATGCCATGTCACGTTTGGAGAGCCCCTGATGCGCCTAAACAGTGGAAACCCCCCACAAATGACCCTATTTTAGAAACTAGACCCCTCAAGGATTTTATCAAGGGTTATAGTGAACATTTTGAACCCAGAGGTACGACACAGAATTTGATACCCATTAGGTCATCATATTGAATAAGTTGTCATTATTATTGAGCGCATGTGCTTGCTACTTGAGTTTGAATCGGGTATGCACCATGTATTGCGGGTGCACGAGTGACATGCTCGAGTCCCCGCCCCTCATGTTTCACAGTTGTTAGACACCCAAAAAAAAAACATGCGGGGATCGCTCGTGCATGGCAGGCAATCCCTGCAAGTTTTTTTTGGCTGTATAACAGCCGCAAAACATATGGGGTGGAGACTCGAGCATGTCACTCGAGCATCTGCAATTCTCTGTGTATACCCGAGCACCCGATGCGAACTGAAGTAGCAAGCAGTTGCTCTCAACACTAGTCGCCATATGGTCATCATTTTTTTTTTTTTTTTTTTTTTTTTACTTTTGATAAAATCCTAACCCCAACCCTATCTCCAACCCTAACTACTAGCACAACCCTAAAAGTAACACAACCCTAACCTTAGCACAACCCTAATCCTAGTACAACCCTAAGCCTAAAGGGTTTTTTTTTACGCCTTTCCTTGTGATTAGATGACTTTATTCTTTCGGTCATTGCAATTACAGCAATACCAGATTCATATTGGGTTTTTATGTTTGGCAGATGTCACACACTAAAATACATTTTTTTTTGCAAAGGCTAGTTTTTGCAATCATTTTTCCATATTTTGACGGACAGTCATGTAAGGGCTTGTTTTTTGCGGGACAAGTTGATGTTTTTATTGGTACCATTATCGGGCAAATTACATTTTTGATCGCTTTGTTTTTTATGCAGTTCCGCGTGTGGTAAAATTGATAAGGCAGCGATATTCTTCGGGTACGACATTTATATAGTTTTTTTTCATGTTTTGGCGCTTTTACACAATAAAAAATATTTTATAGAAAAAAAAAATTTTTTGCATCGCTTTATTCTGAGGGCAGTAACTTTTAGATTTTTTGGCTGATGGAGCTGTATGGCAGCTTATTTTTTTGCAGGACAAGATGACATTTTCAGTGGTTCTATTTTTATTTACATTCGTCCTTTTGATCACTTTTTTTTGTTTGGCGTTATGATGATAAAGCATAGTTTTTTGATTAGTTTTTTATTTCTTTTTTTTTACTGTGTTCACTAAAGGGGTTAAATAGAGGGATAATTTAATAGGACAGGTCTTTCCGGGCGCCGCAATACCAAATATGTGTACTTCTAATATATATATATATGCAAAACCTACAAAAGACAAAAATATATCTCATACCCTACCATCATTATATATAAATGTAAAGCAAAGTTGCATAATAAATATAGGGTACTTAGTGAACTATTTTTGATCAAAAAAAAAAAAAAAAGTATACAAGCCGTTTTTTCTTTTTTTTTTGATCAAAAATAGTTCACTAAGTACCCTATATTTATTATGCAACTTTGCTTTACATTTATATATAATGATGGTAGGGTATGAGATATATTTTTGTCTTTTGTAGGTTTTGCTTCTTTTTGCTAGTGTGAACATGCTCCTATTTCTTGCATGTCTACCATCTTAGACCTCAGTTCACATTGCTTGGTTTTTTATATATATATATGTATCTTTTTTCATAATAATATTTATTTATGGGTACAGAATATTTTTATTTTCTTGGATTTTTTCATTTTTTTTTTTTAATATTTTTACTATTTTTTTTCACTTTCTGATAACTGTTTTTCACTTTTACACTTTGTCCCACTATGGGACTTTCATTTTTTGCAGGCCGATCGCTTTTAAAGCATAGGGATGCAGTAGCATCCTTGTGCTATGCAGGCTGTCAGCCCTGCACTGGCACAAGTTAGATAAATCGTGCATTGCACACGCTCTATCTATCTTCCTGATGCCTGGTGACCCAGATGTTGTCACGGTATTCAAGGTTAGAGAGGCGCTCTTAACTCTGCTTGCCCCGGAAATGCACAGCCTCTGTGCGGGCGCAATCACATTGTGCATAATCGTAGGTACCTGGTCCATAAGTACCAGGGCGCAGGGACGTACTATTACTGACAATGTCAGAAAGGGGTTAAAGTACATTTACTCCTCGCAAACGCACCCAAAAACACATGTATATCATAAATAATTTTAAAAAATGACGCGGGGTCCCCCCTACTTTTGATAACCAGCCTAGGTAAAGGAGACAGGTGCGGGCTTATATTATCAAGCTGGGAAGATCTATGGATATTGGCCCTTTCCCAGCCCAAAAATTAAAGCTCTCAGCCGCCCCAGAATTGACGCATCCATGAGATGCGCCAATTTGGGCACTTTGCCGACTCTTCCCGATTGCCCTGGTGCGGTGGCAATTGGGGTAATAGTTTATGGGGTGGATGTCAGCTTTGTAATGTCAGTGAGGAACAAGCCTAAGGGTTATTAATGGAGAGTTGTCTATCAGACACCCCCATTACTAATCCAGTAGTCATAAAAAAAAACACAGGAAAAAATCGTTTATTTTAAAAAACACTTCCACACACCTTGCTCGCCAATTTATTAAAAAGCAAAGAAATCAACATGAAGATCCGACGTAATCCAGCCAATTAGAAGTAGTCCAAAAATGGGAACCTGAAAGACATAAAAAGAGAGTTAACTAAATGAAAGCAAGAAACATTCCCTCATTCACCAATTTATTATTAATAATAATTCCTGCAGCTGTGATGCAACCCATTGGGGTTCCCACGACGTCTCGCGATTCTGTACAGCAACCTTTGGTGCGTCATTCTGAGAACGACACTTCACAGATCACTCCTGGTCATGTCTCACGAGCGATGACATCAGTAACTTAGTAACGTCATCGTTCGTGAGGGACCTATGAAGGGACCTATTAGCACATTCCAATAAAGTGAATGAAAATTATTGCGTGAACTGTTGTTGTTAAACTTTTTATTGGTACTGTACATGAGCATCCCTTTATAAGGAACCCCTTCGGTGCTGTTACTTTTTCTTCACTTTGTAACTTATTACGCAAGGGACTATCCTCTTTTTTTCATATACCGTAAAATTTCCTTAGTTCATGTCTGTGCATGTGAATGGTTAAAGTGGATCTGTCACCAAATTTGACAATCCTTCCTGCACTGCTACTGGTGGCATCTCACACGGCTAAATGCATGCGGATATATTCTCCTCTATTTGGTTCTTCTTGAACCTTGGTTTGTGGTTGTTCTCCCTATGATCAGAATGCACCTTGGTGTTTCTAGGTTCTCCACTGATGTAATATATTTTTTTTGTTCCTTAAAGGGAACCTGTGACGTGAAAAAAAGCTATTTATCTGCAGATATGGGGTTAATCTGCAGAGTAATAGCGTCCTGAACCTGCACTGCACTTAGACCCCCGCTCTCAGGAGGAAATGAGCTTTATTCCTCCCGGTAGTGTTCTGGGTTCAGTCACGGGGGCTTTGCCGGTGTGGTTCAGTCACCGCTCTGTGTATAGAGAGGGCTGCTGTAACCACATCCCCGGCAGTAATGCTGAGCTGCTTTCAGTCAGTGCCAGTGATGTGGTTACAGCCACAGCTCACTATAGACAGAGTGGTGACTGAACCTACACCTGCGCCACTCCCGAGATGGAAACCCACTGGATGCCGGGAGAAATAAAGTTAATTTCCTCCCAACAGCAGGGGATTAAGTGTCGGCGCCGGGCGGGTTCAGAATAGTATTAACCTAGAGATTATCCCCATATGTGCAGGCTAATTTCGTTTTTTCACATGACAAATTCCCTTCAAGGAAAGAAGCTTTTTTTATTGTAGTTATTATTTCTTACAAGCATGTAGTAATGTGTTTTTTTGTTTTGTTTTTTTAAATCTGCAGTGCTAGCGGACCATCAGACCGCACCTATTATAGAGGTAAGACATTTTACGAAAATTCAGATGGTATAATGAAATATGTGACTTTATATTTTATTCCAAATTTTTTGTAGGTTTTATTAAAGGTACAGTGGGTACGGAAAGTATTCAGACCCCTTTAAATTTTTCACTCTTTGTTTCATTGTAGCCATTTGGTAAATTCTAAAAAGTTCATTTTTTTTTCTCATTTAAGTACACTCTGCACCCCATCTTGACTGAAAATAAACAGAAATGCAGAAATTTTTGCAAATTTATTAAAAAAGAAAAACTGAAATATCACATGGTCATAAGTATTCAGACCCTTTGCTCAGTATTGAGTAGAAGCACCCTTTTGAGCTGGTACAGCCATGAGTCTTCTTGGGAATGATGCAACAAGTTTTTCACTCCTGGATTTGGGGATCGTCTGCCATTCTTCCTTGCAGATCCTCTCCACTTCCGTCAGGTTGGATGATGAACGTTGGTGGACAGCCATTTTCAGGTCTCTCCAGAGATTCTCAATTTTAGGTCAGGGCTCTGGCTCAGCCAGTCTAGAATGGTCACAGATTTGTTCTGAAGCCTCTCCTTTGTTATTTTAGCTGTGTGCTTAGGGCCATTGTGTTGTTGGAAGGTGAACCTTCAGCCAAGTCTTAGGTCCAGAGCATTCTGGAAGAGGTTTTCATCCACAATATCTCTGTACTTGGCCGCATTAATGTTTCCTTCAATTGCAACTAGTCATCCTGTCCCTGCAGCTGAAAAACACCTCCATAGCATGATGCTGCCACCACCATGTTTCACAGTTGGGATTGTATTGGGCAGGTGATGAGTAGTGCCTGGTTTTCTGCACACACACCGCTTAGAATTACCACCAAAAAGTTCTATCTTTGTCTCATCAGACCAGAGAATCTTATTTCTCATAGTCTAGGAGTCCTTCATGTGTTTTTGAGCAAACTTTATGCGGGCTTTAATATGTCTTGCACTGAGCAGAGGTTTCCTTCGGGCCACTCTGCCATAAAGGCCTGACTGGTGGAGGGCTGCAGTGATAGTTGACTTTGTGGAACTTTCTCCCATCTCCCTACTGCATCTCTGGAGCTCAGCCACAGTGATCTTGGGGTTCTTCTTTATCTCTCTCACCAAGGCTCTTCTCCCACGATTGCTCAGTTTGGCTGGATGGCCAGGTCTAGGAAGACTTCTGGTGGTCCCAAACTTCTTCCATTTAAGGATTATGGAGGCCACTGTGCTCTTTGGAACCTTGAGTAATGCAGTCATTCTTTTGTAATCTTGGCCAGATCTATGCCTTGCCTCAATTCTTTCTCTGAGCTCCTTGGGCAGTTTCTTTGAGCTCATGATTCTCATTTGGTCTGACATGTACTTTGAGCTGTAAGATCTTGCGTGTACCTTTCCAAATCAAGTCCTATCAGTTTAATTAAACACAGCTGGAATCCAATGAAGGAGTAGAACCATCTCAAGGAGGATCACAAGGAAATGGACAGCATGTGACTTAAATAAGAGTGTCTGAGCAAAGGATCTGAATACTTATGACCATGTGATATTTCAGTTTTTCTTTTTTAATAAATTTGCAAAAATTGGAGTTGGGGAACACTTTTTTAGTGTGTGACAGCAGCCAAACATAAAAATCCGATATACAGTGGCTTGCAAAAGTATTCGCCCCCTTCGCAGTTTTTGTGTTTTTCTACCTTACAACCTGGAATTTATTTGTTTTTTAAAGGCTTTGCATGAGATCATGTAAAGAACATGCCTACAGCTCTGAACATTTGGTTTTATTTTTGTTGTGAAGCAAACAACAAATAGGACAAAATACCTAAAAACTTCAATGCGCATAACTATTCACCCGTCTAAAGTCAGTACTTAGTAGAAGCTCCTTTTGTAGCAATTACAGCTGAAGGTCGTTTTGGGTAAGTCTCTATGAGCTTTCTACCTCTTGCCACTGGGATTTCTGGCCATTCTTCAAGGCCAAACTGCTCCATCTCCTTCAAGTTAGATGATTTCCTCTGGTGAACAGCAATCTTCAAGTCTGACTACAGATTCTCAATTTGATTACAGTCTGGGCTTTATCACTACAAAACATTTAGGCTATGTGCCCACGATGCAGAAATGCTCCGGATTTTTCCTGAGCGTTTCTGCATCTCCCTTGCAGAAAAAAAGCATGCTTATTGTACATGCGTTTTTCCTGCCAGGGACATGCGGATGTGAAGTGTTCTTCACATGCATTTCTACATGCGGATTGACAAGCGCTTTCCAAGCGATTTTAGCATCACTTGGAAAGTGCTTGACAACTTGGTCACACTATATAAATCCATGTGTGTTATATAGTGTGATCTTAAAGAATGTTTAAAAATAAAAAAAATAATCTATACTTACCTTCCGATGGCCCCGAAGTCTTGCTTCGCTCTGTTCTCCCTTGCCAGCAGCTCGCAGTACACTGCACTGAAGGACCTGCCATCACATGACTATGACGTCAGCGCAGGTCCTTCAGTCCATCCCGAACTGCCGGCATGGGAGGATGAGCGCAGCGGGGGCCGTCAGAAGGTAAATATAATATTTATTTTTTATTTTAGTCTATTTTTTACAGGTTCTATGGTACCCTCATCCGGAGGAGAGTCTCCTGTCCTCCACAAGCGGGTAGTATCCGCACATTGAAATGCTTGGATTCCGCATGTACAGATGCAGCGATGCATAATCCATGCGTTTCAATGCAAGTCAATGGCGGCGAAAAAAATAATTGGTAGTGCTGCTTTTTTTCCGCAATGATAACCCGCAGCGGAAATTTCCGCAGCATGTGCACAGCACATGCGGATTATCATTGGGGACCATGGTTGGCCTTCTACCATGCGTTTCTGCAGCGTTTTTGCCGCTGCGGAAACACTTAAAAAAGCAGCATCGTGGGCACACAGGCTTACACTTTTTCCCTTAAACCACTCGAGTGTTGCTTTAGCAGTTTGCTTTGGATCATTGTCTTGTTGGAAGGTGAACCACTGTCCCAGTCTCAAATCACTGACAGACTGAAACAGGTTTTGCTCAGAAATATCCATGTATTTCGCAGGATCCATCTTTTCCTGGACTTGAACAATTTCCCCTATCCCTGCTGCCGAAAAACATCCCCATAGTATGATGCTAACACCACCATGTTTCACTGTGGGGATAGGGTTCTTGGGGTGATGAGTTGTGTTGGTTTGGCACCAGACATAGCGTTTACTTTGGTGGCAAGAAAGTTCAATTTTGGTCTCATCTGACCACATCGCCTTCCTCCACACATTTGAGGAGACTCCCACATGTCTTTTGGGAAACTCAAAATACCTTACAATTTTTGTAAGCAAAGGCTTTTTTCTTGTTCAATTATGTTTATTGGTATTTTAAAACATTTTAAAGGGAGAAATGCACACACAATATAAGCCTAAAGGTTTGGGGGAGAGTAGGGGAGGTAGGAAAGCTAGGGGGAAGGAAGGAAAGGGAAGGAAAAGGTAATTCCTTTTGAAAATATGGAAAAGAGAGGCAAGTGTACAAAAAGCTGTCTTTGAATTTTACATGTAACTTACACTTGTTAAAATTATAGCTTATTCCTTATGAATTAATTGCTGAAAAAAGAAAGACAGAAAAATTAGTAAGACACATATAGTACATTAAAAGTAGCTTAATGATATATGTGGACACTTGCCGGGGATCAAGATGTTCTCCATTTACCTGGGGGGAAGGAGTTCGATTTAAGTTTTCATGAAGTATGAATAGAAGGTCGCTGACCTAATGCAAATATTGAAGATTGTTTCAATTGGAACATGAAAAAAAAACGGATTATGATCTTTTTATAATCTGGTTCTTGAAGATAGATTGTAATTCTATGGTAATAGTCCAAGGCATAGACCCAAATTGACCCATATTGTAATCGAATTTAGTGTGAATTGTAATTCAAGTGTTTATAATGTTATAATCTTGGTTAAAATCCGTAGATATTAGCTGATATTTATTCACCTAGTCCAAGAAATTCTAAGCAACACTAGACACTGTGAAAATATTACTATACACTTAATCCTATGTGGTTATTTGTTTCAAACCCACCAGGATAACAGAGACTCTAAATTCAATTAAAAATCTATATTTTTTATTCATTATCCATATAAAAAAACAGAAAAACAAATTAAAAAAAAAAAAAACTGACAGGGGACATCCAGAAAAGAGAGATGCAATATATGGCTTGGTCATATCACATTCATCATGATTGTATAGCAGAAAACTAAACCACCTTATTCACTTGATGCATATTTGAACCGGTATTATAGACAGATGTAAACAGATTTGACAAAGTGCAAATTATGGAATATTCAGTCAAATATAATAAATTAAATTAAATGGTAGGGAGTCAGACATTTACATCTATGATCATAAAGTGCTAAGTGCTTATATTTAGAAAAAATTGTCTGCATTATTTCATTCCATTAGTTGGACCGTAAACAACTGCTTACAACTATGCAATGTGCCATGGAATAGTCAATATACCTATTAAAAATTGGTAAGAAAGTAAGAAAAGATTAAAGATATCTAATGATAGGCCAGGCGTCCGGGGGGCTGTCCATAGGAAGTTATCCCATCAATCATGTGCTAGCTGTAAGGTGCTTTGATGGCTCATCGTACATGTGTATAGTACACCTGTTTGCAAAAGGGACTTCCGGGTGGTGCGCAGTGGAACGCATGTGTGCGGTCCACATGTAGCGCATCCCCGGAAGTCAGTAGGTGATGTGACACGCGCGTGCGCACAGCTCCCAAGGGCCGCACGCCACTATACAGGAACCGGATCTGTGGAGTAAAGCCTAGCTGTGCAGAGCAGTGGAACGCATGTGTGGAACGCATGCGGACCACATGGAGCGCAACCTCAAAAAGGTCCATCCCCAATTCCTAAACCATGAACCTGTAGGACATGGCATACATATCAAGGAATGACAAGGGAAAATGGGAGGGGAATGGGGAAGGAAGGAGGGAAGAAGAAAAGAAAAGAATAAACCAAATCTAAAGACAGAAAATAGATGCTGTAGGAGCATCGATTACCATAAAGTGAAATGTGAAAGGGGGGGGGGGTGAAAATGAAAGTAAAAGTGTAAATTAAAAAAGAAAAATCATGTATGAATGAAAATATGTATTTGTTGAATGTGAAGTGTATAAATAACGAAAATAATGTATGTATAGTGAAAAAGCAAAGAATAAGTGAAAATTAATAAAACAAATATATGTAAATAAGTGTTAATATGTCTATTGTCAAAGAGAGGCTAAGTGTAACAATTAGAAACATTTAATTGTGCTAGGATTTTATGCCACGCAATCACGGAGAATAAGAGGAGAAGCCTACCCTTCTATCAGTGTCAACCTTCATATACAAAAAACATGTTCTTCCCAAATGGGGACCCCCCAACTCACTCCTGAGATCAAATATTGACATGTTGGATATATATCACTTGTTGAAAAGACAGCACCGTCCAATTTTATAGTCCATGTTCATCATTGATGGATAATTCCAATCCAAATATTTCTTACTTAATTTACTTAATTGCCATAAATTTCCGTGGACAATGCCACAAATTTCAAAAATATTCAATATGTTTCAGATTCACTTGTTAAAGGGACACAGCGCCATCTATAATTATAGTCCATGCATATCATTGGTAGATGGTTCCAAACTAATGTTCCTTGATTCTAATTGTCCATTATCATGGATCTCCACAGAAGGCTCTAGGAACACCATCCCCTTCGGAAGGAGGAGTCAACCAGGTCACCAGACCCCACCCCAAGTAGCCAAGGCAGCAGGTAAGTAGTGGATATAAGTAAGTCTTTGATCTGGGATAAAAAACACAATCAATTAGAAGTACATAATGGTTTACAGTACCCATGATACACAAAAATGAAAAATGAGAAGGGGGGGGAGGGAAAAAAGGGAACAAGGGAAGGGAAATTGGACCTAAGATCTATTTAAAAGCTGATTACAGCATAATTCTCGGCTACCCTATAAACGGCCTCGCAGACGCCAGGAAAAATGGGCAGAATGAAAAAAAGGGAAAAGTTAAAAAGGTATTAAAATACCATAAGATAAAAACATAAAAAATAGCCACCCAGAAAAAAACATGAAACCTACCAACTCGAAAAAATGGGGGGAAAAATATGAATAAATTACAAGAAAGAACTAAAACCCGTAGCTTCATTTAAACCCTGTGGATTCAAGGTACCCAATCGAAGAATCCAATGACTTTCTAACTAACCTAAGGCTTTTTCCAAGATCTCCACCCCTTAGACCTAGGACTATCTGATCTATGGCAAATGCCTTAAGACCTTTAGGGGAACAATTGTGGTACAGTTTAAAATGACACGGAATAGTTTTGAGCAATGTGGGGTCATCAATGCCAACTGCTTTTTCGATGTCCCTCACATGCTCTCTTACCCGTATTTTGAATTCTGTCGTGGTAAAGCCAACTTAAAGTTTTCGGCAGGGACATACGGCATAGTAGATTTTTCCTTTGGAGCTGTAATTCAGATGTTTGCGTATCTGGAAAGTTCTGGTGCCATCATGGTTGGCAAATGTTTTGGCTTTCACGAGATTCCAGCAAGCCTTACAGTGGCCACAAGGAAAGAAACCTTGTGGAATAGTAGAAGGTTCCTTGTTTTTGGCAGTTGGATCATAGTAACTATGTACTAATATATCTTTCAGATTTCTACATCTCTTTGCCACCATTGATGGGGCTGAAGGGAGAATTTTGGACAAAACATGGTCCGTAAACCAAACTTTCCAATGTTTGTTGATAATTGATGTCAATTCATCCCATTGGTTATTATACGTTGATATAAACCGTACCACTCCGTCATTATTTGTATCAATCTTCCTGGGCGCATTATGAATGAGCTGTTCTCTGGATACTTTTTTGGCTCTCATATATCCGCGTCTAATTTGTCTTCGACTGTAACCCCTATCCAAAAAGCGTTGAGCAAGATTAGTGGCTTGTTGTTCAACTGACCAATAGGGATTCCCCTAATGGTGGAGGGCAAATGAGATGATTCTGCATGTAGCAGTGAGTTAGTGGCCGTAGACTTGCGATATATATCCGTAATGACACGTCCTTCACTAGAAATGTGGATTTTGAGATCCAAGAAGTCTAGCTCTCTACCATAATGATATGTCAATTTAATGTTAAGATTATTATTATTATTGAGAGCTTTCATCAGAATATCCAAGTCCCCCACTGACCCCTCCCACATAAACCATAAGTCATCAATACATCTCATTCACCTTTGCACCAAATCAATGCCAGGAATTGATTCCCCCTGGAATATGTCCCTCTCCCAAGCTCCTAAAAACAAATTGGCATAGGAGGGGGCACAAGAGGCCTCCATCGCTGTGCTCTGTAGTTGTAAATAAAAATTTTTATGAAAAATAAATACATTATGCTTGAGGACATATTCCAGGAGGATCAATATTAAGTCAACTAGCTCTGAATCCAAATCTGTAGATCTCAGATACCAAGATGCCGCTCTCAAACCATCTTCATGTTTTATACAAGTATACAAGGCTTCCACATCTGCTGTTACCATGATGGCTTGGTCTGGAATATAAAGGTGGTTTAATGTTTGGAGAGCCGCATTGGTGTCCTGGATGAATGATGGTAGGGTGGATACGATAGGTTTCAAAAAATAATCAATGACGTCGGAAATGACCTCACATAATCCCCCATTGCCTGAAACAATGGGTCTACCGGGGGGGGTCAGTGTGGTTTTTGTGGACCTTTGGAATGAGATACAATGTGGGAAGTTTTGGATGAAAGTTATTAATTGTATCTAACATTTTTTTGGTAATAATACCCTTCTCCAAAGCCTTCTCCATGATGAAAATTAATTCATTGTGGAAGGTAGGGGTCGGATTATATACCAGTTTTTTATAGCAAGATGGTGTATTTAAAAGCTTGTGGGCTTGTTTTTCGTATAAATAGGTGGGCCGCACCACCAGATTTCCCCCCTTATCTGCTGGTTTATATACCACGTCGGGGAGGGATTGTAATTCTTTTATAGCTGCTCGCTCCTGTTTATTAATGTTTGACTTCCAGGGGGACAGCTTGGAAGAGATTGAATGTCATTAGTAACTAGTTTGGGGAAGATATCGACCGCTGGGCATGTACTTAGAGGGGGGAAATTTTTGGATTTGTGAAAAAGGTTCGAAGGAATGTTACCAACCTTTGTAAGTTGATTTTTATCATCCAATGATTCCAAAATCTGAAGTGCTTCCCTTTCTTCCACGGTGGAAAACATACTCTGATGGTCGGCCTTGTTATGCAATTTTTTAAAAACTAGCTTTATAGCAAGGAGATGTACATCTCTCACCGCCGAGAACGTGTCTAAATACGAAGAGGAGAAAACGTCAAAACTCTTTCAAGAACTCTGAGTTGAATTTCAGATAGAACATGTGAAGACAAGTTAATTACCCGTAAGCGGTCCTCTCCCTTTTTGGTTCCAGCAGCCTTAGCAAACATATCCGGAAATCTTCGTTCCTGTTTTTTGCCCTTTGTCCATATGAAAGCCCCTACTACTGGTGCTATCAATATCACTAGAGGATGAAAATTCATCCGTCTGTGACTGATAAGGAATTTCAGAAGACTGACCTTGATTGAAGAATTTAGTGACGTTTTTATGTTTTTTAATCTGCCAGCAAAATATTTTATTGTTCTCAAAATCAGTTAGATCTCGTTGGTATTTCTTAAATTTTATCTGACTGATATCTCCTTCCCATTTATCGACATCTTTATTTATATCTGTCATAAGTTTTTCAAAATTTTCCCCTGTAATCTCCTTGTGAATAGTTTTCTCCAAGGGTTTAGTATTTGTTTCAATAATGATCTGGATGAAATCCAGCGAGCATAAAGTTGCGGCCTTAATCCATTTATTGCTCAAAGTCTCGTCTTTTAGATCAAAAGATGGGTACACTTGTATACGTAAGCCACGTGGGATGATTCTTTTGGTATAATAATTCTCTAAGGATGTTTTATTCCACCATACTTTTGTTTTTTTATATAAAGCAGTCCTGTACTGGCAGATTAATTCCTTATTATTGTTGGAGGTTTCATGGACAACACTGGATGTTCCCTGTTTGAATAGATCTGAAGCCTTAGTTTGCCAGGTATTCATTCTGGCTTTTAAATCCATTTTAAGTATTTTGAATGGACCAATCTGTTTGAAAACAGCAAACATAATTATTCACCTAGTCCAAGAAATTCTAAGCAACACTAGACACTGTGAAAATATTACTATACACTTAATCCTATGTGGTTATTTGTTTCAAACCCACCAGGATAACAGAGACTCTAATTTCAATTAAAAATCAATATTTTTTATTCATTATCCATATTAAAAAAACAGAAAAATAAAACAATTTTTTAAAAATGACAGGGGACATCCATAAAAGAGAGATGCAATATATATCTTGGTCATATCACATTCATCATGATTGTATAACAGAAAACTAAACCACCTTATTCACTTGATGCATGTATTATAGACAGATGTAAACAGATTTGACAAAGTGCAAATGCAAAGTACAAATTCTGCAATACCCTAATTAAATTAAATGGTAGGGAGTCAGACATTTAAATCTATGATCATAAAGTGCTAAGTGCTTATATTTAGAAAAAATTGTCTGCATTATCTCATTCCATTAGTTGGACCGTAAACAACTGCTTACAAATATGCAAAGTGCCATGTACAATTTTCATAGTCATGAAAATACAGAAAAATCTTTAAATGAGAAGGTGTGTCCAAACTTTTGGTCTGTACTGTATGTATAGTGAAAAAGCAAAGAATAAGCATGGGAGCTGTGCGCACGCGCGTGTGACATCACCTACTGACTTCCGGGGATGCGCTACATGTGGACCGGGTGCGTTCCACACATGCTTTCCACTGCGCACCACCCGGAAGTCCCTTTTGCAAACAGGTGTAGTATACACGCGCGCGATGCGCCATCAAAGCACCTTACAGCTGGCACATGATTGACGGGATAACTTCCTATGGACGCCCCCCCCCCCCCCGGCCTATCATTAGATATCTTTCATCTTTTCTTACTTTCTTTTTCATACATCAGATAATGCAATTGGCTACATGGCTCTATATATACTCAAGCCCCTCAGTGGATAGACACACCCCCGGAAGAAGCTTAACAGCGAAACAGCGTAGGGGTTCTGAGAGGTAAATGCTGTCAATATGGTCAGTTTGTAGCAATTTTTAATAGGTATATTGACTACTCCATGGCACTTTGCATAGTTGTAAGCAGTTGTTTACGGTCCAACTAATGGAATGAGATAATGCAGACAATTTTTTCTAAATATAAGTACTTAGCACTTTATGATCATACACTGTGTTCCAAATTATTATGCAAATAATATTTTCTCAGATTTTCCCAAATTACCTATATGAATTGTTGCAGTCATTGTAATTTTCCAGTCAAATTACTATTAGAGTACAATTGAAAGGTTTTTGTACAAACTGCCTATGATAACAGTATATTTTTAAAAAAATAAAACACTCAAACTGCACTCAAAATGCATGTTCCAAATTATTATGCACAGCAGAGTTTTCAACCTTTTCATTTTAATAAAGAACAAAAAAATGGTCATTTTTGAAATTACTGTATAAGCATTAGCAGGTTATTACAAACTGAAATGAAACAGTTTTCAACTCAAAACTTTATTCTAGGTGATGTTACATTTGCACATAGGACCCTTTGTCCGAAAGGAGCTTCTGAACTCTCTCGTCCATTGAATTTGTCAGGTTTTGGATGGTTTCTGCTACAATTGTTTTGCATGAGGACAGAATACCCTCCCAGAGCTGTTGCTTAGATGTGAACTGCCTCCCGCCATCATAGACACTCCTTTTGATGATGCTCCAGAAGTTCTCAATGGGGTTGAGGTCAAGGGAACATGGGGGCCACACCATAAGTTTGTCCCCTTTTATACCCATAGCAGCCAGAGATGCAGATGTGTCATGTGCAGCATGAGAAGGTGCATTATCATGCATGAAAATGATCTTGCTGCGGAATGCACGGTTCTTCTTCTTGAACCATGGCAGGAAGTGCTGTTTGAGAAACTCAACACACATTATGGAGTTCATCTTTACCCCTTCAGGGATCCTAAAGGGGCCGACAATTTCTCTCCCCATGATTCCAACCCAAAACATTACTCCACCTCCTCCTTGTTGGTGCCGTAGCCGTGTTTGCATGGGGTGTTCATCAACCAGCCATCCTCCACTCCATCCATCTGGACCATCGAGCATTGCACGGCACTCATCGCTGAACAAAACAGTTCGATGGTCCAGATGGATGGAGTGGGCATAAAAGGGGACAAACTTATGGCGTGGCCCCCATGCTCCCCTGACCTCAACCCCATTGAGAACCTCTGGAGCATCATCAAAAGGAGTGTCCATGACGTAAGTGCCCCCGGTCTTTTCTCCGGTGAGTCTGGTCTCTTGTACGGCTCGCGATGGTCTAAAAGGACCTTCCATGACGTAATTTAGTCATGTGACAGGTCACTTGACCGCTGACGTCGGCGGTCGCGTTACCTGTCACATGACTAAATTACGTCATCAAAGGTCCTCTTAGACCACCGCGAGCCGTACAAGAGACCGGACTCACCGGAGAAAAGACCGGGGGGCCATCTCAAGGTAATCATAATGTTCATTTTTTTTTTTCAACTATTAACTTGGTCACACTATATAAATCCATGCCGGTTGCATGGATTTATATAGTGTGACCAAGTTGTCAAGCACTTTTCCAAGTGATGTTAAAATCGCTTGGAATAGCGCTTGATAACCCGCATGCAGAAATGCATGTAAAAACGCTTGACAAGCGCTTCTACCTGGCAGTAAAAATGCATGTAAAATCCTCATGCTTTTTTCCTGCCAGGGAGATGCGGAAAAAATCTGCAGCATTTCTGCATCGAGGGCACTTAGCCTTAATGTTCTTAGAAGATTTAGTCCTACTGGCAAAAAGGAAGTAAATCTTGCTTCCTAAATTGACCTGCAAAGTTGCTGATTCTAACCAACAGTAGCTTATTCCCGCACAAAGTGTTATGGATCCGGGTGGTGGAACCTCTGTGCTGCGGTGCAAGGAGGGACCAGAGGGGCGTGACTAAGTATCTACTCGGACTGACCAAGGTCGCACGGCGGCTCAAACGACTCCGTGAACCAGGGAGGGACCGAGCAGAGGGACCAGGTGCCACTCTGGGCCAGACTTTGTATGAGAGCAGGTGACTCCCACGGGTCAGATGGCAGGGACTGACCGGTACAGCAGATGAGCACGGCAGGCAGGCTGACGGGTGGTCCGGGTAGACAGACTGGCGGACACCCCGGGTAACTGGCTGGAGCTTCCAGGTAGGCAGGCTGGTAGGCACAGCAGGTAACAGGCAGGAGCCTCCAGGTACGCTGGCTGGTAGGCACAGCAAGTAACAGGCAGGAGCCTCCAGGTAGGCAGGCTGGTAGGCACGGCAGGTAACAGGCCGGAGCCTCCAGGTAGGCTGGCTGGCAGGCAAGACAGGTTACTGGTAAGTTCTCTGGGTAGGCGGACTGGCCAAGCCCATAGACAGACTGGCGGGTTGGACCGTAGGCAGACTGTCGGGCTGGAGTGTGTTCCGGCTGGTGGAGACAGGTAGCAGGTAAAGGCTCCAGATAGGCGGACTGGCCAAGCTGAGAGACAGACTGGCGGACTGGATTGGAAGCTGACTGTCTGGCTGGACTGGTAGTCAGGATGGCGGACTGGACTGGTAGTCAGGCTGGCGGACTGGACTGGTAGTCAAGCTGGCGGACTGGACTGGTAGTCAGACTGGCAGCGGGACCTGAGGGCTGAAGCAAAGTTAGCACACAGAGCAACAACCTTGCACGGGCACCTCCATTTTGGAGGAGGTCCCTTATATATGAGAAGTCCTCCGGCCATTGGTTGGGGACTCCTTAGGACAGCGCGCGTGGCCCCTTTAAGGGGGGAAGGAGCGCGCGCTCCCTAAGCACAGTGCCCAGGAAGCTGCGCGTGCCGACAGCAGCAGCAGGGGAGCCGGAAGACGCCGGGGAAGGAGCGCGGCGGTAAGGGGGACGGCGTCTCTGCCTGGCAGAGGGCAGAGATGCCGATGCTACACAAAGTAGTTATTTTGTAGTTTGTTAGACAGATTTCCTGGCTTGTAGAGTGGCTCTTGATAGACCTATAAAGAGATGAAATCATAATGGGCCTATAGTTTTTGAGTTCCACGTCATTGATAGTGGTATTTCGTGTTAAAAATGAGTAAAAGGTTACTTTAACGTCTCTTGGAATATCGGAAGAGATGTAATGAGGCTTTGCAATCCTATAGACCTTGGCGACTGTCTTATCGTTGCATATGTTTGAAATTAGTTGAGCTAGTATTTTGTTCATATAGCTATCTAATTTAATTGGTTGGACTGATTTAGGAATGCTTCTTATTTTAAATTGTTCCTTCTAGAAATGTCTTCAAGATTAGACATCTGAGCTTTAAAAGATGAGACCTTTTTGTAAAGAATTAATTGAGCTCACCATCTCCGAATGATTTTGTGTTGTTTACTAAGATATTCTCTACCTTATCGATTCTTACTTTCATTTTTGTAATTTCAGAGGATGTAACTAAACTACGGTATTTTTCGGACTATAAGACGCACTGGACCATAAGACGCACCCCAAATTTTGGGGTGTAAATAGGAAAAAAAATAATTTTTATAAGATGGGGTCCGTCTTAAACTCTGATTAGGTATCTTACCTGGGGGGTGGTGGAGCAGGATCGCAGGTCCCTCCGTTCCCTGCCTCAGGAACTCGGCGGCAGCAGAAGAGGTGAGATGCCGGTGTCTGGTTGGGTCCTGGCTTGGCCTGTGGACTGGGACCTGGCCTGTGAACTGGGGCCTGGCCTGGCCTGTGGACTGCGGACGGGCCTGGGGCTTGTGGACGGGCCTGGACCTGTGGACTGGGGCCTGGCCTGTGGACTGGGGCCTGGCCTGTGGACTGGGGCTTGTGGACGGGCCTGGACCTGTGGCCTGGGGCCAGTGGACTGGGGCCTGTACCTCTGCTGGTGTCCGGCGGTGAGGTAGAGGAGCCGGGGCCTCTGTCGGGCTGTGAGTGGTTTCCGGAGATGCGGCAGAGCAGCGCCTGCAGTTTCCGGCGTCCTGAGGCTGTGATCTGCAGGAAAATGGACGCCGGAGCTCCGGGTCGGCGCATGCGCCGGCGGCCATTTTCCCGTGGATTACGGCCTTGGGAAGATGGCCGCAGCCCCCGGAAGCCATACACGCTGCTCTGCCGCACTGCAGGACACCGCTCACAGCCCGGCAGAGGCCCCGGCTCCTCTGCCTCACCGCCGGACGCCACTCACAGCCTGGCGGAGGCCCTGGCTCCTCTGCCTCACCGCCGGACACCAGCAGAGCTACAGGCCCCAGCTCCAGCCGCATCTCACCTCTGCCGCCGCCGGAGGACCCTGCGATCCCCGCTCCACCACCACCGGTAAAGTACTGTTCGGACCATAAGACGCACCTCCACTTTCCTTCCAAATTTTGGGGAAAAAAACTGCGTCTTATGGTCCGAAAAATACGGTATGTCAATTAGGGCTATTGACCTCCATTAATATATCCTTAATGAATGTCTCTGATGGCATTGCTTGAATAAGGGTAACTTTGTCTATTGCGGTCGTAGTTTTGTGAAGAAAATTACCTTCTGGGTTAGTCAAGTACCTGTCTAAAATATTAACTTGAGTTGGGGTGGGGCGACATTCAAGGGATTGAAGTAGAGCATTGCAAATTCTCCTCAAACTCTTCTTTTACAGGTGCGTTGGTAGCGTGTATGTTCTTAATGAAATAATTATTAAGGACCTGAAATGACTGATGACCATTAGACTCGTTATAATTATTTTGTGATTGGATGCCTTTTGAGTTTTCAGAGCTTGCATCTGACGTGTCCAAGGGGTATTCAGATTGAATTGGGACAAAGCTATTGCTTCTATGGTAAGAAGATGTAGAGGATGTGTTAGTATAATTTAGACCATTGGTTCGTAAGGTTGCAGATTCTATCTTTCTCTCGTGGAGATTTAACCCTCAACTGGTGAGGTGGGGTTTTTGTCACGCAACTGGTGGTGGGGTTTCCTATACCCCAGTGTTTAGAAATTTCTTATTTTTACTGAAAATGCAAAGATCACATTAGTTTTAATCGTTTTCTTATTGGCGATTGATTACACATGAGTATAACAAATTTTTGACACCCACAAGTGTCGGAAAATGTAATATTTTGATGATTCAATCTGAGGGCATTATGAAACGTGGCAACCGATGAAAAATTCCCTGGGGTGTGCCAAACCCCACCTCACCAGTTGAGGGTTAAATCCTCTGTGTTAATGCGCTCTTTAGAACTCATCTCCTGATAGCTATTCTCAGTTTCTTGATTAGATTCATGTGATTAACAGGTGGCAGACAGCCTTTTAAAGGTCTCTTCATTATCTTAAGGATAGGAGTTATGATCCTTTGATTCTGATTGTTCCTCATCTGGACATATTTAAGGGGAAGCATAGATGGGGAGTTGAATCCCTTATAAAGAAACGCATATCTCTCCATTAATTATCAACTCCTCTATGCCATTGTTATTTGGCTGGAGTAGCAAGCTTTTATATTGGAATAGTAGTCTGTGACTGCTACTGACAGTTCCTGGATGCTCTTTTCCTGTTAACAGTCACTATCCATGGACTCATATCTCTGACAGGGAGACAATCCCTGCCTGTAATTTGTCTCCAAATCCTCTCCATTTGTCCATCTATCACCGATTTGCCTCCTATCCATTCCTGTTACGAGGTGCTCAGCTGTTGTACTCTCCTGCTTGCTATATAGAGGCTGTGCCTCTGCCTCCTGTCTCTCCCCGGCTTCTGTGCCGGTGCTGCGCTCACCTGCACTTCTACCTTCATTGACAGTGATACGTCTGGAGCAATCAGTTTGGGGCCAGTGATGCCGAAGCATGTCTTCTATACTTTGCCTATAATAATAATGACGGCCAGCAACCCTGCCAATACGTTTATCAGTTTAAACATGTTACTTGGTTACTGTATATATCAAAAAGACTGCTAGCCCCTGATTATCATAGCAGTGAATAAGCTAGATGAGGAAACACGTAGGGCTGTAAATTACAAGTGTAATACAAGTAGGGTGTAGTATTCAGGCTGCACACGTTATACTGCAGCAGCGGGGACACATAAGGGTATGTGCACACGGTGCGGATTTGCTGCGGTTTTGACGCTGCAGAATTTCTACACCATTTCCGCACCTAATATGCAAATTAGGTTACTTGCGGTTTTTGGTGCGGTTTTTACATGCGGTTTTGCCGCATGTGTTTTTTATGCATGCGTTTTTCATGTCTTCATGTTGAAATTAGGGTATGTGCACATGATCAGTGTTCGCTGTGGATTGGACGCAGCACAAGTGCGCTGCGTGCAATCCGCAGCGGACAGATGTTACAGCATAGTGGATGGGATTTATACGAATCCCATGCCCACTATGCGTCTGCGGCTCACCCGCGGAAACTGACATGCGGCGTGTCTTTCCAGACCGCAACATGTCTATTTCCTCCTGCGGGTCCGCATGTGGGCTTTCCCCATAGACCTAATCTCTATGAGGAAAGTCCGCCTGTGAAAAAAAAAAAAACGTCCGCCGCTCATTTGCATAATGAGCTGAAGCCTGAGGCGGCTTCTCCAGCCTCGGGGCCGCAGTCAGCTTCTGATCGTCTGCACATACCCTTAGAGAATAGTTTTTTTTAAACAAACTTTATTGATCATTATGTAACGTTTTTGTGTGCGTTTCCCCTGCAGAAACACTATTGAAACACACATGCGGTTTTTATGCATGCGGATTTTCCTCATCTAATGCAAGTCTATGGGGAAAATCTGCATGCTTTTCCGCAAGAGAAATTGACATGCTGCGGTCTGGAAAGTCGCGCCTCATGTCAGTTTCCGCATGGTGCACAAAAACGCATAGTGGGCATGGGAAATCCCATTCATTATGCTGTAACTTCTGACCGCTGCAGTTTTGATGCTGCATAAAAACGCAGCGTCAAAACTGCAGCAAATCCGCATCGTGTGCACATACCCTAACCATTGTGTTTCAGCCCAGCTGCAGTTTATTAGATTAGCTGAAGTGTGCCTGACTCGGTATTCTGATTCATTCTCAGACCTCCTGTAGTTTTGGGCATATGGGGTCAGTAAAATAAACGTCTGTAGCTGCTTAGTGCATTGGTAGTTTATCAAACTCCAACATAGGTGCTTTACTCTTGTGAAGTATCTTCAACACAGAATACCGTATTTTTCGGACTATAAGACGCACTTTTTTTCTCCAAAATTTATCTGTAATATAACGGGGGGTGTTTCCTTCTATCCAAAGCCTCCCTCGCCTGCACAGTGTGGCGCCGGAGTCAGCCCGTGCGCATACCTCACTAAGGCGCCATTTTATTGAATAAACTGTGTATGTGAAGTCGCATATACAGTATCTTCAATAAAATGAAGCCGGAGATCGCAGGATGCGCAGGCTCTGTCTCTGGCGCCATTTTATTGAAGTAATATACTACAATGTCAACATAGCAGTGCAAACGCTACGACCATATGGATAATGGCAACGGCCAGCATGTGCACACTGCTATGTTAACGTTGTTGTAGAATTATTCAATAAAATGGCACCGGAGTCAACGTGTGCATCCCGCAATATCCAGCCATCAAATCAAATGGCGCTTCTTCAGTTCAGAGCCCTGCCATGTGCCCAAACAATAAATTTCCCCCACATGTGGTGTAATGGTATACTCAGGAGAAATTGAACAACACGTATTGTCCATTTTCTTCTGTAACTTCTGTAATCTGTGAAAATGACAAATTTGGGGCTAAAATATCTTTTTTTCTGAGAAGAAATAAGTATTTGATCCCTCTGGCAAACAACACTTAATACTTGATGGCAAAAACCCTGTTGGCAAGCACAGCAGTCAGATGTTTTTTGTAGTTGATGATGAGGTTTGCACATGTCAGAAGGAATTTTGGACCACTCCTCTTTTCAGATCATCTCTAAATAATTAAGATTTTGAGGCTGTCGCTTGGCAACTCGGAGCTTCAACTCCCTCCATAAGTTTTGTATGGGATTAAAGTCTGGAGACTGGCTAGGCCACTCCATGACCTTAATGTGCTTCTTTTTGAGCCACCCCTTTGCTGCCTTGGCTTTTTTTTTTTTGCATCATTGTCTTGCTGGAAGATCCAGCCATGACCCAACTTCAGGGCTGTTACTGAGGGAAGGAGGTTGTTGGTCAAAATCTTGCGATACATGACCCCATCCATCTTCCCTTCAGTACGGTGCAGTCGTCATGTCCCCTTTTGCAGAAAAGCACCCCCAAAGTATAATGTTTCGCCCACCATGCTTCACGACTGGGACAATGTTCTCAGGGTTATACTCATCCTTCTTCCTCCAAACACAGCGAGTTGAGTTAATGCCAAAGAGCTCAATTTTTGTCTCATCTGACCACAGCACCTTCTCCCAATAACTCACAGAATCATCCAGGTGTTCATTGGCAAGCTTCAGACTGGCCTGCACATGTGCCTTCTTGAGCAGGTGGACCTTGCGGGCACTGCAGGATCTTAAAGCTTTAAGGCGTAATTTTCTCGGTGACTGTGGTCCCAGCTGCCTTGAGATCATTAACAAGTTCCCCCCGTGTAGTTTTAGGCTGATCTTTCACCTTCTTCATGATCAAGGATACCCCACGAGGTGAGATTTTGCATGGTGCCCCAGATAGATGTCGATTGGCAGTCATTTTTTATTTCTTCCATTTTCTTACTATTGCACCAACAGTTGTCTCCTTCTCATCCAGTGTCTTACTTATGGTTTTGTAGCCCATTCCAGTTTTGTGCTGTTCTATGATCTTGTCCCTGACATCTAGGTTTTCCGGCACTGGGAGCAAGAATTCAGTTTGGCGCAACCCCCCTTCCTCATGCGGTTTGAGTAGTCGTCATGTGACCATTCATTCATATGCGACTTACACACTTACAATGACGTGCCGACTAGCTGCTCTTCCTAATTCTCAATGTTCAGTGAAAAACTGAGAGCAGCAACCAGAAACGCTAGATTTCACTTGACCGTAAGTATGCAAATCGCTTGAGTGAATTGGCCATGTGATGACTTCTGGAACTAGCAAGCTGAGTTGACAGTGAGTATATTACACGCTTTTAGGATTGGAATGCTACGGGGCAGTCATTCTAGGTGACAACAGGCTTCTGAATTCTCACAATGCGTGTACTGCACACTTTTAGGATTCTTCCATGATGGTGGCAAGAGTGTACGGTCATACAAACGCAGTGTTTGCAAACTTCCAACCAGATTCCGACTAGATGTGTCCAGCCTCACTCAATTAATTTTAATTTAGCGAGGCCATGCATGTCTAGTTGGCACATGATTGCATGTATGTTTGTAAATCGCATACATGTGGTTTCTTGACTTCCTGCTCTCACCGATGGCACCAGAGAATCCAGTTAGCTTGCAGTGCGCACTGTGGGAATTCAGAAGTCTGCAGTCACGTAGAGTAACTGCATACTTTCAGTACAAACTTAGACAACCCTTTTAATCCTCCTAACATAAATAAAAATATAGTAACTTTTAATTTGTCAAACACAATGCTTTATTAATATAGACATGTATCACGTAATCCTACAAGTCATGGATTATTACATGTGTACACGATCAAATTCAATAACAGCACAATAATACATCAATAAAATCACTATCAGTACAGAAATGCATCAGTAGAACCGACATCCATACAGAAACACACCATCACAAACCTCATCAGTACAGATATACATCACCAGAACCACCAGCAATACAGAAATTCATTACCATAATGACTAGCAGTACATGAATTCATCACCAGGACCACCATTGATACATCACCAGGACCACTTTTCATTCATGAATTCAGCACTAGAACCACCATCAGCACAGAACTACATCACCAAAACCGGCATCAGTTCATGGTACATTAATAGTAATGTCAGATCAGATCCATACACATTTTTATCATTTTTATCGCATGAACCTAAACTCCCAGTATATCCTTAACAATGGTAAGATGATGCTGGGAGTTGTTGTTATAAATCATCATCAGGCTGCGGACCATGCTGGAACCACAGTACTGATGAGAATTATTATCACATATAAACATTTACATCCAGGTACATTGTCTCTGATTGAAATCATTCTCTATTCTTCATCTTGTTCAGACGCTATAATGACTTTTCTCATCCACACTTTGTCTTTGTAGACTTCCATCTTCTCCGGTCTTGTGCAGTACATCACCACACAATGCCCATAAAAATAGTAGCGTGATTATAATGTTCCTGAATAAAAATAACTGCCCGATGCTGAGTCCCTCAATAAATAATTGCCTCTCACTGTGTTCCCTGAACAAAATATGACTTCCACACACTGTCCTCCTTATGGTACTTGCCCTTCATTTCCCCTCTCCTATACTGTATATACTGGGCCCCCTCTTCACACTGTCCTCTCACACTGTCTCCCCTATAGTGCTCAGTCTCTACACTGTGCCCCTCATCACATTCCCCATCCTCGGCACACTGTACTCCCATGCTGCCCTTTCTTTATACTGCCCCCACACACTATTCCTCTCAATAGTCTCCGCACACATTTTTCCCCCCTTCCTCATACTGTCTCCTCACATATTTATCCCCTCGGTGTCTATTTTGTCTACTTGCACCCCATACTGTGTCCGCACCCATTCCCACACTTTGCTCACCATACTGTATCTGTAGCCATCTGTCAGGGAAATATTGAGAGATATTGAAAATTTTCCTTCTCCCCCTGAAGCCCCCCTCACCACTCCCTTATCCCCTATTTGTCACGAGACAAGAGCTGACACTCCACACCGCTGTCTGTATGCCAATAACAGTACAAGAATCTCAATAGCCTATTCTATTTAACATAAGAATGCAGTTCCTCTTAGCACAGACCTGCGAAGTAGACACCTCCAGCAGATGGGCAGAGATGGAAGGAGAGAGGAAATGGCTTTTTAGGCATCAAACGCACTTACAATAATTAAGACAATTCCCCAGCCACAAACTGCAGGATTTTTGACTCCGATACGTAATATGGAATAACTAAAGTTCCATACGTCCGATAATAACGGGACCTATATTTTTAGTGGCAGGATCAGCCAAGGAATAATATGCTTATTTTTGCATAGCCATAAACCCCTCCGTGGAACTGTAGCGCAAAAGCACCAGAATAACGGATCGAAACTGCGCCATGCATGGTCTCTAAATGAAGCTAAAATCATAACAGAAAAAATGGTGTAGTTTGCAAGCTTCTGCGATCAACAAGCGATAAGTTATCTCAAAAGCAGGTTTTTAATACAAACATGAAGGGTGGAGCCCGAGCCCACATGATGTCATCACAGGGGTGTGTGGGTCGATCTTCCCCTTCGACATAAGAGAGCCGACGGAAGATTGATCAATGTTCTTTGCCAAGTGGGTATAGAGACTATTAGCAACAGATTTCTTTAGATAACGCTCAAATCAAATCTGGGAGCCCCTCCTACAGCTATACTTATTCGTCTCTGCGAACTCTATAATAAGTTTCTTCTGTAATCCTGTTTATTTTATGTAACTGTCTATTCTGTACTATAAATGTCTCCTTTATAACATCCTTGTATATATTTTTCCTAAACACTGCCTCCCTTTTGGATTAAATATAAATAGTTCTGTTTCTTTTGTCCTGTAATCGTTCCCTCCCCCGAAGCCATATGCTACCAGAACGCAGGCGTCCGGCCAGGCCTGTATTATATTTCAAACTCGGCCGGTGGTGGCAGCCAATAATATTAATAATTGGGCTATTGTGAAGCTGACAGTGACCATATGGAGGGCGTAAACACATATTCCATGCGTTGGAATCCAGAGGTGTGACGCCATACGCTCACTGGTTGCTTGCCGATACCTCCGTAGTGAGTAGTGGGGCCGTGTGCTCGCGGATCCCTGTCAAAATCCTGATAGTGACGGCACGGTGAGGTATTGCGTGATCTCCCCGGTGTCGTCCCTGTGGAATACATGACACCATCCCTCCCTCTCTTGCTCCCAATACTGTGTCTGTACCCATCTCCCCATCCTCGCTCCTCATACTGTCAGCACCCATCCCCCCTTGCTCTCCATACTGTGTCTGCACCCAACTCTGATCGCTCCCCATATTTTCTCCTCAAATCCCTCCCCACCCTATTACAACAAATCTTCTGTCCAGCTTCACTGAAGCACTTACCACCGACTTTGTATGCACCTCTGCGGTGCCGCTGATCTGATTACGCTGCTGATGTCACCCAGATGTGATTCGGAAGTGAAAGACGTGAGTACATTTGATTGCTGAAGCTGGCGCGCTGTGCCTTCTCTAATCCATCTGTTAGCTTAACATTATGTTGGGCCTCCCAATACAGTATACAGTATAAAGGCATCACACAGCCCTCATACAGTAAGATAGTCCCCCATGGTCCACTATATAGTAGGATTGTTCTCCACAGTCCCCAGTCTCTGTCCCCTCTTCTAACCTGTGTCTCAGTGAATGCGCATGGCGTGATGCAGTGATGTCACCGCGCAGCCTGATATCCCCTGTGCAGTGCCGGCCTCCAGCAGGCCAGAGGTATCCTGTGGCCTAACAGTAAGTGATGTGGCACTAATATAGTAGCTCTATGCTCAATCACAACTGTTAAGGTATGTTCACACTAGGCTTTTTTTCAGCGTTTTTCTCTGCAGCAAAACACGATCTCTTGGCAGGAAAGAAGCTGCGTCAAAAACTCCAGTTTTGGTGCGTTTTTCAAGATCCCAAAATTCAGCTTTGCTTTCATCACAGAAGCATGAACACATGTCACCAATGCAAAATATATGTGAAACTATATTAACCCGAATTACAAATATAACAGTTGGGGGAGGTGAATTGTTCAGGAATAGTTTACTTAAGACATTGGCAGTGCATTGAGTTTATAGGACACTATTTATTTTCAAGCTATGGTCTGCCATTGAGTTGCTCAGGTATTTTCAATCACACGCCTGGCTCAACCAATGTTTATTGTTGTAAACATCAAAAATTTAATTAAACTGTACTAATCCAAATTGTAATCTCAGGTGACCAAGACAAGATGGTAAACTTGGGAAAAACACAAAAATAAATGAGTTTCACATACTGTTGTACTTGATTTTTTTTCACTAAAAATGCAGCAAAGCCTGATGTCTGTGTTCACACTAGGCGTTTTTTGCTCTATTGTACAACAAAAAAACATGCAAAGCACAAAATACTGATGACACAAAAACCAAGGTGTGTGCATGAGATTTCTGAAATCTTAAACTTTGCTGGTACTGTAAAACATAGCTGAAAATTTTCATTAAAAAAAAAGATGAAAAAAACCTAGTGTGAACGTGTCCTTATCAGTATCAGCATCCCCAGGAAGCTGATATTGTTAACAGTGTACCAGACAGTGTGGCCCACGGCTGTACCGACCCGTCTAATGGCCAGTCTGGCCCTTTGTATGTGTAGTATTCTGTCTTTTTATCATGGTGGTCAGTTACATCCTTAATGCATTAGTATTGTGATCAAATATTGGAGTATTGGTAAATTAGGCTGCTTTTTGCTCTTATAGTTTTGGGGGATTTAATGTCCTTTTCAGTGAATTGCATGTAATTTTAGTGTAGGAACTCACAAGAAAATGGGGACCTATGACACAGGTTACAAACTTGCATATTTTGCTCAAAATATAAACCATTAACTCAAATATTTTTTATCTTTGCAGGATACAACCAGGCTCTGTAGTGTTGGTGGGGAAAATAGGATGCTTGTCCCTGTAGGGTGCACTTATACATAATAAGCCGGCGTGGTGCACTACACGTATCTGTGTGACTGGCACATTATACAGGTTTTATTCACATGCATCTAGAATTCTAATCATTCACCCCTTTCCCTATGAATGGTCGGTGTGAGTGGTTGTTCACCAGTATTTTGCACCTGTGCTACCTCCCAGCTTTTATCCCTGGAGCTTGCTGTAGCCAGCAGTTAAAGTATGAACATATGACTTTTCTTACAAAATCTTCAGTTTTTTCTCAAATTAGTTAATGCAAAAATGTATACACCCCACATCAAAAACTACTACATCTAGTATTTGGTATGAGCTTCATGACTTTTAAGGACAGCACCAAGTTTTCTAGGCATGGACTGAACAAGTTGGCGACATATTGCAACATCTATCTCTTCCCTTTTTTCAAGAACAACCTCTTTTAGAGCCTGGATGCTGGATGAGAGTGATGCTTAAAGGGGTTTTTCACATGAACAAAAGTACATTTTAATCAATAGATTTTGGAATAATAAGTTCCACAATCGGATGTGTTTAAATAAAATGTTTCTTTGCTGGGATCTTATAAATGTGCCCCTGTTGTGTACTGTGTAATGGCCGTGTCTCACCGACCATACAGAGACATAGTCTGATAATGCTACATCTCTTGGGCAGGGGGTGGGGGGAGCCAAAGAGTATACAGACATTACAGCATGGGTTCACAGCTGATTCTTTTTGTGAGATAAAACATTTCCCTGCCTGTTCTTAAACAATGTTTTACTTCAAAGAAAGAATCATCTGCGATCCCCTGCTGTAATGTCTATTCACTTTTTTTCTACCCCCTTGCCCAGGAGATGTAGTATGATCAGATCATGTTCCTGCACGGTCAGACACGGCCATTACATAGTACACAGCAGGGGCACATTTATAAGATTATCTCAGCACAGAAACCTTTTTTTTAAACACATCTAATTGTGGAAGTTATAATTATTTCAAAATCTATTGATTAAAATGAACTTCTGTTCATGGAACAACCTCTTTAACCCCTTAATAACATCTGACGTACTAATACGCGTCTGTGCCCTGGGACTTAAGACCCAGACCCGTATTAGTACGTCATCGCGATCGCGCGCGCACACAGGCTGTGCGGGCGCGATCGCCGCCGGGTGTCAGCTGATTGTCACAGCTGACACCCGGTACTATGTGCTGGGAGCGGTCCTGCACCGCTCCCAGCACATTAACCCCCGCGATGCTGCGATCGAAGTCGATCGCGGCATTGCGGGGGCATGGGGAGGTGATCGGCGATACTCACCTCCTCTTCCGGCTTCCAGCGCAGTCTGCAAAGGCTTCCCGGGTGTTGCCATGACGACTCAATGTCGTCATGACAACATCCGGGTCACCAGAGAGCAGGAAGATTGCTTGGACATGCGCAGTGCATCTCCAAGCAATCTTCACACTGTGCACTTCTGACAGCCTTCATGGCATAGGTATGGTGCTCCATTCCTGTGCCATGCAGGCGATCAGAAAAAAAAAAGTGAAAGTCCCAGAGTGGGACAAAGTAATAAAGTGTATAAACTGTGTGAAAGTGGAAAAAAAAAAAAAAGTGCAAAAATATTATAAAAAAATAAAAAAAATAATACACCAAAAATAAAATATAATGTACCCATCAATAAATATTATTATAAAAAATATATAAAAAAAAAACAATAAAAGTACACATATTTGGTATCGCCGCGTCCGGAACAACCTGACCTATAAAACTGTCCCACTAGTTAACCCCTTCAGTGAACATGGTAAAAAAAAAAAAAAACGAAGCAAAAAACAATGCTTTATCACCATACCGCCAACCAAAAAGTGGAATAAATATATAAATAAAAATGATACCGCTGAAAACGTCATCTCGTCCCGCAAAAAACAAGCCGCCATACACCTCCATCAGCCGAAAAATAAAAAAGTTATAGCTCTCAGAATAAAGCGATGCTAAAAAATATTTTTTTCTATAAAATAGCTTTTATTGTGTATAAGCGCCAAAACATAGAAAAATGAAACAAATGTGGTACCGCTGTAAACGTACTGACCCGAAGAATAAAGCTACCTCATCAATTTTACCACACGCGGAACAGAATAAAAAAAAAAAAAAAAAAACACAATTCCTGAATTGTTGGTTTTTGTTTATTCTGCCTCCCAAAAATCGGAATAGAAAGCGATCAAAAAATGTCACGTGCCTGAAAATGGCACAAATAACAACGTCAAGTCATCCTGCAAAAAACGAGCCGTCACATGACTGTCTGCCAAAATCTGGAAAAATTATAGCTCTCAAAATATGGCGATGCAAAAACTAGATTTTACAAAAAATGCGTCTTTTAGTGTGTGACAGCTGTCAGTCATAAAAACCCCATATGATTCTGGCATTGCTGTAATCACACCGACCTGAAGAATAAAGTCGTCTAATCACTTATACCGCACAAGGAACGGCGTGAAAAATAAACTCTTGGGTTAGGATTGGGCTAGGGTTAGGGCTGGGTTTGGGGCTAGGGTTGTGCTGGGGCTAGGGTTGTGCTGGGGCTAGGGTTGTGCTAGGGCTAGGGTTGTGCTGGGGTTAGGGTTGTGCTGGGGCTAGGGTTGTGCTAGGGCTAGGGTTAGGGCTGGGGTTGGGATTTTTTTCAAAAGTAAGAAAAAAAGATGACGATATGGCGACTAGTGTTGAGAGCAAGTGCTCGCTACTTGAGTTTGCATCGGGTGCTCTGGTATGCATTGAGTATCGTGGGTATTTGAGTGACATGCTCGAGTCTCTGCCCCATATGCTTCGCGGCCAAAAAACTTTACGGGGATTGCCTGCCATGCACGAGCGATCCCCGCATGTTTTTTTTTGGGTGTCTAATAACCGTGAAACATGCGGAGCAGGGACTCGAGCATGTCACTCGAGCACACGCTGTACATGGTGCATACCTGAGTACCCGATGCAAACTCAAGTAGCGAGCACTTGCGCTCAAGAATAATGACAACTTATTCAATATGATGACCTAATGTAAACAAATTCTGTGCCGTACCTCTGGGTTCAAAATGTTCACTATACACCTTAATAAAATCCTTGAGGGGTATAGTTTCCAAAATGGGGACACTTGTGAGGGAGCTCCACTGTTTAGGCACATCACGGGCTCTCCAAACGCGACATGGTGTCCGCTAACAAATTGAATGGAAAATCGGCTCAAATTGTTAGCGGACGCCATGTTGCATTTGGAGAGCCCCTGCGTGCCCAAACATTGGAGCTCCCCCACAAGTGACCCCATTTTGGAAACTAGACCCCCCAAGGCACCTATCTAGATTCATAGTGAGCACTTGGAACCCCAGGTGCTTCACAAATTGATTCATAAAAATGAAAAAGTGTTTTTTTTTTCACTTTTTCATTTTTACGAATCAATTTGTGAAGCACCTGGGGGTTCCAAGTGCTCACTATGCATCTAGAAAGGTGCCTTGGGGGGGTCTAGTTTCCAAAATGGGGTCACTTGTGGGGGAGCTCCAATGTTTGGGCACACAGGGACTCTCTAAATGCAACATGGTATCCGCTAACAAATTGAATGGAAAATCGGCTCAAATTGTTAGCGGACACCACATTGCGTTTGGAGAGCCGCTCTGTGCCCAAACTTTGGAGCTCCCCCACAAGTGACCCCATTTTGGAAACTAGACCCCCCAAGGCACCTTTCTAGATGCATAGTGAGCACTTGGAACCCCCAGGTGCTTCACAAATTGATTCGTAAAAATGAAAAAGTGAAAAAAAAAAACACTTTTTCATTTTTATGAATCAATTTGTGAAGCACCTGGGGTTCCAAGTGCTCACTATGAATCTAGATAGGTGCCTTGGGGGGTCTAGTTTCCAAAATGGGGTCACTTGTGGGGGAGCTCCAATGTTTGGACACACAGGGACTCTCCAAATGCAACATGATATCCGCTAACAAATTGTCGGCTCAAATTGTTAGCGGATATCATGTTGCATTTGGAGAGTCCCTGTGTGCCCAAACATTGGAGCTCCCCCACAAGTGACCCCATTTTGGAAACTAGACCCCCCAAGGCACCTATCTAGATGCATAGTGAGCACTTGGAACCCCAGGTGCTTCACAAATTGATTCATAAAAATTAAAAAGTGTTTTTTTTTTCACTTTTTCATTATTACGAATCAATTTGTGAAGCACCTGGGGGTTCCAAGTGCTCACTATGCATCTAGAAAGGTGCCTTGGGGGGTCTAGTTTCCAAAATGGGGTCACTTGTGGGGGAGCTCCAAAGTTTGGGCACAGAGGGGCTCTCCAAACGCAATGTGGTGTCCGCTAACAATTTGAGCCGATTTTCCATTCAATTTGTTAGCGGATACCATGTTGTATTTAAAGAGTCCCTGTGTGCCCAAACATTGGAGCTCCCCCACAAGTGACCCCATTTTGGAAACTAGACCCCCCAAGGCACCTATCTAGATGCATAGTGAGCACTTGGAACCCCTAGGTGCTTCACAAATTGATTCGTAAAAATGAAAAAGTGTTTTTGTTTTTCACTTTTTCATTTTTACGAATCAATTTGTGAAGCACCTGGGGGTTCCAAGTGCTCACTATGCATCTATAAAGGTGCCTTGGGGGGTCTAGTTTCCAAAATGGGGTCACTTGTGGGGGAGCTCCAAAGTTTGGGCACAGAGGGGCTCTCCAAACGCAATGTGGTGTCCGCTAACAATTTGAGCCGATTTTCCATTCAATTTGTTAGCGGATACCATGTTGTATTTAGAGAGTCCCTGTGTGCCCAAACATTGGAGCTCCCCCACAAGTGACCCCATTTTGGAAACTAGACCCCCCAAGGTGCCTATCTAGATGCATAGTGAGCACTTGGAACCCCTAGGTGCTTCACAAATTGATTCGTAAAAATGAAAAAGTGTTTTTTTTTTCACTTTTTCATTTTTACGAATCAATTTGTGAAGCATCTGGGGCTTCCAAGTGCTCACTATGCATCTAGAAAGGTGCCTTGGGGGGTCTAGTTTCCAAAATGGGGTCACTTGTGGGGGAGCTCCAAAGTTTGGGCACACAGGGGCTCTCCAAACACAACATGGCGTCCGCTAATTATTCAAGCAAATTTTACAATCAAAAAGTCAAATGGCGCTCCTTCCCTGCCGTGCGCCCTAACAGTTTTTCTTCTCCAAATATTGGGTATCTGCGTGCCCAGGGGAAATTGCACAACAAATTTTGCGGTCCATTTTTTCTTGTTACCCCTGTGAAAATAAAAAAAATTGGGTCTAAAGTAACATTTTTGTGAAAAAAGTTAAATGTTCATTTTTTTCTTCCACATTCAAAAAATTCCTGTGAAGCACCTGAAGGGTTAATAAAGTTCTTGAATGTGGTTTTGAGCACCTTGAGGGGTGCAGTTTTTAGAATGGTGTCACTTTTGGGTATTTTCTGTCATAAAGACCTCTCCAAGTGACTTCAAATGTGATGTGGTCCCTAAAAAAATGGTTTTATAAATTTTGTGGGAAAAATGAGAAATTGCTGGTCAACTTTTAACCCTTATAGTTCCCTAACAAAAAAAAATTTTGGTTCCAAAATTGTGCTGATGTAAAGTAGACATGTGGGAAATGTTATTTATTAACTCTTTTGTGTGACATATCGCTCTGATTTCAGGGCTTAAAAATTAAAATTTTGAAAATTGCAAAATTTTCAAAATTTTCGCCAAATTTCCGTTTTTTTCACAAATAAACGCAAGTGATATCGAAGAAATTTTTCCACAATCATGAAGTACAATATGTCACGAAAAAACAATCTCAGAATCAGGGGGATCCGTTGAAGCGATCCAGAGTAATTACCTCATAAAGTGACAGTGGTCAGAATTGTAAAAATTGGCCCGGTCATTAACGTGCAAACCACCCGCGGGGCTTAAGGGGTTAACTTGTCTCTTCAGAATTCCCTATAGGTGTCTTGATTGGGTTCAGATTAATTCTTGGCCACTGAATCTCTTTCCCCCAGTTCGTCAAAAATGTAACATATACAGTACAGACCAAAAGTTTGGACACACCTTCTCATTTAAAGATTTTTCTGTGTTTTCATGACTATGAAAATTCTACATTCACACTGAAGGCATCAAAACTATGAATTAACACATGTGGAATTATATACTTAACAAAAAAGTGTGAAATAACTGAAAATATGTCTTATATTCTAGGTTCTTCAAAGTAGCCACCTTTTGCTTTGATGACTGCTTTGCACACTCTTGGCATTCTCTTGATGAGCTTCAAGTGGTAGTCACCAGAAATGGTCTTCCAACAATCTTGAAGGAGTTCCCAGAGATGCTTAGCACTTGTTGGCCCTTTTGCCTTCACTCTGCGGTCCAGCTCACCCCAAACCATCTCGATTGGGTTCAGGTCTGGTGACTCTGGAGGCCAGGTCATCTGGCGTAGCACCCCATCACTCTCCTTCTTGGTCAAATAGCCCTTACACAGCCTGGAGGTGTGTTTGGGGTCATTGTCCTGTTGAAAAATAAATTATGGTCCAACTAAACGCAAACCTGATGGAGTAGCATGCCGCTGCAAGATGCTGTTGTAGCCATGCTGGTTCAGTATGCCTTCAATTTTGAATAAATCCCCAACAGTGTCAGCAGCAAAGCACACCATCACACCTCCTCCATGCTTCACGGTGGGAACCAGGCATGTAGAGTCCATCCGTTCACCTTTTCTGCGTCGCATAAAGACACGGTGGTTGGAACCAAAGATCTCAAATTTGAACTCATCAGACCAAAGCACAGATTTCCACTGGTCTAATGTCCATTCCTTGTGTTCTTTAGCCCAAACAAATGTCTTCTGCTTGTTGCCTGTCCTTAGCAGTGTTTTCCTAGCAGCTATTTTACCATGAAGACCTGCTGCACAAAGTCTCCACTTAACAGTTGTTGAAGAGATGTGTCTGCTGCTAGAACTCTGTGTGGCATTGACCTGGTCTCTAATCTGAGCTGCTTTTAACCTGCGATTTCTGAGGCTGGTGACTCGGATAATCTTATCCTCAGGAGCAAAGATGACTCTTGGTCTTCCTTTCCTGGGGCGGTCCTCATGTGAGCCAGTTTCTTTGTAGCGCTTGATGGTTTTTGCAACTGCACTTGGGGACACTCTCAAAGTTTTCCCAATTTTTCGGACTGACTGACCTTCATTTCTAAAAGTAATGATGGCCACTCGTTTTTCTTTACTTAGCTGCTTTTTTCTTGCCATAATGCAAATTCTAACAGTCTATTCAGTAGGACTATCAGCTGTGTATCCACCAGACTTCTGCACAACACAACTGATGGTCCCAACCCCATTTATAAGGCAAGAAATCCCACTTATTAAACCTAACACTGCACAGCTGTGAAGTGAAAATCATTTCTGGTGACTACCACTTGAAGCTCATCAAGAGAATGCCAAGAGTGTGCAAAGCAGTCATCAAATCAAAAGGTGGCTACTTTGAAGAACCTAGAATATAAGACATATTTTCAGTTATTTCACACTTTTTTGTTAAGTATATAATTCCACATGTGTTAACTCATAGTTTTGATGCCTTCAGTGTGAATGTACAATTTTCATAGTCATGAAAATACAGAAAAATCTTTAAATGAGAAGGTGTGTCCAAACTTTTGGTCTGTACTGTATGTGTTTTTGGATTATTGTTATGTTTGAAACTTGTATGTCTACCAAGGGCACAGAGTTATGGTTGCATCTTTTCTTTCCATGTAGAGCAGTTCATCTTTGAACTCATGATACCTTCAATGAAATGTAGCTCCCCAACATCAGCCGTACTCATACAGCTCCGCATAAGGACACCATGTTTTACTGTAAGCATTATTCATTTAGAAATATGAATTTTGAAAAATGCATGAGGCCTACAGTGAAACATGGTGGTGGCAGCAGTGTCCTTATGTGGGGCTGCATGAGTGCTGCTGATGTTGGGGAGCAAAATTTCATTGTAGATATCAGGACTTTATATTGTACTGGTCTATATTGAAAAAGAAGCTGCTACCACTTTTCCAGCATAGCTATGATCGAAAACACACACGTTGCATTTCTGAAGAACAGATTGAAAATGATTCAGTGACCAAGTATGACTTCTCACAGTCTAAATTTCCTATCAATATGTCTTTGGAGTGTGGGAGCAAACCCATGCAAACACAGAGATAACATACAAACTCCTCGCAGATGTTGTCCTTTGTGGAATTTGAACCCAAGACCCCAGTGCTGCAATGCTGCATTGCTAACCACTGAGCCACCGTGCTGCCCCTATATAGCTATGAAACATTAGTGCCTGCTTTATATTGGGTAATGCAGCTTTCAAGAGAAATTGCATAGTAAATTGTGCATGCTAGCTGAATGGAATTTTTATTTTTTTATTCCATTTTGTATTAATATAAAGCACATCAAGGATTAGCAAACTTGTTGTATACTTTGAAACCTCCATTCTTTAAACTGGGGTGACTTTTAGGAGATTATAATAAAGAGGCCCTTCAAAGTTACTTCAAAATTGAATAGGACCTTAAAATGCAGTTTATTTCAACCTTTTTCTGATGTGGGCCGCAATAATATGTCCCTGTGCCCTGGGCTTTAGTGACTAAATATGTATAGATACGGATCACGCCCGCACAGAGCGCGATCGCCACCGGGTGTCAGCTGATTCTGACAGCTGACAACTGTAACTCAGTGCCAGGAGCAGTGCTCGCACCGCTTATGGCACTTTAACTCACTAAATGCTGCATTTAGCAAGCGAGCAGAGGAACAGAAGTCCCCCTGTTCTTGGATTGGAGACCCCACGACCTCATCGCGGGGTCCTGATCGTTGTCATCATGACCCGATGTTGTCATGACAACATCCGGGTCACCAGGCACTGGCAAGGTAGTTTGAGCATGCGCAGTGCATGATCAAACTATGTTGTGTCTGCAAGGCTGAGAGGTTATAAGGTATAGCAGTGATCCTTCCCTGCTATACATTATAACTGCGATCACACTGCAGAAAGTGAAAGTTCCATAGGGACTAAGTGAAAAATAAAAAAAATTGTAAAAATATATATTTTTTTAAAAAAATCACAAAATAAAAAATATATATTTTATATATATATATATATATATATATATGTATATATATATATATATATACATATATATATAGTACCCATAAATATTATGCCTCGTCAGAAATGACCTGACCTATGAAACAATCCCACTATTTACCCCTTTAGTGAACACGGTAAAAAAATAAATAAAAAATGAAGGAAAAAAAAGGTGTTTTATCATCATGCCGCTGAAGAAAAAGTGGAATAAAACACGATCAAAAAGACAAATGTAAAGAAAAATGTTACCGCTAAAATCGTTATCTTGTCCTGCAAAACTACATGACTCTGTCAGCCGAAATCTGAAAAAATTATAGCTCTCAAAATATGGCGATGCAAAAACTAGTGTTTGGAGAAAAAAAAAAAGCACTTTTAGTGTGTGACAGCTGCCAAACATAAAAACCCATTATAAATCTGGTATCGCTGTAATCGCACCGACCTGAAGAATAAAGTCATCTAATCACTTACACCGCACAAGGAATAGCGTAAAAAATAAATTATACCAATTCTTCACCTGGTGCTGATTTGTTCCTTCTGCCTCCCAAAGATTGCAGTAAGGCTCGGCTCACATTTATCCTGTGCTGAGCACTTACAGCGCTTCCTGTGTAAATCTCTGAAATATGTGATTCAGATTACCTATAATGAGGCAAATGGAGACCCTGTGGACGCCGTGTGGCCTGTAATCCCACGGTGTCCGTCTTTTTATTAGGTGTGCATAAAAAAGTGCCGTCGGCCATAGTTTTATTCACCTCTGAAAAAAAGGACACTGCTAAACAGAGGCCAGACAGGGTCCAGAGTAACTCTGCTGCCTCATTATAATGAATGGATCCCTCAGGAGTTTCATCTGAATTACGTCACTCTTAGATTTAAATGGAAACCCCGATATCACTGCTGAGCTTAGAGCACAGGATAAATGGGAACATTTTACATAACATTTTGGATCACAATAAAAGCTTTGACTCAATCCACGAAAAAAGCAAGTACCCACTCAGGTCCATCATCTGTTAACGGAAATATAGGGGGCTTCCACGTTATTAGTAGCACAAAAGCTCTGGAAAAGCAAAATGGCTCTAGCCCCCAAAAGAAATTCAGTAAATTCTGTGCTCCCAAATACAAATGCCCACCTCCCTTTTGAGCCCCACAGTGTGCCTAAATCGCAGTTAGCATCCACATGTTTGGAATTACTTTTGCAACAAGAGCCCGCCTAATTTACGGGTGCATGTCTCCAGAAGCACAAGCTAGGCATAACGTACTAGTCACTACAATGGCAGTTTGCAATTTTCAGTCAGCAGCATCCACTGCTGCTTGTTTCTGGAAAACACCCATGTAGTTAAAATCCTCACCACACCTGTACATAAATTCTCAAAGGGGTATAATTTCCAAAATGGAGTCACTTGAGGGGAGATTCTGCTCTTTTAGCACTTAGGGTCTCTGTTAATGGAGTCTGCAAACTATTCTAGCAAAATCTGCGCTCCAGGAGGCAATTAGCGGTCCGTCCCTCCAGAGTCTCACCATGTGGCTAAGCAGTACTGTACAGCCACATGTGGGGTATTTCCACATTCAGCATAAATTGTGGGACAAATTTTGGTGCCATTTTTACCCATTTTCCTGTGTGAAAATGTAAAATCTAAAACAAAACTTTGGTGGTGAAAAATATAATTATTCTTTCTTCACCGCCCAATGGGGTAAATTTCTGTGAGGCACATGTGGTGTCAACATGCTCACTGCACCGCTAGATGAGTTCATTTTCCCTGCTATCCTTGTGAAAATGAAAATATTGGGGGCTAAAACAAATTTTTTGTGGGGAAAATACTGTATATATTTTTTATTTTTACACATCCATTTTGTAAAATTCTGTGATGCACCTGCGCTCACCACACATCTAGATAAATTCCTTGTGTCTAGTTTCCAAAATGGGGTCATTTGTATGGTTTTTCCACTGTTAAAGCACATCAGGGGCTCTCCAAACGCAATATGACACCTGCAGACTATTCCATCAAAGTGTGCATTCCAAAATTTCTCTTCTTCCTTTCTGAGCCCTGCCGTGTGCCCAAACAATAGTTTTACCCCACATATGGGGGCATCACCGTACTCAGGAGAAATGGCTCAACAACTTTTGGGGTTCAATTTCTCATGTTATCCTTATGAAGATAAAAAAATTGGGCCTAAAAGATTATTTTTGTTGAAAAAAAGTGTTTTTTTTTATTTTCACGGCTCTACATTATAAACTTTTGTAAAACACTTGGGGTTCAAAGTGCTCACTATACATCTAGATAAGTTCCTTAAAGGGTCTAGCTTCCAAAATGGGGTCACTTGTGGGGGTTTTCCACTGTTTAAGCCAGGGCTGTGGAGTTGGAGTTGTGGAGTTGGTATAAAATGGACCGACTCTGACTCCTAAAATATATAATAAATTGGGTGCAGTAGTTCAATGCAGTTTGTGGGGAATATTTTTTTACAAGAATTTGGGAAAGTTATGAAATGTCCTATGAATGTCCTATTCCTGATCTCAGGGTCTAGACTTTTAGCTGAGATGAATCTGTGCTACAGTAAATTTATCAATTAAACATGAGTAATGTATGAGGGAGTCAGAGTCATGGAGTCGGAGTTGGTGTCAGGAAAATTGAGGAGTCAAAGTCCAAGGTTTGGCTTACCGACTCCACAGCCCTGGTTTAAGCACATCAGGGGCTCTCCAAACACGATATGACACCCACAGACCATTCCATCAAAATGTGCATTCCAAAATTATACGTCTTCCTTTCTGAGCCCTGCCGTGTGGACAAACAATAGTTTTACCCCACATATGGAGGCCTCAACGTACTCAGGAGTAGTGTTGAGTATTCCGATACTGTAATATCGGGTATCGGCCGATATTCGCGGTATCGGAGTTCCGATACTGAGTTCCGATACTTTTACAATATCGAATACCGGAATTGGAAGTTCCCATAATGCCTGCGCTCTGCAGTGTCTCTGAAGGATGACAAGCTGGATGGCAGCGCTCAGCTGCGATCCATCCTGTCATCAGAATGCCACCCCAGCGTGAGAGAATTCTCCTGATTGTTTAAAAGCCGGGGGGTGGTAAAAAGCCGGCGGGCGGTAAAAAGCTGCTGGATTTTAAACAATCACACAGCCCCATACTGCTTCTCCGCAGCCTACCACCCAGGCGGGGAAGCCTGCAGTGAAAAGACTTCACCGCCGGCTGTCCCGTTCTGTGCTGCGCTCTCCCGCCGGTTATTTCAAATGAACAGCTGAGGTATCAGCTGATGCCGATCAGCTGTTCATTTGAAGTAGCCGCGGTGCCCTCAGAGGGTTCATGTGAGTTCATGCTTGACTGCATTGCATGAACTCACATGAACTTTCCCACGGCCGCACAGGTCAGCCTCACCTCCCAGACGATCACACCGGTCATGATTGGTGTGTGCGCGGTGTCTATGCGATGTCTGCGGGTGTCTGCGTGCAGGCAGACATAGGCCGATGTGACACTACTACTCCCATCGGCCTATGTCTGTCCCCCGTCCACTCGTGCCAGCAGGATCAGCTTGATGGGAGCAGTAGTTCCCATCAGCCTGATCCTGCTATTTAAACTGCCCCATATGTTATTTTTGCCCCTATACATGTTTTATTTTTTTAGGCCCCCATATTTTTTTTTTGTTTTTGGTCCCCAATAAATTTTAAATACATTTCATTTGTGGCCAGTGGTTACCTAAAATAAATTAGTTTATACATTACCTGTCCCCGCCGATCGCCACCTAAAATAAAGTAAAAAATAAAAAACTACACCTATACTCACCTAGATACCTAATTCCCCGAAGCCATCGATCTCCTGTAATAAAATATAAAATAATAAACCACAACCTTATCCTTACCCCTCCGTAGTAGTCCACGAGTGTCCCACGATGATCTCCAGTTTAGAGCAGCCACATAGAATGTGACCGCTCTGAACCGCTGCCGCCGCTAGAGTGGCGGGGCCGTAAAGCAGCCCCATCATTGCATAAGCGGGTTCGCCGGAGTTCAGGCAGCGCTGCTCCGGTTAGCTCCTTTACGGCCCTGCTGTACCGTGAGAAATTCCCACGGTACAGCAGTGCCGTAAAGGAGGTCTCCGGAGCTGCGCTGACTGAATGCACTCCGGTGACCTCAGTCAGGGGCTCAGGCTGCCGGGAGCGGACGTGTTCCCGGCAGTGTGAGCTTACAGCAGCCATGCACAGCTGTCACCATCTCCAGATGTGACAGCTGTGCATGGGAGATCAGCGCAGGAACATGGACAGGTAACTATTTTTTTTTAGTAAACTAAGAATAAATAAAATGGTGTGTTTTATTTCAAATAAATTTTTTTTTTCTGGGTGTAGTGTGTGTTTTTTCTTTTTAACACTTTGTAGGTTAGCAATGAGGGTGTCTTATAGACGCCCATCATTACTAACCTGGGCTTCATGGCAGCTGGCGCTGACATGAACCCGACCACTATTACCCCCTGCCACCGCACCAGGGCAGCGTGGAAGAGCGAGGCTAAGTGCCAGAATTGGCGCATCCTATGGATGCGCCATTTCTGGGGCGGCTGACGGCTGTTGTTTCTAGCCTGGGAGGGGGCCAATATTCATGGCACCCTTCCTGGGCTATTAATATCAGCCCCCAGCTGTCTGCCTAGCCTTTGCTAGCTATTAAAATAGGGGGGACCCCACGTCATTTTTTTTGGGGGGGTCCCCCATTTTAATAGCTAGTAAAGGCTAGGTATTCAGCTGGGGGCTGATATTAGTAGCATGGGAAGCTCCGTGGGTATTACCCCCTTCCCAGGCTTCAAACATCTGCCCCAGCTGTCTGCTTAACCTCCGCTAGAGACTAAAATTATGGGGGATCCCACGCCAATTTTTTTTTTCAATAAATCCTTTATTTTAACACTAAATGACACTTGAGGGGTTAATAAAGATGCCGTCCCTAAATTATTATTTATTTTTTAATTAATTTTTCCCAAAAATTTTGACTTGGGCTTTGCCATATTTTTGTATGCCAGCCAGGTACAGCATCCAGGAACGGGCTGCCCCCAACTCCCAGCTGCCTATTTGTACCTGGCCGGACACAACAATATAGGGAAGCCCTTTTTTTTATTATTTCATGAATTTCATGAAATAAGTTAAAAAAAAAAGTACGTGGGGCTTCGCCCTATTTTTGTGTCCAGCCAGGTACAACTAAGCAGCTGGGGGCTGGAATCCACAGCGCAGGGTGGCCCAAGCATTGTGGGCCCCCCCTGCTGCGAACTGCAGTCCGCAGCCACCCCAGAAAATGTTGCGTTCATAGAAGCGCCATCTTCTGGCGCTGTATCCAGCTCATCTAGGGCCCTGGTGCGGTGGCTCACTGGGTAATAAAGGGGTTAGGGCCAGCTTTGTATTATCCGCTGGCCCTAAGCCCGAAATTCATGGGGTCACGCCAATATTAGACATGACCGCCATGAATTTCTAGTTAAGTATTTAAAAAAAACACAACACCCAGAATAAAGTCCTTTAATTGAAATAAACACACAATTCTTTATTGTTCTAAATTAAACTCTACTTACCGTCATGCCCATTCCAGCTGAAGCCAATGATCTCCTGCAATAAAAGTAAAATAATAAAGCAACATCTACCTTACCTTTCCATGGTTCCCAGGACAGCTTCAGCTCTGCTACATTCACATGACAGGCTGGATCGCAGAAGAAAGCTGCCATCCAGCCTGTCATCCCGCAGACACTGAGAAGCGCATGCATGCTTGCGCTCCTCAGTGTCTGGCTGTGACGGCATCCAGATGAGCCGAGTCTCTCACGCTCACCGCATGCGCAGGAGAATTCTCCCACGCTGTCAGTGACGTGCATGAGGTGAGCTGAGTTCATTGTCGGCTCATCTGGATGCCGTCACAGCCAGACACTGAGGAGCGCAAGCATGCCTGCGCTTTTCAGTGTCCGCGGGATGACAGGCTGGATGGCAGCTTTCTGCTGCGATCCAGCCTGTCATCTCGATGTAGCAGAGCTGGAGCTTTCCTGGGAACCATCGAAATGTAAGGATGATGTTGCTTTATTATTTTACTTTTATTGCAGGAGATCGTTGGCTTCAGCTGGAATGGGCCTGATGGTAAG
Organism: Phyllobates terribilis; assembly: GCF_046119375.1. Lineage (NCBI taxonomy): Eukaryota > Metazoa > Chordata > Amphibia > Anura > Dendrobatidae > Phyllobates > Phyllobates terribilis. The sequence continues at coordinate 11,757,086 of NW_027362784.1, read as the reverse complement.
TATGGTTTAATTTAGAACATTAAAGAATTGTGTGTTTATTTCAATTAAAGGACTTCATTCTGGGTGTTTGTGTTTTTTTAACTTTGACTATGGGGTTAGTAATGGGGGTGTCTTATAGACGCCTCTCCATTACTAACCTGGGCTTGATGTCAGCTGGCATTATAAGCTGACATCAACCCCAGCCCTATTACCCCACTGCCACCGCTACAGGGCAGTGGGAAGAGCGAGGCTAAGTGCCAGAAGTCGCACATCCTATGGATGCGCCATTTCTGGGGCGGCTGACGGCTGGTATTTCTAGCCTGGGAGGGGGCCAATATTCATGGCACCCTTTACTGGGCTATTAATATCAGCCCCCAGCTGTCTGCCTAGCCTTTGCTAGCTATTTAAATAGGGGGGACCCCACGTCAATATTTTTGTGGGGTCCCCCATTTTAATAGCTAGTAAAGGCTAGGTATTCAGCTGGGGGCTGATATTAGTAGCCTGGGAAGCTCCGTGGGTATTACCCTCTTCCCAGGCTTCAAACATCTGCCCCAGCCGTCTGCTTAACCTCCGCTAGAGCCTAAAATTACGGGGAACCCCACGACAATTTTTTTTTTAATAAATCCTTTATTTTAACACTAAATGACAAGTACAGTAACCAACACTATCACTGTACTTATTATATATGTGACTGACATGTTTCTATCTATCTAACCTATGTGTGATTCTCTATTCTTTCTATTCTAAATTGTCGGGTACCGATGCTGAATTGCCGGCCGGCTTTTTTAAAGAGACGGTGCATGAAAACACTAATATTTTTTTAAATAAATCCTTTACACTAAATGACAAGTACAGTAAGCAACACTGTCACTGTACTTCATATATATATGACTGACATGTTTCTATCTATCTAATCTATGCGTGAAGCTCTATTCTTTCTGTTCTATATTGTCGGGTACCGGTGTATGCCGCTGCTGAATTACCGGCTTTTCATGTTTCACTGTGAGCACTGTCCCCATCGATTTGGGCAACCACCTCCCCCAATACATTCTACATTACTGCTAGTTGTTTTCCTTCATGTAGAATTAACCTACAAGGAAAGAAAGGGTTTATTTTTATTCCGATATTTGTGTCCCATTGACTTGCATTGGTTTCCGGTATCGGAATCGGCGATATCCGATACTTTTTGGGTATCGGCCCGATCCAATCCGATATTTCCTGATATCGGAAGGTATCGCTCAACACTACTCAGGAGATAATTTTTGTTGAAAAAAAGTGATTTTTTTTATTTTCACGGCTCTACGTTATAAACTTTTGTAAAGCACTTGGGGTTCAAAGTGCTCACCACACATCTAGATAAGTTCCTTAAGGGGTCTAGTTTCCAAAATGGTGTCACTTGTGGATTGTTTCCACTGTTTAGGCACATCAGGGGCTCCCCAAACACGACATGGCATCTGCTAAATATTCAAGGAAATTTTACATCCAAAAAAATCAAATGGCGATGCTTCCCTTCCGAGCCATGCCGTGCTCCAAAACAGTGGTTTTCCCCCACATATGGGGTATCGGTGTACTCAGGATAAATTGTACAACAAATTTTGAAATTTTGGGGTCCATTTTTTCCTGTTGTACAACCGAGCATGTGTTTGCATCTTCTTGTTGACATGACTGCTACTAGAAGGCAGGACTGTGGAGTCGGTTTGCCAAACCTCTGACTCCTCAATTTCCATGACACCAACTCCCTCATGCATGGCTCATGTTTAAGTGATAAATTTACTGTATCACAGATTAATCTCAGCTAAAAGTCTAGAACCTGAGATCAGGAATAGGACAGACATTTATAGGACATTTCATAACTTTCCCAAATTCTTATGAAAAAATATTCCCCACAAACTGCATTGAACTACTGTACCCAATTTATTATACATTTTAGGAGTTGCAGTTGGTCCATTTTTTATGGATTCCGACTCCACCAAAATGGGCACCGACTCCCGACTCCACAGCCCTGCTAGAAGGGAGCATGACCCCTATTTTTGAACTAACCAGACAGATATCATGGCGCTGGAGCTCTGAACAGCGCTGGAACAGGCCACGTCCCCTCTTCTCAGGGTGACTGTTCCTTACGGGGGGGGGGGGGCGGGGCTGAACACTTGTGTATTATGTAATGACCCAGATGGGAAGGGTGAGTGGTCAGGAGCAGATTCTGTCACGTGGAATTGCAAGGGTTATAAAGATAATTAAACTGCACTGACCATTTTGTCTTTATAGTGTATCAGTGCAGGAACAGTACACATTTTTTTATCTCCCCAGAGTACCCCTTTAAATAAATGAGAACCTACATATGTTTTGTATCTGCAAACTTGTAATGACCTGGAGAATCATAATGGCAGGTTAGTTTTAACATTTAGTGAGCATGGTAGATTAAAAAAAAAAAAAAAACAGTTGTGGAATTGCACTTTTTTTGGAATTTCACCACACTTGGAAGTTTTTTTTCCTGTTTTTCAGTACATTATAGGGTAAAATCAATGGTGTTGTTGAAAAGTACAACTCGTCCTGCAAAAAAATAAGTCCTCACACAGCCATATTGACAGAAAAATAAAAAAAGTTATGGCTCTAGAAAGAAGGGGAGCAAAAAACGAAACCACAAAAATTGAAAATGGCCAGGGGGTGAAGAGGTTAATTTGCATAAAAAACATGAATCAAAAACGCAATATGTGAACATTGCCTAACACTGACAGGTATAATGTATTGCAGTGCTGGAACATTGAAATGTGTTGTACCAGTAATCTAGAGTAATAAAAATTAAAATCCTATAGGACAAAATAAAAAGTAAAAAATTGTAAAAATCTAAAAAAAAAATTACAAAATAAAAATAATAAACATACCAATAAATAACTAGATTTATGTAAAAACAAAAATAAAAGTACACATTTGTTATCGTCGAAATGACCTGATCTATAAAACTGAGCTTAACCCCTTCAGTGAACACCGTTAAAAAATAAATTAAAAACTTGGCAAAAAAACTGGAAAAGCAAATCACAGTGGGCTGTGCCTTTCTACACAGAAGCCCACGGCAGAGAAACGTATGCTATACAGTATGTTTTCCTTGCAGTGTGCCCCTATAGCTGATGGATGACACCCATCCTGACTGTGGCCAATGTCAAGCATAAACAGAGTGTGTACCTAGCCTTACAGTTGTCTCTGTTCACATCAGTTTTACTTCTTTAAAGTGTGATAGTGGCATGTAAAAGACTTCAACATGGTGGCCATCAGTTCTATTGACCATGTGCCCACCGTGCAGTATGGACGCAGATTTCCGAAGGGTTATCTTGATTGCCGGATGCCCACATTTTAAAAAATTATGGCTGTCAGAAAATTGTCGACAAAGCCAAATTGTTTTTGTAATTGTTTTTATTTTATTTTTAAGTAGTAAATCAAAAGAAGAATATATAGATTTGGTATCCCGTAACCATACTGACCCATAGAACAAAGTTAACAGATCACCACCACATTACCACAAAGTGAGCAGAGCTAATGCAAAACTCCAAATAAGAATTTGTGGAACTAGTGTTTTTCTCCTCACCGTTTCCACTTATTTCATAAATAAATGGTGTTCTGCAAATAACAAGCCCTCTTGCAGCTATGTTGAAATATAAAAAGTTTATGGCTCTTATTAGAAGGGGAGTAAAAGACAAAGTTACACTATCCTGGGAAAAAGCTCTATGTCTACCTCGTTGCAACCTCCTGCTCAGGGTTTGTTATTCGAAGGATGACATGTGTAATAGATTCCCCTTAACACATCCATATAATACTGGTACATTGTCATCAGTATTTTGGATCAGTGTTCCATCCGTGTGCCATCCATTTTTTTCCACTATGACTTCAGAAATATCAATTCAAAAGCTTCTCCTATACTTTGCAATGTTAAACATGTACAGCACACAGATGTTACAAGGATGTTTTACACAGAGCCATAAACTTGTATTGGCCCTTGTCATCCATGCAGCCGGGATAAAAATGGACTGGTCTCCGTGTGGTTCATATGAAGATCACCATAGATTATAATAAGTATGTGTGGATACTTGTCTCCGGTGCATGTGAAACCGGATGCCACACGTACCGGAAACACATACATGTGAAGGAGGCTTTAGGGCTCTTTCACATGTCCTGATATTTCCGGTACCAGAAACACCAGTACCGGAGATATCTGTGTCCGTGTGTGGATCACACGTACAGGGGCTGGGGAATCAGTGTACAGTTAGCCCTGTTCCCAAGCTCCGGGTGGGTGCTGAACTCTGCCTTCATCATAGTTCCCTGCTTGCGCTGTGATCAGCACCAGCAGGGACAATTTTGAGAATAGAAGTGTCTGCTCCCGCATTGTCCAACTGTAGAAATGAGAATTAAACAAAAAAAAAACTTATACACATCTGTCCTAAGTGTCCACTGCTGTAATCCATGCAGCCGCTCACACAGAGGAGCCGGGGAAAATGGCTCCTGCAGCAAGAGGGCACCGGACCTCTGCTGAGCTCATCAAGCGGTGTCCTGTCACTCACTGAGTGCAGCTCCGGGGCCCGCTCGCTGCAGCGCGTCATGTGATCATTCGCATGGATTACAGCGGGGGACACCTAGGACAGGTGAATATAAGTTTTTTTTATTTTACAGTTGGACACTGTGGGAGCAGAATACTACTATTCATCATTGTCCCTGCTGGTGCTGATCACAGTGCAAGCAGAGAACAATGATGAGAGCAGCGTTCAGCACCCGACACTTGGGAACAGCGCTAACTGTACCGCTGATCCCAGGCTCCGGTACGTGTCATACGGATAGCATCCGTGTGCCGTATGTGTTTACACAGACCCATTGACTTGAATGGGTCCATGTGATCCAAGCTGCTGGCCAAAGACAGACATGTCTACGTGTGTGTCACTCGGACACACGGTCCGTGGAAACACACTGACATTTGCGTAGACCCATTCATTTGGTGTCTTCGGTACGTGTGGAAACTGACACCACACGTACCGGACACACTGACGTGTGAAAGAGCCCTTACACTGTATGGACAAGGATGGAAAGTCACCTCTTAATCATTGAATTCAGGTTTTCTCTTTTGGTCCCAATGGCACGGGTATATAAAATCCAGCACCTAAACATGTAGTCTGCCTCTGCAAACATTTGTGAAAGAATGGCTTGTTCTAAAGAGCTCACTGAATTCAGCAAGTTGCTGTAATATGTTGTCTTAAGGCAGTTCATGAAAGTCCAAATAAGCCATAGTTGGATGAGTTTGATGTGGAAGAACTTGATTAACCTCAACTCCATCAGATACCTTTATCAGATGAGCTAGAGATTGCAAGCCAGGTCCTCCTGTCCAACATCAGCGACTGACCTGATAAATGCTCTTCTAGAAGAGTGGATAAAAGTCAACATAGAAATATTCCCAATTTTTTTTTTAAGAAAGCCTTCCAAAAGAGTGGAAGCTTTATTACCTGCAAAGGGAGATCAACTCCATATTAATGACCCTGGATTTAAAAAGGAATGCCATAAAAGCATCTCTGGGAATAATGTGTATGTGTCTCAATAGGTTTATCCATATGGTGTGTAATAGGTTCTGCTTCTTTCATTAGTGAGAGGTGGAGACTGCTGCTTTTGACAATGTGTAAATATGGAGATGAATGAGAATCATAATCAGTTTTGTTATATATTTTAGGAAGGAAACAGAAAAAAAGAAAAAGGCCAATAATTGTGGAAGAGGAAGAGACTGTAGAGGCAAAGTAAGCACAAAATAAGACTTTTGTGGATGTGGACATACCAAATATTTTAAATTGTTATTTTATTTTTAATGAGGGAAGGCGTCAACAGAACCATCATCATTAAATGAATACATCACCAGAACATTCCATCAGTATTCCACAAGCATCACCATCAGTACTTAAATACACCATTGATACATAAATTCATCATTGGTTGGGTGAAGCCATTTATTGTCAAACTACTGTGTTTTCTCTTTTTAAATCTTAATGACAACCAAAAACATCCAAATGACCCTGATCAAAAGTTCACATACCCCAGTTCTTAATACCGTGTATTGCCCCCTCTAACATCAATGACAGCTTGAAGTCTTTTGTGGTAGTTGAGGTTCTTTATATTCTCTGATGGTAAAGCTGCCCATTCTTCTTGGCAAAAAGCCTCCAGTTTCTGTAAATTCCTGGGCTGTCCAGCATGAAATGTGCGCTTCAGATCTCCCCAGAGTGGCTTAATGATATTGAGGTAAGGAGACTGAGATGGACACTCCAGAACCTTGAACTGTCTGCATCTGAATCTAGGAGCGCAATCTGAGGTATCAGTAAGGAATTGGTGGATGCTGCCTTCCATGGTAATTGTAGTGTCTTGTGATGGTGTAGGTGTCTATCTTCTCTTTTGCCACCCATCTGGTTAGGTAAAATGCAATCTGATTAGTTGTGGATTAGGGCCCAGGAGAACAATGAACACGTCTTCACTCCACATTTGCTAGGACAATGCCCCCACCATGATGATTTTATTAGTTAAAATGTTATTTTTATTTTGTTTTTAATACTAAAAGAGACCTTGATTTGTATGTTTCTGCAGTAAATCATGTGGGTGTAAAGACATCCCCCCCCGCAAGTTCATCTGTGTCGTGGAAGATTCAGAGTTGTCAGTAATTTTGACAACATAGAATAATAGAAATAAAAGATTAACAATTTGTATAACTTTTGAATTCAACTTAAACTTAACTTAAAGTAAAAGTTAATATTAACATAATATGCATAAAGCAAAGTGATAGTGTCTTTTCTAGCCATATATATGCTGTTTTGCACAGCTGGACCATTCTAGGGCTAAGCCAGGTGCTGTGCTATCTATTTTGGCTATATGCTCTTATTCAGGGCTGTACGCGCTCATAGGCAGAGGCCTGTCATGTCAGGGATGCGAGTGGCTAGTAAAAGTTTGTTTTTCTCTGTTTGGTACTGTACTTAAAGGGAACCTAAGAACACATCGTTTCAGAGTAAAATATACATGGCTGAGTTCATTCAGTGAGTGATGGAGATATGCTGCCCACGGATTAGGCAGCATGTGTCCGTTACCCTTTAACCCCTTCGCTCCCGGGCAATTTTCTGCTTTGTTTTCATTTTTGATTTTTGTTCCCTTTCTTCCCAGAGCAATAACTTTTTTATTTTTCCCTCAATATAGCCATGTGAGGGCTTGTATTTTGAGGGAGTTGTACTTTTGAAAGACATCATTGAATTTACCATATAGTGTACTGGAAAACGGGGAAAAAATTCCAAGTGCGATGTTTTTTTTTTTTTTTAAATAAGTGCAATTCCACAATTGTGTTTTTTTTACCATGTTAGCTAAATTCTAAAAGTGATCTGCCATTATTATTCTACATGTCTTTACGAGTTCACAGATGCCAAACATGTATAGGTTCTTATTTGTGTAAGTGGTGAAAAAAAATCCAAAGTTGGTAAAAAAAAACAAAAATGTCGCCATTTCTGAGTCCCGTAGCGTCTCCATTTTTCCGGATTTTGGGCATTATTTTTTGCGGCCTGAGCTGACGTTTTTATCGATACCATTTTGGGGTACATACAATGTTTTGATCCCCTTTTATTGAAATGTTGAGGCGACCAAAAAAAATGTAATTCAGGCGTTTTGAATTTTTTACTCATTATGCCGTTTACCGATCAGATTAATTATTTTTATATTTTGATAGATCGGGCATTTCTGAACCTGCCGATTCGTATATCACAAATATGTGTTTTTTGGGGTTTTTTTATATAGTTTTATTTTGAATGGCGCAAAAGGGTGGCGATTTGAACTTTGTATGGTTTTAATTTTTTAAATATTTTTGGAAATCTTTACTTTTCTTGGGAGACTTCAAGCTGCGGTTATCCGATTGCTTGTGCTGAACATATTAGGGTTTCAGCCTTGCTATGTGTAGCAGAAATGCTCATATGCTATGAACACTGGCCACTGGGTGGCGCTCATAGCAGACAACCTGCAGTCTTCTACAAAACCCGTGTTGGCAGGCCAACCCATGGGCGCCCCGCGATCATGTTACAGATGCGCCGATGGCCGTAGCCATTGACGCGCTTCCAGCCCGGGCATGTTAAATGCCTCTGTCAGAGGTTGACACCAACATTTAACATGTTAACAGCCGCGTGTGGATCACGATTACACCCGCTTCTGTTAGAGGCACATGACTGCTGATCAGATCAGCTGTCATGTGCCTGAAAAGATCAAGGCTCAGCGCCGGAGCCTCATCAAAGGGAGAGACACAACATACGACTTCCCTATACGTCACGTCGTGTCATGAAAGGGTTAAGCTCAGTACTAATCAAAAGTTTGAAGAATCCTTTTTATGCAATGGTTTTCCTTTTTTTATTGGAAAGTACTCATTGTAGATTTAGACTTAAGGCTGTGTGCCCACGATGCGGATTCAATGCCTTTCCGCGGCGGCGTTTCCACCGCGAAAACACATTAAAAACGCTTGTTAAGTTGTCTGCCATGTTTCCCAATGATAATCCGCATGTGCTGTGCACATGCTGCGGAAATTTCCACTGCGGATTATCATTGCAGAAAAATCCGCAGCGCAACCATTTATTGTGCAAAATCGCCGCCATTGACTTGCATTGAACTGCATACATACATACTTGCGGATGTTATGCGGTTCAATGCGTGGATGGTACCCAGGTCTGGTGAAAATGAGACTCTCCTCCAGACCCGGGTACCATTAGTAAAAAAAGAATTAAAACGTAAAATAAAAAAAACATACTTACCACTCCGGTGGCCCCCGGTCTCCTCTCCTGTGGCGTGCTCTGTCCTTGGCGTCCCGCAATGTTCTCAAAGGACCTGCGGTGACTTCATTTAGTCATGTGATGGTCACGCGACCGCTGACGTCGACGGTCGCGTGACCTGTCAGCTGACTAAATGACGTCAACGCAGGTCCTTTGAGAACACCGCGGGATGCCGATGACAGAGGGCGCCACCAGAGAGGAGACCGGGGGCCACCAGAAAGGTAAGTGTAATGGGTTTTTTTTTTACATTTTAATTCATTTTTTTTACTATTCATGCTGCATTTAAAGCAGCATAAGTTGGTCACACAATATAAATCCATGCCAGTTGCATGGATTTATATTGTGTAACCAACTTGTCAAGTGATGCTCAAAATCGCTTGGAAAAGCGCTTGAAAAAACGCATGCAAAAACGCTTCTCCCTGGCAGAAAAAAACACAAGTAAAATCCGCATGCTTTTTTTCTGCCAGGGAGAGGCAGAAACGCTCAGGAAAAGTCTGCATCAGTTCTGCATTGTAGGCACATAGCCTAAAGGTTTAACACATATCCTGGTTTGTTTTAAGTGTATTTCTTTACTCCTAGTTTCCATTTGTGTACCTTCGTGATTTTGCTGCCTTCAGTCTGAATCTACAATGAGCACATTTCAATAAAATAAAGGAAAATTATTTATGTTCAAACTTATTATTGGTACTGTATATGAGCATTCCTTTATAGGGAACCCTTTTGATGCTGTTAGTTTTTCTTCTCTTTGGAACATATTAGCAAGGGGCTGTCCTCTGTCTAATAAAATATCCTTGCGTTCTGAACCTGCCTGGCGCCGGCATTTAGACCCCTGCAGCTGGGAGGAAATTAACTTTATTCATTAACTTTATTAATCAGAGCAGTGACTGAACCAATGTTGGTGCCACCCCCATGACTGAAATCTAATCACTACCGGGGGAAATTTAATTTGGGGGGTCTAAGTGTCGGCGCAGGGCAGGTTCAGAATTGTATTAACCTACAGATTATCTCCATATGTGCAGGTTAATTGCGTTGTTTCACTTGAAAGTTTCCCTTTAATGTAAATTTCAGTACTATTGTTTTACTCTATAACAGTTTTCTTTTTTAATTTTTTTATTGTAGTTAATATTTTGCACATGCATGTAGTAATGTGCTTTTTTCTAATCTACAGCATTGTGGAACATTTGTATCATTCATGCGGTATGTCCTTATTTTATTTATTCCAAATTTTTATGTCTTTTATAAAGGATACATATAAACAATGGCTTAGTGATAAACCCTTCACAGTTAGCAAATAACTGCATGCAGTTTGACAAGTGACACATCCTTGAATTCTGTGTTTCAGCCTCTATCTCCTGCTGTCCTCAGATTACATAGACAAAACCTGCTGACAGATTCCCTTCAATAGAGCATGGATCTGGGGTCGGCAATTAGTTTTCTCAAGGGCTCACATAAGAGACTGTGACTGTTGTGCAGGGTTAAACCAACACACTGAATTTAAGAATATTAGTAGAAATATTAAGCAAAGTTATTATTATATTAATTTTGACTGCTTGCTATTGATCACAAGCATGTTGATCAACTGCCACTATTAATAGAGCTTATTGTAACGTGCTCTTACTTCAAGCAGCCAATCAAAACCATATAATTTATTGATTTTTATATCGCCCATGCCCCAAAGCTCCCTCCCACGCACAGTATAATAGCCATCACAGCCACCATACACATAGTAGGATGCCCCTATGGCAGGATGACTACTGTTCACCCTACACATTTTATGGTACCCCATACATACAGTATCATTCCTCAAAGTTCTCCCCCAGACACACACAAGGTATGATAGCAAACAGATCCCTCCTCACACAGCCACCATATGCACAGAATGCTGCCCACAAAATGTGTTGGCTCCACACCCCCAATTCAATATGATTGCCCCACTGTACCCCTGTGACTGTCTGAACCCAACCTGAACAGCTGTGGGGGAATTCTAAAGAGACAAGTTAAGAATCGCTCTACATTCAGGCTCTAAAAAGGTCCTTCTATAAGAATAGAAAAAGATAGATGTTACAATATGTCACCAACTTATTCGTTCCATGTCTAGAAGACTTGGTGCTGTCCTTAACAATATAGAGGTCATACAAAATACTACATGTAGTAGTTTTGATGTGGGGTGTATACATTTTTGCATCAACTAATGTGGGAAAACTGAAGAGTTTGTAAAGAAAGTTATAATATTAACCTTACCTTTATGCTTTATGGGTCAAAAAAAATGTTCTGTGAAACCCTTCTTATCAGCATTTTGGAAATTGTTCTTGTGTTCAGTGAGGTATTAGTTAAAATCCTACTTTTTGAAGGAGTTGTGGTCACTTTTTGCTGAGCACTGCAAAAAAAATTACATTTAAACATGCATAAATATATCACCTATTTTCATGTTACATACATTATTGTATTACCCTGACTAATCAGTATTTCCTCTAATTACTATTTAGCATAAGAAGAGCATGACTCTTCATTTGTCAGGTATGTACTGCACATTACCATTCCATGTCTCCTAACCTTGTCTTGTGGTAATCAGTATTAACCTTCCTGACAGCCCCATTATTCAAGTTTGACACATCAATTTATGTGGTAATAACTGTAAAATGCTTCTGCCAGTGATACTGAGATTGTGATTTTCTTTTCTCTTTCGCTTCATTAGGTGACCCAGGAAACCATGGGTGTATGCTGCTGCCACTAGGAGGCTGACACTATGCACAAAAAAGTTAGCTTCTCCCCAGCAATGTACACCCCACTGACTGGCATTAAGTTAATCAGTTTAGTGTCAGTAGGAGGTGGACACTGATATTTTACTAGACCCAGATTTACCTCGAGTTTCGTAGTTTTCCAGTAGTGTCTCCCTCTTCTTCAGAAGGCTCTTCTCCTAGATTAGCTCTGGAGGGATACAGTGTGCGACGGTCACACTGTACTCCCATTTAAAGGCTATGAGTATGGTGTGAACTGCCACTCCATATCCTCATGACTATCGGCTAGGACCCCAACCCCTTACAGTGTGTTCAGGTGATCCAATCGTCGTTCCTCGCACCCCTCTCCTGCCCGGTTGTCTACCAGAGCTTGACAGTTTCAGGAGCGGTGGACGTCCTACAACCCAATGAAGCCTGGACATCTTTTGATCCCACTACATCTTCAGGGATGGAGAGGTACTTCTTTTTCGCTCTCCATCAGGTTCTCATTCCAGAGGCTAAGAGAAGACAAAGTTCGATAGGAAGAAGAAAGAAGATTCCATAGGCATGGGGCTGATTTTATTGTTACTGTGTACTGTTACATTGTGCTTACCCGGGCACGTTAGTCTGAACTTTGTGCATTTATCTCTACAGGGGCCCTGCTTATTTGTGTTTCCCCTGCAGCAGGCTGTATCTGGGCATGTTAAATGGGACTCTAGGCTACTTGCAACGTCTTTTACAGCCTTCATGCCGCAACCCCCCTCTTCGCCGGCCTCACTTTCTAATTTAGGCTCTGGCTTCAGTGTGGCCTAATTGCAGTGTTTAGCTCTGCCCCTTCCCTGTCCCCTCAAGCGGGCTTTTCTCTGTCTGTGGTTAGCTCCACCCTTATCCGGCCTCATTGAGTGGGCTTCTCTGTCTGCCTCGGTCAAGTCCCCTTCCCAGTGGCGCGGAATCTGCGTGCCTTTTTACCTCCTCTTTCTCCTGCTTCATCCTACTGCCCCCTATTTGCCGACATCCAGCCAGCTTGTGACAGGCGCTTTCCTCCGGTCGCCCTGAGCCCTCCCTTCTCCAGGAGTATCTTCAGCAGTTCCTTCCTGGTACATCCTCTCCTCAGACTACTAGCAGCAGACTTTAGGACCTCATCACTTCTGTGGGTAAGCTCTGCTCTGCAAACTGGCACTCTCCTCAGCAAATCTTTACCTGTCCCCTGACCTCTGGCATTGGTTAGTGACTCTGCCGTCTCTTTTATCATGTCTAAGTCTAAAGGAGAGCACTCTCGCCCTCCAGCCTCTACTACTCTGGTAACTGAATTTGTCTGTTCTTTATGTAAATGCAGTCTCCCTTCGGGTCACTTTTCTTTCCTCTGTCGGAACTGCAACATTACTCCCGCTCCTGCTACCCCAGAGGTCCCATTGCGTCCGGAGTGAGTGTTCCCCCTATCACGGGTGGGCGACTTCCCTGTTACAATCTGTCACGGACCTTACCAGGGTATCTCAGATCCTGGTATCTGCATTATACAGATTAGCTACACCTGCTTCTACCACTGCCAACGAATCACAGGAACCTCCGGCTAAGCCTACCAATTTCGGCTGTAAGAGATCTAGGCAGGAAAGCCGTTCCAGGTCCTCCTCTCTCTCCCACACTCCCCCTGGTCCTTCCCGGCGGGCAGCTTCTTCCCGGTCCTCATCCCCTGACTCACCTGTCGAGCCAGACTCGGATACGTTTACCGAACCTGACTCTGACATGGACTATGACCAGGCCTCTAACAAGTGGGACATAGTTCAGAGCCTTATTTTAGCTGTCAACCAGACCTTTAACATTAAGGATACCGCTACGGAAGCCGCTGAACAGCCAGTTTTGTTTTTGATGGTCTAGACCAACCCCTAATTTATTCGCTGCTCAAAAGGAATTTGAAGAGGTCCTTTCCAGGGAGCGAGAATACCTCACCAGATGCTTCCAGAGAGGGAAGCGTCTCGGCATCCTGTACCGCTTTGCTCTCTGACGTTACTGAGAACTGGACCACATCCCCCATGGTAGACCTCCAGTCTCTAGGTTATCCACCAACATGGGTCTTCCTGTTACGGACGGGGCATCCCTCAAGGACTCCCATGACAGGCTCTTAGAGTAGTTTTCCAAATCAGCCTTCGAAGCAGCATCTTCCATGTTGTGCACTGCCTTTGCCACTACATGGGTTTCAAAATCCATCTCTGCATGGGCTAAACAACTCAGTCAAGTCATCCTCACTGGAGCTCGGGCTGAGGAGTTAGCTGATTTGGCGGATCAGATATCTCATGCGGGAAAATACGTGGTATCTTCCTCCTTTTACGCCGCTTCATGTGCCGCCCAAGTGGCCAGTAATGTAGTGGCCATCCGCAGAACCATTTGGCTAAAGGCGTGGCAAGTGGACTTGACATCTAAGAAGTCCCTTACCAATCTACCTTTCCAGGGATCGCAGCTATTTGGTACCAAGCTGGACCAGATTATTAAGGACGCCATGGTAGGGACAAGCTCTCTCCGTCCTCTGGCCAAACCCCGACGTCCTCCTCCGAAACTTAAGCTTTGGTCTTTTCGCCCCTTTCATCCACGGATGAGCCCTCAAGCTGGGAGAAGCAGCAGGCACGTAAGGAGAGGAAAAGGGTTTCCTTTAAACCAACCCCTTTCAAGGCAGATCCTCCACGGCCCAGCCTGGCATGTTCTCCTCCGCTTTACTCACTACCACCCAGGGATTCCCACAGGTTGGGCGGTCGTCTCATGTATTTCAAGGACATCTGGCTAGCTTCCATTGAGGACACCTGGGTCAGAGAAGTTGTATCTTCAGGATACAAGACAGATTTTGTTTTGTGGCCCTGAGATTACTTCGAATCCTTCTCCCCAAGGGATCCATCTCTGGTCCTGGGTTTTTTTGGAAGCCGTTGCCTCTCTCCTCAAATCAGGGGTCATCGTTCGTATTCCAATTCAGGAACGTTTCACAGGCTTTTATTCGAGACTCTTTGTGGTTCCAAAGAAGGACTGGTCAGTTTGTCCCATCCTGGATTTAAAATTGCTGAACAGAAAGGTTTGTCTTCACCATTCGTTCAGTAATAGCTTCCATGGAGTTGCAAGAGTTCCTGTGCTCTATAGACATCCAAGACACCTACAGTACAGACCAAAAGTTTGGACACACCTCATTTAAAGATTTTTCTGTATTTTCATGACTATGAAAATTGTACATTCACACTGAAGGCATCAAAACTATGAATTAACACATGTGGAATTATATACTTAACAAAAAAGTGTGAAACAACTGAAAATATGTCTTATATTCTAGGTTCTTCAAAGTGGCCACCTTTTGCTTTGATGACTGCTTTGCACACTCTTGGCATTCTCTTGATGAGCTTCAAGAGGTAATCACCGGAAATGGTCTTCCAACAATCTTGAAGGAGTTCCCAGAGATGCTTAGCACTTGTTGGCCCTTTTGTCTTCACTCTGCGGTCCAGCTCACCCCAAACCATCTCGATTGGGTTCAGGTCTGGTGACTGGAGGCCAGGTCATCTGGCGTAGCACCCCATCACTCTCCCTCTTGGTCAAATAGCCCTTACACAGCCTGGAGGTATGTTTGGGGTCATTGTCCTGTTGAAAAATAAATGATGGTCCAACTAAACGCAAACCGGATGGAATAGCATGCCGCTGCAAGATGCTGTGGTAGCCATGCTGATTCAGTATGCCTTCAGTTTTGAATAAATCCCCAACAGTGTCACCAGCAAAGCACCCCCACACCATCACACCTTCTCCTCCATGCTTCACAGTGGGCACCCAGGCATGTAGAGTCCATCCATTCACCTTTTCTGCGTCACACAAAGACACGGTGGTTGGAACCAAAGATCTCAAATTTGGACTCATCAGACCAAAGCACAGATTTCCACTGGTCTAATGTCCATTTCTTGTGTTCTTTAGCCCAAACAAGTCTCTTCTGCTTGTTGCCTGTCCTTATCAGTGGTTTCCTAGCAGCTATTTTACCATGAAGGCCTGCTGCACAAAGTCTCCTCTTAACAGTTGTTGAAGAGATGTGTCTGCTGCTAGAACTCTGTGTGGCATTGACTTGGTCTCTAATCTGAGCTGCTGTTAACCTGCGATTTCTGAGGCTGGTGACTCGGATAATCTTATCCTCAGGAGCAAAGATGACTCTTGGTCTTCCTTTCCTGGGTCGGTCCTCATGTGAGCCAGTTTCTTTGTAGCGATTGATGGTTTTTGCAACTGCACTAGGGGATACTTTCAAAGTTTTCCCAATTTTTCGGACTGACTGACCTTTATTTTTTAAAGTAATGATGGCCGCTCGTTTTTCTTTACTTAACTGCTTTTTTCTTGCCATAATACAAATTTTAACAGCCTATTCAGTAGGACTATCAGCTGTGTATCCACCAGAGTTCTGCACAGCACAACTGATGGTCCCAACCCCATTTATAAGGCAAGAAATCACACTTATTAAACCTGACAGGGCACACCTGTGAAGTGAAAACCATTTCCGGTGACTACCTCTTGAAGCTCATCAAGAGAATGCCAAGAGTGTGCAAAGCAGTCATCAAAGCAAAAGGTGGCCACTTTGAAGAACCTAGAATATAAGACATATTTTCAGTTATTTCACACTTTTTTGTTAAGTATATAATTCCACATGTGTTAATTCATAGTTTTGATGCCTTCAATGTGAATGTACAATTTTCATAGTCATGAAAATACAGAAAAATCTTTAAATGAGAAGGTGTGTCCAAACTTTTGGTCTGTACTGTACCTCCATGTCCCTATCTTCCCAGTGGATCAGAGATTCCTGCGCTTTGCGGTACTTCAGGACCACTTCCATTTCGTCACCCTGCCATTCGGCCTTTCTACAGCTCAGACTTTTCACAAAGATAATGGCAGCGGTAATGGTCCTTCAGGTCAGGGGCCTAGTGATCATTCCTTACCTTGAGACATTCTCGTCAAGGTTCCATCCTTCTCCCTCGCCCAGGAGAGTCTTTCCATTGCTCTTGATACACTGTCTCGACTCGGGTGACTTGTAAACAGGAAAAAATCTTGTCTTGTTCCTACCCAGCGCCTGATCTTCCTCGGCATCCTATTCTCCGCGCACCAGCCGATTGTTAGCTCTCTTCAGACCCCTCAACCATTATCGCTCTGCTCGGCTATGGCGGTCCTGGGGAGGATGGTGGCGGTGTTGGTAGCGATTCCTTTTGAGCAGTTCCGCAACAGACCACTTCCGCACGCCATCCTTTCCTAATGGAACAGATCATCTCTCTCCCTTGACCGTCCAGTTCGGATCTCGTCCCGGGTCAGGATGTCTCTGAACTGGTGACTGTGTTCCCCTCTTATTAATCAGGGTCGATTCCTTCTCCCCGTTCACTGGCAAGTGGTGACTACAGATGCCAGCCTCCTTGACTGGGGAGCGGTATTCCACAACATTGCTGTCCAGGGACATTGGTCGTAGGAGGAGTCCACTCTGCCGATCAATATTCTAGAGATCAGAGCCATTCCATTGTCCCTTTGTCACTGCAGGACCTTCTCGGGGGCCTACCAGTCCGAGTTCAGACAGACAATGCCACGGTGGTGGCATATGTCAACCACCAGGGAGAGACTCTTGAGTCCTTTGGCATTATCCGAAGTCTCCAAGATCCTTCTCTGTGCTGATAGCAGGGTTCCGGCAATATCCGCAGTGCATATCCCCGGCGTCGAGAACTGGTCCGCCGATTTTCTCAGTCGCGATGGTATGGTCTCTACATCAGGACGTCTTCCTTCGGATTTGCCTGAGGAGGGGCACTTCGGTTGTAGATCTCATGGTGTCCTGGTTTAACCGGAAGGTGCCGCAGTTCATTTCCAGGTCCCTCCGACCCCCTCATGGTGGGAGTCGACGTGCTGTCGATACCCTGGTTGCAGTTTGCACTTCCTTATCTGTTCCCGCCTCTTTCCCTTCTTCCCAGACTGTTGAAGAAGATCAAAGCAGAAGGGGTGCCGGTCATCATGATCGCTCCGGATTGGCCCACGAGGTCCTTGTATGTAGAGGTCATCAGTCTTCTCGCAGATGCCCCTTGGAAGCTCCAGGACAGATCAGCTCTGCTTTCCCAGGGCCCCATCTCCCACCGGAAATTCTCGGTTGCTCGATTTGATGGCTTGGCTGTTGAAACCCTGGTCCTAAGAGCATCTGGATTTTCAGAACGAGTTGCTGAGACGATGATCTGGGTATGGAAGCCATCATCGTCTCGAGTATACTATCAGACGGCCTTTTTCCATTGTGAGATTAATCACAACGCACCTATGACATTCGCCCTTCCGGCAATTTTGGCCTTCCTTCAGGCTGGGCTTGACGCACGACTTGCTGTCAGCTCCTTGAAGGGCCAAGTCTCTGCACTTACTATCCTCTTCCAGAAGAATTTGGCATCTCGCTCTCAGGTCAAAACCTTTCTTCAGGGAATAGCTCACTCTGTCCCTCCGTACCGAACGCTCGTCGATCCCGGGTGAGCCTCAACCTAGTTCTGGGGGCCATTAGGAGTTCCCCCTTTGAACTGCTGCAAGAAGTGTCTCTGTCTTTTTTCTCTTGGAAGGTGGTCTTTCTGGTGGACATCACTTTCACTCGGTGTATTTCAGAGCTGGCGGCCTTTTTTTCTATTGATCTCCTTTCCTGATCCTCCACCAGGACAAGGTGGTCTTGCGACCGGTGCCTTCGTTCCTCCCCAGGTGGTCTCCACCTTTCACTTCAGTGAGGACCTCATCCTCCCTTGTTTTTGTCTGGCTCTGTCACCCTCTGGTGTGTTCCCTGAATAGGTTGGACATTGTCAGAGCAGTTAGGGTTTATCTTGCAAGGGCCGCCCCCTTCCGGAAGACGAATATCTCTTTGTTATTCCTGAGGGGGTGCGGAAGGCCTTCCGGCTTTTAAGGCTACAATTTCTCTCTGGATCCGGACGGCAATCTTTGAGGCATACCGGAGTAAGAACAGGACTGCTCCTCCCGGAATTAAGCCCAATCTACCAGAGCTATTGGCGCCTCCTGGGCAGTCCGCTCTACAGCTGTCATGCTAGCTATGGAAAAAACCCAGCGTACGAAGATGGGAAAAGGTGGTTAGCCCAGCAACTAGAGAAAAGGGGGAGTGGAGACCCCAATGCAGATCTAACAACTCCATGACTCCCCTATCATCCCTAAATAGGTTCCGCACCGATCGCCAAGCAGGATACCTTAGCCCTGGCTGACCCTAGAGCTAGGCCCTAGTTAGGGAGGGGTGAGCACTAGTCAGCCCCACTGCAACTAAAGACAAACAAGGGAGACATACAAGGGGATACACTTAACTTTGAGAAGACACCAGAGAGATAACGACTACAATCTACAAAGGAACTCCAAGGATAACCTAGCCGACTACTAGAATTCAGACCTGTACAGAGGAATTTACTCTATCACCAGCAAGTTTCTGGATAAACTGAGTGTATTTAACCCCTTAATGACCGGATCATTTTGCGTTTTCTTTTTTGCTCCCCTTCTTTCCAGAGCCAGAACTTTTTTATTTTTTGCTCAATATGGCCATGTGAGGGTTCATTTTTTGCGAGACGAGTTTTACTTTTAAATGCCATCACTGGTTTTACCATATTGTGTACTGGAAAACAAGAAAAAAATTCCAAGTGCGGTGAAATTGCAAAAAAAATGCAATTCCACATTTGTTTTTTTGTTTTTTTACCACGTTCACTGAATGCTAAAACTGACCTGCCATTATTATTCTCCAGGTCATTATGAGTTCTTAAACACCAAACATGTATAGGTTATTTTTTATTTAAGTGGTGAAAACAAATTCCAAAATTTGGTAAAAAAAATGTTTAGAGACCCGTAGCGTCTCCATTTTTCAGGATCTGGGGCCGAGTGAGGGCTTATGTTTTGCGCGCTGGGCTGACATTTTTATTAATACCATTTTGGGGTAGATCCCATGTTTTGATCGCCCTTTATTGCATTTTATTACAATGTTGCGGCGACCAAAAAAAACGTAATTCTGGCGTTTGGAAATTTTTTCTCGTTACGCTGTTTAACGATCGGATTAATTCTTTTTTTATATTGATAGATCGGGCGATTCTGAACGCGGCAATACTAAATATGTGTATGTGGGGTTTATTTTTTATTTTATTTTGAATGTGGCAAAAGGGGGGTGATTTAAACTTTTATATTTTTTTAATATTTTTAAAAACATTTTTTTTACACTTTTTGCTTGCTTCAATAGTCTCCATAGGAGACTAAAAGCAGCAGCTGTCCGATTGCCTCTGCTACATAGAGGCGATGAGCAGATCGCCTCTATGTAGTAGAAATGCTCACTTACTATGAGTGCCGACCACTGGGTGGCGCTCAAAGCAATCGAGACATGCCAATCCATCGATGACCCACGATTACGGGACTGGGTCACCGATGGGCGGGGCTTAGGACATGCTTCCTGTAAGTGCAAGTTAAATCCCGCTGTCAGAGATTAACAGCGGCATTTAACTGGTTAACAGCCGCGGGTGGATCGCGATTCCACCCGCGGCTGTTGCGGGCACATGTCAGCTGTATAAATCAGCTGACATGTGCCCGGTTCAGCGTGGGCTCAGCGCCGGAGCCCCCGCTGAACCGGCCTTTCCGATGTGGTGCGTACTATTACTGACCACGTCGGAAAGGGGTTAAAGATCCAGCAAAGGTGTGTCAATTAGCCGTAGAAGGTGGAGATCACCGCTGGGTCCTCCGATGATGGAAGGATCAAGAAGATGTCTGCAAGGCCAAGTGCAGAGACTTTCTATAGCTGGATCCAGAATGACTGTCTGTCAAACCTGACACAGCTGTGACAACAGCTTTGCAAAGCGGCAACCTGGTCCTCCATCCACACGTTCACCAAGTTTTACAGGTTTCATACCTATTCTTCAGCAGATGCCACCCTAGGTAGGAGAATCCTTCAGGTGACAGTGGTTAGTTCTCCCACCTGAATGGAGTTTCTTTCTGTTGTTTCCCTCGCCAGGGACTGGTTTTGGACATCCCATGGTTTCCTGTGTCCCCCAATGAATCAATAGAGAAAGCAGGATTTTTGGTTACTCACCATAAAATCTGTTTCTCGGAGTCTTCATTGGGGAACATAGCACCCTCCCATTTTGACAGCTTTACTAACTTTTATTGTTATGTTACAGTTTGTTTTTTTCTTGTATTTCTCTCTGTTTAATGTTGCTTCTCCTACTGCTTGTATACAAACTGATTAACTTAATGGCAGTTGGTGAGGTGTACAATGTACAAAAAAAAAATAGCTCCTCCCCAGCATAGTGGCAGCCTTCTAGTGGCAGCAACATACACCCATGGTTTCCTGTGTCCCCCAATGAAGGCTCTGAGAAACAGATTTTACGGTCAGTAACCAAAAATCCTGTTTTTGTAACACATTGTACCTGTTGCTACTGGTAAATTTAGATCAGTATGTTTTGTTGTTATTCATGAAAATATTTCAAAGTTTCAGAAAATTTTGAAAAATATGAAACTTTGAAAGTTAATTGTATACCCTTAATGACCTATAGAGTAGTGTTCAAAATAATAGCAGAGTTCAAAAACATGAGTTAAGCACAAAATCTTCATACTAGTTTTTATTTCGATTCATTGGAAACATTGCACACTGTTTTCTAATTCAAAACATGAAGAGAAATGTATATAATTTTTAACTACTTTACAGAAAATAACAAAAAAATGAACATTGGGCTGTTCAAAATAATAGCAGTGTCTGCATTTGTCTTTACAAACTCACAATATGTACTCTTTTTTGGAGATTTAGCATTCCTGTGGATCACTAACCTAATATTTAGTTGTATACCCACAGTTTTTTTGGAACTGCTTCATATCTATGTTGCATAGAGTCAACGAACTTCTGGGACCTGTCAACTGTTATTCCAGCCCAGGATGCTTTGACTACATCCCACAATTTTTTGGCATTTGTTGGCTTTGCCTCAGAAACTGCATTTTTTATGTCACCCCACAAGTATTCTATAGGATTAAGGTCCGGGGATTGGGCTGGCCACTCCATAACCTCCAATTTGTTGGACTGGAACCAAGATTTTGCTTGTTTACTGGTGTATTGAGGGTTGTTTTCCTAAACTGACTTGGTCAAATAACTTGACCCAGTCCACACTTACTTTTACTTTGCATGATAACAACAGCCGTGGCTGTGATTAGTATGTACTCCAGCGGTTCAGTATGCTTCTTAGCACATTTTGGTGAATACATAATGGCCCTCGAATTTGATTCCCCTCATTATCCTACCACCCACCCCTCTGTTGTAACTTGTGGGGTTGAACACCTGTGAACAGGGTGCCCGTGACAGGGCATCCACATTCCTTTGTGACTTCCTACCTCGATGTTCCACTCAAAAACTAATTTTTTTTAAGGACAGAAACCATCTGATGACCCCATCATTCCCCTCATTGCTTGTCTGGGCATATATAGATAACCGTTGAGTAAACCCGCAGTCATTGGGCTTTGCAGTCAGGGAGAAGTTGGCAGCCACCACATGTCCTGGCCCTTGGCACAGCCAGCACCTGATAGCAGTGGGACTTAGCGAGATCGGTTTAGGGTATACTGGACTCTTCCCCCTCAATTGTGGCATGGTCCGGACTAACCGCAACAGAGAATCGTATCCCTATGACATGTTTCTGGGCTCGTAGGGCCCGGCATGATATTTGCAGTGGGGCAGAATCTCGTACAAAGTCGTGTGTGGCCACCTTACCCTAGATCAGGCCACCTGATATAGGCTTCATGGGTCCCCTTGTCACGCCAAGCGCTGTATGGCTACTGGCGAAGGTCGCACCAACTGGTCGACTACTACCCTCTCTACCATCTAGGCTGGGCTCAAGGTCTCAGGCTGGAGCCATTTTTTACTGTAACTGTAACAAATCAAACGCCAAGCGGGGCTGGTTTCTACAAATGACAACTGGTACTCAAGGTGTTCCCATACATATGTATTAACTTCCATACGGGCAAGGATCTCACCTTTGAGTTTCCCATAGTTCTGGCCATCCTCCTGGCGGAGGTTAAAGTACCTCCGTTCCTGGCTGGGAGTCTCGCATCAGGAACGGAGTCACCACTTCAGCCCACTGTAAAATTGGCAAGCTCTCCCACTTCGCTGTGCATTCAAACATGGTGAGGAAAGCTTCTATGTTGTCCTCTGGACTCATCTTCCTCAGTGTCGACCTGACTATGTCCCAGGCCTCAAGACGAACCAGGGTTGGCAGTCTCTCGCAGGGCCACAGTCTGTTGCAGAATCAGATTGTTCGTCTGCTTCTACTGGTACAGCTGTTGCTGTTTGTGCTGATCCTGTTGTTGCCACTTAAACTGCAGCTGCTGCTGCTGGGGGAGGACCAAGGGCCTGATTTGTAATTTTGCAGCCTTAATTACCGACACGCAGTTTTCTTTGGGGTATGTTTCAATTCACACTGCTCGCATTCTCCACCATATGTAAGGCAGCAGTGTTTCCACCACAAAATTTAGTGAGACAGTGACCTAGGCAAGTTAAGTAAAATGTCCTTTATTGTCCAAATACTGCACACATGAAATTGCTCACCTCCGATTAGCAGCTGGGAACACTTCAATAAAGCCCAGTGCAGCTAGCACTTGCATCCCCGTAAGGTTCTTGGGTGCCATCGTTGATGCCCACGTTGCTGGCTCTGGTCTGTGCTAGCTTCACACAGCTAGTCATACATCCACAGTGCCTTCAGTTCTGCTTCATGTGAAATCCAAAACTTAACTGCAGGTTTAAATAAAAACCATGACCATGGGCCATTTGTACAGTCCAGAATGGAGGGAGAAATCCGTCCCACTACCATCCTACAGATCTCTCCAAAAATAAAAGCCCAATACAGGTTTTCCTAAACTGATTTGGTCAAATAACTTGACCCAGTCCACACTTTTATTTTGTATAGTAACTGTGATTACTCTGCTCTCCAGCGATTCAATATGCTTTTAAGCACATCCTGGGGGATACATACCGGTCCTCGAATATAATTCCACTCACTGTCTCACAGTAGGCTTGTTGCTCTTTACGCTGTTTAACTGGCAAGTAATATATTGTATCTATATAAAGGTCCTTTATTTCTGGGATCATCTCTGAGCTCTTGGTTTCATGATTGTGGTATTATCTTAGTTATATCTAACATTATTACACTGTGTGACTTTCAGTATTTCTTATGACATGTACAATTATATTGATAATATATGCTAATTGCTTTCCTAGTGTTGCTAGTGCCACATTACTATTGTAAACCGATGGCTACAAAATGTGGAGGGGGGGGAATGCCTCTTGCATCAGGGAGACTTTTGTTTGCTACCATATTTTCAGAACTTCCCCCTGATGCTTATCTTTTTAGTTTGGCCTCTTATATTATTATTACAATCTTTTTTTTTCATTTGACAAATCCAGTATTAGGGTATGTGCACACAGCATCGCAGCTGCCACATATTCCCAATTGAAGCCACTTGATGATAACGCCTGCAATTGTTTTCCTAAAGCAGTTTCACTGGCGGTTTTCAATTTGTACTCTGAATATAGAGCATGGCAGCTTCCCAAAAGAAGCCGCCCAAAGATTGAACATGTTACTTTTTCTAACCGCTTCAGGGTTTACGAACCCTAAAACAGTTAAAAGAAGTGAAATAAGGCATAACGTGGCCAGCAATCACAATACATTACTGTGCACAATGCTCATTTTATGGGATGCCTATGTGGCACTTTTTCAAGCGGATTCTGGGCAGAATGTAGCTGAAAAAGACGCTTGTGCAAATGGCCTTAACTGGTTCCTGTCCCATTTGGTTTGTTTTATGTTTAGTTCATCTCACAGGGGTCTTGTTGTAGTGTGTTTGGAGATTTAGGCTACGTTCACATGTTCAGTATTTTACATCAGTATTTGTAAGCCAAAATCAGGAGTGGGTGAAAAATACAGAAGTGTTGCGTGTTTCTACGGGCTTCGTTCCCATGATGAGCTTTTATTGCGTTTTTGACACTGCGCATTTTCCCTGCATCTTAAACGCAACATCTTACAGTTCCAGCAAAGTGGATGGGATTTCTAGAAATCTCACGCCCACCGTGCTTCTTCTTTACGTTGTGTAAACTGACCTGCGGTCCATTTTTCAAATGCGCAACATGTCAATTTCCCTTGAGGGTACGCTGAGGTTTCTGTGCAGATTTTCCTCATAAACTTACGCTAGATTCGGAAAATCCGCAGGTAAAAATGCACATGTGTTTTTAGTGCATTTACAGAGCGGAAACGCATCAAAAACACATGTAATCCGCACCTAACTATATGAATAAATTTCAATGAAATCAAAATACCAAGGAGTTTCAAAAACAAAGCAGCTTTATTTAAAGAATGACACACCAAACAGAGACAGTGTTAAATAACGCTCACAAAAACACAATGAAAAAATGCAAATGACTTAATTTAAATAATAGGTGTAGAAATGGTGCAGAAATTCGGCAACATCAAAAGCTCATTGTGGGAATGTAGCCTTATACTTTGTTCTACTCCTTGTTTTGGCTTACAAATCCTCAGCTAAAATACTCACCAAATACTTCACGTATACACGTGGCCTTATTGTTCCGTTCCTGATTTTGGCTTACTGATGTAAAATACTGACTAAATGCTGGACATGGTCTTAAATGTACTGTAGGTTTAATTCTGTAAAAGTTATCTATTAACCATTTTATGTGAACTGACTGTTTTAAAGGTATACAAATTAAAAATTTTTAAATTTTCATCAAATTTCAGATATATTCATAATTAGTCCTAAATTATAATGACCTAAATTTAGTAGAAGGTATAACCCCCTCACAACCTTGGACATATTGGTACGTCCAAGGTCGTGTCCCTTCCTTTGATACGGGCTCCGATGCTGAGCCCGCATCTTTCCCTGCTCATGCGACATCCACATGCGGCTGTTAATCACTGACAGCAGCATTTAACACGCAATGTCTAGAAGTGTGTCACAAGACCCACCCATCAACACTCCTGTCACGTGATCACGGGGCGCCGATGGGTTGTCATGAGAGCCAGGGGTCTGCCGAAGATTCGGCATTCATAAGAGATAGTGATTTCAACTACACTTAGCAGGGCTAAAGCCCTTCTATGTGTAGCACAGGCGATCGGATGATCACAGCTTCAAAGTCTCCTAAGGGGACTATTGAAGCCAGTAAAAAGTTAAAAAAAAAAAAAGTTTTAAAAAGTAATAAAAAAATGAAAACCAAAAGTTCAAAACACCCCCTTTTGCTCCATTCAAAATAAAACAAATAAAAAATATAAAGTAAGCTAATCAGATTTGTAAATAACGTAACGAGAAAGAAGTTGAAACTCCAGAATTACTTTTTTTTGGGCCGCCACAACATTGCAATAAAATGCTGTAAAGAACGATCAAAACATTGTATCTATCCCAAAATGGTATCAATATAATGTCAGCTCACGGCACAAAAGATAGCCCCTCATATAGCTCCATATCACAAAAAATAAAAATGCTATAGGTCTTGGGAAAATGGCGACAAAGCAAAATTTTGTCTTAAGAATTTCATAATTTTTTTTCACCATTTAAATAAAAAAATGTCATCAATGTAGTAGTGCAATGCACAGCCCATAGTCATCCATATATGTAGTATAATACACAGCCAATAGTCATTCATGGAGTATAATGCTCATCCCATAGTCAACCATGGAGTATAATGCTCATTCCATAGTTATCCATGGAGTATAATGCTCATCCCATAGTCATCCTTGTTGTATAATGCAAAACCAATAGTAATCCATATAGTATAATGCACAGCCCATTTTCACAGCCCATTTTCATATTTTTTTTTATCAATGTAGTATAATGCGCAACCCATAGTCACCCATACAGTATAATGAACAGCCTATAGTGTTCCATATATTAACCACTTTATGACGTCAGACGTAATAGTACTCCTGATATCATAACCCCCTGTTCAGCGCGGGCTCCAACACTGAGCCCGCACTTTTCCAGGCAATATATATAAAAGTTGACCCCATGCGACCCCGGTCACGTGCACGCCAACGTCAGCTGCTTACCTCTGATTGGCTGGCAGTGTGTTTTGCTGTGCACGGACCCAATGGGTCTGTTTGCTACACTACACTTCAGTTGAATGTGCGTCCGAGGATGCACATCTAGCTAAAATATTTGCTGATGTTGGCGGGCTCCTCACCCGCTGGGCCCAGGCAATCACAACTGCGACTGCGGTAGTTATTCCCCATGCCGACAGCGAGTTGGCCTCCCCGTTTGTCCAATTACCCCAGCATTTCCTGGGTTCGCCGGATGGTGGCACCAGCCCCGCATACAGTGGTGGCCAAAAGTATTGGCACCCCTGCAATTCTGTCAGATAATACTCCGTTTCTTCCTGAAAATGATTGCAATCACAAATTCTTTGGTATTATTATCTTCATTTAATTTGCTTGCAAGGAAAAAACACAAAAGAGAATGAAGCAAAAATCAAATCATTGATCATTTCACACAACTCCAAAAATGGGCCAGACAAAAGTATTGCCACCCTCAGCCTAATACTTGGTTGCACAACCTTTAGCCAAAATAACTGCGAACAACCGCTTCCGGTAACCATCAATGAGTTTCTTACAATGCTCTGCTGGAATTGTAGACCATTCTTCTTTGGCAAACTGCTCCAGGTCCCTGATATTTGAAGGGTGCCTTCTCCAAACTGCCATTTTGAGATCTCTCCACAGGTGTTCTATGGGATTCAGGTCTGGACTCATTGCTGGCTATCTTAGAAGTCTCCAGTGCTTTCTCTCAAACCATTTTATAGTGCTTTTGGAAGTGTGTTTTGGGTCATTGTCCTGCTGGAAGACCCATGACCTCTGAGGGAGACCCAGCTTTCTCACACTTGGCCCTACATTATGCTGCAAAATTTGTTGGTAGTCTTCAGACTTCATAATGCCATGCACACGGTCAAGCAGTCCAGTGCCAGAGGCAGCAAAGCAACCCCAAAACATCAGGGAACCCCTGCCATGTTTGACTGTAGGGACCGTGTTCTTTTCTTTGAATGCCTCTTTTTTTTTCCTGTACACTTTATGTTGATGCTTTTTCCCAAAAAGCTCTACTTTTGTCTCATCTGACCAGAGAACATTCTTCCAAAACGTTTTAGGCTTTCTCAGGTAAGTTTTGGCAAACTCCAGCCTGGATTTTTTATGTCTCGGGGTAAGAAGTGGGGTCTTCCTGGGTATCCTACCATACAGTCCCTTTTCATTCAGATGCCGACGGATAGTACGGGTTGACACTGTTGTACCCTCGGACTGCAGGGCAGCTTGAACTTGTTTGGATGTTAGTCGAGGTTCTTTATCCACCATCCGCACAATCTTGCGTTGAAATCTCTCGTCAATTTTTCTTTTCCGTCCACACCTAGGGAGGATAGCCACAGTCCCATGGGCTTTAAACTTCTTGATGACACTGCACACGGAAGACCCAGGAACATTCAGGTCTTTGGAGATGGACTTGTAGCCTTGAGATTACTCATGCTTCCTCACAATTTGGTTTCTCAAGTCCTCAGACAGTTCTTTGGTCTTCTTTATTTTCTCCATGCTCAATGTGGTACACACAAGGACACAGGACAGAGGTTGAGTCAACTTTAATCCATGTTAACTGGCTGCAAGTGTGATTTAGTTATTGCCAACACCTGTTAGGTGCCACAGGTAAGTTACAGGTGCTGTTAATTACACGAATTAGAGAAGCATCACATGATTTTTCAAACAGTGCCAATACTTTTGTCCGGCCCCTTTTTTAGGTTTGGTGTGGAATTGTATCCAATTTGGCTTTAGTACAATTCTTTTTGTGTTTTTTCAATTTAGACAAATTAAATGAAGGCACTAATACCAAAGAATTTGTGATTGCAATCATTTTCAGGAAGAAACTGAGTATTATCTGACAGAATTGCAGGGTGCCAATACTTTTGGCCACCACTGTATGTGGTATCTACATACTCTGACTGACTTGGAGAATCATACTGCCCGGTCCGTTTTACTACATACTTTAGTGTACATGGTAAACCCAAAAAACAACTTTGGTATTGCAATTTTTTTGCAACTCAGCACACTTTTATTTTTTTTCTCTGCTTTCCAGTGCATCACATGATAAAATGAATGATGTAATTTAAAAGTGCAACTCACCCCACAAAAAACAAGCCATCATACTTCTATTTTGTTGGAATAGTAAAGGAGTTATGGCTCTTGGAAAAGGTGGAGGTGAAAACGGAAAATCACCCTGGGATGAAGGGGTTGAAGGGATTGTCCTCTTTCAGCAATCTTTTGCACGCTAGCTTTGCTTGCTCTTACTGGGTTATATACTGAGTCTTCCCCACTACCCCTCTCTCTGTTTAGCTGCAGCATAATGTCAACAGCGCTGCACCCAAACAATACTAAACTCCGTAGCTTCTGCCATTTACATTCGCAGACCTGCTGAGTGGAGTAATTAGCTGCAGGGCTGTCGACGTAGCGTCACTGCTGAATCCACACAACAGGGACCAGAGCAACAAAACACAGTATTGGCGGTTTGTTTAACCCCTTTACGACCAATGGCGGACATAGCATGTCATGAGCAGTTTCCACATCATGACGTGCTATGTCCATTGTGATTTAAAACTGTCAATGCGTGTAAACATGCTGTGACAGTAACATGCTAACAGCTGAGCAGCACGGGAAGAGGTGCGGGGACCCATGCCGGTGGTCAACGTGCTCAGAGTGCTGTGTTTGGTCAGTCAATGTGACTGACACAGTATGATCATGCAGGAAGTATTAAAATATCAGCACCTCCCACATGATCCCCGCAGGAGCTTGACGCAGCTAACAACCGAGCTCCTGCAATGAGAGCCAGAGACGGTGCCAGCACAGCCCCAGGCTCATTATCACTCCAGATGCCACGATTGAGAGCGATCGCAACATTTGAAAGGTTGTGAGAGGGAGGCGGCTCCCTCTCTAAATCCCATTGGCACCCCCGTGACCAAATCAAGGGGAGTCGATGGTTGTCACGGCACCCAGATGTCAAACAATAACCACCTGGTGTGCCATGTACAGTGGCCTGTTACACCCAGCCATAGACTGGTTATAACAGTGGTTCTGCCTGTGTAATCACACAGGTCTCATACATTGCAATGCATGATGCAAAAACAAAAAAGTACACACATTTAGTATTGCCACGTCTGGAACGATTTGATCTACAAAACTGTCTCACTAGTTAACGTTTTCAGTGAACACTGTAAAAAAAAAAAGTGGAAAAAACTATGGTTTTTCATCATACCGGTGGAAAAAAAGTAGAATAAAACACAGTCAAAAAGACCAATGTTACTAAAAAGAGTATCGCTGAAAATACAACCTTGCCCTTCAAAAAACAAGCCAACATACAGCCCCATCAGTGAAAAAAATAAAAAAGTTATAGCTCTCAGAATAAAGCGATGCAAAAACAATATTTTTTCTATAAAATAGTTTTTATTGTGAAGAAGTGACAAAACATAAAAAATTATATAAATGTGGTATCGCTGTAATCGTACTGACCCGAAGAGAAGAATAAAGAAATGTTATCACTTTTACCACACTGTGAACGCCATTAAGTAAAACTGCCCAAAAAACAATTTCTGAATTGCTCTTTTTTGTTAATTCTGCCTCCCAAAAATCATAATACAAAAGCGATCAAAAAATGTTATAAGCTAAAAAATGGTACCAATAAAAACATCAACTTGTCCCGCAAAAATAGAGCCCTCACATGACTCTGTCGGTGTGAAAATGATAGCTCTCAAAATATGGCGATGCAAAAACTTTATTTTGCAAAACAATGCGTCTTTTAGTGTGTGACAGCATGACAGCAGCCAAACATAAAAAAAACTATATACAGTGGCTTTTGGAAGTATTCACCCCCCTTCGTGTTTTGCTACCTAACATGGAATTTCACAGATTTTTTTTTAAGGGTTTGCATAAGTTTATATAAAAAACATGCCTACAAATGTGAACATTTGGTTTTCTTTTTATTGTGCAGAAAACAACATATAGGACAAAATACCTGAAAACTTCAGTGTGCATAACTATTCACCCCCCTAAAGTGACTACTTTGTTGTGCCTCCTTTTGCTGCAATTACAGCTGAAAGTCACTTTGGATAAGTCTCTGAGCTTTCTTTATCGCTTTGTCACTGGGAGTTTTGCCCATTACTCAAGGCAAAAGTGCTCCAGTTCCTTCAAGTCAGGTGGTTTCCTCTGATGAACACTAATCTTCAAGTCTGACTACAGATTCTCAATTGGATTAAGGTCTGAGCTTTCACTAGGCCACTGCAAAACATTTACACATTTCCCCTTAAACCACTTGAGTGTTGCTTTAGCAGTATGCTTTGGGTCATTGTCTTTTTGGAAGGCTAACCTCCTTCCCAGTCTCAAATCACTGACAGACTGAAACAGGTTTTGCTGAAGAATATCCCTGTATTTAGCGCCATCCACCTTACCTCAGACTCGGACCATTTTCAATGTCTCTGCTGCTGAAAAACATCCCCACAGCATGATGTTGCGACCACTATGCTTCAGTGCGGTGTTCTTGGGTTGATGAGCTGTGTTGGTTTGGTGCCAGACATAGCATTTACCTTGGTGGCCAAAAAGTTCTATTTTGGTCTCATCTGACCACTGCACCTTCTTCCATACATTTGAGGAGTCTCCCACATGATATACAATTTTTTTTGTGTGTGAAGAGACAAGACACTGGTACCAGAACAGCATGGAGGTGTGGCAGAGGGGAGGAGTTTGATCAGGTCTCTGGGGACAGCATTGTCAGGAAAATGAGCTGAGGAGAAAAACAGCACGTGTACAAGTTCTGAGGTGGTTATGACACTAAAGAGAGAGACGGGAGGAGCAACAGTAGCGTCCGGAGCTCCTGTCAGGAAGAAAGGTGCCACGTATCCGCCCAGGACAGACGTCGACGTTCAAGCCTCGAAGACCCAAGTGATGCCAGTAAAGGTTCCCAGCCCAGAAGTCGACGGTGAAGACTCGAGCGATGCCAGTCAAGATTCTTCATACGGGTGACGTCTGTCAACAGAACGGGAACAGGTTGTGGTGGCACAGTTCTCAGACGTGTGCGGCAGTGACAAGACGTCGCAAAAGCTTTTCAGTTGTCAGATTGGAGATTCATGGTTGGGTCGACGACCAAGAAGGATACACGAAACGGGCCGTTACCGCTGACAGGGACATATGGTACCGGTCACAGATAGAGGGAAAGACAGTAGTCATTCGAGGACCAGCAGACGCCAGAGCGGCATTGCAAAAGTGGATAGGGAGTTACGGGGCAAAGGGACAGCGAGTTGTGATAGGAACAGAGTATTGCCAAAGCTTTAAAAGACTGCCTCTTGCCCACTATAGTTAATATAGTTCCCCTTTCCTCCAATAGATCATTTGAAACTACCAACCCCTGAATTCTAGTGTACTCTGATAATTTATTCTGTTATGTGATTGGCTGCTAATTTTACTGTCAAATGTTGTAAAGAAATTGTTACCATATAATACATTTTACAGTTTATATTACTTGTTTGACTGCACTATATTTGGCGTATTCGGCAGGATGCAACATTCCAGTGCGGAAAAGGCGGGACAGGGTGATGGCGGACATGTCAGGAGAAGTATTGCCCTAGGGGCCCTGCTCAGTAACTTCCCAAAATTTGCGGGGAATAATATAGAGTTGAGGGATTGGGTGGAGAGACTGCAGATGATGATCAGCATGTACCCTATGACCCCAGCCATGCAGGCAGAGCTAGCCTTTATGCACAGTGACACTACTGACCTTGGTAACTTACCCATGCGCTTATTTAAATTAATTCAAGGGGAAAGTGAGACTATTGCTCTGCGGGAGGTGACGGCCCATATCGCCAAGAAGAGGAATTTCAAGGGCTGGGATCCTTAGACGAAGTACTGTGGGATCAATTTGTTGCCGGACTAAGGGAACCCTGCCTGCGACAGGCTCTGAAGGAGCAGTAACTGACTAATCCGGACATGACTTTCTTGGAAACGGGGCTGAGGCACAAGTTCGAGAAAAAGAGGCACCCGCCTTGATGGGTATGGTCTGGAGTCACCAGGTAGCTACCGCATCGGAGGCTAACAGGGAACCTGACTGGGCACGAGAATTTCGTCAGGATATTAGAAATATTCGAGGAGAGTTACACAATCTCAAAGGAGCCTCTAGTAACTTGCCAAGGGATGGCCCCTCTCAGATATATAAAAGAAGGACCAAGGAGAGGATGCTATACCCGCACATTCCTTGTCTCAGACCCGTCACCGGACGGAAGAGCAAAGAGTTGAATGTTGGAACTGTGGTGGCTGAGGACATATATCCTGAGAGTGCCCAAGCCGGAGCCAAGGAAGAAGGGGGCATCCTTTAAACTAAGGAGCCCCACAGTTGAGGAGCACACCGTGGGGTACCATGTCCCAGGAGAAGGGGAGGAAGGCTCCGAAAACATTGTCTCTGAAAGGCCCATGATTTGGGACGGATTTGATGGGAAACGCATTCAATGTTTAATGGACATGGGGTGACCACTGTGGCTGAAGAATACTTCCACGCTCACTTCCCTGCAGTCAGCTGGTCCAACAAGGGGCCGAATATTAGACTAGTAGCTGCCAACCAGCTCCCCATTCCAGTGGCTGGGGTGATATGGATGACTGTCTGTATGTGTGGATGAAAATTAGGAAAGAAAAGGATTGTGTTGGTGAAAGGCCCAATAATCCCCGGGCCCATAGTGACATTGAGAATGAATAGCCTAAAGGAAGTAGGGGAGTTCCTGATTGGTGAATCACAAAGAGGCAACTGGAATCGCGTAACCAGGCGTCACGTTAGACAAAGTGTTTTTCAATAACTCATCCAAGGGAGTCAGGTCCAGAACTTACCAGACACCTCTCAGCTTCTTGGCAAAGTGATTATGCCTCCGGAGGCTGCCGTGACTCTACCCATTGGACAAACTACACTCACCCTCCCTGTAAGGGCTTGTGTACCTATCGAGGGGGTGAAGTTGCAATTTGAGCCCAGAGAAGGTGACAAAACCTGGGCTCTTGGTCACCTGAACTCTCACCCCAGTGCGGCACAGGCATGTGCCAGTATGCTGCGTTAACTTGAGCGAAATAAATTTATAGTTGAACCCTCAGAATGAAATCGCCCAGGTGAACTTAATGCCAGAGGATCTCCCCAAACTAGACTCCATTGAGTTAACACCCCTGGAAGGAGATCCATGGACTCTATCAGTGTCTCTCACTAAGAGAATAAAAGAAAGGGGAGCATGGGTTGGTTGCTCTCTCCTAGAACAGATGAAGGCTGACCTTACCGAATTTTCCCCTGAGCAAGCAGAACAAATTGAGGGCCTACTGCAGCGTTATCACGGGGTGTTCGCTCGTCGTGAAGACTATTTTGGGTGCACTGAGGCTATCCAGAATGAGATACCTATGGGGGACACCGCTCTCATTAGAGAGAGATACCGTAAGATTCTGCCACGAATGTATCAAGAAGTGAAAGACCTCTTGTCCCATATGTTACGAAATGGAGTAATTTGAGAAAGTCAGAGCCCTTGGGCTGCACCCATTGTACTAGTTCGGAAGAAGAATGGGACGGTTGAACGCTTGTACGATGTGGGATTCCTATCCCCTGCCGCGGATTGAAGAGTCCCTGTCTAATTTAGGAAAAGCTTAATATTTCTCCTCCCTCAAGCTGGCCAGCGGCTACTGGCAAGTTCCTATGGCCGACGTCACGGGGTTACCGTGACAGTTTGGAGCCAGAAGACCTCAGAGTCAGATGGCTCCTACTGCTGCTTTGAGAAGAAGCACTTCTCCTTCATTTTAAATGTGTTGGTTTCTTTTGGCAGAACAGGGGTTAAGCGGCCATCTTGAATTTCCCTGTTCACAGCTGAGCTAGGTTAATCACTCACTCTCCCTTTATAATCTGGGCTCTGACTCTGTTCTTTGTCAGAGCTAGCATCTTGCTGCATGGCTAGTGGAGAGTGGAGTTTATGAAAAGGAGCTTTGGAGGAATTACTTGTGACTGGTGTTTTGTTCGTATGTGTGGTTATTCCTTTTCCATTTTGGTTCATTCACCCTATCTTCACACCCTGGTGATTCCCTCTGTTATATGTGAGAGAATATTTTGTGTGCCTGGAGTTTTCTGTTTACCCCTTTCTGTGTTGCCCTGTTTGTCGGGTGGGTGTACTTCGGTGCACAGAAGCGCCCCTCTTCCCCGGGTGGGGGAGGAGATCAATCGGAGGGCTAACTCAAGAGTTAGGGAGAGGGTGGATGCCACGGCATCCTCATCTTCAGAGGTATCCTGTGGAATAGGGCAAGCAAGGGCGCCCCCTAGTGTTAGGGTCAGGGTAGGAGCCCCTGAACCCTGTGCACTCGGCAGCTGTGCCGTGACAGCCGATAAGGGTCGGTTGAAGACTGCCTTCATCCTCCCCATTGGTCTGTACGAGTTCAACCAGATGCCCTTTGGCCTAACTAACGCACCTGGAACTTTTCAACGGTTGATGGAGAGATCAATTTAAAAGCGAGCTTAATCTATCTGGATGACATTGTATTATTTTCCACCTTCGAGGAAGATCTCCGTCGGTTAGAACAAGTGTTAGAGAGGATCCAAAAGCTTGGGCTGAAGATTAATACTCTGAAATTTCACTTGTTCCAGAGGGAGATTGAGTATCTGGGGCACAGTCTCCTGTGCTGGGGTCTACCCCACCCAAGAAAAAGTGTTGGCTGTACAGAACTGGCCCATTCCGACTAATATAAGAGAGCTAAGAGCGTTCCTGGGCCTGGCAGGCTACTATCGAAGATTCATCAAAGATTTTGCCTAAATAGCGACCCCTCACCACAAGCTTCTGAGAGGATCAGCTGGGGAACATAGACAATGGGCCATTCAGTAGGGGCGCCGACAGCAAGAAGCCTTTTGTACCCTGAATATGGCATTAACCAATGCTCCCATATCGGTTTATGGCGACTTCTCCCAACCCTTCTTACTATACACGATGGAAGTCTGTACGGCTTAGGAGCAGTATTAGTGCAAATTCAAGAAGGCAAAGAACGGGTGATTGTATATGCTAGTTGGTCACTGAGAGAAACTGAAAGGAACCCTGATAACTACAGTTTATTCAAGTTAGAGCTGAAAAGGTTGTTAAGGATCTGTCAGGGTCAGAGGTTCAGGTGAGAACCGATAACAATCCCCTTGCTCATCGCGAAAATGCAAAGTTAGGAGCGCTGGAACAAAGGTGGGTTGCCAGAATATCCAAGTACCAGTGCTGAATCGCGTATTGGTCAAAAGCTCAGAATACCCATGCCGATATTTGTCTCAAGTCACTTCAATAAGTCCAAAGGGAGACACAGATGAAGATCTAGAAGGCGACGAGAACACGGATTTCACTCATTTTGCAGCCGACGTGGTGGCTGCTCAAGAAAAAGAAGGGGAGCGTAAACCAGGGCTGTGGAGTCGGTAAGCCACAGTTGCGACTCCGACTCCTGGATTTTATCAGGTTCCGGCTCCGACTCCGACTCCTTCATAAATGGCCAATTTGTAACAATAAATTTACTGTTGTAAAATATTAACATTGTGCTTATTCAGTTTCTCACCATCATATAAGTAATCAGACCACTTAGAGCAAAAACTATATTTATTAGAATACAATTAGAATATAGCAAATAACTTTTATAAACTTTTCTAAACTCTTGTAAGTAAATATGCAATAAACACTGTTATGCAGTTAATAAGAAGTCTATAAATTTGTCCTCAGAAAAAGTATTGCCTCTGTCAGATCCTCCTTCATGGATGCCCTCAAATCTGATCTAATTATTTTGAGAGCAGAGAACAACCTCTCTACACTAACTTGGGTTGGTGGCAAAGCAGTAACCACTCGGGCAACATCTCTGACAATGTCAGGATACAGAGGAATCGCTTGTTGCACTGTTATTTTTGATGAACGGTCAAATTTCTCAATTTCTTTTAGTGCACATGAAAAATTCTGCTGAAATGTACTGGCTGTGTTCTTTGATGGGGATGACTCTTCTATGCGGGAACGCTTTGCACGGTCCTTGTGATCCAAATATTTTTCTAAATTAAATTCTTCATCAGTTGATGAGGGTGAAGATGTGGCAGGACGACCAAATTCTTCTTGTTCCTCCTGACTGTTCTGCAACCCTTTCATCCTTACTGCTATTTCAAACAGAGCTTCTTTTCCTTTAGTTAGCTGTTGATCATCTAGAAGAATCCGATGCATTGGGTCTACCTAAACAGCTGCCAAAAGAATGTTATTTTGTAATAGTAGCTCCTCTCTCCGTTTCATTGATGCAGCAATGCCACTTGCAATTAACCCTCCTCTTTGGGACAGGCGAAACATCAGGTTCTTCCACTCCTTTAAGAAAATACCTGGAGTTAAGTCCTCTGCTTGTAATTTTTTAGTCACTGTAAATGGGTGCTCTAGCAATTTTTCCAGCTCAGTCACCTGATGCCACTGACTTTCATTTAGCGTCAGTTGAGGGTTAGCCATGTCTACAAGAAAGGTTTTCAGTTCAACCAAGCGCTGAATCATTAAGTAAGTACTGCCCCATCGTGTGGCTTGATCAATAATTGCCCTTTTTCCAGCACGTCTCTTCAAAATTGAGTCAACTTTAGGGGTTCTGGCAACAGTAGCCAATTTTCTCACCTTGCCAATCAGTGCAGCAGCATGTCCTTCTTGCAGACAGTCTCTTATAGCCAGCTGTAACGTATGCACAACACAGCGCATGTGATGAATGAAAGAACGTATTGACACAGTTTCAACAAGATCATCTAAACTATCATGTTGCTGTTCATGTGAAGCAACTTCAATTTGCTCCTCAGTTACAATACTGTGTTCCTCTATTTCAAACATTTCTGTGTCTGTGGACCCAGAATGTTCTTCTAGCTGCTGGTCACCATCATTACTCTCATTCCTGGATCAGTAGTGGGCAGAGACCTCAACTTCGACTCATATGCCAGCAAGGTGGAGGTGGGGTACTGCTATGGGCTGGTTTTATTAAAGATTAGCTATTTGGACTTTTTTTTGGTTGAAAACTCAATGTCAACTTCCAAACCTACTGCCAGATTTTAGAAGCTGTGCTGCAGGAAAAGACTGCATCTTCCCAGAAAAACATGATTTTCATGCAGAACAATGCACAATCGCATGCAAAAATAATAAATAACTAATAATAATGAATAAAAAAACAAAAGTTGAAAAAAATAATGTATTCATTATTATTTATGTATTACATATATACATATATATATTTTTAGCTATGTATTTGTTATGTATGTTTTTTATTTATTGTTAATTCTTTTTTACACTTTTACTTTCAATAATTCCAATATTGTTTAGGATCCCATTTGTTATATTTAATTCATGGTCTATAGTCTATATTGGTCTATTATCACCATCATTTACCTATCTTCTTCCATGCACACAAAGTACGTTTATTATTAGGGGTAGTCATCATCCATTCATTTAATGCCTTCCTTGGATACTCGGTGCTAAAGATTTTTCTAAGCCCTTGCATATATCGGAGCAGCCACACTCATTCATTCATCCTTGACATGCTGTTGTTCTTAATAGTGCAATAATGCTCCTGCTACTCGTTGAGGTTCCTCGTCACCTCGTGTCGAAGTGCGCATGCTTGACCTTAACTCCTGGGTTCCTGCTCATGTAGCACAGCACAGCGGGACTCCGGCGCATGCTGGACGTACTTTGCACATCGCTACAATGGTGTCTGGGCCTGGCTTGCGTCTCGCTGCCCCGAAACAGAAAGAGGACATTACACCATCCCATGAGCCGACATGCTATGCGCCACACACGCGACTTGAATGCTTATTGATTTCAGCTGGAATTGCGGTTCTGGCCTCATTCTATTGGTCATTACACAATACTTTAATCCACAGCACTTTCTCCCCTTTACACACGTCACCTGCGGAAGCAGGGTAAAACACACATGTTGGGGCTCTGGGTTTGTCCTGTCTGATCGTGATCCTGCCCATTTCTCTGTAACCTGTTTCTGAGCCAGTCCTATCTCTACAAAGTCCTGAGTCTGATCTGCATTGTCCGCGCCTACAGTGCTGGCCAAAAGTATTGGCACCCCTGCAATTCTGTCAGATAATACTCAGTTTATTCCTGAAAATGATTGCAATCACAAATTCTTTGGTATTATTCTCATCATTTAATTTGTCTTCAATGAAAAAAACACAAAAAGAATTGTCCTAAAGCCAAATTCGATATAATTCCACACCAAACCTAAAAAAGAGGGTAGACAAAAGTATTGGCACCCTTTGAAAAATCATGTGATGCTTCTCTAATTCGTGTAATTAACAGCACCTGTAACTTACCTGTGGCACCTAACTGGTGTTGGCTATAACTAAATCACACTTGCAGCCAGTTAACATGGATTAAAGTTGACTCAACCTCTGTCCTGTGTCCTTGTGTACCACATTGAGCATGGAGAAAAGAAAGAAGACCAAAGAACTGTCTGAGGACTTGAGAAACCAAATTGTGAGGAAGCATGAGCAATCTCAAGGCTACAAGTCCATCTCCAAAGACCTGAATGTTCCTGTGTCTTCCGTGCGCAGTGTCATCAAGAAGTTTAAAGCCCATGGCACTGTGGCTAACCTCCCTAGATGTGGACGGAAAAGAAAAATTGATGAGAGATTTCAACGCAAGATTGTGCAGATGGTGGATAAAGAACCTCGACTAACATCCAAACAAGTTCAAGCTGCCCTGCAGTCCGAGGGTACAACAGTGTCAACCCGTACTATCCGTCGACGTCTGAAGGAAAAGGGACTGTATGGTAGGATACCCAGGAAGACCCCACTTCTTACCCCGATACATAAAAAAGCCAGGCTGGAGTTTGCCAAAACGTACCTGAGAAAGCCTAAAACGTTTTGGAAGAATGTTCTCTGGTCAGATGAGACAAAAGTAGAGCTTTTTGGGAAAAAGCATCAACATAGAGTGTACAGGAAAAAAAAGAGGCATTCAAAGAAAAGAACACGGTCCCTACAGTCAAACATGGCGGAGGTTCCCTGATGTTTTGGAGTTGCTTTGCTGCCTCTGTCACTGGACTGCTTGACCGTGTGCATGGCATTATGAAGTCTGAAGACTACCAACAAATTTTGCAGTATAATGTAGGGCCCAGTGTGAGAAAGCTGGGTCTCCCTCAGAGGTCATGGGTCTTCCAGCTGGATAATGACCCAAAACACACTTCCAAAAGCACTATAAAATGGTTTTAGAGAAAGCACTAGAGACTTCTAAGGTGGCCAGCAATGAGTCCAGACCTAAATCCCATAGAACACCTGAGGAGAGATCTCAAAATGGCAGTTTGGAGAAGGCACCCTTCAAATATCAGGGACCTGGAGCAGTTTGCCAAAGAAGAATGGTCTACAATTCCAGCAGAGCATTGTAAGAAACTCATTGATGGTTACCGGAAGCGGTTGTTCGCAGTTATTTTGGCTAAAGGTTGTGCAACCAAGTATTAGGCTGAGGGTGCCAATACTTTTGTCTGGCCCATTTTTGGAGTTTTGTGTGAAATGATCAATGATTTGATTTTTGCTTCATTCTCTTTTGTGTTTTTTCCTTGCAAGCAAATTAAATGAAGAGAATAATACCAAAGAATTTGTGATTGCAACCATTTTCAATAAGAAACTGAGTATTATCTGACAGAATTGCAGGGGTGCCAATACTTTTGGCCAGCACTGTATACCGCTACCCTCACCAATTCAGTCTGAACCTGCACCTGTGACCCTGCTTGTGTTTCTTAACCTATCCTGTCCATTCCTGATCCAGAACCTGTTCTGTCTACCAGCCGAGCAGTCCAGATCCTGAACCTGTACTGTCTAACCAGCCACACGTCTTCCTATTTACCAGTTCCTTGCCGGTTCTGCTTCCCTGACCCTTTGGGGGACAGTTGCTGCGGCTCCGGGGTCTGCCCCACCGTCAGGGATTCTAGTGAAGAACCAAGTGGTCACTTAGTTATGCCTCTCCAGACTCTCCCCGGACTGTGGCATAGTAGTTCCACAACCACGTGCGTAACTCCCTACACTTTTCCCTATCTACCTAATCTCTAAATGTATTTTCTTACTGTACATCTTGTGACGTTTTGTTTGAGAAGAGTCTTTCCCCCGGATGATGATTTGTTTGAGGGCGGTACTAGAAGCTGTTGGGCGATGCTGGTATTACTCACTGCTTCTACATTATCTCCGCCCCCTGATGACGTCTTCGTTCACAGAAGCGACAGTTGAGATAGAAGCACTCACATCTCCCATGGCATCCATACCCATGATTCAGGACTTCTTCAGAGGGGGCAGCGATGCAAGAAACTAGTGAGTAATTGCAGCACTGTCCCCTGTGACATCCTGTTCCAGACAGGCAATGGACTCTGAGGGGAGTGAGTGCAGTCCAAGCCTTCTGTGACTTCACGTTTGAGACTCCTCAAATGAAACGTCACAGGAAGTACAGTAAAAAGCACATTTAGAGATTAGCTAGATATGGAAAAGTGTAGGGTCTTGTGTAATAAAACTCATTACAAAAGTGGTTAGGGTGTAAGGATAGATAATTAGAAAATACATTTTAGGTGCCCAACCACCCCTTTGAGGCTACGAAGTCCCTGATTTTCCCAATTTATGTCCTTATACAAAGTAAGGCCAATCTTGAATCACTATTTTCATTCAGACAGTCTGAGGAGGGTATCGCAAACAAGGGATTGCACTGACTACTTCTCACATGATTGTGAAAAAGAACTTTGATCTTTATATCTCTCTCAAATCTGATCTGCAGTCCACTATTTTAGAATGATCTTCATGACGAAGATTTTGTATCTCTTCAGAAGCATTGCTGTAAACATTCCAAGGACTCGAATCTCTAAATTCCAAGCTCTATTCATCAAAGTGTTTTCGGCCAAAACTTTTTGAAAAGGCTCATAAAAATTTTTTGCAAATTGATGTTGCGAAAAAAAATTGCGATTTTTTTATTTATTTTTTTTCTCTTATGGCAAAAATGTTATTCCAGTTTTTATAAGATGTGCAAAATTTATTAAGTGGGTCTTAATAAATTTGTGCGAAACGCCAGTCGTACTGATTCTGGGCCCAAGATTTGCACAAAAAGGAATGTTTTTTTCTAATAATTTATGTCTGATGGGAGCCCCTCACGTTATTGTCTATGCTAAGCCTGCAATTTTAGACTTGACTAAAGGTTGGTGTATTTCAAATATGACACATACCTTATTTTTCAGATTATAAGACACACTTTCTTTCCTCAAAATTTGCAGGGGAAATGGGGGTGCGTCTTATAATCTGAATGTAGCTTACCAGCTGAGGTGGAGCAGGGACCCAGGGTCATTGCTGCAGGAAACTGGGGGCGTTTGGAGGAGTGCGGCGATGCTGTTGTTCCCAGGCTGGTAGGAGGGGGTGTTGGGCAGTGGAGGGGTTCGCCGACATTTTGAGAAAGCCTGGAGCCCCCACACTTTCCATGATTTTGAATGCAGTGGACTTTGGGAAAATGGTCGCCGAAGGCGGCGCATGGCAGATCGACATCTTGGTGCTGAGATATCAATCTACGCATGTGCCACCTTCACAAAATGTCAGCAGAGCCCCCGCACTACTGAACACCCTCTCCTACCAGCCTGGGGCCCACAGCATCGCCCCACTCCTGCCTCCAGCTACCGTAAAAACAGACTATAAGACGCACCATCATTTTATTTAAAAAAAATTTTTCCTATTTTCTTCTTCAAAATTTGTGGTACGTTTTATAATCCAGTGTTTCTAATAATCCGCAAAATACGGTAGGTGGTAACAGATTTAAAATTAGTTTGCTAAGCTTTGTTCTGCTAGATGAACTCTTGATACAGAAGATATGAAAGCATCCTCTTTTGCTTCAATTCTCCAACCATGTCTGCTATCATCACCGTTTGGAAACACTGGATGATTAAAAACATGTCCATTTATCTGAGATTTCCGTTAAATCATATTCCTTATCTAAATATGTCATCATGAGTTATTGACTCTAGCAGACGTG
The DNA here is from genome assembly GCF_046119375.1 of Phyllobates terribilis. NCBI lineage: Eukaryota > Metazoa > Chordata > Amphibia > Anura > Dendrobatidae > Phyllobates > Phyllobates terribilis. The sequence goes on along the minus strand of NW_027362784.1, from coordinate 11,714,550 downwards.
TGGAAGTTCCTCTCCTTTATCATTTGATGAGATTGTTAAAGGGCACCTGACAGCTGATACATGCTGCCCGTGGACCGGGCAGCATGTATCAGACACTAGCTGCACGACTTCAGCCATTCATGTGCAACTGTGAAACACTGCAGAGTTTCAGAGAAAAACATAGTTTAATAGTCGCCGTGGACTGCGGCCATGGACACGTCTCTCCCTCTGCAGGGAGAGACCTCTCATTCTAGGGCAAGGTGTTGGCGAGAAGCCACCAGGGACCCTCCCGTCTGACTAGTCTCTTGTATGACAGTACCCGGTAGCTTTCCAACTATGTTTTTATCTGAAACACTATGGCATTTCAGAGTTAGACTTATATGGCTGGAATCATGCAGCCAGGGTTTGATACATGGTGCCCTTTGATCGGGCAGAATGTATCAGCTGTTAAGTTCCCTTTCGTCTCTTCAACATGGATGGTTTTTACCAATATCTGCAGATTAGACACTTTATCTTCCGTTTTCCCTTACTCTTGTAATTCTTCTTTCTTTCCCTTTCAAAACTTTTCTCTTAATACACAAGTCCTCAATTATTTACAAGTTGTTAAATGCCCCCTGGATGATCAGAAACTCCCTTATATGGTCAAATGGAAGGAGGGTTCATCCTTTCCATTTACATGAACGCAGTGTCATTGAGCTCTAGTTGGGTCTCAAAAAACAACTACATGTATTAGTCCTATAGAACAGGGGTGAAGAAACCTCCATTTGGATATTCATACCATCCTTCGGGGACCGTACAAATTGTATGCTAACTCCACCCACAAATTAAGCCTTAACGCTGGCACTGGTGTCAGGACGTAATCAGCATTACGTAGTGAAAGCGTTCAGTAGTGAAAGCTGCATTGCATGTGCTCACAGAGTAAGAAGAAACTAAGGGGCATCAAAACTAAGCTGCCAACCCACGCACTGTAGTCCCCAGAAATCTGCTTGGCGGCAGGAAAAAAGGCCATCTAGGGCTGTAAATGGCCCTTGGCCCTGCGATTCTCCACCCTTGCTATAGAGATGCTATTTGACACTTGGAAGACTAGCCAACTGTTCTCAAGGTTTTTTCCTTTCTGTTGGAAAGGCTGTTTCCAACCAGGAATCTAAGTCATGCTTGGTGGTTTTGTCCAATAGTGAGTGGAATTCGGACTGATATTTTAAAACCTCTTTCTATGGTTACTAAAACTGACATCCAGGCGCATCCAGGTTTAGCAGGTCTGAATATTGTCGTTGAAGATATCCCACTTAAAATAAACTAATTTTCATCATGAAACTGGCAATTGAAATTGAAAAATATGGTCCCTGTGGTCATCCTAGTCTTTGGCTACTTCTTCTATTGAGTCTTAGGCTATGTTCACACACGTTGTGTTTTTTTCAATCAAAAATATGCAGCAAAACTGATCTCTGGCAGGAAATCTGCCTAAAAAATGCTTGTTTTGCTGCTTTTTTTCAGGGGTTTTTCAGCATTTTTTTCACTGTCCTTCTGTCTCTATTCATGCATGTACATAAAGTTCTGTGAAAAAAAGAACCCCTTTCTATTTTGCCATCAAAAATGCTGAAAAAATGTACCTGCGTTTTTTGGTGCGTTTTTTCAACTGGTTTTTTTTTTACCACTCATTACTTCCTATGGGTGAAAAAACGCTGAAAGAAGTGACATGCTCTATTTTCCAAAAACCCAACCAAGGCAGAAAACACGCAGCAAAAAAACACAAGTTGTGTGAACAGAGAATTCTGGTTTCTCATAGACTTTGCTGGTACTTCAAAACGCAACTGAAAATTTGCATAAAAATCTGCCACAAAATTTGCTGAAAAACACAACGTGTGTGAACATAGTCTTAGTCTTTTGTTTGCTATTTTCTTTACCTCCTCACCCCTACCTACTCCCCCTCCAAATCTTTATTCTTCATCCCTTCCTCCTTCTTTCCCCATCTTGCACATCTTAAGTTTATTTCTTCTTTCTTCCTCTTCTCTTATTTTACTCATACTTGACAGGCTGACATATGATGGCATTTTCCATATCACATTATATGATATATACTACATTTTATATATGCTGGCCTGTGTGCTAACAGATGTTTTCTTGTAACTGCTTGTTCTTGCACTTCTGTGTTATCTTGCTATACTTTTCATAAATAATGATAAAAATCTATTGCAGAAAAGCTGCCATTTTCTGAGACCTGTCCATCAATGGAGCTCTGGGGGTCTTGCTTTTTTGCATCCCGAGCTGCTGTTTTTTTATACTAATTTTTAGCTTTTTTATTTTTGAAGGGAACAAAGGACTGATTATAAACTTTTGTATAATTGTATTTTTTATGTTTTATGAACAAAGTTTTTATTTTATTTTTACTTTACTTTACTTTTTAGTCACCTTAAAGGGAACATGTTACCAGTAGTGATGAGCGAGCATGCTCGTTACTCGAGATTTACGAGCATGGTCAAGCGTTTTCCGAGTATTTTCAGCGTGCTCGGGTGTTATGTTTGACTCACTCCGTGCACATGATTTGCAACTGTTTGACAGCTTTAATTCATGTGAGGAATGCCTGTTTCTTAGGCATTCCTCACATGTATTAAAGCTGTCAAACAATCGTAAATCATGCGCACAGAGAGACTCAAACATAACACCCGAGTACGCTGAAAATACTCGGCGAGCACTCGAGCATGCTCGATGAAAGGGTTAACAGAACATACTCGCTCATCACTAGTCATCAGAAATAATACTATTAACTTGCAGATATCCGGTTAATCTGCAAGTTTAACCGCACCCCCGGCCCTGACTGACATTGGCTCTGCATTGCGGCTGATTGTCAGTCAATGCTGGGGCGCCATTACAGCCGCCGCGGTCTATACTCGGAGCAGGTGACTCGGCCAGCACCACCCTCACCCCCATGACTGAAACTGAACGCTGGTGGGGAGAATACAGTTAATTTTCTCCCTGCTGCATTCGGCTACGCGCAGGCGCCGTGCAGCATGATAACGCTGTTGACATGCAGCTTAATGAATGGTGATTGTAAATGAAGCTGTTGTAGTTCTGAATGTAATGATAATGCGACTGCTGAAAAGTCATCTGTACAGAACAGGAAATCCAGTATTATGCTCAGCGATGTGTGAAAATTACAATATTTCAGTTTTTTCTTTTAAATATTGTAATATGGAAAATGGAAAGAAAATCTTTTTTCGATATCAATAATGATTTATTGTATTCCTATAGTAATAATGATCTAGAAGTTGACTTCTACAATTAAGTCCTGGTTGAAATCTTTTAATTAATTGGAAATTTCAAATTCCTTCTGTTTTATGAAAATGTTATTTCCAGTCCTCTCCTTGTATTAGACCTGTTAAAAGGGTTGTTAGGATGATACATAAAAGTGATAAAGCAATACCTCCCCCCCACCCCCCTGTGTTGGCATGCAGCTGGCACATGCCTGAGTCAGGTAGAGGATCATTTCAGAAGGAGTGGGCTTGTGTAAAGTGCGGGATCCTTTCTTACCATGTTGCATTTAGTTTACCTGTGACTTGATGTTCACCAAGCTGTCCATGTAACCTCGAAGCGTCATTAGCATTTTTTGGAAAGTGGTGAGAAAAGCTTTTTAGCCTAACTTAATTCTCTTCAAAAAAACATAATATATATATACATATAATATTATCTGTGTTAAATTACCAGACTTGTAAAGACTTGATTGCAAGAGTCAAGAGTATTTATTTATTGAAACCTCTTTATTTTTCCATCAACAGTTCGTGTAATCTAAAAGAAGAAAAGCCAATAAAAACAATGCCGGCCTTCCACATTTTATATAAGAATTTTATCACAGGCTGTGATTCTTAGTTCACGACCGGCTGCCCTACTGTAAGTGGGAATATAGAATGTTATATATATGTGTGTATGTGTGTGTGTGGGTGTGTGTGTGTGTGTTTTATACTGTCTGTAGTAACTATTTATAATATATATTTGTACATACGTATATGTTTGTGTGTGTGTATATATCTTCACTGATTCACTCATAAAGAAAATCTTGATTGGCTCTGTTCTGCACTGTATCCTGCAACCTACCTGATTGACAGGTCTCTCCTGTGTGTACATAGGGAGAGTCCTCTCAATTCCCTGGTGCATCACTGTGATAAGCTGGCTGAGAGAGTCACTGGCATTCGTGCTGCCAGGCTCTGATTCGTGCTGCCCATGATTTACTCAGCACAAATTAGTTGACAGGTTCCCTTTAATGATTCCCATGCAGTCTACTTACTTTATACAGCAACTACTATGTTCATCCACTGTTATTTAATGAGGTGTTGTCAAGTTCTTAAATTGCTTTAATTACTTTTTAATGACAGCATGAAAATAATCAAGTTTGTCTTTGCCTTGTTTTTCCTATCTGCTGTCATTCTGCTATTAGAGATTTTATCTTTTATAGCGTACCAGTAAAATCTGCTTGTGTCAAGAAACCCATTGCCAAAACTTTATCTTACGACTAGTTTTTTTTTAAATCAAACGTTTTTTATTCATTTTTATAGGGCTCGGGGTATAGACATTACTGGGCGGGCTGGGAGCCTTCCCCAGTGATGTCCATACCCCCAGCCCTCCTCAGTGATATTTATGCCCCCCAGCGTTATCTATGACCCCAGCTCACCCCATTGATGTATATGCCTCCCAGCCCTCCTCAGTGATGTCTATGCCCCCAGGGATGTCTGTGCCCCCTAGCCCTCCACATTGATGTATATGCACACCAGCTGTCCCTACTGATGTATATGCTTCTCAGCCCTCCCCAGTGATTTTAATGAAGAGCAGATTCTAATGTAATACAGCACTTTGTTTTGCAACTTTCAGAGTCTCTCTCTACTCCCTTGTAGCTTTTTATTTTTGTAAATCACTTTCTCAACTAACCTATTAATTTATTTTCTATAGACCATGCACAGCCCTGTGTGGATGATGGGAATGTGATACACTTTATTAAGAATCACATTCTTAATTTTTCTCAGTCATGTAGTAACAGTTATTCAAACCTCACGTGATGTAAAGGCAATTTTATTTAGTTGACATGATCAAATGGTATATACCGTATATACGCAAGTCTAAGCTGACTTTTTCAGAACATTTTTTATGTTGAAAAAGCCCCCATCGGCTTATATGTTATATACTCAGGTATAGTATATACGTTCCGATGGTGGTGGGGAGGTTGCGGCAGCAGAAGAGCACTGCACAGGCAGTAGCCGCTGCTGCAGCTACCACGTGTGCCCGCTGCTAAAAGAAAATTAATACTCACTCTTCTCCATGCTCATGTGAGTGGAGAGGAGTGAATATTAATTTTCTTTAATAGCGCGCACTGTCAGCAGCGCCGCAGCTTTTGCTGCGGCTCAGCTATCCTCTGTGCCCACTATTAGAGAGAATGAATATTCACTCCTCTCCACTCCCATGGGCACACACATGATTGTTGCTGACAGTATGCGCTGTTAAAGAAAGTGGATATTCACTCCTCTCCACGCCCATAGTCCTGGTGTGAAGAGGAGTGAATATCCCCACAGCTCACATTGGCATCTGAGGGCGCATGGCAGTGACGTCATGCGCTGCTCAAGTGCTGAGATGAACTAGTGGCAGAACAGGATACAGCGCTGGAGCAGAGGGGAGGAAGGAAGGTGAGTAGAAGTGTTTATTTTTTTCTTGTGTGCAGTGATGGGGGGGGCATGTATACCAGGATAGGGGGGCCATGCATACCACGATTGGGGATGAGGGTTGCCATACATAGCAGGATTGGTGATAAGGTGACCATGCATACCCGGATTGGGGATGAGGGGACCATTCATACCAGAATTGGGTATGAGGGGACCATGCTTACCAGGATTGGTGATGATGGGAGCCATGCATACCAGGATTAGATGAGAGGGCCATATATACCAGGATTGGGGGACCATGCATATGAGGATTGGGGATGAGGGGGCCATACATACCAGGATTGGGGATGAGGGACTCATGCATACCAGGATTAGGGTGAGGAACCCATGCATTCCAGGATTAGGGATGAGGGACCCACGCATACCAGGACTGGGGATGAGGGGCCCACGCATGCCAGGATTGGGAATGAGGGGCCCATGCATGTCAGGATTGGGGATGAGGGGCCCATGCATACCAGGATTGGGGATGAGGGACCCATGCATGCAAGGATTGGGGATGAGGGGCAATGCTTGCCAGGAAGGGGAAATTTACCAGTAGTTGCTGCATTTCCCACCCCTGGCTTATACTCGAGTCAATACTTTTTCCTATTTTTTGTGGTAAAATTAGGTGCCTCGGCTTTTATTCGGGTTGGCTTCTACTCTAGTATAATGTAAAAAACATTTAAAAAGACCAAAACGGTAATAAGACAAAAACTGACCTAGTCTCTGTAGGACTTGGGTCCAGCCAACTGCCCTGAAAGCTCAAACAATGTATAACATGATTGGTGTATAACATGTTTAATAATTATACAAAAAAGATGATTACATACAGATTAGTCAGGGCTCATATACTTGATAAATTTAATGTACTCAAGAATATAGAAAGTGCATAACATTCATATCAAGTGCAATGGGAAGCAAATATGCTTTACGTATACACAGCAGCAAATAAGTGAATAAAATCCTATATCAATCCGCAGTATTACTAATGTTAATCTGCAGTTTTGGTATTCAGCACTTATGAGGAGTTTTTAGTACAGAGTAGATTAGCATGAGCTCACTATAAAAGAGTAATACAATACCAGCACCACCAATTAAAAGTGGGTCCATTTAAAGAGATTTTGCCACCATAAAGAATACAGTTAACCAACCAGAAAAGGTGGAAATAGTTTTGTAATTCATAGTAATTCAAAATTATGCATCATTTAAAAGATACCAAGCTTTTATTTTTTGAATGCTGCTCTCTGGTGCCCCCTCATGTTATTCCATTACGTCCTGGTAGTGGGTGATCAGCTGGTTGAATTTGCGCAGTTCCTGTCATAAGAGCTCCCCACCCGCAGCGTGCACAATGTATTCTCTGTCACAAGGCTCAGATTCAGACCCTCCCCCTGCACTCACATCTGATTTCCTGGTGATTCACCCTCTCCCCCTGCACTCCCAGCTGATCTCCAGGTGATTCACCCTCTCCCCCTGCACTCATATCTGGTTTCCTGGTGATTCACTCTCTCCCCCTGCACTCACAACTGATCTCCGGGTGATTCACCCCACCCCCTGCACTCACATCTGGTTTCCTGGTGATTCACCCTCTCCCTCTGCACTCACAGCTCATCTCCAGGTGATTCACCCTCTCCCCCTGCACTCACATCTGGTTTCCTGGTGATTCACCCTCTCCCCCTGCACTCACAACTGATCTCCGGGTGATTCACCCCACCCCCTGCACTCACATCTGGTTTCCTGGTGATTCACCCTCTCCCCCTGCACTCACAACTGATCTCCGGGTGATTCACCCCTCCCCCTGCACTCACATCTGGTTTCCTGGTGATTCACTCTCTCCCCCTGCACTCACAACTGATCTCCGAGTGATTCACCCCTCCCCCTGCACTCACATCTGGTTTCCTGGTGATTCACCCTCTCCCCCTGCACTCCCAGCTGATCTCCAGGTGATTCACCCTCTCCCCCTGCACTCACATCTGGTTTCCTGGTGATTCACTCTCTCCCCCTGCACTCACAACTGATCTCCGGATGATTCACCCCACCCCCTGCACTCACATCTGGTTTCCTGGTGATTCACCCTCTCCCCCTGCACTCACAACTGATCTCCGGGTGATTCACCCCACCCCCTGCACTCACATCTGGTTTCCTGGTGATTCACCCTCTCCCCCTGCACTCACAACTGATCTCCGGGTGATTCACCCCTCCCCCTGCACTCACATCTGGTTTCCTGGTGATTCACTCTCTCCCCCTGCACTCACAACTGATCTCCGAGTGATTCACCCCTCCCCCTGCACTCACATCTGGTTTCCTGGTGATTCACCCTCTCCCCCTGCACTCACAGCTGATCTCCAGGTGATTCACCCTCTCCCCCTGAACTCACAGATGATCTCCGGGTCATTCACCCTACCCCCTGCACTCACAGATGATCTCCGGGTGATTCACCCCACCCCCTGCACTCACAGCTGTTCTGCAGATGAGACACCCTCTCCCCCTGCATTCACAGCTGATCTCTACGTGATTCACCCCACCCCCTGCACTCACAGCTGTTCTCCAGATGAGACACCCTCTCCCCCTGCACTCACAGCTGTTCTCCAGATGAGACACCTCCCTCCCCCTGCACTCACAGCTGATCTCCAGATGAGACACCCTCTCCCCCTGCACTCACAGATGATCTCCAAGTGAGACACCCTCTCCCCCTGCCTCACAGCTGATCTCCAGGTGAGACACCCCCTCCTCCTGCACTCACAGCTGATCTCCAGGTGATTCACACCCTCCTCCTACACTCATAGCTGATCTCCAGGTGAGATACCTCCTTCCCCTGCTCTCACAGCTGATCTCTAGGTGAGATACCTCCTTCCCCTGCTCTCACAGCTGATCTCCAGGTGAGACACCTCCTCCCCCTGCACTCACAGCTGATCTCCAGGTGAGATACCTCCTTCCCCTGCTCTCACAGCTGATCTCCAGGTGAGATACCTCCTTCCCCTGCTCTCACAGCTGATCTCCAGGTGAGATACCCCCTCCCCCTGCACTCACAGCTGATCTCCAGGTGAGATACCTCCTTCCCCTGCTCTCACAGCTGATCTCCGGGTGAGATACCCCCTCCTCCTGCACTCACAGCTGATCTCCAGGTGAGATACCCCCTCCTCCTGCACTCACAGCTGATCTCCAGGTGAGATACCCTCTCCCCCTGCACTCACAGCTGATCTCCAGGTGAGACACCCCCTCCCCCTGCCTCACAGCTGATCTCCAGGTGAGATACCTCCTTCCCCTGCTCTCACAGCTGATCTCCGGGTGAGATACCCCCTCCTCCTGCACTCACAGCTGATCTCCAGATGAGACACCTCCCTCCTCCTGCACTCACAGCTGATCTCCGGGTGAGACACCCTCTCCCCCTGCACTCACAGCTGATCTCCAGGTGATTCACCCCTCCCCCTGCACTCACAGCTGATCTCCGGATGAGACACCCTCTCCCCCTGCACTCACAGCTGTTCTCCAGATGAGACACCCTCTCCCCCTGCACTCACAACTGATCTCCAGATGAGACACCCTCTCCCCCTGCACTCACAACTGATCTCCAGGTGAGACATCCCCTCCCCCTGCACTCACAGCTGATCTCCGGGTGAGATACCCCCTCCCCCTGCACTCACAGCTGACCTCCAGATGAGACACCCTCTCCCCCTGCACTCACAGCTGTTCTCCAGATGAGACACCCTCTCCCCCTGCACTCACAACTGATCTCCAGGTGAGACACCCCCTCCCCCTGCACTCACAGCTGATCTCCAGATAAGACACCCTCTTCCCCTGCACTCACAGCTGTTCTCCGGGTGAGACACCCCCTCCCCCTGCACTCACAGCTCATCTCCGGGTGATTCACCCCACCCCCTGCACTCACAGCTGAAATCTGGATGAGACACCCCCTCCCCCTGCACTCACAGCTGATCTCCAGGTGAGACACCCCCTCCCTCTGCACTCACAGCTGATCTCTGGGTGAGACACCCCCTCCCCCTGCACTCACAGCTGATCTCCGGGTGAGATACCCCCTCCTCCTGCACTCACAGCTGATCTCCAGGTGAGACACCCCCTCCCCTGCACTCACAGCTGATCTCCGGGTGAGATACCCCCTCCCCCTGCACTCACAGCTGATCTCCGGGTGAGATACCTCCCTCCCCTGCACTCACAGCTGATCTCCAGGTGAGATACCTCCTTCCCCTGCTCTCACAGCTGATCTCCGGGTGAGATACCCCCTCCTCCTGCACTCACAGCTGATCTCCGGGTGAGACACCCCCTCCCCTGCACTCACAGCTGATCTCCAGGTGAGATACCTCCTTCCCCTGCTCTCACAGCTGATCTCCGGGTGAGATACCCTCTCCTCCTGCACTCACAGCTGATCTCCGGGTGAGATACCCCCTCCCCTGCACTCACAGCTGATCTCCAGGTGAGATACCTCCTTCCCCTGCTCTCACAGCTGATCTCCGGGTTAGACACCCCCTCCCCCTGCACTCACAGCTGATCTCCGGGTGAGATACCCTCTCCCCCTGCACTCATAGCTGATCTCCAGGTGAGATACCCCCTCCCCCTGCACTCACAGCTGATCTCCAGGTGAGATACCCCCTCCCCCTGCACTCACAGCTGATCTCCAGGTGAGATACCACATCCCCCTGCACTCACAGCTGATCTCCAGGTGATTCACCCCTCCCCCTGCACTCACAGCTGATCTCCGGATGAGACACCCTCTCCCCCTGCACTTACAGCTGTTCTCCAGATGAGACACCCTCTCCCCCTGCACTCACACCTGATCTCCAGGTGAGACATCCCCTCCCCCTGCACTCACAACTGATCTCCAGGTGAGACATCCCCTCCCCCTGCACTCACAGCTGATCTCCGGGTGAGACACCCCCTCCCCCTGCACTCACAGCTGATCTCCAGGTGAGACACCCCCTCCCCCTGCACTCACAGCTGATCTCCAGGTGAGACACCCCCTCCCCCTGCACTCATAGCTGATCTCCAGGTGAGACACCTCCTCCCCCTGCCTTACAGCTGATCTCCGGGTGAGACACCCCCTCCCCCTGCACTCACAGCTGATCTCAGGGTGAGACACCCCCTCCCCCTGCACTCACAGCTGATATCCGGGTGAGATACCCCCTCCCCCTGCACTCACAGCTGATCTCCAGATGAGACACCCTCTCCCCCTGCACTCACAGCTGATCTCCAGGTGAGACACCCCCTCCCCCTGCACTCATAGCTGATCTCCAGGTGAGACACCTCCTCCCCCTGCCTTACAGCTGATCTCCGGTGAGACACCCCCTCCCCCTGCACTCACAGCTGATCTCCAGGTGAGATACCCCCTCCTCCTGCCCTCACAGCTGATCTCCGGGTGAGATACCCCCTCCCCAGGCGCTCACAGCTGATCTCTGGGTGAGACACTCCCTCCCCCTGCACTCACAGCTGATCTTCAGGTGAGATACCCCCTCCACCTGCCCTCACAGCTGATCTCTGGGTGAGATACCCCCTACTCCTGCCCTCACAGCTGATCTCTGGGTGAGACACTCCCTCCCCCTGCACTCACAGCTGATCTCCAGGTGAGATACCCCCTCCACCTGCCCTCACAGCTGATCTCCGGGTGAGATACCTCCTCCCCCTGCACTCACAGCTGATCTCCGGGTGAGATACCCCCTCCTCCTGCACTCACAGCTGATCTCCAGGTGAGACACCCCCTCCCCCTGCACTCACAACTGATCTCCGGGTGAGACACCCCCTTCCCCTGTCCTCACAGCTGATCTCCGGGTGAGATACCCCCTCCACCTGCCCTCACAGCTGATCTCCGGGTGAGATACCTCCTCCCCCTGCACTCACAGCTGATCTCCGGGTGAGATACCCCCTCCTCCTGCACTCACAGCTGATCTCCAGGTGAGATACCCTCTCCTCCTGCACTCACAGCTGATCTCCAGGTGAGACACCCCCTCCCCCTGCACTCACAACTGATCTCCGGGTGAGACACCCCCTTCCCCTGTCCTCACAGCTGATCTCCGGGTGAGATACCCCCTCCACCTGCCCTCACAGCTGATCTCCGGGTGAGATACCTCCTCCCCCTGCACTCACAGCTGATCTCCAGGTGAGATGCCCCCTCCCCCTGCACTCACAGCTGATCTCCAGGTGAGATACCCCCTCCCCCTGCACTCACAGCTGATCTCCGGATGAGACACCCCCTCCTCCTGCCTTACAGCTGATCTCCGGGTGATACATCCCCTCCCTCTGCACTCACAGCTGATCTCCGGATGAGACACCCCCTCCCCTTGCACTCATAGCTGATCTCCGGGTGATACACCCCCTCCCTCTGCACTCATAGCTGATTTCTGGATGAGACACCCCCTCCCCCTGCACTCACAGCTGATCTCCGGGTGAGATCATCTAGTTCACAGACTTGTAAGCAGGATAGCAGAGAGACTCTTCCCGTACTTAGTCTGTGAAGCACATGATCTCACCCGGAGATCAGGTGTGAGTGCAGGTTGAGGGTGTGAATCACACGGAGATCAGCTGTGAGTGCAGTGGAAGGGGGTGTTTCATCCGGAAATCAGCTGTGAGCGCCGGTGGAGGCGGTGTCTCACCGTGAGATCAGCGGTGAGTGCAGGGGGAGGAGGTATCTCACCTGGAGATCAGCTGTGAGTGCAGGGGGAGGTGGTATCTCACCCGGAGATCAGCTGTGAGTGCAGGGGGAGGGGGTATCTCACCTGGAGATCAGCTGTGAGTGCAGGGGGAGGTGGTATCTCACCCGGAGATCAGCTGTGAGTGCAGGGGGAGGGGGTATCTCACCTGGAGATCAGTTGTGAGTGCAGGGGGAGGGGGTGTCTCACCCGGAGATCAGCTGTGAGTGCAGGAGGAGAGGGTATCTCACCTGGAGATCAGCTGTGAGTGCAGGAGGAGGGGGTATCTCACCCGGAGATCAGCTGTGAGTGCAGGGGGAGGAGGTATCTCACCCGGAGATCAGCTGTGAGGGCAGGTGGAGGGGGTATCTCACCCGGAGATCAGCTGTGAGGACAGGGGAAGGGGGTGTCTCACCCGGAGATCAGTTGTGAGTGCAGGGGGAGGGGGTGTCTCACCTGGAGATCAGCTGTGAGTGCAGGAGGAGAGGGTATCTCACCTGGAGATCAGCTGTGAGTGCAGGAGGAGGGGGTATCTCACCCGGAGATCAGCTGTGAGTGCAGGGGGAGGAGGTATCTCACCCGGAGATCAGCTGTGAGGGCAGGTGGAGGGGGTGTCTCACCTGGAGATCAGCTGTGAGTGCAGGGGGAGGGAGTGTCTCACCCAGAGATCAGCTGTGAGGGCAGGAGGAGGGGGTATCTCACCCAGAGATCAGCTGTGAGGGCAGGTGGAGGGGGTATCTCACCTGAAGATCAGCTGTGAGTGCAGGGGGAGGGAGTGTCTCACCCAGAGATCAGCTGTGAGCGCCTGGGGAGGGGGTGTCTCACCTGGAGATCAGCTGTGAGTGCAGGGGGAGGGAGTGTCTCACCCAGAGATCAGCTGTGAGCGCCTGGGGAGGGGGTATCTCACCCGTTGATCAGCTGTGAGTGCAGGGGGAGGGAGTGTCTCACCCAGAGATCAGCTGTGAGCGCCTGGGGAGAGGGTATCTCACCCGGAGATCAGCTGTGAGGCAAATTCAACCAGCTGATCACCCACTACCAGAACATAGTGGAATAACGCCAGGGGGCGACAGAGAGCAGCATTCATAAAAGTAAAAGCTTGGTATCTTTTTAATGAAGAATAATTTTGAATCACCATAAATTACAAAACTATTTCCACCTTTTCTAGTTGGTTAACTGTATTCTTTATGGTGGCACAACCGCTTTAAGAAGGATACCACTCTGAGGTACTTTGTACAGGATAAGACCTGGAAGGATGTTCCCTTTCTCAAATCGCCGCTACCAGTGCGGCTTCAACAGGAGTACCTGCATTAAAGAGCGTTCAAAGCTTGTGTGTATATATATGTATATAATATATATTTATGTAACTCATTAATTAAGACAACTTACATCTGGAGGGGCGGCCACCTCGGCAAACAGACATGCGCCAAATACTCTGACATTGTTTCCTTGTAAGTGCTGGCCCGAGTACTGTGGTCCCCAGTAATCTGCCTGGGGGGCCACAGAGAAGCTGATCACGTGCCCGGGGTTCCCCACCCCTGCTCTAATGGAAATGTACTGCAGAGGAAACAAGCTATTGCAATGACAATGACTCAAAAAGATCTAATCAAATAAAAGTTTAAGATCCAGTAGCAGTTTTGGTATTCAGCACTTATGAGGAGTTTTTAGTATAGAGTAAATTAGCATGAGCTCACTATAAAAGAGTAATACAATACCAGCACCACCAATTTAAAGTGGGTCCATTTAAAGGGGTTGTGCGACCATAAAGAATACAGTTAACCAACCAGAAAAGGTGGAAATAAATAGTTTTGTAATTTATAGTGATTAAAAATTATGCTTCATTCAAAAGATACCAAACTTTTATTTTTTAAATTATGCTCTCTGGCGCCCCCTGGCGTTATTCCACTATGTTCTGGTAGTGGGTGATCAGCTGGTCAAGATTGCGCAGTTCCTGTCATAAGAGCTCCCCACCCGCAGCCTGCACAATGTATTGTCTGTCACAAGGCTCCCTGCTGTAAGCACAGTGTGTCTGTGATTCACCCCCTCCCCTTGTGCTCACTGCTCACCTCCTGCTGACTCACCCCCTCCTCCTGAACTCACAGCTGTTCTCCGGGGTATTCACCCTCTCTCCCTGCGCTCACCGCTCATATCCGGATGAGATACCCCCTCCTCCTGCACTCACAGCTGATCCCCGGGTGAGACACCCCCTTCCCCTGCACTCACAGCTGATCCCCGGGTGAGACACCTTCCCCCTGGGCTCACATCTGATCTCCGGGTTAGACACCCCCTCCCCCTGTGCTAACAGCTCATATTCGGGTGAGATACCCCCTCCTCCTGCACTCACAGCTGATCCCCAGGTGAGACACCTTCCCCCTGGGCTCACAGCTGATCTCCGGGTGAGACACCCCCTCCCCCTGTGCTAACAGCTCATATTCGGGTGAGATACCCCCTCCCCCTGCACTCACAGCTGATCTCCGGGTGAGATACCCCCTCCCCCTGCCTCACAGCTGATCTCCGGGTGAGACACTCCCTCCCCCTGCACTCACAGCTGATCTCCAGGTGAGACACCCCCTCCCCCTGCGCTCACAGCTGATCTCCGGGTGAGATACCCCCTCCCCCTGCACTCACAGCTGATCTCCAGGTGAGATACCCCCTCCTCCTGCACTCACAGCTAATCTCCAGGTGGGATACCTCCTCCCCCTGCACTCACAGCTGATCTCCAGGTGAGATACCCCCTCCCCCTGCACTCACAACTGATCTCCAGGTGAGATACCCCCTCCCCCTGCACTCACAGCTGATCTCCAGGTGAGATACCTCCTCCTCCTGCACTCACAGCTGATCTCCAGGTGAGATACCCTCTCCCCCTACACTCACAGCTGATCTTCAGGTGAGATACCCCCTCCTCCTGCACTCACAGCTGATCTCCAGGTGAGACACCCCCCCCCCCTGCACTCACAGCTGATCTCCAGGTGAGATACCCCCTCCCCCTGCACTCACAGCTGATCTCCAGGTGAGACACCTCCTCCCCCTGCACTCACAGCTGATCTCCAGGTGAGATACCCCCTCTCCCTGCACTCACAGCTGATCTCCAGGTGAGATACCCCCTCCCCCTGCACTCACAGCTGATCTCCAGGTGAGATACCCCCTCCCCCTGCACTCACAGCTGATCTCCAGGTGAGACACCTCCTCCCCCTGCACTCACAGCTGATCTCCAGGTGAGATACCCCATCGCCCTGCACTCACAGCTGATCTCCGGGTGAGATACCCCCTCCTCCTGCCCTCACAGCTGATCTCCAGGTGAGACACCCCCTCCCCCTGCACTCACAGCTGATCTATGGGTGAGGCACCCCCTCCCCCTGCACTCACAGCTGATCTCCAGGTGAGACACCCCCTCCTCCTGCCCTCACAGCTGATCTCCAGGTGAGATACCCCCTCCCCCTGCACTCACAGCTGATCTCCAGGTGAGATACCTCCTCCCCCTGCACTCACAGCTGATCTCCAGGTGAGGTCATGTGCTTCACAGAATTGTAAGCAGGATAGCAGAGAGACTCTTCCTGTGCTTAGTCTGTATAGCAGATGATCTCACCCGGAGATCAGCTGTGAGTGCAGGGGGAGGGGGTCTCTCACCTGGAGATCAGCTGTGAGTGCAGGGGGAGGGGGTATCTCACCTGGAGATCAGCTGTGAGTGCAGGAGGAGGGGGTATCTCACCTGGAGATCAGCTGTGAGTGCAGGGGGAGGGGGTGTCTCACCCAGAGATCAGCTGTGAGTGCAGGGGGAGCGGGTATCTCACCTGGAGATCAGCTGTGAGTGCAGGGGGAGGGGGTGTCTCACCCAGAGATCAGCTGTGAGTGCAGGGGGAGAAGTTGTCTCACCCTGAGATCAGCTGTAAGTGCAGGAGGAGGAGGTGTCTCACCTGGAGATCAGCTGTGAGTGTAGGAGGAGGAGGTGTCTCACCTGGAGATCAGCTGTGAGTGCAGGAGGAGGGGGTGTCTCACCTGGAGATCAGCTGTGAGTGCAGGGGGAGGGGGTATCTCACCCAGAGATCAGCTGTGAGTGCAGGGGGAGGGAGTGTCTCACCCGGAGATCAGCTGTGAGGCAGGGGGAGGGGGTATCTCACCCGGAGATCAGCTGTGAGTGCAGAAGGAGGAGGTGTCTCACCCAGAGATCAGCTGTGAGTGCAGGGGGAGGGGGTATCTCACCTGGAGATCAGCTGTGAGTGCAGAAGGAGGAGGTGTCTCACCCAGAGATCAGCTGTGAGTGCAGGGGGAGGGGGTGTCTCACCCGGAGATCAGCTGTGAGTGCAGGGGGAGGGGGTATCTCACCTGGAGATCAGCTGTGAGTGCAGAAGGAGGAGGTGTCTCACCCAGAGATCAGCTGTGAGTGCAGGGGGAGGGGGTGTCTCACCCGGAGATCAGCTGTGAGTGCAGGGGGAGGGGGTATCTCACCTGGAGATTAGCTGTGAGTGCAGAAGGAGGAGGTGTCTCACCCAGAGATCAGCTGTGAGTGCAGGGGGAGGGGGTATCTCACCCGGAGATCAGCTGTGAGTGTAGGAGGAGGGTGTGAATCACCTGGAGATCAGCTGTGAGTGTAGGAGGAGGGTGTGAATCACCTGGAGATCAGCTGTGAGTGTAGGAGGAGGGGGTGTCTCACCTGGAGATCAGCTGTGAGTGCAGGAGGAGGGTGTGAATCACCTGGAGATCAGCTGTGAGTGTAGGAGGAGGGTGTGAATCACCTGGAGATCAGCTGTGAGTGCAGGGGGAGGGGGTGTCTCACCTGGAGATCAGCTGTGAGTGTAGGAGGAGGGTGTGAATCACCTGGAGATCAGCTGTGAGTGCAGGGGGAGGGTCTGAATCTGAGCCTTGTGACCAAGAATACATTGTGCACGCTGCGGGTGGGGAGCTTTTATGACAGAAACTGCGCAAACTCGACCAGCTGATCACCCACTACCTGTGCGTAATGGAATATCGCCAGGTGGCGCCAGAGAGCAGCATTCAAGAAATAAAAGTTTGGTATCTGTTGAATGAAGCATAATTTTTAATCACTAGAAATTACAAAACTATTTCCACCTTTTCTAGTCGGTTTATGGTGGTGCAACCCATTTAAGTAGGATACTATTCTGAGGTACTCAGTACAGGATAAGACCTGGAAGGGTGTTCCCCCACTCGAATCGCCGTTACTAGTGCGGCTTCATCAGGGGTACCTGCATTAAAGAGCGTTCAAAGCTTGTGTGTATATATTGATATAAAAACTAGCTATTGAACCCGTTCTACGCCCGGGTGGCGAGCATTTTTATTGGTACATTTTTAATTTTATTAATGGCAGAGGAGTCGGCGCGTGCGCTTATCGCGCTATCCTGCGCCATTTTTTAAAGACATTATGTCTGCGAATTTACAGACAGTGTCTTCATTAAAATGGAGCTGGATATCGCAGGATGCGCACGTTCTGACTCCGGCAACATAGCAGAGCGCACACCCGCCTATAGGGATAATTGTAATGCCCGGCGTGCGCATCCCACGATATCCAGCTCCATTTTATTGAAGACTCTGTCTGTGAATTCGCAAACGCAGTGTCTTCAATAAAATGGCGCAGCAGTGCGGTATACACACATACTGACTCTGGCGACTCACTGCACAGGTGACACTGATCCTGCTACAGACAACAGAAAGCGTCCAAAATATATAAAATGTACTGATAATACGGGGGTGTACTCACTTATGCTGAGCCCCGTATATATAATGTACTGATAATACAGGGGTGTACTCACTTATGCTGAGCCCTGTATATATAATGTACTGATAATACTGGGGTGTACTCACTTATGCTGAGCCCCGTATATATAATGTACTGATAATACAGGGGGTGTACTCACTTATGCTGAGCACTGTATATATAATGTACTGATAATACAGGGGTGTACTCACTTATGCTGAGCCCTGTATATATAATGTACTGATAATACTGGGGTGTACTCACTTATGCTGAGCCCCGTATATATAATGTACTGATAATACAGGGGGTGTACTCACTTATACTGAGCTCTGTATATATAATGTACTGATAATACAGGGGTGTACTCACTTATGCTGAGCCCCGTATATATAATGTACTGATAATACAGGGGGTGTACTCACTTATGCTGAGCCCCGTATATATAATGTACTGGTAATACAGGGGGTGTACTCACTTATGCTGAGCACTGTATATATAATGTACTGATAATACAGGGGTGTACTCACTTATGCTGAGCCCTGTATATATAATGTACTGATAATACAGGGGGTGTACTCAGTTATGCTGAGCACTGTATATATAATGTACTGATAATACAGGGGTGTACTCAGTTATGCTGAGCACTGTATATATAATGTACTGATAATACAGGGGTGTACTCACTTATGCTGAGCCCTGTATATATAATGTACTGATAATACAGGGGTGTACTCACTTATGCTGAGCCCTGTATATATAATGTTCTGATAATACGGGGGTGTACTCACTTATACTGAGCCCTGTATATATAATGTACTGATAATACAGGGTGTACTCACTTATACTGAGCACTGTATATATAATGTTCTGATAATACGGGGGTGTACTCACTTATACTGAGCACTGTATATATAATGTACTGATAATACAGGGGTGTACTCACTTATGCTGAGCACTGTATATATAATGTACTGATAATACAGGGGTGTACTCACTTATGCTGAGCACTGTATATATAATGTACTGATAATACAGGGGTGTACTCACTTATGCTGAGCCCTGTATATATAATGTACTGATAATACAATGGTGTACTCACTTATACTGAGCACTGTATATATAATGTACTGATAATACAGTAGTGTACTCACTTATGCTGAGCACTGCATATATAATGTACTGATAATACAGGGGGTGTACTCACTTATGCTGAGCACTGTATATATAATGTACTGATAATACAGGGTT
Source organism: Phyllobates terribilis (assembly GCF_046119375.1). NCBI lineage: Eukaryota > Metazoa > Chordata > Amphibia > Anura > Dendrobatidae > Phyllobates > Phyllobates terribilis. The sequence goes on along the minus strand of NW_027362784.1, from coordinate 11,695,300 downwards.
GTACTCACTTATACTGAGCACTGTATATATAATGTTCTGATAATACGGGGGTGTACTCACTTATACTGAGCCCTGTATATATAATGTACTGATAATACAGTGGTGTACTCACTTATGCTGAGCACTGTATATATAATGTACTGATAATACAGGGGTGTACTCACTTATGCTGAGCCCTGTATATATAATGTACTGATAATACAGGGGGTGTAGTCACTTATGCTGAGCACTGTATATATAATGTACTGATAATACAGGGGTGTACTCACTTATACTGAGCACTGTATATATAATGTTCTGATAATACGGGGGTGTACTCACTTATACTGAGCCCTGTATATATAATGTACTGATAATACAGGGGTGTACTCACTGATGCTGAGCTCTGTATATATAATGTACTGATAATACAGGGGTGTACTCACTTATGCTGAGCACTGTATATATAATGTACTGATAATACAGGGTGTACTCATTTATACTGAGCACTGTATATATAATGTACTGATAATACAGGGGTGTACTCACTTATACTGAGCAATGTATATATAATGTACTGATAATACAGGGGTGTACTCACTTATACTGAGCACTGTATATATAATGTACTGATAATACAGGGGTGTACTCACTTATGCTGAGCCCTGTATATATAATGTACTGCTAATACAGTGGTGTACTCACTTACACTGATCCCTGTATATATAATGTACTGATAATACAGGGGTGTACTCACTTATACTGAGCACTGTATATATAATGTACTGATAATACAGGGGTGTACTCACTTATACTGAGCACTGTATATATAATGTACTGATAATACAGGGGTGTACTCACTTATGCTGAGCACTGTATATATAATGTACTGATAATACAGGGTGTACTCACTTATACTGAGCACTGTATATATAATGTACTGATAATACAGGGGTGTACTCACTTATACTGAGCACTGTATATATAATGTACTGATAATACAGGGGTGTACTCACTTATACTGAACACTGTATATATAATGTACTGATAATACAGGGGTGTACTCATTTATACTGAGCTCTGTATATATAATGTACTGATAATACAGGGGTTTACTCACTTATACTGAGCACTGTATATATAATGTACTGATAATACAGGGGTGTACTCACTTATTGTGAGCCCTGTATATATAATGTACTGATAATACAGTGGTGTACTCACTTATACTGAGCACTGTATATATAATGTTCTGATAATACGGGGGTGTACTCACTTATACTGAGCCCTGTATATATAATGTACTGATAATACAGGGGTGTACTCACTTATGCTGAGCCCTGTATATATAATGTACTGATAATACAGGGTGTACTCACTTATGCTGAGCACTGTATATATAATGTACTGATAATACAGGGGTGTACTCACTTATACTGAGCACTGTATATATAATGTACTGATAATACAGGGGTGTACTCACTTATACTGAGCACTGTATATATAATGTACTGATAATACAGGGGTGTACTCACTTATGCTGAGCACTGTATATATAATGTACTGATAATACAGGGTGTACTCACTTATGCTGAGCACTGTATATATAATGTACTGATAATACAGGAGTGTACTCACTTATACTGAGCACTGTATATATAATGTACTGATAATACAGGGGGTGTACTCACTTATACTGAGCACTGTATATATAATGTACTGATAATACAGGGGTGTACTCACTTATACTGAGCACTGTATATATAATGTACTGATAATACAGGGGTGTACTCACTTATGCTGAGCACTGTATATATAATGTACTGATAATACAGGGTGTACTCACTTATACTGAGCACTGTATATATAATGTACTGATAATACAGGGGTGTACTCACTTATACTGAGCACTGTATATATAATGTACTGATAATACAGGGGTGTACTCACTTATGTTGAGCCCTGTATATATAATATACTGATAATACAGGGGTGTACTCACTTATACTGAGCTCTGTATATATAATGTACTGATAATACAGGGGTGTACTCACTTATGCTGAGCCCTGTATATATAATGTACTGATAATACAGTGGTGTACTCACTTATGCTGAGCACTGTATATATAATGTACTGATAATACAGGGGTGTACTCACTTATGCTGAGCCCTGCATATATAATGTACTGATAATACAGGGGTGTACTCACTTATGCTGAGCCCTGTATATATAATGTACTGATAATACAGGGGTGTACTCACTTATACTGAGCCCTGTATATATAATGTACTGATAATACAGGGGTGTACTCACTTATGCTGAGCCCTGTATTTATAATGTACTGATAATACAGGGGTGTACTCACTTATGCTGAGCACTGTATATATAATGTACTGATAATACAAGGGTGTACTCACTTATACTGAGCACTCTATATATAATGTACTGATAATACAGGGGTGTACTCACTTATGCTAAGCAGTGTATATATAATGTACTGATAATACAGGGGTGTACTCACTTATGCTGAGCCCTGTATATATAATGTACTGATAATACAGTGGTGTACTCACTTATGCTGAGCACTGTATATATAATGTACTGATAATACAGGGGTGTACTCACTTATGCTGAGCACTGTATATATAATGTACTGATAATACAGGGGTGTACTCACTTATGCTGAGCACTGTATATATAATGTACTGATAATACCGGGGTGTACTCACTTATACTGAGCCCTGTATATATAATGTACTGATAATACAGGGATGCACTCACTTATGCTGAGCACTGTATATATAATGTACTGATAATACAGGGGTGTACTCACTTATGTTGAGCACTGTATATATAATGTACTGATAATACAGGGGGTGTAGTCACTTATACTGAGCCCTGTATATATAATGTACTGATAATACAGGGTGTAGTCACTTACACTGAGCACTGTATATATAATGTACTGATAATACAGGGGTGTACTCACTTACACTGAGCACTGTATATATAATGTACTGATAATACAGGGGTGTACTCACTTATGCTGAGCACTGTATATATAATGTACTGATAATACAAGGGTGTACTCACTTATGCTGAGCACTGTATATATAATGTACTGATAATACAGGGTGTACTCACTTATACTGAGCCCTATATATATAATGTACTGATAATACAGGGGTGTACTCTCTTATGCTGAGCCCTGTATATATAATGTACTGATAATACAGGGGTGTACTCACTTATACTGAGCACTATATATATAATGTACTGATAATACAGGGGGTGTACTCACTTATGCTGAGCCCTGTATATATAATGTACTAATAATACAGGGGTGTACTCACTTATGCTGAGCACTGTATATATAATGTACTGATAATACAGGGGGTGTACTCACTTATACTGAGCACTGTATATATAATGTACTGATAATACAGGGGGTGTACTCACTTATACTGAGCCCTATAGATATAATGTACTGATAATACAGGGATGCACTCACTTATACTGAGCCCTGTATATATAATGTACTGATAATACAGGGGGTGTACTCACTTATGCTGAGCCCTGTATATATAATGTACTAATAATACAGGGGTGTACTCACTTATGCTGAGCACTGTATATATAATGTACTGATAATACAGGGGGTGTACTCACTTATACTGAGCACTGTATATATAATGTACTGATAATACAGGGGGTGTACTCACTTATACTGAGCCCTATAGATATAATGTACTGATAATACAGGGGTGTACTCACTTATGCTGAGCCCTGTATATATAATGTACTGATAATACAGGGGTGTACTTACTTATACTGAGCACTGTATATATAATGTACTGATAATACAGGGGGTGTACTCACTTATGCTGAGCCCTGTATATATAATGTACTAATAATACAGGGGTGTACTCACTTATGCTGAGCACTGTATATATAATGTACTGATAATGCAGGGGGTGTACTCACTTATACTGAGCACTGTATATATAATGTACTGATAATACAGGGGGTGTACTCACTTATACTGAGCCCTATATATATAATGTACTGATAATACAGGGGTGTACTCTCTTATGCTGAGCCCTGTATATATAATGTACTGATAATACAGGGGGTGTACTCACTTATACTGAGCGCTGTATATATAATGTACTGATAATACAGGGGTGTACTCACTTATGCTGAGCACTGTATATATAATGTACTGATAATACAGGGGTGTACTCACTTATGCTGAGCACTGTATATATAATGTACTGATAATACAGGGTGTACTCACTTATACTGAGCCCTATATATATAATGTACTGATAATACAGGGGTGTACTCTCTTATGCTGAGCCCTGTATATATAATGTACTGATAATACAGGGGTGTACTCACTTATACTGAGCACTATATATATAATGTACTGATAATACAGGGGGTGTACTCACTTATGCTGAGCCCTGTATATATAATGTACTAATAATACAGGGGTGTACTCACTTATGCTGAGCACTGTATATATAATGTACTGATAATACAGGGGGTGTACTCACTTATACTGAGCACTGCATATATAATGTACTGATAATACAGGGGGTGTACTCACTTATACTGAGCCCTATAGATATAATGTACTGATAATACAGGGATGCACTCACTTATACTGAGCCCTGTATATATAATGTACTGATAATACAGGGGGTGTACTCACTTATGCTGAGCCCTGTATATATAATGTACTAATAATACAGGGGTGTACTCACTTATGCTGAGCACTGTATATATAATGTACTGATAATACAGGGGGTGTACTCACTTATACTGAGCACTGTATATATAATGTACTGATAATACAGGGTGTACTCACTTATACTGAGCCCTATATATATAATGTACTGATAATACAGGGGTGTACTCACTTACGTTGAGCACTGTATATATAATGTACTGATAATACAGGGGTGTACTCTCTTATGCTGAGCCCTGTATATATAATGTACTGATAATACAGGGGTGTACTCACTTATGCTGAGCCCTGTATATATAATGTACTGATAATACAGTGGTGTACTCACTTATGCTGAGCCCTGTATATATAATGTAATGATAATACAGGGGTGTACTCACTTACACTGAGCCCTGTATATATAATGTACTGATAATACAGGGGTGTACTCACTTATGCTGAGCACTGTATATATAATGTACTGATAATACAGGGGTGTACTCACTTACACTGAGCCCTGTATATATAATGTAATGATAATACAGGGGTGTACTCACTTATGCTGAGCACTGTATATATAATGTACTGATAATACAGGGGTGTACTCACTTACACTGAGCCCTGTATATATAATGTACTGATAATACAGTGGTGTACTCACTTACACTGAGCCCTGTATATATAATGTACTGATAATACAGGGGTGTACTCACTTATACTGAGCCCTGTATATATAATGTACTGATAATACAGTGGTGTACTCACTTATGCTGAGCACTGTATATATAATGTACTGATGATACAGTGGTGTACTCACTTATCCTGAGCACTGTATATATAATGTACTGATAATACAGGGGTGTACTCACTTATCCTGAGCACTGTATATATAATGTACTGATAATACAGGGGTGTACTCGCTTATGCTGAGCCCTGTATATATAATGTACTGATAATACAGGGGTGTACTCACTTATGCTGAGCCCTGTATATATAATGTACTAATAATACAGGGGTGTACTCACTTATGCTGAGCCCTATATATATAATGTACTGATAATACAGGGGTGTAGTCACTTATGCTGAGCACTGTATATATAATGTACTGATAATACAGGGGTGTACTCACTTATACTGAGCACTGTATATATAATGTACTGATAATACAGGGGGTGTACTCACTTATACTGAGCACTGTATATATAATGTACTGATAATACAGGGGGTGTACTCACTTATACTGAGCCCTATAGATATAATGTACTGATAATACAGGGGTGTACTCACTTATGCTGAGCACTGTACATATATTGTACTGATAATACAGGGGTGTACTCACTTATGCTGAGCACTGTATATATAATGTACTGATAATACAGGGGTGTACTCACTTATGTTGAGCACTGTATATATAATGTACTGATAATACAGGGGTGTACTCACTTATGCTGAGCACTGTATATATAATGTACTGATAATACAGGGGGTGTACTCACTTATACTGAGCCCTATAGATATAATGTACTGATAATACAGGGGTGTACTCACTTATACTGAACCCTGTATATATAATGTACTGATAATACAGGGGGTGTACTCACTTATGTTGAGCACTGTATATATAATGTACTGATAATACAGGGATGTACTCACTTATGCTGAGCCCTGTATATATAATGTACTGATAATACAGGGGTGTACTCACTTATGCTGAGCCCTGTATATATAATGTACTGATAATACAGGGGTGTACTCACTTATGCTGAGCACTGTATATATAATGTGCTGATAATACAGGGGGTGTACTCACTTATGCTGAGCCCTGTATATATAATGTACTGATAATACAGGGGTGTACTCACTTATGCTGAGCCCTGTATATATAATGTACTGATAATACAGGGGTGTACTCACTTATGCTGAGCCCTGTATATATAATGTACTGATAATACAGGGGTGTACTCACTTATGCTGAGCACTGTATATATAATGTACTGATAATACAGGGGTGTACTCACTTATGCTGAGCACTGTATATATAATGTACTGATAATACAGGGGTGTACTCACTTATGCTGAGCCCTGTATATATAATGTACTGATAATACAGGGGTGTACTCACTTATGCTGAGCCCTGTATATATAATGTACTGATAATACAGGGGTGTACTCACTTATGCTGAGCCCTGTATATATAATGTACTGATAATACAGGGGTGTACTCACTTATGCTGAGCACTGTATATATAATGTACTGATAATACAGGGGTGTACTCACTTATGCTGAGCACTGTATATATAATGTACTGATAATACAGGGGTGTACTCACTTATGGTGAGCACTGTATATATAATGTACTGATAATACAGGGGTGTACTCACTTATGCTGAGCACTGTATATATAATGTACTGATAATACAGGGGTGTAGTCACTTATACTGAGCACTGTATATATAATGTACTGATAATACAGGGGGTGTACTCACTTATACTGAGCCCTTTAGATATAATGTACTGATAATACAGGGGTGTACTCACTTATGCTGAGCCCTGTATATATAATGTACTGATAATACAGGGGTGTACTCACTTATACTGAGCGCTGTATATATAATGTACTGATAATACAGGGGTGTACTCACTTATGCTGAGCACTGTATATATAATGTACTGATAATACAGGGGTGTACTCACTTATGCTGAGCACTGTATATATAATGTACTGATAATACAGGGTGTACTTGTGACACCCCAGGGGTCTGGTTGTCACAGTGATAGAGATATTACGTCTGAGAGCAGGTGGGAGGTCCTTTGGTCAGGGATCCTGTGCATGCCACACCTCCTGCCCAGCCTTGGGAGGGGAAGAACTTCCCCTGTATAAACCCGGGGCTGAGGCAGGGTTAGTCAGTCCAGGAAGAGTAGAGACAAGAGCAGCATAGGAAGCAGCAGAGTCACAAGGAGTCAGGGGCTGGCAGCTACAGAGCTCGCCCTGACTAAGAAGATTCTTTACCGGACCCGGAGTCCGAGGCTGTGGGGACTAACTTCTACCCAGCAGCAGAATCCGTCAGGCAGGGGATTTCAGGTCCCCTGGCCCAGAAGCCCGAAGGCCCGGTCACTCGCGTGGGACCAGCACCGCCATCGTGGAGCGGAAGCCATTAGAAGGCCCCGAGTCACCGGCCATACGGGTGAGCACCACACGGTACACTCAGGGACGTGGGCTACTTACATCAGCTTCTAGCAAGGTAGCCAGAAGAGTACAGTCAGTTTGGGAGGCCTACAACTACGCCTGGCCAGGGGAGATCCCATCTGCTCAAGGACTGACCAGGCCCCGTTCGCTAGCAAGTACTCCGGGAGGGTCTATCGTTGTTACCAGTAAAGACCCTGAACTCTACCATACCGTCTCTGAGTGGTTCCTGCTACCCCCATCATCCACGTCGGCTGCCCTGAGGCCATACCCCTCCCGTTGGGGGTTATACTATCACGCTGCACCATCCTTCCACCGGCCTCAGCGGTCTGCCCTGCAGCAGCAGCCCCCTGGCTGCACTCAACGGGTGGCGTAGTCATCAACCATTTTCTACCAATAGACTGCCGTCCAGTTTGACTCCCTGGGCACGGACCGGGTCACCGCCACGAGACTACAACCCTCAACAGATCCGGCTCCGGGTAAGCTCTCGCCTGCGCAGCGCGACACAGGCCCAGGGGCGCGTCAACTTTGGCGTAGTCGGCAGGATTTCGTGCCCGCAACCACCGGGTACTGCGTGCCTGAAAAAGAGACTTTTCAAACTTACCAGTGGTGAAGATTCCCGCCATCCGGCGCCATCTTCAGCCTTCTTCCCGCCATCGGTGAAGTTTCCCGCCATCCGGCGCCATCTTCAGCCTTCTTCCCGCCATCCGTGGAGTTTTCCCGCCATTGGACGCCATCTTGAGGACGCCGCGCGGGAAGAAGAGGGGCGTGGACTCCGAAAGCGCGCGAGAACTGAAGCCCCGCCTCACGTCCGGACGTTGCGTAAGGTCCTGGAAGGAGCCCAGCAGACGCCGACGTCACCGGAGCGCGACGGAAGGTCCTCAACCCTGACGATCCACTGCGGAGCCGCGGCCTACGGAACAGGATCATCGCAAGGTAGGCCACGGTCCACTAGGGGGGAGGAAGATGTCGGATACGGAGGAGAGCTTCACTGCCTCAACCCCCGCTAGCGCCACCGCTGCTGCAGTTATGCCCTTCACCATGCCCTATATCCCGGGAGCAGCTTGGCTACCCCAGTACTCAGGGGAGTCACATACCCTGCATGACTTTAGAGAAAAGCTGGATAGCCTCTTCCAGGTGTACCCCCTCACAGAAGAGCAAAAAGTGAGCATCCTGGTGGCCCAACTAACCGGGGCAGCCAAAAGGGAAGTAAAATCCTGGCCACCTGGGAGGAGGACTGTCGCGGAGATACTAACCCGGCTGAGGGACACCTTTGATACCCGCACCTCAGCCGAGATCAAGCTTAGATTCTACGGGTGCAAGCAGCGAGCGCATGAGAGTATAAGGGACTATGCACTAAACCTACAAGAGGCCCTGAGGGCCATAAAGCAGACCGACCCTGATGGGGTGGGAAACGAGGACAGGCTGTTGACTGAACAATTTATAGAGGGTTTATATTGCAATGCCCACCGAACCCAGTTGCGGGCAATGGCCTTACAGGATCCCCATCTGGACTTTGCACAGTTCAAGGACAGAGCTATCCGGGTGCTCCGAGAACCGGCACCGGGTGGCGTTGTGACCCACAGGCGCCCAGCTATCACTTACCACCAGGAGGCGGCGCCCTTGTCGGCAGGGCCTGTGGGAGCTGATGCGCAGGCTTTGGACAATGACCCGGCTCCAGACCTACACCATCAGGTCCAAGAGCTAGCTAAGAGCGTTGCTGCGCTAACCCGAACTGTGCAGTCTTTACAGGTTTCCACCCCAGGGAAGATCCAGCTGGCATCCGGACCGGAGGACATCCCGTGGCGTCGACCAAGGAGGACCCCACCGGCCAGAGGAAGGCCCAGTGACCGCTGCAATCAACCCGGACATATGGAAAGGTACTGTTCTTTAAACGGGCACAACCTGGGGTAGAGGGCCAACCCCCAGGAAAAAGATCACCAGGCCCATCGAACTGGCGCGACAGATATGTGGGAGGACGTCCAGTCTTGCCTGTGGTACTGGATGGCATTCCCATGAGTGCCCTACTGGACACCGGGTCACAGGTCACCACCATCCCGTACGTGCTCTTCAAGCAGTACTGGAATGACTCGGATATTACCCGCTACCCCGACGACGACTTGAGTATCATCGCCAGCAATGGTCAGCCCGTGCCACAGATCGGATTTAAAGAGGTGACCATCAAAATTGGTAGAGTCGAACTGGCCGCACAGGGACTGATCATTGTAGATATTGATAAACATGAGAGTCACCCAAAAATAACTCTAGGAACTAATGTAATTGAAAATTGTCTTGCAGAGGTGATTTTCCTTTTACAGCAGGTTGCCAAGAATGCCAGCTCCGGCGAGCAGCGGGTGCTCCAGAAAGAGATCCGGGCACTGATGCAACGGCAACAAGTGGAACTCTCCGGCGGTGAGATTGGTAGCGTAAGAATGTGTGACCCTTTTCCTATTGCCATGCCCCCAAAAAGTGAAATGATGATTTGGTGCCGGGCAGCTATTGGTCTGAGAGGTAGAGATTACCAGGCAATGGTAGAACCAGTTTACTCAGACAGTAGGCCCACCATTTTGACAGCACGGGGGGTGGTCAATGTACGCCATGGGAGGGTGCCCGTTCGCATAATAAATATCGGGGAGAGGGAAGTGTACCTGCCCCGGTATGCCACGCTAGCCAAATTATATACCACTAATCAAAATTCTATACAATCTGTGGAACCCTTGCCTCCATCTCACCCGGAGGAAGGTAACGGCTCTAAGAAAGACATGGAGGACTGGTGTCAGCAACTACATCTGGGTACTGACTCCACTCCCTCACATCAGAAACAAGGAGTCTATCGGGTGGTTCAAGAGTATGAGAGAGTGTTTAGTAAACACCCGTTAGACTTTGGGCGAGTCAAGGGGGTAGAACACCGCATCCCCACGGGAGATCATCCTCCCATAAAAGAGAGGTATCGACCCGTACCCCCTGCACATTACCAACACGCCAAGGGGATGCTTAGAGACATGAAGGAGGCTGGGGTAATCCGGGATAGCTGTAGCCCCTGGGCAGCCCCACTAGTTTTAGTCAAAAAGAAAGACAACACCATGAGGATGTGTGTAGATTACCGGAAAATCAACCGTATCACACACAAGGATGCGTACCCCTTACCAAGGATAGAGGAGTCATTGGCTGCTTTAAGGTCTGCTAACTTCTTCTCTACCCTGGATCTCACTAGCGGGTACTGGCAGGTTCCTGTAGCAGAGGCGGACCGGGAGAAGACCGCATTCACCACCCCGATGGGACTTAGTGAGTTCACCTGCATGCCGTTCGGACTCTGCAACGCCCCAGGAACCTTCCAACGATTAATGGAGTGCTGTCTGGGCCACAGAAACTTCGAGACGGTCCTGTTGTACCTGGACGATGTCATCGTATACTCCAAAACTTATGAGAACCACCTGAAACACCTGGCGGAGGTGTTCGAAGCTCTGGCGAGTTACGGCCTAAAGGTGAAACCCTCCAAATGTCACCTCCTGAAACCAAAGGTGCAATACCTGGGACACGTGGTGAGCGCTGACGGAGTGGCTCCCGACCCCGATAAGATCACCGCAATTAAAGGATGGCCAAGCCCCTCCAGCGTAAAAGAAGTGCGGCAGTTCCTAGGGTTGGTAGGCTACTACCGAAGGTTTATTCCCGGTTTCACCAAAAAGGCGGCGCCTATGCAGGACCTCCTGATAGGCCAGTCCCGGAAGGCCAAGAACCAGAAGCCGCCCTTCAAATGGGAAGAGCTAGAAGAAGAGTCCTTCCGCCAGCTGAAGATGGCCCTCACGGGGGATGAAATCTTGGCGTATCCGGACTATAGCCAGCCCTTTATCCTCTACACCGACGCCAGTAACATCGGGCTAGGAGCCGTACTGTCCCAGATCCAGCAGGGGAAGGAACGAGTAATCGCCTACGCCAGCCGAAAACTGCGACCCACCGAAAGGAACCCCGAGAATTACAGCTCATTTAAGCTAGAGTTCCTGGCCGTAGTATGGGCAGTCACCGAGCGCTTTAAGCATTACCTCGCTTCTTCCCGGTTCACCGTGTACACGGATAACAACCCGTTGACACACCTGGACACGGCAAGACTCGGTGCCCTGGAGCAGAGGTGGATGGCCCGTCTGTCCAACTACGAGTTCACAATCAAATACCGGGCAGGACGCTCCAATACCAACGCGGACGCCCTGTCCAGGATGCCCAACCTGCCGGACGAAGGAGAAGATCCGGAGGGACTGGAAGAAATTGAACTCCCTGCGTTTCATCGTCATGGGACTATCCAGTATTCCCACCGGGTAAGGAGTAAGCAGGCTGCTACGTTGAACCCCTTACCTCACTACAACTGGGCGGAAACGCAAGACAGCGACCCTGCCGTCCGACTGGTGAAGGAGATGCTGACTCGGCCGGAGGCTCGCCTTGAACCAGACGCTCCGGAGGAAGCCAAACAACTATGGGCGGAGAAGAGTCGACTATTCCTTTACAAGGGGAAGTTGTGCCGCAGAATGGTCAACTCCCGGACGCATGAACTACTCTGGCAAGTAGTGGTGCCACGAAGAGACGCAGCCATGGTGATGGAGGCATACCACGACGGAGCTGGACACTTCGGGTGGAAGAAGCTGGAGTTCCTGCTGCGCGAGCGATTCCACTGGGTAGGCATGAGGGGAACCATTGAGAAGTGGTGCAGAGACTGTGGCCCGTGCAACCTGAGAAGGAAGGACCGCGCCAGCCAGAAGACTCCCCTGCAGTCCATCGTCACCCGGCAGCCGTTGGAACTGGTAGCCTTGGATCATGTAAAACTGACCCCCAGCAGAAGTGGCTACGTCTACGCGTTAACCATCGTGGATCATTACTCCCGGTTTCTGGTTGTCGTCCCCGTCAAGGACTTAACGGCTCAAACAGCAGCTAGAGCCTTCCAGCAGCACTTTTGCCGTCCACACGGGTACCCGGACCAAGTGCTGACGGACCAGGGACCTGCCTTTGAAGCGGAGGTCTTCCAGGAATTCTGCAATCTGTATGGCTGCCGGAAGATAAGGACGACACCCTACCATCCGCAAACTAATGGACTTTGTGAGAAAATGAACCAGGTGGTAATGGATCTTCTAAAAACGTTGCCCCTGGAAGAACGCAGTCTGTGGCCTGAGAAGTTGCCCGATCTGGTGGACCTATACAACCACATCCCGGTAGGATCCACCAACTGTACCCCGGCTTACCTAATGAGGGCAAGACCTGGTAAGTTACCTGTTGACCTGGAAATGGGAGTCCTGACGCCCGAGGACACTTCACCAGAAACAGACTGGGACACAGAGAGGCAGCAGCAGTACCGGAAAGTACAGGAGAGCGTGGAGCGAAGTCTCTGTCAGGCTAGGGAAAGACAAGAGAAGACTTACAACCAGTATGCTCCCGCTGTTCCCCTGGTACCCGGAGAGCAGGTCTTGAAGAGGAAGAGACGGCTCCACAAGTTGGACGACCAGTGGGAGAAGGACCCGTACACCGTACTGCCCTCAAGCCACGAGAACCCGAAGGTCTGTACCATCAGTAAAGACGGAGGGGAAACCACAGCCATTGTATCCCGGGACCACCTGAAGAAGTGTCCCGAACAACTGAGGAACCCTGAGGAGGAACAGGAAGACCATCGACCCGTGGAAGAAAGGGAAGATATGGTTAGTACCGTGCTCAGGGACTTCCCTCGGTCTTGGACTCAAGTCAATGGTGCAGTTGTGGTACCCGTACTCACCTTCCTCCAACCATCATCCCAAGAACCTACGGAGCAACGGGTAGAGCTGGAAGAGCAGCCGGTCCAGGAGGCAGAAGACTCCACCCAAGCAGAACAGGAGAATCAACCCTCTGCTTATAGTGAGCCTGCCGTACCCCTAGTGAGACAAAGAGCTGGTAGACAGCTGCCCAGTTTACCCTTGACAGCTCCTACACCCTGTAGTTCAGGGCCAGACAGTCAGCTCCGTAGGTCCACTAGGGCCACTAGAGGCCAGTTACCCGCACGTTGGAGGATCTAAATGTTTAAGCTGTTTTATAATGTTTACCTGTTTATTGTTGCTTGTGTGTAATTTTGTGTTTCTAGTTGTTTTTAGGAGTCTTCGGTGGATTTACCGGGAATCCTTTGTACATAGTTGGAGCGTAACCCAGGATGGACTAGAGACTGTTAAGGACTCGGGGTAGGACAGACCCCTACCTGGTTACGTCTCCCTGTGTTGCTGAAATGGACACCTTTGCTTTTCTTCAAAGACTGCACCCGGTTGCGGACACGCCGTGACCATCTTATTGTGTTTCCTTATTGTATTTTATTGTTCTTTGATATACCTTGTTATATTTTTCTAAAAAGTGTTTAGTCCCGGAGTACTAAATTTCACTAGGGGGGAATGTGACACCCCAGGGGTCTGGTTGTCACAGTGATAGAGATATTACGTCTGAGAGCAGGTGGGAGGTCCTTTGGTCAGGGATCCTGTGCATGCCACACCTCCTGCCCAGCCTTGGGAGGGGAAGAACTTCCCCTGTATAAACCCGGGGCTGAGGCAGGGTTAGTCAGTCCAGGAAGAGTAGAGACAAGAGCAGCATAGGAAGCAGCAGAGTCACAAGGAGTCAGGGGCTGGCAGCTACAGAGCTCGCCCTGACTAAGAAGATTCTTTACCGGACCCGGAGTCCGAGGCTGTGGGGACTAACTTCTACCCAGCAGCAGAATCCGTCAGGCAGGGGATTTCAGGTCCCCTGGCCCAGAAGCCCGAAGGCCCGGTCACTCGCGTGGGACCAGCACCGCCATCGTGGAGCGGAAGCCATTAGAAGGCCCCGAGTCACCGGCCATACGGGTGAGCACCACACGGTACACTCAGGGACGTGGGCTACTTACATCAGCTTCTAGCAAGGTAGCCAGAAGAGTACAGTCAGTTTGGGAGGCCTACAACTACGCCTGGCCAGGGGAGATCCCATCTGCTCAAGGACTGACCAGGCCCCGTTCGCTAGCAAGTACTCCGGGAGGGTCTATCGTTGTTACCAGTAAAGACCCTGAACTCTACCATACCGTCTCTGAGTGGTTCCTGCTACCCCCATCATCCACGTCGGCTGCCCTGAGGCCATACCCCTCCCGTTGGGGGTTATACTATCACGCTGCACCATCCTTCCACCGGCCTCAGCGGTCTGCCCTGCAGCAGCAGCCCCCTGGCTGCACTCAACGGGTGGCGTAGTCATCAACCATTTTCTACCAATAGACTGCCGTCCAGTTTGACTCCCTGGGCACGGACCGGGTCACCGCCACGAGACTACAACCCTCAACAGATCCGGCTCCGGGTAAGCTCTCGCCTGCGCAGCGCGACACAGGCCCAGGGGCGCGTCATACTCACTTATACTGAGCCCTATATATATAATGTACTGATAATACAGGGGTGTACTCACTTACGTTGAGCACTGTATATATAATGTACTGATAATACAGGGGTGTACTCTCTTATGCTGAGCCCTGTATATATAATGTACTGATAATACAGGGGTGTACTCACTTATGCTGAGCCCTGTATATATAATGTACTGATAATACAGTGGTGTACTCACTTATGCTGAGCCCTGTATATATAATGTACTGATAATACAGTGGTGTACTCACTTATGCTGAGCCCTGTATATATAATGTACTGATAATACAGGGATGTAATTACTTATGCTGAGCCCTGTATATAAAATGTACTGATAATACAGGGGTGTACTCACTTATGCTGAGCGCTGTATATATAATGTACTGATAATACAGGGGTGTACTCACTTATGCTGAGCACTGTATATATAATGTACTGATAATACAGGGTGTACTCACTTATACTGAGCCCTATATATATAATGTACTGATAATACAGGGGTGTACTCACTTACGTTGAGCACTGTATATATAATGTACTGATAATACAGGGGTGTACTCTCTTATGTTGAGCCCTGTATATATAATGTACTGATAATACAGGGGTGTACTCACTTATGCTGAGCCCTGTATATATAATGTACTGATAATACAGTGGTGTACTCACTTATGCTGAGCACTGTATATATAATGTACTGATGATACAGGGGTGTACTCACTTATGCTGAGCACTGTATATATAATGTACTGATGATTCAGGGGTGTACTCACTTATGCTGAGCCCTTTATATAATGTACTGATAATACAGGGGTGTACTCACTTATGCTGAGCACTGTATATATAATGTAATGATAATACAGGGGGTGTACTCACTTATGCTGAGCACTGTATATATAATGTACTGATAATACAGGGTGTACTCACTTATGCTGAGCCCTGTATATATAATGTACTGACAATACAGTGGTGTACTCACTTATGCTGAGCACTGTATATATAATGTACTGATAATACAGGGGTGTACTCACTTATGCTGAGCACTGTATATATAATGTACTGATAATACAGGGGTGTACTCACTTATACTGAGCCCTGTATATATAATGTACTGACAATACAGTGGTGTACTCACTTATGCTGAGCACTGTATATATAATGTAATGATAATACAGGGGGTGTACTCACTTATGCTGAGCACTGTATATATAATGTACTGATAATACAGGGTGTACTCACTTATGCTGAGCCCTGTATATATAATGTACTGACAATACAGTGGTGTACTCACTTATGCTGAGCCCTGTATATATAATGTACTGATAATACAGGGGTGTACTCACTTATGCTGAGCACTGTATATATAATGTACTGATAATACAGGGGTGTACTCACTTATGCTGAGCCCTGTATATATAATGTGCTGATAATACAGGGGGTGTACTCACTTATGCTGAGCACTGTATATATAATGTACTGATAATACAGTGGTGTACTCACTTATGCTGAGCACTGTATATATAATGTACTGATAATACAGGGGTGTACTCACTTATGCTGAGCCCTGTATATATAATGTGCTGATAATACAGGGGGTGTACTCACTTATGCTGAGCCCTGTATATATAATGTACTAATAATACAGGGGTGTACTCACTTATGCTGAGCACTGTATATATAATGTACTGATAATACAGGGGGTGTACTCACTTATACTGAGCACTGTATATATAATGTACTAATAATACAGGGGGTGTACTCACTTATACTGAGCCCTATAGATATAATGTACTGATAATACAGGGGTGTACTCACTTATGCTGAGCCCTGTATATATAATGTACTGATAATACAGGGGTGTACTCACTTATACTGAGCACTATATATATAATGTACTGATAATACAGGGGGTGTACTCACTTATGCTGAGCCCTGTATATATAATGTACTAATAATACAGGGGTGTACTCACTTATGCTGAGCACTGTATATATAATGTACTGATAATACAGGGGGTGTACTCACTTATACTGAGCACTGTATATATAATGTACTAATAATACAGGGGGTGTACTCACTTATACTGAGCCCTGTATATATAATGTACTGATAATACAGGGGGTGTACTCACTTATGCTGAGCCCTGTATATATAATGTACTAATAATACAGGGGTGTACTCACTTATGCTGAGCACTGTATATATAATGTACTGATAATACAGGGGGTGTACTCACTTATACTGAGCACTGTATATATAATGTACTGATAATACAGGGGTGTACTCACTTATACTGAGCCCTGTATATATAATGTACTGATAATACAGGGGTGTACTCACTTATACTGAGCACTGTATATATAATGTACTGATAATACAGGGATGTACTCACTTATACTGAGCACTGTATATATAATGTACTGATAATACAGGGGTGTACTCACTTATGCTGAGCACTGTATATATAATGTACTGATAATACAGGGGTGTACTCACTTATGCTGAGCACTGTATATATAATGTACTGATAATACAGGGTGTACTCACTTATACTGAGCCCTATATATATAATGTACTGATAATACAGGGGTGTACTCACTTACGTTGAGCACTGTATATATAATGTACTGATAATACAGGGGTGTACTCTCTTATGCTGAGCCCTGTATATATAATGTACTGATAATACAGGGGTGTACTCACTTATACTGAGCACTATATATATAATGTACTGATAATACAGGGGGTGTACTCACTTATGCTGAGCCCTGTATATATAATGTACTAATAATACAGGGGTGTACTCACTTATGCTGAGCACTGTATAATGTACTGATAATACAGGGGGTGTACTCACTTATACTGAGCACTGTATATATAATGTACTGATAATACAGGGGGTGTACTCACTTATACTGAGCCCTATAGATATAATGTACTGATAATACAGGGATGCACTCACTTATACTGAGCCCTGTATATATAATGTACTGATAATACAGGGGGTGTACTCACTTATGCTGAGCCCTGTATATATAATGTACTAATAATACAGGGGTGTACTCACTTATGCTGAGCACTGTATATATAATGTACTGATAATACAGGGGGTGTACTCACTTATACTGAGCACTGTATATATAATGTACTGATAATACAGGGGGTGTACTCACTTATACTGAGCCCTATAGATATAATGTACTGATAATACAGGGGTGTACTCACTTATGCTGAGCCCTGTATATATAATGTACTGATAATACAGGGGTGTACTCACTTATACTGAGCACTGTATATATAATGTACTGATAATACAGGGATGTACTCACTTATACTGAGCGCTGTATATATAATGTACTGATAATACAGGGGTGTACTCACTTATGCTGAGCACTGTATATATAATGTACTGATAATACAGGGGTGTACTCACTTATGCTGAGCACTGTATATATAATGTACTGATAATACAGGGTGTACTCACTTATACTGAGCCCTATATATATAATGTACTGATAATACAGGGGTGTACTCACTTACGTTGAGCACTGTATATATAATGTACTGATAATACAGGGGTGTACTCTCTTATGCTGAGCCCTGTATATATAATGTACTGATAATACAGGGGTGTACTCACTTATGCTGAGCCCTGTATATATAATGTACTGATAATACAGTGGTGTACTCACTTATGCTGAGCCCTGTATATATAATGTAATGATAATACAGGGGTGTACTCACTTACACTGAGCCCTGTATATATAATGTACTGATAATACAGGGGTGTACTCACTTATGCTGAGCACTGTATATATAATGTACTGATAATACAGGGGTGTACTCAGTTATGCTGAGCCCTGTATATATAATGTACTGATAATACAGGGGTGTACTCACTTATGCTGAGCCCTGTATATATAATGTAATGATAATACAGGGGTGTACTCACTTATGCTGAGCACTGTATATATAATGTACTGATAATACAGGGGTGTACTCACTTACACTGAGCCCTCTATATATAATGTACTGATAATACAGTGGTGTACTCACTTACACTGAGCCCTGTATATATAATGTACTGATAATACAGGGGTGTACTCACTTATACTGAGCCCTGTATATATAATGTACTGATAATACAGTGGTGTACTCACTTATGCTGAGCACTGTATATATAATGTACTGATAATACAGGGGTGTACTCACTTATACTGAGCACTGTATATATAATGTACTGATAATACAGGGGTGTACTCACTTATGCTGAGCCCTGTATATATAATGTACTGATAATACAGGGGTGTACTCACTTATGCTGAGCCCTGTATTTATAATGTACTGACAATACAGTGGTGTACTCACTTATGCTGAGCATTGTATATATAATGTACTGATAATACAGGGGTGTACTCACTTATGCTGAGCCCTGTATATATAATGTACTGATAATACAGTGGTGTACTCACTTATGCTGAGCCCTGTATATATAATGTACTAATAATACAGGGGTGTACTCACTTATGCTGAGCACTGTATATATAATGTACTGATAATACAGGGGGTGTACTCACTTATACTGAGCACTGTATATATAATGTACTGATAATACAGGGGGTGTACTCACTTATACTGAGCCCTATAGATATAATGTACTGATAATACAGGGGTGTACTCACTTATGCTGAGCACTGTACATATAATGTACTGATAATACAGGGGTGTACTCACTTATGCTGAGCACTGTATATATAATGTACTGATAATACAGGGGTGTACTCACTTATGTTGAGCACTGTATATATAATGTACTGATAATACAGGGGTGTACTCACTTATGCTGAGCACTGTATATATAATGTACTGATAATACAGGGGGTGTACTCACTTATACTGAGCCCTATAGATATAATGTACTGATAATACAGGGGTGTACTCACTTATACTGAACCCTGTATATATAATGTACTGATAATACAGGGGGTGTACTCACTTATGTTGAGCACTGTATATATAATGTACTGATAATACAGGGATGTACTCACTTATGCTGAGCCCTGTATATATAATGTACTGATAATACAGGGGTGTACTCACTTATGCTGAGCCCTGTATATATAATGTACTGATAATACAGGGGTGTACTCACTTATGCTGAGCACTGTATATATAATGTGCTGATAATACAGGGGGTGTACTCACTTATACTGAGCCCTGTATATATAATGTACTGATAATACAGGGGTGTACTCACTTATGCTGAGCCCTGTATATATAATGTACTGATAATACAGGGGTGTACTCACTTATGCTGAGCCCTGTATATATAATGTACTGATAATACAGGGGTGTACTCACTTATGCTGAGCACTGTATATATAATGTACTGATAATACAGGGGTGTACTCACTTATGCTGAGCACTGTATATATAATGTACTGATAATACAGGGGTGTACTCACTTATGCTGAGCCCTGTATATATAATGTACTGATAATACAGGGGTGTACTCACTTATGCTGAGCCCTGTATATATAATGTACTGATAATACAGGGGTGTACTCACTTATGCTGAGCCCTGTATATATAATGTACTGATAATACAGGGGTGTACTCACTTATGCTGAGCACTGTATATATAATGTACTGATAATACAGGGGTGTACTCACTTATGCTGAGCACTGTATATATAATGTACTGATAATACAGGGGTGTACTCACTTATGCTGAGCCCTGTATATATAATGTACTGATAATACAGTGGTGTACTCACTTATGCTGAGCCCTGTATATATAATGTACTAATAATACAGGGGTGTACTCACTTATGCTGAGCACTGTATATATAATGTACTGATAATACAGGGGGTGTACTCACTTATACTGAGCACTGTATATATAATGTACTGATAATACAGGGGGTGTACTCACTTATACTGAGCCCTATAGATATAATGTACTGATAATACAGGGGTGTACTCACTTATGCTGAGCACTGTACATATAATGTACTGATAATACAGGGGTGTACTCACTTATGCTGAGCACTGTATATATAATGTACTGATAATACAGGGGTGTACTCACTTAGGTTGAGCACTGTATATATAATGTACTGATAATACAGGGGTGTACTCACTTATGCTGAGCACTGTATATATAATGTACTGATAATACAGGGGGTGTACTCACTTATACTGAGCCCTATAGATATAATGTACTGATAATACAGGGGTGTACTCACTTATACTGAACCCTGTATATATAATGTACTGATAATACAGGGGGTGTACTCACTTATGTTGAGCACTGTATATATAATGTACTGATAATACAGGGATGTACTCACTTATGCTGAGCCCTGTATATATAATGTACTGATAATACAGGGGTGTACTCACTTATGCTGAGCCCTGTATATATAATGTACTGATAATACAGGGGTGTACTCACTTATGCTGAGCACTGTATATATAATGTGCTGATAATACAGGGGGTGTACTCACTTATACTGAGCCCTGTATATATAATGTACTGATAATACAGGGGTGTACTCACTTATGCTGAGCCCTGTATATATAATGTACTGATAATACAGGGGTGTACTCACTTATGCTGAGCCCTGTATATATAATGTACTGATAATACAGGGGTGTACTCACTTATGCTGAGCACTGTATATATAATGTACTGATAATACAGGGGTGTACTCACTTATGCTGAGCACTGTATATATAATGTACTGATAATACAGGGGTGTACTCACTTATGCTGAGCCCTGTATATATAATGTACTGATAATACAGGGGTGTACTCACTTATGCTGAGCCCTGTATATATAATGTACTGATAATACAGGGGTGTACTCACTTATGCTGAGCCCTGTATATATAATGTACTGATAATACAGGGGTGTACTCACTTATGCTGAGCACTGTATATATAATGTACTGATAATACAGGGGTGTACTCACTTATGCTGAGCACTGTATATATAATGTACTGATAATACAGGGGTGTACTCACTTATGGTGAGCACTGTATATATAATGTACTGATAATACAGGGGTGTACTCACTTATGCTGAGCACTGTATATATAATGTACTGATAATACAGGGGTGTAGTCACTTATACTGAGCACTGTATATATAATGTACTGATAATACAGGGGGTGTACTCACTTATACTGAGCCCTATAGATATAATGTACTGATAATACAGGGGTGTACTCACTTATGCTGAGCCCTGTATATATAATGTACTGATAATACAGGGGTGTACTCACTTATACTGAGCACTGTATATATAATGTACTGATAATACAGGGATGTACTCACTTATACTGAGCGCTGTATATATAATGTACTGATAATACAGGGGTGTACTCACTTATGCTGAGCACTGTATATATAATGTACTGATAATACAGGGGTGTACTCACTTATGCTGAGCACTGTATATATAATGTACTGATAATACAGGGTGTACTCACTTATACTGAGCCCTATATATATAATGTACTGATAATACAGGGGTGTACTCACTTACGTTGAGCACTGTATATATAATGTACTGATAATACAGGGGTGTACTCTCTTATGCTGAGCCCTGTATATATAATGTACTGATAATACAGGGGTGTACTCACTTATGCTGAGCCCTGTATATATAATGTACTGATAATACAGGGGTGTACTCACTTATGCTGAGCACTGTATATATAATGTACTGATAATACAGGGGTGTACTCACTTATGCTGAGCCCTGTATATATAATGTAATGATAATACAGGGGTGTACTCACTTACACTGAGCCCTGTATATATAATGTACTGATAATACAGGGGTGTACTCACTTATGCTGAGCACTGTATATATAATGTACTGATAATACAGGGGTGTACTCACTTACACTGAGCCCTGTATATATAATGTAATGATAATACAGGGGTGTACTCACTTATGCTGAGCACTGTATATATAATGTACTGATAATACAGGGGTGTACTCACTTACACTGAGCCCTGTATATATAATGTACTGATAATACAGTGGTGTACTCACTTACACTGAGCCCTGTATATATAATGTACTGATAATACAGGGGTGTACTCACTTATACTGAGCCCTGTATATATAATGTACTGATAATACAGTGGTGTACTCACTTATGCTGAGCACTGTATATATAATGTACTGATGATACAGTGGTGTACTCACTTATACTGAGCACTGTATATATAATGTACTGATAATACAGGGGTGTACTCACTTATGCTGAGCACTGTATATATAATGTACTGATAATACAGGGGTGTACTCACTTATGCTGAGCACTGTATATATAATGTACTGATAATACAGGGGTGTACTCACTTATACTGAGCACTGTATATATAATGTACTGATAATACAGGGGTGTACTCACTTATGCTGAGCCCTGTATATATAATGTACTGATAATACAGGGGTGTACTCACTTATGCTGAGCCCTGTATATATAATGTACTGACAATACAGTGGTGTACTCACTTATGCTGAGCACTGTATATATAATGTACTGATAATACAGGGGTGTACTCACTTATACTGAGCCCTGTATATATAATGTACTAATAATACAGGGGTGTACTCACTTATGCTGAGCACTGTATATATAATGTACTGATAATACAGGGGGTGTACTCACTTATACTGAGCACTGTATATATAATGTACTGATAATACAGGGGGTGTACTCACTTATACTGAGCCCTATAGATATAATGTACTGATAATACAGGGGTGTACTCACTTATGCTGAGCACTGTATATATAATGTACTGATAATACAGGGGTGTACTCACTTATGCTGAGCACTGTATATATAATGTACTGATAATACAGGGGTGTACTCACTTATGTTGAGCACTGTATATATAATGTACTGATAATACAGGGGTGTACTCACTTATGCTGAGCACTGTATATATAATGTACTGATAATACAGGGGGTGTACTCACTTATGCTGCGCCCTATAGATATAATGTACTGATAATACAGGGGTGTACTCACTTATACTGAACCCTGTATATATAATGTACTGATAATACAGGGGGTGTACTCACTTATGTTGAGCACTGTATATATAATGTACTGATAATACAGGGATGTACTCACTTATGCTGAGCCCTGTATATATAATGTACTGATAATACAGGGGTGTACTCACTTATGCTGAGCCCTGTATATATAATGTACTGATAATACAGGGGTGTACTCACTTATGCTGAGCACTGTATATATAATGTGCTGATAATACAGGGGGTGTACTCACTTATGCTGAGCCCTGTATATATAATGTACTGATAATACAGTGGTGTACTCACTTATGCTGAGCACTGTATATATAATGTAGTGATAATACAGGGGTGTACTCACTTATGCTGAGCACTGTATATATAATGTACTGATAATACAGGGGTGTACTCACTTATGCTGAGCCCTGTATATATAATGTACTGATAATACAGGGGTGTACTCACTTATGCTGAGCCCTGTATATATAATGTACTGATAATACAGGGGTGTACTCACTTATGCTGAGCCCTGTATATATAATGTACTGATAATACAGGGGTGTACTCACTTATGCTGAGCACTGTATATATAATGTACTGATAATACAGGGGTGTACTCACTTATGCTGAGCACTGTATATATAATGTACTGATAATACAGGGGTGTACTCACTTATGGTGAGCACTGTATATATAATGTACTGATAATACAGGGGTGTACTCACTTATGCTGAGCACTGTATATATAATGTACTGATAATACAGGGGTGTAGTCACTTATACTGAGCACTGTATATATAATGTACTGATAATACAGGGGGTGTACTCACTTATGCTGAGCACTGTATATATAATGTACTGATAATACAGGGGTGTACTCACTTATACTGAGCACTGTATATATAATGTACTGATAATACAGGGGTGTACTCACTAATGCTGAGCCCTGTATATAAAATGTACTGATAATACAGGGGTGTACTCACTTATGCTGAGCGCTGTATATATAATGTACTGATAATACAGGGGTGTACTCACTTATGCTGAGCACTGTATATATAATGTACTGATAATACAGGGTGTACTCACTTATACTGAGCCCTATATATATAATGTACTGATAATACAGGGGTGTACTCACTTATGTTAAGCACTGTATATATAATGTACTGATAATACAGGGGTGTACTCTATTATGCCGAGCCCTGTATATATAATGTACTGATAATACAGGGGTGTACTCACTTATGCTGAGCCCTGTATATATAATGTACTGATAATACAGTGGTGTACTCACTTATGCTGAGCCCTGTATATATAATGTACTGATAATACAGGGGTGTATTCACTTATGCTGAGCCCTGTATATATAATGTACTGATAATACAGGGGTGTACTCACTTATACTGAGCACTGTATATATAATGTGCTGATAATACAGGGGTGTACTCACTTATGCTGAGCACTGAATATATAATGTACTGATAATACAGGGGGTGTACTCACTTATGCTGAGCGCTGTATATATAATGTTATGTTAATACAGGGGTGTACTCACTTACACTGAGCACTGTATATATAATGTACTGATAATACAGCGGTGTACTCACTTACACTGAACACTGTATATATAATGTAATGTTAATACAGGGGTGTACTCACTTATGCTGAGCACTGTATATATAATGTACTGATAATACAGGGGTGTACTCACTTATGCTGAGCCCTTTATATAATGTACTGATAATACTGGGGTGTACTCACTTATGCTGAGCACTGTATATATAATGTACTGATAATACAGGGGTGTACTCACTTATGCTGAGCCCTGTATATATAATGTACTGATAATACAGGGGTGTACTCACTTATACTGAGCACTGTATATATAATGTACTGATAATACAGGGGTGTACTCACTTATGCTGAGCCCTGTATATATAATGTACTGATAATACAGGGGGTGTACACACTTATGCTGAGCCCTGTATATATAATGTACTGATAATACAGGGGTGTACTCACTTACACTGAGCACTGTATATATAATGTACTGATAATACAGGGGTGTACTCACTTATTGTGAGCCCTGTATATATAATGTACTGATAATACAGGGGTGTAGTCACTTATACTGAGCACTGTATATATAATGTACTGATAATACAGGGGGTGTACTCACTTATACTGAGCACTGTATATATAATGTACTGATAATACAGGGGTGTACTCACTTATGCTGAGCACTGTATATATAATGTACTGATAATACAGGGGTGTAGTCACTTATACTGAGCACTGTATATATAATGTACTGATAATACAGGGAGTGTACTCACTTATGCTGAGCGCTGTATATATAATGTATTGATAATACAGGGGTGTAGTCACTTATACTGAGCACTGTATATATAATGTACTGATAATACAGGGGTGTACTCACTTATGCTGAGCCCTGTATATATAATGTACTGATAATACAGGGGGTGTACACACTTATGCTGAGCAGTGTATATATAATGTACTGATAATACAGGGGTGTACTCACTTATTGTGAGCCCTGTATATATAATGTACTGATAATACAGGGGTGCACTCACTTATGCTGAGCACTGTATATATAATGTACTGATAATACAGGGGGTGTACTCACTTATACTGATCCCTGTATATATAATGTACTGATAATACAGGGGTGTACTCACTTATGCTGAGCACTGTATATATAATGTACTGATAATACAGGGGTGTACTCACTTATGCTGAGCACTGTATATATAATGTACTGATAATACAGGGGTGTACTCACTTATACTGAGCACTGTATATATAATGTACTGATAATACAGGGGGTGTACTCACTTATGCTGAGCACTGTATATATAATGTACTGATAATACAGGGGTGTAGTCACTTATACTGAGCACTGTATATATAATGTACTGATAATACAGGAGTGTACTCACTTATGTTGAGCACTGTATATATAATGTACTGATAATACAGGGGGTGTAGTCACTTATACTGAGCACTGTATATATAATGTACTGATAATACAGGAGTGTACTCACTTATGCTGAGCACTGTATATATAATGTACTGATAATACTGGGGTGTACTCACTTATGCTGAGCCCTGTATATATAATGTACTGATAATACAGGGGTGTAGTCACTTATACTGTGCACTGTATATATAATGTACTGATAATACAGGGGGTGTACTCACTTATACTGAGCACTGTATATATAATGTAATGATAATACAGGGGTGTACTCACTTATACTGAGCGCTGTATATATAATGTACTGATAATACAGGGGGTGTACTCACTTATGCTGAGCCCTGTATATAAAATGTACTGATAATACAGGGGTGTACTCACTTATGCTGAGCGCTGTATACATAATGTACTGATAATACAGGGGTGTACTCACTTATGCTGAGCACTGTATATATAATGTACTGATAATACAGGGTGTACTCACTTATACTGAGCCCTATATATATAATGTACTGATAATACAGGGGTGTACTCACTTATGTTAAGCACTGTATATATAATGTACTGATAATACAGGGGTGTACTCTATTATGCCGAGCCCTGTATATATAATGTACTGATAATACAGGGGTGTACTCACTTATGCTGAGCCCTGTATATATAATGTACTGATAATACAGTGGTGTACTCACTTATGCTGAGCACTGTATATATAATGTACTGATAATACAGGGGTGTACTCACTTATACTGAGCACTGTATATATAATGTGCTGATAATACAGGGGTGTACTCACTTATGCTGAGCACTGAATATATAATGTACTGATAATACAGGGGGTGTACTCACTTATGCTGAGCGCTGTATATATAATGTTATGTTAATACAGGGGTGTACTCACTTACACTGAGCCCTGTATATATAATGTAATGTTAATACAGGGGTGTACTCACTTATACTGAGCACTGTATATATAATGTACTGATAATACAGGGATGTAATTACTTATGCTGAGCCCTGTATATAAAATGTACTGATAATACAGGGGTGTACTCACTTATGCTGAGCGCTGTATATATAATGTACTGATAATACAGGGGTGTACTCACTTATGCTGAGCACTGTATATATAATGTACTGATAATACAGGGTGTACTCACTTATACTGAGCCCTATATATATAATGTACTGATAATACAGGGGTGTACTCACTTATGTTGAGCACTGTATATATAATGTACTGATAATACAGAGGTGTACTCTCTTATGTTTAGCCCTGTATATATAATGTACTGATAATACAGGGGTGTACTCACTTATGCTGAGCCCTGTATATATAATGTACTGATAATACAGTGGTGTACTCACTTATGCTGAGCACTGTATATATAATGTACTGATGATACAGGGGTGTACTCACTTATGCTGAGCACTGTATATATAATGTACTGATGATACAGGGGTGTACTCACTTATGCTGAGCCCTTTATATAATGTACTGATAATACAGGGGTGTACTCACTTATGCTGAGCACTGTATATATAATGTAATGATAATACAGGGGGTGTACTCACTTATGCTGAGCACTGTATATATAATGTACTGATAATACAGGGTGTACTCACTTATGCTGAGCCCTGTATATATAATGTACTGACAATACAGTGGTGTACTCACTTATGCTGAGCCCTGTATATATAATGTGCTGATAATACAGGGGGTGTACTCACTTATGCTGAGCCCTGTATATATAATGTACTAATAATACAGGGGTGTACTCACTTATGCTGAGCACTGTATATATAATGTACTGATAATACAGGGGGTGTACTCACTTATACTGAGCACTGTATATATAATGTACTGATAATACAGGGGGTGTACTCACTTATACTGAGCCCTATAGATATAATGTACTGATAATACAGGGGTGTACTCACTTATGCTGAGCCCTGTATATATAATGTACTGATAATACAGGGGTGTACTCACTTATACTGAGCACTATATATATAATGTACTGATAATACAGGGGGTGTATTCACTTATGCTGAGCCCTGTATATATAATGTACTAATAATACAGGGGTGTACTCACTTATGCTGAGCACTGTATATATAATGTACTGATAATACAGGGGGTGTACTCACTTATACTGAGCACTGTATATATAATGTACTGATAATACAGGGGGTGTACTCACTTATACTGAGCCCTATAGATATAATGTACTGATAATACAGGGATGCACTCACTTATACTGAGCCCTGTATATATAATGTACTGATAATACAGGGGGTGTACTCACTTATGCTGAGCCCTGTATATATAATGTACTAATAATACAGGGGTGTACTCACTTATGCTGAGCACTGTATATATAATGTACTGATAATACAGGGGGTGTACTCACTTATACTGAGCACTGTATATATAATGTACTGATAATACAGGGGGTGTACTCACTTATACTGAGCCCTATAGATATAATGTACTGATAATACAGGGGTGTACTCACTTATGCTGAGCCCTGTATATATAATGTACTGATAATACAGGGGGTGTACTCACTTATGCTGAGCCCTGTATATATAATGTACTGATAATACAGGGGTGTACTCACTTATACTGAGCACTGTATATATAATGTACTGATAATACAGGGATGTACTCACTTATACTGAGCGCTGTATATATAATGTACTGATAATACAGGGGGTGTACTCACTTATGCTGAGCACTGTATATATAATGTACTGATAATACAGGGGTGTACTCACTTATGCTGAGCACTGTATATATAATGTACTGATAATACAGGGTGTACTCACTTATACTGAGCCCTATATATATAATGTACTGATAATACAGGGGTGTACTCACTTACGTTGAGCACTGTATATATAATGTACTGATAATACAGGGGTGTACTCTCTTATGCTGAGCCCTGTATATATAATGTACTGATAATACAGGGGTGTACTCACTTATGCTGAGCCCTGTATATATAATGTACTGATAATACAGTGGTGTACTCACTTATGCTGAGCCCTGTATATATAATGTAATGATAATACAGGGGTGTACTCACTTACACTGAGCCCTGTATATATAATGTACTGATAATACAGGGGTGTACTCACTTATGCTGAGCACTGTATATATAATGTACTGATAATACAGGGGTGTACTCACTTACACTGAGCCCTGTATATATAATGTACTGATAATACAGTGGTGTACTCACTTACACTGAGCCCTGTATATATAATGTACTGATAATACAGGGGTGTACTCACTTATACTGAGCCCTGTATATATAATGTACTGATAATACAGTGGTGTACTCACTTATGCTGAGCACTGTATATATAATGTACTGATGATACAGTGGTGTACTCACTTATGCTGAGCACTGTATATATAATGTACTGATAATACAGGGGTGTACTCACTTATACTGAGCACTGTATATATAATGTACTGATAATACAGGGGTGTACTCACTTATACTGAGCACTGTATATATAATGTACTGATAATACAGGGGTGTACTCACTTATGCTGAGCCCTGTATATATAATGTACTGATAATACAGGGGTGTACTCACTTATGCTGAGCCCTGTATATATAATGTACTGACAATACAGTGGTGTACTCACTTATGCTGAGCACTGTATATATAATGTACTGATAATACAGGGGTGTACTCACTTATGCTGAGCCCTGTATATATAATGTACTGATAATACAGTGGTGTACTCACTTATGCTGAGCCCTGTATATATAATGTACTAATAATACAGGGGTGTACTCACTTATGCTGAGCACTGTATATATAATGTACTGATAATACAGGGGGTGTACTCACTTATACTGAGCACTGTATATATAATGTACTGATAATACAGGGGGTGTACTCACTTATACTGAGCCCTATAGATATAATGTACTGATAATACAGGGGTGTACTCACTTATACTGAGCACTGTATATATAATGTACTGATAATACAGGGGTGTACTCACTTATGCTGAGCCCTGTTTATATAATGTACTGATAATACAGGGGTGTAGTCACTTATGTTGAGCACTGTATATATAATGTACTGATAATACAGGGGTGTACTCACTTATGCTGAGCACTGTATATATAATGTACTGATAATACAGGGGGTGTACTCTCTTATACTGAGCCCTATAGATATAATGTACTGATAATACAGGGGTGTACTCACTTATACTGAGCCCTGTATATATAATGTACTGATAATACAGGGATGTACTCACTTATGCTGAGCCCTGTATATATAATGTACTGATAATACAGGGGTGTACTCACTTATGCTGAGCCCTGTATATATAATGTACTGATAATACAGGGGTGTACTCACTTATGCTGAGCACTGTATATATAATGTACTGATAATACATGGGTGTACTCACTTATGCTGAGCACTGTATATATAATGTACTGATAATACAGGGGGTGTACTCACTTATGCTGAGCACTGTATATATTATGTACTGATAATACAGGGGTGTAGTCACTTATACTGAGCACTGTATATATAATGTACTGATAATACAGGGGGTGTACTCACTTATGCTGAGCGCTGTATATATAATGTACTGATAATACAGGGGTGTAGTCACTTATACTGAGCACTGTATATATAATGTACTGATAATACAGGGGTGTACTCAGTTATGCTGAGCACTGTATATATAATGTACTGATAATACAGGGGGTGTACTCACTTATGCTGAGCACTGTATATATAATGTACTGATAATACAGAGTTGTACTCACTTATACTGAGCACTGTATATATAATGTACTGAGAATACAGGGGTGTACTCAGTTATGCTGAGCCCTGTATATATAATGTACTGATAATACAGGGGTGTACTCACTTATGCTGAGCACTGTATATATAATGTACTGATAATACAGGGGGTGTACTCACTTATGCTGAGCACTGTATATATAATGTACTGATAATACAGGGGGTGTACTCACTTATACTGAGCTCTGTATATATAATGTACTGATAATACAGTGGTGTACTCACTTATGCTGAGCCCTGTATATATAATGTACTGATAATACAGGGGTGTACTCACTTATACTGAGCACTGTATATATAATGTACTGATAATACAGGGGTGTACTCACTTATACTGAGCACTGTATATATAATGTACTGATAATACAGGGGGTGTACTCACTTATACTGAGCTCTGTATATATAATGTACTGATAATACAGTGGTGTACTCACTTATGCTGAGCCCTGTATATATAATGTACTGATAATACAGGGGTGTACTCACTTATACTGAGCACTGTATATATAATGTACTGATAATACAGGGGTGTACTCACTTATACTGAGCACTGTATATATAATGTACTGATAATACAGGGGTGTACTCACTTATACTGAGCACTGTATATATAATGAACTGATAATACAGGGGTGTACTCACTTATGTTGAGCACTGTATATATAATGTACTGATAATACAGGCGTGTACTCTGTTATGCTGAGCACTGTATATATAATGTACTGATAATACAAGGGTGTACTCACTTATGCTGAGCACTGTATATATAATGTACTGATAATACAGGGGTGTACTCACTTATGCTGAGCGCTGTATATATAATGTACTGATAATACAGGGGTGTACTCACTTATGCTGAGCCCTGTATATATAATGTACTGATAATACAGGGGTGTACTCACTTATGCTGAGCCCTGTATATATAATGTAGTGATAATACAGGGGTGTACTCACTTATACTGAGCACTGTATATATAATGTACTGATAATACAGGGGTGTACTCAGTTATGCTGAGCCCTGTATATATAATGTACTGATAATACAGGGGTGTACTCACTTATGCTGAGCACTGTATATATAATGTACTGATAATACAGGGGTGTAGTCACTTATACTGAGCACTGTATATATAATGTACTGATAATACAGGGGTGTACTCACTTATGCTGAGCCCTGTATATGTAATGTACTGATAATACAGGGATGTAGTCACTTATACTGAGCACTGTATATATAATGTACTGATAATACAGGGGGTGTACTCACTTATGCTGAGCCCTGTATATATAATGTACTGATAATACAATGGTGTACTCACTTATGCTGAGCCCTGTATATATAATGTACTGATAATACAGGGGATGTACTCACTTATGCTGAGCCCTGTATATATAATGTACTGATAATACAGTGGTGTACTCACTTATGCTGAACACTGCATATATAATGTACTGATAATACAGGGGTGTACTCACTTATGCTGAGCTCTGTATATATAATGTACTGATAATACAGGGGTGTACTCACTTATACTGAGCACTGTATATATTATGTACTGATAATACAGGGGTGTACTCACTTATACTGAGCACTGTATATATAATGTACTGATAATACAGTGGTGTACTCACTTATGCTGAGCACTGTATATATAATGTACTGATAATACAGGGGTGTACTCACTTATGCTGAGCACTGTATATATAATGTACTGATAATACAGGGCTGTACTCACTTATGCTGAGCCCTGTATATATAATGTACTGATAATACAGGGGTGTACTCACTTATACTGAGCCCTGTATATATAATGTACTGATAATACAGGGGGTGTACTCACTTATGGTGAGCACTGTATATATAATGTACTGATAATACAGGGGTGTACTCACTTATGCTGAGCACTGAATATATAATGTACTGATAATACAGGGGTGTACTCACTTATGCTGAGCCCTGTATATATAATGTACTGATAATACAGGGGTGTACTCACTTATGCTGAGCCCTGTATATATAATGTACTGATAATACAGGGGTGTACTCACTTATGCTGAGCCCTGTATATATAATGTACTGATAATACAGGGGGTGTACTCACTTATACTGAGCCCTGTATATATAATGTACTGATAATATAGGGGTGTACTCAGTTATGCTGAGCACTGTATATATAATGAACTGATAATACAAGGGGTGTACTCACTTATGCTGAGCCCTGTATATATAATGTACTGATAATACAGGGGTGTACTCACTTATGCTGAGCCCTGTATATATAATGTACTGATAATACAGGGGGTGTACTCACTTATACTGAGCCCTGTATATATAATGTACTGATAATACAGGGGTGTACTCACTTATGCTGAGCCCTGTATATATAATGTACTGATAATACAGGGGGTGTACTCACTTATACTGAGCCCTGTATATATAATGTACTGATAATACAGGGGTGTACTCACTTATGCTGAGCACTGTATATATAATGTACTGATAATACAGGGGTGTACTCACTTATGCTGAGCCCTGTATATATAATGTACTGATAATACAGGGGTGTACTCACTTATACTGAGCCCTGTATATATAATGTACTGATAATACTGGGGGTGTACTCACTTATGCTGAGCACTGTATATATAATGTACTGATAATACAGTGGTGTACTCACTTATGCTGAGCCCTGTATATATAATGTAATGATAATACAGGGGTGTACTCACTTACACTGAGCCCTGTATATATAATGTACTGATAATACAGTGGTGTACTCACTTACACTGAGCCCTGTATATATAATGTAATGATAATACAGGGGTGTACTCACTTATGCTGAGCACTGTATATATAATGTACTGATAATACAGGGGTGTACTCACTTAAACTGAGCCCTGTATATATAATGTACTGATAATACAGTGGTGTACTCACTTACACTGAGCCCTGTATATATAATGTACTGATAATACAGGGGGTGTACTCACTTATACTGAGCCCTGTATATATAATGTACTGATAATACAGGTGGTGTACTCACTTATGCTGAGCACTGTATATATAATGTACTGATAATACAGGGGTGTACTCACTTATGTTGAGCACTGTATATATAATGTACTGATGATACAGGGGTGTACTCACTTATGCTGAGCCCTGTATATATAATTTACTGACAATACAGTGGTGTACTCACTTATGCTGAGCACTGTATATATAATGTACTGATAATACAGGGGTGTACTCACTTATGCTGAGCCCTGTATATATAATGTACTGATAATACAGTGGTGTACTCACTTATGCTGAGCCCTGTATATATAATGTACTAATAATACAGGGGTGTACTCACTTATGCTGAGCACTGTATATATAATGTACTGATAATACAGGGGGTGTACTCACTTATACTGAGCACTGTATATATAATGTACTGATAATACAGGGGGTGTACTCACTTATACTGAGCCCTATAGATATAATGTACTGATAATACAGGGGTGTACTCACTTATGCTGAGCACTGTATATATAATGTACTGATAATACAGGGGTGTACTCACTTATGCTGAGCACTGTATATATAATGTACTGATAATACAGGGGTGTACTCACTTATGTTGAGCACTGTATATATAATGTACTGATAATACAGGGGTGTACTCACTTATGCTGAGCACTGTATATATAATGTACTGGTAATACAGGGGGTGTACTCACTTATACTGAGCCCTGTAGATATAATGTACTGATAATACAGGGGTGTACTCACTTATACTGAACCCTGTATATGTAATGTACTGATAATACAGGGGGTGTACTCACTTATGTTGAGCACTGTATATATAATGTACTGATAATACAGGGATGTACTCACTTATGCTGAGCCCTGTATATATAATGTACTGATAATACAGGGTTGTACTCACTTATGCTGAGCCCTGTATATATAATGTACTGATAATACAGGGGTGTACTCACTTATGCTGAGCACTGTATATATAATGTGCTGATAATACAGGGGGTGTACTCACTTATGCTGAGCCCTGTATATATAATATACTGATAATACAGTGGTGTACTCACTTATGCTGAGCACTGTATATATAATGTAGTGATAATACAGGGGTGTACTCACTTATGCTGAGCACTGTATATATAATGTACTGATAATACAGGGGTGTACTCACTTATGCTGAGCCCTGTATATATAATGTACTGATAATACAGGGGTGTACTCACTTATGCTGAGCCCTGTATATATAATGTACTGATAATACAGGGGTGTACTCACTTATGCTGAGCCCTGTATATATTATGTACTGATAATACAGGGGTGTACTCACTTATGCTGAGCACTGTATATATAATGTACTGGTAATACAGGGGTGTACTCACTTATGCTGAGCACTGTATATATAATGTACTGATAATACAGGGGTGTACTCACTTATGGTGAGCACTGTATATATAATGTACTGATAATACAGGGGTGTACTCACTTATGCTGAGCACTGTATATATAATGTACTGATAATACAGGGGTGTACTCACTTTTACTGAGCACTGTATGTATAATGTACTGATAATACAGGGGTGTACTCACTTATGCTGAGCGCTATATATATAATGTACTGATAATACAGGGGTGTACCCACTTATGCTGAGCCCTGTATATATAATGTACTGATAATACAGGGGTGTACTCACTTATGGTGAGCACTGTATATATAATGTACTGATAATACAGGGGTGTACTCACTTATGGTGAGCACTGTATATATAATGTACTGATAATACAGGGGTGTACTCAGTTATGCTGAGCCCTGTATTTATAATGTACTGATAATACAGGGGTGTACTCAGTTATGCTGAGCACTGTATATATAATGTACTGATAATACAGGGGGTGTACTCACTTATGCTGAGCACTGTATATATAATGTACTGATAATACAGAGTTGTACTCACTTATACTGAGCCCTGTATATATAATGTACTGATAATACAGGGGTGTACTCACTTATGCTGAGCACTGTATATATAATGTACTGATAATACAGGGGTGTACTCACTTATGCTGAGCACTGTATATATAATGTACTGATAATACAGGGGTGTACTCACTTATGGTGAGCACTGTATATATAATGTACTGATAATACAGGGGTGTAC
Organism: Phyllobates terribilis; assembly: GCF_046119375.1. Taxonomy (NCBI): domain Eukaryota; kingdom Metazoa; phylum Chordata; class Amphibia; order Anura; family Dendrobatidae; genus Phyllobates; species Phyllobates terribilis. The sequence continues at coordinate 11,657,934 of NW_027362784.1, read as the reverse complement.
TCTCTTATGCTGAGCCCTGTATATATAATGTACTAATAATACAGTGGTGTACTCACTTATGCTGAGCACTGTATATATAATGTACTGATAATACAGGGGTGTACTCATTTATGCTGAGCCCTTTATATAATGTACTGATAATACTGGGGTGTACTCACTTATGCTGAGCACTGTATATATAATGTACTGATAATACAGTGGTGTACTCACTTATATTGAGCCCTGTATATATAATGTACTGATAATACAGGGGTGTACTCTCTTATGCTGAGCCCTGTATATATAATGTACTAATAATATAGTGGTGTACTCACTTATGCTGAGCACTGTATATATAATGTACTGATAATACAGGGGTGTACTCATTTATGCTGAGCCCTTTATATAATGTACTGATAATACTGGGGTGTACTCACTTATGCTGAGCACTGTATATATAATGTACTGATAATACAGGGGTGTAGTCACTTATACTGAGCACTGTATATATAATGTACTGATAATACAGGGGGTGTACTCACTTATGCTGAGCACTGTATATATAATGTACTGATAATACAGGGGTGTACTCACTTATACTGAGCACTGTATATATAATGTACTGATAATACAGGGGTGTACTCACTTATGCTGAGCGCTATATATATAATGTACTGATAATACAGGGGTGTACTCTCTTATGCTGAGCCCTGTATATATAATGTACTAATAATACAGTGGTGTACTCACTTATGCTGAGCCCTGTATATATAATGTACTGATAATACAGTGGTGTACTCACTTACACTGAGCACTGTATATATAATGTACTGATACTACAGGGGTGTACTCACTTACACTGAGCACTGTATATATAATGTACTGATAATACAGGGGGTGTACTCACTTATACTGAGCACTATATATATAATGTACTGATAATACAGGGGTGTACTCTCTTATGCTGAGCCCTGTATATATAATGTACTGATAATACAGGGGTGTACCCACTTATGCTGAGCCCTGTATATATAATGTACTGATAATACAGGGGTGTACTCACTTATGGTGAGCACTGTATATATAATGTACTGATAATACAGGGGTGTACTCACTTATGCTGAGCCCTGTATATATAATGTACTGACAATACAGGGGTGTACTCAGTTATGCTGAGCCCTGTATTTATAATGTACTGATAATACAGGGGTGTACTCAGTTATGCTGAGCACTGTATATATAATGTACTGATAATACAGGGGGTGTACTCACTTATGGTGAGCACTGTATATATAATGTACTGATAATACAGGGGTGTACTCACTTATGCTGAGCACTGTATATATAATGTACTGATAATACAGGGGTGTACTCACTTATGCTGAGCACTGTATATATAATGTACTGATAATACAGGGGTGTACTCACTTATACTGAGCCCTGTATATATAATGTACTGATAATACAGGGGTGTACTCACTTATGCTGAGCACTGTATATATAATGTACTGATAATACAGGGGTGTACTCACTTATGCTGAGCACTGTATATATAATGTACTGATAATACAGAGTTGTACTCACTTATACTGAGCCCTGTATATATAATGTACTGATAATACAGGGGTGTACTCACTTATGCTGAGCACTGTATATATAATGTACTGATAATACAGGGGTGTACTCACTTATGCTGAGCACTGTATATATAATGTACTGATAATACAGGGGTGTACTCACTTATGGTGAGCACTGTATATATAATGTACTGATAATACAGGGGTGTACTCACTTATATTGAGCCCTGTATATATAATGTACTGATAATACAGGGGTGTACTCTCTTATGCTGAGCCCTGTATATATAATGTACTGATAATACAGGGGTGTACTCACTTATGCTGAGCCCTGTATATATAATGTACTGATAATACAGGGGTGTACTCACTTATATTGAGCCCTGTATATATAATGTACTGATAATACAGGGGTGTACTCACTTATGTTGAGCACTGTATATATAATGTACTGATAATACAGGGGTGTACTCACTTATGCTGAGCCCTGTATATATAATGTACTGATAATACAGGGGGTGTACTCACTTATGCTGAGCACTGTATATATAATGTACTGATAATACATGGGGTGTACTCACTTATGCTGAGCCCTGTATATATAATGTACTGATAATACAGGGGTGTACTCACTTATGCTGAGCACTGTATATATAATGTACTGATAATACAGGGGTGTACTCACTTATGCTGAGCACTGTATATATAATGTACTGATAATACAGGGGTGTACTCACTTATGCTGAGCACTGTATATATAATGTACTGATAATACAGGGGTGTACTCACTTATGCTGAGCCCTTTATATAATGTACTGATAATACTGGGGTGTACTCACTTATGCTGAGCACTGTATATATAATGTACTGATAATAGAGGGGGTGTACTCACTTATGCTGAGCACTGTATATATAATGTACTGATAATACAGGGGTGTACTCACTTATACTGAGCCCTGTATATATAATGTACTGATAATACAGGGGTGTACTCACTTATGCTGAGCACTGTATATATAATGTACTGATAATACAGGGGTGTACTCACTTATGCTGAGCTCTGTATATATAATGTACTGATAATACAGGGGTGTACTCACTTATGGTGAGCACTGTATATATAATGTACTGATAATACAGGGGTGTACTCACTTATGCTGAGCGCTGTATATATAATGTACTGATAATACAGGGGTGTACTCACTTATGCTGAGCGCTGTATATATAATGTACTGATAATACAGGGGTGTACTCACTTATGCTGAGCACTGTATATATAATGTACTGATAATACAGGGGTGTACTCACTTATGCTGAGCCCTGTATATATAATGTACTGATAATACAGGGGTGTACTCACTTATACTGAGCACTGTATATATAATGTACTGATAATACAGGGGTGTACTCACTTATGCTGAGCCCTGTATATATAATGTACTGATAATACAGGGGGTGTACACACTTATGCTGAGCCCTGTATATATAATGTACTGATAATACAGGGGTGTACTCACTTACACTGAGCACTGTATATATAATGTACTGATAATACAGGGGTGTACTCACTTATTGTGAGCCCTGTATATATAATGTACTGATAATACAGGGGTGTACTCACTTATGCTGAGCACTGTATATATAATGTACTGATAATACAGGGGGTGTACTCACTTATACTGATCCCTGTATATATAATGTACTGATAATACAGGGGTGTAGTCACTTATACTGAGCACTGTATATATAATGTACTGATAATACAGGGGGTGTACTCACTTATGCTGAGCACTGTATATATAATGTACTGATAATACAGGGGTGTAGTCACTTATACTGAGCACTGTATATATAATGTACTGATAATACAGGGGGTGTACTCACTTATGCTGAGCGCTGTATATATAATGTACTGATAATACAGGGGGTGTACTCACTTATGCTGAGCACTGTATATATAATGTACTGATAATACAGGGGGTGTACTCACTTATGCTGAGCACTGTATATATAATGTACTGATAATACAGGGGTGTAGTCACTTATACTGAGCACTGTATATATAATGTACTGATAATACAGGGGGTGTACTCACTTATGCTGAGCGCTGTATATATAATGTACTGACAATACAGGGGTGTACTCACTTATGCTGAGCACTGTATATATAATGTACTGATAATACAGGGGTGTAGTCACTTATACTGAGCACTGTATATATAATGTACTGATAATACAGGGGTGTACTCACTTATGCTGAGCCCTGTATATATAATGTACTGATAATACAGGGGGTGTACACACTTATGCTGAGCCCTGTATATATAATGTACTGATAATACAGGGGTGTACTCACTTACACTGAGCACTGTATATATAATGTACTGATAATACAGGGGTGTACTCACTTATTGTGAGCCCTGTATATATAATGTACTGATAATACAGGGGTGTACTCACTTATGCTGAGCACTGTATATATAATGTACTGATAATACAGGGGTGTACTCACTTATTGTGAGCCCTGTATATATAATGTACTGATAATACAGGGGTGTACTCACTTATGCTGAGCACTGTATATATAATGTACTGATAATACAGGGGGTGTACTCACTTATACTGATCCCTGTATATATAATGTACTGATAATACAGGGGTGTAGTCACTTATACTGAGCACTGTATATATAATGTACTGATAATACAGGGGGTGTACTCACTTATGCTGAGCACGGTATATATAATGTACTGATAATACAGGGGTGTAGTCACTTATACTGAGCACTGTATATATAATGTACTGATAATACAGGGGGTGTACTCACTTATGCTGAGCGCTGTATATATAATGTACTGATAATACAGGGGTGTAGTCACTTACACTGAGCACTGTATATATAATGTACTGATAATACAGGGGGTGTACTCACTTATGCTGAGCACTGTATATATAATGTACTGATAATACAGGGGTGTACTCACTTATACTGAGCACTGTATATATAATGTACTGATAATACAGGGGTGTACTCAGTTATGCTGAGCCCTGTATTTATAATGTACTGATAATACAGGGGTGTACTCAGTTATGCTGAGCACTGTATATATAATGTACTGATAATACAGGGGGTGTACTCACTTATGCTGAGCACTGTATATATAATGTACTGATAATACAGAGTTATACTCACTTATACTGAGCACTGTATATATAATGTACTGATAATACAGGGGTGTACTCAGTTATGCTGAGCACTGTATATATAATGTACTGATAATACAGGGGGTGTACTCACTTATGGTGAGCACTGTATATATAATGTACTGATAATACAGGGGGTGTACTCACTTATGCTGAGCACTGTATATATAATGTACTGATAATACAGGGGGTGTACTCACTTATACTGAGCTCTGTATATATAATGTACTGATAATACAGTGGTGTACTCACTTATGCTGAGCCCTGTATATATAATGTACTGATAATACAGGGGTGTACCCACTTATACTGAGCACTGTATATATAATGTACTGATAATACAGGGGTGTACTCACTTATACTGAGCACTGTATATATAATGTACTGATAATACAGGGGGTGTACTCACTTATACTGAGCTCTGTATATATAATGTACTGATAATACAGGGGTGTACTCACTTATGCTGAGCACTGTATATATAATGTACTGATAATACAGGGGTGTACTCACTTATGCTGAGCACTGTATATATAATGTACTGATAATACAGGGGTGTACTCACTTATGTTGAGCACTGTATATATAATGTACTGATAATACAGGGGTGTACTCACTTATGCTGAGCACTGTATATATAATGTACTGATAATACAGGGGGTGTACTCACTTATACTGAGCCCTGTAGATATAATGTACTGATAATACAGGGGTGTACTCACTTATACTGAACCCTGTATATGTAATGTACTGATAATACAGGGGGTGTACTCACTTATGTTGAGCACTGTATATATAATGTACTGATAATACAGGGATGTACTCACTTATGCTGAGCCCTGTATATATAATGTACTGATAATACAGGGTTGTACTCACTTATGCTGAGCCCTGTATATATAATGTACTGATAATACAGGGGTGTACTCACTTATGCTGAGCACTGTATATATAATGTGCTGATAATACAGGGGGTGTACTCACTTATGCTGAGCACTGTATATATAATGTACTGATAATACAGGGGTGTACTCACTTATGCTGAGCACTGTATATATAATGTACTGATAATACAGGGGTGTACTCACTTATGGTGAGCACTGTATATATAATGTACTGATAATACAGGGGTGTACTCACTTATGCTGAGCACTGTATATATAATGTACTGATAATACAGGGGTGTACTCACTTTTACTGAGCACTGTATATATAATGTACTGATAATACAGGGGTGTACTCACTTATGCTGAGCGCTATATATATAATGTACTGATAATACAGGGGTGTACCCACTTATGCTGAGCCCTGTATATATAATGTACTGATAATACAGGGGTGTACTCACTTATGGTGAGCACTGTATATATAATGTACTGATAATACAGGGGTGTACTCACTTATGCTGAGCCCTGTATATATAATGTACTGATAATACAGGGGTGTTCTCAGTTATGCTGAGCCCTGTATTTATAATGTACTGATAATACAGGGGTGTACTCAGTTATGCTGAGCACTGTATATATAATGTACTGATAATACAGGGGGTGTACTCACTTATGCTGAGCACTGTATATATAATGTACTGATAATACAGAGTTGTACTCACTTATACTGAGCCCTGTATATATAATGTACTGATAATACAGGGGTGTACTCACTTATGCTGAGCACTGTATATATAATGTACTGATAATACAGGGGTGTACTCACTTATGCTGAGCACTGTATATATAATGTACTGATAATACAGGGGTGTACTCACTTATGGTGAGCACTGTATATATAATGTACTGATAATACAGGGGTGTACTCACTTATATTGAGCCCTGTATATATAATGTACTGATAATACAGGGGTGTACTCTCTTATGCTGAGCCCTGTATATATAATGTACTAATAATACAGTGGTGTACTCACTTATGCTGAGCACTGTATATATAATGTACTGATAATACAGGGGTGTACTCATTTATGCTGAGCCCTTTATATAATGTACTGATAATACTGGGGTGTACTCACTTATGCTGAGCACTGTATATATAATGTACTGATAATACAGGGGGTGTACTCACTTATACTGAGCACTGTATATATAATGTACTGATAATACAGGGGTGTAGTCACTTATACTGAGCACTGTATATATAATGTACTGATAATACAGGGGGTGTACTCACTTATGCTGAGCACTGTATATATAATGTACTGATAATACACGGGTGTACTCACTTATACTGAGCACTGTATATATAATGTACTGATAATACAGGGGTGTACTCACTTATGCTGAGCGCTATATATATAATGTACTGATAATACAGGGGTGTACCCACTTATGCTGAGCCCTGTATATATAATGTACTGATAATACAGGGGTGTACTCACTTATGGTGAGCACTGTATATATAATGTACTGATAATACAGGGGTGTACTCACTTATGCTGAGCCCTGTATATATAATGTACTGACAATACAGGGGTGTACTCAGTTATGCTGAGCCCTGTATATATAACGTACTGATAATACAGGGGTGTACTCACTTATGGTGAGCACTGTATATATAATGTACTGATAATACAGGGGTGTACTCACTTATGCTGAGCACTGTATTTATAATGTACTGATAATACAGGGGTGTACTCAGTTATGCTGAGCACTGTATATATAATGTACTGATAATACAGGGGGTGTACTCACTTATGCTGAGCACTGTATATATAATGTACTGATAATACAGAGTTATACTCACTTATACTGAGCCCTGTATATATAATGTACTGATAATACAGGGGTGTACTCACTTATGCTGAGCACTGTATATATAATGTACTGATAATACAGGGGTGTACTCACTTATGCTGAGCACTGTATATATAATGTACTGATAATACAGGGGTGTACTCACTTATGGTGAGCACTGTATATATAATGTACTGATAATACAGGGGTGTACTCACTTATATTGAGCCCTGTATATATAATGTACTGATAATACAGGGGTGTACTCTCTTATGCTGAGCCCTGTATATATAATGTACTGATAATACAGGGGTGTACTCACTTATGCTGAGCCCTGTATATATAATGTACTGATAATACAGGGGTGTACTCACTTATATTGAGCCCTGTATATATAATGTACTGATAATACAGGGGTGTACTCACTTATGTTGAGCACTGTATATATAATGTACTGATAATACAGGGGTGTACTCACTTATGCTGAGCCCTGTATATATAATGTACTGATAATACAGGGGGTGTACTCACTTATGCTGAGCACTGTATATATAATGTACTGATAATACATGGGGTGTACTCACTTATGCTGAGCCCTGTATATATAATGTACTGATAATACAGGGGTGTACTCACTTATGCTGAGCACTGTATATATAATGTACTGATAATACAGGGGTGTACTCACTTATGCTGAGCACTGTATATATAATGTACTGATAATACAGGGGTGTACTCACTTATGCTGAGCACTGTATATATAATGTACTGATAATACAGGGGTGTACTCACTTATGCTGAGCACTTTATATAATGTACTGATAATACTGGGGTGTACTCACTTATGCTGAGCACTGTATATATAATGTACTGATAATAGAGGGGGTGTACTCACTTATGCTGAGCACTGTATATATAATGTACTGATAATACAGGGGTGTACTCACTTATACTGAGCCCTGTATATATAATGTACTGATAATACAGGGGTGTACTCACTTATGCTGAGCACTGTATATATAATGTACTGATAATACAGGGGTGTACTCACTTATGCTGAGCTCTGTATATATAATGTACTGATAATACAGGGGTGTACTCACTTATGGTGAGCACTGTATATATAATGTACTGATAATACAGGGGTGTACTCACTTATGCTGAGCGCTGTATATATAATGTACTGATAATACAGGGGTGTACTCACTTATGCTGAGCGCTGTATATATAATGTACTGATAATACAGGGGTGTACTCACTTATGCTGAGCACTGTATATATAATGTACTGATAATACAGGGGTGTACTCACTTATGCTGAGCCCTGTATATATAATGTACTGATAATACAGGGGTGTACTCACTTATACTGAGCACTGTATATATAATGTACTGATAATACAGGGGTGTACTCACTTATGCTGAGCCCTGTATATATAATGTACTGATAATACAGGGGGTGTACACACTTATGCTGAGCCCTGTATATATAATGTACTGATAATACAGGGGTGTACTCACTTACACTGAGCACTGTATATATAATGTACTGATAATACAGGGGTGTACTCACTTATTGTGAGCCCTGTATATATAATGTACTGATAATACAGGGGTGTACTCACTTATGCTGAGCCCTGTATATATAATGTACTGACAATACAGGGGTGTACTCAGTTATGCTGAGCCCTGTATTTATAATTTACTGATAATACAGGGGTGTACTCAGTTATGCTGAGCACTGTATATATAATGTACTGATAATACAGGGGGTGTACTCACTTATGCTGAGCACTGTATATATAATGTACTGATAATACAGAGTTGTACTCACTTATATTGAGCCCTGTATATATAATGTACTGATAATACAGGGGTGTACTCACTTATGCTGAGCACTGTATATATAATGTACTGATAATACAGGGGTGTACTCACTTATGCTGAGCACTGTATATATAATGTACTGATAATACAGGGGTGTACTCACTTATGGTGAGCACTGTATATATAATGTACTGATAATACAGGGGTGTACTCACTTATATTGAGCCCTGTATATATAATGTACTGATAATACAGGGGTGTACTCTCTTATGCTGAGCCCTGTATATATAATGTACTGATAATACAGGGGTGTACTCACTTATGCTGAGCCCTGTATATATAATGTACTGATAATACAGGGGTGTACTCACTTATATTGAGCCCTGTATATATAATGTACTGATAATACAGGGGTGTACTCACTTATGTTGAGCACTGTATATATAATGTACTGATAATACAGGGGTGTACTCACTTATGCTGAGCCCTGTATATATAATGTACTGATAATACAGGGGGTGTACTCACTTATGCTGAGCACTGTATATATAATGTACTGATAATACATGGGGTGTACTCACTTATGCTGAGCCCTGTATATATAATGTACTGATAATACAGGGGTGTACTCACTTATGCTGAGCACTGTATATATAATGTACTGATAATACAGGGGTGTACTCACTTATGCTGAGCACTGTATATATAATGTACTGATAATACAGGGGTGTACTCACTTATGCTGAGCACTGTATATATAATGTACTGATAATACAGGGGTGTACTCACTTATGCTGAGCCCTTTATATAATGTACTGATAATACTGGGGTGTACTCACTTATGCTGAGCACTGTATATATAATGTACTGATAATAGAGGGGGTGTACTCACTTATGCTGAGCACTGTATATATAATGTACTGATAATACAGGGGTGTACTCACTTATACTGAGCCCTGTATATATAATGTACTGATAATACAGGGGTGTACTCACTTATGCTGAGCACTGTATATATAATGTACTGATAATACAGGGGTGTACTCACTTATGCTGAGCTCTGTATATATAATGTACTGATAATACAGGGGTGTACTCACTTATGGTGAGCACTGTATATATAATGTACTGATAATACAGGGGTGTACTCACTTATGCTGAGCCCTGTATATATAATGTACTGATAATACAGGGGGTGTACTCACTTATGCTGAGCACTGTATATATAATGTACTGATAATACATGGGGTGTACTCACTTATGCTGAGCCCTGTATATATAATGTACTGATAATACAGGGGTGTACTCACTTATGCTGAGCACTGTATATATAATGTACTGATAATACAGGGGTGTACTCACTTATACTGAGCACTGTATATATAATGTACTGATAATACAGGGGTGTACTCACTTATGCTGAGCACTGTATATATAATGTACTGATAATACAGGGGTGTACTCACTTATGCTGAGCACTGTATATATAATGTACTGATAATACAGGGGTGTACTCACTTATGCTGAGCACTTTATATAATGTACTGATAATACTGGGGTGTACTCACTTATGCTGAGCACTGTATATATAATGTACTGATAATAGAGGGGGTGTACTCACTTATGCTGAGCACTGTATATATAATGTACTGATAATACAGGGGTGTACTCACTTATACTGAGCCCTGTATATATAATGTACTGATAATACAGGGGTGTACTCACTTATGCTGAGCACTGTATATATAATGTACTGATAATACAGGGGTGTACTCACTTATGCTGAGCTCTGTATATATAATGTACTGATAATACAGGGGTGTACTCACTTATGGTGAGCACTGTATATATAATGTACTGATAATACAGGGGTGTACTCACTTATGCTGAGCGCTGTATATATAATGTACTGATAATACAGGGGTGTACTCACTTATGCTGAGCGCTGTATATATAATGTACTGATAATACAGGGGTGTACTCACTTATGCTGAGCACTGTATATATAATGTACTGATAATACAGGGGTGTACTCACTTATGCTGAGCCCTGTATATATAATGTACTGATAATACAGGGGTGTACTCACTTATACTGAGCACTGTATATATAATGTACTGATAATACAGGGGTGTACTCACTTATGCTGAGCCCTGTATATATAATGTACTGATAATACAGGGGGTGTACACACTTATGCTGAGCCCTGTATATATAATGTACTGATAATACAGGGGTGTACTCACTTACACTGAGCACTGTATATATAATGTACTGATAATACAGGGGTGTACTCACTTATTGTGAGCCCTGTATATATAATGTACTGATAATACAGGGGTGTACTCACTTATGCTGAGCCCTGTATATATAATGTACTGACAATACAGGGGTGTACTCAGTTATGCTGAGCCCTGTATTTATAATTTACTGATAATACAGGGGTGTACTCAGTTATGCTGAGCACTGTATATATAATGTACTGATAATACAGGGGGTGTACTCACTTATGCTGAGCACTGTATATATAATGTACTGATAATAGAGAGTTGTACTCACTTATACTGAGCCCTGTATATATAATGTACTGATAATACAGGGGTGTACTCACTTATGCTGAGCACTGTATATATAATGTACTGATAATACAGGGGTGTACTCACTTATGCTGAGCACTGTATATATAATGTACTGATAATACAGGGGTGTACTCACTTATGGTGAGCACTGTATATATAATGTACTGATAATACAGGGGTGTACTCACTTATATTGAGCCCTGTATATATAATGTACTGATAATACAGGGGTGTACTCTCTTATGCTGAGCCCTGTATATATAATGTACTGATAATACAGGGGTGTACTCACTTATGCTGAGCCCTGTATATATAATGTACTGATAATACAGGGGTGTACTCACTTATATTGAGCCCTGTATATATAATGTACTGATAATACAGGGGTGTACTCACTTATGTTGAGCACTGTATATATAATGTACTGATAATACAGGGGTGTACTCACTTATGCTGAGCCCTGTATATATAATGTACTGATAATACAGGGGGTGTACTCACTTATGCTGAGCACTGTATATATAATGTACTGATAATACATGGGGTGTACTCACTTATGCTGAGCCCTGTATATATAATGTACTGATAATACAGGGGTGTACTCACTTATGCTGAGCACTGTATATATAATGTACTGATAATACAGGGGTGTACTCACTTATGCTGAGCACTGTATATATAATGTACTGATAATACAGGGGTGTACTCACTTATGCTGAGCACTGTATATATAATGTACTGATAATACAGGGGTGTACTCACTTATGCTGAGCCCTTTATATAATGTACTGATAATACTGGGGTGTACTCACTTATGCTGAGCACTGTATATATAATGTACTGATAATAGAGGGGGTGTACTCACTTATGCTGAGCACTGTATATATAATGTACTGATAATACAGGGGTGTACTCACTTATACTGAGCCCTGTATATATAATGTACTGATAATACAGGGGTGTACTCACTTATGCTGAGCACTGTATATATAATGTACTGATAATACAGGGGTGTACTCACTTATGCTGAGCTCTGTATATATAATGTACTGATAATACAGGGGTGTACTCACTTATGGTGAGCACTGTATATATAATGTACTGATAATACAGGGGTGTACTCACTTATGCTGAGCGCTGTATATATAATGTACTGATAATACAGGGGTGTACTCACTTATGCTGAGCGCTGTATATATAATGTACTGATAATACAGGGGTGTACTCACTTATGCTGAGCACTGTATATATAATGTACTGATAATACAGGGGTGTACTCACTTATGCTGAGCCCTGTATATATAATGTACTGATAATACAGGGGTGTACTCACTTATACTGAGCACTGTATATATAATGTACTGATAATACAGGGGTGTACTCACTTATGCTGAGCCCTGTATATATAATGTACTGATAATACAGGGGGTGTACACACTTATGCTGAGCCCTGTATATATAATGTACTGATAATACAGGGGTGTACTCACTTACACTGAGCACTGTATATATAATGTACTGATAATACAGGGGTGTACTCACTTATTGTGAGCCCTGTATATATAATGTACTGATAATACAGGGGTGTACTCACTTATGCTGAGCACTGTATATATAATGTACTGATAATACAGGGGGTGTACTCACTTATACTGATCCCTGTATATATAATGTACTGATAATACAGGGGTGTAGTCACTTATACTGAGCACTGTATATATAATGTACTGATAATACAGGGGGTGTACTCACTTATGCTGAGCACTGTATATATAATGTACTGATAATACAGGGGTGTAGTCACTTATACTGAGCACTGTATATATAATGTACTGATAATACAGGGGGTGTACTCACTTATGCTGAGCGCTGTATATATAATGTACTGATAATACAGGGGGTGTACTCACTTATGCTGAGCACTGTATATATAATGTACTGATAATACAGGGGGTGTACTCACTTATGCTGAGCACTGTATATATAATGTACTGATAATACAGGGGTGTAGTCACTTATGCTGAGCACTGTATATATAATGTACTGATAATACAGGGGGTGTACTCACTTATGCTGAGCGCTGTATATATAATGTACTGATAATACAGGGGTGTACTCACTTACACTGAGCACTGTATATATAATGTACTGATAATACAGGGGTGTACTCACTTATTGTGAGCCCTGTATATATAATGTACTGATAATACAGGGGTGTACTCACTTATGCTGAGCACTGTATATATAATGTACTGATAATACAGGGGTGTACTCACTTATTGTGAGCCCTGTATATATAATGTACTGATAATACAGGGGTGTACTCACTTATGCTCAGCACTGTATATATAATGTACTGATAATACAGGGGGTGTACTCACTTATACTGATCCCTGTATATATAATGTACTGATAATACAGGGGTGTAGTCACTTATACTGAGCACTGTATATATAATGTACTGATAATACAGGGGGTGTACTCACTTATGCTGAGCACGGTATATATAATGTACTGATAATACAGGGGTGTAGTCACTTATACTGAGCACTGTATATATAATGTACTGATAATACAGGGGGTGTACTCACTTATGCTGAGCGCTGTATATATAATGTACTGATAATACAGGGGTGTACTCACTTATACTGAGCACTGTATATATAATGTACTGATAATACAGGGGTGTACTCACTTATACTGAGCCCTGTATTTATAATGTACTGATAATACAGGGGTGTACTCAGTTATGCTGAGCACTGTATATATAATGTACTGATAATACAGGGGGTGTACTCACTTATGCTGAGCACTGTATATATAATGTACTGATAATACAGAGTTGTACTCACTTATACTGAGCACTGTATATATAATGTACTGATAATACAGGGGTGTACTCAGTTATGGTGAGCACTGTATATATAATGTACTGATAATACAGAGTTGTACTCACTTATGCTGAGCACTGTATATATAATGTACTGATAATACAGGGGGTGTACTCACTTATGGTGAGCACTGTATATATAATGTACTGATAATACAGGGGGTGTACTCACTTATGCTGAGCACTGTATATATAATGTACTGATAATACAGGGGGTGTACTCACTTATACTGAGCTCTGTATATATAATGTACTGATAATACAGTGGTGTACTCACTTATGCTGAGCCCTGTATATATAATGTACTGATAATACAGGGGTGTACTCACTTATACTGAGCACTGTATATATAATGTACTGATAATACAGGGGTGTACTCACTTATACTGAGCACTGTATATATAATGTACTGATAATACAGGGGGTGTACTCACTTATACTGAGCTCTGTATATATAATGTACTGATAATACAGTGGTGTACTCACTTATGCTGAGCCCTGTATATATAATGTACTGATAATACAGGGGTGTACTCACTTATGCTGAGCACTGTATATATAATGTACTGATACTACAGGGGTGTACTCACTTATGCTGAGCCCTGTATATATAATGTTCTGATAATATAGTGTTGTACTCACTTATGCTGAGCCCTGTATATATAATGTACTGATAATACAGGGGGTGTACTCACTTATGCTGAGCCCCGTATATATAATGTACTGGTAATACAGGGATGTACTCATTTATGCTAAGCGCTGTATATATAATGTACTGATAATACAGGGGGTGTACTCACTTATACTGAGCCCTGTATATATAATGTACTGATAATACAGGGGTGTACTCACTTATGCTGAGCCCTGTATATGTAATGTACTGATAATACAGTGGTGTACTCACTTATACTGAGCACTGTATATATAATGTACTGATAATACAGGGGTGTACTCTCTTATGCTGAGCCCTGTATATA
Source organism: Phyllobates terribilis (assembly GCF_046119375.1). Taxonomy (NCBI): domain Eukaryota; kingdom Metazoa; phylum Chordata; class Amphibia; order Anura; family Dendrobatidae; genus Phyllobates; species Phyllobates terribilis. Next base: position 11,642,158 of record NW_027362784.1, on the reverse strand, counting down.
TAATGTACTGATAATACAGGGGTGTACTCGCTTATGCTGAGCCCTGTATATATAATGTACTGATAATACAGGGGTGTACTCACTTATGCTGAGCGCTGTATATATAATGTACAGATAATACAGGGGTGTACTCACTTATGCTGAGCACTGTATATATAATGTACTGATAATACAGGGGTGTACTCACTTATGCTGAGCCCTGTATATATAATGTACTGATAATACAGGGGTGTACTCATTTATGCTAAGCCCCGTATATATAATGTACTGGTAATACAGGGGTGTACTCATTTATGCTAAGCGCTGTATATATAATGTACTGATAATACAGAGGGTGTACTCACTTATACTGAGCCCTGTATATATAATGTACTGATAATACAGGGGTGTACTCACTTATGCTGAGCCCTGTATATGTAATGTACTGATAATACAGTGGTGTACTCGCTTATGCTGAGCCCTGTATATATAATGTACTGATAATACTGGGGGTGTACTCACTTATGCTGAGCACTGTATATATAATGTACTGATAATACAGGGGTGTACTCACTTATGCTGAGCACTGCATATATAATGTACTGATAATACAGGGGTGTACTCACTTATGCTGAGCACTGTATATATAATGTACTGATAATACAGGGGTGTACTCACTTATGGTGAGCACTGTATATATAATGTGCTGATAATACAGGGGTGTACTCACTTATGCTGAGCACTGTATATATAATGTACTGATAATACAAGGGGTGTAGTCACTTATGCTGAGCCCTGTATATATAATGTACTGATAATACAGGGGTGTACTCACTTATGCTGAGCCCTGTATATATAATGTACTGATAATACAGGGGGTGTACTCACTTATACTGAGCCCTGTATATATAATGTACTGATAATACAGGGGTGTACTCACATATACTGAGCCCTGTATATATAATGTACTGATAATACAGGGGTGTACTCACTTATACTGAGCCCTGTATATATAATGTACTGATAATACTGGGGGTGTACTCACTTATGCTGAGCACTGTATATATAATGTACTGATAATACAGTGGTGTACTCACTTATGCTGAGCCCTGTATATATAATGTACTGATAATACAGGGGTGTACTCACTTATGCTGAGCACTTAATATATAATGTACTGATAATGCAGTGGTGTACTCACTTATGCTGAGCACTGTATATATAATGTACTGATAATACAGGGGTGTACTCAGTTATGCTGAACCCTGTATATATAATGTACTGATAATACAGGGGTGTACTCACTTATACTGAGCCCTGTATATATAATGTACTGATAATACAGGGGTGTACTCACTTATACTGAGCCCTGTATATATAATGTACTGATAATACTGGGGTGTACTCACTTATACTGAGCCCTGTATATATAATGTACTGATAATACAGGGGTGTACTCAGTTATGCTGAGCACTGTATATATAATGTACTGATAATACAGGGGTGTACTCACTTATGCTGAGCACTGTATATATAATGTACTGATAATACAGGGGGTGTACTCACTTATACTGAGGCCTGTATATATAATGTACTGATAATACTGGGGGTGTACTCACTTATACTGAGCCCTGTATATATAATGTACTGATAATATAGGGGTGTACTCACTTATACTGAGTCCTGTATATATAATGTACTGATAATACAGGGGTGTACTCACTTATACTGAGCCCTGTATATATAATGTACTGATAATACAGGGGGTGTACTCACTTATACTGAGCCCTGTATATATAATGTACTGATAATACAGTGGTGTACTCACTTATGCTGAGCCCTATATATATAATGTACTGATAATACAGGGGTGTACTCACTGATGCTGAGCACTGTATATATAATGTACTGATAATACAGGGGTGTAGTCACTTATGCTGAGCCCTGTATATATAATGTACTGATAATACAGGGGTGTACTCACTTATGCTGAGCCCTATATATATAATGTACTGATAATACAGGGGTGTACTCACTGATGCTGAGCACTGTATATATAATGTACTGATAATACAGGGGTGTAGTCACTTATGCTGAGCCCTGTATATATAATGTACTGATAATACAGGCGTGTACTCACTTATGCTGAGCCCTGTATATATAATGTACTGAGAATACAGGGGTGTACTCACTTATGCTGAGCCCTTTATATATAATGTACTGATAATACAGGGGTGTACTCACTTTTGCTGAGCCCTTTATATAATGTACTGATAATACAGGGGTGTACTCACTTATGCTGAGCACTGTATATATAATGTACTGATAATACAGGGGTGTACTCACTTATGCTGAGCCCTATATATATAATGTACTGATAATACAGGCGTGTACTCACTTATACTGAACCCTGTATATATAATGTACTGATAATACAGGGGTGTACTCACTTATGCTGAGCCCTTTATATAATGTATTGATAATACAGGGGTGTACTCACTTATGCTGAGCACTGTATATATAATGTACTGATAATACAGGGGTGTACTCACTTATGCTGAGCCCTATATATATAATGTACTGATAATACAGGGGTGTACTCACTTATGCTGAGCCCTGTATATATAATGTAATGATAATACAGGGGTGTACTCACTTATGCTGAGCCCTGTATATATAATGTACTGATAATACAGGGGTGTACTCACTTATGCTGAGCCCTGTATATATAATGTACTGATAATACAGGGGTGTACTCACTTATGCTGAGCACTGTATATATAATGTACTGATAATACAGGGGTGTACTCACTTATGCTGAGCACTGTATATATAATGTACTGATAATACAGGGGTGTACTCACTTATGGTGAGCACTGTATATATAATGTACTGATAATACAGGGGTGTACTCACTTATGTTGAGCCCTGTATATACAGTTATATGAAAAAGTTTGGGCACCCCTATTAATCTTAAGCTTAATGTTTTATAAAAATTGGTGTTTTTGCAACAGCTATTTCAGTTTGATATATGTAATAACTGTTGGACACAGTAATGTTTCTGCCTTGAAATGAGGTTTATTGTACTAACAGAAAATGTGCAATCTGCATTCAAACAAAATTTGACAGGTGCATAAGTATGGGCACCTCACCAGAAAAGTGACATTAATATTTAGTAGATCCTCCTTTTGCAAAAATAACAGCCTCTAGTCGCTTCCTGTAGCTTTTAATGAGTTCCTGGATCCTGGATGAAGGTATTTTTGACCATTCCTCTTTACAAAACAATTCCAGTTCAGTAAAGTTTGATGGTCGCCGAGCATGGACAGCCCTCTTCAAATGATCCCACAGATGTTCAATGATATTCAGGTCTGGGGACTGGGATGGCCATTCCAGAACATTGCAATTGGTCCTCTGCATGAATGCCTGAGTAGATTTGGAGCGGTGTTTTGGATCATTGTCTTGCTGAAAGATCCATCCCCTGCGTAACTTCAACTTTATCACTGATTCTTGAGCATTATTGTCAAGAATCTGCTGATACTGAGTGGAATCCATGCGTCCCTCAATTTTAACAAGATTCCCGGTGCCGGCATTGGCCACACAGCCCCAAAGCATGATGGAACCTCCACCAAATTTTACTGTGGGTAGCAAGTGTTTTTCTTGGAATGCTGTGTTTTTTTGCCGCCATGCATAACGCCTTTTTGTATGACCAAACAACTCAATCTTGGTTTCATCAGTCCACAGGACCTTCTTCCAAAAAGAAATTGGCTTCTCCAAATGTGCTTTTGCATACCTCAGCCGACTCTGTTTGTGGCGTGCTTGCAGAAACGGCTTCTTTCGCATCACTCTCCCATACAGCTTCTCCTTGTGCAAAGTGCGTTGTATAGTTGACTGATGCACAGTGACACCATCTGCAGCAAGTTGATTCTGCAGCTCTCTGGAGTTGGTCTGAGGATTGTCCTTGACTGATCTCACCATTCTTCTTCTCTGCCTTTCTGATGTTTTTCTTGGTCTGCTACTTCTGGCCTTAACAAGAACTGTCCCTGTGTTCTTCCATTTCCTTACTATGTTCCTCACAGTGGAAACTGACAGGTTAAATCTCTGAGACAGCTTTTTGTATCCTTCCCCTGAACAACTATGTTGAATAATCTTTGTTTTCAGATCATTTGACAGTTGTTTTGAGGAGCCCACAATGCCACTCTTCAGAGGAGATTCAAACAGGAGAACAACTTGCAAGTGGCCACTTTAAGTAGCTTTTCTCATGATTGCATACACCTGGATATGAAGTTCAAAGCTCAATGAGGTTACAAAACCAAAAAAGGGCTTTAGTAAGTCAGTAAAAAGTAGGTAGGAGTATTTAAAACAAGAAAATGATAAGGGTGCCCATACTTATGCACCTGACAAATTTTGTTTGAATGCAGATTGCACATTTTCTGTTAGTACAATAAACCGCATTTCAAGGCAGAAACATTACTGTGTCCAACAGTTATTACATATATCAAACTGAAATAGCTGTTGCAAAAACACCAATTTTTATAAAACATTAAGCTTAAGATTAATAGGGGTGCCCAAACTTTTTCATACAACTGTATAATGTACTGATAATACAGGGGTGTACTCACTTATGGTGAGCACTGTATATATAATGTACTGATAATACAGGGGTGTACTCACTTATGTTGAGCCCTGTATATATAATGTACTGATAATACAGGGGTGTACTCTCTTATGCTGAGCCCTGTATATATAATGTACTGATAATACAGGGGTGTACTCACTTATGCTGAGCACTGTATATATAATGTACTGATAATACAGGGGTGTAGTCACTTATGCTGAGCCCTATATATATAATGTACTGATAATACAGGGGTGTACTCACTTATGCTGAGCCCTGTATATATAATGTAATGATAATACAGGGGTGTACTCACTTATGCTGAGCCCTGTATATATAATGTACTGATAATACAGGGGTGTACTCACTTATGCTGAGCACTGTATATATAATGTACTGATAATACAGGGGTGTACTCACTTATGGTGAGCACTGTATATATAATGTACTGATAATACAGGGGTGTACTCACTTATGCTGAGCACTGAATATATAATGTACTGATAATACAGGGGTGTACTCAGTTATGCTGAGCACTGTATATATAATGTACTGATAATACAAGGGGTGTAGTCACTTATGCTGAGCCCTGTATATATAATGTACTGATAATACAGGGGTGTACTCACTTATGCTGAGCCCTGTATATATAATGTACTGATAATACAGGGGGTGTACTCACTTATACTGAGCCCTGTATATATAATGTACTGATAATACAGGGGTGTAGTCACTTATACTGAGCCCTGTATATATAATGTACTGATAATACAGGGGTGTACTCACTTATACTGAGCCCTGTATATATAATGTACTGATAATACTGGGGGTGTACTCACTTATGCTGAGCACTGTATATATAATGTACTGATAATACAGTGGTGTACTCACTTATGCTGAGCCCTGTATATATAATGTACTGATAATACAGGGGTGTACTCACTTATGTTGAGCCCTGTATATATAATGTACTGATAATACAGGGGTGTACTCACTTATGCTGAGCCCTGTATATATAATGTACTGATAATACAGGGTGTACTCACTTATGCTGAGCCCTGTATATATAATGTACTGATAATACAGGGGTGTACTCACTTATGCTGAGCCCTGTATATATAATGTACTGATAATACAGGGGTGTACTCACTTATGCTGAGCCCTGTATATATAATGTAATGATAATACAGGGGTGTACTCACTTATGCTGAGCCCTGTAGATATAATGTACTGATAATACAGGGTGTACTCACTTATGCTGAGCCCTGTATATATAATGTACTGATAATACAGGGGTGTACTCACTTATGCTGAGCCCTGTATATATAATGTACTGATAATACAGGGGTGTACTCACTTATGCTGAGCCCTGTATATATAATGTACTGATAATACAGGGGTGTACTCACTTATGCTGAGCACTGTATATATAATGTACTGATAATGCATTGGTGTACTCACTTATGCTGAGCACTGTATATATAATGTACTGATAATACAGGGGTGTACTCAGTTATGCTGAACCCTGTATATATAATGTACTGATAATACAGGGGTGTACTCACTTATACTGAGCCCTGTATATATAATGTACTGATAATACAGGGGTGTACTCACTTATACTGAGCCCTGTATATATAATGTACTGATAATACTGGGGGTGTACTCACTTATGCTGAGCACTGTATATATAATGTACTGATAATACAGGGGGTGTACTCACTTATACTGAGCCCTGTATATATAATGTACTGATAATACTGGGGGTGTACTCACTTATACTGAGCCCTGTATATATAATGTACTGATAATACAGGGGTGTACTCACTTATACTGAGCCCTGTATATATAATGTACTGATAATACAAGGGTGTACTCACTTATACTGAGCCCTGTATATATAATGTACTGATAATACAGGGGGTGTACTCACTTATACTGAGCCCTGTATATATAATGTACTGATAATACAGTGGTGTACTCACTTATGCTGAGCCCTATATATATAATGTACTGATAATACAGGGGTGTACTCACTGATGCTGAGCACTGTATATATAATGTACTGATAATACAGGGGTGTAGTCACTTATGCTGAGCCCTGTATATATAATGTACTGATAATACAGGGGTGTACTCACTTATGCTGAGCCCTATATATATAATGTACTGATAATACAGGGGTGTACTCACTGATGCTGAGCACTGTATATATAATGTACTGATAATACAGGGGTGTAGTCACTTATGCTGAGCCCTGTATATATAATGTACTGATAATACAGGGGTGTACTCACTTATGCTGAGCCCTGTATATATAATGTACTGATAATACAGGGGGTGTACTCACTTATACTGAGCCCTGTATATATAATGTACTGAGAATACAGGGGTGTACTCACTTATGCTGAGCACTGTATATATAATGTACTGATAATACAGGGGTGTACTCACTTATGCTGAGCCCTGTATATATAATGTACTGAGAATACAGGGGTGTACTCACTTATGCTGAGCCCTTTATATATAATGTACTGATAATACAGGCGTGTACTCACTTATGCTGAGCCCTGTATATATAATGTACTGATAATACAGGGGTGTACTCACTTATGGTGAGCACTGTATATATAATGTACTGATAATACAGGGGTGTACTCACTTATGTTGAGCCCTGTATATATAATGTACTGATAATACAGGGTTGTACTCTCTTATGCTGAGCCCTGTATATATAATGTACTGATAATACAGGCGTGTACTCACTTATGCTGAGCCCTGTATATATAATGTACTGAGAATACAGGGGTGTACTCACTTATGCTGAGCCCTTTATATATAATGTACTGATAATACAGGGGTGTACTCACTTATGCTGAGCCCTTTATATAATGTACTGATAATACAGGGGTGTACTCACTTATGCTGAGCACTGTATATATAATGTACTGATAATACAGGGGTGTACTCACTTATGCTGAGCCCTATATATATAATGTACTGATAATACAGGCGTGTACTCACTTATACTGAGCCCTGTATATATAATGTACTGATAATACAGGGGTGTACTCACTTATGCTGAGCCCTTTATATAATGTATTGATAATACAAGGGTGTACTCACTTATGCTGAGCACTGTATATATAATGTACTGATAATACAGGGGTGTACTCACTTATGCTGAGCCCTATATATATAATGTACTGATAATACAGGGGTGTACTCACTTATGCTGAGCCCTGTATATATAATGTAATGATAATACAGGGGTGTACTCACTTATGCTGAGCCCTGTATATATAATGTACTGATAATACAGGGGTGTACTCACTTATGCTGAGCCCTGTATATATAATGTACTGATAATACAGGGGTGTACTCACTTATGCTGAGCACTGTATATATAATGTACTGATAATACAGGGGTGTACTCACTTATGCTGAGCACTGTATATATAATGTACTGATAATACAGGGGTGTACTCACTTATGGTGAGCACTGTATATATAATGTACTGATAATACAGGGGTGTACTCACTTATGTTGAGCCCTGTATATATAATGTACTGATAATACAGGGTGTACTCACTTATGCTGAGCCCTGTATATATAATGTACTGATAATACAGGGGTGTACTCACTTATGCTGAGCCCTGTATATATAATGTACTGATAATACAGGGGTGTACTCACTTATGCTGAGCCCTGTATATATAATGTAATGATAATACAGGGGTGTACTCACTTATGCTGAGCCCTGTAGATATAATGTACTGATAATACAGGGTGTACTCACTTATGCTGAGCCCTGTATATATAATGTACTGATAATACAGGGGTGTACTCACTTATGCTGAGCCCTGTATATATAATGTACTGATAATACAGGGGTGTACTCACTTATGCTGAGCCCTGTATATATAATGTACTGATAATACAGGGGTGTACTCACTTATGCTGAGCACTGTATATATAATGTACTGATAATGCAGTGGTGTACTCACTTATGCTGAGCACTGTATATATAATGTACTGATAATACAGGGGTGTACTCAGTTATGCTGAACCCTGTATATATAATGTACTGATAATACAGGGGTGTACTCACTTATACTGAGCCCTGTATATATAATGTACTGATAATACAGGGGTGTACTCACTTATACTGAGCCCTGTATATATAATGTACTGATAATACTGGGGGTGTACTCACTTATGCTGAGCACTGTATATATAATGTACTGATAATACAGGGGGTGTACTCACTTATACTGAGCCCTGTATATATAATGTACTGATAATACTGGGGGTGTACTCACTTATACTGAGCCCTGTATATATAATGTACTGATAATACAGGGGTGTACTCACTTATACTGAGCCCTGTATATATAATGTACTGATAATACAAGGGTGTACTCACTTATACTGAGCCCTGTATATATAATGTACTGATAATACAGGGGGTGTACTCACTTATACTGAGCCCTGTATATATAATGTACTGATAATACAGTGGTGTACTCACTTATGCTGAGCCCTATATATATAATGTACTGATAATACAGGGGTGTACTCACTGATGCTGAGCACTGTATATATAATGTACTGATAATACAGGGGTGTAGTCACTTATGCTGAGCCCTGTATATATAATGTACTGATAATACAGGGGTGTACTCACTTATGCTGAGCCCTATATATATAATGTACTGATAATACAGGGGTGTACTCACTGATGCTGAGCACTGTATATATAATGTACTGATAATACAGGGGTGTAGTCACTTATGCTGAGCCCTGTATATATAATGTACTGATAATACAGGGGTGTACTCACTTATGCTGAGCCCTGTATATATAATGTACTGATAATACAGGGGGTGTACTCACTTATACTGAGCCCTGTATATATAATGTACTGAGAATACAGGGGTGTACTCACTTATGCTGAGCACTGTATATATAATGTACTGATAATACAGGGGTGTACTCACTTATGCTGAGCCCTGTATATATAATGTACTGAGAATACAGGGGTGTACTCACTTATGCTGAGCCCTTTATATATAATGTACTGATAATACAGGCGTGTACTCACTTATGCTGAGCCCTGTATATATAATGTACTGATAATACAGGGGTGTACTCACTTATGGTGAGCACTGTATATATAATGTACTGATAATACAGGGGTGTACTCACTTATGTTGAGCCCTGTATATATAATGTACTGATAATACAGGGTTGTACTCTCTTATGCTGAGCCCTGTATATATAATGTACTGATAATACAGGCGTGTACTCACTTATGCTGAGCCCTGTATATATAATGTACTGAGAATACAGGGGTGTACTCACTTATGCTGAGCCCTTTATATATAATGTACTGATAATACAGGGGTGTACTCACTTATGCTGAGCCCTTTATATAATGTACTGATAATACAGGGGTGTACTCACTTATGCTGAGCACTGTATATATAATGTACTGATAATACAGGGGTGTACTCACTTATGCTGAGCCCTATATATATAATGTACTGATAATACAGGCGTGTACTCTCTTATACTGAGCCCTGTATATATAATGTACTGATAATACAGGGGTGTACTCACTTATGCTGAGCCCTTTATATAATGTATTGATAATACAAGGGTGTACTCACTTATGCTGAGCACTGTATATATAATGTACTGATAATACAGGGGTGTACTCACTTATGCTGAGCCCTATATATATAATGTACTGATAATACAGGGGTGTACTCACTTATGCTGAGCCCTGTATATATAATGTAATGATAATACAGGGGTGTACTCACTTATGCTGAGCCCTGTATATATAATGTACTGATAATACAGGGGTGTACTCACTTATGCTGAGCCCTGTATATATAATGTACTGATAATACAGGGGTGTACTCACTTATGCTGAGCACTGTATATATAATGTACTGATAATACAGGGGTGCACTCACTTATGCTGAGCACTGTATATATAATGTACTGATAATACAGGGGTGTACTCACTTATGGTGAGCACTGTATATATAATGTACTGATAATACAGGGGTGTACTCACTTATGTTGAGCCCTGTATATATAATGTACTGATAATACAGGGGTGTACTCACTTATGGTGAGCACTGTATATATAATGTACTGATAATACAGGGGTGTACTCACTTATGTTGAGCCCTGTATATATAATGTACTGATAATACAGGGGTGTACTCTCTTATGCTGAGCCCTGTATATATAATGTACTAATAATACAGTGGTGTACTCACTTATGCTGAGCACTGTATATATAATGTACTGATAATACAGGGGTGTACTCACTTATGCTGAGCCCTTTATATAATGTACTGATAATACAGGGGTGTACTCACTTATGCTGAGCCCTGTATATATAATGTACTGATAATACAGGGGTGTACTCACTTATGCTGAGCACTGTATATATAATGTACTGATAATACAGGGGTGTAGTCACTTATGCTGAGCCCTATATATATAATGTACTGATAATACAGGGGTGTACTCACTTATGCTGAGCCCTGTATATATAATGTAATGATAATACAGGGGTGTACTCACTTATGCTGAGCCCTGTATATATAATGTACTGATAATACAGGGGTGTACTCACTTATGCTGAGCCCTGTATATATAATGTACTGATAATACAGGGGTGTACTCACTTATGCTGAGCACTGTATATATAATGTACTGATAATACAGGGGTGTACTCACTTATGCTGAGCACTGTATATATAATGTACTGATAATACAGGGGTGTACTCACTTATGCTGAGCACTGTATATATAATGTACTGATAATACAGGGGTGTACTCACTTATGCTGAGCACTGTATATATAATGTACTGATAATACAGGGGTGTACTCACTTATGCTGAGCACTGTATATATAATGTACTGATAATACAGTGGTGTACTCACTTATGCTGAGCCCTGTATATATAATGTACTGATAATACAGGGGTGTACTCACTCATGCTGAGCCCTGTATATATAATGTACTGATAATACAGTGGTGTACTCACTTATGCTGAGCCCTGTATATATAATGTACTGATAATACAGGGGGTGTACTCACTTATGCTGAGCCCTGTATATATAATGTACTGATAATACAGGGGTGTACTCACTTATGCTGAGCCCTTTATATAATGTACTGATAATACAGGGGTGTACTCACTTATGCTGAGCACTGTATATATTATGTACTGATAATACAGGGGGTGTACTCACTTATGCTGAGCACTGTATATATAATGTACTGATAATACAGGGGTGTACTCACTTATACTGAGCCCTGTATAGATAATGTACTGATAATACAGGGGTGTACTCACTGATGCTGAGCCCTGTATATATAATGTACTGATAATACAGGGGTGTAGTCACTTATACTGAGCACTGTATATATAATGTACTGATAATACAGGGGTGTACTCACTTATGCTGAGCCCTGTATTTATAATGTACTGATAATACAGGGGTGTAGTCACTTATACTGAGCACTGTATATATAATGTACTGATAATACAGGGGGTGTACTCACTTATGCTGAGCCCTGTATATATAATGTACTGATAATACAGTGGTGTACTCACTAATACTGAACACTGTATATATAATGTACTGATAATACAGGGGGTGTACTCACTTATGCTGAGCACTGTATATATAATGTACTGATAATACCGGGGTGTACTCACTTATGCTGAGCACTGTATATATAATGTACTGATAATACAGGGGTGTACTCACTTATGCTGAGCACTGTATATATAATGTACTGATAATACAGGGGTGTACTCACTTATGCTGAGCCCTGTATATATAATGTACTGATAATACAGGGGTGTACTCACTCATGCTGAGCCCTGTATATATAATGTACTGATAATACAGTGGTGTACTCACTTATGCTGAGCCCTGTATATATAATGTACTGATAATACAGGGGGTGTACTCACTTATGCTGAGCCCTGTATATATAATGTACTGATAATACAGGGGTGTACTCACTTATACTGAGCACTGTATATATAATGTACTAATAATACAGGGGTGTACTCAGTTATGCTGAGCCCTGTATATATAATGTACTGATAATACAGGGCTGTACTCACTTATGCTGAGCCCTGTATATATAATGTACTGATAATACAGGGGAGTAGTCACTTATACTGAGCACTGTATATATAATGTACTGATAATACAGGGGTGTACTCACTTATGCTGAGCACTGTATATATAATGTACTGATAATACAGGGGTGTACTCACTTATGTTGAGCACTGTATATATAATGTACTGATAATACAGGGGGTTTAGTCACTTATGCTGAGCCCTGTATATATAATGTACTGATAATACAGTGGTGTACTCACTTATACTGAGCACTGTATATATAATGTACTGATAATACAGGGTGTACTCACTTATACTGAGCCCTATATATATAAAGTACTGATAATACAGGGGTGTACTCACTTATGCTGAGCCCTGTATATATAATGTACTGATAATACAGTGGTGTACTCACTTATGCTGAGCCCTTTATATAATGTACTGATAATACAGGGGTGTACTCACTTATGCTGAGCACTGTATATATAATGTACTGATAATACAGGGGTGTACTCACTTATGCTGAGCCCTATATATATAATGTACTGATAATACAGGCGTGTACTCACTTATACTGAGCCCTGTATATATAATGTACTGATAATACAGGGGTGTACTCACTTATGCTGAGCCCTTTATATAATGTACTGATAATACAGGGGTGTACTCATTTATGCTGAGCACTGTATATATAATGTACTGATAATACAGGGGTGTACTCACTTATGCTGAGCCCTATATATATAATGTACTGATAATACAGGGGTGTACTCGCTTATGCTGAGCCCTGTATATATAATGTAATGATAATACAGGGGTGTACTCACTTATGCTGAGCCCTGTATATATAATGTACTGATAATACAGGGGTGTACTCACTTATGCTGAGCCCTGTATATATAATGTACTGATAATACAGGAGTGTACTCACTTATGCTGAGCCCTGTATATATAATGTACTGATAATACAGGGGTGTACTCACTTATGCTGAGCCCTGTATATATAATGTACTGATAATACAGTGGTGTACTCACTTATGCTGAGCACTGTATATATAATGTACTGATAATACAGGGGTGTACTCACTTATGCTGAGCACTGTATATATAATGTACTGATAATACAGGGGTGTACTCACTTATGGTGAGCACTGTATATTTAATGTACTGATAATACAGGGGTGTACTCACTTATGTTGAGCCCTGTATATATAATGTACTGATAATACAGGGGTGTACTCTCTTATGCTGAGCCCTGTATATATAATGTACTAATAATACAGTGGTGTACTCACTTATGCTGAGCACTGTATATATAATGTACTGATAATACAGGGGTGTACTCACTTATGCTGAGCCCTTTATATAATGTACTGATAATACAGGGGTGTACTCACTTATGCTGAGCACTGTATATATAATGTACTGATAATACAGGGGGTGTACTCACTTATGCTGAGCACTGTATATATAATGTACTGATAATACAGGGGTGTACTCACTTATACTGAGTCCTGTATATATAATGTACTGATAATACAGGGGTGTACTCACTTATGCTGAGCACTGTATATATAATGTACTGATAATACAGGGGTGTACTCACTTATGCTGAGCACTGTATATATAATGTACTGATAATACAAGGGTGTACTCACTTATGCTGAGCACTGTATATATAATGTACTGATAATACAGGGGGTGTACTCACTTATACTGAGCCCTATATATATAATGTACTGATAATACAGGGGGTGTACTCACTTATACTGAGCCCTGTATATATAATGTACTGATAATACAGGGGTGTACTCACTTATGCTAAGCAGTGTATATATAATGTACTGATAATACAGGGGTGTACTCACTTATGGTGAGCACTGTATATATAATGTACTGATAATACAGGGGTGTACTCACTTATGCTGAGCACTGTATATATAATGTACTGATAATACAGGGGTGTACTCACTTATGCTGAGCCCTGTATATATAATGTACTGATAATACAGGGGTGTACTCACTTATGCTGAGCACTGTATATATAATGTACTGATAATACAGGGGTGTACTCACTTATGCTGAGCCCTGTATATATAATGTACTGATAATACAGGGGTGTACTCACTTATGCTGAGCACTGTATATATAATGTACTGATAATACAGGGGTGTACTCACTTATGCTGAGCCCTTTATATAATGTATTGATAATACAGGGGTGTACTCACTTATGCTGAGCACTGTATATATAATGTACTGATAATACAGGGGTGTACTCACTTATGCTGAGCCCTATATATATAATGTACTGATAATACAGGGGTGTACTCACTTATGCTGAGCCCTGTATATATAATGTAATGATAATACAGGGGTGTACTCACTTATGCTGAGCCCTGTATATATAATGTATTGATAATACAGGGGTGTACTCACTTATACTGAGCACTGTATATATAATGTACTGATAATACAGGGGTGTACTCACTTATGCTGAGCCCTGTATATATAATGTACTGATAATACAGGGGTGTACTCACTTATGCTGAGCCCTGTATATATAATGTACTGATAATACAGGGGTGTACTCTCTTATGCTGAGCACTGTATATATAATGTACTGATAATACAGGGGTGTACTCACTTATGCTGAGCACTGTATATATAATGTACTGATAATACAGGGGTGTACTCACTTATGCTGAGCCCTGTATATATAATGTACTGATAATACAGGGGTGTACTCAGTTATGGTGAACACTGTATATATAATGTACTGATAATACAGGGGTGTACTCATTTATGTTGAGCCCTGTATATATAATGTACTGATAATACAGGGGTGTACTCTCTTATGCTGAGCCCTGTATATATAATGTACTAATAATACAGTGGTGTACTCACTTATGCTGAGCACTGTATATATAATGTACTGATAATACAGGGGTGTACTCACTTATGCTGAGCCCTTTATATAATGTACTGATAATACAGGGGTGTACTCACTTATGCTGAGCACTGTATATATTATGTACTGATAATACAGGGGGTGTACTCACTTATGCTGAGCACTGTATATATAATGTACTGATAATACAGGGGTGTACTCACTTATACTGAGCCCTGTATATATAATGTACTGATAATACAGGGGTGTACTCACTTATGCTGAGCCCTGTATATATAATGTACTGATAATACAGGGGTGTACTCACTTATGCTGAGCCCTTTATATAATGTATTGATAATACAGGGGTGTACTCACTTATGCTGAGCACTGTATATATAATGTACTGATAATACAGGGGTGTACTCACTTATGCTGAGCCCTATATATATAATGTACTGATAATACAGGGGTGTACTCACTTATGCTGAGCCCTGTATATATAATGTAATGATAATACAGGGGTGTACTCACTTATGCTGAGCCCTGTATATATAATGTAATGATAATACAGGGGTGTACTCACTTATGCTGAGCCCTGTATATATAATGTACTGATAATACAGGGGTGTACTCACTTATGCTGAGCACTGTATATATAATGTACTGATAATACAGGGGTGTACTCACTTATGCTGAGCACTGTATATATAATGTACTGATAATACAGGGGTGTACTCACTTATGGTGAGCACTGTATATTTAATGTACTGATAATACAGGGGTGTACTCACTGATGTTGAGCCCTGTATATATAATGTACTGATAATACAGGGGTGTACTCTCTTATGCTGAGCCCTGTATATATAATGTACTAATAATACAGTGGTGTACTCACTTATGCTGAGCACTGTATATATAATGTACTGATAATACAGGGGTGTACTCACTTATGCTGAGCCCTTTATATAATGTACTGATAATACAGGGGTGTACTCACTTATGCTGAGCACTGTATATATAATGTACTGATAATACAGGGGGTGTACTCACTTATGCTGAGCACTGTATATATAATGTACTGATAATACAGGGGTGTACTCACTTATACTGAGTCCTGTATATATTATGTACTGATAATACAAGGGTGTACTCACTTATGCTGAGCACTGTATATATAATGTACTGATAATACAGGGGTGTACTCACTTATGCTGAGCACTGTATATATAATGTACTGATAATACAAGGGTGTACTCACTTATGCTGAGCACTGTATATATAATGTACTGATAATACAGGGGGTGTACTCACTTATACTGAGCCCTATATATATAATGTACTGATAATACAGGGGGTGTACTCACTTATACTGAGCCCTGTATATATAATGTACTGATAATACAGGGGTGTACTCACTTATGCTAAGCAGTGTATATATAATGTACTGATAATACAGGGGTGTACTCACTTATGGTGAGCACTGTATATATAATGTACTGATAATACAGGTGTGTACTCACTTATGCTGAGCACTGTATATATAATGTACTGATAATACAGGGGTGTACTCACTTATGCTGAGCCCTGTATATATAATGTACTGATAATACAGGGGTGTACTCACTTATGCTGAGCACTGTATATATAATGTACTGATAATACAGGGGTGTACTCACTTATGCTGAGCCCTGTATATATAATGTACTGATAATACAGGGGTGTACTCACTTATGCTGAGCACTGTATATATAATGTACTGATAATACAGGGGTGTACTCACTTATGCTGAGCCCTTTATATAATGTATTGATAATACAGGGGTGTACTCACTTATGCTGAGCACTGTATATATAATGTACTGATAATACAGGGGTGTACTCACTTATGCTGAGCCCTATATATATAATGTACTGATAATACAGGGGTGTACTCACTTATGCTGAGCCCTGTATATATAATGTAATGATAATACAGGGGTGTACTCACTTATGCTGAGCCCTGTATATATAATGTACTGATAATACAGGGGTGTACTCACTTATACTGAGCACTGTATATATAATGTACTGATAATACAGGGGTGTACTCACTTATGCTGAGCCCTGTATATATAATGTACTGATAATACAGGGGTGTACTCACTTATGCTGAGCCCTGTATATATAATGTACTGATAATACAGGGGTGTACTCTCTTATGCTGAGCACTGTATATATAATGTACTGATAATACAGGGGTGTACTCACTTATGCTGAGCACTGTATATATAATGTACTGATAATACAGGGGTGTACTCACTTATGCTGAGCCCTGTATATATAATGTACTGATAATACAGGGGTGTACTCAGTTATGGTGAACACTGTATATATAATGTACTGATAATACAGGGGTGTACTCACTTATGTTGAGCCCTGTATATATAATGTACTGATAATACAGGGGTGTACTCTCTTATGCTGAGCCCTGTATATATAATGTACTAATAATACAGTGGTGTACTCACTTATGCTGAGCACTGTATATATAATGTACTGATAATACAGGGGTGTACTCACTTATGCTGAGCCCTTTATATAATGTACTGATAATACAGGGGTGTACTCACTTATGCTGAGCACTGTATATATTATGTACTGATAATACAGGGGGTGTACTCACTTATGCTGAGCACTGTATATATAATGTACTGATAATACAGGGGTGTACTCACTTATACTGAGCCCTGTATATATAATGTACTGATAATACAGGGGTGTACTCACTTATGCTGAGCCCTGTATATATAATGTACTGATAATACAGGGGTGTACTCACTTATGCTGAGCCCTTTATATAATGTATTGATAATACAGGGGTGTACTCACTTATGCTGAGCACTGTATATATAATGTACTGATAATACAGGGGTGTACTCACTTATGCTGAGCCCTATATATATAATGTACTGATAATACAGGGGTGTACTCACTTATGCTGAGCCCTGTATATATAATGTAATGATAATACAGGGGTGTACTCACTTATGCTGAGCCCTGTATATATAATGTAATGATAATACAGGGGGTGTACTCACTTATGCTGAGCCCTGTATATATAATGTACTGATAATACAGGGGTGTACTCACTTATACTGAGCACTGTATATATAATGTACTGATAATACAGGGGTGTACTCACTTATGCTGAGCCCTGTATATATAATGTACTGATAATACAGGGGTGTACTCACTTATGCTGAGCCCTGTATATATAATGTACTGATAATACAGGGGTGTACTCACTTATGCTGAGCACTGTATATATAATGTACTGATAATACAGGGGTGTACTCACTTATGCTGAGCACTGTATATATAATGTACTGATAATACAGGGGTGTACTCACTTATGCTGAGCCCTGTATATATAATGTACTGATAATACAGGGGTGTACTCAGTTATGGTGAACACTGTATATATAATGTACTGATAATACAGGGGTGTACTCACTTATGTTGAGCCCTGTATATATAATGTACTGATAATACAGGGGTGTACTCTCTTATGCTGAGCCCTGTATATATAATGTACTAATAATACAGTGGTGTACTCACTTATGCTGAGCACTGTATATATTATGTACTGATAATACAGGGGGTGTACTCACTTATGCTGAGCACTGTATATATAATGTACTGATAATACAGGGGTGTACTCACTTATACTGAGCCCTGTATATATAATGTACTGATAATACAGGGGTGTACTCACTTATGCTGAGCCCTGTATATATAATGTACTGATAATACAGGGGTGTACTCACTTATGCTGAGCACTGTATATATAATGTACTGATAATACAGGGGTGTAGTCACTTATACTGAGCACTGTATATATAATGTACTGATAATACAGGGGGTGTACTCACTTATGTTGAGCCCTGTATATATAATGTACTGATAATACAGGGGTGTACTCTCTTATGCTGAGCCCTGTATATATAATGTACTAATAATACAGTGGTGTACTCACTTATGCTGAGCACTGTATATATAATGTACTGATAATACAGGGGTGTACTCACTTATGCTGAGCCCTTTATATAATGTACTGATAATACAGGGGTGTACTCACTTATGCTGAGCACTGTATATATTATGTACTGATAATACAGGGGGTGTACTCACTTATGCTGAGCACTGTATATATAATGTACTGATAATACAGGGGTGTACTCACTTATACTGAGCCCTGTATATATAATGTACTGATAATACAGGGGTGTACTCACTTATGCTGAGCCCTGTATATATAATGTACTGATAATACAGGGGTGTACTCACTTATACTGAGCCCTGTATATATAATGTACTGATAATACAGGGATGTACTCACTTATACTGAGCCCTGTATATATAATGTACTGATAATACAGGGGTGTACTCACTTATACTGAGCCCTGTATATATAATGTACTGATAATACAGGGATGTACTCACTTATACTGAGCCCTGTATATATAATGTACTGATAATACAGGGGTGTACTCACTTATGCTGAGCCCTATAGATATAATGTACTGATAATACAGGGGTGTACTCACTTATACTGAGCCCTGTATATATAATGTACTGATAATACAGGGGTGTACTCACTTATGCTGAGCACTGTATATATACTGTACTGATAATACAGGGGTGTAGTCACTTATACTGAGCACTGTATATATAATGTACTGATAATACAGGGGTGTAGTCACTTATACTGAGCCCTGTATATATAATGTACTGATAATACAGGGGTGTACTCAGTTATGGTGAACACTGTATATATAATGTACTGATAATACAGGGGTGTACTCACTTATACTGAGCACTATATATATAATGTACTGATAATACAGGGGTGTACTCACTTATGTTGAGCCCTGTATATATAATGTACTGATAATACAGGGGTGTACTCTCTTATGCTGAGCCCTGTATATATAATGTACTGATAATACAGGGGGTGTACTCTCTTATGCTGAGCCCTGTATATATAATGTACTGATAATACAGGGGGTGTACTCTCTTATGCTGAGCCCTGTATATATAATGTACTAATAATACAGTGGTGTACTCACTTATGCTGAGCCCTGTATATATAATGTACTGATAATACAGGGGTGTACTCACTTATGCTGAGCCCTGTATATGTAATGTACTGATAATACAGGGGTGTAGTCACTTATGCTGAGCACTGTATATATAATGTACTGATAATACAGTGGTGTACTCACTTATACTGAGCACTGTATATATAATGTACTGATAATACAGGGGGTGTACTCTCTTATGCTGAGCCCTGTATATATAATGTACTGATAATACAGGGGGTGTACTCTCTTATGCTGAGCCCTGTATATATAATGTACTAATAATACAGTGGTGTACTCACTTATGCTGAGCCCTGTATATATAATGTACTGATAATACAGGGGTGTACTCACTTATGCTGAGCCCTGTATATGTAATGTACTGATAATACAGGGGTGTAGTCACTTATGCTGAGCACTGTATATATAATGTACTGATAATACAGTGGTGTACTCACTTATACTGAGCCCTGTATATATAATGTACTGATAATACAGGGGTGTACTCACTTATGCTGAGCACTGTATATATAATGTACTGATAATACAGGGGTGTACTCACTTATGCTGAGCCCTGTATATATAATGTACTGATAATACAGTGGTGTACTCACTTATGCTGAGCACTGTATATATAATGTACTGACAATACAGTGGTGTACTCACTTATGCTGAGCCCTGTATATATAATGTACTGATAATACAGGGGTGTACTCACTTATGCTGAGCACTGTATATATAATGTACTGATAATACAGGGGTGTACTCACTTATGCTGAGCCCTGTATATATAATGTACTGATAATACAGTGGTGTACTCACTTATGCTGAGCACTGTATATATAATGTACTAACAATACAGTGGTGTACTCACTTATGCTGAGCCCTGTATATATAATGTACTGATAATACAGGGGTGTACTCACTTATGCTGAGCTCTGTATATATAATGTACTGATAATACAGTGGTGTACTCACTTTTGCTGAGCCCTTTATATAATGTACTGATAATACAGGGGTGTACTCACTTATGCTGAGCACTGTATATATAATGTACTGATAATACAGGGGTGTACTCACTTATGCTGAGCCCTATATATATAATGTACTGATAATACAGGGGTGTACTCACTTATGCTGAGCCCTATATATATAATGTACTGATAATACAGGGGTGTACTCACTTATACTGAGCCCTGTATATATAATGTACTGATAATACAGGGGTGTACTCACTTATACTGAGCCCTTTATATAATGTACTGATAATACAGGGGTGTACTCATTTATGCTGAGCACTGTATATATAATGTACTGATAATACAGGGTTGTACTCACTTATGCTGAGCCCTATATATATAATGTACTGATAATACAGGGGTGTACTCACTTATGCTGAGCCCTGTATATATAATGTAATGATAATACAGGGGTGTACTCACTTATGCTGAGCCCTGTATATATAATGTACTGATAATACAGGGGTGTACTCACTTATGCTGAGCCCTGTATATATAATGTACTGATAATACAGGGGTTTACTCACTTATGCTGAGCACTGTATATATAATGTACTGATAATACAGGGGTGTACTCACTTATGCTGAGCACTGTATATATAATGTACTGATAATACAGGGGTGTACTCACTTATGGTGAGCACTGTATATTTAATGTACTGATAATACAGGGGTGTACTCACTTATGTTGAGCCCTGTATATATAATGTACTGATAATACAGGGGTGTACTCTCTTATGCTGAGCCCTGTATATATAATGTACTAATAATACAGTGGTGTACTCACTTATGCTGAGCACTGTATATATAATGTACTGATAATACAGGGGTGTACTCACTTATGCTGAGCCCTTTATATAATGTACTGATAATACAGGGGTGTACTCACTTATGCTGAGCACTGTATATATAATGTACTGATAATACAGGGGGTGTACTCACTTATGCTGAGCCCTGTATATATAATGTACTGATAATACAGGGGTGTACTCACTTATACTGAGTCCTGTATATATAATGTACTGATAATACAGGGGTGTACTCACTTATGCTGAGCACTGTATATATAATGTACTGATAATACAGGGGTGTACTCACTTATGCTGAGCACTGTATATATAATGTACTGATAATACAAGGGTGTACTCACTTATGGTGAGCACTGTATATATAATGTACTGATAATACAGGGGTGTACTCACTTATGCTGAGCACTGTATATATAATGTACTGATAATACAGGGGTGTACTCACTTATGCTGAGCCCTGTATATATAATGTACTGATAATACAGGGGTGTACTCACTTATGCTGAGCACTGTATATATAATGTACTGATAATACAGGGGTGTACTCACTTATGCTGAGCCCTGTATATATAATGTACTGATAATACAGGGGTGTACTCACTTATGCTGAGCACTGTATATATAATGTACTGATAATACAGGGGTGTACTCACTTATGCTGAGCCCTTTATATAATGTATTGATAATACAGGGGTGTACTCACTTATACTGAGCACTGTATATATAATGTACTGATAATACAGGGGTGTACTCACTTATGCTGAGCCCTATATATATAATGTACTGATAATACAGGGGTGTACTCACTTATGCTGAGCCCTGTATATATAATGTAATGATAATACAGGGGTGTACTCACTTATGCTGAGCCCTGTATATATAATGTACTGATAATACAGGGGTGTACTCACTTATACTGAGCACTGTATATATAATGTACTGATAATACAGGGGTGTACTCACTTATGCTGAGCCCTGTATATATAATGTACTGATAATACAGGGGTGTACTCACTTATGCTGAGCCCTGTATATATAATGTACTGATAATACAGGGGTGTACTCACTTATGCTGAGCACTGTATATATAATGTAATGATAATACAGGGGTGTACTCACTTATGCTGAGCCCTGTATATATAATGTACTGATAATACAGGGGTGTACTCAGTTATGGTGAACACTGTATATATAATGTACTGATAATACAGGGGTGTACTCACTTATGTTGAGCCCTGTATATATAATGTACTGATAATACAGGGGTGTACTCACTTATACTGAGCACTGTATATATAATGTACTGATAATACAGGGGGTGTACTCTCTTATGCTGAGCCCTGTATATATAATGTACTAATAATACAGTGGTGTACTCACTTATGCTGAGCACTGTATATATAATGTACTGATAATACAGGGGTGTACTCACTTATGCTGAGCCCTTTATATAATGTACTGATAATACAGGGGTGTACTCACTTATGCTGAGCACTGTATATATAATGTACTGATAATACAGGGGTGTAGTCACTTATACTGAGCACTGTATATATAATGTACTGATAATACAGGGGTGTACTCACTTATGTTGAGCCCTGTATATATAATGTACTGATAATACAGGGGTGTACTCTCTTATGCTGAGCCCTGTATATATAATGTACTAATAATACAGTTGTGTACTCACTTATGCTGAGCACTGTATATATAATGTACTGATAATACAGGGGTGTACTCACTTATGCTGAGCCCTTTATATAATGTACTGATAATACAGGGGTGTACTCACTTATGCTGAGCACTGTATATATTATGTACTGATAATACAGGGGGTGTACTCACTTATGCTGAGCACTGTATATATAATGTACTGATAATACAGGGGGTGTACTCACTTACACTGAGCCCTGTATCTATAATGTACTGATAATACAGGGGTGTACTCACTTATACTGAGCCCTGTATATATAATGTACTGATAATACAGGGGTGTACTCACTTATACTGAGCCCTGTATCTATAATGTACTGATAATACAGGGGTGTACTCACTTATACTGAGCCCTGTATATATAATGTACTGATAATACAGGGGTGTACTCACTTATGCTGAGCCCTGTATATATAATGTACTGATAATACAGGGGTGTACTCACTTATGCTGAGCACTGTATATATAATGTACTGATAATACAGGGGTGTAGTCACTTATACTGAGCACTGTATATATAATGTACTGATAATACAGGGGTGTAGTCACTTATACTGAGCCCTGTATATATAATGTACTGATAATACAGGGGTGTACTCAGTTATGGTGAACACTGTATATATAATGTACTGATAATACAGGGGTGTACTCACTTATGTTGAGCCCTGTATATATAATGTACTGATAATACAGGGGTGTACTCTCTTATGCTGAGCCCTGTATATATAATGTACTAATAATACAGTGGTGTACTCACTTATGCTGAGCACTGTATATATAATGTACTGATAATACAGGGGTGTACTCACTTATGCTGAGCCCTTTATATAATGTACTGATAATACAGGGGTGTACTCACTTATGCTGAGCACTGTATATATTATGTACTGATAATACAGGGGGTGTACTCACTTATGCTGAGCACTGTATATATAATGTACTGATAATACAGGGGTGTACTCACTTATACTGAGCCCTGTATATATAATGTACTGATAATACAGGGGTGTACTCACTTATGCTGAGCCCTGTATATATAATGTACTGATAATACAGGGGTGTACTCACTTATGCTGAGCACTGTATATATAATGTACTGATAATACAGGGGTGTAGTCACTTATACTGAGCACTGTATATATAATGTACTGATAATACAGGGGTGTACTCACTTATGCTGAGCCCTGTATTTATAATGTACTGATAATACAGGGGTGTACTCACTTATGCTGAGCACTGTATATATTATGTACTGATAATACAGGGGGTGTACTCACTTATGCTGAGCACTGTATATATAATGTACTGATAATACAGGGGTGTACTCACTTATACTGAGCCTTGTATATATAATGTACTGATAATACAGAGGTGTACTCACTTATGCTGAGCCCTGTATATATAATGTACTGATAATACAGGGGTGTACTCACTTATGCTGAGCACTGTATATATAATGTACTGATAATACAGGGGTGTAGTCACTTATACTGAGCACTGTATATATAATGTACTGATAATACAGGGGTGTACTCACTTATGCTGAGCCCTGTATATATAATGTACTAATAATACAGGGGTGTACTCACTTATGCTGAGCCCTGTATATATAATGTACTGATAATACAGGGGTGTACTCACTTATGCTGAGCCCTGTATATATAATGTACTGATAATACAGGGGTGTACTCACTTATGCTGAGCCCTGTATATATAATGTACTGATAATACAGGGGTGTACTCACTTATGCTGAGCCCTGTATATATAATGTACTGATAATACAGGGGTGTACTCAGTTATGCTGAGCACTGTATATATAATGTACTGATAATACAGGGGTGTACTCACTTATGCTGAGCCCTGTATATATAATGTACTGATAATACAGGGGTGTACTCACTTATGCTGAGCCCTGTATATATAATGTACTGATAATACAGGGGTGTACTCACTTATGCTGAGCCCTGTATATATAATGTACTGATAATACAGGGGTGTAGTCACTTATACTGAGCACTGTATATATAATGTACTGATAATACAGGGGTGTACTCACTTATGCTGAGCACTGTATATATAATGTACTGATAATACAGGGGTGTACTCACTTATGTTGAGCACTGTATATATAATGTACTGATAATACAGGGGTGTACTCACTTATGCTGAGCACTGTATATATAATGTACTGATAATACAGGGGTGTAGTCACTTATGCTGAGCACTGTATATATAATGTACTGATAATACAGGGGGTGTAGTCACTTATGCTGAGCCCTGTATATATAATGTACTGATAATACAGTGGTGTACTCACTTATGCTGAGCACTGTATATATAATGTACTGATAATACAGGGGTGTACTCACTTATACTGAGCCCTGTATATATAATGTACTGATAATACAGTGGTGTACTCACTTATGCTGAGCCCTGTATATATAATGTACTGATAATACAGTGGTGTACTCACTTATGCTGAGCCCTGTATATATAATGTACTGATAATACAGTGGTGTACTCACTTATACTGAGCACTGTATATATAATGTACTGATAATACAGTGGTGTACTCACTTATGCTGAGCACTGTATATATAATGTACTGATAATACAGGGGTGTACTCACTTATGCTGAGCACTGTATATATAATGTACTGATAATACAGGGGTGTACTCACTTATGCTGAGCACTGTATATATAATGTACTGATAATACAGGGGTGTACTCACTTATGGTGAGCACTGTATATTTAATGTACTGATAATACAGGGGTGTACTCACTTATGTTGAGCCCTGTATATATAATGTACTGATAATACAGGGGTGTACTCTCTTATGCTGAGCCCTGTATATATAATGTACTAATAATACAGTGGTGTACTCACTTATGCTGAGCACTGTATATATAATGTACTGATAATACAGGGGTGTACTCACTTATGCTGAGCCCTTTATATAATGTACTGATAATACAGGGGTGTACTCACTTATGCTGAGCACTGTATATATAATGTACTGATAATACAGGGGGTGTACTCACTTATGCTGAGCACTGTATATATAATGTACTGATAATACAGGGGTGTACTCACTTATACTGAGTCCTGTATATATAATGTACTGATAATACAGGGGTGTACTCACTTATGCTGAGCACTGTATATATAATGTACTGATAATACAGGGGTGTACTCACTTATGCTGAGCACTGTATATATAATGTACTGATAATACAAGGGTGTACTCACTTATGGTGAGCACTGTATATATAATGTACTGATAATACAGGGGTGTACTCACTTATGCTGAGCACTGTATATATAATGTACTGATAATACAGGGGTGTACTCACTTATGCTGAGCCCTGTATATATAATGTACTGATAATACAGGGGTGTACTCACTTATGCTGAGCACTGTATATATAATGTACTGATAATACAGGGGTGTACTCACTTATGCTGAGCCCTGTATATATAATGTACTGATAATACAGGGGTGTACTCACTTATGCTGAGCACTGTATATATAATGTACTGATAATACAGGGGTGTACTCACTTATGCTGAGCCCTGTATATATAATGTAGTGATAATACAGGGGTGTACTCACTTATGCTGAGCCCTTTATATAATGTATTGATAATACAGAGGTGTACTCACTTATGCTGAGCACTGTATATATAATGTACTGATAATACAGGGGTGTACTCACTTATGCTGAGCCCTATATATATAATGTACTGATAATACAGGGGTGTACTCACTTATGCTGAGCCCTGTATATATAATGTAATGATAATACAGGGGTGTACTCACTTATGCTGAGCCCTGTATATATAATGTACTGATAATACAGGGGTGTACTCACTTATGCTGAGCCCTGTATATATAATGTACTGATAATACAGGGGTGTACTCACTTATGCTGAGCCCTGTATATATAATGTACTGATAATACAGGGGTGTACTCACTTATGCTGAGCCCTGTATATATAATGTACTGATAATACAGGGGTGTACTCAGTTATGCTGAGCACTGTATATATAATGTACTGATAATACAGGGGTGTACTCACTTATGCTGAGCCCTGTATATATAATGTACTGATAATACAGGGGTGTACTCACTTATGCTGAGCCCTGTATATATAATGTACTGATAATACAGGGGTGTACTCACTTATGCTGAGCCCTGTATATATAATGTACTGATAATACAGGGGTGTAGTCACTTATACTGAGCACTGTATATATAATGTACTGATAATACAGGGGTGTACTCACTTATGCTGAGCACTGTATATATAATGTACTGATAATACAGGGGTGTACTCACTTATGTTGAGCACTGTATATATAATGTACTGATAATACAGGGGTGTACTCACTTATGCTGAGCACTGTATATATAATGTACTGATAATACAGGGGTGTAGTCACTTATGCTGAGCACTGTATATATAATGTACTGATAATACAGGGGGTGTAGTCACTTATGCTGAGCCCTGTATATATAATGTACTGATAATACAGTGGTGTACTCACTTATGCTGAGCACTGTATATATAATGTACTGATAATACAGGGGTGTACTCACTTATACTGAGCCCTGTATATATAATGTACTGATAATACAGTGGTGTACTCACTTATGCTGAGCCCTGTATATATAATGTACTGATAATACAGTGGTGTACTCACTTATGCTGAGCCCTGTATATATAATGTACTGATAATACAGTGGTGTACTCACTTATACTGAGCACTGTATATATAATGTACTGATAATACAGTGGTGTACTCACTTATGCTGAGCACTGTATATATAATGTACTGATAATACAGGGGTGTACTCACTTATGCTGAGCACTGTATATATAATGTACTGATAATACAGGGGTGTACTCACTTATGCTGAGCACTGTATATATAATGTACTGATAATACAGGGGTGTACTCACTTATGGTGAGCACTGTATATTTAATGTACTGATAATACAGGGGTGTACTCACTTATGTTGAGCCCTGTATATATAATGTACTGATAATACAGGGGTGTACTCTCTTATGCTGAGCCCTGTATATATAATGTACTAATAATACAGTGGTGTACTCACTTATGCTGAGCACTGTATATATAATGTACTGATAATACAGGGGTGTACTCACTTATGCTGAGCCCTTTATATAATGTACTGATAATACAGGGGTGTACTCACTTATGCTGAGCACTGTATATATAATGTACTGATAATACAGGGGGTGTACTCACTTATGCTGAGCACTGTATATATAATGTACTGATAATACAGGGGTGTACTCACTTATACTGAGTCCTGTATATATAATGTACTGATAATACAGGGGTGTACTCACTTATGCTGAGCACTGTATATATAATGTACTGATAATACAGGGGTGTACTCACTTATGCTGAGCACTGTATATATAATGTACTGATAATACAAGGGTGTACTCACTTATGGTGAGCACTGTATATATAATGTACTGATAATACAGGGGTGTACTCACTTATGCTGAGCACTGTATATATAATGTACTGATAATACAGGGGTGTACTCACTTATGCTGAGCCCTGTATATATAATGTACTGATAATACAGGGGTGTACTCACTTATGCTGAGCACTGTATATATAATGTACTGATAATACAGGGGTGTACTCACTTATGCTGAGCCCTGTATATATAATGTACTGATAATACAGGGGTGTACTCACTTATGCTGAGCACTGTATATATAATGTACTGATAATACAGGGGTGTACTCACTTATGCTGAGCCCTGTATATATAATGTAGTGATAATACAGGGGTGTACTCACTTATGCTGAGCCCTTTATATAATGTATTGATAATACAGAGGTGTACTCACTTATGCTGAGCACTGTATATATAATGTACTGATAATACAGGGGTGTACTCACTTATGCTGAGCCCTATATATATAATGTACTGATAATACAGGGGTGTACTCACTTATGCTGAGCCCTGTATATATAATGTAATGATAATACAGGGGTGTACTCACTTATGCTGAGCCCTGTATATATAATGTACTGATAATACAGGGGTGTACTCACTTATACTGAGCACTGTATATATAATGTACTGATAATACAGGGGTGTACTCACTTATGCTGAGCCCTGTATATATAATGTACTGATAATACAGGGGTGTACTCACTTAT
Source organism: Phyllobates terribilis (assembly GCF_046119375.1). NCBI lineage: Eukaryota > Metazoa > Chordata > Amphibia > Anura > Dendrobatidae > Phyllobates > Phyllobates terribilis. The sequence continues at coordinate 11,611,624 of NW_027362784.1, read as the reverse complement.
GCTGAGCCCTGTATATATAATGTACTGATAATACAGGGGTGTACTCACTTATGCTGAGCACTGTATATATAATGTACTGATAATACAGGGGTGTACTCACTTATGCTGAGCACTGTATATATAATGTACTGATAATACAGGGGTGTACTCACTTATGCTAAGCCCTGTATATATAATGTACTGATAATACAGGGGTGTACTCAGTTATGGTGAACACTGTATATATAATGTACTGATAATACAGGGGTGTACTCACTTATGTTGAGCCCTGTATATATAATGTACTGATAATACAGGGGTGTACTCACTTATACTGAGCACTGTATATATAATGTACTGATAATACAGGGGGTGTACTCTCTTATGCTGAGCCCTGTATATATAATGTACTAATAATACAGTGGTGTACTCACTTATGCTGAGCACTGTATATATAATGTAATGATAATACAGGGGTGTACTCACTTATGCTGAGCACTGTATATATAATGTACTGATAATACAGGGGTGTACTCACTTATGCTGAGCCCTTTATATAATGTACTGATAATACAGGGGTGTACTCACTTATGCTGAGCACTGTATATATAATGTACTGATAATACAGGGGGTGTACTCACTTATGCTGAGCGCTGTATATATAATGTACTGATAATACAGGGGTGTACTCACTTATGCTGAGCACTGTATATATAATGTACTGATAATACAGTGGTGTACTCACTTATGCTGAGCACTGTATATATAATGTACTGATAATACAGGGGGTGTACTCACTTATGCTGAGCACTGTATATATAATGTACTGATAATACAGGGGTGTAGTCACTTATACTGAGCACTGTATATATAATATACTGATAATACAGGGGTGTAGTCACTTATACTGAGCCCTGTATATATAATGTACTGATAATACAGGGGTGTACTCAGTTATGGTGAACACTGTATATATAATGTACTGATAATACAGGGGTGTACTCACTTATGTTGAGCCCTGTATATATAATGTACTGATAATACAGGGGTGTACTCTCTTATGCTGAGCCCTGTATATATAATGTACTAATAATACAGTGGTGTACTCACTTATGCTGAGCACTGTATATATAATGTACTGATAATACAGGGGTGTACTCACTTATGCTGAGCCCTTTATATAATGTACTGATAATACAGGGGTGTACTCACTTATGCTGAGCACTGTATATATTATGTACTGATAATACAGGGGGTGTACTCACTTATGCTGAGCACTGTATATATAATGTACTGATAATACAGGGGTGTACTCACTTATACTGAGCCCTGTATATATAATGTACTGATAATACAGGGGTGTACTCACTTATGCTGAGCCCTGTATATATAATGTACTGATAATACAGGGGGTGTATTCACTTATGCTGAGCCCTGTATATATAATGTACTGATAATACAGGGGTGTACTCACTTATGCTGAGCACTATATATATAATGTACTGATAATACAGGGGTGTACTCACTTATGCTGAGCACTGTATATATAATGTACTGATAATACAGGGGTGTACTCACTTATGCTGAGCACTGTATATATAATGTACTGATAATACAGGGGGTGTACTCACTTATACTGAGCCCTGTATATATAATGTACTGATAATACAGGGGTGTACTCACTTATACTGAGCCCTGTATATATAATGTACTGATAATACAGGGGTGTACTCACTTATACTGAGCACTGTATATATAATGTACTGATAATACAGGGGTGTACTCAGTTATGCTGAGCACTGTATATATAATGTACTGATAATACAGGGGTGTACTCACTTATGCTGAGCACTGTATATATAATGTACTGATAATACAGGGGTGTAGTCACTTATACTGAGCACTGTATATATAATGTACTGATAATACAGGGGTGTAGTCACTTATACTGAGCCCTGTATATATAATGTACTGATAATACAGTGGTGTACTCAGTTATGGTGAACACTGTATATATAATGTACTGATAATACAGGGGTGTACTCACTTATGTTGAGCCCTGTATATATAATGTACTGATAATACAGGGGTGTACTCTCTTATGCTGAGCCCTGTATATATAATGTACTAATAATACAGTGGTGTACTCACTTATGCTGAGCACTGTATATATAATGTACTGATAATACAGGGGTGTACTCACTTATGCTGAGCCCTTTATATAATGTACTGATAATACAGGGGTGTACTCACTTATGCTGAGCACTGTATATATTATGTACTGATAATACAGGGGGTGTACTCACTTATGCTGAGCACTGTATATATAATGTACTGATAATACAGGGGTGTACTCACTTATACTGAGCCCTGTATATATAATGTACTGATAATACAGGGGTGTACTCACTTATGCTGAACCCTGTATATATAATGTACTGATAATACAGGGGTGTACTCACTTATGCTGAGCACTGTATATATAATGTACTGATAATACAGGGGTGTAGTCACTTATACTGAGCACTGTATATATAATGTACTGATAATACAGGGGTGTACTCACTTATGCTGAGCCCTGTATTTATAATGTACTGATAATACAGGGGTGTAGTCACTTATACTGAGCACTGTATATATAATGTACTGATAATACAGGGGTGTACTCACTTATACTGAGCTCTGTATATATAATGTACTGATAATACAGGGGGTGTACTCACTTATGCTGAGCGCTGTATATATAATGTACTGATAATACAGGGGTGTACTCACTTATGCTGAGCGCTGTATATATAATGTACTGATAATACAGGGGTGTACTCACTTATGCTGAGCGCTGTATATATAATGTACTGATAATACAGGGGTGTATTCACTTATGCTGAGCCCTGTATATATAATGTACTGATAATACAGTGGTGTACTCCCTTATACTGAGCACTGTATATATTATGTACTGATAATACAGGGGTGTACTCAGTTATGCTGAGCACTGTATATATAATGTACTGATAATACAGGGGTGTACTCACTTATGCTGAGCCCTGTATATATAATGTACTGATAATACAGGGGTGTCCTCACTTATGCTGAGCCCTGTATATATAATATACTGATAATACAGGGGTGTACTCACTTATGCTGAGCCCTGTATATATAATGTACTGATAATACAGGGGTGTACTCACTTATGCTGAGCCCTGTATATATAATGTACTGATAATACAGGGGTGTAGTCACTTATACTGAGCACTGTATATATAATGTACTGATAATACAGGGGTGTACTCACTTATGCTGAGCCCTGTATATATAATGTACTGATAATACAGGGGTGTACTCACTTATGCTGAGCACTGTATATATAATGTACTGATAATACAGGGGTGTACTCACTTATGTTGAGCACTGTATATATAATGTACTGATAATACAGGGGGTGTAGTCACTTATGCTGAGCCCTGTATATATAATGTACTGATAATACAGGGGTGTACTCACTTAAGTTGAGCACTGTATATATAATGTACTGATAATACAGGGGTGTACTCACTTATACTGAGCCCTGTAGATATAATGTACTGATAATACAGGGGTGTACTCACTTATGCTGAGCACTGTATATATAATGTACTGATAATACAGGGGTGTACTCACTTATGCTGAGCCCTGTATATATAATGTACTGATAATACAGGGGATGTAGTCACTTATGCTGAGCCCTGTATATATAATGTACTGATAATACAGGGGGTGTAGTCACTTATGCTGAGCCCTGTATATATAATGTACTGATAATACAGTGGTGTAGTCACTTATGCTGAGCACTGTATATATAATGTACTGATAATACAGGGGATGTACTCACTTATGCTGAGCCCTGTATATATAATGTACTGATAATACAGTGGTGTACTCACTTATGCTGAGCCCTTTATATAATGTACTGATAATACAGGGGTGTACTCACTTATGCTGAGCACTGTATATATAATGTACTGATAATACAGGGGGTGTACTCACTTATGCTGAGCACTGTATATATAATGTACTGACAATACAGTGGTGTACTCACTTATGCTGAGCCCTGTATATATAATGTACTGATAATACAGGGGTGTACTCACTTATGCTGAGCCCTGTATATATAATGTACTGATAATACAGTGGTGTACTCACTTAAGTTGAGCACTGTATATATAATGTACTGATAATACAGGGGATGTACTCACTTATGCTGAGCCCTGTATATATAATGTACTGATAATACAGGGGTGTACTCACTTATGCTGAGCCCTTTATATAATGTACTGATAATACAGGGGTGTACTCACTTATGCTGAGCACTGTATATATAATGTACTGATAATACAGGGGTGTACTCACTTATGCTGAGCCCTATATATATAATGTACTGATAATACAGGCGTGTACTCACTTATACTGAGCCCTGTATATATAATGTACTGATAATACAGGGGTGTACTCACTTATGCTGAGCCCTTTATATAATGTACTGATAATACAGGGGTGTACTCATTTATGCTGAGCACTGTATATATAATGTACTGATAATACAGGGGTGTACTCACTTATGCTGAGCCCTATATATATAATGTACTGATAATACAGGGGTGTACTCACTTATGCTGAGCCCTGTATATATAATGTAATGATAATACAGGGGTGTACTCACTTATGCTGAGCCCTGTATATATAATGTACTGATAATACAGGGGTGTACTCACTTATGCTGAGCCCTGTATATATAATGTACTGATAATACAGTGGTGTACTCACTTATGCTGAGCACTGTATATATAATGTACTGATAATACAGGGGTGTACTCACTTATGCTGAGCACTGTATATATAATGTACTGATAATACAGGGGTGTACTCCCTTATGGTGAGCACTGTATATTTAATGTACTGATAATACAGGGGTGTACTCACTTATGTTGAGCCCTGTATATATAATGTACTGATAATACAGGGGTGTACTCTCTTATGCTGAGCCCTGTATATATAATGTACTGATAATACAGGGGTGTACTCACTTATGCTGAGCCCTGTATAGATAATGTACTGATAATACAGGGGGTGTACTCACTTATACTGAGCTCTGTATATATAATGTACTGATAATACAGGGGGTGTACTCACTTATGCTGAGCCCTTTATATAATGTACTGATAATACAGGGGTATACTCACTTATGCTGAGCCCTGTATATATAATGTAATGATAATACAGGGGTGTACTCACTTATGCTGAGCCCTGTATATATAATGTACTGATAATACAGGGGTGTACTCACTTATGCTGAGCCCTGTATATATAATGTACTGATAATACAGTTGTGTACTCACTTATGCTGAGCACTGTATATATAATGTACTGATAATACAGGGGTGTACTCACTTATGCTGAGCACTGTATATATAATGTACTGATAATACAGGGGTGTACTCACTTATGCTGAGCACTGTATATATTATGTACTGATAATACAGGGGGTGTACTCACTTATGCTGAGCACTGTATATATAATGTACTGATAATACAGGGGTGTACTCACTTATACTGAGCCCTGTATATATAATGTACTGATAATACAGGGGTGTACTCACTTATGCTGAGCCCTGTATATATAATGTACTGATAATACAGGGGTGTACTCACTTATGCTGAGCACTGTATATATAATGTACTGATAATACAGGGGTGTAGTCACTTATACTGAGCACTGTATATATAATGTACTGATAATACAGGGGTGTACTCACTTATGCTGAGCCCTGTATTTATAATGTACTGATAATACAGGGGTGTAGTCACTTATACTGAGCACTGTATATATAATGTACTGATAATACAGGGGGTGTATTCACTTATGCTGAGCCCTGTATATATAATGTACTGATAATACAGTGGTGTACTCCCTTATACTGAGCACTGTATATATTATGTACTGATAATACAGGGGTGTACTCAGTTATGCTGAGCACTGTATATATAATGTACTGATAATACAGGGGTGTACTCACTTATGCTGAGCCCTGTATATATAATGTACTGATAATACAGGGGTGTCCTCACTTATGCTGAGCCCTGTATATATAATGTACTGATAATACAGGGGTGTACTCACTTATGCTGAGCCCTGTATATATAATGTACTGCTAATACAGGGGTGTACTCACTTATGCTGAGCCCTGTATATATAATGTACTGATAATACAGGGGTGTAGTCACTTATACTGAGCACTGTATATATAATGTACTGATAATACAGGGGTGTACTCACTTATGCTGAGCCCTGTATATATAATGTACTGATAATACAGGGGTGTACTCACTTATGCTGAGCACTGTATATATAATGTACTGATAATACAGGGGTGTACTCACTTATGTTGAGCACTGTATATATAATGTACTGATAATACAGGGGGTGTAGTCACTTAAGCTGAGCCCTGTATATATAATGTACTGATAATACAGTGGTGTACTCACTTAAGTTGAGCACTGTATATATAATGTACTGATAATACAGGGGTGTACTCACTTATACTGAGCCCTGTAGATATAATGTACTGATAATACAGGGGTGTACTCACTTATGCTGAGCACTGTATATATAATGTACTGATAATACAGGGGTGTACTCACTTATGCTGAGCCCTGTATATATAATGTACTGATAATACAGGGGATGTAGTCACTTATGCTGAGCCCTGTATATATAATGTACTGATAATACAGGGGGTGTAGTCACTTATGCTGAGCCCTGTATATATAATGTACTGATAATACAGTGGTGTAGTCACTTATGCTGAGCACTGTATATATAATGTACTGATAATACAGGGGATGTACTCACTTATGCTGAGCCCTGTATATATAATGTACTGATAATACAGTGGTGTACTCACTTATGCTGAGCCCTTTATATAATGTACTGATAATACAGGGGTGTACTCACTTATGCTGAGCACTGTATATATAATGTACTGATAATACAGGGGGTGTACTCACTTATGCTGAGCACTGTATATATAATGTACTGACAATACAGTGGTGTACTCACTTATGCTGAGCCCTGTATATATAATGTACTGATAATACAGGGGTGTACTCACTTATGCTGAGCCCTGTATATATAATGTACTGATAATACAGTGGTGTACTCACTTAAGTTGAGCACTGTATATATAATGTACTGATAATACAGGGGATGTACTCACTTATGCTGAGCCCTGTATATATAATGTACTGATAATACAGGGGTGTACTCACTTATGCTGAGCCCTTTATATAATGTACTGATAATACAGGGGTGTACTCACTTATGCTGAGCACTGTATATATAATGTACTGATAATACAGGGGTGTACTCACTTATGCTGAGCCCTATATATATAATGTACTGATAATACAGGCGTGTACTCACTTATACTGAGCCCTGTATATATAATGTACTGATAATACAGGGGTGTACTCACTTATGCTGAGCCCTTTATATAATGTACTGATAATACAGGGGTGTACTCATTTATGCTGAGCACTGTATATATAATGTACTGATAATACAGGGGTGTACTCACTTATGCTGAGCCCTATATATATAATGTACTGATAATACAGGGGTGTACTCACTTATGCTGAGCCCTGTATATATAATGTAATGATAATACAGGGGTGTACTCACTTATGCTGAGCCCTGTATATATAATGTACTGATAATACAGGGGTGTACTCACTTATGCTGAGCCCTGTATATATAATGTACTGATAATACAGTGGTGTACTCACTTATGCTGAGCACTGTATATATAATGTACTGATAATACAGGGGTGTACTCACTTATGCTGAGCACTGTATATATAATGTACTGATAATACAGGGGTGTACTCCCTTATGGTGAGCACTGTATATTTAATGTACTGATAATACAGGGGTGTACTCACTTATGTTGAGCCCTGTATATATAATGTACTGATAATACAGGGGTGTACTCTCTTATGCTGAGCCCTGTATATATAATGTACTGATAATACAGGGGTGTACTCACTTATGCTGAGCCCTGTATAGATAATGTACTGATAATACAGGGGGTGTACTCACTTATACTGAGCTCTGTATATATAATGTACTGATAATACAGGGGGTGTACTCACTTATGCTGAGCCCTTTATATAATGTACTGATAATACAGGGGTATACTCACTTATGCTGAGCCCTGTATATATAATGTAATGATAATACAGGGGTGTACTCACTTATGCTGAGCCCTGTATATATAATGTACTGATAATACAGGGGTGTACTCACTTATGCTGAGCCCTGTATATATAATGTACTGATAATACAGTTGTGTACTCACTTATGCTGAGCACTGTATATATAATGTACTGATAATACAGGGGTGTACTCACTTATGCTGAGCACTGTATATATAATGTACTGATAATACAGGGGTGTACTCACTTATGCTGAGCACTGTATATATTATGTACTGATAATACAGGGGGTGTACTCACTTATGCTGAGCACTGTATATATAATGTACTGATAATACAGGGGTGTACTCACTTATACTGAGCCCTGTATATATAATGTACTGATAATACAGGGATGTACTCACTTATGCTGAGCCCTGTATATATAATGTACTGATAATACAGGGGTGTACTCACTTATGCTGAGCACTGTATATATAATGTACTGATAATACAGGGGTGTAGTCACTTATACTGAGCACTGTATATATAATGTACTGATAATACAGGGGTGTACTCACTTATGCTGAGCCCTGTATTTATAATGTACTGATAATACAGGGGTGTAGTCACTTATACTGAGCACTGTATATATAATGTACTGATAATACAGGGGGTGTATTCACTTATGCTGAGCCCTGTATATATAATGTACTGATAATACAGTGGTGTACTCACTTATGCTGAGCGCTGTATATATAATGTACTGATAATACAGGGGTGTACTCCCTTATACTGAGCACTGTATATATTATGTACTGATAATACAGGGGTGTACTCAGTTATGCTGAGCACTGTATATATAATGTACTGATAATACAGGGGTGTACTCACTTATGCTGAGCCCTGTATATATAATGTACTGATAATACAGGGGTGTCCTCACTTATGCTGAGCCCTGTATATATAATGTACTGATAATACAGGGGTGTACTCACTTATGTTGAGCACTGTATATATAATGTACTGATAATACAGGGGGTGTAGTCACTTATGCTGAGCCCTGTATATATAATGTACTGATAATACAGTGGTGTACTCACTTAAGTTGAGCACTGTATATATAATGTACTGATAATACAGGGGTGTACTCACTTATACTGAGCCCTGTAGATATAATGTACTGATAATACAGGGGTGTACTCACTTATGCTGAGCACTGTATATATAATGTACTGATAATACAGGGGTGTACTCACTTATGCTGAGCCCTGTATATATAATGTACTGATAATACAGGGGATGTAGTCACTTATGCTGAGCCCTGTATATATAATGTACTGATAATACAGGGGGTGTAGTCACTTATGCTGAGCCCTGTATATATAATGTACTGATAATACAGGGGTGTACTCACTTATACTGAGCCCTGTATATATAATGTACTGAGAATACAGGGGGTGTACTCACTTATACTGAGCCCTGTATATATAATGTACTGATAATACAATGGTGTACTCACTTATGCTGAGCCCTGTATATATAATGTACTGATAATACAGTGGTGTAGTCACTTATGCTGAGCACTGTATATATAATGTACTGATAATACAGGGGATGTACTCACTTATGCTGAGCCCTGTATATATAATGTACTGATAATACAGTGGTGTACTCACTTATGCTGAGCCCTTTATATAATGTACTGATAATACAGGGGTGTACTCACTTATGCTGAGCACTGTATATATAATGTACTGATAATACAGGGGGTGTACTCACTTATGCTGAGCACTGTATATATAATGTACTGACAATACAGTGGTGTACTCACTTATGCTGAGCCCTGTATATATAATGTACTGATAATACAGGGGTGTACTCACTTATGCTGAGCCCTGTATATATAATGTACTGATAATACAGTGGTGTACTCACTTATGCTGAGCCCTGTATATATAATGTACTGATAATACAGGGGTGTACTCACTTATGCTGAGCCCTGTATATATAATGTACTGACAATACAGTGGTGTACTCACTTATACTGAGCCCTGTATATATAATGTACTAATAATACAGGGGTGTACTCACTTATGCTGAGCCCTGTATATATAATGTACTGATAATACAGGGGTGTACTCACTTAAGTTGAGCACTGTATATATAATGTACTGATAATACAGGGGATGTACTCACTTATGCTGAGCCCTGTATATATAATGTACTGATAATACAGGGGTGTACTCACTTATGCTGAGCCCTTTATATAATGTACTGATAATACAGGGGTGTACTCACTTATGCTGAGCACTGTATATATAATGTACTGATAATACAGGGGTGTACTCACTTATGCTGAGCCCTATATATATAATGTACTGATAATACAGGCGTGTACTCACTTATACTGAGCCCTGTATATATAATGTACTGATAATACAGGGGTGTACTCACTTATGCTGAGCCCTTTATATAATGTACTGATAATACAGGGGTGTACTCATTTATGCTGAGCACTGTATATATAATGTACTGATAATACAGGGGTGTACTCACTTATGCTGAGCCCTATATATATAATGTACTGATAATACAGGGGTGTACTCACTTATGCTGAGCCCTGTATATATAATGTAATGATAATACAGGGGTGTACTCACTTATGCTGAGCCCTGTATATATAATGTACTGATAATACAGGGGTGTACTCACTTATGCTGAGCCCTGTATATATAATGTACTGATAATACAGTGGTGTACTCACTTATGCTGAGCACTGTATATATAATGTACTGATAATACAGGGGTGTACTCACTTATGCTGAGCACTGTATATATAATGTACTGATAATACAGGGGTGTACTCACTTATGGTGAGCACTGTATATTTAATGTACTGATAATACAGGGGTGTACTCACTTATGTTGAGCCCTGTATATATAATGTACTGATAATACAGGGGTGTACTCTCTTATGCTGAGCCCTGTATACATAATGTACTGATAATACAGGGGTGTACTCACTTATGCTGAGCCCTGTATAGATAATGTACTGATAATACAGGGGGTGTACTCACTTATACTGAGCTCTGTATATATAATGTACTGATAATACAGGGGGTGTACTCACTTATGCTGAGCCCTTTATATAATGTACTGATAATACAGGGGTATACTCACTTATGCTGAGCCCTGTATATATAATGTAATGATAATACAGGGGTGTACTCACTTATGCTGAGCCCTGTATATATAATGTACTGATAATACAGGGGTGTACTCACTTATGCTGAGCCCTGTATATATAATGTACTGATAATACAGTTGTGTACTCACTTATGCTGAGCACTGTATATATAATGTACTGATAATACAGGGGTGTACTCACTTATGCTGAGCACTGTATATATAATGTACTGATAATACAGGGGTGTACTCACTTATGGTGAGCACTGTATATTTAATGTACTGATAATACAGGGGTGTACTCACTTATGTTGAGCCCTGTATATATAATGTACTGATAATACAGGGGTGTACTCTCTTATGCTGAGCCCTGTATATATAATGTACTAATAATACAGTGGTGTACTCACTTATGCTGAGCACTGTATAGATAATGTACTGATAATACAGGGGTGTACTCACTTATGCTGAGCCCTTTATATAATGTACTGATAATACAGGGGTGTACTCACTTATGCTGAGCACTGTATATATAATGTACTGATAATACAGGGGGTGTACTCACTTATGCTGAGCACTGTATATATAATGTACTGATAATACAGGGGTGTACTCACTTATACTGAGTCCTGTATATATAATGTACTGATAATACAGGGGTGTACTCACTTATGCTGAGCACGGTATATATAATGTACTGAAAATACAGGGGCGTACTCACTTATGCTGAGCACTGTATATATAATGTACTGATAATACAAGGGTGTACTCACTTATGGTGAGCACTGTATATATAATGTACTGATAATACAGGGGTGTACTCACTTATGCTGAGCACTGTATATATAATGTACTGATAATACAGGGGTGTACTCACTTATGCTGAGCCCTGTATATATAATGTACTGATAATACAGGGGTGTACTCATTTATGCTGAGCACTGTATATATAATGTACTGATAATACAGGGGTGTACTCACTTATGCTGAGCCCTGTATATATAATGTACTGATAATACAGGGGTGTACTCACTTATACTGAGCACTGTATATATAATGTACTGATAATACAGGGGTGTACTCAGTTATGCTGAGCCCTGTATATATAATGTACTGATAATACAGGGGTGTACTCACTTATGCTGAGCCCCGTATATATAATGTACTGATAATACAGGGGTGTACTCACTTACACTGAGCACTGTATATATAATGTACTGATAATACAGGGGTGTACTCACTTATGCTGAGCACTGTATATATAATGTACTGATAATACAGGGTGTACTCACTTATGCTGAGCCCTGTATATATAATGTACTGATAACACAGGGGTGTAGTCACTTATACTGAGCACTGTATATATAATGTACTGATAATACAGGGGGTGTACTCACTTATGCTGAGCCCTGTATATATAATGTACTGATAATACAGGGGTGTACTCACTTATACTGAGCACTGTATATATAATGTACTGATAATACAGGGGTGTACTCAGTTATGCTGAGCCCTGTATATATAATGTACTGATAATGCAAGGGTGTACTCAGTTATGCTGAGCACTGTATATATAATGTACTGATAATACAAGGGGTGTACTCACTTATGCTGAGCACTGTATATATAATGTACTGATAATACAGGGGTGTACTCACTTATACTGAGCACTGTATATATAATGTACTGATAATACAGGGGTGTACTCAGTTATGCTGAGCACTGTATATATAATGTACTGATAATACAGGGGGTGTACTCACTTATGGTGAGCACTGTATATATAATGTACTGATAATACAGGGGTGTACTCACTTATACTGAGCACTGTATATATAATGTACTGATAATACAGGGGTGTACTCACTTATACTGAGCACTGTATATATAATGTACTGATAATACAGTGGTGTACTCACTTATACTGAGCACTGTATATATAATGAACTGATAATACAGGGGTGTACTCACTTATGTTGAGCACTGTATATATAATGTACTGATAATACAGGGGTGTACTCAGTTATGCTGAGCACTGTATATATAATGTACTGATAATACAAGGGTGTACTCACTTATGCTGAGCACTGTATATATAATGTACTGATAATACAGGGTGTACTCACTTATACTGAGCTCTATATATATAATGTACTGATAATACAAGGGTGTACTCACTTATGTTGAGCACTGTATATATAATGTACTGATAATACAGGGGTGTACTCTCTTATGCTGAGCCCTGTATATATAATATACTGATAATACAGGGGTGTACTCACTTATGCTGAGCCCTGTATATATAATGTACTGATAAAACCGGGGTGTACTCACTTATACTGAGCCCTGTATATATAATGTACTGATAATACAGGGGTGTACTCACTTATGCTGAGCACTGTATATATAATGTAATGATAATACAGGGGTGTACTCACTTATACTGAGCTCTGTATATATAATGTACTGATAATACAGGGGTGTACTCACTTATGCTGAGCCCTGTATATATAATGTACTGATAATACAGTGGTGTACTCACTTATGCTGAGCACTGTATATATAATGTACTGATAATACAGGGGTGTACTCACTTATACTGAACCCTGTATATATAATGTACTGATAATACAGGGGGTGTACTCACTTATACTGAGCACTGTATATATAATGTACTGATAATACAGGGGTGTACTCACTTATGCTGAGCGCTGTATATATAATGTACTGATAATACAGGGTGTACTCACTTATACTGAGCCCTGTATATATAATGTACTGATAATACAGGGGTGTACTCACTTATACTGAGCACTGTATATATAATGTACTGATAATACCGGGGTGTACTCACTTATGCTGAGCGCTGTATATATAATGTACTGATAATACAGGGGTGTACTCACTTATGCTGAGCACTGTATATATAATGTACTGATAATACAGGGGGTGTACTCACTTATGCTGAGCCCTGTATATATAATGTACTGATAATACAGGGGTGTACTCACTTATGCTGAGCACTGTATATATAATGTACTGATAATGCAGTGGTGTACTCACTTATGCTGAGCACTGTATATATAATGTACTGATAATACAGGGGTGTACTCACTTATGCTGAGCCCTATATGTAATGTACTGATAATACAGGGAGTGTACTCACTTATACTGAGCACTGTATATATAATGTACTGATAATACAGGGGGTTTAGTCACTTATGCTGAGCACTGTATATATAATGTACTGATAATACAGTGGTGTACTCACTTATGCTGAGCACTGTATATATAATGTACTGATAATACAGGGGTGTACTCACTTACGTTGAGCACTGTATATATAATGTACTGATAATACAGGGGTGTACTCACTTATGCTGAGCCCTGTATATATAATGTACTGATAATACAGGGATGTACTCACATACACTGAGCACTGTATATATAATGTACTGATAATACCGGGGTGTACTCACTTATGCTGAGCACTGTATATATAATGTACTGATAATACAGTGGTGTACTCACTTATGCTGAGCCCTGTATATATAATGTACTGATAATACAGTGGTGTACTCACTTATGCTGAGCACTGTATATATAATGTACTGATAATACAGGGGTGTACTCACTTATGCTGAGCCCTATATGTAATGTACTGATAATACAAGGGGTGTACTCACTTATGCTGAGCCCTGTATATATAATGTACTGACAATACAGTGGTGTACTCACTTATGCTGAGCACTGTATATATAATGTACTGATAATGCAGTGGTGTACTCACTTATGCTGAGCACTGTATATATAATGTACTGATAATACAGTGGTGTACTCACTTATGCTGAGCACTGTATATATAATGTACTGATAATACAGGGGTGTACTCACTTATGCTGAGCCCTATATGTAATGTACTGATAATACAGAGGGTGTACTCACTTATGCTGAGCGCTGTATATATAATGTACTGATAATACAGGGGTGTACTCACTTATGTTGAGCACTGTATATATAATGTACTGATAATACAGGGGTGTACTCACTTATGCTGAGCACTGTTTATATAATGTACTGATAATACAGGGTTGTACTCACTTATGCTGAGCCCTGTATATATAATGTACTGATAATACAGGGGTGTACTCACTTATACTGAGCCCTGTATATATAATGTACTGATAATACAGGGGTGTACTCACTTATGCTGAGCCCTGTATATATAATGTACTGATAATACCGGTGTGTACTCACTTATACTGAGCACTGTATATATAATGTACTGATAATATAGGGGTGTACTCACTTATGCTGAGCCCTGTATATATAATGTATTGATAATACAGTGGTGCACTCACTTATGCTGAGCACTGTATATATAATGTACTGATAATACCGGGGTGTACTCACTTATACTGAGCACTGTATATATAATGTACTGATAATACAGGGGTGTACTCACTTATGCTGAGCCCTGTATATATAATGTACTGATAATACAGGGGGTGTACTCACTTATACTGAGCCCTGTATATATAATGTACTTATAATACAGGGGTGTACTCACTTATACTGAGCCCTGTATATATAATGTACTGATAATACAGGGGTGTACTCACTTATACTGAGCCCTGTATATATAATGTACTGATAATACTGGGGGTGTACTCACTTATGCTGAGCCCTGTATATATAATGTACTGATAATACAGGGGGTGTACTCACTTATACTGAGCCCTGTATATATAATGTACTGATAATACAGGGGTGTACTCACTTACACTGAGCACTGTATATATAATGTACTGATAATACAGGGGTGTACTCACTTATGCTGAGCACTGTATATATAATGTACTGATAATACAGGGGGTGTGCTCACTTACACTGAGCTCTGTATATATAATGTACTGATAATACAGGGGGTGTACTCACTTATGTTGAGCACTGTATATATAATGTACTGATAATACAGGGGTGTACTCACTTATGCTGAGCACTGTATATATAATGTACTGATAATACAGGGGTGTACTCACTTATGCTGAGCCCTGTATATATAATGTACTGATAATACAGGGGTGTACTCACTTATGCTGAGCACTGTATATATAATGTACTGATAATACAGGGGTGTACTCACTTATGGTGAGCACTGTATATATAATGTACTGATAATACAGGGGTGTACTCACATATACTGAGCCCTGTATATATAATGTACTGATAATACAGGGGTGTACTCACTTATGCTGAGCCCTGTATATATAATGTACTGATAATACAGGGATGTACTCACTTATACTGAGCACTGTATATATAATGTACTGATAATACAGGGGTGTACTCTCTTATGCTGAGCACTGTATATATAATGTACTGATAATACAGTGGTGTACTCACTTATGCTGAGCACTGTATATATAATGTACTGATAATACAGGGGTGTACTCACTTATGCTGAGCCCTGTATATATAATGTACTGACAATACAGTGGTGTACTCACTTATGCTGAGCTCTGTATATATAATGTACTGATAATACAGGGGGTGTACTCACTTATGCTGAGCCCTGTATATATAATGTACTGATAATACAGTGGTGTACTCACTTATGCTGAGCGCTGTATATATAATGTACTGATAATACAGGGGTGTAGTCACTTATACTGAGCCCTGTATATATAATGTACTGTTAATACAGGGGTGTACTCACTTATGCTGAGCACTGTATATATAATGTACTGATAATACAGGGGGTGTACTCACTTATGCTGAGCCCTGTATATATAATGTACTGATGATTCAGGGGTGTACTCACTTATGCTGAGCGCTGTATATATAATGTACTGATAATACAGGGGTGTACTCACTTATGTTGAGCACTGTATATATAATGTACTGATAATACAGGGGTGTACTCACTTATACTGAGCGCTGTATATATAATGTACTAATAATACAGTGGTGTACTCACTTATGCTGAGCCCTGTATATATAATGTACTGATAATACAGGGGGTGTACTCACTTATGCTGAGCGCTGTATATATAATGTACTGATAATACAGGGGTGTACTCACTTATGTTGAGCACTGTATATATAATGTACTGATAATACAGTGGTGTACTCACTTATGCTGAGCCCTGTATATATAATGTACTGATAATACAGTGGTGTACTCACTTATGCTGAGCGCTGTATATATAATGTACTGATAATACAGGGGTGTACTCACTTATGTTGAGCACTGTATATATAATGTACTGATAATACAGGGGTGTACTCACTTATGCTGAGCACTGTATATATAATGTACTGATAATACAGGGTTGTACTCACTTATGCTGAGCCCTGTATATATAATGTACTGATAATACAGGGGTGTACTCACTTATACTGAGCCCTGTATATATAATGTACTGATAATACAGGGGTGTACTCACTTATGCTGAGCACTATATATATAATGTACTGATAATACAGTGGGTGTACTCACTTATACTGAGCACTGTATATATAATGTACTAATAATACAGGGATGCACTCACTTATGCTGAGCCCTGTATATATAATGTACTGATAATACAGGGGTGTACTCACTTATGCTGAGCACTGTATATATAATGTACTGATAATACAGGGGTGTACTCACTTATGCTGAGCCCTGTATATATAATGTACTGATAATACAGGGGTGTACTCACTTATGCTGAGCACTGTATATATAATGTACTAATAATACCGGGGTGTACTCACTTATACAGAGCACTGTATATATAATGTGCTGATAATACAGGGGTGTACTCACTTATGCTGAGGCCGGTATATATAATGTACTGATAATACAGGGGTGTACTCACTTATACTGAGCTCTGTATATATAATGTACTGATAATACAGGGGTGTACTCACTTATGCTGAGCACTGTATATATAATGTACTGATAATACATGGGGTGTACTCACTTATGCTGAGCGCTGTATATATAATGTACTGATAATACAGTGGTGTACTCACTTATGCTGAGCACTGTATATATAATGTACTAATAATACCGGGGTGTACTCACTTATACTGAGAACTGTATATATAATGTACTGATAATACAGGGGTGTACTCACTTATGCTGAGGCCTGTATATATAATGTACTGATAATACAGGGGTGTACTCACTTATACTGAGCTCTGTATATATAATGTACTGATAATACAGGGGTGTACTCACTTATGCTGAGCACTGTATATATAATGTACTGATAATACATGGGGTGTACTCACTTATGCTGAGCGCTGTATATATAATGTACTGTTAATACAGGGGTGTACTCACTTACACTGAGCACTGTATATATAATGTACTGATAATACAGCGGTGTACTCACTTACACTGAACACTGTATATATAATGTAATGTTAATACAGGGGTGTACTCACTTATACTGAGCCCTGTAGTTAAAATGTACTGATAATACAGGGGTGTACTCACTTATGCTGAGCGCTGTATATATAATGTACTGATAATACAGGGGTGTACTCACTTATGCTGAGCACTGTATATATAATGTACTGATAATACAGGGTGTACTTGACGCGCCCCCTGGGCCTGTGCTGTGCAGGGGGATACCCGGAGCCGGATCGCTGTTGTAGGATGCTGGGGGTTGTAGTCTCCGTGTGGCGGTGACCCGGTCCGTGCCCAGGGTGGTCAAACCAGTGGCAGTCTATTTGTATTGTAATAAGTGTCCGACTACGCCACCCGTGGATTGCGGTCAGTGGGGACCGCCGCTGCGCTGCCGACCGCTGAGGCTGGTGTTGGTTGCGCAGCTGAGTATGGGATAACTCCCCACGGGAGGAGTATTGCCTCAGGGCAGCTAATGTGGATGATGGTGGTAGTGATGGTGTGAGTGTCCCAGTACTGATGGTGCTGGTGCGGCTATGAAACACAGAGACTTGTAATTGCAGTTTCCAAAGCTTTACTCACGGTTGTTATTCAGGTCAATGCTGCAGGCGATGACTGCCCAAGCCGTGCTGCGTCCACCAGGTGAGGGACTCGGTCAACTCCCAGGCAATTCCAGAGCGTGGTTCAGAGCTCCCCTCTCTTCCTTTCTACTGGCCGTCCCCACCAGTGACCCACCTTTGTCCAGCTTCCTCGGGCCTTCTCTTGGCGAAACCTCTCTCCGGTTTCCCTGACCCTATGTGGTATGCTTTCCTGGTTGATGTAGTGAGGGGTCGCACCAAGATGTGGTAACAACCTCCGGTCTTTGGCTGAGGAATCTGTTGCCTCCACCAATTTGGGTTCCGGTACCCTGTTCTGCCAACCCGTCACCCGCAATCTCCTGGGTCCTTAGGGTTCCTTCTGCCTTCGTGTCTCTGGGCCTTTCTCTGTGTTCCTGTTCCTTGCTTCCTTTCTTACTGTCCTTTCTGCTCATTCTCCTTTCTCTCTCTCTCAGGCTCCAGCCTCCTGACAAGGCCTGCCTGCAGAGCAGAGTCCATGCAGGGGCTCTGCTTCCTGTCTTCTCCTCTCACTGCACTGGCTGAACTGAACACTGTCCTAAGATGGTGCCCACCTTATATACCTCCTTCTGACACCCGAGCCCAGGTGACTAGCAACCAATGGGCTCCTACCTATGCCCAGAGACCCACCCCTATCTGCTCCTACACCACTGGATTTTCCTCCCCCTCCCCACTCCAGCCAGGAAGAGAAGCTGTCGTGCCTGCACTTCTGTGGTAGCACCGTTAAGCTGTCCCTCGGAAATGGGGTGTGTGTGGTGCATGCAGCCTAACGAGCCCTGGTCCACACTCCATCCTTACCCGGGAGTGGAATATCACACCTCTGGTCTGAGGTGCAATACCCCTGTAGCAGCCGAGCCCTCGGGGTGCTACATTCCCCCCTGGTAAATCACAGCACGTCCTCGGGCTGGAAAAGAGCAAAGACAATTCAAAAACATGCAATACTTTTTCAAAACTTTTCACATTAGAAACCGGCCGGCATTATTCAACTTCCCTTTATGGGAAACACTTTCTCTTTACTAGACATTATACTGCACTTTTAATATTACTGGAACTCTTTTGTCATATAACATTTTCTAGCAGCATATAAAACCATTCAGCATATCAAACTTTTTCTGGTAAAACATTTTAGTAAATTCTCTTCTTCACTGGCCACTGTGCAACTTGCGACCAGGTGTCCATTTTTCTATTAGGGAGATGGCTGCTCTCAGTCCTCAGCCAGGTAGGGAAGAGGGATGGCTGCTCTCAGTCCTCAGCCAGATAACTTAGGGAATAGGGCAACTTTTCAAACCGGTAACAGTCCCTTAACAGTTCCACACTAGTCCCAACGGGGACCACACTTCACTCAGCAACAGTTTCTATACCCTTACGGGTAACTATATACAGTTACACTTTACCGTTCATTAGTAACGGTGTCCTCCTTGCGCACCTTCCTCATAATCTTCAGACCCGTCCGGGTCCTTTTGGTTTTCCTCGTACTGGTGGTACTGCAGCTCTTCCTCGGTTAGCCGGTTGATGTGGAGGGTGTACAGTCCTTTTGCGCCTGGGGAGTTCAGGCCTTGCGACCGGGCCTGGAGAGGGCCGCCGTTGATGACGCCCAGGGTCAGAGGGTGCGACTTTGGGCCTGGGCACGGGCTGGTGGTGGCGGTGCCCAGGGCTGGAGGGCTCGGCTGCAGGGCTTGTTGCGGGGTCTGGAGCAGGTCGGTGTCTGCAGCGCCCGGGAGTGGCGGCTCCACCAGGGGGCCCGGGAGAAGGCTGACGCTGGCAGCGTCCGGGACAGGGAGACTCCTCTTACCTGCTCCCGTGACCGCTCCTGCATCACGCGTCTTCTCCTGGCGCTGGTCGGGGCCCGCGACGGCTGGGGCACTGCCGATGCTGGGCAGCTTAGTCTGCTGCCGGTCCGCCATCTTGCTGTCCGTTCCTGGTGTCCTCCTCCCCCCTGGTGGACCGTGGCCTACCTTCCGGCGATCCTCTTCTGTAGGCCGCGGCTCCGCAGTCGATCGTCGGGGTTGAGGACCTTGCGTCGCGCTCCTGTGACGTCAGCGTCGCTCCCTCTCCCTTCCAGGACCTTAAGCAGCGTCAGTGCGTGGGGCGGAGCTTCAGATCTCACGCGCTTTCGGCGTCCACGCCCCTCTTCTTCCCGCGCGGCGTCCCGAAGATGGCGCCCGATGGCGGGAAAACGACTGCGGATGGCGGGAAGACGGCGGGAAACGACCCAAGATGGCGTCCGATGGCGGGAATCGACTCCGGACGGCGGGAAACTTCGGGAAATGGCGGGAGACTTCTTTTCCAGGTACATGTACAATTTTCTTCAGGCACGCAATACCCGTTTGTGGCGGGTTGGTAAAGATCCTGCCGACTACGCCAAAGTTGACGCGCCCCCTGGGCCTGTGCTGTGCAGGGGGATACCCGGAGCCGGATCGCTGTTGTAGGATGCTGGGGGTTGTAGTCTCCGTGTGGCGGTGACCCGGTCCGTGCCCAGGGTGGTCAAACCAGTGGCAGTCTATTTGTATTGTAATAAGTGTCCGACTACGCCACCCGTGGATTGCGGTCAGTGGGGACCGCCGCTGCGCTGCCGACCGCTGAGGCTGGTGTTGGTTGCGCAGCTGAGTATGGGATAACTCCCCACGGGAGGAGTATTGCCTCAGGGCAGCTAATGTGGATGATGGTGGTAGTGATGGTGTGAGTGTCCCAGTACTGATGGTGCTGGTGCGGCTATGAAACACAGAGACTTGTAATTGCAGTTTCCAAAGCTTTACTCACGGTTGTTATTCAGGTCAATGCTGCAGGCGATGACTGCCCAAGCCGTGCTGCGTCCACCAGGTGAGGGACTCGGTCAACTCCCAGGCAATTCCAGAGCGTGGTTCAGAGCTCCCCTCTCTTCCTTTCTACTGGCCGTCCCCACCAGTGACCCACCTTTGTCCAGCTTCCTCGGGCCTTCTCTTGGCGAAACCTCTCTCCGGTTTCCCTGACCCTATGTGGTATGCTTTCCTGGTTGATGTAGTGAGGGGTCGCACCAAGATGTGGTAACAACCTCCGGTCTTTGGCTGAGGAATCTGTTGCCTCCACCAATTTGGGTTCCGGTACCCTGTTCTGCCAACCCGTCACCCGCAATCTCCTGGGTCCTTAGGGTTCCTTCTGCCTTCGTGTCTCTGGGCCTTTCTCTGTGTTCCTGTTCCTTGCTTCCTTTCTTACTGTCCTTTCTGCTCATTCTCCTTTCTCTCTCTCTCAGGCTCCAGCCTCCTGACAAGGCCTGCCTGCAGAGCAGAGTCCATGCAGGGGCTCTGCTTCCTGTCTTCTCCTCTCACTGCACTGGCTGAACTGAACACTGTCCTAAGATGGTGCCCACCTTATATACCTCCTTCTGACACCCGAGCCCAGGTGACTAGCAACCAATGGGCTCCTACCTATGCCCAGAGACCCACCCCTATCTGCTCCTACACCACTGGATTTTCCTCACCCTCCCCACTCCAGCCAGGAAGAGAAGCTGTCGTGCCTGCACTTCTGTGGTAGCACCGTTAAGCTGTCCCTCGGAAATGGGGTGTGTGTGGTGCATGCAGCCTAACGAGCCCTGGTCCACACTCCATCCTTACCCGGGAGTGGAATATCACACCTCTGGTCTGAGGTGCAATACCCCTGTAGCAGCCGAGCCCTCGGGGTGCTACATACTCACTTATACTGAGCCCTATATATATAATGTACTGATAATACAGGGGTGTACTCACTTATGTTGAGCACTGTATATATAATGTACTGATAATACAGGGGTGTACTCTCTTATGCTGAGCCCTGTATATATAATGTACTGATAATACAGGGGTGTACTCACTTATGCTGAGCCCTGTATATATAATGTACTGATAATACAGTAGTGTACTCACTTATGCTGAGCACTGTATATATAATGTACTGATAATACAGGGGTGTACTCACTTATGCTGAGCCCTGTATATATAATGTACTGATAATACAGGGGTGTACTCACTTATGCTGAACACTGTATATATAATGTACTGATAATACAGGGGTGTACTCACTTATGCTGAGCCCTGTATATATAATGTACTGATAATACAGGGGTGTACTCACTTATGCTGAGCACTGTATATATAATGTACTGATAATGCAGTGGTGTACTCACTTATGCTGAGCACTGTATATATAATGTACTGATAATACAGGGGGTGTACTCACTTATGCTGAGCCCTGTATATATAATGTACTGATAATACAGTGGTGTACTCACTTATGCTGAGCCCTGTATATATAATGTACTGATAATACAGGGGTGTACTCACTTATGCTGAGCACTGTATATATAATGTACTGATAATACAGGGGTGTACTCACTTATGCTGAGCCCTGTATATATAATGTACTGATAATACAGGGGTGTACTCACTTATGGTGAGCACTGTATATATAATGTAATGATAATACAGGGGTGTACTCACTTATACTGAGCTCTGTATATATAATGTACTGATAATACAGGGGTGTACTCACTTATGCTGAGCACTATATATATAATGTACTCATAATACAGGGGTGTACTCACTTATGCTGAGCCCTGTATATATAATGTACTGATAATACAGTGGTGTACTCAATTATGCTGAGCACTGTATATATAATGTACTGATAATACAGGGGTGTACTCACTTATGCTGAGCCCTGTATATATAATGTACTGACAATACAGTGGTGTACTCACTTATGCTGAGCACTGTATATATAATGTACTGATAATACAGGGGTGTACTCACTTATGCTGAGCACTGTATATATAATGTACTGATAATACCGGGGTGTACTCACTTATACTGAGCACTGTATATATAATGTACTGATAATACAGGGGTGTACTCACTTATGCTGAGCCCTGTATATATAATGTACTGATAATACAGGGGGTGTACTCACTTACACTGAGCACTGTATATATAATGTACTGATAATACAGGGGTGTACTCACTTATGCTGAGCCCTGTATATATAATGTACTGATAATACAAGGGTGTACTCACTTATGCTGAGCACTGTATATATAATGTACTGAAAATACAGGGGGTGTACTCACTTATACTGAGCTCTGTATATATAATGTACTGTTAATACAGGGGTGTACTCACACTGAGCACTGTATATATAATGTACTGATAATACAGGGGTGTACTCACTTATACTGAACCCTGTATATATAATGTACTGATAATACAGGGGGTGTACTCACTTATGTTGAGCACTGTATATATAATGTACTGATAATACAGGGGTGTACTCACTTATGCTGAGCTCTGTATATATAATGTACTGTTAATACAGGGGTGTACTCACTTATACTGAGCACTGTATATATAATGTACTGATAATACAGGGTGTACTCACTTATACTGAGCGCTGTATATATAAGGTACTGATAATACAGGGGGTGTACTCACTTATGCTGAGCCCTGTATATATAATGTACTGATAATACAGGGTTTACTCACTTATACTGAGCCCTGTATATATAATGTACTGATAATACAGTGGTGTACTCACTTATGCTGAGCACTGTAAATATAATGTACTGATAATACAGGGGGTGTACTCACTTATGCTGACACTGTATATATAATGTACTGATAATACAGGGGTGTACTCAGTTATGCTGAGCCCTGTATATATAATGTACTGATAATACAGGGGTGTACTCACTTATGCTGAGCCCTGTATATATAATGTACTGATAATACAGGGGTGTACTCACTTACACTGAGCACTGTATATATAATGTACTGATAATACAGGGGTGTACTCACTTATGCTGAGCACTGTATATATAATGTACTGATAATACAGGGTGTACTCACTTATGCTGAGCCCTGTATATATAATGTACTGATAATACAGGGGTGTAGTCACTTATACTGAGCACTGTATATATAATGTACTGATAATACAGGGGGTGTACTCACTTATGCTGAGCCCTGTATATATAATGTACTGATAATACAGGGGTGTACTCACTTATACTGAGCACTGTATATATAATGTACTGATAATACAGGGGTGTACTCAGTTATGCTGAGCCCTGTATATATAATGTACTGATAATACAGGGGTGTACTCAGTTATGCTGAGCACTGTATATATAATGTACTGATAATACAGGGGGTGTACTCACTTATGCTGAGCACTGTATATATAATGTACTGATAATACAGGGGGTGTACTCACTTACACTGAGCACTGTATATATAATGTACTGATAATACAGGGGTGTACTCACTTATGCTGAGCCCTGTATATATAATGTACTGATAATACAAGGGTGTACTCACTTATGCTGAGCACTGTATATATAATGTACTGAAAATACAGGGGGTGTACTCACTTATACTGAGCTCTGTATATATAATGTACTGTTAATACAGGGGTGTACTCACTTACACTGAGCACTGTATATATAATGTACTGATAATACAGGGGTGTACTCACTTATACTGAGCCCTGTATATATAATGTACTGATAATACAGGGGTGTACTCACTTATGCTGAGCCCTGTATATATAATGTACTGATAATACAGGGGTGTACTCACTTATACTGAACCCTGTATATATAATGTACTGATAATACAGGGGGTGTACTCACTTATGTTGAGCACTGTATATATAATGTACTGATAATACAGGGGTGTACTCACTTATGCTGAGCTCTGTATATATAATGTACTGTTAATACAGGGGTGTACTCACTTATACTGAGCACTGTATATATAATGTACTGATAATACAGGGTGTACTCACTTATACTGAGCGCTGTATATATAAGGTACTGATAATACTGGGGGTGTACTCACTTATGCTGAGCCCTGTATATATAATGTACTGATAATACAGGGTTTACTCACTTATACTGAGCCCTGTATATATAATGTACTGATAATACAGTGGTGTACTCACTTATGCTGAGCACTTTATATATAATGTACTGATAATACAGGGGGTGTACTCACTTATGCTGAGCACTGTATATATAATGCACTGATAATACAGGGGTGTACTCAGTTATGCTGAGCCCTGTATATATAATGTACTGATAATACAGGGGTGTACTCACTTATGCTGAGCCCTGTATATATAATGTACTGATAATACAGGGGTGTACTCACTTACACTGAGCACTGTATATATAATGTACTGATAATACAGGGGTGTACTCACTTATGCTGAGCACTGTATATATAATGTACTGATAATACAGGGTGTACTCACTTATGCTGAGCCCTGTATATATAATGTACTGATAATACAGGGGTGTAGTCACTTATACTGAGCACTGTATATATAATGTACTGATAATACAGGGGGTGTACTCACTTATGCTGAGCCCTGTATATATAATGTACTGATAATACAGGGGTGTACTCACTTATACTGAGCACTGTATATATAATGTACTGATAATACAGGGGTGTACTCAGTTATGCTAAGCCCTGTATATATAATGTACTGATAATACAGGGGTGTACTCAGTTATGCTGAGCACTGTATATATAATGTACTGATAATACAGGGGTGTACTCACTTATGCTGAGCACTGTATATATAATGTACTGATAATACAGGGGGTGTACTCACTTATGCTGAGCACTGTATATATAATGTACTGATAATACAGGGGTGTACTCACTTATGCTGAGCACTGTATATATAATGTACTGATAATGCAGTGGTGTACTCACTTATGCTGAGCACTGTATATATAATGTACTGATAATACAGGGGGTGTACTCACTTATGCTGAGCCCTGTATATATAATGTACTGATAATACAGTGGTGTACTCACTTATGCTGAGCCCTGTATATATAATGTACTGATAATACAGGGGTGTACTCACTTATGCTGAGCACTGTATATATAATGTACTGATAATACAGGGGTGTACTCACTTATGCTGAGCCCTGTATATATAATGTACTGATAATACAGGGGTGTACTCACTTATGGTGAGCACTGTATATATAATGTAATGATAATACAGGGGTGTACTCACTTATGCTGAGCACTATATATATAATGTACTCATAATACAGGGGTGTACTCACTTATGCTGAGCCCTGTATATATAATGTACTGATAATACAGTGGTGTACTCAATTATGCTGAGCACTGTATATATAATGTACTGATAATACAGGGGTGTACTCACTTATGCTGAGCCCTGTATATATAATGTACTGACAATACAGTGGTGTACTCACTTATGCTGAGCACTGTATATATAATGTACTGATAATACAGGGGTGTACTCACTTATGCTGAGCACTGTATATATAATGTACTGATAATACCGGGGTGTACTCACTTATACTGAGCACTGTATATATAATGTACTGATAATACAGGGGTGTACTCACTTATGCTGAGCCCTGTATATATAATGTACTGATAATACAGGGGGTGTACTCACTTACACTGAGCACTGTATATATAATGTACTGATAATACAGGGGTGTACTCACTTATGCTGAGCCCTGTATATATAATGTACTGATAATACAAGGGTGTACTCACTTATGCTGAGCACTGTATATATAATGTACTGAAAATACAGGGGGTGTACTCACTTATACTGAGCTCTGTATATATAATGTACTGTTAATACAGGGGTGTACTCACTTACACTGAGCACTGTATATATAATGTACTGATAATACAGGGGTGTACTCACTTATACTGAACCCTGTATATATAATGTACTGATAATACAGGGGGTGTACTCACTTATGCTGAGCACTCTATATATAATGTACTGATAATACAATGGTGTACTCACTTATGTTGAGCACTGTATATATAATGTACTGATAATACAGTGGTGTACTCACTTATGCTGAGCCCTATATATATAATGTACTGATAATACAGTGGTGTACTCACTTATGCTGAGCCCTATATATATAATGTACTGATAATACAGTGGTGTACTCACTTATGCTGAGCACTGTATATATAATGTACTGACAATACAGTGGTGTACTCACTTATGCTGAGCCCTGTATATATAATGTACTGATAATACAGGGGGTGTAGTCACTTATACTGAGCACTGTATATATAATGTACTGATAATACAGTGGTGTACTCACTTATACTGAGCACTGTATATATAATGTACTGATAATACAGGGGTGTACTCACTTATACTGAGCACTGTATATATAATGTACTGATAATACAGGGGTGTACTCACTTATACTGAGCACTGTATATATAATGTACTGATAATACAGGGGTGTACTCACTTATACTGAGCACTGTATATATAATGTACTGATAATACAGGGGGTGTACTCACTTATACTGAGCCCTGTATATATAATGTACTGATAATACAGGGGTGTACTCACTTACACTGAGCACTGTATATATAATGTACTGATAATACAGGGGTGTACTCACTTATGCTGAGCACTGTATATATAATGTACTGATAATACAGTGGTGTACTCACTTATGCTGAGCACTGTATATATAATGTACTGATAATACAGGGGTGTACTCACTTATGCTGAGCCCTATTTGTAATGTACTGATAATACAGGGGGTGTACTCACTTATGCTGAGCGCTGTATATATAATGTACTGATAATACAGGGGGTGTACTCACTTATGTTGAGCACTGTATATATAATGTACTGATAATACAGGGGTGTACTCACTTATGCTGAGCACTGTATATATAATGTACTGATAATACAGGGTTGTACTCACTTATGCTGAGCCCTGTATATATAATGTACTGATAATACAGGGGGTGTAGTCACTTATACTGAGCACTGTATATATAATGTACTGATAATACAGTGGTGTACTCACTTATACTGAGCACTGTATATATAATGTACTGATAATACAGGGTTGTACTCACTTATGCTGAGCACTGTATATATAACGTACTGATAATACAGGGGGTGTAGTCACTTATACTGAGCACTGTATATATAATGTACTGATAATACAGTGGTGTACTCACTTATACTGAGCACTGTATATATAATGTACTGATAATACAGGGGTGTACTCACTTATACTGAGCACTGTATATATAATGTACTGATAATACAGGGGTGTACTCACTTATACTGAGCACTGTATATATAATGTACTGATAATACAGGGGGTGTACTCACTTATACTGAGCCCTGTATATATAATGTACTGATAATACAGGGGTGTACTCACTTACACTGAGCACTGTATATATAATGTACTGATAATACAGGGGTGTACTCACTTATGCTGAGCACTGTATATATAATGTACTGATAATACAGTGGTGTACTCACTTATGCTGAGCACTGTATATATAATGTACTGATAATACAGGGGTGTACTCACTTATGCTGAGCCCTATATGTAATGTACTGATAATACAGGGGGTGTACTCACTTATGCTGAGCGCTGTATATATAATGTACTGATAATACAGGGGTGTACTCACTTATGTTGAGCACTGTATATATAATGTACTGATAATACAGGGGTGTACTCACTTATGCTGAGCACTGTATATATAATGTACTGATAATACAGGGTTGTACTCACTTATACTGAGCCCTGTATATATAATGTACTGATAATACAGGGGTGTACTCACTTATGCTGAGCCCTGTATATATAATGTACTGATAATACCGGTGTGTACTCACTTATACTGAGCACTGTATATATAATGTACTGATAATACAGGGGTGTACTCACTTATGCTGAGCCCTGTATATATAATGTACTGATAATACCGGTGTGTACTCATTTATGCTGAGCCCTGTATATATAATGTACTGATAATACAGGGGTGCACTCACTTATGCTGAGCACTGTATATATAATGTACTGATAATACAGTGGTGTACTCACTTATGCTGAGCACTATATATATAATGTACTGATAATACAGGGGTGTACTCACTTATGCTGAGCCCTGTATATATAATGTACTGATAATACAGGGGTGTACTCACTTATGTTGAGCACTGTATATATAATGTACTGATGATACAGGGGTGTACTCACTTATGGTGAGCACTGTATATATAATGATATAATGTACTGATAATACAGGGGTGTACTCACTTATACTGAGCCCTGTATATATAATGTACTGATAATACAGGGGTGTACTCACTTATACTGAGCACTGTATATATAATGTACTGATAATACAGGGGTGTACTCACTTACACTGAACACTGTATATATAATGTAATGTTAATACAGGGGTGTACTCACTTATACTGAGCACTGTATATATAATGTACTGATAATACAGGGGTGTACTCTCTTATGCTGAGCACTGTATATATAATGTACTGATAATACAGTGGTGTACTCACTTATGCTGAGCACTGTATATATCATGTACTGATAATACAGGGGTGTACTCACTTATGCTGAGCCCTGTATATATAATGTACTGACAATACAGTGGTGTACTCACTTATGCTGAGCCCTGTATATATAATGTATTGATAATCCAGGGGTGTACTCACTTATGCTGAGCTCTGTATATATAATGTACTGATAATACAGTGGTGTACTCACTTATGCTGAGCGCTGTATATATAATGTACTGATAATACAGGGGGTGTACTCACTTATGCTGAGCCCTGTATATATAATGTACTGATAATACAGTGGTGTACTCACTTATGCTGAGCTCTGTATATATAATGTACTGATAATACAGGGGGTGTACTCACTTATGCTGAGCCCTGTATATATAATGTACTGATAATACAGTGGTGTACTCACTTATGCTGAGCGCTGTATATATAATGTACTGATAATACAGGGGTGTACTCACTTATGTTGAGCACTGTATATATAATGTACTGATAATACAGGGGTGTACTCACTTATGCTGAGCACTGTATATAGAATGTACTGATAATACAGGGTTGTACTCACTTATGCTGAGCCCTGTATATATAATGTACTGATAATACAGGGGTGTACTCACTTATACTGAGCCCTGTATATATAATGTACTGATAATACAGGGGTGTACTCACTTATGCTGAGCACTATATATATAATGTACTGATAATACAGGGGGTGTACTCACTTATACTGAGCACTGTATATAGAATGTACTAATAATACAGGGATGCACTCACTTATGCTGAGCCCTGTATATATAATGTACTGATAATACAGGGGTGTACTCACTTATGCTGAGCACTGTATATATAATGTACTGATAATACAGGGGTGTACTCACTTATGCTGAGCCCTGTATATATAATGTACTGATAATACAGGGGTGTACTCACTTATGCTGAGCACTGTATATATAATGTACTAATAATACCGGGGTGTACTCACTTATACTGAGCACTGTATATATAATGTACTGATAATACAGGGGTGTACTCACTTATGCTGAGGCCTGTATATATAATGTACTGATAATACAGGGGTGTACTCACTTATACTGAACTCTGTATATATAATGTACTGATAATACAGGGGTGTACTCACTTATGCTGAGCACTGTATATATAATGTACTGATAATACATGGGGTGTACTCACTTATGCTGAGCCCTGTATATATAATGTACTGATAATACAGGGGTGTACTCACTTATGCTGAGCACTGTATATATAATGTACTGATAATACAGTGGTGTACTCACTTATGCTGAGCACTGTATATATAATGTACTAATAATACCGGGGTGTACTCACTTATACTGAGCACTGTATATATAATGTACTGATAATACAGGGGTGTACTCACTTATGCTGAGCACTGTATATATAATGTACTGATAATACAGTGGTGTACTCACTTATACTGAGCACTGTATATATAATGTACTGATAATACAGGGGTGTACTCACTTATACTGAGCACTGTATATATAATGTACTGATAATACAGAGGTGTACTCACTTATGCTGAGCCCTGTATATATAAGATACTGATAATACAGGGGTGTACTCACTTATACTGAGCCCTGTATATATAATGTACTGATAATACAGTGGTGTACTCACTTATGCTGAGCACTGTATATATAATGTACTGATAATACAGTGGTGTACTCACTTATGCTGAGCCCTGTATATATAATGTACTGATAATACAGGGGTGTACTAACTTATACTGAGCTCTGTATATATAATGTACTGATAATACAGGGGTGTACTCACTTATGCTGAGCCCTGTATATATAATGTACTGATAATACAGGGGTGTACTCACTTATACTGAGCGCTGTACATATAATGTACTGATAATACATTGGTGTACTCACTTATGCTGAGCGCTGTATATATAATGTACTGATAATACAGGGATGTACTCACTTATACTGAGCTCTGTATATATAATGTACTGATAATACAGGGGTGTACTCACTTATGCTGAGCCCTGTATATATAATGTACTGATAATACAGTGGTGTACTCACTTATGCTGAGCACTGTATATATAATGTACTGATAATACAGTGGTGTACTCACTTATACTGAGCACTGTATATATAATGTATTGATAATACAGGGGTGTACTCACTTATACTGAGCGCTGTACATATAATGTACTGATAATACAGTGGTGTACTCACTTATGCTGAGCGCTGTATATATAATGTACTGATAATACAGGGGTGTACTCACTTATGCTGAGCCCTGTATATATTATGTACTGATAATACAGGGGTGTACTCACTTATACTGAGCACTGTATATATAATGTACTGATAATACAGGGGTGTACTCACTTATGCTGAGCCCTGTATATATAATGTACTGATAATACAGTGGTGTACTCACTTATGCTGAGCACTGTATATATAATGTACTGATAATACAGGGGTGTACTCACTTATACTGAGCCCTATATATATAATGTACTGATAATACAGGGTGTACTCACTTATACTGAGCCCTGTATATATAATGTACTGATAATACAGGGGTGTACTCACTTATGCTGAGCCCTGTATATATAATGTACTGATAATACAGGGGGTGTACTCACTTATGCTGAGCCCTGTATATATAATGTACTGATAATACAGGGGGTGTACTCACTTATACTGAGCCCTGTATATATAATGTACTGATAATACAGGGGTGTACTCACTTTTGCTGAGCCCTGTATATATAATGTACTGATAATACAGGGGTGTACTCACTTATGTTGAGCACTGTATATATAATGTACTGATAATACAGGGATGCACTCACTTATACTGAGCACTGTATATATAATGTACTGATAATACAGGGGGTGTACTCACTTATACTGAGCCCTGTATATATAATGTACTGATAATACAGGGGTGTACTCACTTATGCTGAGCCCTGTATATATAATGTACTGATAATACAGGGGGTGTACTCACTTATACTGAGCCCTGTATATATAATGTACTGATAATACAGTGGTGTACTCACTTACACTGAGCCCTGTATATATAATGTACTGATAATACAGGGGTGTACTCACTTATACTGAGCCCTGTATATATAATGTACTGATAATACAGGGGTGTACTCACTTATGCTGAGCCCTGTATATATAATGTACTGATAATACAGGGGGTGTACTCACTTATACTGAGCCCTGTATATATAATGTACTGATAATACAGGGGTGTACTCACTTATGCTGAGCCCTGTATATATAATGTACTGATAATACAGGGATGCACTCACTTACACTGAGCTCTGTATATATAATGTACTGATAATACAGGGGTGTACTCACTTATGCTGAGCCCTGTATATATAATGTACTGATAATACAGGGGGTGTACTCACTTATGCTGAGCCCTGTATATATAATGTAATGATAATACAGGGGTGTACTCACTTATGCTGAGCCCTGTATATATAATGTACTGATAATACAGGGGTGTACTCACTTATGCTGAGCCCTGTATATATAATGTACTGATAATACAGGGGTGTACTCACTTATGCTGAGCCCTGTATATATAATGTACTGATAATACAGGGATGTACTCACTTACACTGAGCACTGTATATATAATGTACTGATAATACCGGGGTGTACTCACTTATGCTGAGCACTGTATATATAATGTACTGATAATACAGGGGTGTACTCGCTTATGCTGAGCACTGTATATATAATGTACTGGTAATATAGGGGTGTACTCACTTATGCTGAGCCCTGTATATATAATGTACTGATAATACAGGGGGTGTACTCACTTATGCTGAGCCCTGTATATATAATGTACTGATAATACAGTGGTGTACTCACTTATGCTGAGCCCTGTATATATAATGTAATGATAATGCAGGGGTGTACTCACTTATGCTGAGCCCTGTATATATAATGTACTGACAATACAGGGGTGTACTCACTTATGCTGAGCACTGTATATATAATGTACTGATAATACAGGGGTGTACTCACTTATGCTGAGCACTGTATATATAATGTACTGATAATACAGGGGTGTACTCACTTATGCTGAGCACTGTATATATAATGTACTGATAATACAGTGGTGTACTCACTTATACTGAGCACTGTATATATAATGTACTGATAATACAGGGGTGTACTCACTTATGCTGAGCCCTGTATATATAATGTACTGATAATACAGGGGTGTACTCACTTATGCTGAGCCCTGTATATATAACGTACTGATAATACAGGGATGCACTCACTTATACTGAGCACTGTATATATAATGTACTGAGAATACAGGGGTGTACTCACTTATGCTGAGCCCTGTATATATAATGTACTGATAATACAGGGGTGTACTCACTTATGCTGAGCACTGTATATATAATGTACTGATAATACAGGGGTGTACTCACTTATACTGAGCCCTGTATATATAGTGTACTGATAATACAGGGGTGTACTCACTTATGCTGAGCCCTGTATATATAATGTACTGATAATACAGGGGTGTACTCACTTATACTGAGCACTGTATATATAATGTACTGATAATACAGGGGTGTACTCACTTATGCTGAGCACTCTATATATAATGTACTGATAATACAGGGGTGTACTCACTTACACTGAGCACTGTATATATAATGTACTGATAATACAGGGGTGTACTCACTTATGCTGAGCACTGTATATATAATGTACTGATAATACAGGGGTGTACTTACTTATACTGAGCCCTGTATATATAATGTACTGATAATACAGGGGTGTACTTACTTATACTGAGCCCTGTATATATAATGTACTGATAATACAGGGGTGTACTCACTTATGCTGAGCCCTGTATATATAATGTACTGATAATACAGGGGTGTACTCACTTATACTGAGCCCTGTATATATAATGTACTGGTAATACAGGGGTGTACTCACTTATACTGAGCCCTGTATATATAATGTACTGATAATACTGGGGGTGTGCTCACTTATACTGAGCCCTGTATATATAATGTACTGATAATACAGGGGGTGTACTCACTTATGCTGAGCACTGTATATATAATGTACTGATAATACAGGGGTGTACTCACTTATACTGAGCCGTATATATATAATGTACTGATAATACAGGGATGTACTCACTTATGCTGAGCACTGTATATAAAATGTACTGATAATACAGGGGTGTACTCACTTATACTGAGCCTTGTATATATAATGTACTGATAATTCAGGGGGTGTACTCACTTATGCTGAGCCCTGTATATATAAAGTACTGATAATACAGGGGTGTACTCACTTATGCTGAGCCCTGTATATATAAAGTACTGATAATACAGGGGTGTATTCACTTGCGCTGAGCACTGTATATATAATGTACTGATAATACAGGGGTGTACTCACTTATGCTGAACACTGTATATGTAATGTACTGATAATACAGTGGCGTACTCACTTATGCTGAGCGCTGTATGTATAATGTACTGATAATACAGGCGTGTACTCACTTATGCTGAGCTCTGTATATATAATGTACTGATAATACAGGGGTGTACTCACTTATACTGAGCACTGTATATATAATGTACTGATAATACAGGGGGTGTACTCACTTATGCTGAGCGCTCTATATATAATGTACTGATAATACAGGGGTGTACCCACTTATGTTGAGCACTGTATATATAATGTACTGATAATACAGGGGGTGTACTCACTTATGCTGAGCCCTGTATATATAATGTACTGATAATACAGGGGTGTACTCACTTATGCTGAGCCCTGTATATATAATGTACTGATAATACAGGGGTGTACTCACTTATGCTGAGCCCTGTATATATAATGTACTGATAATACAGGGGTGTACTCACTTATGCTGAGCCCTGTATATATAATGTACTGATAATACAGTGGTGTACTCACTTATACTGAGCCCTGTATATATAATGTACTGATAATACAGGGTGTACTCACTTATACTGAGCCCTATATATATAAAGTACTGATAATACTGGGGTGTACTCACTTATGCTGAGCCCTGTATATATAATGTACTGATAATACTGGGGGTGTACTCACTTATGTTGAGCACTGTATATATAATGTACTGATAATACAGGGGTGTACTCACTTATACTGAGCACTGTATATATAATGTACTGATAATACAGGGGTGTACTCACTTATGCTGAGCCATGTATATATAATGTACTGATAATACAGGGGTGTACTCACTTATGCTGAGCACTGTATATATAATGTACTGATAATACAGGGGGTGTACTCACTTATACTGAGCACTCTATATATAATGTACTGATAATACAGGGGGTGTACTCACTTATGCTGAGCCCTGTATATATAATGTACTTATAATACTGGGGGTGTACTCACTTATACTGCGCCCTCTATATATAATGTACTGATAATACAGGGGTGTATTCTCTTACGCTGAGCACTGTATATATAATGTACTGATAATACAGGGGGTGTACACACTTATGCTGAGCCCTATATATATAATGTACTGATAATACAGGGGTGTACTCACTTATACTGAGCACTGTATATATAATGTATTGATAATACAGGGGGTGTACACACTTATGCTGAGCCCTATATATATAATGTACTGATAATACAGGGGTGTACTCACTTATACTGAGCACTGTATATATAATGTACTGATAATACAGGGTGTACTCACTTATGCTGAGCACTGTATATATAATGTACTGATAATATAGGGGTGTACTCTCTTATGCTGAGCACTGTATATATAATGTACTGATAATACAGGGGGTGTACTCACTTATACTGAGCACTGTATATATAATGTACTGACAATACAGGGGTGTACTCACTTAGACTGAGCCCTGTATATATAATGTACTGATAATACAGGGGTGTACTCACTTATACTGAGCCCTGTATATATAATGTACTGATAATACAGGGGTGTACTCACTTATGCTGAGCCCTGTATATATAATGTACTGATAATACAGGGGGTGTACTCACTTATTGTGAGCCCTGTATATATAATGTACTGATAATACAGGGGTGCACTCACTTATGCTGAGCCCTGTATATATAATGTACTGATAATACAGGGGGTGTACTCACTTATTGTGAGCCCTGTATATATAATGTACTGATAATACAGGGGTGTACTCACTTATGCTGAGCCCTGTATATATAATGTACTGATAATACAGGGGGTGTACTCACTTATTGTGAGCCCTGTATATATAATGTACTGATAATACAGTGGTGTACTCACTTATACTGAGCCCTATATATATAATGTACTGATACTACAGGGGTGTACTCACTTATACTGAGCCCTGTATATATAATGTACTGATAATACAGGGGTGTACTCACTTATGCTGAGCACTGTATATATAATGTACTGATAATACAGGGGTGTACTCACTTATACTGAGCCCTATATATATAATGTACTGATACTACAGGGGTGTACTCACTTATACTGAGCCCTGTATATATAATGTACTGATAATACAGGTGTGTACTCACTTATACTGAGCCCTGTATATATAATGTTCTGATACTACAAGGGTGTACTCACTTATACTGAGCCCTGTATATATAATGTACTGATAATACAGGGGTGTACTCACTTATGCTGAGCCCTGTATATATAATGTACTGATAATACAGGGGGTGTACTCACTTATTGTGAGCCCTGTATATATAATGTACTGATAATACAGGGGTGTACTCACTTATGTTGAGCTCTGTATATATAATGTACTGATAATACAGGGGTGTACTCACTTATACTGAGCACTGTATATATAATGTACTGATAATACAGGGGTGTACTCACTTATACTGAGCCCTGTATATATAATGTACTGATAATACAGTAG
Source organism: Phyllobates terribilis (assembly GCF_046119375.1). NCBI lineage: Eukaryota > Metazoa > Chordata > Amphibia > Anura > Dendrobatidae > Phyllobates > Phyllobates terribilis. The sequence goes on along the minus strand of NW_027362784.1, from coordinate 11,572,854 downwards.
TGTACTCACTTATGCTGAGCACTGTATATATAATGTACTGATAATACAGTGGTGTACTCACTTATGCTGAGCACTGTATATATAATGTGCTGATAATACAGGGTGTACTCACCTATGCTGAGCTCTGTATATATAATGTACTGATAATACAGGGGGTGTACTCACTTATGCTGAGCCCTGTATATATAATGTACTGATAATACAGTGGTGTACTCACTTATGCTGAGCACTGTATATATAATGTACTGATAATACAGGGGTGTACTCACTTATGCTGAGCCCTTTATATATAATGTACTGATAATACAGTGGTGTACTCACTTACACTGAGCACTATATATATAATGTACTGATAATACAGGGGTGTACTCACTTATGCTGAGCACTGTATATATAATGTACTGATAATACCAGGGGTGTACTCACTTATGCTGAGCCCTATATATATAATGTACTGATAATACAGGGGTGTACTCACTTATACTGAGCACTGTATATATAATGTACTGATAATACCGCGGTGTACTCACTTATGCTGAGCACTGTATATATAATGTACTGATAATACAGGGGTGTACTCACTTATACTGAGCACTGTATATATAATGTACTGATAATACAGGGGTGTACTCACTTATACTGAGCCCTGTATATATAATGTACTGATAATACAGTGGTGTACTCACTTATACTGAGCCCTGTATATACAATGTACTGATAATACCGCGGTGTACTCACTTATGCTGAGCACTGTATATATAATGTACTGATAATACAGGGGTGTACTCACTTATGCTGAGCACTGTATATATAATGTACTGATAATACAGGGGTGTACTCACTTATGCTGAGCACTGTATATATAATGTACTGATAATACAGTGGTGTACTCACTTATACTGAGCACTGTATATATAATGTACTGATAATACAGGGGTGTACTCACTTATGCTGAGCCCTGTATATATAATGTACTGATAATACAGGGGTGTACTCACTTATGCTGAGCCCTGTATATATAACGTACTGATAATACAGGGATGCACTCACTTATACTGAGCACTGTATATATAATGTACTGAGAATACAGGGGTGTACTCACTTATGCTGAGCCCTGTATATATAATGTACTGATAATACAGGGGTGTACTCACTTATGCTGAGCACTGTATATATAATGTACTGATAATACAGGGGTGTACTCACTTATACTGAGCCCTGTATATATAGTGTACTGATAATACAGGGGTGTACTCACTTATGCTGAGCCCTGTATATATAATGTACTGATAATACAGGGGTGTACTCACTTATACTGAGCACTGTATATATAATGTACTGATAATACAGGGGTGTACTCACTTATGCTGAGCACTCTATATATAATGTACTGATAATACAGGGGTGTACTCACTTACACTGAGCACTGTATATATAATGTACTGATAATACAGGGGTGTACTCACTTATGCTGAGCACTGTATATATAATGTACTGATAATACATGTGGTGTACTCACTTATGCTGAGCACTGTATATATAATGTACTGATAATACAGGGGTGTACTTACTTATACTGAGCCCTGTATATATAATGTACTGATAATACAGGGGTGTACTTACTTATACTGAGCCCTGTATATATAATGTACTGATAATACAGGGGTGTACTCACTTATGCTGAGCCCTGTATATATAATGTACTGATAATACAGGGGTGTACTCACTTATACTGAGCCCTGTATATATAATGTACTGGTAATACAGGGGTGTACTCACTTATACTGAGCCCTGTATATATAATGTACTGATAATACTGGGGGTGTGCTCACTTATACTGAGCCCTGTATATATAATGTACTGATAATACAGGGGGTGTACTCACTTATGCTGAGCACTGTATATATAATGTACTGATAATACAGGGGTGTACTCACTTATACTGAGCCGTATATATATAATGTACTGATAATACAGGGATGTACTCACTTATGCTGAGCACTGTATATAAAATGTACTGATAATACAGGGGTGTACTCACTTATACTGAGCCTTGTATATATAATGTACTGATAATTCAGGGGGTGTACTCACTTATGCTGAGCCCTGTATATATAAAGTACTGATAATACAGGGGTGTACTCACTTATGCTGAGCCCTGTATATATAAAGTACTGATAATACAGGGGTGTATTCACTTGCGCTGAGCACTGTATATATAATGTACTGATAATACAGGGGTGTACTCACTTATGCTGAACACTGTATATGTAATGTACTGATAATACAGTGGCGTACTCACTTATGCTGAGCGCTGTATGTATAATGTACTGATAATACAGGCGTGTACTCACTTATGCTGAGCTCTGTATATATAATGTACTGATAATACAGGGGTGTACTCACTTATACTGAGCACTGTATATATAATGTACTGATAATACAGGGGGTGTACTCACTTATGCTGAGCGCTCTATATATAATGTACTGATAATACAGGGGTGTACCCACTTATGTTGAGCACTGTATATATAATGTACTGATAATACAGGGGGTGTACTCACTTATGCTGAGCCCTGTATATATAATGTACTGATAATACAGGGGTGTACTCACTTATGCTGAGCCCTGTATATATAATGTACTGATAATACAGGGGTGTACTCACTTATGCTGAGCCCTGTATATATAATGTACTGATAATACAGGGGTGTACTCACTTATGCTGAGCCCTGTATATATAATGTACTGATAATACAGTGGTGTACTCACTTATACTGAGCCCTGTATATATAATGTACTGATAATACAGGGTGTACTCACTTATACTGAGCCCTATATATATAAAGTACTGATAATACTGGGGTGTACTCACTTATGCTGAGCCCTGTATATATAATGTACTGATAATACTGGGGGTGTACTCACTTATGTTGAGCACTGTATATATAATGTACTGATAATACAGGGGTGTACTCACTTATACTGAGCACTGTATATATAATGTACTGATAATACAGGGGTGTACTCACTTATGCTGAGCCATGTATATATAATGTACTGATAATACAGGGGTGTACTCACTTATGCTGAGCACTGTATATATAATGTACTGATAATACAGGGGGTGTACTCACTTATACTGAGCACTCTATATATAATGTACTGATAATACAGGGGGTGTACTCACTTATGCTGAGCCCTGTATATATAATGTACTTATAATACTGGGGGTGTACTCACTTATACTGCGCCCTCTATATATAATGTACTGATAATACAGGGGTGTATTCTCTTACGCTGAGCACTGTATATATAATGTACTGATAATACAGGGGGTGTACACACTTATGCTGAGCCCTATATATATAATGTACTGATAATACAGGGGTGTACTCACTTATACTGAGCACTGTATATATAATGTATTGATAATACAGGGGGTGTACACACTTATGCTGAGCCCTATATATATAATGTACTGATAATACAGGGGTGTACTCACTTATACTGAGCACTGTATATATAATGTACTGATAATACAGGGTGTACTCACTTATGCTGAGCACTGTATATATAATGTACTGATAATATAGGGGTGTACTCTCTTATGCTGAGCACTGTATATATAATGTACTGATAATACAGGGGGTGTACTCACTTATACTGAGCACTGTATATATAATGTACTGACAATACAGGGGTGTACTCACTTAGACTGAGCCCTGTATATATAATGTACTGATAATACAGGGGTGTACTCACTTATACTGAGCCCTGTATATATAATGTACTGATAATACAGGGGTGTACTCACTTATGCTGAGCCCTGTATATATAATGTACTGATAATACAGGGGGTGTACTCACTTATTGTGAGCCCTGTATATATAATGTACTGATAATACAGGGGTGCACTCACTTATGCTGAGCCCTGTATATATAATGTACTGATAATACAGGGGGTGTACTCACTTATTGTGAGCCCTGTATATATAATGTACTGATAATACAGGGGTGTACTCACTTATGCTGAGCCCTGTATATATAATGTACTGATAATACAGGGGGTGTACTCACTTATTGTGAGCCCTGTATATATAATGTACTGATAATACAGTGGTGTACTCACTTATACTGAGCCCTATATATATAATGTACTGATACTACAGGGGTGTACTCACTTATACTGAGCCCTGTATATATAATGTACTGATAATACAGGGGTGTACTCACTTATGCTGAGCACTGTATATATAATGTACTGATAATACAGGGGTGTACTCACTTATACTGAGCCCTATATATATAATGTACTGATACTACAGGGGTGTACTCACTTATACTGAGCCCTGTATATATAATGTACTGATAATACAGGTGTGTACTCACTTATACTGAGCCCTGTATATATAATGTTCTGATACTACAAGGGTGTACTCACTTATACTGAGCCCTGTATATATAATGTACTGATAATACAGGGGTGTACTCACTTATGCTGAGCCCTGTATATATAATGTATTGATAATACAGGGGGTGTACTCACTTATTGTGAGCCCTGTATATATAATGTACTGATAATACAGGGGTGTACTCACTTATGTTGAGCTCTGTATATATAATGTACTGATAATACAGGGGTGTACTCACTTATACTGAGCACTGTATATATAATGTACTGATAATACAGGGGTGTACTCACTTATACTGAGCCCTGTATATATAATGTACTGATAATACAGTAGTGTACTCACTTATGCTGAGCACTGTATATATAATGTACTGATAATACAGTGGTGTACTCACTTATGCTGAGCACTGTATATATAATGTGCTGATAATACAGGGTGTACTCACCTATGCTGAGCTCTGTATATATAATGTACTGATAATACAGGGGGTGTACTCACTTATGCTGAGCCCTGTATATATAATGTACTGATAATACAGTGGTGTACTCACTTATGCTGAGCACTGTATATATAATGTACTGATAATACAGGGGTGTACTCACTTATGCTGAGCCCTTTATATATAATGTACTGATAATACAGTGGTGTACTCACTTACACTGAGCACTATATATATAATGTACTGATAATACAGGGGTGTACTCACTTATGCTGAGCACTGTATATATAATGTACTGATAATACCAGGGGTGTACTCACTTATGCTGAGCCCTATATATATAATGTACTGATAATACAGGGGTGTACTCACTTATACTGAGCACTGTATATATAATGTACTGATAATACCGCGGTGTACTCACTTATGCTGAGCACTGTATATATAATGTACTGATAATACAGGGGTGTACTCACTTATACTGAGCACTGTATATATAATGTACTGATAATACAGGGGTGTACTCACTTATACTGAGCCCTGTATATATAATGTACTGATAATACAGTGGTGTACTCACTTATACTGAGCCCTGTATATACAATGTACTGATAATACCGCGGTGTACTCACTTATGCTGAGCACTGTATATATAATGTACTGATAATACAGGGGTGTACTCACTTATGCTGAGCCCTGTATATATAATGTACTGATAATACAGTGGTGTACTCACTTATACTGAGCCCTGTATATATAATGTACTGATAATACCGCGGTGTACTCACTTATGCTGAGCACTGTATATATAATGTACTGATAATACAGGGGTGTACTCACTTATGCTGAGCACTGTATATATAATGTACTGATAATACAGGGGTGTACTCACTTATGCTGAGCCCTGTATATATAATGTACTGATAATACAGGGGTGTACTCACTTATGTTGAGCACTGTATATATAATGTACTGATAATACAGGGTGTACTCACTTATACTGAGCACTGTATATATAATGTACTGATAATACAGGGGTGTACTCACTTATGCTGAGCCCTGTATATATAATGTACTGATAATACAGTGATGTACTCACTTATGCTGAGCACTGTATATATAATGTACTGATAATACAGGGGTGTACTCACTTATGCTGAGCCCTGTATATATAATGTACTGATAATACAGGGGTGTACTCACTTATGCTGAGCCCTGTATATATAATGTACTGATAATACAGGGGTGTACTCACTTATGCTGAGCACTGTATATATAATGTACTGATAATACATTGGTGTACTCACTTATACTGAGCCCTGTATATATAATGTACTGATAATACATTGGTGTACTCACTTATGCTGAGCACTGTATATATAATGTACTGATAATACATTGGTGTACTCACTTATGCTGAGCCCTGTATATATAATGTACTGATAATACAGGGGTGTACTCACTTACACTGAGCCCTGTATATATAATGTACTGATAATATAGGGGTGTACTCACTTATACTGAGCCCTGTATATATAATGTACTGATAATACAGTGATGTACTCACTTATGCTGAGCACTGTATATATAATGTACTGATAATACAGGGGTGTACTCACTTATACTGAGCTCTGTATATATAATGTACTGATAATACAGGGGTGTACTCACTTATGCTGAGCCCTGTATATATAATGTACTGATAATACAATGGTGTACTCACTTATGCTGAGCACTGTATATATAATGTACTGATAATACAGGGGTGTACTCACTTATACTGAACCCTGTATATATAATGTACTGATAATACAGGGGGTGTACTCACTTATACTGAGCACTGTATATATAATGTACTGATAATACAGGGGTGTACTCACTTATGCTGAGCGCTGTATATATAATGTACTGATAATACAGGGTGTACTCACTTATACTGAGCCCTGTATATATAATGTACTGATAATACAGGGGTGTACTCACTTATGCTGAGCACTATATATATAATGTACTGATAATACAGGGGTGTACTCACTTATGCTGAGCCCTGTATATATAATGTACTGATAATACAGGGGTGTACTCACTTATGCTGAGCACTGTATATATAATGTACTGATAATACAGGGGTGTACTCACTTATGCTGAGCACTGTATATATAATGTACAGATAATACAGGGGTGTACTCACTTATGCTGAGCCCTGTATATATAATGTACTGACAATACAGTGGTGTACTCACTTATGCTGAGCCCTGTATATATAATGTACTGATAATACAGGGGTGTACTCACTTATGCTGAGCCCTGTATATATAATGTACTGATAATACAGGGGTGTACTCACTTATGCTGAGCACTCTATATATAATGTACTGATAATACAATGGTGTACTCACTTATGTTGAGCACTGTATATATAATGTACTGATAATACAGGGGGTGTACTCACTTATGTTGAGCACTGTATATATAATGTACTGATAATACAGTGGTGTACTCACTTATGCTGAGCCCTATATATATAATGTACTGATAATACAGTGGTGTACTCACTTATGCTGAGCCCTATATATATAATGTACTGATAATACAGTGGTGTACTCACTTATGCTGAGCACTGTATATATAATGTACTGACAATACAGTGGTGTACTCACTTATGCTGAGCCCTGTATATATAATGTACTGATAATACAGGGGGTGTAGTCACTTATACTGAGCACTGTATATATAATGTACTGATAATACAGGGGTGTACTCACTTATGCTGAGCCCTATATATATAATGTACTGATAATACAGTGGTGTACTCACTTATACTGAGCACTGTATATATAATGTACTGATAATACAGGGGTGTACTCACTTATACTGAGCACTGTATATATAATGTACTGATAATACAGGGGTGTACTCACTTATACTGAGCACTGTATATATAATGTACTGATAATACAGGGGGTGTACTCACTTATACTGAGCCCTGTATATATAATGTACTGATAATACAGGGGTGTACTCACTTACACTGAGCACTGTATATATAATGTACTGATAATACAGGGGTGTACTCACTTATGCTGAGCACTGTATATATAATGTACTGATAAAACAGTGGTGTACTCACTTATGCTGAGCACTGTATATATAATGTACTGATAATACAGGGGTGTACTCACTTATGCTGAGCCCTATATGTAATGTACTGATAATACAGGGGGTGTACTCACTTATGCTGAGCGCTGTATATATAATGTACTGATAATACAGGGGTGTACTCACTTATGTTGAGCACTGTATATATAATGTACTGATAATACAGGGGTGTACTCACTTATGCTGAGCACTGTATATATAATGTACTGATAATACAGGGTTGTACTCACTTATGCTGAGCCCTGTATATATAATGTACTGATAATACAGGGGGTGTAGTCACTTATACTGAGCACTGTATATATAATGTACTGATAATACAGTGGTGTACTCACTTATACTGAGCACTGTATATATAATGTACTGATAATACAGGGGTGTACTCACTTATACTGAGCACTGTATATATAATGTACTGATAATACAGGGGTGTACTCACTTATACTGAGCACTGTATATATAATGTACTGATAATACAGGGGGTGTACTCACTTATACTGAGCCCTGTATATATAATGTACTGATAATACAGGGGTGTACTCACTTACACTGAGCACTGTATATATAATGTACTGATAATACAGGGGTGTACTCACTTATGCTGAGCACTGTATATATAATGTACTGATAATACAGTGGTGTACTCACTTATGCTGAGCACTGTATATATAATGTACTGATAATACAGGGGTGTACTCACATATGCTGAGCCCTATATGTAATGTACTGATAATACAGGGGGTGTACTCACTTATGCTGAGCGCTGTATATATAATGTACTGATAATACAGGGGTGTACTCACTTATGTTGAGCACTGTATATATAATGTACTGATAATACAGGGGTGTACTCACTTATGCTGAGCACTGTATATATAATGTACTGATAATACAGGGTTGTACTCACTTATGCTGAGCCCTGTATATATAATGTACTGATAATACAGGGGTGTACTCACTTATACTGAGCCCTGTATATATAATGTACTGATAATACAGGGGTGTACTCACTTATGCTGAGCCCTGTATATATAATGTACTGATAATACCGGTGTGTACTCACTTATACTGAGCACTGTATATATAATGTACTGATAATACAGGGGTGTACTCACTTATGCTGAGCCCTGTATATATAATGTACTGATAATACCGGTGTGTACTCACTTATGCTGAGCCCTGTATATATAATGTACTGATAATACAGGGGTGCACTCACTTATGCTGAGCACTGTATATATAATGTACTGATAATACCGGGGTGTACTCACTTATACTGAGCACTGTATATATAATGTACTGATAATACAGGGGTGTACTCACTTATGCTGAGCCCTGTATATATAATGTACTGATAATACAGGGGGTGTACTCACTGATACTGAGCCCTGTATATATAATGTACTTATAATACAGGGGTGTACTCACTTATACTGAGCCCTGTATATATAATGTACTGATAATACAGGGGTGTACTCACTTATACTGAGCCCTGTATATATAATGTACTGATAATACTGGGGGTGTACTCACTTATGCTGAGCCCTGTATATATAATGTACTGATAATACAGGGGGTGTACTCACTTATACTGAGCCCTGTATATATAATGTACTGATAATACAGGGGTGTACTCACTTACACTGAGCACTGTATATATAATGTACTGATAATACAGGGGTGTACTCACTTATGCTGAGCACTGTATATATAATGTACTGATAATACAGGGGGTGTGCTCACTTACACTGAGCTCTGTATATATAATGTACTGATAATACAGGGGGTGTACTCACTTATGTTGAGCACTGTATATATAATGTACTGATAATACAGGGGTGTACTCACTTATGCTGAGCACTGTATATATAATGTACTGATAATACAGGGGGTGTACTCACTTATGCTGAGCGCTGTATATAAAATGTACTGTTAATACAGTGGTGTACTCACTTATGCTGAGCGCTGTATATAAAATGTACTGTTAATACAGGGGTGTACTCACTTACACTGAGCACTGTATATATAATGTACTGATAATACAGGGGTGTACTCACTTATACTGAGCCCTGTATATAAAATGTACTGATAATACAGGGGTGTACTCACTTATGCTGAGCGCTGTATATATAATGTACTGATAATACAGTGGTGTACTCACTTATGCTGAGCGAGTATATAAAATGTACTGTTAATACAGGGGTGTACTCACTTACACTGAGCACTGTATATATAATGTACTGATAATACAGGGGTGTACTCACTTATACTGAGCCCTGTATATAAAATGTACTGATAATACAGGGGTGTACTCACTTATGCTGAGCGCTGTATATATAATGTACTGATAATACAGGGGTGTACTCACTTATGCTGAGCACTGTATATATAATGTACTGATAATACAGGGTGTACTCACTTATACTGAGCTCTATATATATAATGTACTGATAATTCCGGGGTGTACTCACTTATGTTGAGCACTGTATATATAATGTACTGATAATACAGGGGTGTACTCTCTTATGCTGATCCCTGTATATATAATGTACTGATAATACAGGGGTGTACTCACTTATGCTGAGCCCTGTATATATAATGTACTGATAATACAGTGGTGTACTCACTTATGCTGAGCACTGTATATATAATGTAATGATAATACAGGGGTGTACTCACTTATACTGAGCTCTGTATATATAATGTACTGATAATACAGGGGTGTACTCACTTATGCTGAGCCCTGTATATATAATGTACTGATAATACAGTGGTGTACTCACTTATGCTGAGCACTGTATATATAATGTACTGATAATACAGGGGTGTACTCACTTATGCTGAGCACTGTATATATAATGTACTGATAATACAGTGGTGTACTCACTTATGCTGAGCACTATATATATAATGTACTGATAATACAGGGGTGTACTCACTTATGCTGAGCCCTGTATATATAATGTACTGATAATACAGGGGTGTACTCACTTATGTTGAGCACTGTATATATAATGTACTGATGATACAGGGGTGTACTCACTTATGGTGAGCACTGTATATATAATGATATAATGTACTGATAATACAGGGGTGTACTCACTTATACTGAGCCCTGTATATATAATGTACTGATAATACAGGGGTGTACTCACTTATACTGAGCACTGTATATATAATGTACTGATAATACAGGGGTGTACTCACTTACACTGAACACTGTATATATAATGTAATGTTAATACAGGGGTGTACTCACTTATACTGAGCACTGTATATATAATGTACTGATAATACAGGGGTGTACTCTCTTATGCTGAGCACTGTATATATAATGTACTGATAATACAGTGGTGTACTCACTTATGCTGAGCACTGTATATATCATGTACTGATAATACAGGGGTGTACTCACTTATGCTGAGCCCTGTATATATAATGTACTGACAATACAGTGGTGTACTCACTTATGCTGAGCGCTGTATATATAATGTACTGATAATACAGGGTGTACTCACTTATACTGAGCCCTGTATATATAATGTACTGATAATACAGGGGTGTACTCACTTATGCTGAGCACTATATATATAATGTACTGATAATACAGGGGTGTACTCACTTATGCTGAGCCCTGTATATATAATGTACTGATAATACAGGGGTGTACTCACTTATGCTGAGCACTGTATATATAATGTACTGATAATACAGGGGTGTACTCACTTATGCTGAGCACTGTATATATAATGTACTGATAATACAGGGGTGTACTCACTTATGCTGAGCCCTGTATATATAATGTACTGACAATACAGTGGTGTACTCACTTATGCTGAGCACTGTATATATAATGTACTGATAATACAGGGGTGTACTCACTTATGCTGAGCACTGTATATATAATGTACTGATAATACAGGGGTGTACTCACTTATGCTGAGCACTCTATATATAATGTACTGATAATACAATGGTGTACTCACTTATGTTGAGCACTGTATATATAATGTACTGATAATACAGTGGTGTACTCACTTATGCTGAGCCCTATATATATAATGTACTGATAATACAGTGGTGTACTCACTTATGCTGAGCACTGTATATATAATGTACTGATAATACAGGGGGTGTACTCACTTATGCTGAGCCCTATAGATATAATGTACTGATAATACAGGGGGTGTACTCACTTATGCTGAGCACTGTATATATAATGTACTGATAATACACTGGTGTACTCACTTATGCTGAGCCCTATATATATAATGTACTGATAATACAGTGGTGTACTCACTTATGCTGAGCACTGTATATATAATGTACTGACAATACAGTGGTGTACTCACTTATGCTGAGCCCTGTATATATAATGTACTGATAATACAGGGGGTGTAGTCACTTATACTGAGCACTGTATATATAATGTACTGATAATACAGTGGTGTACTCACTTATACTGAGCACTGTATATATAATGTACTGATAATACAGGGGTGTACTCACTTATACTGAGCACTGTATATATAATGTACTGATAATACAGGGGTGTACTCACTTATACTGAGCACTGTATATATAATGTACTGATAATACAGGGGTGTACTCACTTATACTGAGCACTGTATATATAATGTACTGATAATACAGGGGGTGTACTCACTTATACTGAGCCCTGTATATATAATGTACTGATAATACAGGGGTGTACTCACTTACACTGAGCACTGTATATATAATGTACTGATAATACAGGGGTGTACTCACTTATGCTGAGCACTGTATATATAATGTACTGATAATACAGTGGTGTACTCACTTATGCTGAGCACTGTATATATAATGTACTGATAATACAGGGGTGTACTCACTTATGCTGAGCCCTATATGTAATGTACTGATAATACAGGGGGTGTACTCACTTATGCTGAGCGCTGTATATATAATGTACTGATAATACAGGGGTGTACTCACTTATGTTGAGCACTGTATATATAATGTACTGATAATACAGGGGTGTACTCACTTATGCTGAGCACTGTATATATAATGTACTGATAATACAGGGTTGTACTCACTTATGCTGAGCCCTGTATATATAATGTACTGATAATACAGGGGGTGTAGTCACTTATACTGAGCACTGTATATATAATGTACTGATAATACAGTGGTGTACTCACTTATACTGAGCACTGTATATATAATGTACTGATAATACAGGGTTGTACTCACTTATGCTGAGCACTGTATATATAACGTACTGATAATACAGGGGGTGTAGTCACTTATACTGAGCACTGTATATATAATGTACTGATAATACAGTGGTGTACTCACTTATACTGAGCACTGTATATATAATGTACTGATAATACAGGGGTGTACTCACTTATACTGAGCACTGTATATATAATGTACTGATAATACAGGGGTGTACTCACTTATACTGAGCACTGTATATATAATGTACTGATAATACAGGGGGTGTACTCACTTATACTGAGCCCTGTATATATAATGTACTGATAATACAGGGGTGTACTCACTTACACTGAGCACTGTATATATAATGTACTGATAATACAGGGGTGTACTCACTTATGCTGAGCACTGTATATATAATGTACTGATAATACAGTGGTGTACTCACTTATGCTGAGCACTGTATATATAATGTACTGATAATACAGGGGTGTACTCACTTATGCTGAGCCCTATATGTAATGTACTGATAATACAGGGGGTGTACTCACTTATGCTGAGCGCTGTATATATAATGTACTGATAATACAGGGGTGTACTCACTTATGTTGAGCACTGTATATATAATGTACTGATAATACAGGGGTGTACTCACTTATGCTGAGCACTGTATATATAATGTACTGATAATACAGGGTTGTACTCACTTATGCTGAGCCCTGTATATATAATGTACTGATAATACAGGGGTGTACTCACTTATACTGAGCCCTGTATATATAATGTACTGATAATACAGGGGTGTACTCACTTATGCTGAGCCCTGTATATATAATGTACTGATAATACCGGTGTGTACTCACTTATACTGAGCACTGTATATATAATGTACTGATAATACAGGGGTGTACTCACTTATGCTGAGCCCTGTATATATAATGTACTGATAATACCGGTGTGTACTCACTTATGCTGAGCCCTGTATATATAATGTACTGATAATACAGGGGTGTACTCAGTTATGCTGAGCACTGTATATATAATGTACTGATAATACAGGGGGTGTACTCACTTATGCTGAGCCCTGTATATATAATGTACTGATAATACAGGGGTGTACTCAGTTATGCTGAGCACTGTATATATAATGTACTGATAATACAGGGGGTGTACTCACTTACACTGAGCCCTGTATATATAATGTACTGATAATACAGTGGTGTACTCACTTATGCTGAGCCCTGTATATATAATGTACTGATAATACAGGGGGTGTACTCACTTATGCTGAGCACTGTATATATAATGTACTGATAATACCGGGGTGTACTCACTTATACTGAGCACTGTATATATAATGTACTGATAATACAGGGGTGTACTCACTTATGCTGAGCCCTGTATATATAATGTACTGATAATACAGGGGGTGTACTCACTGATACTGAGCCCTGTATATATAATGTACTTATAATACAGGGGTGTACTCACTTATACTGAGCCCTGTATATATAATGTACTGATAATACAGGGGTGTACTCACTTATACTGAGCCCTGTATATATAATGTACTGATAATACTGGGGGTGTACTCACTTATGCTGAGCCCTGTATATATAATGTACTGATAATACAGGGGGTGTACTCACTTATACTGAGCCCTGTATATATAATGTACTGATAATACAGGGGTGTACTCACTTACACTGAGCACTGTATATATAATGTACTGATAATACAGGGGTGTACTCACTTATGCTGAGCACTGTATATATAATGTACTGATAATACAGGGGGTGTGCTCACTTACACTGAGCTCTGTATATATAATGTACTGATAATACAGGGGGTGTACTCACTTATGTTGAGCACTGTATATATAATGTACTGATAATACAGGGGTGTACTCACTTATGCTGAGCACTGTATATATAATGTACTGATAATACAGGGGGTGTACTCACTTATGCTGAGCGCTGTATATAAAATGTACTGTTAATACAGTGGTGTACTCACTTATGCTGAGCGCTGTATATAAAATGTACTGTTAATACAGGGGTGTACTCACTTACACTGAGCACTGTATATATAATGTACTGATAATACAGGGGTGTACTCACTTATACTGAGCCCTGTATATAAAATGTACTGATAATACAGGGGTGTACTCACTTATGCTGAGCGCTGTATATATAATGTACTGATAATACAGTGGTGTACTCACTTATGCTGAGCGCTGTATATAAAATGTACTGTTAATACAGGGGTGTACTCACTTACACTGAGCACTGTATATATAATGTACTGATAATACAGGGGTGTACTCACTTATACTGAGCCCTGTATATAAAATGTACTGATAATACAGGGGTGTACTCACTTATGCTGAGCGCTGTATATATAATGTACTGATAATACAGGGGTGTACTCACTTATGCTGAGCACTGTATATATAATGTACTGATAATACAGGGTGTACTCACTTATACTGAGCTCTATATATATAATGTACTGATAATTCCGGGGTGTACTCACTTATGTTGAGCACTGTATATATAATGTACTGATAATACAGGGGTGTACTCTCTTATGCTGATCCCTGTATATATAATGTACTGAAAATACAGGGGTGTACTCACTTATGCTGAGCCCTGTATATATAATGTACTGATAATACAGTGGTGTACTCACTTATGCTGAGCACTGTATATATAATGTAATGATAATACAGGGGTGTACTCACTTATACTGAGCTCTGTATATATAATGTACTGATAATACAGGGGTGTACTCACTTATGCTGAGCCCTGTATATATAATGTACTGATAATACAGTGGTGTACTCACTTATGCTGAGCACTGTATATATAATGTACTGATAATACAGGGGTGTACTCACTTATGCTGAGCACTGTATATATAATGTACTGATAATACAGTGGTGTACTCACTTATGCTGAGCACTATATATAATGTACTGATAATACAGGGGTGTACTCACTTATGCTGAGCCCTGTATATATAATGTACTGATAATACAGGGGTGTACTCACTTATGCTGAGCCCTGTATATATAATGTACTGATAATACAGTGGTGTACTCACTTATGCTGAGCACTGTATATATAATGTACTGATAATACAGGGGTGTACTCACTTATGCTGAGCACTGTATATATAATGTACTGATAATACAGTGGTGTACTCACTTATGCTGAGCACTATATATATAATGTACTGATAATACAGTGGTGTACTCACTTATGCTGAGCACTGTATATATAATGTACTGATAATACAGTGGTGTACTCACTTACACTGAGCCCTGTATATATAATGTACTGATAATACAGGGGTGTACTCACTTATGCTGAGCCCTGTATATATAATGTACTGATAATACAGGGGTGTACTCACTTATGTTGAGCACTGTATATATAATGTACTGATGATACAGGGGTGTACTCACTTATGGTGAGCACTGTATATATAATGATATAATGTACTGATAATACAGGGGTGTACTCACTTATACTGAGCCCTGTATATATAATGTACTGATAATACAGGGGTGTACTCACTTATACTGAGCACTGTATATATAATGTACTGATAATACAGGGGTGTACTCACTTACACTGAACACTGTATATATAATGTAATGTTAATACAGGGGTGTACTCACTTATACTGAGCACTGTATATATAATGTACTGATAATACAGGGGTGTACTCTCTTATGCTGAGCACTGTATATATAATGTACTGATAATACAGTGGTGTACTCACTTATGCTGAGCACTGTATATATCATGTACTGATAATACAGGGGTGTACTCACTTATGCTGAGCCCTGTATATATAATGTACTGACAATACAGTGGTGTACTCACTTATGCTGAGCCCTGTATATATAATGTACTGATAATAAAGGGGTGTACTCACTTATGCTGAGCTCTGTATATATAATGTACGATAATACAGTGGTGTACTCACTTATGCTGAGCGCTGTATATATAATGTACTGATAATACAGGGGGTGTACTCACTTATGCTGAGCCCTGTATATATAATGTACTGATAATACAGTGGTGTACTCACTTATGCTGAGCTCTGTATATATAATGTACTGATAATACAGGGGGTGTACTCACTTATGCTGAGCCCTGTATATATAATGTACTGATAATACAGTGGTGTACTCACTTATGCTGAGCGCTGTATATATAATGTACTGATAATACAGGGGTGTACTCACTTATGTTGAGCACTGTATATATAATGTACTGATAATACAGGGGTGTACTCACTTATGCTGAGCACTGTATATATAATGTACTGATAATACAGGGTTGTACTCACTTATGCTGAGCCCTGTATATATAATGTACTGATAATACAGGGGTGTACTCACTTATACTGAGCCCTGTATATATAATGTACTGATAATACAGGGGTGTACTCACTTATGCTGAGCACTATATATATAATGTACTGATAATACAGGGGGTGTACTCACTTATACTGAGCACTGTATATATAATGTACTAATAATACAGGGATGCACTCACTTATGCTGAGCCCTGTATATATAATGTACTGATAATACAGGGGTGTACTCACTTATGCTGAGCACTGTATATATAATGTACTGATAATACAGGGGTGTACTCACTTATGCTGAGCCCTGTATATATAATGTACTGATAATACAGGGGTGTACTCACTTATGCTGAGCACTGTATATATAATGTACTAATAATACCGGGGTGTACTCACTTATACTGAGCACTGTATATATAATGTACTGATAATACAGGGGTGTACTCACTTATGCTGAGGCCTGTATATATAATGTACTGATAATACAGGGGTGTACTCACTTATACTGAACTCTGTATATATAATGTACTGATAATACAGGGGTGTACTCACTTATGCTGAGCACTGTATATATAATGTACTGATAATACATGGGGTGTACTCACTTATGCTGAGCCCTGTATATATAATGTACTGATAATACAGGGGTGTACTCACTTATGCTGAGCACTGTATATATAATGTACTGATAATACAGTGGTGTACTCACTTATGCTGAGCACTGTATATATAATGTACTAATAATACCGGGGTGTACTCACTTATACTGAGCACTGTATATATAATGTACTGATAATACAGGGGTGTACTCACTTATGCTGAGCACTGTATATATAATGTACTGATAATACAGTGGTGTACTCACTTATACTGAGCACTGTATATATAATGTACTGATAATACAGGGGTGTACTCACTTATACTGAGCACTGTATATATAATGTACTGATAATACAGAGGTGTACTCACTTATGCTGAGCCCTGTATATATAAGATACTGATAATACAGGGGTGTACTCACTTATACTGAGCCCTGTATATATAATGTACTGATAATACAGTGGTGTACTCACTTATGCTGAGCACTGTATATATAATGTACTGATAATACAGTGGTGTACTCACTTATGCTGAGCCCTGTATATATAATGTACTGATAATACAGGGGTGTACTAACTTATACTGAGCTCTGTATATATAATGTACTGATAATACAGGGGTGTACTCACTTATGCTGAGCCCTGTATATATAATGTACTGATAATACAGGGGTGTACTCACTTATACTGAGCGCTGTACATATAATGTACTGATAATACATTGGTGTACTCACTTATGCTGAGCGCTGTATATATAATGTACTGATAATACAGGGATGTACTCACTTATACTGAGCTCTGTATATATAATGTACTGATAATACAGGGGTGTACTCACTTATGCTGAGCCCTGTATATATAATGTACTGATAATACAGTGGTGTACTCACTTATGCTGAGCACTGTATATATATTGTACTGATAATACAGTGGTGTACTCACTTATACTGAGCACTGTATATATAATGTATTGATAATACAGGGGTGTACTCACTTATACTGAGCGCTGTACATATAATGTACTGATAATACAGTGGTGTACTCACTTATGCTGAGCGCTGTATATATAATGTACTGATAATACAGGGGTGTACTCACTTATGCTGAGCCCTGTATATATTATGTACTGATAATACAGGGGTGTACTCACTTATACTGAGCACTGTATATATAATGTACTGATAATACAGGGGTGTACTCACTTATGCTGAGCCCTGTATATATAATGTACTGATAATACAGTGGTGTACTCACTTATGCTGAGCACTGTATATATAATGTACTGATAATACAGGGGTGTACTCACTTATACTGAGCCCTATATATATAATGTACTGATAATACAGGGTGTACTCACTTATACTGAGCCCTGTATATATAATGTACTGATAATACAGGGGTGTACTCACTTATGCTGAGCCCTGTATATATAATGTACTGATAATACAGGGGGTGTACTCACTTATGCTGAGCCCTGTATATATAATGTACTGATAATACAGGGGGTGTACTCACTTATACTGAGCCCTGTATATATAATGTACTGATAATACAGGGGTGTACTCACTTTTGCTGAGCCCTGTATATATAATGTACTGATAATACAGGGGTGTACTCACTTATGTTGAGCACTGTATATATAATGTACTGATAATACAGGGATGCACTCACTTATACTGAGCACTGTATATATAATGTACTGATAATACAGGGGGTGTACTCACTTATACTGAGCCCTGTATATATAATGTACTGATAATACAGGGGTGTACTCACTTATGCTGAGCCCTGTATATATAATGTACTGATAATACAGGGGGTGTACTCACTTATACTGAGCCCTGTATATATAATGTACTGATAATACAGTGGTGTACTCACTTACACTGAGCCCTGTATATATAATGTACTGATAATACAGGGGTGTACTCACTTATACTGAGCCCTGTATATATAATGTACTGATAATACAGGGGTGTACTCACTTATGCTGAGCCCTGTATATATAATGTACTGATAATACAGGGGGTGTACTCACTTATACTGAGCCCTGTATATATAATGTACTGATAATACAGGGGTGTACTCACTTATGCTGAGCCCTGTATATATAATGTACTGATAATACAGGGATGCACTCACTTACACTGAGCTCTGTATATATAATGTACTGATAATACAGGGGTGTACTCACTTATGCTGAGCCCTGTATATATAATGTACTGATAATACAGGGGGTGTACTCACTTATGCTGAGCCCTGTATATATAATGTAATGATAATACAGGGGTGTACTCACTTATGCTGAGCCCTGTATATATAATGTACTGATAATACAGGGGTGTACTCACTTATGCTGAGCCCTGTATATATAATGTACTGATAATACAGGGGTGTACTCACTTATGCTGAGCCCTGTATATATAATGTACTGATAATACAGGGATGTACTCACTTACACTGAGCACTGTATATATAATGTACTGATAATACCGGGATGTACTCACTTATGCTGAGCACTGTATATATAATGTACTGATAATACAGGGGTGTACTCGCTTATGCTGAGCACTGTATATATAATGTACTGATAATATAGGGGTGTACTCACTTATGCTGAGCCCTGTATATATAATGTACTGATAATACAGGGGGTGTACTCACTTATGCTGAGCCCTGTATATATAATGTACTGATAATACAGTGGTGTACTCACTTATGCTGAGCCCTGTATATATAATGTAATGATAATGCAGGGGTGTACTCACTTATGCTGAGCCCTGTATATATAATGTACTGACAATACAGGGGTGTACTCACTTATGCTGAGCACTGTATATATAATGTACTGATAATACAGGGGTGTACTCACTTATGCTGAGCACTGTATATATAATGTACTGATAATACAGGGGTGTACTCACTTATGCTGAGCACTGTATATATAATGTACTGATAATACAGTGGTGTACTCACTTATACTGAGCACTGTATATATAATGTACTGATAATACAGGGGTGTACTCAGTTATGCTGAGCCCTGTATATATAATGTACTGATAATACAGGGGTGTACTCACTTATGCTGAGCCCTGTATATATAACGTACTGATAATACAGGGATGCACTCACTTATACTGAGCACTGTATATATAATGTACTGAGAATACAGGGGTGTACTCACTTATGCTGAGCCCTGTATATATAATGTACTGATAATACAGGGGTGTACTCACTTATGCTGAGCACTGTATATATAATGTACTGATAATACAGGGGTGTACTCACTTATACTGAGCCCTGTATATATAGTGTACTGATAATACAGGGGTGTACTCACTTATGCTGAGCCCTGTATATATAATGTACTGATAATACAGGGGTGTACTCACTTATACTGAGCACTGTATATATAATGTACTGATAATACAGGGGTGTACTCACTTATGCTGAGCACTCTATATATAATGTACTGATAATACAGGGGTGTACTCACTTACACTGAGCACTGTATATATAATGTACTGATAATACAGGGGTGTACTCACTTATGCTGAGCACTGTATATATAATGTACTGATAATACATGTGGTGTACTCACTTATGCTGAGCACTGTATATATAATGTACTGATAATACAGGGGTGTACTTACTTATACTGAGCCCTGTATATATAATGTACTGATAATACAGGGGTGTACTTACTTATACTGAGCCCTGTATATATAATGTACTGATAATACAGGGGTGTACTCACTTATGCTGAGCCCTGTATATATAATGTACTGATAATACAGGGGTGTACTCACTTATACTGAGCCCTGTATATATAATGTACTGGTAATACAGGGGTGTACTCACTTATACTGAGCCCTGTATATATAATGTACTGATAATACTGGGGGTGTGCTCACTTATACTGAGCCCTGTATATATAATGTACTGATAATACAGGGGGTGTACTCACTTATGCTGAGCACTGTATATATAATGTACTGATAATACAGGGGTGTACTCACTTATACTGAGCCCTATATATATAATGTACTGATAATACAGGGATGTACTCACTTATGCTGAGCACTGTATATAAAATGTACTGATAATACAGGGGTGTACTCACTTATACTGAGCCTTGTATATATAATGTACTGATAATTCAGGGGGTGTACTCACTTATGCTGAGCCCTGTATATATAAAGTACTGATAATACAGGGGTGTACTCACTTATGCTGAGCCCTGTATATATAAAGTACTGATAATACAGGGGTGTATTCACTTGCGCTGAGCACTGTATATATAATGTACTGATAACACAGGGGTGTACTCACTTATGCTGAACACTGTATATGTAATGTACTGATAATACAGTGGCGTACTCACTTATGCTGAGCGCTGTATGTATAATGTACTGATAATACAGGCGTGTACTCACTTATGCTGAGCTCTGTATATATAATGTACTGATAATACAGGGGTGTACTCACTTATACTGAGCACTGTATATATAATGTACTGATAATACAGGGGGTGTACTCACTTATGCTGAGCGCTCTATATATAATGTACTGATAATACAGGGGTGTACCCACTTATGTTGAGCACTGTATATATAATGTACTGATAATACAGGGGGTGTACTCACTTATGCTGAGCCCTGTATATATAATGTACTGATAATACAGGGGTGTACTCACTTATGCTGAGCCCTGTATATATAATGTACTGATAATACAGGGGTGTACTCACTTATGCTGAGCCCTGTATATATAATGTACTGATAATACAGGGGTGTACTCACTTATGCTGAGCCCTGTATATATAATGTACTGATAATACAGTGGTGTACTCACTTATACTGAGCACTGTATATATAATGTACTGATAATACAGGGTGTACTCACTTATACTGAGCCCTATATATATAAAGTACTGATAATACTGGGGTGTACTCACTTATGCTGAGCCCTGTATATATAATGTACTGATAATACTGGGGGTGTACTCACTTATGTTGAGCACTGTATATATAATGTACTGATAATACAGGGGTGTACTCACTTATACTGAGCACTGTATATATAATGTACTGATAATACAGGGGTGTACTCACTTATGCTGAGCCATGTATATATAATGTACTGATAATACAGGGGTGTACTCACTTATGCTGAGCACTGTATATATAATGTACTGATAATACAGGGGGTGTACTCACTTATACTGAGCACTCTATATATAATGTACTGATAATACAGGGGGTGTACTCACTTATGCTGAGCCCTGTATATATAATGTACTTATAATACTGGGGGTGTACTCACTTATACTGCGCCCTCTATATATAATGTACTGATAATACAGGGGTGTATTCTCTTACGCTGAGCACTGTATATATAATGTACTGATAATACAGGGGGTGTACACACTTATGCTGAGCCCTATATATATAATGTACTGATAATACAGGGGTGTACTCACTTATACTGAGCACTGTATATATAATGTATTGATAATACAGGGGGTGTACACACTTATGCTGAGCCCTATATATATAATGTACTGATAATACAGGGGTGTACTCACTTATACTGAGCACTGTATATATAATGTACTGATAATACAGGGTGTACTCACTTATGCTGAGCACTGTATATATAATGTACTGATAATATAGGGGTGTACTCTCTTATGCTGAGCACTGTATATATAATGTACTGATAATACAGGGGGTGTACTCACTTATACTGAGCACTGTATATATAATGTACTGACAATACAGGGGTGTACTCACTTAGACTGAGCCCTGTATATATAATGTACTGATAATACAGGGGTGTACTCACTTATACTGAGCCCTGTATATATAATGTACTGATAATACAGGGGTGTACTCACTTATGCTGAGCCCTGTATATATAATGTACTGATAATACAGGGGGTGTACTCACTTATTGTGAGCCCTGTATATATAATGTACTGATAATACAGGGGTGCACTCACTTATGCTGAGCCCTGTATATATAATGTACTGATAATACAGGGGGTGTACTCACTTATTGTGAGCCCTGTATATATAATGTACTGATAATACAGGGGTGTACTCACTTATGCTGAGCCCTGTATATATAATGTACTGATAATACAGGGGGTGTACTCACTTATTGTGAGCCCTGTATATATAATGTACTGATAATACAGTGGTGTACTCACTTATACTGAGCCCTATATATATAATGTACTGATACTACAGGGGTGTACTCACTTATACTGAGCCCTGTATATATAATGTACTGATAATACAGGGGTGTACTCACTTATGCTGAGCACTGTATATATAATGTACTGATAATACAGGGGTGTACTCACTTATACTGAGCCCTATATATATAATGTACTGATACTACAGGGGTGTACTCACTTATACTGAGCCCTGTATATATAATGTACTGATAATACAGGTGTGTACTCACTTATACTGAGCCCTGTATATATAATGTACTGATACTACAAGGGTGTACTCACTTATACTGAGCCCTGTATATATAATGTACTGATAATACAGGGGTGTACTCACTTATGCTGAGCCCTGTATATATAATGTACTGATAATACAGGGGGTGTACTCACTTATTGTGAGCCCTGTATATATAATGTACTGATAATACAGGGGTGTACTCACTTATGTTGAGCTCTGTATATATAATGTACTGATAATACAGGGGTGTACTCACTTATACTGAGCACTGTATATATAATGTACTGATAATACAGGGGTGTACTCACTTATACTGAGCCCTGTATATATAATGTACTGATAATACAGTAGTGTACTCACTTATGCTGAGCACTGTATATATAATGTACTGATAATACAGTGGTGTACTCACTTATGCTGAGCACTGTATATATAATGTGCTGATAATACAGGGTGTACTCACCTATGCTGAGCTCTGTATATATAATGTACTGATAATACAGGGGGTGTACTCACTTATGCTGAGCCCTGTATATATAATGTACTGATAATACAGTGGTGTACTCACTTATGCTGAGCACTGTATATATAATGTACTGATAATACAGGGGTGTACTCACTTATGCTGAGCCCTTTATATATAATGTACTGATAATACAGTGGTGTACTCACTTACACTGAGCACTATATATATAATGTACTGATAATACAGGGGTGTACTCACTTATGCTGAGCACTGTATATATAATGTACTGATAATACCAGGGGTGTACTCACTTATGCTGAGCCCTATATATATAATGTACTGATAATACAGGGGTGTACTCACTTATACTGAGCACTGTATATATAATGTACTGATAATACCGCGGTGTACTCACTTATGCTGAGCACTGTATATATAATGTACTGATAATACAGGGGTGTACTCACTTATACTGAGCACTGTATATATAATGTACTGATAATACAGGGGTGTACTCACTTATACTGAGCCCTGTATATATAATGTACTGATAATACAGTGGTGTACTCACTTATACTGAGCACTGTATATATAATGTACTGATAATACAGGGTGTACTCACTTATGCTGAGCCCTGTATATATAATGTACTGATAATACCGCGGTGTACTCACTTATGCTGAGCACTGTATATATAATGTACTGATAATACAGGGGTGTACTCACTTATGCTGAGCCCTGTATATATAATGTACTGATAATACCGCGGTGTACTCACTTATGCTGAGCACTGTATATATAATGTACTGATAATACAGGGGTGTACTCACTTATGCTGAGCCCTGTATATATAATGTACTGATAATACCGCGGTGTACTCACTTATGCTGAGCACTGTATATATAATGTACTGATAATACAGGGGTGTACTCTCTTATGCTGAGCACTGTATATATAATGTACTGATAATACAGGGGTGTGCTCACTTATGCTGAGCCCTGTATATATAATGTACTGATAATACCGCGGTGTACTCACTTATGCTGAGCACTGTATATATAATGTACTGATAATACAGGGGTGTACTCACTTATGCTGAGCCCTGTATATATAATGTACTGATAATACAGTGGTGTACTCACTTATACTGAGCCCTGTATATATAATGTACTGATAATACCGCGGTGTACTCACTTATGCTGAGCACTGTATATATAATGTACTGATAATACAGGGGTGTACTCACTTATGCTGAGCACTGTATATATAATGTACTGATAATACAGGGGTGTACTCACTTATGCTGAGCCCTGTATATATAATGTACTGATAATACAGGGGTGTACTCACTTATGTTGAGCACTGTATATATAATGTACTGATAATACAGGGTGTACTCACTTATACTGAGCACTGTATATATAATGTACTGATAATACAGGGGTGTACTCACTTATGCTGAGCCCTGTATATATAATGTACTGATAATACAGTGATGTACTCACTTATGCTGAGCACTGTATATATAATGTACTGATAATACAGGGGTGTACTCACTTATGCTGAGCCCTGTATATATAATGTACTGATAATACAGGGGTGTACTCACTTATGCTGAGCCCTGTATATATAATGTACTGATAATACAGTGGTGTACTCACTTATGCTGAGCCCTGTATATATAATGTACTGATAATACAGGGGTGTACTCACTTATGCTGAGCCCTGTATATATAATGTAATGATAATACAGGGGTGTACTCACTTACACTGAGCCCTGTATATATAATGTACTGATAATACATTGGTGTACTCACTTATGCTGAGCACTGTATATATAATGTACTGATAATACATTGGTGTACTCACTTATACTGAGCCCTGTATATATAATGTACTGATAATACATTGGTGTACTCACTTATGCTGAGCACTGTATATATAATGTACTGATAATACATTGGTGTACTCACTTATGCTGAGCCCTGTATATATAATGTACTGATAATACAGGGGTGTACTCACTTGCACTGAGCCCTGTATATATAATGTACTGATAATATAGGGGTGTACTCACTTATACTGAGCCCTGTATATATAATGTACTGATAATACAGTGATGTACTCACTTATGCTGAGCACTGTATATATAATGTACTGATAATACAGGGGTGTACTCACTTATGCTGAGCCCTGTATATATAATGTACTGATAATACAGGGGTGTACTCACTTAAGCTGAGCCCTGTATATATAATGTACTGATAATACAGGGGTGTACTCACTTACACTGAGCCCTGTATATATAATGTACTGATAATATAGGGGTGTACTCACTTATACTGAGCCCTGTATATATAATGTACTGATAATACAGTGATGTACTCACTTATGCTGAGCACTGTATATATAATGTACTGATAATACAGGGGTGTACTCACTTATGCTGAGCCCTGTATATATAATGTACTGATAATACAGGGGTGTACTCACTTAAGCTGAGCCCTGTATATATAATGTACTGATAATACAGTGGTGTAGTCACTTATGCTGAGCACTGTATATATAATGTACTGACAATACAGGGGTGTACTCACTTATGCTGAGCCCTGTATATATAACGTACTGATAATACAGGGGTATACTCACTTATGCTGAGCTCTGTATATATAACGTACTGACAATACAGTGGTATACTCACTTATGCTGAGCACTGTATATATAATGTACTGATAATACAGGGGTGTACTCACTTATGCTGAGCACTGTATATATAATGTACTGATAATACAGTGGTGTACTCACTTATGCTGAGCACTGTATATATAATGTACTGATAATACAGTGGAGTACTCACTTATGCTGAGCACTGTATATATAATGTACTGATAATACAGTGGTGTACTCACTTATGCTGAGCACTGTATATATAATGTACTGATAATACACTGGTGTACTCACTTATGCTGAGCCCTGTATATATAATGTACTGATAATACAGTGGTGTACTCACTTATGCTGAGCACTGTATATATAATGTACTGATAATACAGGGGTGTACTCACTTATGCTGAGCACTGTATATATAATGTACTGATAATACAGGGGTGTACTCACTTATGCTGAGCCCTGTATATGTAATGTACTGATAATACAGTGGTGTACTCACTTATGCTGAGCACTGTATATATAATGTACTGATAATACAGAGTTGTACTCACTTATGCTGAGCACTGTATATATAATGTACTGATAATACAGGGGGTGTACTCACTTATGCTGAGCACTGTATATATAATGTACTGATAATACAGGGGTGTACTCACTTATGCTGAGCTCTTTATATATAATGTACTGATAATACAGGGGTGTACTCACTTATGCTGAGCACTGTATATATAATGTACTGATAATACAGGGGTGTACTCACTTATGCTGAGCCCTGTATATATAATGTACTGATAATACAGTGGTGTACTCACTTATACTGAGCACTATATATATAATGTACTGATAATACAGGGGTGTACTCACTTATACTGAGCCCTGTATATATAATGTACTGATAATACAGGGGTGTACTCACTTATGCTGAGCACTGTATATATAATGTACTGATAATACAGGGGTGTACTCACTTATACTGAGCCCTATATATATAATGTACTGATAATACAGGGGTGTACTCAGTTATACTGAGCCCTGTATATATAATGTACTGATAATACATTGGTGTACTCACTTATGCTGAGCACTGTATATATAATGTACTGATAATACATTGGTGTACTCACTTATACTGAGCCCTGTATATATAATGTACTGATAATACATTGGTGTACTCACTTATGCTGAGCACTGTATATATAATGTACTGATAATACATTGGTGTACTCACTTATACTGAGCACTATATATATAATGTACTGATAATACAGGGGTGTACTCACTTATGCTGAGCCCTGTATATATAATGTACTGATAATACAGTGGTGTACTCACTTATACTGAGCACTATATATATAATGTACTGATAATACAGGGGTGTACTCACTTATACTGAGCCCTGTATATATAATGTACTGATAATACAGGGGTGTACTCACTTATGCTGAGCACTGTATATATAATGTACTGATAATACAGGGGTGTACTCACTTATACTGAGCCCTATATATATAATGTACTGATAATACAGGGGTGTACTCAGTTATACTGAGCCCTGTATATTTAATGTACTGATAATACATTGGTGTACTCACTTATGCTGAGCACTGTATATATAATGTACTGATAATACATTGGTGTACTCACTTATACTGAGCCCTGTATATATAATGTACTGATAATACATTGGTGTACTCACTTATGCTGAGCCCTGTATATATAATGTACTGATAATACAGGGGTGTACTCACTTACACTGAGCCCTGTATATATAATGTACTGATAATATAGGGGTGTACTCACTTATACTGAGCCCTGTATATATAATGTACTGATAATACAGTGATGTACTCACTTATGCTGAGCACTGTATATATAATGTACTGATAATACAGGGGTGTACTCACTTATGCTGAGCCCTGTATATATAATGTACTGATAATACAGGGGTGTACTCACTTAAGCTGAGCCCTGTATATATAATGTACTGATAATACAGTGGTATAGTCACTTATGCTGAGCACTGTATATATAATGTACTGACAATACAGGGGTGTACTCACTTATGCTGAGCCCTGTATATATAACGTACTGATAATACAGGGGTATACTCACTTATGCTGAGCTCTGTATATATAACGTACTGACAATACAGGGGTGTACTCACTTATGCTGAGCACTGTATATATAATGTACTGATAATACAGGGGTGTACTCACTTATGCTGAGCACTGTATATATAATGTACTGATAATACAGGGGTGTACTCACTTATGCTGAGCACTGTATATATAATGTACTGATAATACAGTGGTGTACTCACTTATGCTGAGCACTGTATATATAATGTACTGATAATACAGTGGTGTACTCACTTATGCTGAGCACTGTATATATAATGTACTGATAATACACTGGTGTACTCACTTATGCTGAGCCCTGTATATATAATGTACTGATAATACAGTGGTGTACTCACTTATGCTGAGCACTGTATATATAATGTACTGATAATACAGGGGTGTACTCACTTATGCTGAGCACTGTATATATAATGTACTGATAATACAGGGGTGTACTCACTTATGCTGAGCCCTGTATATGTAATGTACTGATAATACAGTGGTGTACTCACTTATGCTGAGCACTGTATATATAATGTACTGATAATACAGGGGTATACTCACTTATGCTGAGCACTGTATATATAATGTACTGATAATACAGTGGTGTACTCACTTATGCTGAGCACTGTATATATAATGTACTGATAATACAGTGGTGTACTCACTTATGCTGAGCACTGTATATATAATGTACTGATAATACAGTGGTGTACTCACTTATGCTGAGCACTGTATATATAATGTACTGATAATACAGTGGTGTACTCACTTATGCTGAGCACTGTATATATAATGTACTGATAATACAGGGGTGTACTCACTTATGCTGAGCACTGTATATATAATGTACTGATAATACACTGGTGTACTCACTTATGCTGAGCCCTGTATATATAATGTACTGATAATACAGTGGTGTACTCACTTATGCTGAGCACTGTATATATAATGTACTGATAATACAGGGGTGTACTCACTTATGCTGAGCACTGTATATATAATGTACTGATAATACAGGGGTGTACTCACTTATGCTGAGCCCTGTATATGTAATGTACTGATAATACAGTGGTGTACTCACTTATGCTGAGCACTGTATATATAATGTACTGATAATACAGAGTTGTACTCACTTATGCTGAGCACTGTATATATAATGTACTGATAATACAGGGGGTGTACTCACTCATGCTGAGCACTGTATATATAATGTACTGATAATACAGGGGTGTACTCACTTATGCTGAGCTCTTTATATATAATGTACTGATAATACAGGGGTGTACTCACTTATGCTGAGCACTGTATATATAATGTACTGATAATACAGGGGTGTACTCACTTATGCTGAGCCCTGTATATATAATGTACTGATAATACAGTGGTGTACTCACTTATACTGAGCACTATATATATAATGTACTGATAATACAGGGGTGTACTCACTTATACTGAGCCCTGTATATATAATGTACTGATAATACAGGGGTGTACTCACTTATGCTGAGCACTGTATATATAATGTACTGATAATACAGGGGTGTACTCACTTATACTGAGCCCTATATATATAATGTACTGATACTACAGGGGTGTACTCACTTATACTGAGCCCTGTATATATAATGTACTGATAATACTGGGGTGTACTCACTTATACTGAGCCCTGTATATATAATGTACTGATACTACAAGGGTGTACTCACTTATACTGAGCCCTGTATATATAATGTACTGATAATACAGGGGTGTACTCAATTATGCTGAGCCCTGTATATATAATGTACTGATAATACAGGGGGTGTACTCACTTATTGTGAGCCCTGTATATAAAATGTACTGATAATACAGGGGTGTACTCACTTATGTTGA
Organism: Phyllobates terribilis; assembly: GCF_046119375.1. NCBI lineage: Eukaryota > Metazoa > Chordata > Amphibia > Anura > Dendrobatidae > Phyllobates > Phyllobates terribilis. Next base: position 11,541,041 of record NW_027362784.1, on the reverse strand, counting down.
GCTCTGTATATATAATGTACTGATAATACAGGGGTGTACTCACTTATACTGAGCACTGTATATATAATGTACTGATAATACAGGGGTGTACTCACTTATACTGAGCCCTGTATATATAATGTACTCATAATACAGTGGTGTACTCACTTATACTGAGCCCTGTATATATAATGTACTGATAATACCGGGGTGTACTCACTTATGCTGAGCACTGTATATATAATGTACTGATAATACAGGGGTGTACTCACTTATGCTGAGCCCTGTATATATAATGTACTGATAATACAGTGGTGTTCTCACTTATGCTGAGCCCTGTATATATAATGTACTGATAATACAGGTGTGTACTCACTTATACTGAGCCCTGTATATATAATGTACTTATAATACAGGGGTGTACTCACTTATGCTGAGCCCTGTATATATAATGTACTGATAATACAGGGGGTGTACTCACTTATTGTGAGCCCTGTATATATAATGTACTGATAATACAGTGGTGTACTCACTTATACTGAGCCCTATATATATAATGTACTGATACTACAGGGGTGTACTCACTTATACTGAGCCCTGTATATATAATGTACTGATAATACAGGGGTGTACTCACTTATGCTGAGCACTGTATATATAATGTACTGATAATACAGGGGTGTACTCACTTATACTGAGCCCTATATATATAATGTACTGATACTACAGGGGTGTACTCACTTATACTGAGCCCTGTATATATAATGTACTGATAATACTGGAGTGTACTCACTTATACTGAGCCCTGTATATATAATGTACTGATACTACAAGGGTGTACTCACTTATACTGAGCCCTGTATATATAATGTACTGATAATACAGGGGTGTACTCAATTATGCTGAGCCCTGTATATATAATGTACTGATAATACAGGGGGTGTACTCACTTATTGTGAGCCCTGTATATAAAATGTACTGATAATACAGGGGTGTACTCACTTATGTTGAGCTCTGTATATATAATGTACTGATAATACAGGGGTGTACTCACTTATACTGAGCACTGTATATATAATGTACTGATAATACAGGGGTGTACTCACTTATGCTGAGCCCTGTATATATAATGTACTGATAATACAGGGGGTGTACTCACTTATACTGAGCCCTGTATATATAATGTACTCATAATACAGTGGTGTACTCACTTATACTGAGCCCTGTATATATAATGTACTGATAATACCGGGGTGTACTCACTTATGCTGAGCACTGTATATATAATGTACTGATAATACAGGGGTGTACTCACTTATGCTGAGCCCTGTATATATAATGTACTGATAATACAGTGGTGTACTCACTTATGCTAAGCCCTGTATATATAATGTACTGATAATACAGTGGTGTACTCACTTATGCTGAGCACTGTATATATAATGTACTGATAATACAGGGGTGTACTCACTTATGCTGAGCCCTGTATATATAATGTACTGATAATACAGGGGTGTACTCACTTATGCTGAGCCCTGTATATATAATGTACTGATAATACAGTGGTGTACTCACTTATGCTGAGCCCTGTATATATAATGTACTGATAATACAGGGGTGTACCCACTTATGCTGAGCACTCTATATATAATGTACTGATAATACAGGGGTGTACTCACTTACACTGAGCACTGTATATATAATGTACTGATAATACAGGGGTGTACTCACTTATGCTGAGCCTTGTATATATAATGTACTGATAATACAGGGGTGTACTCACTTATGCTGAGCACTGTATATATAATGTACTGATAATACAGTGGTGTACTCACTTATACTGAGCACTGTATATATAATGTACTGATAATACAGTGGTGTACTCACTTATGCTGAGCACTGTATATATAATGTACTGATAATACACTGGTGTACTCACTTATGCTGAGCCCTGTATATATAATGTACTGATAATACAGTGGTGTACTCACTTATGCTGAGCACTGTATATATAATGTACTGATAATACAGGGGTGTACTCACTTATGCTGAGCACTGTATATATAATGTACTGATAATACAGGGGTGTACTCACTTATGCTGAGCCCTGTATATGTAATGTACTGATAATACAGTGGTGTACTCACTTATGCTGAGCACTGTATATATAATGTACTGATAATACAGAGTTGTACTCACTTATGCTGAGCACTGTATATATAATGTACTGATAATACAGGGGGTGTACTCACTTATGCTGAGCACTGTATATATAATGTACTGATAATACAGGGGTGTACTCACTTATGCTGAGCTCTTTATATATAATGTACTGATAATACAGGGGTGTACTCACTTATGCTGAGCACTGTATATATAATGTACTGATAATACAGGGGTGTACTCACTTATGCTGAGCCCTGTATATATAATGTACTGATAATACAGTGGTGTACTCACTTATACTGAGCACTATATATATAATGTACTGATAATACAGGGGTGTACTCACTTATACTGAGCCCTGTATATATAATGTACTGATAATACAGGGGTGTACTCACTTATGCTGAGCACTGTATATATAATGTACTGATAATACAGGGGTGTACTCACTTATACTGAGCCCTATATATATAATGTACTGATAATACAGGGGTGTACTCAGTTATACTGAGCCCTGTATATATAATGTACTGATAATACATTGGTGTACTCACTTATGCTGAGCACTGTATATATAATGTACTGATAATACATTGGTGTACTCACTTATACTGAGCCCTGTATATATAATGTACTGATAATACATTGGTGTACTCACTTATGCTGAGCACTGTATATATAATGTACTGATAATACAGGGGTGTACTCACTTATGCTGAGCCCTGTATATATAATGTACTGATAATACAGTGGTGTACTCACTTATGCTGAGCCCTGTATATGTAATGTACTGATAATACAGGGGTGTAGTCACTTATGCTGAGCCCTGTATATATAATGTACTGATAATACAGGGGTGTACTCACTTACACTGAGCCCTGTATATATAATGTACTGATAATATAGGGGTGTACTCACTTATACTGAGCCCTGTATATATAATGTACTGATAATACAGGGTGTACTCACTTATGCTGAGCCCTGTATATATAATGTACTGATAATACAGTGATGTACTCACTTATGCTGAGCACTGTATATATAATGTACTGATAATACAGGGGTGTACTCACTTATGCTGAGCCCTGTATATATAATGTACTGATAATACAGGGGTGTACTCACTTAAGCTGAGCCCTGTATATATAATGTACTGATAATACAGTGGTGTAGTCACTTATGCTGAGCACTGTATATATAATGTACTGACAATACAGGGGTGTACTCACTTATGCTGAGCCCTGTATATATAACGTACTGATAATACAGGGGTATACTCACTTATGCTGAGCTCTGTATATATAACGTACTGACAATACAGTGGTATACTCACTTATGCTGAGCACTGTATATATAATGTACTGATAATACAGTGGTGTACTCACTTATGCTGAGCACTGTATATATAATGTACTGATAATACAGTGGTGTACTCACTTATGCTGAGCACTGTATATATAATGTACTGATAATACAGTGGTGTACTCACTTATGCTGAGCACTGTATATATAATGTACTGATAATACACTGGTGTACTCACTTATGCTGAGCCCTGTATATATAATGTACTGATAATACAGTGGTGTACTCACTTATGCTGAGCACTGTATATATAATGTACTGATAATACAGGGGTGTACTCACTTATGCTGAGCACTGTATATATAATGTACTGATAATACAGGGGTGTACTCACTTATGCTGAGCCCTGTATATGTAATGTACTGATAATACAGTGGTGTACTCACTTATGCTGAGCACTGTATATATAATGTACTGATAATACAGAGTTGTACTCACTTATGCTGAGCACTGTATATATAATGTACTGATAATACAGGGGGTGTACTCACTTATGCTGAGCACTGTATATATAATGTACTGATAATACAGGGGTGTACTCACTTATGCTGAGCTCTTTATATATAATGTACTGATAATACAGGGGTGTACTCACGTATGCTGAGCACTGTATATATAATGTACTGATAATACAGGGGTGTACTCACTTATGCTGAGCCCTGTATATATAATGTACTGATAATACAGTGGTGTACTCACTTATACTGAGCACTATATATATAATGTACTGATAATACAGGGGTGTACTCACTTATACTGAGCCCTGTATATATAATGTACTGATAATACAGGGGTGTACTCACTTATGCTGAGCACTGTATATATAATGTACTGATAATACAGGGGTGTACTCACTTATACTGAGCCCTATATATATAATGTACTGATACTACAGGGGTGTACTCACTTATACTGAGCCCTGTATATATAATGTACTGATAATACTGGGGTGTACTCACTTATACTGAGCCCTGTATATATAATGTACTGATACTACAAGGGTGTACTCACTTATACTGAGCCCTGTATATATAATGTACTGATAATACAGGGGTGTACTCAATTATGCTGAGCCCTGTATATATAATGTACTGATAATACAGGGGGTGTACTCACTTATTGTGAGCCCTGTATATAAAATGTACTGATAATACAGGGGTGTACTCACTTATGTTGAGCTCTGTATATATAATGTACTGATAATACAGGGGTGTACTCACTTATACTGAGCACTGTATATATAATGTACTGATAATACAGGGGTGTACTCACTTATACTGAGCCCTGTATATATAATGTACTCATAATACAGTGGTGTACTCACTTATACTGAGCCCTGTATATATAATGTACTGATAATACCGGGGTGTACTCACTTATGCTGAGCACTGTATATATAATGTACTGATAATACAGGGGTGTACTCACTTATGCTGAGCCCTGTATATATAATGTACTGATAATACAGTGGTGTTCTCACTTATGCTGAGCCCTGTATATATAATGTACTGATAATACAGGTGTGTACTCACTTATACTGAGCCCTGTATATATAATGTACTTATAATACAGGGGTGTACTCACTTATGCTGAGCCCTGTATATATAATGTACTGATAATACAGGGGGTGTACTCACTTATTGTGAGCCCTGTATATATAATGTACTGATAATACAGTGGTGTACTCACTTATACTGAGCCCTGTATATATAATGTACTGATACTACAGGGGTGTACTCACTTATACTGAGCCCTGTATATATAATGTACTGATAATACAGGGGTGTACTCACTTATGCTGAGCACTGTATATATAATGTACTGATAATACAGGGGTGTACTCACTTATACTGAGCCCTATATATATAATGTACTGATACTACAGGGGTGTACTCACTTATACTGAGCCCTGTATATATAATGTACTGATAATACTGGAGTGTACTCACTTATACTGAGCCCTGTATATATAATGTACTGATACTACAAGGGTGTACTCACTTATACTGAGCCCTGTATATATAATGTACTGATAATACAGGGGTGTACTCAATTATGCTGAGCCCTGTATATATAATGTACTGATAATACAGGGGGTGTACTCACTTATTGTGAGCCCTGTATATAAAATGTACTGATAATACAGGGGTGTACTCACTTATGTTGAGCTCTGTATATATAATGTACTGATAATACAGGGGTGTACTCACTTATACTGAGCACTGTATATATAATGTACTGATAATACAGGGGTGTACTCACTTATGCTGAGCCCTGTATATATAATGTACTGATAATACAGGGGGTGTACTCACTTATACTGAGCCCTGTATATATAATGTACTCATAATACAGTGGTGTACTCACTTATACTGAGCCCTGTATATATAATGTACTGATAATACCGGGGTGTACTCACTTATGCTGAGCACTGTATATATAATGTACTGATAATACAGGGGTGTACTCACTTATGCTGAGCCCTGTATATATAATGTACTGATAATACAGTGGTGTACTCACTTATGCTAAGCCCTGTATATATAATGTACTGATAATACAGTGGTGTACTCACTTATGCTGAGCACTGTATATATAATGTACTGATAATACAGGGGTGTACTCACTTATGCTGAGCCCTGTATATATAATGTACTGATAATACAGGGGTGTACTCACTTATGCTGAGCCCTGTATATATAATGTACTGATAATACAGTGGTGTACTCACTTATGCTAAGCCCTGTATATATAATGTACTGATAATACAGTGGTGTACTCACTTATGCTGAGCACTGTATATATAATGTACTGATAATACAGGGGTGTACTCACTTATGCTGAGCCCTGTATATATAATGTACTGATAATACAGGGGTGTACTCACTTATGCTGAGCCCTGTATATATAATGTACTGATAATACAGTGGTGTACTCACTTATGCTGAGCCCTGTATATATAATGTACTGATAATACAGGGGTGTACCCACTTATGCTGAGCACTCTATATATAATGTACTGATAATACAGGGGTGTACTCACTTACACTGAGCACTGTATATATAATGTACTGATAATACAGGGGTGTACTCACTTATGCTGAGCCTTGTATATATAATGTACTGATAATACAGGGGTGTACTCACTTATGCTGAGCACTGTATATATAATGTACTGATAATACAGTGGTGTACTCACTTATACTGAGCACTGTATATATAATGTACTGATAATACAGTGGTGTACTCACTTATGCTGAGCACTGTATATATAATGTACTGATAATACACTGGTGTACTCACTTATGCTGAGCCCTGTATATATAATGTACTGATAATACAGTGGTGTACTCACTTATGCTGAGCACTGTATATATAATGTACTGATAATACAGGGGTGTACTCACTTATGCTGAGCACTGTATATATAATGTACTGATAATACAGGGGTGTACTCACTTATGCTGAGCCCTGTATATGTAATGTACTGATAATACAGTGGTGTACTCACTTATGCTGAGCACTGTATATATAATGTACTGATAATACAGAGTTGTACTCACTTATGCTGAGCACTGTATATATAATGTACTGATAATACAGGGGGTGTACTCACTTATGCTGAGCACTGTATATATAATGTACTGATAATACAGGGGTGTACTCACTTATGCTGAGCTCTTTATATATAATGTACTGATAATACAGGGGTGTACTCACTTATGCTGAGCACTGTATATATAATGTACTGATAATACAGGGGTGTACTCACTTATGCTGAGCCCTGTATATATAATGTACTGATAACACAGTGGTGTACTCACTTATACTGAGCACTATATATATAATGTACTGATAATACAGGGGTGTACTCACTTATACTGAGCCCTGTATATATAATGTACTGATAATACAGGGGTGTACTCACTTATGCTGAGCACTGTATATATAATGTACTGATAATACAGGGGTGTACTCACTTATACTGAGCCCTATATATATAATGTACTGATAATACAGGGGTGTACTCAGTTATACTGAGCCCTGTATATATAATGTACTGATAATACATTGGTGTACTCACTTATGCTGAGCACTGTATATATAATGTACTGATAATACATTGGTGTACTCACTTATACTGAGCCCTGTATATATAATGTACTGATAATACATTGGTGTACTCACTTATGCTGAGCACTGTATATATAATGTACTGATAATACAGGGGTGTACTCACTTATGCTGAGCCCTGTATATATAATGTACTGATAATACAGTGGTGTACTCACTTATGCTGAGCCCTGTATATGTAATGTACTGATAATACAGGGGTGTAGTCACTTATGCTGAGCCCTGTATATATAATGTACTGATAATACAGGGGTGTACTCACTTACACTGAGCCCTGTATATATAATGTACTGATAATATAGGGGTGTACTCACTTATACTGAGCCCTGTATATATAATGTACTGATAATACAGTGATGTACTCACTTATGCTGAGCACTGTATATATAATGTACTGATAATACAGGGGTGTACTCACTTATGCTGAGCCCTGTATATATAATGTACTGATAATACAGGGGTGTACTCACTTAAGCTGAGCCCTGTATATATAATGTACTGATAATACAGTGGTGTAGTCACTTATGCTGAGCACTGTATATATAATGTACTGACAATACAGGGGTGTACTCACTTATGCTGAGCCCTGTATATATAACGTACTGATAATACAGGGGTATACTCACTTATGCTGAGCTCTGTATATATAACGTACTGACAATACAGTGGTATACTCACTTATGCTGAGCACTGTATATATAATGTACTGATAATACAGTGGTGTACTCACTTATGCTGAGCACTGTATATATAATGTACTGATAATACAGTGGTGTACTCACTTATGCTGAGCACTGTATATATAATGTACTGATAATACAGTGGTGTACTCACTTATGCTGAGCACTGTATATATAATGTACTGATAATACAGTGGTGTACTCACTTATGCTGAGCACTGTATATATAATGTACTGATAATACACTGGTGTACTCACTTATGCTGAGCCCTGTATATATAATGTACTGATAATACAGTGGTGTACTCACTTATGCTGAGCACTGTATATATAATGTACTGATAATACAGGGGTGTACTCACTTATGCTGAGCACTGTATATATAATGTACTGATAATACAGGGGTGTACTCACTTATGCTGAGCCCTGTATATGTAATGTACTGATAATACAGTGGTGTACTCACTTATGCTGAGCACTGTATATATAATGTACTGATAATACAGAGTTGTACTCACTTATGCTGAGCACTGTATATATAATGTACTGATAATACAGGGGGTGTACTCACTTATGCTGAGCACTGTATATATAATGTACTGATAATACAGGGGTGTACTCACTTATGCTGAGCTCTTTATATATAATGTACTGATAATACAGGGGTGTACTCACTTATGCTGAGCACTGTATATATAATGTACTGATAATACAGGGGTGTACACACTTATGCTGAGCCCTGTATATATAATGTACTGATAATACAGTGGTGTACTCACTTATACTGAGCACTATATATATAATGTACTGATAATACAGGGGTGTACTCACTTATACTGAGCCCTGTATATATAATGTACTGATAATACAGGGGTGTACTCACTTATGCTGAGCACTGTATATATAATGTACTGATAATACAGGGGTGTACTCACTTATACTGAGCCCTATATATATAATGTACTGATACTACAGGGGTGTACTCACTTATACTGAGCCCTGTATATATAATGTACTGATAATACTGGGGTGTACTCACTTATACTGAGCCCTGTATATATAATGTACTGATGCTACAAGGGTGTACTCACTTATACTGAGCCCTGTATATATAATGTACTGATAATACAGGGGTGTACTCAATTATGCTGAGCCCTGTATATATAATGTACTGATAATACAGGGGGTGTACTCACTTATTGTGAGCCCTGTATATAAAATGTACTGATAATACAGGGGTGTACTCACTTATGTTGAGCTCTGTATATATAATGTACTGATAATACAGGGGTGTACTCACTTATACTGAGCACTGTATATATAATGTACTGATAATACAGGGGTGTACTCACTTATACTGAGCCCTGTATATATAATGTACTCATAATACAGTGGTGTACTCACTTATACTGAGCCCTGTATATATAATGTACTGATAATACCGGGGTGTACTCACTTATGCTGAGCACTGTATATATAATGTACTGATAATACAGGGGTGTACTCACTTATGCTGAGCCCTGTATATATAATGTACTGATAATACAGTGGTGTTCTCACTTATGCTGAGCCCTGTATATATAATGTACTGATAATACAGGTGTGTACTCACTTATACTGAGCCCTGTATATATAATGTACTTATAATACAGGGGTGTACTCACTTATGCTGAGCCCTGTATATATAATGTACTGATAATACAGGGGGTGTACTCACTTATTGTGAGCCCTGTATATATAATGTACTGATAATACAGTGGTGTACTCACTTATACTGAGCCCTATATATATAATGTACTGATACTACAGGGGTGTACTCACTTATACTGAGCCCTGTATATATAATGTACTGATAATACAGGGGTGTACTCACTTATGCTGAGCACTGTATATATAATGTACTGATAATACAGGGGTGTACTCACTTATACTGAGCCCTATATATATAATGTACTGATACTACAGGGGTGTACTCACTTATACTGAGCCCTGTATATATAATGTACTGATAATACTGGAGTGTACTCACTTATACTGAGCCCTGTATATATAATGTACTGATACTACAAGGGTGTACTCACTTATACTGAGCCCTGTATATATAATGTACTGATAATACAGTGATGTACTCACTTATGCTGAGCACTGTATATATAATGTACTGATAATACAGGGGTGTACTCACTTATGCTGAGCCCTGTATATATAATGTACTGATAATACAGGGGTGTACTCACTTAAGCTGAGCCCTGTATATATAATGTACTGATAATACAGTGGTGTAGTCACTTATGCTGAGCACTGTATATATAATGTACTGACAATACAGGGGTGTACTCACTTATGCTGAGCCCTGTATATATAACGTACTGATAATACAGGGGTATACTCACTTATGCTGAGCTCTGTATATATAACGTACTGACAATACAGTGGTATACTCACTTATGCTGAGCACTGTATATATAATGTACTGATAATACAGTGGTGTACTCACTTATGCTGAGCACTGTATATATAATGTACTGATAATACAGTGGTGTACTCACTTATGCTGAGCACTGTATATATAATGTACTGATAATACAGTGGTGTACTCACTTATGCTGAGCACTGTATATATAATGTACTGATAATACACTGGTGTACTCACTTATGCTGAGCCCTGTATATATAATGTACTGATAATACAGTGGTGTACTCACTTATGCTGAGCACTGTATATATAATGTACTGATAATACAGGGGTGTACTCACTTATGCTGAGCACTGTATATATAATGTACTGATAATACAGGGGTGTACTCACTTATGCTGAGCCCTGTATATGTAATGTACTGATAATACAGTGGTGTACTCACTTATGCTGAGCACTGTATATATAATGTACTGATAATACAGAGTTGTACTCACTTATGCTGAGCACTGTATATATAATGTACTGATAATACAGGGGGTGTACTCACTTATGCTGAGCACTGTATATATAATGTACTGATAATACAGGGGTGTACTCACTTATGCTGAGCTCTTTATATATAATGTACTGATAATACAGGGGTGTACTCACTTATGCTGAGCACTGTATATATAATGTACTGATAATACAGGGGTGTACTCACTTATGCTGAGCCCTGTATATATAATGTACTGATAATACAGTGGTGTACTCACTTATACTGAGCACTATATATATAATGTACTGATAATACAGGGGTGTACTCACTTATACTGAGCCCTGTATATATAATGTACTGATAATACAGGGGTGTACTCACTTATGCTGAGCACTGTATATATAATGTACTGATAATACAGGGGTGTACTCACTTATACTGAGCCCTATATATATAATGTACTGATACTACAGGGGTGTACTCACTTATACTGAGCCCTGTATATATAATGTACTGATAATACTGGGGTGTACTCACTTATACTGAGCCCTGTATATATAATGTACTGATACTACAAGGGTGTACTCACTTATACTGAGCCCTGTATATATAATGTACTGATAATACAGGGGTGTACTCAATTATGCTGAGCCCTGTATATATAATGTACTGATAATACAGGGGGTGTACTCACTTATTGTGAGCCCTGTATATAAAATGTACTGATAATACAGGGGTGTACTCACTTATGTTGAGCTCTGTATATATAATGTACTGATAATACAGGGGTGTACTCACTTATACTGAGCACTGTATATATAATGTACTGATAATACAGGGGTGTACTCACTTATACTGAGCCCTGTATATATAATGTACTCATAATACAGTGGTGTACTCACTTATACTGAGCCCTGTATATATAATGTACTGATAATACCGGGGTGTACTCACTTATGCTGAGCACTGTATATATAATGTACTGATAATACAGGGGTGTACTCACTTATGCTGAGCCCTGTATATATAATGTACTGATAATACAGTGGTGTTCTCACTTATGCTGAGCCCTGTATATATAATGTACTGATAATACAGGTGTGTACTCACTTATACTGAGCCCTGTATATATAATGTACTTATAATACAGGGGTGTACTCACTTATGCTGAGCCCTGTATATATAATGTACTGATAATACAGGGGGTGTACTCACTTATTGTGAGCCCTGTATATATAATGTACTGATAATACAGTGGTGTACTCACTTATACTGAGCCCTATATATATAATGTACTGATACTACAGGGGTGTACTCACTTATACTGAGCCCTGTATATATAATGTACTGATAATACAGGGGTGTACTCACTTATGCTGAGCACTGTATATATAATGTACTGATAATACAGGGGTGTACTCACTTATACTGAGCCCTATATATATAATGTACTGATACTACAGGGGTGTACTCACTTATACTGAGCCCTGTATATATAATGTACTGATAATACTGGAGTGTACTCACTTATACTGAGCCCTGTATATATAATGTACTGATACTACAAGGGTGTACTCACTTATACTGAGCCCTGTATATATAATGTACTGATAATACAGGGGTGTACTCAATTATGCTGAGCCCTGTATATATAATGTACTGATAATACAGGGGGTGTACTCACTTATTGTGAGCCCTGTATATAAAATGTACTGATAATACAGGGGTGTACTCACTTATGTTGAGCTCTGTATATATAATGTACTGATAATACAGGGGTGTACTCACTTATACTGAGCACTGTATATATAATGTACTGATAATACAGGGGTGTACTCACTTATGCTGAGCCCTGTATATATAATGTACTGATAATACAGGGGGTGTACTCACTTATACTGAGCCCTGTATATATAATGTACTCATAATACAGTGGTGTACTCACTTATACTGAGCCCTGTATATATAATGTACTGATAATACCGGGGTGTACTCACTTATGCTGAGCACTGTATATATAATGTACTGATAATACAGGGGTGTACTCACTTATGCTGAGCCCTGTATATATAATGTACTGATAATACAGTGGTGTACTCACTTATGCTAAGCCCTGTATATATAATGTACTGATAATACAGTGGTGTACTCACTTATGCTGAGCACTGTATATATAATGTACTGATAATACAGGGGTGTACTCACTTATGCTGAGCCCTGTATATATAATGTACTGATAATACAGGGGTGTACTCACTTATGCTGAGCCCTGTATATATAATGTACTGATAATACAGTGGTGTACTCACTTATGCTGAGCCCTGTATATATAATGTACTGATAATACAGGGGTGTACCCACTTATGCTGAGCACTCTATATATAATGTACTGATAATACAGGGGTGTACTCACTTACACTGAGCACTGTATATATAATGTACTGATAATACAGGGGTGTACTCACTTATGCTGAGCCTTGTATATATAATGTACTGATAATACAGGGGTGTACTCACTTATGCTGAGCACTGTATATATAATGTACTGATAATACAGTGGTGTACTCACTTATACTGAGCACTGTATATATAATGTACTGATAATACAGTGGTGTACTCACTTATACTGAGCGCTGTACATATAATGTACTGATAATACAGTGGTGTACTCACTTACACTGAAAACTGTATATATAATGTATTGATAATACAGGGGTGTACTCACTTATGCTGAGCACTGTATATATAATGTACTGATAATACAGGGGTGTACTCACTTATGCTGAGCCCTGTATATATAATGTACTGATAATACAGGGGTATACTCACTTATGCTGAGCTCTGTATATATAATGTACTGACAATACAGTGGTGTACTCACTTATGCTGAGCACTGTATATATAATGTACTGATAATACCGGGGTGTACTCACTTATGCTGATCACTGTATATATAATGTAATGATAATACAGGGGTGTACTCACTTATACTGAGCCCTGTATATATAATGTACTGATAATACAGTGGTGTACTCACTTATGCTGAGCCCTGTATATATAAAGTACTGATAATACATGGGTGTACTCACTTATACTGAGCCCTGTATATATAATGTACTGATAATACAGTGGTGTACTCACTTACACTGAGCACTGTATATATAATGTACTGATAATACAGGGGTGTACTCACTTATACTGAGCACTGTATATATAATGTACTGATAATACAGGGGTGTACTCACTGATGCTGAGCCCTGTATATATAAGATACTGATAATACAGGGGTGTACTCACTTATACTGAGCCCTGTATATATAATGTACTGATAATACAGGGGGTGTACTCACTTATACTGAGCCCTGTATATATAATGTACAGATAATACAGTGGTGTACTCACTTATACTGAGCACTGTATATATAATGTACTGATAATACAGGGGTGTACTCACTTATACTGAGCACTGTATATATAATGTACTGATAATACAGTGGTGTACTCACTTATGCTGAGCCCTGTATATATAAGATACTGATAATACAGGGGTGTACTCACTTATACTGAGCCCTGTATATATAATGTACTGATAATACAGTGGTGTACTCACTTATGCTGAGCACTGTATATATAATGTACTGATAATACAGTGGTGTACTCACTTATGCTGAGCCCTGTATATATAATGTACTGATAATACAGGGGTGTACTCACTTATACTGAGCTCTGTATATATAATGTACTGATAATACAGGGGTGTACTCACTTATGCTGAGCCCTGTATATATAATGTACTGATAATACAGGGGTGTACTCACTTATACTGAGCGCTGTACATATAATGTACTGATAATACATTGGTGTACTCACTTATGCTGAGCGCTGTATATATAATGTACTGATAATACAGGGGTGTACTCACTTATACTGAGCTCTGTATATATAATGTACTGATAATACAGGGGTGTACTCACTTATGCTGAGCCCTGTATATATAATGTACTGATAATACAGGGGTGTACTCACTTATACTGAGCGCTGTACATATAATGTACTGATAATACAGTGGTGTACTCACTTATGCTGAGCGCTGTATATATAATGTACTGATAATACAGGGGTGTACTCACTTATGCTGAGCCCTGTATATATAATGTACTGATAATACAGGGGTGTACTCACTTATACTGAGCACTGTATATATAATGTACTGATAATACAGGGGTGTACTCACTTATGCTGAGCCCTGTATATATAATGTACTGATAATACAGTGGTGTACTCACTTATGCTGAGCACTGTATATATAATGTACTGATAATACAGGGGTGTACTCACTTATACTGAGCCTTGTATATATAATGTACTGATAATACAGGGGTGTACTCACTTATGCTGAGCACTGTATATATAATGTACTGATAATACAGGGTGTACTCACTTATACTGAGCCCTGTATATATAATGTACTGATAATACAGGGGTGTACTCACTTATGCTGAGCCCTGTATATATAATGTACTGATAATACAGGGAGTGTACTCACTTATGCTGAGCCCTGTATATATAATGTACTGATAATACAGGGGGTGTACTCACTTATACTGAGCCCTGTATATATAATGTACTGATAATACAGGGGTGTACTCACTTATGCTGAGCCCTGTATATATAATGTACTGATAATACAGGGATGCACTCACTTATACTGAGCACTGTATATATAATGTACTGATAATACAGGGGGTGTACTCACTTATACTGAGCCCTGTATATATGATGTACTGATAATACAGGGGTGTACTCACTTATGCTGAGCCCTGTATATATAATATACTGATAATACAGGGGGTGTACTCACTTATACTGAGCCCTGTATATATAATGTACTGATAATACAGTGGTGTACTCACTTACACTGAGCCCTGTATATATAATGTACTGATAATACAGGGGTGTACTCACTTATACTGAGCACTGTATATATAATGTACTGATAATACAGGGATGTACTCACTTACACTGAGCTCTGTATATATAATGTACTGATAATTCAGCGGTGTACTCACTTATACTGAGCGCTGTACATTTAATGTAATGATAATACAGGGGTGTACTCACTTATGCTGAGCCCTGTATATATAATGTACTGATAATACAGGGGTGTACTCACTTATGCTGAGCACTGTATATATAATGTACTGATAATACAGGGGTGTACTCACTTATGCTGAGCCCTGTATATATAATGTACTGATAATACAGGGGTGTACTCACTTATGCTGAGCCCTGTATATATAATGTACTGATAATACAGGGGGTGTACTCACTTATGCTGAGCCCTGTATATATAATGTAATGATAATACAGGGGTGTACTCACTTATGCTGAGCCCTGTATATATAATGTACTGATAATACAGGGGTGTACTCACTTATGCTGAGCCCTGTATATATAATGTACTGATAATACAGGGGTGTACTCACTTATGCTGAGCCCTGTATATATAATGTACTGATAATACAGGGATGTACTCACTTACACTGAGCACTGTATATATAATGTACTGATAATACCGGGGTGTACTCACTTATGCTGAGCACTGTATATATAATGTACTGATAATACAGGGGTGTTCTCGCTTATGCTGAGCACTGTATATATAATGTACTGATAATATAGGGGTGTACTCACTTATGCTGAGCCCTGTATATATAATGTACTGATAATACAGGGGGTGTACTCACTTATGCTGAGCCCTGTATATATAATGTACTGATAATACAGTGGTGTACTCACTTATGCTGAGCCCTGTATATATAATGTAGTGATAATACAGGGGTGTACTCACTTATGCTGAGCCCTGTATATATAATGTACTGACAATACAGGGGTGTACTCACTTATGCTGAGCACTGTATATATAATGTACTGATAATACAGTGGTGTACTCACTTATACTGAGCACTGTATATATAATGTACTGATAATACAGGGGTGTACTCACTTATGCTGAGCACTGTATATATAATGTACTGATAATACAGGGGTGTACTCACTTATGCTGAGCACTGTATATATAATGTACTGATAATACAGTGGTGTACTCACTTATACTGAGCACTTTATATATAATGTACTGATAATACAGGGGTGTACTCACTTATGCTGAGCCCTGTATATATAATGTACTGATAATACAGGTGTGTACTCACTTATGCTGAGCGCTGTATATATAATGTACTGATAATACAGGGGTGTACTCACTTATGCTGAGCCCTGTATATATAACATACTGATAATACAGGGATGCACTCACTTATACTGAGCACTGTATATATAATGTACTGATAATACAGGGGTGTACTCACTTATACTGAGCCCTGTATATATAGTGTACTGATAATACAGGGGTGTACTCACTTATGCTGAGCCCTGTATATATAATGTACTGATAATACAGGGGTGTACTCACTTATACTGAGCACTGTATATATAATGTACTGATAATACAGGGGTGTACTCACTTATGCTGAGCACTCTATATATAATGTACTGATAATACAGGGGTGTACTCACTTACACTGAGCACTGTATATATAATGTACTGATAATACAGGGGTGTACTCACTTATGCTGAGCACTGTATATATAATGTACTGATAATACATGTGGTGTACTCACTTATGCTGAGCACTGTATATATAATGTACTGATAATACAGGGGTGTACTCACTTACACTGAGCACTGTATATATAATGTACTGATAATACAGGGGTGTACTCACTTATGCTGAGCACTGTATATATAATGTACTGATAATACATGTGGTGTACTCACTTATGCTGAGCACTGTATATATAATGTACTGATAATACAGGGGGTGTACTCACTTATACTGAGCACTGTATATATAATGTACTGATAATACATGTGGTGTACTCACTTATACTGAGCCCTGTATATATAATGTACTGATAATACAGGGGGTGTACTCACTTATGCTGAGCCCTATATATATAATGTACTGATAATACAGGGGGTGTACTCACTTATGCTGAGCCCTGTATATATAATGTACTGATAATACAGGGGGTGTACTCACTTATACTGAGCACTGTATATATAATGTACTGATAATACAGGGGTGTACTCACTTATGCTGAGCCCTGTATATATAATGTACTGATAATACAGGGGTGTACTCACTTATGCTGAGCCCTGTATATATAATGTACTGATAATACAGGGATGCACTCACTTATACTGAGCACTGTATATATAATGTACTGATAATACAGGGGTGTACTCACTTATGCTGAGCCCTGTATATATAATGTACTGATAATACCGGGGTGTACTCACTTATACTGAGCCCTGTATATATAGTGTACTGATAATACAGGGGGTGTACTCACTTATGCTGAGCCCTGTATATATAATGTACTGATAATACAGTGGTGTACTCACTTATACTGAGCACTGTATATATAATGTACTGATAATACAGGGGTGTACTCACTTATGCTGAGCCCTGTATATATAATGTACTGATAATACAGGGGTGCACTCACTTATACTGAGCACTGTATATATAATGTACTGATAATACAGGGGTGTACTCACTTATGCTGAGCCCTGTATATATAATGTACTGATAATACAGGGGTGTACTCACTTATGCTGAGCCCTGTATATATAATGTACTGATAATACAGGGGTGCACTCACTTATACTGAGCACTGTATATATAATGTACTGATAATACAGTGGTGTACTCACTTATGCTGAGCACTGTATATATAATGTACTGATAATACAGTGGTGTACTCACTTATACTGAGCCCTGTATATATAATGTACTGATAATACAGGGGTGTATTCACTTATGCTGAGCGCTGTATATATAATGTACTGATAATACAGGGGGTGTACTCACTTATGCTGAGCCCTGTATATATAATGTACTGATAATACAGGGGTGTTCTCACTTATGCTGAGCTCTGTATATATAATGTACTGATAAGACAGGGGTGTACTCAGTTATGCTGAGCACTGTATATATAATGTACTGATAATACAGGGGGTGTACTCACTTATACTGAGCACTGTATATATAATGTACTGATAATACAGGGGTGTACTCACTTATGCTGAGCCCTGTATATATAATGTACTGATAATACAGGGGGTGTACTCACTTATACTGAGCACTGTATATATAATGTACTGATAATACAGGGGGTGTACTCACTTATACTGAGCACTGTATATATAATGTACTGATAATACAGGGGGTGTACTCACTTATGCTGAGCCCTGTATATATAATGTACTGATAATACAGGGGTGTACTCACTTATACTGAGCACTGTATATATAATGTACTGATAATACAGTGGTGTACTCACTTATACTGAGCACTGTATATATAATGTACTGATAATACAGGGGTGTACTCACTTATGCTGAGCACTGTATATATAATGTACTGATAATACAGGGGTGTACTCACTTATGCTGAGCCCTGTATATATAATGTACTGATAATACAGGGGGTGTACTCACTTATGCTGAGCCCTGTATATATAATGTACTGATAATACAGGGGGTGTACTCACTTATGCTGAGCCCTGTATATATAATGTACTGATAATACAGGGGGTGTACTCACTTATGCTGAGCCCTGTATATATAATGTACTGATAATACAGGGGGTGTACTCACTTATACTGAGCACTGTATATATAATGTACTGATAATACAGGGGTGTACTCACTTATACTGAGCACTATATATATAATGTACTGATAATACAGGGGTGTACTCACTTATACTGAGCCCTGTATATATAATGTACTGATAATACAGGGGTGTACTCACTTATGCTGAGCCCTGTATATATAATGTACTGATAATACAGGGGGTGTACTCACTTATGCTGAGCCCTGTATATATAATGTACTGATAATACAGGGGGTGTACTCACTTATGCTGAGCCCTGTATATATAATGTACTGATAATACAGGGGGTGTACTCACTTATGCTGAGCCCTGTATATATAATGTACTGATAATACAGGGGGTGTACTCACTTATACTGAGCACTGTATATATAATGTACTGATAATACAGGGGTGTACTCACTTATACTGAGCACTATATATATAATGTACTGATAATACAGTGGTGTACTCACTTATACTGAGCCCTGTATATATAGTGTGCTGATAATAATGATGGACGCTTCAGACAGAGACACGCATCCCCGGTTATATTATAGATAGATAGATATATTTATGTAACTCATTAATTAAGATAACTTACATCTGGAGGGGCGGCCGCCTCGGCAAACAGACATGCGCCAAATACTCTGACATTGTTTCCTTGTAAGTGCTGGCCCGAGTACTGTGGTCCCCAGTAATCTGCCTGGGGGGCCACAGAGAAGCTGATCACGTGCCCGGGGTTCCCCAGCCCTGCTCTAATGGAAATGTACTGCAGAGGAAACAAGCTATTGCAATGACAATGACTCAAAAAGATCTAATCAAATAAAAGTTTAAGATCCAGTAGCAGTTTTGGTATTCAGCACTTATGAGGAGTTTTTAGTATAGAGTAAATTAGCATGAGCTCACTATAAAAGAGTAATACAATACCAGCACCACCAATTAAAAGTGGGTCCATTTAGAGGGGTTGTGCGACCATAAAGAATACAGTAAACCAACCAGAAAAGGTGAAAATATATAGATTTGTAATTTATTGTGATTAAAAATTATGCTTCATTCAAAAGATACCAAACTTTTATTTTTTCAATTATGCTCTCTGGCGCCACCTGGCGTTATTCCATTAGGTTCTGGTAGTGGGTGATCAGCTGGTTGCAGTTCCTGTCATAAGAGCTCCCCACCCGCAGCCTGCACAATGTATTCTCTGTCACAAGGCCCCCTGCTACAAGCACAGCGTGTCTGTGATTCACCCCCTCCCCTTGAGCTCACTGCTCACCTCCAGGTGATTCACTCCCTCCCCCTACACTCACTGCTGATCTCCGGGTGATTCACCCTCTCCCCGTGCACTCACAGCTGATCTCCGGGTGAGACACCCCTCCACCTGCACTCACAGCTGATCTCACTGAGTCACCCCCTCCACCTGCACTCACAGCTGATCTCTGGGTGAGACACCCCTCCACCTGCACTCACAGCTGATCTCACTGAGTCACCCCCTCCCCCTGTGCTCACAGTTGATCTCTGGGTGAGACAGCCCCTCCCCCTGCGCTCACCGCTCATATCCGGGTGAGATACCCCCTCCTCCTGCCCTCACAGCTGATCTCCGGCTGAGACACCCCCCCCTCCTCCTGCCCTCACAGCTGATCTCCGGGTGAGACACCTCCTCCCCCTGCACTCACAGCTGATCTCCAGGTGAGACACCTCCTCCCCCTGCACTCACAGCTGATCTCCAGGTGAGATACCCCCTCCCCCTGCACTCACAGCTGATCTCCAGGTGAGATACCTCCTCCTCCTGCACTCACAGCTGATCTCCAGGTGAGACACCTCCTCCCCCTGCACTCACAGCTGATCTCCAGGTGAGATACCCCCTCCCCCTGCACTCACAGCTGATCTCCAGGTGAGACACCTCCTCCCCCTGCACTCACAGCTGATCTCCAGGTGAGATACCCCCTCCCCCTGCACTCACAGCTGATCTCCAGGTGAGATACCCCCTCCCCCTGCACTCACAGCTGATCTCCAGGTGAGATACCTCCTCCCCCTGCACTCACAGCTGATCTCCAGGTGAGACACCCCCTCCTCCTGCCCTCACAGCTGATCTCCAGGTGAGACACCTCCTCCCCCTGCACTCACAGCTGATCTCCAGGTGAGATACCTCCTCCCCCTGCACTCACAGCTGATCTGTGGGTGAGACACCCCCTCCCCCTGCACTCACAGCTGATCTCCAGGTGAGACACCTCCTCCCCCTGCACTCACAGCTGATCTCCAGGTGAGATACCCCCTCCCCCTGCACTCAAAGCTGATCTCCAGGTGAGATACCCCCTCCCTCTGCACTCACAGCTGATCTCCAGGTGAGATACCCCCTCCCCCTGCCCTCACAGCTGATCTCCAGGTGAGATACCCCCTCCTCCTGCCCTCACAGCTGATCTCCAGGTGAGATACCCCCTCCTCCTGCCCTCACAGCTGATCTCCAGGTGAGATACCCCCTCCCCCTGCACTCACAGCTGATCTCCAGGTGAGACACCCCCTCCTCCTGCACTCACAGCTGATCTCCAGGTGAGACACCCCCTCCCCCTGCACTCACAGATGATCTCCAGGTGAGACACCCCCTCCCCCTGCACTCACAGCTGATCTCCAGGTGAGACACCTCCTCCCCCTGCACTCACAGCTGATCTCCAGGTGAGACACCCCCTCCTCCTGCACTCACAGCTGATCTCCAGGTGAGATACCCCCTCCCTCTGCACTCACAGCTGATCTCCAGGTGAGATACCCCCTCCCCCTGCACTCACAGCTGATCTCCAGGTGAGATACCCCCTCCCTCTGCACTCACAGCTGATCTCCAGGTGAGATACCCCCTCCCCCTGCACTCACAGCTGATCTCCAGGTGAGATACCCCCTCCCCCTGCACTCACAGCTGATCTCCAGGTGAGGTCATGTGCTTCACAGAATTGTAAACAGGATAGCAGAGAGACTCTTCCTGTGCTTAGTCTGTGAAGCAGATGATCTCACCCAGAGATCAGCTGTGAATACAGGTGGAGGTAGTGAATCACCTATTATCAGGGGGAGGGGGTGTCTCACCCGTAGATCAGCTGTGAGTGCAGGGGGAGGGGGTGTCTCACCTGGAGATCAGCTGTGAGTGCAGGAGGAGGGGGGGTGTCTCACCTGGAGATCAGCTGTGAGTGCAGGGGGAGGGGGTGTCTCACCTGGAGATCAGCTGTAAGGCAGGGGGAGGGGGTGTCTCACCCGTAGATCAGCTGTGAGTGCAGGGGGAGGGGTTGTCTCACCTGGAGATCAGCTGTGAGTGCAGGAGGAGGGGGGGTGTCTCACCTGGAGATCAGCTGTAAGGCAGGGGGAGGGGGTGTCTCACCCGTAGATCAGCTGTGAGTGCAGGGGGAGGGGTTGTCTCACCTGGAGATCAGCTGTGAGTGCAGGGGGAGGGGGTGTCTCACCTGGAGATCAGCTGTGAGTGCAGGGGGAGGGGGTGTCTCACCTGGAGATCAGCTATGAGCGGAGGGGGAGGGGGTGTCTCACCCGGGGATCAGCTGTGAGAGCAGGGGGAGGGGGTGTCTCACCCGTAGATCAGCTGTGAGTGCAGGGGGAGGGGGTATCTCACCTAGAGTTCAGCTGTGAGTGCAGGGGGAGGAGGTGTCTCACCCGGAGATCAGCTGTGAGTGCAGGGGGAGAGAGTGAATCACAGACACTCTGTGCTTACAGCAGGGAGCCTTGTGACAGAGAATACATTGTGCAGGCTGCGGGTGGGGAGCTCTTATGACAGGAACTGCAGCCAGCTGATCACCCACTACCAGAACCTAATGGAATAACGCCAGGTGGCGCCAGAGAGCATAATTGAAAAAATAAAAGCTTGGTAACTTTTGAATGAAGCATAATTTTGAATCACTTTAAATTACAAAACTATTTATTTCCACCTTTTCTGGTTGGTTACTTGTATTCATTATAGTGGCACAACCCCTTTAAGAAGGATACTACTCTGAGGTACAGGATAAGACCAGGAAGGGTGTTCCCCCACTCGAATCACCGCTACCAGTGCGGCTTCATCAGGAGTACCTGCATTAAAGAGCGTTCAAAGCTTGTGTGTACATATATGTATATAATATATATTTATGTAACTCATTAATTAAGACAACTTACATCTGGAGGGGCGGCCACCTCGGCAAACAGACATGCGCCAAATACTCTGACATTGTTTCCTTGTAAGTGCTGGCCCGAGTACTGTGGTCCCCAGTAATCTGCCTGGGGGGCCACAGAGAAGCTGATCACGTGCCCGGGGTTCCCCAGCCCTGCTCTAATGGAAATATACTGCAGAGGAAACAAGCTATTGCAATGACAATGACTCAAAAAGATCTAATCAAATAAAAGTTTAAGATCCAGTAGCAGTTTTAGTATTCAGCACTTATGAGGAGTTTTTAGTATAGAGTAAATTAGCATGAGCTCACTATAAAAGAGTAATACAATACCAGCACCACCAATTAAAAGTGGGTCCATTTAGAGGGGTTGTGCCACCATAAAGAATACAGTTAACCAACCAGAAAAGGTGGAAATAAATAGTTTTGTAATTTATAGTGATTAAAAATTATTCTTCATTCAAAAGATACCAAGCTTTTATTTTTTGAATGCTGCTCTCTGGCGCCCCCTGGCGTTATTCCACTACGTCCTGGTAGTAGGTGATCAGCTGGTCAGGTTTGAGCAGTTCCTGTCATAAGAGCTCCCCACCCGCAGCGTGCACAATGTATTCTCTGTCACAAGGCCCCCTGCTGTGAGCACAGAGTGTCTGTGATTCACCCCCTCCCCTTGAGCTCACTGCTCACCTCCAGGTGATTCACTCCCTCCCCCTACACTCACTGCTGATCTCCGGGTGATTCACCCTCTCCCCGTGCACTCAAAGCTGTACTTTGTGTGAGACCCCCCTCCCCCTTCGCTCACAGCTGATCCCCGGGTGAGACACCCCTCCACCTGCACTCACAGCTGATCTCACTGAGTCACCCCTCCCCCTGTGCTCACAGCTGATCTCTGGGTGAGACAGCCCCTCCCCCTGCTCTCACAGCTGATCTCCGGGTGAGACACCCCTCCACCTGCGCTCACAGCTGATCTACAGGTGAGAGACTCGCTGCGCTCACAGCTGATCTCACTGAGTCACCCCCTCCCCCTGTGCTCACAGCTGATCTCTGGGTGAGACACCCCCTCCCCCTGCGCACACAGCTGATCTCCGGGTGACACACCCCGTCCCCCTGCGCTCACAGCTGTTCTCCCGGTTAGACACCTCCTCCTCCTGCGCTCACCGCTCATATCCGGGTGAGATACCTCCTCCTCCTGCCCTCACAGCTGATCTCCGGGTGAGACACCTCCCCCCCCTGCACTCACAGCTGATCTCCAGGTGAGATACCCCCTCCTCCTGCACTCACAGCTGATCTCCAGGTGAGATACCCCCTCCCCCTGCACTCACAGCTGATCTCCAGGTGAGATACCCTCTCCTCCTGCACTCACAGCTGATCTCCAGGTGAGATACCCCCTCCCCCTGCACTCACAGCTGATCTCCAGGTGAGATACCCTCTCCTCCTGCACTCACAGCTGATCTGCAGGTGAGATACCCTCTCCTCCTGCACTCACAGCTGATCTCCAGGTGAGATACCCCCTCCCCCTGCACACACAGCTTATCTCCGGGTGAGACACCCCCTCCCCCTGCCTCACAGCTGATCTCCAGGTGAGACACCCCCTCCCCCTGCACTCACAGCTGATCTCCAGGTGAGATACCCTCTCCTCCTGCACTCACAGCTGATCTCCAGGTGAGATACCCCCTCCCCCTGCACTCACAGCTGATCTCCAGGTGAGATACCCTCTCCTCCTGCACTCACAGCTGATCTGCAGGTGAGATACCCTCTCCTCCTGCACTCACAGCTGATCTCCAGGTGAGATACCCCCTCCCCCTGCACACACAGCTTATCTCCGGGTGAGACACCCCCTCCCCCTGCCTCACAGCTGATCTCCAGGTGAGACACCCCCTCCCCCTGCTCTCACAGCTGATCTACAGGTGAGAGACTCGCTGCGCTCACAGCTGATCTCACTGAGTCACCCCCTCCCCCTGTGCTCACAGCTGATCTCTGGGTGAGACACTCCCTCCCCCTGCGCACACAGCTGATCTCCAGGTGAGACACCCCGTCCCCCTGCGCTCACAGCTGTTCTCCTGGTTAGACACCTCCTCCTCCTGCGCTCACCGCTCATATCCGGGTGAGATACCTCCTCCTCCTGCCCTCACAGCTGATCTCCGGGTGAGACACCTCCTCCCCCTGCACTCACAGCTGATCTCAGGGTGAGACACCCCCCCCCTGCACTCACAGCTGATCTCCAGGTGAGATACCCCCTCCTCCTGCCCTCACAGCTGATCTCCAGGTGAGATACCACCTCCCCCTGCCCTCACAGCTGATCTCCAGGTGAGATACCCCCTCCTCCTGCACTCACAGCTGATCTCCGGGTGAGATACCCCCTCCCCCTGCACTCACAGCTGATCTCCAGGTGAGATACCCTCTCCTCCTGCACTCACAGCTGATCTCCAGGTGAGATACCCCCTCCCCCTGCACACACAGCTGATCTCCAGGTGAGATACCCCCTCCCCCTGCACACACAGCTTATCTCCGGGTGAGACCCCCCCTCCCCCTGCTCTCACAGCTGTTCTCGGGTTAAGACACCTCCTCCTCCTGCGCTCACCGCTCATATCTGGGTGAGATACCCCCTCCCCCTGCACTCATAGCTGATCTCCAGGTGAGATACCCCCTCCCCCTGCACACACAGCTTATCTCCGGGTGAGACCCCCCCTCCCCCTGCTCTCACAGCTGTTCTCGGGTTAAGACACCTCCTCCTCCTGCGCTCACCGCTCATATCTGGGTGAGATACCCCCTCCCCCTGCACTCATAGCTGATCTCCAGGTGAGACACCCCCTCCTCCTGCACTCACAGCTGATCTCCAGGTGAGATACCCCCTCCCCCTGCCTTCACAGCTGATCTCCAGGTGAGATACCCCTTCCCCCTGCCCTCACATTTGATCTCCAGGTGAGATACCCCCTCCCCCTGCACTCACAGCTTATCTCCAGGTAAGATACCCCCTCCACATGCACTCATAGCTGATCTCCAGGTGAGATACCACCTCCCCCTGCACTCACAGCTGATCTCCAGGTGAGATACCCCCTCCCCCTGCACTCACAGCTGATCACCAGGTGAGACTCCCCCTCCCCCTGCCTCACAGCTGATCTCCAGGTGAGATACCTCCTCCCCCTGCATTCATAGCTGATCTCCAGGTGAGATACCCCCTCCTCTTGCCCTCACAGCTGATCTCCAGGTGAGATCATGTGCTTCACAGAATTGTAAACAGGATAGCAGAGAGACTCTTCCTGTGCTTAGTCTGTGAAGCAGATGATCTCACCCGGAGATCAGCTGTGAATACAGGTGGAGGTAGTGAATCACCCGGAGATCAGCTGTCAGCGCAGGGGGAGGGGATGAATCACGGGAGATCAGCTGTCAGTGCAGGGTGAGGGGGTGTCTCACCCGGAGATCAGCTGTGAGCGCAGGGTTAAGAGGTGTCTCAACCGGAGATCAGCTGTGAGTGCAGGGGGAGGGGGTATCTCACCTGGAGATCAGCTGTGAGTGCAGGGGGAGGGGGCATCTCACCTGGAGATCAGCTGTAAGGCAGGGGGAGGGGGTGTCTCACCTGGAGATCAGCTGTGAGTGCAGGGGGAGGGGGTGTCTCATCCGGAGATCAGCTGTGAGTGCAGGGGGAGGGGCTATCTCACCTGGAGATCAGCTGTGAGTGCAGGGGGAGGGGGTATCTCACCTGGAGATCAGCTGTGAGTGCAGGGGGAGGAGGTGTCTCACCCTGAGATCAGCTGTAAGTGCAGGAGGAGGAGGTGTCTAAGCGGGAGAACAGCTGTGAGCGCAGGGGGAGGGGGTGTCTCACCTGGAGATCAGCTGTGAGTGCAGGGGGAGGGGGTATCTCACCTGGAGATCAGCTGTGAGTACAGGGGGAGGGGGTATCTCACCTGGAGATCAGCTGTGAGTGCAGGGGGAGGAGGTGTCTCACCTGGAGATCAGCTGTGAGTGCAGGGGGAGGAGGTGTCTCACCTGGAGATCAGCTGTGAGTGCAGGGGGAGAAGGTGTCTCACCTGGAGATCAGCTGTGAGTGCAGGGGGAGGGGGTATCTCACCCGGAGATCAGCTGTAAGGCAGGGGGAGAAGGTGTCTCCCGTGGAGATCAGCTGTGAGCGCAGGGGGAGGAGTTGTCTCACCCAGAGATCAGCTATGAGTGCAGGGGGAGGGGGTGTCTCACCTGGAGATCAGCTGTGAGTGCAGGAGGAGGGGGTATCTCACCTGGAGATCAGCTGTGAGTGCAGGTGGAGGGGGTATCTCACCTGGAGATCAGCTGTGAGTGCAGGGGGAGGGGGTGTCTCACCTGGAGATCAGCTATGAGTGGAGGGGGAGGGGGTGTCTCACCCGGAGATCAGATGTGAGTGCAGAAGGAGAAGTTGTCTCACCCAGAGATCAGCTGTGAGTGCAGAAGGAGGAGTTGTCTCACCCGGAGATCAGCTGTGAGTGCAGAAGGAGGAGTTGTCTCACCCAGAGATCAGCTATGAGTGCAGGGGGAGGAGGTGTCTCACCCGGAGATCAGCTGTGAGTGCAGAAGGAGGAGTTGTTCACCCAGAGATCAGCTGTGAGTGCAGGGGGAGGGGGTGTCTCACCCAGAGATCAGCTGTGAGTGCAGAAGGGGTTGGTGTCTCACCTGGAGATCAGCTGTGAGTGCAGGGGGAGGGGGTATCTCACCTGGATATCAGCTGTGAGTGCAGAAGGAGGAGGTGTCTCACCCAGAGATCAGCTGTGAGTGCAGGGGGAGGAGGTGTCTCACCTGGATATCAGCTGTGAGTGCAGGAGGAGGAGTTGTCTCACCCAGAGATCAGCTGTGAGTGCAGGGGGAGGGGGTGTCTCACCCAGAGATCAGCTGTGAGTGCAGGGGGAGGGGGTGTCTCACCCGTAGATCAGCTGTGAGTGCAGGGGGAGGGGGTGTCTCACCTGGAGATCAGCTGTAAGGCAGGGGGAGGGGGTGTCTCACCCCTAGATCAGCTGTGAGTGCAGGGGGAGGAGGTGTCTCACCTGGAGATCAGCTGTCAGTGCAGGGGGAGGGGGTGTCTCACCCGTAGATCAGCTGTGAGTGCAGGGGGAGGAGGTGTCTCACCTGGAGATCAGCTGTGAGTGCAGGGGGAGGGGGTGTCTCACCCGTAGATCAGCTGTGAGTGCAGGGGGAGGGGGTATCTCACCTGGAGATCAGATGTAAGGCAGGGGGAGGGGGTGTCTCACCCGTAGTTCAGCTGTGAGTGCAGGGGGAGGAGGTGTCTCACCCGTAGATTAGCTGTGAGTGCAGGGGGAGAGAGTGAATCACAGACACTCTGTGCTTGCAGCAGGGAGCCTTGTGACAGAGAATACATTGTGCAGGCTGCGGGTGGGGAGCTCTTATGACAGGAACTGCAGCCAGCTGATCACCCACTACCAGAACCTAATGGAATAACGCCAGGTGGCGCCAGAGAGCATAATTGAAAAAATAAAAGCTTGGTAACTTTTGAATGAAGCATAATTTTGAATCACTTTAAATTACAAAACTATTTATTTCCACCTTTTCTGGTTGGTTACTTGTATTCATTATAGTGGCACAACCCCTTTAAGAAGGATACTACTCTGAGGTACAGGATAAGACCAGGAAGGGTGTTCCCCCACTCGAATCACCGCTACCAGTGCGGCTTCATCAGGAGTACCTGCATTAAAGAGCGTTCAAAGCTTGTGTGTACATATATGTATATAATATATATTTATGTAACTCATTAATTAAGACAAC
Source organism: Phyllobates terribilis (assembly GCF_046119375.1). NCBI lineage: Eukaryota > Metazoa > Chordata > Amphibia > Anura > Dendrobatidae > Phyllobates > Phyllobates terribilis. Next base: position 11,511,223 of record NW_027362784.1, on the reverse strand, counting down.
TTACATCTGGAGGGGCGGCCGCCTCGGCAAACAGACATGCGCCAAATACTCTGACATTGTTTCCTTGTAAGTGCTGGCCCGAGTACTGTGGTCCCCAGTAATCTGCCTGGGGGGCCACAGAGAAGCTGATCACGTGCCCGGGGTTCCCCAGCCCTGCTCTAATGGAAATATACTGCAGAGGAAACAAGCTATTGCAATGACAATGACTCAAAAAGATCTAATCAAATAAAAGTTTAAGATCCAGTAGCAGTTTTGGTATTCAGCACTTATGAGGAGTTTTTAGTATAGAGTAAGTTAGCATGAGCTCACTATAAAAGGGTAATACAATACCAGCACCACCAATTAAAAGTGGGTCCATTTAGAGGGGTTGTGCCACCATAAAGAATACAGTAAACCAACCAGAAAAGGTGGAAATAAATAGTTTTGTAATTTATAGTGATTAAAAATTATGCTTCATTCAAAAGATACCAAGCTTTTATTTTTTGAATGCTGCTCTCTGGCGCCCCCTGGCGTTATTCCACTACGTCCTGGTAGTAGGTGATCAGCTGGTCGAGTTTGAGCAGTTTCTGTCATAAGAGCTCCCCACCCGCAGCGTGCACAATGTATTCTTTGTCACAAGGCCCCCTGCTGTAAGCACAGTGTGTCTGTGATTCACCCCCTCCCCTTGAGCTCACTGCTCACCTCCAGGTGATTCACTCCCTCCCCCTACACTCACTGCTGATCTCCGGGTGAGACACCCCTCCACCTGCGCTCACAGCTGATCTACAGGTGAGAGACCCGCTGCGCTCACAGCTGATCTCACTGAGTCACCCCCTCCCCCTGTGATCACAGCTGATCTCTGGGTGAGACACCCCCTCCTCCTACGCTCACAGCTTATCTCCTGGTGAGACACCCCCTCCCCCTGCGCACACAGCTTATCTCCTGGTGAGACACCCCCTCCCCCTGCGCTCACAGCTGTTCTCCCGGTTAGACACCTCCTCCTCCTGCGCTCACTGCTCATATCCGGGTGAGACACCTCCTCCCCCTGCACTCACAGCTGATCTCAGGGTGAGACACCTCCCCCCCCCCTGCACTCACAGCTGATCTCCAGGTGAGACACCTCCTCCCCCTGCACTCACAGCTCATATCTGGCTGAGACACCCCCTCCTCCTGCACTCACAGCTGATCTCCAGGTGAGACACCCCCTTCCCCTGCACTCACAGCTGTTCTCCAGGTGAGACACCCCCTCCCCCTGCCCTCACAGCTGATCTCCAGGTGAGACACCTCCTCCCCCTGCACTCACAGCTGATCTCCGGGTTAGACTCCCCCTCCCCCTGCACTCACAGCTGATCTCCAGGTGAGATACCCCCTCCCCCTGCACTCACAGCTGATCTCCAGGTGAGACACCCCCTCCCCCTGCACTCACAGCTGATCTCCAGGTGAGACACCCCCTCCCCCTGCCCTCACAGCTGATCTCCAGGTGAGATACCCCCTCCCCCTGCACTCACAGCTGATCTCCAGGTGAGACACCCCCTCCCCCTGCACTCACAGCTGATCTCTGGGTGAGACACCCCCTCCCCCTGCCCTCACAGCTGATCTCCGGGTTAGACACTCCCTCCCCCTGCGCTCACAGCTGATCTCAGGGTGATTCACCCTCTAACCCTGCACTCCCTGCAGATCTCCAGGGGGCGCCAGAGAGTATTATTCAAATACTAAAAGCTTGATATCTTTTGAATGAAGCATAATTTTGAATCATTATAAATTACAAAATTATTTATTTCCACCTTTTCTGGTTGGTTAACTGTATTCTTTATGGTGACACAACCCCTTTAAGAAGGATACCACTCTGAGGTACAGGATAAGACCAGAAAGGTTGTTCCCCCTCGCGAATCGCCGCTACCAGTGCGTCTTCATCAGCGGAAGTTGCCTTAAAGAGTGTTCAAAGCTTAGATGTATATATATATATTTATGTCATTCATTAATTAAGATAACTTACATCTGGAGGGGCGGCCGCCTCGGCAAACAGACATGAGCCAAGATACTCTGCCGTAATTTCCTCGTATAGTGGATGAACATGACATACAGTATGTACCTAAAAGAGCCACCACATTGAGGGACTTATTATCCCCCAGTATGTTTGTGGATAGGGTTAAAAATACTAAAAATCCTGGCTTAGTATCAGTGGGTTCCATAAGTGCAGAGCCAACGTATGCAAATGCTGCAGTTTTGCTAGAAAAGATAACAAATTTAAATGCATCGCCAATGGTAAAGAATTCCCCATAAGGAACTTTATTAATTTCAACACTGAATCTGTGATATTGAATCACATTTGATTCAGTGTGATATTTGCAATGCGTTGGATGCACGATGGGTGCTTTGAAAAAGCGCATTAGGAAACATCTCTCGGATGCTGTTCACCTCCCAGTAGCGGGTTACTCTGCGGTATCTATTTGCATTTAAGCATAATGGGGATTTAGGCTCCTTTTCATTTAAGGGTTTAGAACAGGTGTGTAAACCCACCAGAGGTGGTGGTATGCATAAATTAGTGCTAAAAAGAGAAAGTAAGTGGATTTTCTTGTTAGACACTGACACATGGTTTAAATAACAGGTTAGATCTAATTACACAATACTAGTTTGGGACCATAGTGCAATAAACAACTAAAAAGAAGGGAACAGATAAGGGTTTTGTTTGTTTTTTTCCTTTTTTTGGGGTTTTTTTTTTGTATTTTGTGTTTTTTGTTTTATTATTTCCCAACTACATAGCTTGTTATGTTCCTATCAGTTTCAATTTTACCCTTACTCTCATTTACCCTAACAAAAATTATTTCCTGTTATTTCCTGTATAGGTACAGGTATGGTACATACCCTATAATAGATTGTGATCTGTATCTATTGCTCAACTTGGCTTTTTCCCTGTGCAATTTATAATCACCATTATATACAGAAAAAAATATATATTTTCTTTTTATATTCACATATTTATGTTTTTTTATTCATGTTCTATGTATACTCTGTCTATATGAAGCATCAAGGTAACTAGCAGTGATAATGTTGAGACTTCCTCTCTATGGGAAAGGCTGATACATGCATACGGATGGGGTCACACCCAGTTGGTTGTAACTTCTCCTCCAAACAATTCTATGCCTTATATATTCCTAGTTAGCTCTATCTAGACAGGTTTTGGACCTTGAAGAAGGCACTACCCGTGTCGAACACGTAGTCCGGAGGGGTCTCTGCATCTCTATTGTTCTGTTGTGTGGACTATGGATATGGTTTCATGGAATTTGAGTAAAAGTCGTTTCTTATAATCACCATTGGAGGAATAGCTGGAGAAATGTCTTGTAAATCTTCACATATATATATAAAGTTGAAAAAGGTGCAGCACAGGTTAGCTGTATAAATCATGGGTGCAAAGCCTTGCAAACAGAACCAAACCTCAACGCAGTCCACAAAAGTAAAGGCAGCACTCCAGTCTTCAAAATAAGCTGTGATTTCTTGTCACATAGTCATAGTGGCAGTGGCAACGTTTAATTCCCCTTGAGGAACTTTCTCAAGCAGTGCTCAATCCATCTAGTCAGCATTATATAGGTGATACAATTAGACTTATTACAATTCCAATCTTCATAAAAGCATTAAGAGAAATGTTTACATACAGTGATTAGAATGTTAAAGTGCATCTCAGTGCTTCTGCAGATATAAGACAACCCATCACATAGTTCATTTTTGATTTCATAACTTAATATTATTAGATTAGTGTTAATTGGGAAATTTCATATCTATGTAACATATATTTCACCCACCTATGTGATTGATGTCCGTGATGCCACGCTATTCTCAGCGTCCTTCCCATCCCATAGTGCGGGGATTCTTGGGAATGACTACAAAGTCTACTGTGCACACGTGGCCATATTGGAGACCATTTCTCCATGGTTGCAGACAGATATTTACTGTGCATGCTCAATGTACTCGAGACTTGCAGCACTAATAACTACTGCGGTAATGTCTATCTCCAGTCTCATAATTAAACTATATCTCAGCGCACATCTCCGTATTGGGTTAGATGTTTGCACATATATATTACTTTCAATAATTACAACTATAGGTACAGATGATATTTATATTACCGAAGTATATGTTTTACAATCCATGCAGATATCTAATAGCAACAGACTTAAAGTGACAGTGCATGGTATGAAATAAACATTTTATCTATTATAAACAAATTGATCAATACATAGAAATGTCTTTTTTGTAAAGTGAATTGTGCAATTCTTCCCTCATCTGTAAGAGAGAAAAAAGTGAGAAAAATATAAATGAAAATGGTTAAAAATACACAGATAAATCCAAAGTTTTACCGGTTTTATGGCAATTAATCAGATTAAATTATGTAATTTCTAATCAGCATTGAGGCCATTAGGTCTCAATGTATTTAGTTCATAAATCCATTTCATTTCTTTATTTTTTAATATTTTAACCCTATCTCCTCTTCTTCATGGCATAGGTACATGATCTATAATACAGAATCTAAGGTCCCTTTCTCCATGTCCCATCTCACTGAAATGTTTGGGGACTGGCAGATCCATCTTTTTCTTCCTAATTGTATGGCGATGATTATTAATCCTGAGTTTAAATTCACTGGTTGTTTCGCCTACATAGATTAAATTCCATGGACATTGTAGTATATAGATAACTAATTCACTCTCACACGTTAAGTAATGCTTAATATCATACTCCTTTCCAGTGCCTGGGTGTATAAAATGTTCTCCCTTTATCATAAACTTACAATTAACACAGCTCAAGCATGGAAAGCAGCCTATCCGTTTGTGTCCTGTCAATGAGCCCTGTATATTCCTCTTAAAAGTGCCAATATCAGAATGTACCAATTTATCTTAAAGGCTAGCTTTTTTTTATATATGAAAACAATGGCGGGGCCTTAAATTCTTCTATATCTGGCATACACATTCCCAGCATTGGCCAATGTCATTTTATGATGTTTTCTATCTCTGTGGTCTCTTCTCCATATTTACTGGCAAAGGGGATTCTCTTATTTTGTGTTTTGATGTCTTTCTTCACTAGCAGGGATTCACACGATAGACCTTCAGTCCTGTTTTTAGTTTTCTCTAGAACTAATTTTGGGTAACCCCTACTTAGAAATTTCTTTGTTAATTTTTCAAATTCGGGTTGTACTAATTTTTCATCACTAATTATTCTTTTACGCCTCAAAAACTGGCTATATGGCAAAGATTCAACCAATCTCCTCAGATGGTGGCTCTCAAATTTCAGTAAGTTATTTTTATCAGTGGCTTTTGTATATAGGGTCGTTGATAACCCTTTCTCATCCTGTTGGACTAAAACATCCAAAAATTCGATATCCGTTTCGGAATATATCAGTGTAAATTTAATATCTCTGTCTATTTGATTTAAAAAGGTTTCAAAATCCAGTAATTCTTCAATGTTCCCCATCCATAGGAGGAAGACGTCATCAATAAATCTCCACCACCCCCGGGCAAGCCGGAAGTGGTGGGACACAGACAACATCCTCCTCCAATGCCATCATCATCAGGTTGTCATAAGCCAGCTCCATATTGGCGCCCATTGCTGTACCGCGTTCTTGCCTGTAAAAAGTGTCACCAAATAAAAAATAATTGTTTCTCAGAACCAGTTCTAACAAATTCATAGTGAATGTTTTACACTCCTCTGAGTAACTAGTATCTGCTGTTTTCTATAAACCGCTCTTAATCCTTTGTCATGATTTATTGACATGTATAATGATACTATGTCAAAAGAGGCAAGAATCACCCTTCTATCCAATTTAATTTCGCTTAATTTGCATAAAAAATCTGTAATATCTAATATGAATGAGGCTGTACATCGTGAGAGAGGACCCAAAATTTTGTCTAAAAAGACTCCACTATGACTAAAAATTGAGTCGCAACCCAATATTATGGGTCACCCCGGAGGATTCACCAATGTTTTGTGGATTTTAGGAACAACATATATGACTGGCGTGACTGAGTTTTCATGATATAGATACTTATATAAATCCTCATCAATTACACCCCCATTTTTACTCTCATCCAAAATCAATTAAATTTTCTTCAGTATATTAAACTTTGGATCACTGTCCAGCTTCTTATATATCTCTTGATCATCCAGTTGTCCCATAATTTCAGATATTTAATTATCCGTGTCCATGACGAGGACAGCACCTCCCTTATCCGCAGGTTTGATGGTGATGTCGTCATCATGGACCAGGGACATAAGGGCCTCATATTCCTCGGTTTTCAAATTAAATTGTTTGAACACTTTCTCATTACTCATCACTTTAACTTTAGAAACATCATTATTGATAGTCAATATGAATGCGTCAATTACCGGGTTATTAATGTTTGGCATAAAATTACTACCTGTTGGTAAGGATAGATCAGGCAAATCTAATTCCGTTACACGAGGTAATGCTCAGAAAACCAACATTTCAACTTTATAGATCTAAAAAATCTAAGCAATGCTATTTCCAATTCAAACCAGTCTGTGTGTGAGGTGGGACTAAACGATAAACCTTTGCTTAATCATTTCATTTCTACATCATTTCAAGTTCTATTTGTTAGGTTTACCATGAGGTTAGATTTCTCTTCCTCGTCGCTATCTGTTTTGTTGTCGTCTTGTTTTTCTGTCTCTTGTCTTTTTTGAGATCTATGATGTTTTCTCCCACCTCTGCGCGTCCCCTTGGGCTGCTTGTCTGAGGGTCCAAAAGTCCACCTAAAAAAGCATGGTCATTAGATGAATTAGAAAAATTGCTTTTTTTCACAGTCCTGTAGCTGTCCTCCCACTTCTGAGCTTTGGAATTAGTGCCGTCTCTCTGCCAATTATATATGAAACCACTTCTATAATCCTCCATATCACGGTTCCATTTCTTTGGTTTTACATCCTCCAAGTCACCACGTATTTTTAACAGCCAATTTTCTACTGTTTCTTTAAACCTTGTGCCATCATCCGTTTTCAATAACTCCATTAATTTATTCTCAGTCTCTGATTGTGTGAGGGACGCAATTTCATATTTATTGGATATGGATATAAACTTTTCACAGAAGTTAGGGTTATTCATGAACAGATTTGTCTAATACTGGACTGTAACCCTCTAGGGATTCTCTTGGCTTTATAGTATTCTTTTAAAGTTGTGAAATGTAGTTGCAGTGTTAATAAGCGTTTCAAATCAGTAGAAGATGGTATACATAAAATGCCAGCATCTGCATCAATTGCTCCCAAAATCCTCTCTTTATCATCAGTGAATCGTGCAATTCCTCCCTCATCACGAGGTTAGATCAGCTGTGAGTGCAGGAGGAGGGGGTATCTCACCCTGAGATCAGCTGTGAGTGCAGGAGGAGGGGGTATCTCACCCTGAGATCAGCTTTGAGTGCAGGAGAAGGGGGTGTCTTACCCTGAGATCAGCTGTGAGTGCAGGAGGAGGTGTCTCACCCGAAGATCAGCTGTGAGTGCAGGAGGAGGTGTCTCACCCGGAGATCAGCTGTGAGTGCAGGAGGAGGTGTCTCACCCCGAGATCAGCTGTGAGTGCAGGAGGAGTGTGTGTCTCACCCGGGGATCAGCTGTAAGGCAGGGGGAGGAGGTGTCTCACCCAGAGATCAGCTGTGAGTGCAGGGGGAGGAGGTGTCTCACCCAGAGATCAGCTGTGAGTGCAGGAGGAGGGGGTGTTTTACCCAGAGATCGGCTTTGAGTGCAGGGGGGGGGAGTGTCTCACCCGGAGATCAGCTTTGAGTGCAGGAGGAGGGGGTATCTCACCCGGAGATCAGCTGTGAGTGCAGGAGGAGGTGTCTCACCCCGAGATCAGCTGTGAGTGCAGGAGGAGTGTGTGTCTCACCCGGGGATCAGCTGTAAGGCAGGGGGAGGAGGTGTCTCACCCAGAGATCAGCTGTGAGTGCAGGGGGAGTGTGTCTCACCCGGAGATCAGCTGTAAGGCAGGGGGAGGAGGTGTCTCACCCAGAGATCAGCTGTGAGTGCAGGGGGAGGAGGTGTCTCACCCCGAGATCAGCTGTGAGTGCAGGAGGAGTGTGTGTCTCACCCGGAGATCAGCTGTAAGGCAGGGGGAGGAGGTGTCTCACCCAGAGATCAGCTGTGAGTGCAGGGGGAGGAGGTGTCTCACCCAGAGATCAGCTTTGAGTGCAGGGGGAGGGGGTGTTTTACCCAGAGATCAGCTTTGAGTGCAGGGGGAGGGAGTGTCTCACCCGGAGATCAGCTGTGAGTGCAGGGGGAGGGGGTGTTTTACCCAGAGATCAGCTTTGAGTGCAGGGGGAGGGAGTGTCTCACCCGGAGATCAGCTTTGAGTGCAGGAGGAGGAGGTATCTCACCCAGAGATCAGCTGTGAGTGCAGGGGGAGGGGGTGTTTTACCCAGAGATCAGCTTTGAGTGCAGGGGGAGGGAGTGTCTCACCTGGAGATCAGCTGTGAGTGCAGGGGGAGGGGGTGAATCACCTGGAGATCAGCTGTGAGTGCAGGGGGAGGAGGTGTCTCATCCAGAGATCAGCTGTGAGTGCAGGGGGAGGAGGTGGCTCACCCCGAGATCAGCTGTGAGTGCAGGAGGAGTGTGTGTCTCACCCGGAGATCAGCTGTAAGGCAGGGGGAGGAGGTGTCTCACCCAGAGATCAGCTGTGAGTGCAGGTGGAGGAGGTGTCTCACCCAGAGATCAGCTTTGAGTGCAGGGGGAGGGGGTGTTTTACCCAGAGATCAGCTTTGAGTGCAGGGGGAGGGAGTGTCTCACCCGGAGATCAGCTGTGAGTGCAGGGGGAGGGGGTGTTTTACCCAGAGATCAGCTTTGAGTGCAGGGGGAGGGAGTGTCTCACCCGGAGATCAGCTTTGAGTGCAGGAGGAGGAGGTATCTCACCCAGAGATCAGCTGTGAGTGCAGGGGGAGGGGGTGTTTTACCCAGAGATCAGCTTTGAGTGCAGGGGGAGGGAGTGTCTCACCTGGAGATCAGCTGTGAGTGCAGGGGGAGGGGGTATCTCACCCAGAGATCAGCTGTGAGTGCAGGAGGAGGGGGTATCTCACCTGGAGATCAGCTGTGAGTGCAGGGGGAGGGGGTGTTTTACCCAGAGATCAGCTTTGAGTGCAGGGGGAGGGAGTGTCTCACCCAGAGATCAGCTGTGAGTGCAGGGGGAGGGAGTGTCTCACCCGGAGATCAGCTGTGAGTGCAGGGGGAGGGAGTGTCTCACCCGGAGATCAGCTGTGAGTGCAGGGGGAGGGGGAGTCTCACCCAGAGATCAGCTGTGAGTGCAGGAGGAGGGGGTATCTCACCTGGAGATCAGCTTTGAGTGCAGGAGGAGGTGTCTCACCCCGAGATCAGCTGTGAGTGCAGGAGGAGGGGGTATCTCACCCAGAGATCAGCTGTGAGTGCAGGGGGAGGGGGAGTCTCACCCGGAGATCAGCTGTGAGTGCAGGGGGAGGGGGAGTCTCACCCGGAGATCAGGGGTAGCTGCATTAAAGAGCGTTCAAAGCTTGTGTGTATATACATATTTATGTAATTCATTAATTATGATACCTTACATCTGGAGGGGCGGCCACCTCCGCAAACAGACATGTGCCAAATACTCTGACATTGTTTCCTCGTAAGTGCTGGCCCGAGTACTGTGGTCCCCAGTAATCTGCCTGGGGGGCCACAGAGAAGCTGATCATGGGCCAGAGGTTCCCCAGCCCTGCTCTAATGGAAATGTACTGCAGAGGAAACAAGCTATTGCAATGACAATGACTCAAAATAAAAGTGAAAGAACCAGTAGCTAATCAATAGAAGACTGTATGTAGACTGCATGGGAATTCTTCATTCAGGAAGGAACAGCATCATTCCTTTTTGGAATACTTAAAATTATTTATATAATATAACTAAAGTGTCGGTTGCAGGGTACAGTGCAAACCAAAGCCATTCAAGGTTTTCTTCATGAGTGAATCAGTGGACATCCGTTTAGGAATGAGTCATTGAGTTATGCATGGGGAAATTCAGTGTCAGTTTTTCAGTATATAAATATATATATAGTCATCTTCCACTTACAGTAGGGCAGCCTGAAAACATGTTTTGACAATTGTTGACACCTTCTTTGTCACATGTTTTGTCAGTTTCGCTGACATCCGGAGAACAGCTGTGAGCGCAGGGGGAGGGGGTGACTCAGTTTTCTTAGGACACTGGCTCCAGCATCAAACCCTTTCCGAGACATGACCTCAGGTGTCGGTCACCTTACCAAGCATCACAAGTACTTTGATTAGTTATCATCTGTCTTTCTGTCTTCCGTCACATGTCCTTTATGTAAATTAAGATCTTATTATGAACTCATATAAATGTATCTACAGCACCTGCAGGTTTACGCACTATGATGTCAGGCACATTGTGTAATCATAGGAGACAGAATCAGTGCATACTGTTGAATAAGTTTCTGTAATGCTCCGTACTCTTGTATTGATCCAGATAGTTCCTGTCTTTGTAACAACTCGATTATTGATGTTTATCTCCACTATTAGACGTACGGATATGGGTTGTCTGGTAACTTATGAATTAACTTTGTTAAGCTTTTTCTCTCCTGCTTGGAGCCGGGCAGGTTACATCATAGCGAGTTACTGCTGTTTTTCAATAACCGTTCTTAACAGACTGTTCACTGTTTTGATTTTTGTAATTATATGTTTAATAAAGTTAATTTTGTTGATATTTATATTATGCGTCCTTATCCTTCTTTGCGTCCTTATCTGTTCCTCGGGGGTTTATTGAGTTGTTCAAATACCTCCTTTATATGATAAATATTTAAAAGTAACTGATCTTCCCATGCTTGATTAACCATTACGTATAGGCCCTATTGGCTTGGTTTACTGTTATTGTTTCATCCTGTATTTGCCCTGTCTTTTAGGATAATCAACCATTACATATAGGCCGTATTGACTTTGTTTTACTGTTATTGTTTCATCCTATATTTGCCCTGTCTTTGTGGATAATCAACCATTAGGCTGTGTACCCACGATGCATTTTTTAAGCGTTTCCGCAGCGGCAAAAATGCTGCAGAAACGCTTAAAAAATGCATGGTAGAAGGCCTGCCATGTTCCCCAATGATAATCCGCATGTGCTGTGCACATGCAGCGGAAATTTCTGCTGCGGATTATCATTGCGGAAAAAAACGCAGCATGTCCATTAATTTTGCGAAAACGCTGCGTTTTCGCCGCCATTTACTTGAATTGGAACGCATGGATTACGCATCACTGCATCTCTAGATGCGGATTCCATGCTTTTCAATGTGCGGATGGTACCTGGGTGTGGAGAAGAGGAGGCTCTCCTCGGGACCCGGGTGCCATAGTACCTGTTAAAAAAAGAATAAAATAAAAAATAAATATTATATTTATCTTCCGATGTCTCCCGGACTCCTTCTCAGTGCTTGCTGGCAGATCATGGTGAATTGTAGGATCTGCTATGACATCATAGTCATGTGACAGCAGGTCCTCCAGTGCAGTGCACCGCGAGTTGCCGGCAGCCAGGACGGAGCAAAGCAAGACTACGGGGGCCATCGGAAGGTAAGTATAGATTTATTTTTTTACATTCTTTGGGGGTCACAGTATATAAATCCATGCAGTTTGCACGGATTTATATAGTGTGACCAAGTTGACAAGCACTTTGCAAGTGATGCTAAAATCGATTGGAAAGTGCTTGTCAACCCACATGTGGAAATGCATGTGAAGAACGCTTCACTTCCGCATGTCTTTGGCAGGAAAAACGCATGTACAATCCACATGTACAATCTGCTTGCGTTTTTTCTGCCAGGGAGATGCAGAAATGCTCAGGAAAAAATCCTGAGCATTTCTGCATCATGGGCACATAGCCTTACATATAGGCCTTATTGGCTGCATTTTACGGTTATTGTCTTATTCATCTGGACTGATTTCTTTACCCATATGTATAGACTTTCCAGTGCACTTTTTTCTGTCATTACTGTTTGAATGTATTTAATTTAAAATGTTATTTGTTATTTATTTATCTGTTATATTTTTTCTATCTTTGATCATGGGAATTTCTGATATATTGAGAATTCATAAGAAATAGTAGAAAAAATCTGGCACTCTGAACTGAGTATGGTGAAGAAACATGAGACTTTATTACAGTGGTCCTAAGGCCACAGCCCCACTATCAGTATTTGGTCAGTATACGGTCAGTATTTTTTCTCAGGAGTGGGAGCCAAAACCAGGAGTGGGTGATAAATGCAGAATTGGTGACGTGTTTCTATTATACCTTTTCTCTGATTGTTCCTCACCTGGTTTTGGCTCCCACTCATGAGAAAAAATACTGACCGAATACTGACCAAATACTAATAGTGGAGCCGTGGCCTAATACAACCCCTGGCAAAAAATATGGAATCACCGGGCTCGGAGGATGCTCATTCAGTTGTTTAATGTTGTTGAAAAAAAGCAGATCACAGACATGGCGCAAAACTAAAGTCATTTCAAATGGCAACTTTATGGCTTTAAGAAACACTAAAAGAAATCAGGATTAAAAATGTGCTACTCAGTAAGGGTAATTTTTTTCAGACCAAGCAGAGGGAAAAAATTATGGAATCATTCAATTCTGAGGAAAAAATTATGGAATCACCCTGCAAATTTTCATTTCCAAAACTAACACCTGCATCAAACTAGATCTGCTCGTTAGTCTCCATCTAAAAAGGAGTGATCACACCTTGGAGAGCTGTTGCACCAAGTGGAGTGACATGAATCATGGCTCCAACACGGCCAATCATGGCTCCAAAGAGATGTCAATTGAAACAAAGGAGAGGATTATCAAACTCTTAAAAGAAGGTAAATCATCACGCAATGTTGCAAAAGATGTTGGTTGTTCACAGTCAGCTGTGTCTAAAATCTGGACCAAATACAAACAACATGGGTAGGTTATTAAAGGCAAACATACTGGTAGACCAAGGAAGACATCAAAGCGTCAAGACCGGAAACTTAAAGCAATATGTCTCCAAAACAGGAAATGCACAACAAAACAAATGAGGAACGAATGGGAGGAAACTGGAGTCAATGTCTGTGACAGAACTGTAAGAAACTGCCTAAAGGAAATGGGATTTACATACAGAAAAGCTAAACATAAGCCATCATTAACGCCTAAACTGAAAAAAACAAGGTTACAATGGGCTAAGGAAAAGCAATCTTGGACTGTGGATGACTGGATAAAAGTCATATTCAGTGATGAATCGCGAATCTGCATTGGGCAAGGTGATGATTCTGGAACTTTTGTTTGGTGCCGTTCCAATGAGATTTATAAAGATGACTTATTGAAGAGAACATACAAATTTCCACAGTCATTGATGATATGGGGCTGCGTGTCAGGTAAAGGCACTGGAGAGATGGCTGTCATTACATATTCAATAAATGCCCAAGTTTACATTGATAGTTTGGACAGTTTTCTTATCCCATCAATTGAAAGGATGTTTGGGGATGGTGACATCATTTTTCAAGATGATAATGCATCCTGCCATAGAGCAAAAACTGTGAAAACATTCTTTGAAAGAAGACACATAAGGTCAATGTCATGACCTGCAAATAGTCCGGATCTCAATCCAAATGAAAATCTTAGGTGGAAGTTGAAGAAAATGGTCCATGACAAGGATCCAACCTGCAAAGCTGATCTGGCAACAGCAATCAGAGAAAGTTGGAGCCAGATTGATGAAGAGCACTGTTTGTCACGCATTAAGTCCATGCCTCAGATACTGCAAGCTGTTACTAGTAATGTATTGGGAGTGTTCTTTTGTGTGTTTGTTTTTCATGATTCCATAATTTTTTTCTCAGAATTGAGTGGTTCCATAATTTTTTTCCCTCTGCTTGGTCTGCAAAAAATTACCCTTACTGAGTACCACATTTTTAATCTTGATTTCTTTTAGTGTTTCTTAAAGCCCTAAAGTTGCCATTTGAAATGACTTTAGTTTTGTGCCATGTCTGTGATCTGCTTTTTTTCAACAGCATTAAACAACTGAATGAACATCCTCCGAGCCCGATGATTCCATAATTTTTTCCAGGGGTTGTAGATGCTGTCTATCATACATGACATTTCGGTCTGAGACCTTTATCACACATACACTGTAGGGACAATAACAAAAACAGTCATAAGGAATAATGTACAAGATAACATGGAGTGAAAAAAAGCAAAACAACAAAAAATATTAAATCAGACATACTGTTCTGGTGATAGCCACCCATCACAGAGAATATTAGCGTTACAGGGTTTGTCTCATGGAGATTTGTCCTGGACAAATTACATTGGAATTCATTATTATATTTGTATCATCTCTCTGAGACAAACCCTGTTATTGATGGCTCACGCAGGCCTGTACCTTGGCGCCTGCACTCTGATTCCCAGCACGTACTTATGGATCCTGTAGTGCAGCCCCTGCGCAGTGGGGACAGCCCGGCCATTTTTGGTATCTCTTGTGTTTTTTCCGGTCTACTGCCCCCATCAGGGCGTGTTAAAATAATGGTTCAGTAGCAACATTGCCTTTAAGACATATATTTACTCTGAGTTTTTGCTTTTATACAGCTCATCTTGTTTTTCTCAAAATCACAAGATTGACCTATGTACAGACTTGGGAATTGGCTGACGGAGTCTGCAATTATCATACTTGTCCTGTATCTGTCCACAGCAACAATATCCCCATATATCAATTACAGGAAACTCCCTAAATCTCCCTTAACCTGGATTATACCCAAGTTTAGCGATAAGCAGAACACTATTTGTGTGAAAGGATGTTAACTGTATCATACATCATGAATATCCTCCAGACGCATTGACAAGTAATTGTTCTTTAATTTCTGTGTGCCAAAGATAGCATATTACTTACATAATCCTTCGTATTTTACAAAGTCCTACCCTCTTTTACTAAGGGTATATAATCTGATGACATCTAATAATAAACAGGACTATTCTCTTGAGAAAGTCTGTAGTGAGTGTCTTATTTGAAAGCGCCGATACAAGAGATCTCTTTATAGATCTATTTTCTGCCTGAGAGAAGCCAGATCCCCACTCGTCTTCAACAGCTGGAGGCCCCAGCGAGATCTATTTTCCCTTTAATTTCAACTGAGACTAAACAACAGGTTTACCTCTATCCCGAACAGAAACAAACCCCGGCCGGGTAAGTGAGTGGCTTTTACACTCTAAGGCTATGTGCCCACCATGCGGAAATGCTGCATATTTTTTACTCTTCTCCCTGGCGGGAAAAACGCATGTGGATTTTACATGCGTTTTTCCCGCCAGGTAGAAGCGTTTGTCAAGCGTTTTTGCATGCATTTCTGCATGCCGGTTATCAAGCGCTTTTCCAAGCGATTTTAGCATCACTTGGAAAAGTGCTTGACAACTTGGTCATACTATATAAATCCATGCAACCGGCATAGATTTATATAGTGTGACCAAGAAATAGTTAAAAAAAAAGAATAAGAAGGGTGAAAAATAAAAAATAAAGATTATACTTACCTTCCGATGGCCCGCGGTCTCCTTAGCCGCTCCGTCCGGTCTCCCCGTGTCTCACGGTGGTATGAGGACCTGACATGACGTCATTGAGTCATGTGATAGGTCACGCGACCGCCGATGTCAGCAGTCGCGTGACCTGTCACATGACTCAATGACGTCATGTCAGGTCCTCACACCACCGCGAGCCGCCCAACAGATCGCACGCATCGCTGAGGAGGCCGGGGGACATCGGAAGGTAAGTATAATCTTTATTTTTTATTTTAAATTCTTTTTTTTACAGGTACAATGGTACCCAGGTCTGGATGAGAGTCTCCTGTTTTCCAGGCCTGGGTACCATCCGCACATTGAACCGTGTGATATCCGCTTGTGCACATGTAGTGATGCGGATGTCACGCGGTCCAATGCAAGTCAATGGCGGCGATTACGCTGCGTGTCCACAAAATTAATGGACATGCTGCGGATTTTTGAGCGCAGCATGGGCATTGACATTGCGGCTTGTCATGGGGGACAGATTACCAAGCGTTTTTTAAGCGTTTTCGTTGTGGAAACGCTTGAAAAATGCATAGTGGGCATGCAGCCTAAGTGAATTTTCTCTCCGGGAGAGGTGGGGTCGACCTAGGTCAGTCTCCGGGGATCTTGAATGGAAAATCCTCAGGTAAAATAAGTTATTTCTTCTTTTATCTCTTTATTATATCAATTTCTAATAATTTCTGATATAAATATAGTGTTACTAATATAAATATCATATTGCATTTTTGAATTCATTAACCACTCCGATATTTCATATATACCACCTCATTTATTTTTTTATTTCTAATTATTGCTGTCTCCACCTTAACTAACGGTCATATTATGTATAACTGTGTTAAGTACATGCTACATAGTGATGAGGTACGGGATATAAATCGATGACGTGTGTTGAATGCGTGTGTAGTACTCTGGTTAGCAAATACAACAATGGAGCTGTCACTCATCTTAGGTAGCTGCAAGATTAGTGTAGAATCTGAAGGGTGGGGGCTACGCGAGGAAGATAATATTCGCATATACTAACGTAAGGAACGTATTAACAGTCATTGTTTTGTAGAACCTTATACCATTTATGAATATTGTGATATTGATTTAGCTGGAGTAACAAATAGAATCCAGGATTCACAGGATATAAAATTATTTTGCCCAGTGGCGCTAGAAATTTCAATAGGAATTGGGGTGTGAGAAGTGCTATGGTGGAAAATGAGGATGTTCTAATGATTGAAGTGGTGATTGAGAGGGAGGAATAATTGGTAGGCTGGAATACGTCATATATGATTTGTGAAAAGTGTTTGTGCTCGGTTACTGAGAAAGCGAAAGCCTCATCGTAAGGATACTGCTTGGTTTCTGGAAAGAATACATTTGTACCCTGTAAATGCACAGAGGTATAGAAGAAATAACATTACATACCGAGTTTTTCCTTGCCATATTGTACCGCATCCACACACTATAGGTAAAGAGTGGCAGTACATTATAGAGAACAGATGGTATATGCCTGTGTGGCAGGATACTATTACTCATGATAATTATCTTGCCAATATTGGCACAGACTCCAGAATAGACGTGGGATACTTTTCAAGTGGGGACTCTGAACCAGATGTATGAAGAATATATAGCGATTGCTTTTTGAACAGTTTTGTTTGTAGTACTCTACATTCATTTGTTTAGACGAGTTTTTCTCAGCATCAGAGCAGAACAAAGAGTTTCAATTCAGCTAATTTCCCTTGAATCAGGGATAACTGGTTCACGTAACAGACCAGTAGATCTAGCTGATTGTGTAAAGGCCCCGTCACACTTAGCGACGCTACAGCGATCCCGACAACGATACGACCTGTCAGGGATCGTTGCTGCGTCGCTATGTGATCGCTGGTGAGCTGTCAAACAGGCAGGCTCACCAACGATCAGGGGAGCAGCGACATCGTGGAAAGAATCTTTCCACGATGTCCTGCTCCTGGCTCACCGTAGCAGAGTGGTAACCATGATAAACTGCGGGTTACTAAGTGTGCGTGTGCCCCTAGTAACCCGCTATTTATCATGGTTACCAGCCTGCTCGCTGGTCACACACAGCGATGTGTGCTGACCAGCGGGAGGGCAAAGACCAAAAAATGGTCCAGGACATTTTGCAGCGATCAGCGACCTCACAGCAGGGGCCTGATCGCTGCAAAGTGTCACACATAGCGACATTGCTGGTGAGGTCGCTGTTGCGTCACCAAAACCTTGACTCAGCAGCGATCTCACTAGCGATCTCGCTATGTGAGACGGGGGCTTAACAGAATACTGAAGATAGGGGTCGCGACCTTTGACAGGTTCTGTTATGAGTGCTCGAATCTCCAGATCAAGGAATAAGGATCCGAGGTATACTATGTGTGATCTGGTATGAATGGAGCATGGTAGGGCAGCTATAAGGGATGCAGCAAAGATATTGAAAAGGGCTGGTATGCCAGCCAAAGGATGTCTGGATGCTGAGAGGTGGAAGCGGTTCAGTCAGGAACATTCAGGATGGATTGAAAAGCATGAGCATGGAGCGCAGGTTGCTGATTGGCTGAGGACGAGTGAGAAACATCATCCCCTTTTTGATTTCCAATGATGACGATGAAACTTATCAGGTAGTGATCAGAAGCAGATCTCATACGAGACAACCCGTAACACCTACACAGGAGCAAAGTCCAGTTCAGGCAGCTGCACCCTCTGCTCCATCGGAGGCTAGGTCAGAGTCAAGCGTAAGTGTTGAGAAGGAAAAGTCACCGTCCGAGGTTTCTATATCCAGCACTATACCATATATGATTGAGTCAGCTGATCAAATCCCTCTGACTCCCTCTCCACCACCCGGGGTGTATCCGACTATACCCTCACTGCTCCCACAATATGCACCTCATTTTCCTTACGCACAACAACCTACCATGATGCCACCGTTATCAGCATCCCTGTCAGTATGCACCACTCCCAATATCAGTCCTGGTACACCTGAGAATCCTCCAGCCTATGCTATAGGAAATCATTATCCGGGGATCTCATCTGGATCCACCGACAGCTTCTCAACCCCAATAAAGACAAGACATAATTCCCCTGAGAACAGAACCTATCAACTTTCTCCCATACATACCCTCGCGCCCAGTGCAAGTACTGACCCACCACTCCACCTACACATAACACCATCCCCATCCATCCCTTCACGCAAGGTGGAAATTTTGAAATTAAGGAAAGGTGAAGAGGGGAGTTGGGAGGTCAGGAACGAAGAGGAAGACAGGGAGAATCAGGATACTAGCTCAGTGGCAAAAGAAGAGGGAAGTGAAGTGGAGGATGCAGGCACACACATGCAGCCCACAGCCCTCCCCCGTACACACCAGTGAAAGGGAAGTATATCATTGCGCTCTAAAACATTGATCTGTCCAGGATGTCAGGATAGTAACAGTAACGCAATATTTCGGTGTGAAAAATGCAATCATAAGAGAAAACCGAAGATGGCTGCATTCCCAGTCATTACACAAACAACCAGGGCTACACAGGGAGATGCAGGACTGCCGGTAAAAACGGATACCACCACTTGGTATAAACCATGGTCTAGATCAGAGCAATTGTCAATGGCAAATAGTTTTCCAGACATGTATAAAAACCCGATAGGATATTATAAGGCTGTGAAAGGGGTAGCTGAGAACTATGATGCTACGTGGAGTGATCTGGTACCCCTTTTTAATCTTAATGGAGGAGTACCACTTGTTGAAAAAGAAAAACAAGATGAGCTGTATAAAGGCAAAAACTCAGAGTAAATAGATGTCTTAAAGGCAATGTTCCTATTGAACCATTATTTTAACAATTCCCCTCTTTTTATCATCTTGTCTAACTATCTGTCCCTGATGTCGCTACCTATTCTCTAGGCCTGCAAGATAACCCTACTTCACGACATCACGGGGCTAACCCTACGTATGCAGTGGGATGCCAGTCCTGCTGCGCATCCATCCAGGTTAACTTGTTATCAGGCCTACTATCCCTTACTTTCCCTAAGTTTATTAAGTAATCATTGCTATGTGTATGAAGGGATTATTTTATATCTGTGCAGGAGTATATGAGATAGCCGGGAGTATATGTGACACAATAATTATAGGGTATATGATCCAGTATCTGTGACTAAATAGTTGCAGGAAGTTCATCATCTCTTGGGTTCCACGAATCAGGTTTACTTCAGACCAATGGTTTTCCGCAGAACATACAATCGGATAAGTCCGCCCCAGTCATCTTATTGCAGAAGAGGCATTCTCGCTGTACTGCAGTGATTATTGTAGTCATGACTTGGGTTTGCTTTACTTCAGTATCTGTATCAATTTTATTTCGGTTTTACCTGGAAAACACTTACAATTAGAAGCGAGAATTTTCTTGATAATTATCACAAACAGTCTTATGATTATCGCAATTACCATTATTACAAGCACTGCCTGAATCAAGAAATGAATGACACCACTTATCCAACCACCTATTCCCTTAAACAAATTTAAAGGATTCATCCAGGAAAGACATTCGGGTAGTGGTAAGTCATCCAATGCATTCGCTTTTCGTACACCTTCCTTAATCCGTTGAGCCTGCTTTATATCGTGTGTAACTTGCATTAGACCAGTAGGGTCTATGAAATGGCAACATGCTGGACCGACCATCTGACATAAACCTCCCTGTGAGGCAGTCAGATAGTCCAGTACCATTGAGTGCTGATTAGTGATCATTATTAGTTGTTTTCATGTATGCAGACTCAACGTTAAGGGCATCAAATAAATAATCGGTTACAAAAATGTCTCCCAACTCTTCTATCATCTGGGCATTTCTCATTGTGCCAAAGGTTACCCCTAGAGAACCAGTTAGTACCATTCCTGCCTTGCGGTACCAGGGAGTTCCCATGAGATGTTTTCTTGGGGGAGTAATTATATTCCTTTTGGCGAGCATATGGCTGGGCACATTCTTATAGGGGAAGTACCCATCCTTCCATACCCATGTAGCGGGTTCTAACCTGGTCAATGTGCAGGTACCCTCCGCCCCCTTTGGTATCCATCTATAGGCCTTATCTCCACATATTATATAGACACCCTTTGGCAATTGAAATTGAAATTCATTTAGGAATGCCATAACAATAGTCACTAGACGTACAGTTTGAGGGTACAGACACCAAGAATCCTCTAGGTCGGTCCTCTAGGTCATAAGTGGAAGCTGTTGCGTGGCTGACTTCGTAGACCTCTAGTGTCTGAGAGACACTAGACATGCGCACTATATCGGTATAGGACATGTTTTTTTGAATGAATGGCCACTCCTATTTATCCCTGAATTGGTGAGACTGGAAGTTACTGGAGTGTAACCCGGTGTTGGTGGATTTATAAGGGGAATAGGAGCAGAATGGTTCACACTGCTGAGCTATCAGCAGGATTATCCAGACATGGGTCCCACATTCTCCTGGTGAACCCAAATCTCATGGAGAAACACGTCGCGAAAACTACAAACACACTGGGGAGGCGAGATCTCTCTATAATGAGATAAGTAACTGGTTTTATTTTTGATCTTCTGACTGTTATTACTTGAGAATACCTGATACCGTCTATTGTCTGTTATGATCATCTGTGTTACTTTCTCGCATATCCCAGCTGGGAGACTTTGAAAGTTATATGGGATGGATTGGTTTCTTTTTACCTATATAAATTGATGACTTTTGGCCTACGACCCCTTAATTATCAAATAATAGGGGGTTGTTCTTTCATTGGCCAAACCGGGATATATGATCATCATAGTTATCGAGATTTGTGATTACACCCCTGCTTGATTTTGTCTGTATGTTGTGTCCGCTAGTGCAGCTTCATATAGTTGTATACATATACACTCCAGATCCAATTTTCTATTTATATATCTTTTTCTAGTGGTGACGAGAACCATACTATAATCATATATTCTACAGAGACCTGATCCTTGGTCCTAGAGTAGTTATTTATACCTAGACTTTGGTAAATGACTGTAGGATTAATTTGATTAAGCACTATGTCACTTAAACTCATCATGTTCTATTTTGCTACACACAGCACCTATTGTGTGCCCGCTAGGGCTCTTATTTAGCTATATCTATTAAAAGGTACATTTTAATGGGGTATTTTTTCTGTTCTATCTCGAGTAACTCAAGAGGGGTATAAAGTCCACATGCGTGTTCTCAGATTTGGACTGACAGGAGATCTTACATCAGTACTTGGACATTCCCGCAGCCCATCTTTGCATAAGTGCATCCAGCTTCACATTCTCCAGGTTGGGAAGGGAATTTTTATCAGTCCACACATGTATCTCCGACCCCGACAAGTATTCTGCAAACTTTTCGGGTAATAGCCCACACCAGCACCAGCAACTCCACCTTGAATGAACTATAGTTTTCTGAGTTCTTTTCAGGTCATCTGAGCGACCGACTGGTGTACACTATCAACCTTTCTCTTCTCTCTTGCACCCGAGCCAGCATTGCCCCCAGTCCATATAGACTTCTTTCAGTATACAGCACGAAGGGCTGATAGAAAACAGAGTAAGATAGAAGTATCCATCAGTGCCATCTTCAAAGTTTGGAAAACTTCTTGCCTGGGGCCCCACTAGATTGGCTGTAGCTTAGCTCCCCCTGCAGTTTCTCTTAGCAAATCGTTGCGTGATGCCACAATTTTAGAGAAGTTTGTTATAAATCTCAGTAGTACATGGCCAGCTCCAGAAATGCTCTCAGCTCTCTCAGGGTGGTAGGGGTGGGCCTTTTTTGCATTGCCACATTGCACATTTTCACATTTTCTCCGTGGTGGGATAGACTCTGGACACTGGAAATGGTGTGCCCAAGATATTCAATCTCCCTTTTAAACAAGTTACACTTCCGAAGTTTGGCATTTAGCACATGCCTCCGAAGCCACTCCAAAACTTGTTACAACCGGATAAGATGTTCTTCAAATGTGGGTGAGTAAACTATGATGTAAACAAAATATATAAAGGTCACTTCAAAATTCAGATCCATCAGTCGCTGGAATGTCCCTAGTGCATTTTTCAGCCCGAAAGGCATCCAGTTAAATTCAAATCGCCCCTTGGAGAGGATGAAGGCAGCCTTCAGCCGAACCTCAGCAGCCACCAGAATCTACCTGTAGCCACTGGACAGATTGAAAGAGAAGTGCTTGGCCTTTCCCATGCCAGATAGGGATTTCTTAATCCTGGGTAAGGGGAAGGAGTTCCGCACGGTGCAACCATTCAGCCATCGGTAGTCCAAACAAAAACCTCAGTGTACCATCTTTCTTTCCCGGCTAACACAATAGGTGCAGCTCAAGAGATTTGGCATTCGCGTATTACTCCATTACGTAGCATGTGTGACAGCAGTTCCTTCACTTCCTGGTACATTTGAGGTGGGTTTTGCCAATACCACTCTCATATGGGAGTGGTGTTCCCTGTGGGAATTTTGTGTTGTATAGCCTAGGTGCATCCAAAGTCATCTTCATGTTGTGCAAACGCTCCTTAGTATCGCTGCAACAACTGTTCTACCTGTCCTACTTGTCTCAAGTAGAATTGTGTGAAATTTGTCTACATTTGTTCTAAGAGGTAGCGATCAGCTCTGGGCTCACCGACAGGGTCCATGGGTTTCCCTTCACAGTTGTTAATTCTGTGGCAGAGGCCCTGGTTAGATTTTCCACGTGTAGACTGGTGCCACTTCTTGCTGGGGAGTTAACTATAGGCTCGTTCCGCTCAAATTTATGTAACGCACGGGTACACATCCTTGTCGAACGGTGGCCAGGGTGCGAGCAACCAGTAGTCCTGAGATCGCATAGTCCCCCTCTATAGGTTCAATCTGGACATCCACTCCAATGACACATGGGTCAGTACTAGCATGGCGAGTACGGTCTGTCTCGCAGGTAAAGTCACTGTAGCTTCTGAGGGTATCATCACTTTGCCGAGACGCTGGGAGGCTGCTGGCAACTTCTGAATTTGACTGATCTGCACGAGCTTCTGGAACACACTCTTGCTGGCGTGGTCGTGAGTAGCATGGGTCCAACTGTTACTGGCCTATTAGCCAGGGACTCTCGTACTTCCTTCAACACATTCATCCCCAGGGTCACGATGGCTCCCCTCCTCCGGAGCCTTTCACCAATACGATCCTTTTTCAGCCGATCTCTTTTACGCACACCATTACAGACATCCACACTACTCCGGCCACCGGAATGGGACATTGGTTGGCAGTCACTAGTCGAATGTTTGGTTTCTTCTTGAAGTGGGCAACTTCCGTGAAGTAAACCGGAATGTACTCTTTGAGCATAGTGGTCACTTGGGACCCTGTGTCCATGATACAGCAAATACATCCCTTAAACTCAGCCCAGGCAATGGGTCTCAGAAAAAAATAATTTCAGAGTCTTCATCCTCTCTCTGGAGTTGAGAATCCCATGGAGCGCTCCTCGACAGTGGGTCATGTTACTTTAAAGGACGCCCCTCCTCCTTTTTTCCCAGTTTGTACAGTCACGTGAGATGGACCCTTTGCCAGAAGTCCAGCATTCTACTACGTGTTCTGCTTATGGACGTCAAGTGATGAGCATGAGTGAATCTGTTTTCCCGCTCCTGCCTTTCTTCATATTGGACCACAGGGACAAGTGTAGTAACGTTAGTGGGGATCTCCCTGATGATACGCAACTCACCTTGGATATACCGTATTTCTTGGCGTAGCTCCCGGGCCCAGTAGGGCTCTTTATTTGCCGGCCCAAAAGTGGTCACATCATGACTCCGTACCACACCCATCAGGACAGGGGCTTCTCATTCCAGGACTTGGGCCTCTGCTCCAACCTTCAGGAAGCTCATGATGGAGTTTTAAGTGTTCTTTTAGTGTCTGACTTAGTCCAACAACCAGTTGATCTCACAGCACTTCATCTAGGAGCCCCAGCCCTCAGTATCCATCTTGGGCCTTCTTGATGACATGGGCCATCACTTCCTGCAAGGCGTTTACGTACTAGGCCACAGTCACTCCCCTTGAACTGAAAAGCGCATACGTATGTGGCCTATAATTATAGTGTCACCATGCATGTCCTCTAAATTCTAGTTGCTTTATCCACAGTGTCATGGTCTCTCTGCTGTCAGTACATGACCATCTGCTGGGCTTCTCCATCCAGGGTCAAAAGGGCTAACTCCTCCTGTATGTCAGGGGTCATGGAGTACATGCGCAGCATGCTTCTCAGTCGCTCCACCCAATCCCACAGTGATAGATTACTCACCTATGTTTTGCTGTTTGGAGGAGTACAAGTTCCAGATACTCTAAGCAAGGCTGCTGAGTGGTGTAGAGGCTGCATTTTAAGTGTGGGGCTGCAGATAAGTGCTTAGTTAAATACAATATCCTAGTTTAACAGAAGAGCATAGTTTGATGTTTTCCTTACTAGTTTTCCATTGGTTTTTCTGCTTTTATCTGTACTGTTTATCCCCATTTAGTATGTGCTCCATGGACATTGCAACCAGGTGTGCATCTTGTGAGATATCTGAATGCCTTGAACAGCTATTTGAGGATGAATATATCTGCATTCGATGTCAGCATGTTACATGTTTGGAAACCTTGGTAATGGATCTAAATATGCAGCTTGCAACACTCAGGAGCATTGCAAACCTGGAGAGGAGTTTAGAGCTCACTGAGCATGTGCTGACTGGGGCCAGGGATATGGAGGAGGGTGGAGCTGGGAAAGATCAGGACTCAGAAGTAGGTAGCTGGGTAACAATTGGAAGAAGGGGTAGGGGGAAATGTATCAGGGAGCTCAGTCCTGATCCGGCACAACCAAGTAAATATGCCTGTTTGGCTGATAATATGAATACAAGCCCAGGACTAGGATCACTACAGCAGGATGTTGGTCCCAGAAACCAGAGAAACGACTGCTGTAGGAACGAGGGAAATAGTGCAGCAAAGGCCACACAGATGTTGGTGGTAGGGGACTCTATAATTAGGAGGACTGACAGTGTCATCTGCCGCCGAGACTATGAATGCCGAACAGTGTGTTGTGTGCCAGGTGCTCGGGTTTGGCATACTGCGGATCGGATAGATAGATCGCTGGGTTTACCCCAGCCCCACCCAGCAGTCATAGTACACATCAGTACCAATGACAAAATTAGAGGGAGGTGGAAGGACCTTAAAAATGATTACAGGGAACTAGGAGAGAAGCTGAAGTCCAGGACTTCCAAGATGATGTTTTCACAAATACTGCCAGTGCCACGAGCATCACTAGAAAGACAGCGGAAGCTTAGGGGAATAAATAAGTGGCTTAGAAATTTGGTGCAGGAAGGAAGGGTTTGGGTTTATGAAGAACTGGACCGACTTCTCTGTCGGCTACAGGCTCTACAGTAGGGACGGGCTGCACCTGAATGGGGAGGGGGAAGCTGTGCTTGGGAAAAAATGGTCAGAAGGATGGAAGAGCATTTAATCTAGGATCTGGGGGGAAGAGTAGACAGAGAGAGTGAGACAGTATGAGACAATGAAGATTTAGTGAGGGCTGGGACATGCAAGGAACATAGGAAGGTGAGGAGTAGTAATAAATTTGCTAGTATTAGGGTATGTGCCCATGATGCAGATTTGAAGCAGAAATTTCCTGAGCATTTTTGTCTCTACTTGCCAGAAAAAACACATGTGGTTTTTACATGCGTTTTTGACACGTTTTTACATGCGTGTTTTTGAGCATCAATGATGATTTTTGGAGCTATAATGTTGGTGGGTTTAAGCCCTTGGATTACCATAGAAATGGGGTGAGTATATTGGTTCATTTAAATGATTAAAGAATGGTTGTGTTGTATTTCAAATAAAGTGTTTACACTGTGTCTGTCTGTTTGTTTACTTTGTTTGGTCATGAAAAGGTCTGATTGACACCTTGACATCACCAAACAAAAAAGCTGGGTGTCAGCTAGTCCCATTCACCCAATCTTCATTAGCATTTCTATTCACATAATTTATGTGACTGCTGTGTGCTGTTTTTTTTTAGCCTGGGAATGTGCCACTAGGCATACATTTTCCCTGGCCATAATTAACATCTCCAGCTGGTTCATTAGCCACTACATCCCCTGATCAGCACTTAGCAGTGCTTTGGGCACAACGTATTTATGTTGCATCCAAAACGCGGTGTTCTAATGCCGCACTTTTGTTGTCGGTAAATGTGAATCCACTGCATAAAATAGAGTATAGAATGCGGTAAATCTTTCAGTGAACACATGTGGATTTACCTGAATTCAATAGAATGCAATGTTTTGGACGCAGCAAAAATTTGCGTCCAAAGCGCTGCTACGTCTGAATTATGGTCACAAAGCCTAAAATGTAAAAAAAAATATTGGTGTGGGCTCCCACATCATTTTTATAACCAGCAGAGGGAAAGTCGACCTCTGGGGGATGATATTATTAGCTGCGGAAGGGGCCATTAGCCAACAATGTTCCATGGCTATTAATATCAGCCCACAGCTGTTTGTTTAGCCTTTACTGGCTAGATCACAGGAGGACCCCAGAAAAAAATTGATGTGGGGTCCCCCCCTATAAAATCGAGCCAGCAAAGGCTAAACTAGACAGCTGCGGGCTGATATTAATAGCCATAGAAGGGGCCATGAATACTAGCCCCTCCGCGATTGTTAATATCACCCCTCAGCATCCATAAGATGCCCCAAATCTGGCGCTTAGCCTCACTCTTCCACACTGCCCTGTAGCGGTGGCATGGGGTTGGGGTTCACATCAGCTTTGTATTGGCGGCTGACATGAAGCCCAGGTTAGTAATGGAGGGCGTCTCCCCATTACTAACCACATAGTAAAATGGATGGCGCATTTTCAATAAAAGACACGTCCATGATTTTAAATATTTATTTATTTGAAATAAAACACATACGGTTCTACAATTTTTTTTATTACCCGCCTCTGCGAAGCCCTCGATCTCCTGAAAAAAACGAGAAAAAAAAAAACAACAATATCCCTCACCTGTCCGTCGTCAACGACGCAATCCACAATCACGACTGTCCCACGACGATCCAGATCATTTCTATAGCTGTGACATCAGCCATCACTGATGTCACAGGTGTAGAATACAGCACTGTATACTGACAGGGAGGGTTGTAAAATCACCCCTGTCAGTATACAGTGCTGCTGGGGTTCATCAGCTGAAGATTCTTGTGAAAGCTCTCATGGTAAGCATCAGCTGATTGGTTATGAGACCGATCAGCTGATTACCAGTTTCAGCAATCAGCTGATGGCCACGTGACCATCAGCTGATTGCTGCCGTTACTTATCACCTGATGGCCACGTGACCATCAGCTGATTGCTGCCGTTACTTATCACCTGATGGTCACGTGACCATCAGGTGATCGCTGACGTCACCGATCAGCTGATGGCCGTGTGACTATCAGGTGATCAATGACTTCACCGCAGGTCCTGTAAGTACACAGCGAGTCCGCGCCCCACAGTGTACATCGAGCCACCGACTGGACAGCATCGCCCAAGAGGACACCGGGGGCCGCCAGAGAGGTGAGTATGAAGGTTTATTATTAATTTTTACTTTTTTATTCTTTTTTACACTGCCGCTGGCATGCGGGCTGGGAGAAGCAGGCTGCTGCTTCTCCCATCCACGTTGCTCTTGCTGTTTTCAGCCAGAGCAGCGGTCAGATGAGAGAAGTAGCAGCCTCCTCTCCCGACCCGAGTGCCAGCCGCGGCACGATTCCGGCACGATTTTGCGCCTATTGATTACATTGAAATGCAGCAAATCCACATGTATAGATATCTCTTCACATGCTACCCAATTACCTACGCACTATTGATGGATACATGTTTTTCGCTTGTAATTGTCATACAATTTTCTTGTGTTTTCACCGCGCAACTTCTGTGTGTATCACTTTTCTACGGAATGAAGGTTTTAATATTGATGTAATAAAAATTATATTTTTAATGGAACAACTTTGATACTCCTCTTTTACATTTGGGTGTGTTTGGCGCCAGCTTTTTTTGTATTGGTGAGGTCAACAATGTACAGTCAGTGTCTGTAAATGTACATTGGGAAGGCAATAATGGAAAGCTGCTAATTGGAGTTTGCTACAAGCCTCCTAATATAAATGAACAGACCAGATCCAGACATAAAAGCTGCAAGTTCTTATCCGCAATTCAAGACAATTACCTCTCTCAGCTGGTAGATAACCATCCAGGGGAGATAATCTGCTAGATCTGGTTCTCTCAAATAGACAAGATACAATTTCACATCTACAGATCAGGGATCATTTGGGAAGCAGTGACCATAATATGGTAGGTTTCAATGTAATTTTCACTGAAACATTCAAAAGGGGAAATGCAAAAACCTGGAACTTTAGGAAAGCTGATTTCAACAAAGTAAGGGAAGAGCTTAGACTGGGACCATGTCATGGTAACTGGGGAAACTGAACATAAATTGGGCATGTTTAAGGATATACTACTAGAATCCTGTGGAAAAGTTATATACTGTGGCAAGAAAATGTCAAGGAATAAAAAGAAACCATTATGGATAAATAATACAGAACAAAATTTAATAAGACAAAAACAAAGGAAATTCCAAATTTTGAAGGCCGAGAATACAGAAATAGCATTTCAGGAGTATAAAGATTTCAATAAGAAATATAAAAAAAAAAAAAAAAATCAAGCTAGCAAAGTTATCTACAGATAAACAAATTGTAATAAAACCAGAGAACAGTTAAAGAGGTACAGAAACAAGTAAATATGATTTAAAAATACCTTTATTTTGGGGAATTGGGCATGTGGTGGAACATAAAAGGCACTCACATAAAATTAATAATAAATGTCATATTTCAACAATTTTAATATAGCAGCATATGGTATTGATCAAACAATGACTTAATAATAGCTAAACCCTTCTACGAAGTGGATCAATGCAAATATATTTCCCAGAGGAGCATTGCAGCTCGAAAAGTCTCCTCACCTTGATGTGCTTAGCATGTCGCTCTCCGCAAGGAGAAACGTTACTTCTTAGATACCTGTCTGACGCCTCTCAATCAGCCAAACCAGAACTCACACTTTGCACTGATGAGGGGCAGTACCCACGAAACACAGCGTCTGCAAATTAAGTTTCTGGTCTTGACTTTTATCCTAAGTCATGTGATAAGGCTCGTTAAAGGGTCAATATTGACTTTTAGGATTGATACTTCCAATAGGATGCACTAGAGTCCTAGTTCTCTTTCTCTCTGAAGAGACAATTTGCAAATAATTGGTAATATACGAAAGAAGGGGGTAAACGAATAGAAATATTGCACAAATCTCCATATAAACTGCACTGATGCTTTTATTTCATTAGTGGCCATAAGTGAGGTCCAAAGGGTTAATGGCCCTAACTGTGTATAAGTGTATACCTGAATATAGGGTTACATGTGGAACAATCAACTTAACCAAACAGGTGCTCATGAGTAGTGGCCAGATGAAAATACAGTAAGTAATATCCTCAATGATAACTGCACAGAGGGACAGTCAAAGTAGAAGTATAGAGATAAGAAATTGTACATATCAATTCAATGCATAGGGTGCTGCTTCTAGTGTGGTGCCTGCGACATTAAAATATATCCCAGAACATTTTATAAATGCATCAATGCCAAAAAGAAAAAAAACGATATTAAACAGGCACTTTTCATCCATGTTCCCTGTTCCTGGGATCTTTCAACAAGGCAAAAATCAACGTTTACCACCTGATATAACTAAGTTAACACAAGAAGAACTACGCCTGCGTTTGAGAAAATAAGAAGGTGGATCCAGGCAACTACCGTCCAGTAACTCTGACATGCGTAGTGTGCATCTTAAGAGATGACCTGCAGACATAAATAGCAAAGAATAATATAATAATTAACAATCAGCACGGATTCAAGAATAAGTCATGTCTAACTAGCATGTTGGGTTTCTATGAGGAGGTAAGTGCAAATCTGGATGTTGGTAATGCGGCGGATGTGATTTATCTGGACTTTGCAAAGGCATTTGATACTGTACCACACAACAGCCTTATACTGAATACAAGAGGTAGTAATGGCCGACACTATAACAGCTTTTAAAAAAAGAGCTGAATGATTTTCTCAATACACTTAACATTGTGGGTTATAGTTAATTTAGGAACAAAATGTACAATTGGGGAGAAAGGTTAAACTTGATGGAGCTAGGGCTTTTTTTCAACCTATGTAACTAAGTAAACTTTGAGAGTTTGCTAGGAATAGCCCCCATATTTCCCCTGGCTCACTCGGTCACTGATTGATCTGCCATTTGTGTGCTAGTATGTTGCATTCTATGTTTCTGATCAGCAGTTGATTGTCATGTTAGACGCACCGCCACCATGTTACCTATTTTTTATTCATCTATATTAGACTGAAATATCTGAGTGTCACTGTGACATGGATTTTTGAATATGGTTAAAGAGGAGTTTATATCACTCTACTCATGTAGAGTTTTGGGTTTTGTCTTATTGAATCTATTGATTTGCCACTGTGTATGTAAACCCTAGTAAAAATCCTTTTACTATTTGAGATGGAGCAAGAGCTCCCCCCTGTGGGATCATTTATATATGATCTATGGATACGTTTACTCTACCAGTTCTTTCCCCTTATACATATATTTTAATGAGTGTTTTTTTAAATATTTATTTTATTAAGATGAATTTGTTTTTTGATATGATGGTGTCTACTTCCAATTCTTGATAGGTTATTTCCATTGCACGGTGACTGAGTTAAGATGGCTGCTGTCTCTAACAGCAGGCCATCCATGCACGTCCCGCCATTGGGCTGTACCGCCCTCCACCGCATCCGCGATCGCTGTGATTGGCTGCTCAATTCTTACCAGCCAATCAAAGCGGTGTGACAATAAAGTTATAAAAAAAATAAATCAATGTGACATGCTGTGATTGGGGACAGCTCAATCACAGCAGTCACAATGGATGAGGTGATCACGACGTCACCTTGGCTGCTTAACCCTTTTGGCGCTGATTGAGTGAACAATAGTTATTGACCAATCAGTGCGAAAAGGGTTGATCTAAAAATAGTGATCACCACTCTACACGCCATTGTGGCGCCCTGCTGCGCACAGGAACCACAGATCCCAAAAGGGTGCATGGACGGACTCCTCCACAAGAGGCCCTCAATTCATACAAACACCTCCACCCTTCCACCTCATACCACCAGAGGGAGCCCCGTTACGGATATATATATATGGAGGGTGGAGCCAGGCAGTTCAGTCAAAGTTAGTTGTTCAGAGAGCGTGCTGACACTGAGAGCAGCGAAGATGCAGCACGTCTGCTGCTGAGTTCTGAGGGCCCCAAGTGTGGCCGAAGGCAAGAGGAGAAAGGAGAGAGGAGCATCATAGGTTCACCCCGATATACCAACCGGACACCGGGTCCGCGCCTACAGGGTCCCTTTATACCCAGTATGGATCATCGGCATTCCAGGAGGACTACAAGTCCCTGGCCGACCTGAAGCTAGACCCATTACAGGACCAGGAACCACGAAGGCCCCGGTGTCCTGGGATAGTGGTTGCCAGCAGAAGGTCCTACTACCGAGCGTCAGGTGAAGGAACAGCACGACACATAAGCTAGGCCCAGTTGCAGGGTGGCCAGAAGCATACAGAGAGGCAGACATGGACCAGGAGGCCTTATACCCGCTCACTGGGGAGAAGTCCTGAAGTGCACCCATCCTACTGAGTACCCTGGACCGTACCTGACATCCGCACCAGTAAAGGTATTGAAGCGAATCCCCTGTCTCTGTCAGTTACTCCTGCTGTGCCATCCCGCCTGCACTACAAGCCCCAGCATCACCACCCACCATCAAACTCCACACTGCCCCGGGGGCCTGCTCCACCTGTGGGGAGCAGAAACATCTCAGCTGCCACCCCAACACCCCTGGAGGTCTGAAGCAGCGCTGGTAATCATTACCAGGTACCACAGGTGGCGTCACAAACAGTTTTTTTATTTTATCCAAGTTCTAATCCCCCTTTTCAAGAGTGACCCCAGGGTACGGGCCCGGGAGCTGACCACCGCGACACCCCCAAACCAGGCAAAGGCCCGGGTACCGAGTCGTCCCCATCCCCTGGGCGCCATATCACTTCCTGAACAGAATATCGTGCCCGCTGCCACCGGGTACTGTGCTCCCTAAAGAACTGTGTCGCATACCGTGGTGAAGTTTTCCCGCCAATTGCCGCTGTTTCCTGCCATTGTCCGCCATTTTCGAGTCGCCGCGCGGGAAGAAGAGGGGCGTAACCGCGGGAATCGGAGACATAAACAAACATCGAAAGGGGTATGCTCTTGTACAGTGATCACCAAATATACACAATACTTCAATAAATTACAATAAATATTATTTTATATATAAATACATAAAAAACCACGTCACAATCCAATTCATTAAAACACAAGTAAAACTTATTAAAGTGGGATTATCCACTGTTTGAAAACCCACCTACTCCAAAAACCATCCCAGAGAAACACATGATCACAATAAATCAGATAGTAACAGGATAAAATACACACTTAGGCTATCCCTGGTGATCAGTTTTACACATTGGTACAATAACTGTGGCTAACCGCCACCAGTGTTAAAGGGAATGTACAATACCAAAGAATATCAAAAAATATATATACTATGACAGAAGATGTAAATTTCAAAATGTTTGGTAAAATAATCCAAGGCACAAACAACACAAGACCAGGGCATTAAACTGGCGAATCATATATAATCCCACACCAGAAAAAACAATGTCCAGACCACAATAAACCCCTCATTCATGCTGTTAGTGCCCCTGCTGTTCCCATTAACACTGAGATCACTAATCCCCAAATACGGGAGAGCCTACACTGGGATGGTGTCAGTGGGCAATCAATGCCCAACGCGTGTCACCACACATGGTGGCTTCATCAGGGGCTTGTAAGGCACAGGTTTGCGACGCTTTTATATATGGTACAAGTTACAGAGCCTAATTACTGGTGTATCAGCTGGTGCACGACCGCCAGAGACCGCACGTTGCTGGAGCAAAGCATGACCTCCGACCTGGAAGTGCTCCAGACCGCACATGTGCAAGTGGCTGTTATTGGTGTGTTTGAGAGGAGCTTTTCCTCACCATAGCAACCATGTCACTGCAGGCTGTCTGTCTCTGAACTCTGCTTGGGATGGACACAGCCCTGTTAGAGAGAATACTTCCCCCACCTTCGTCAACGCATCGCTATAGGCTATATTTCTACAGCCCCTATACAGACTGATCACACCATATATTTTATAAACCAAATTGTGTATTACCACAACCTGGGTATCGTCAAGTTTACTTTATTATGTCAGTCCACAAAATCATTCACAGCTCCGTCACAGACAGCCCCAGACGTCAGGGTGTATTATGTAAGCCACACATCACATCTTCCCACCCATCATTAGATAACACTATTTTAAACATTATTACACTAATAGAGCATGTGACCCAAATAATATCCGCAAGAAGCCACCCAGGTATACGCAAATCAGAAGAGCAGTATATTTCAGGTAAGTACATCCACAACGGGTCCCATTTTGATGCCATAAAAGGCACCTATGAAATACAGGTATTGTCATCCCGATATAGATTTATAAGGGCAATTATGTCATATTTTGAGAGCCTAATAGTCGCTATATAGTGATACGTCACATATACTACACATCCAGATGTGTGCGCACTGTTGCTGACATGCGATTAGGGGGGTTTTCGCATGTGCCACAGTATCCAGAAAACATGCTGGCAAGATGTAACCATACACTCACAAACAAAGGATTTTGTACATATGTCAGTATAGAGGTAAGCCCGGTCAGGGTCAGGTATATACAAAGTCCCACAATTGGCGAAGTTATTGCCAAATCAAGCCCCTCAATGCAGTCTATATCATAGAAATAACTGATAGAGAATTGTTATAAGTAAAGCCCACTAAAGGGCAGATGAAAAAAGGTTGAGAAATACTATTGATCGCTATAGAGGTAGGTATATCCACAATATCACCCCAGGGGCCACCTCAATATTGCCAAATCAGGTCTCTCAATACAGTCTATATCATAGAGATACTTAATAGAGAATTGTTATAAGCAAAACCCACTATAAGGCAGATCAAAATAGATGGAGAAATACTATTGGTCGCCAGAGAGGTAAGTATATCCACAATATCACCCCATGGGCCACCTCGATATCCATACGGCTGTTGAATGTCCATACAATACAGTTATTGTCACTTCCATACAGAGTTTATTCAAATACACATATCAGAGTATGGAGACTCCATGATGGTCAAACATAGATGGACATCCAAATATACAAATGCCCATAGCTGGAAATCTCATGTATATCTCACGTAAGAGCCAGATATATACATTATTCCTTTTGGAGAACTTCCCAACACCTGGCAAAGGTATTTGCACGCCAGGACAACCAATGCATATTGTATTATAGAGCAGCATCAGGTAAAGGCCGTTATGAATATATCCAGCTACAAAGCTGAAGAAAGCATCCCACTACCGGGCTAAGGGGAGGGAGGAAACCTCATAAATGCACTATTGATCACCAGGGAGATATGCCAGGCCGAAACCATAGCCCCTCCAGCAAAGGTAGACAGATATACAGGCACATACACCCAGTCCTGGGGCACGATAAATCATTATGCAATCCGCAATATAATAAACAGTTATGCTAAGGAGTACAAGAAAAACATCCCAGCGTAAGTCCTAGAGTTTTCGTGACTGATAAGGTCACCCCCAATGTTTGTTCCCTCCACCAGTATAGTCCGGGTATTGGCTTGTTCTTATAATGTTCCTTGTACGAAGCCACAGCATATAGTGGAGCCCGAATATTCAGAGGTCCTTGCAATATTCTGTATAAATCGCTATCATAGCAATATTTTATCTTGTCTTTCCTCATTGCGTTGAGCCAAAATCAGCCTCACAATCCTCCATATTCAGCTTCCATATCCTCCAGACCTACAAGTGAGATGATTAAGGGTAGCATTAACACGATCCATTCATAATTGTTTATAGAACCCTGTAAACAGTAGCTCTCCATTCAGTCCCTCAATAGCCAGGCTATGTAAGTTATAAATCCACTTTGATTCACATCTCAGAAGTGCCTTAGTCAGATCACCTCCCCTTATATTTGTTCGTACATGCTCTAATCCCATTACCTGTTGTCCTGCCAATCTACACCTATGGACCTCCAGGAAATGTGCAGCCACCGATGTAATAGGTTTATCCTTATCTCGATCTCTCTTAGCCGTTGAGATATTAGAAAGATGTTGTGGTATCCTCTTTCTCAATTCCTGTGTCGTCTGCCCCACATATACCTTCGGGCATCCGCAGATCAGAGCATACACCAAATTTCGGGATCTGCAATTAAAATACGTCCTTGATCGAATCCTATATGGCACAGTTGGAAGTGTGATCCCATCTTGCGCCACAGTATATTGGCAGATATTACAGCCACCACAGGGGTATGTTCCAAAAATCCTCCCACCCCTTTTTAGGCTCGTTGTAGGACGTACATAATGACTATGGCAAAGGCTGTCCTTAAAGTTCTTCACCCTCCGAGCAACCAGGCTGGGGACTGCCGAAATATGTCTCATCAATTTGGGCTCACTAAGTAATATTCCCCAATTTTTTGTGAGGATCTCACGAATATCCCCCCACTGGTTGTTAAATGTCGTGATCAGACTTAATGGCCTATCACATTTATGTACCTGTGTTTGCAATAGATCATCCCGGTTCCTGGTTCTCGCTCCTTCAAATGCATTGGAAATGATCCTTTTCGGATAGCCCCTCATGATGAATCGTTGAGTCAAGTTTTCATATTGTTGTTGAAATTCCTCCAGTGTGGTACAGTTGCTCCTCAATCAGAGAAACTGTCCCTTTGAGATACCATTTCGTAGATGTTTCGGGTGAAAGCTTGTATAGTGTAGTAGATTATTTGTGGCTGTTTCCTTCCTGAAAAGAGTGGTACAAATATGATTATCCACCTTAGATAATTTCAAGACCAGGTAATCAATCTCCAAATTTGAGATTTTGGATGTTAGCCGAATATTTAAGACATTTCTATTAAGGTCAGCAATAAACATCTCACACTCCTCCAGGGTACCAGTCCACAGAAAAAACACATCATCTATAAATCTAAGCCATGTAGATACATGGTTACAAAAGGTCTCAGGTTTATACACTATAGTCTCCTCCCACTACCCTAGGTATAGATTTGCATACGAGGGCGCACACCGTGCACCCATCGCGGTCCCTGTTATCTGTCGATAGAATTTATGATAAAAAACAAAGTAGTTCTTATCCAGGACGAAATGCAATAGCTCTAAGATAAACTAATCCTGTCTGCGATCTCCCGTAGTGTGTTTATCCAAAAAGTAAGCAACAGCTTGTATACCCGGTAATCGGAGAGGCGTGACTGCTGGAAGCGCGCGAAGCTCAAGCCCCGCCTCCAAACCAGGAAGCGTCAGGTCCTATAAGGAGACCGTCGTCAAGCGCACGCTCTGATGTCAGCCGCGAGGGAGACGCAAGGTCCTGGAAGGAGACCGTTGCCTGCGGAGCTGCGGCCTACCCGATCCAAGTAAAGAAGGTAGACTATGGTTCACTAGGGGGGCGCAACCATGGCCGACAACCAGCAAGCCGCCGGAGCACCTGTTAATGCTCCTGATGCTCAACTTGCGCCCGGCACTGCACAGACCGGAGCGGCCGCCCCACCAGCAGGGGTCGTGACTCCATTGATACCCATGGCCCTGCCGTATATCCCTGGAGTGAAATGGCTTCCCCGTTATGATGGCAAGCCAGACACCCTGTCTGGATTCAAAAGGAAAATATGCGGTGTACTGGACATGTATTCTATGACTGATAAGCAGAGAGCCGCTGTTGTGCTGGGACTATTGACTGGTGCCGCAGAGTGGGAAGTTGAAACCAGGCCAGCCGCAGACCAGGAATCAGTATCCATTATCTTTAAGAGACTGCAAACTGTCTTTGAAAACTGCACTGAGACAGATCTCCGGATGAGGTTCTACCACTGTGCCCAGAAACCTGAGGATAGTATCCGGGACTATGCCTGGCGCTTACGGGAAGCCCTGTGGGCCCTGAAACAGGTTAGTCCGGCCAGCATACAAGATGAGAATAAAATGCTGACAGAACAATTCATCCGGGGGTTGAGGTGCCAGGAGGAGAGCAGAACCGTACGATGGTGGGCTTTAGATCATCCAGACGCCACCTTTGACACCCTGAGGGACCTGGATATTAAGGGTCTGCAGCCCCTGGAACCATCAGATACTGCTATCCAGCGTTACCAGAGTGGGGTCACCCCAGTGCCCGCAGTACCCACTGCTCCTTCACTAACAGCTGAAACAAAGATGCAAACTGTGCCCCCTAGCGAGCTGGACAGCCTACGCTCTGAAGTGCGTGAGCTAAGTAAAACCCTGGCCACTGTCCTGAGCACCCTGCAGCTACAGATGGAGCCCGAGCCGGAAGGAAGGATCCTACTCGCTGACAGCCCTGAAGATGTCCCCTGGATGAGGAGAAGAAGGAGGACAACGCCACCCCATAGGAGGACAATGCCACCCCGGAGGAGGACAACGCCACCCCGTGGGAGGACCAACGACCAACGTCACCCTCCAGGAGACTTCATCTGCTACCGTTGCCACAAGGCAGGCCACACAGCGCGGAACTGTCCTTTAAACGGGCAAACCCTGAG
Source organism: Phyllobates terribilis (assembly GCF_046119375.1). Classification (NCBI taxonomy): domain Eukaryota; kingdom Metazoa; phylum Chordata; class Amphibia; order Anura; family Dendrobatidae; genus Phyllobates; species Phyllobates terribilis. The sequence goes on along the minus strand of NW_027362784.1, from coordinate 11,473,041 downwards.
GCCGAGGGCCGACACCCAGGAGTAACTCAACCAGGCCCATCAAGCTGGTACCATCAGTTTGTAGGAGGAAGGCCTTTCCTGTCCATCGTGTTGGATGGTATAGCGACACCTGCATTACTGGACACTGGCTCACAGGTAACCATCATACCTGATGTCCTCTACGAAAGGTACTGGTCCGTAGATGAACTCCAGCCCCGAACCTCTCTGTGTATGCTTCTAACGGCCTTCCTCTTAACCTAGTAGGGTTTAAGGACATGACAGTGAAGGTGGGGAGAGCGGAACTAAAGGACCAAGGACTGATTGTAGTGGAATCTAACCCTGGTGATACAGACTTGTATATGATACTTGGTACAAATATTGTTGGTAACTGTTTGGGAGAAGTGTTGTTTTTACTCCAACAGATTGCTGACACTGCCAAACCAGGGCAGAGGAAGGTGCTCCAGAGAGAAATTCGAGCCCTCCTGTACCAGCAACAGGTAAAATTAACAGGTGGTGAGATTGGTAATGTACGGGTGACAGACCTGATACCCATTGTGATTCCCCCAATGAGTGAGATGCTAATTTGGTGTAGGGCAGCAATAGGTCTCAAGGGAAAGAACTACCAGGCAGTAGTGGAGCCCATTAGCTCGGAGCACAGACCTACACTCTTAACTGCTAGAGGAGTAGTTGATGTACGCAATGGGAGGGTACCCATACGTCTCCTAAATTGTGGGGAGGAGGAAGTTAAATTACCAAGATACGCCACTGTTGCCAGATTGTATTCTGTGAATGATGATGCCATACACACAGTGGAATCCTTGACCCATCCAGACACAGTGGAGGACAATGACTCCGAAGCTCAGCTGGAGGATTGGTGTCAACAGCTCCATGTTGGAACTGATGCCACTCATGTCCATCAGAAACACGGTGTTTACAGAGTGGTTCAGGAATATGAACAAGTGTTTAGTAAACACCCACTTGACTTTGGAAGGGTCAAAGGGGTACAACATCACATACCCACAGGTAGCCATCCACCCATCAAGGAGCGTTACCGACCCATACCACCAGCACATTATCAGAAAGCCAAGGAAATGTTACACGACATGAAAAAGGCAGGGGTAGTAAGGGATAGTTGTAGCCCCAGGGCAGCTCCCCTGGTCCTGGTCAGGAAAAAGGACTGTAGCATGAGGATGTGTGTAGATTACCGACAAATTAATCGAATAACACATAAAGATGCATACCCTTTGCCCCATATAGAGGAATCCCTGGCTGCACTAAAGTCTGCCAATTACTTCTCTACACTGGATCTCACTAGCGGGTACTGGCAAGTCTCTGTTGCTGAGGAAGAACGGGAGAAGACGGCCTTCACCACCCCAATGGGACTGTGCAAGTACAACAGTATGCCGTTTGGACTCTGCAATGCACCCGGAACGTTCCAGAGGTTGATGGAGTGTTGCTTGGGACACCGGAACTTCGAGACAGTGCTGCTGTACCTGGATGACATTATCGTGTACTCGAGGACATATGAGGACCATCTGAAGCACCTGGTGGAGGTATTTGAAGCATTGTCCTGGTATGGGATGAAACTAAAGCCTTCTAAATGCCACTTGCTCAAGCAGAAGGTTCAGTACCTGGGACACGTAGTCAGCTTGGAGGGAGTAGCACCAGACCCGGAGAAGGTCACTGCCATCCAGAAGTGGCCTGAACCGAGAAGCATCAAAGAAGTACAGCAATTCCTGGGACTGGTTGGGTACTACAGGAGGTTCATAAAGGACTATACCAAAAAGGTAGCACCTCTACAAGACCTCCTGGTAGGACAGTCCAAAAGAGGAAAGAGTCCCCCATTCCAGTGGGGCAAAGAACAGGCCGAATCCTTTGCAGTAATAAAGGAAATCCTGACTGGTGAAGAAATCCTGGCTTACCCTGACTACAGACAGCCTTTCCTGCTGTACACCGACGCCAGCAATGAGGGACTTGGAGCTGTGTTGTCCCAAAAGCAGAATGGACGAGAGAAGGTAATTGTGTATGCCAGCAGGAAGCCACGCCCTACCGAGAGGAACCCGGATAACTACAGTTCCTTCAAGCTGGAGTTCCTGGCCTTGGTCTGGGCTATCACTGAAAGGTTCAAACACTACCTGGCCTCAACTAAGTTTACAGGTTTTACTGACAACAATCCCTTGACACACCTGGAGACAGCCAGGTTGGGAGCCATGGAACAGCGTTGGGTAGCCTGACTGTCAAATAATCAGTTCACCATCAAGTACCGGGCAGGTCACAAGAACACCAATGCTGATGCCCTGTCAAGGATTCCCCACCAGTCAGACACCGAGGATAAAGTGGATGATTTAGAGGAAGTTGAATTACCTGCTTTCCACCAAAGCGGAGTGGTCCATGAGCAACACGTCACCAGAAGACGTCAGGGAAGGACGCTGAATCCTCTACCCCATCACAGTTGGAAGGAGACTAAAGACAGTGACCCGGTTGTCAGCCTCATCAAAAGACTGACCACCCAGGAAGGTTCTCACCTAGAGAAGGATGCTCCTCCACAAGCCAAGTAACTGTGGAATGAGAGAAGCCGGGTGTTCATCTTGTTATGATCTGCAACATAAACTAAGGAAAGAAAGGGGAAGGCTGTCCCTACAGTAAGACTAAGCTGAATCCCTACGATGTAGCGGGCAGCCTGTTCCTTGTGAACAGATCCGCCTTCGTCATAGGCTAGTCTGAACGGAGACCTATAGAATAAAGGGAGGGGTCCCTAAAAGAACTAAGGACTGGGACAAAAATGAGCATCCTCCAAACAGAAGTTGTTGCAGAGCAAAAGACAAACAGACAAAAAGTACTAGAGGTCCCAGAGGACCAAGCGAACTAGACAGAGATAGGCACCGAAGGACCTGGCTAGAGAGACAGGCAAAAAACACTGAAGTCCAGCAAAGCCAGAAGGGTGGAGCTGGAATATATAGGCAGCTGGTCACGTGACCGCAAAACACAAGATAGCAAAAACTATCAGGAGGGTTATAACAGTACCCCCTCTTCTATGAGGATCCTCCGGATCCTCCAGGCCCAGGCCTATCAGGAAACCTCCTGTGGAAAGCTTTAACAAGCCTAGAAGCAGAGACATCATCTGTCCTTACCCAGGAGTTGTCTTCGGGACCGAAACCCTTCCAGGAGACAAGATACTGTAATTTCCCTCTATGCCATCTTGAATTCAAAATACGAGAAATTTCATATTCACCGTCTTCCACCACAGGAGGAACTGTGACAGTGGCGTCCCTATTAGAAACATCAGCCTTTTTCAACAAGGAAACATGAAACACAGGATTAATCTTCCAGGAAGTAGGGACATCCAACCTGACAGCAGATGGGTTAACAACCTGAAGCACCTTAAATGGACTCACAAACTTAGGACCCAGTTTTTTAGAGGGAATCCTCAACCACAGGTTCTTCGAGGACAACCAAACCATGTCACCCACAGTAAACAAAACCTCTTTACGTTTCCTGTCAAATTACTTCTTGGACTTCTTGTTAGCCTCTTTCAGGTTACAACGTACATTAGTCCAAACTCTCTCCAAATCACCGGAAAAATTCTCCTCCTCCCGCATCGCCAACCCCAATTTGGAGAAAAAAACAAACGACGAATGTCTCTCAGTACAACAAAAAAAAGGAGAACACCCAGCAGAGGAGGATGTATGATTGTTAAGAGCAAATTCTGCAAGAGGCAGAAACTCAGACCACCCCTCTTGATTGTCTGCCACAAAGCAATGCAAAAACTGTTCAACATCCTGGTTCTTTCTTTCAGTCTGTCCATTAGACTCAGGATGATAACGAGACGAAAATGACAAATGGACTCCCAACCTGTCACAAAAAGCACGCCAAAAGCGAGCCACAAACTGAGATCCTCTATCAGAAGCAATATCCGTGGGGACACCATGGAGCTTGACAACCTCCTTAACAAACGCCTCAGCGAGTGTCTTGACGCAGGGCAACTTAATGAATGGAACCAAATGACACATCTTACTAAAACGGTCCACGACCACCCAGATGACAGTAAAACCCTCAGACACAGGAAGATCAGTAATAAAATCCATAGTGAGATGCGTCCAAGGCACACTAGGAACCTCCAGAGGGCAAAGCAACCCCGCAGCAGGAGTATGTGAAGCTTTTGACCTAGCATACACAGTACACTGACACACCCACTTGATGACTTCCTTCTGCAATCCAGGCCACCAAAAACTGCGACTGATAAGTCTCTTAGTCTCCGAAACTCCTGGATGACCTGCCAACCGAGACTCATGACACTCCACAAACAAATCTCTCCTAAAGGCTCTAGGCACGAACAACCTCCCATGGGGAGTGTTAGATGGAGCATCATCTTGAGCATTCAGAATCCCATTCTCCAAATCAGAGTCCAATGCCGCCACCACAACTCCTTTCCGCAAAATGCTCTCCTCCTCCTCAGCACCGACCGTAGGAGAGAAGCTATGAGATAAGCATTGGCTTTAACATTCTTAGTACCAGGGATATAGGTAACAGAAAAATTAAACCGAGAAAAAAAAAGTGCCCACCTAGCTTGACGGGCATTCAAGCGCTTGGCAGCATCCAGATAGATCAAATTCTTATGATCTGTGAAAACCTGAAGAGGAAATCTAGCGCCTTCCAAAAAATGACGCCAGTGTTCAAACGCAAGTTTAATAGCCAGCAACTCCTGATTTCCAACATCATAATTCAGTTCGGTTTCCAAAAATTTTTTCGAAAAGAAGGCACAAGGATGTACTCCACCCTCGTTCTCTTGAGACAAAACTGCTCCGACCCCCACTGATGAAGCATCGACCTCGACCAAAAAAGGCTTGGTCTCATCAGTCTGCATAAGGAGAGGGGCAGAACTGAACCTCTCTTTGAGATACTCAAACGTTTCAATGGCCTCAGCAGTCCACTGGGCCGTATTCGCACCTTTCCTGGTGAGATTGGTTAGAGGTTTAACAATTACAGAAAAATTCTTAATGAATTTCCTGTAATAATTGTCAAAACCCAAAAATCTCTGTATAGATTTCAAACCAACAGGCCTAGGCCATTCCTGCACAGCCTGAACCTTCACAGGGTCCATCTCAAAGCCCTCGCTGGAGACAATGTAGCCCAGAAAACTAATTTTCTGCACAGCGAACTCACATTTCTCAAGCTTAGCAAAGAGTGAATTATCACTCAATAACTGCAAAACTTCACGTACACTCTGCCAATGGGACTCTAGATCTGGTGAATAAATAAAAATGTCATCCAAATACACAACCACATTCTTACCAATCAAAGGTCTCAGGATGTCATTAATAAGGTTCTGAAAAAATGCAGGTGCATTGGTAAGACCGAAAGGCATCACCAGATTCTCAAAATGACCTACCGGAGTGTTAAAAGCAGTTTTCCATTCATCACCCTCCTTCACACGTAACAAATTGTATGCCCCTCGGAGATCAATTTTTGAGATCCACTTGGCTCCCACTAACTGGTTAAACAGGTCAGGAATAAACGGCAATGGGTAGGAATTGCGTACAGTAATCTTATTAATTTGACGAAAATCCAGACATGGACGTAAACCGCCGTCCTTTTTTTTTAACAAAGAAGAATCCGACTGCCCCAGGCGACTTAGAAAGTCTAATGTGACCAGCAGCTAGGCTAGTCTCTATGTACTCCTCCAAGGCCTTTCTTTCAGGGATAGTCAGATTAAACAATCGACTTTTGGGAAGAGTAGCACCCGGAACAAACTCAATGGCGCAATCATAATCCCTATGAGGAGGTAAAACTTGCGACTCCTTCTCCGAAAAAACCCTCCAAAAATCTTGAATAGGTACTGGTAATTCCCATTTTTCCACAGCCGCAATGCGACCATTACAACATTTATCATAGCACTTCGGACTCCAATATTTAATCACATTAGTAGACCAGTCCAATAAAGGATTGTGCAGTTTTAACCAAGGCAATCCTAGAACAACTGGAGAGGGCAAATTATCCAAAACAACCAAGTCCAAAATTTCTTGGTGAACACCATTGATAGTGAGAGGAAATGCAGCAGTCTTGTGAGTTATACATTTCAAAGGAGTGTTATCAATTGCAACCACAGAAATAGGAGATGACAAAGGTTTGGATTTCAATTTAAGTTTTTCCAAAAACCCTTTATCAATCACATTAAGTGTTCAACCACAATCCACAAATACCTGAAATTCAATCAAATCTCCCTGCAGAGCAGTACTCCCAGAAAGGAACACTCCTGCAGAGCGTAAACAAGCTATACTTGCGTAACTGACCTTTTTTTTTCCTTTACTTAAATGACGCTCACAATACTTAATCAAATGATCAGCTTTACCACAATAAAGACACAAACCTTCGGCGAATCTCCGATCTCCTTCTTGAGAGCGGAGTGACATCGCCCCAACCTCCATTGGTTCTCCGCTGTCAGAGCAGATTTTCTGGAAACTAGGACCTGAAGTTACAGGAGTTTTTACATCATTGACCCTGGACCTTATTCTCCTGTCCACACGAACAGCTAACTGCATAGCTTCCTGCAGAGTCTCAGGTGCAGGGAATGCAATTAGCAAATCCTTAACCCTTTCACTCAGACCAGCAAGAAATAAACATTTCAATGCCGAATCATTCCATTTAACTTCTGAGGCCCATCTCCTGAAGTGTGTGCCATAAATTTCAACATCATCTGACCTCTGATTCAAACGTCTAAGTTCTGATTCAGCAGATGAGATTCGATCAGGATCGTCATATAATTGCCCCATAGCAGAAAAAAATTCTTCAACAGAACTTAAACACAGATCATTAGGTTGGAAAGAAAAGGCCCACCCCTGTGGTTCATTGCGCAAAAGTGACATAATAAAACCGATGCGCTGTGATTCATTCCCAGAGGACCTTGATCTCAAACGAATATATAACAAACAAGCATTTTTAAAGGAAAAAAAATCTTGCTGTTTACCATAAAAATCATCAGGCAGTCCTACCTTTGGTTCGACAAAATGCACTCCAGGACAGCTACTCACGTGTTGCTGAAGCTCGGACACTTCCAGAGACAATCCCTGCAGGCGTTGAGCCAAATCCTGGACGGAAACCATACTGATCCCCGAATTTCTTTCCTTTTAGTTTTTTTTGGGCTGGACTTACTGTTATGATCTGCAACATAAGCTAAGGAAAGAAAGGGGAAGGCTGTCCCTACAGTAAGACTAAGCTGAATCCCCACGATGTAGCGGGCAGCCTGTTCCTTGTGAACAGACCCGCTTTTGTCCTTGGCTAGTCTGAAAGGAGACCTAAAGAATAAAGGGAGGGGTCCCTAAAAGAACTAAGGACTGGGACAAAAATGGAACACCTCCTAATAGAAGTTGTTGCAGAGCAAAAGACAAACAGACAAAAAATACTAGACATCCCAGAGGACTAAGAGAACTAGACAGAGATAGGCACCGAAGCACCTGGCTAGAGAGACAGGCAAAAAACACTGAAGTCCAGCAAAGTCAGAAGGGTGGAGCTGGAATATATAGGCAGCTGGTCACGTGACCGCAAAACACTAGATAGCAAAAACTATCAGGAGGGTTCTAACACATCTACAGAGAGAAGCTGTGCAGAAGGTATGTCAACCCCAAGACCCATGAAATGGTATGGCAGATTGTTGTACCCAGGACAGATATCCAGATGGTGTTGGAGGCCTACCACGACCAAGCAGGTCACTTTGGCTGGAAAAAGCTGGAAACCCTGCTGAAGGAGCAGTTCTATTGGGTTGGAATGTGGAGTTCCATAGAAAGGTGGTTCTGGAATTGTGGGCCCTGTAGCCTCAGAAGGAAAGACTACGGCAGCCAGAAAGCACCCTTGCAGCCCATCAAAACAACCCAGCCCCTGGAGATCGTCGCTCTGGATCACATCAAGTTGTCACCCAGCAGGTCAGGCTATTCCTATGCACTGACCATGGTGGATCATTATTCCCTGTTCCTGGTGGTAGCCCCTGTCAAGGATCTGACAGCAGAAACTGCAGCAAGAACGTTCCAAGCATACTTCTGCAGGCCTCATGGATAACCGGCCAAAGTGCTGACGGATCAAGGCCCTGCCTTTGAAGCCGAGCTGTTTAAAGAATTCTGTCATCTGTATGGGTGCAAGAAGATCCGGACTACGCCGTATCACCCTCAGACTAATGGTTAGTGTGAGAAAATGAACAACATCGTCATAGACCTGCTGAAAACCTTACCCTTGGAAGAAAGGAACCAGTGGCCAGACAAACTACCTGACCTGGTAGATCTGTATAATCACATACCTGTGAGTTCTACTAATTGTACCCTATTGTACCTCATGAGAGCAAAACCCGGAAAGTTGCCCATGGACCTGGAACTCGGAGTGGTAGAACCTGAAGCAGATATGTCCACTGAAGACTGGGATACAAATCGGCAAGAGCAGTACAGGAGAGTACAGGCCTGTGTCGAAGACAGTCTGAACAGAGTAAGGGAGAGGCAGGAAGAACAGTACAATAAACATGCACCAGCAGAACCCTTGGCACCTGGAGAGATAGTGCTAAAGCGGAAGAGAAGAAGTCACAAGCTCGATGACCAGTCGGAAAGAGAGCCCTACACAGTGCTGAACTCCAGATTTGACAACAGTAAATCTTGCCTGATTAGCAAAGAGGGAGGAAAAACGACCACAACAGTCTCAAGAGACCATTTGAAAGTGTGCCCAGGTCTACTGAAGACAACAGAGCAAGAATTACCTCCTATATCACCGGAAGAACCCAAGGAAGAAGTGCTTCACACAGTTCTAGGAGATTTCCCTGCAGACTGGCCTCAACTTGATGGAGTAGTTATAATACCGGTGATACACTTCTATCAACAACCAGAAGAACCTGTAAGCACCCTGGAAGAGCCTGCTCAGGAACAGGAAGAGTCCCCAGTAAGTGGAGAAGCACCAGTTGAAGCAGAGCCTGCAGGCCCAGTGGACACTGCACTTGCCAGTCCCATAGAGAGATTAAGACAGTTTTATAACCTACCAGCACGTACATCTGCTAGATTAACAGAAAGTGCATGCACAGACACTAGTAACACCCCAGTGCTACGAAGGTCCACACGCAGCACACAAGGACAGATCCCTACCAGGTTTAGGGAATAAACACAAAGTGCCTACTTTATAAATAGTTACCCAGTAGGGTATTGCATATTGTTTAATGTGTAAACTGAAATTAAATGTGTGCCTGTAGTTCCCCGTCAGGGTACAGAGACTTGTAGGCTGAGGACTGTGAGCAGCCAAAAACTTTATTTGTAAATAGTTGCACTCATCAAAAGTGCCCCCTTATAAGGCCACAGAACAAAAACCCGTTTGGAGTGGCCGAAGACTTGGTCCAGCACCTGGATCACTTATGCCCTGCAGCCACGCCCAGGGCCTACGTTGAGGGTTTTCAGACGGGTCCCTCATGCTGCTCATCTTCACCAGTGAGATGGACACCAGTTAATGGATCTCACTGAGATTTTAAAGAAGAGTGTTTATTATGTTTTTAAGAAAATGTTATTATAATTGTTATTATTATTGTAACCTGTTACAAAGTGCTTCACTCCACAGGCGCACAGGCACCACAGATCCCAAAAGGGTGCATGGATGGACTTCTCCACAAGAGGCCCTCACTTCATACAAACACCTCCACCTATCCACCTCATACCACCAGGGGGAGCCCCATTAGGGATATATATATATGGAGGGTGGAGCCAGGCACTTCAGTCAGAATTAGTTGTTCAGAGAGTGCTGACCCTGAGAGCAGCGAAGATGCAGCACGTCTGCTCCTGAGTTCTGAGGGCCCCGAGTGTGGCCGAAGGCAAGAGTAGAAAGGAGAGAGGAGTAGAGGGGGCAGAGGAGCATCATAGGCTCACCCCGATATACCAACCGGACACTGGGTCCACGCCTACAGGGTCCCTTTACACTGTGTTCCAAAATATTATGCAAATAATATTTTCTCAGATTTTCCCAAATTACCTATATGAATTGCAATCATTGTATTTTTTCCAGTCAAATAACTATTAGAGTACAATTGAAAGGTTTTTGTACAAACTGCCTATGATAACAGTATATTTAAAAAAAAATAAAAAACTCAAACTGCACTCAAAATGCATGTTCCAAATTATTATGCACAGCAGAGTTTTCAACCTTTTCATTTTAATTAAGAACAAAAAAAATGGTCATTTTTGAAATTATAAGCATTAGCAGGTTATTACAAACTGAAATCAAACAGTTTTCAACTCAAAACTTTATTCTAGGTGATGTTACATTTGCACATAGGACCCCTTGTTCGAAAGGAGCTTCTGAACTCTCTCGTCCGTTGAATTTGTCAGGTTTTGGATGGTTTCTGCTTTAATTGTTTTGCATGAGGACAGAATACCCTCCCAGAGCTGTTGCTTAGATGTGAACTGCCTCCCGTGACCTCAACCCCATTGAGAACCTCTGGAGCATCATCAAAAGGAGTGTCTATGATGGCGGGAGGCAGTTCACATCTAAGCAACAGCTCTGGGAGGGTATTCTGTCCTCATGGAGGTCTGAAGCAGCGCTGGTAATCATTACCAGGTACCACAGGTGGCGTCACAAACTGTTTATTTATTTTATCCAAGTTCCAATCCCCTTTTTCAAGAGTGACCCCAGGGTACGGGCCCAGGAGCCGACCACCGCGACACCCCCAAACCAGGCAAAGGCCCGGGTACCGAGTCGTCCCCATCCCCTGCGCGCTACACCATCTCTTCCTCAGAGCTGCCATGCAGAGCAGTTGTAGACCCCCTCTGTGTTACCTGAGAGAAATAAGTTCATTGATGGCCAATGCGATTTCCTGTCTCCTGCGATCCAGTGCTGTGCATTGTGCTGTCTGTGTGCAGACTGCTGTGTGACCGATCTGTGATCACAGCAGCAACTGTTTCCAAATCACTGTTCCAACTAACACCCCACCCCCCCACCCCATTCTCAATTGTGTCTTTGAAGCGCTGTTTTGCGCCTTTCCCATGTACACCGCCTCCTGTACTGAGCATTCATGCTCTTCCCGTGGCCGCAGCACTCTGATCAGTATAACTGCTGATCACAGTCTGCGCCAAGGGACTTTTTCATTTTTTTGCTATAGGTAGAGTAGCGGACGTCGCAGTGTAAATGACATCTAATTTTCTTTTTGAAAAAAAATAATGGTCGTTAGTACAAAATAGCTTTATTGATAGGGAATTAGGGAAGCGGATGTTGCAAAGTAAGTGACATCTGATTTTCTTTTTTTAAAAAAAGAATAATAGTAGTACAGAGTAGCTTTGTAGGTTGGGAGGTAGTGCATTAGGGGAGAGGACGTTGCAGTGTAATTGACGTCCAATTTTCTTTTAGAAAAAAAAAAGTAGTACAGAAGAGCTTTATAGGTAGGCAAAAAACAAAGAATTGTTAGCACCGGGTAACTTCTTAGTGCATTGGGGGAACGTACGTCGCAGTGTTAGTGACGTACCTTTTTCTTTTGCAAAAAAAAGAATTGTTGGCACCGGGTAACTTAGCTAGTGCATTAGGGGAGCGTATTTCGCAGTGTTAGTGACTTTCCTTTTTCTATTGCAAAAGAAAAGAATAGCGCCGAATAAATTTTTAACTGGCACATTAGGGGAGAGTACATGGCAGTGTTAGTGAAGTCAGTTTTTCTTTTGCAAAAAACTAACTTTATAGGTAGGGCATTAGTGTAGTGAATGTCACTAATTTTTTTTTAGACAAACTTATTTTTACTTGTACACTTGTACTGATTTTTCTTTTCATTTTTTTCCTTTAAAGTGTTTCTTCCAAATTTTTCCTTTTTTTTTCCTCTACTTTTTTCTTTACATTTTTTTTCTACGTTTTTTCTCTACTTTTTTCTTTCTACTTTTTATAATAAATAATACCCTTTACACAAGTCCCACACAATACATGTGTAAAAGCACCACTCACACACACATCCCCAGTGTTTTGAAGAATAATATAAAAATGTCCCTTAGTCAAGAAGACACTGTTCAGCAGAGGAGGCATACTGCATCCTTGCCTCTGACACGGATTCAGGCAGTGAGAAACATCCCACATTCCTCTGTTTCTCTTCCTCTTTCTCATCCAGTGAGGTGGGATCCCCAGCAAGGTGTCCTAGGACCAAAGCAACCTGTACAGCAATCGATCCCATATGGACTTCAGCCCCCAAAAATCATCAGCCTGTTATTCCTGATTTCATGGGTAGCTCAGGAATCCAATTTGACAGTATAGGCCTCACTGAAATTGACTTTTCTAAATTATTTTTCCGCATGGAAATAATAAATCTTATGATTGCCCAGACAAATTTGTATGCCCATCAATTTTTCACCCAAAATCCCACGTCATCATATGCTAGATGGACCCCTGTAAATGCAACAGAAATTATGACATTTTGGGGTTTTTGTGCTGCATATGAGCTCAGTCAAAATACATCTTTGGCAATACTGGAGTACTGATATACTCTACAGCACACCTGTATTCCGTATAGCCATGACAAAGCCACGATTTGAAGCAATCCAAAAAATTTTGCATTATAGTGATAATGTGAAGTGCCCTCCCCGAGACGATCCTAAGTTTGATCGTCTATATAAAATTATAAAATTCGGCCAGTAGTTGACCACTTCAGCAGAAAATTTGCTGAGTTGTACAGCCCCCAAAGAGACATCTATATAGATGAATCTCTGGTTCATTTCAAAGGGAAGCTAACATTCCCAGTAACAGGGCCAGGTACGAAATTAAACTACAAGCTGTGTGAGAATACCTCAGGCAACACCCACAGATTTAGGATCTACGAAGGGAAGGACATCAAGATTGACCCCATGAATGCCCACATGTCCTGGCGATGAGTGGAAAAATTGTGTGGGAATTGCTGCAGCCACTGCTGGATAAGGGTTATCACCTCTACATAGATAACTTTTACACCAGCATACCACTCTTCAAGACCCTCTCTGTCAGAGGTACAGTTGCATTCGGCTACGTGTGAAAAAAAACAGAGAATCCGCCCTAAGCTGCTAATTGGGCAACAGCTGAGAAAGGGTGAGAGCGGAGCCCAATGCAGTGACAACATGCTGGTGGTCGAGTATAAGAGGGATGCCCTTATCATGACCTCCATACACCGTGTCAACATATCTCTTGTCAATGTCCCAGGTACCACAACAGAAGTCCCAAATGGTAAAGTATAGTACAAAAAATTAGCCATGCGCGGTACAAACCTTCCTTCAGTTTCAGGAGGTAGTCATCAAGGCCCTAATGTTTGGCACTTAGGAAGGTTACAGTCCCAGTACTTCTCAAACTGATGGTCCTCGCATTGTACCAGGTCAACATTTTCCTGGAGAGGTTCCCCATACAGCAAAGAAGGGAAGAAGACAAAAAAGTGCTGTGTATGCTCAGTACACTCCAAGAGGGGAATACGAAAGGACACAATTTACGATTGTGAAGCCTGCCCTGAGAAACTTGGCCTTTGTATTGAGGACTGCTTCAAAGCATACCACGTCCATAAATTAATACAATTTGGTTTTACCCTGTTGACTCAAAACACTTTTATAATCTGATGTACTCAGCCCGCTCAACTTACACATACCACCACATCATAAATTCATACACCAATAAAACTAGAAGCATTAAAATCATTACTAAAACTATGCCTCTAGATAAATTCCTTGAGGGATGTATTTTCCAAAATGGGGTCACTTGTGGGGGATTTCCACTGACGAGGCACATCAGAGGCTCTCCAAACTTGACATGGCTCGCACAGACCATTGCATCAAAGTCTGCACTCCAATTCCAAGCTCTGCCGTATGCCTAAATAGTAGTTTTCCACCACATACAGGGTATTGGTATAATCAGGAGAAATTGCAAACAATCCATTTTCTCCTGTTGGTCCTGTGAAAATGAGAAATTTGGGACTACAATAACATTTTTGTGGGAAAAAATGTGATTTTTTATTTTCACGACTCCACGGTATAAACTTCTATGAAGCACTAAGGTATTCAAGGTGCTCAACACACATCTAGATAAATTCCTTCAGGGGTCTAGTTTCCAAAATGGGGTAATTAGTGAGGAGTTTCCTCTGTTTAGGAACTTCAGGGGCTCTCCAAACACGACCTTGCATCCGCTCTCGATTCCAGCCAGTTTTGCGTTCAAAAGGTCAAATGGTGCTCCTTCCCTTCCAAGCCCTGCCGTGCGCCCAATCTAACTCCCTAACAAAAAAAAACTATGTTTCAAAAATTGTGCTGATGTAAAGTAGACAAGTGTGAAATGTTATTTATTAACTACTTTGTGTGACATAACTCTGGTCTAAGGGGATAAAATGAAAAGTTTGAAAATTGTGAAATTTTAAAAATTTTCTCCAAATTTATGATATTTTCACAAGTAAATGCAAGTAATGGCGAGCAAATTTTACCACTATCATGAAGTACAATATGTCATGAGAAAACAGCCTTCGAATCACTGGGATCCGTTGAAGCGTTCCAGAATAATTACTTCATGAAGTGACAATGGTCAGAATTGAAAAAATTGGCCTGGTCAGGAAAGTGAAAACAGGTTTCTGGGTGACGGGGTGAAAGATTATAGGATTTTCACAGAATATTTCCCTAATTACACCTATATCCTCATAAGGTAAGTTGGTGTAGAGACTCTTGTCACCGTCAACAGTTTCCACCTTTCCAAGGAATTGATTAGTATCTGATAGGCAATCTGGCAATTTCTTACCAATCTTTTGGAGATAGTGCACCACTAAAGTCTCTACTATTTCTATAATAATTCTAGAATCTATAGGATGTTCCAGAAGTCTGTTAAGATTTTTTGTAAATTTTTGGAAGTAGATAAAAAAAATCGGTGTATATGGATAGCTATTAAAGTGTTAATGAGAGACCTTTTAAGCTTTTCTGAAAAAAACTTTCTATTAAAGGCACTGTCCACTATCTAATCTATATCATTTTAAAAATATTAGCATTATCTTCTTTATTTTTGCCCACATTAAAATCCATTAATTGATATTTAGCTTCATTAGAGTCCAATTCCCAATCCATTATGACAGTTGCACCTCTTGTTGTCAGCCTCTTCTTAATGATAATTTCCGTATAATTTTTAATGCATTCCTTGCCTTTTATTGATTTTAATGCAAGAAACTATTCCAAAGATATAAGTAATATATACTGACTGAAGATAGATAAGTCATATCTCCCCATTCAATTTTACATGAACAAGACTATGTAGTGAATCCTCAATCATAGAGCCTAAACTTGGAAAAAATTTAAAAAATCCACTAGCAAGTATAAGAATAACAATCTTTATTGCTAAATAATCCATAAAAAGATTTTTTCATTGTCAAATAATGAGAAAATCATTTAAAAGAGGGAAAGGATGAAACAAACAAAAGAATCAGCACAAAAGAACACATATAATAATTCTGTAGCACCCTGAGGACTCGGCTGCTACAGGGGTATTACACCTCAAGCCAGAGGTGTGGTATTCCACTCCCGGGTAAGGATGGAGTGTGGAACTGAGCTAGTAGGCTGCATGCACTACATACATCCCATTTCCGGGCGACAGAACGACGGTACTCCCACCAGTATATGTGCAGGTACGACAGCGTCTGTCCCTGGCTGGAGTGGGAGGGGGGTGGAACATCCCAGTAGTGTAGGGGCAGATAGGGGGAGTAGTCTGGGTAAAGATAGGAGCTCATTGGGTGCTGGTCACCTGAGCTCACACATAGAGGGAGTATATAAGGTGGGCACCATCTTAGGATAGGGTCAGTGAGTTCAGTCAGGCAAGAGGAGCAGAGCAGAGGAGCTCAGCCAGGAGGGCTGACAGGGAGCTGTGGCTCCGGCTGGGCCCAGCTCCAGAGCAGAGCCTGCTGAGAGAGAGAGAGGAGAAAGAAGGACCCAGAGAGGAAACAAGAAGGGAACCCCAAGATCCCAGAATACAGACAAAAGGGTGAAGGGTTGGCGGACAAGGGTACCGGAACCCGAACTGGTGGAGGCCACTAATCCTCAGCCAGAAACCGGAGGTCGTGGTCAAGATTTGCCACGACCCTCACCAAATCCACCAGAAAGGCACACCAAGTATAGGGTCAGGGAACCCAGAGGAGGTTTGACCACCAAGAGACCCGAGGGAGCCGGCCAAAAGTGGATCCCTGGTGGGAACGGCCAGAGAAAGGGAGAGTCAGAAAGGAGCTCAGGACCACGCTCCGGAATTGCCTGGGGGTTGGCCGAGTCCAGGACCTGGTGGACGCAGCACGGCTCGGGTGGTCACTCAAGGCCAGAGTGACTAAAAGGACACCAGTAAGTAAAAACCCTGAACTGCATCTCCCGACTCTGAGTCTTCTTACGGCACCATCACAACCCCCACCATCTACACCTGCTGCCCTGAGGCCATACCCCTCCCGTTGGGGGTTATACCATCACTGCTGCACATATACCACTGGCCTCAGCGGACTGCTCTGCAGCGGCGGCTTCAAAGCCGCACTCAACGGGTGGCGTAGTCGACAATCAAGTTAACATCTACTGCCATAGACTGCCACTTAGTTTGACACCCTGGGCACGGACCGGGTCACCGTCACAAGGACTACTACCCCCATCGAGATCCGGCTCCGGGTATCCCCTACAGCACTGGCCCAGGGGGCGCGTCAATTCCATATAAAGTTTGGTCTCAGTTCCTATAGGTGATATTGCCTACGATGAGAAGGTGACTAGTAATGTAGAGATAATTCAAATGATCTCTAATAACAATAATCATATAGATGAATCATGTCATCTTGAAAAGAGAGTGTTCAAACCCTCAACAAGGCAATACCCAAATGGTTCACATCAAAATACGCATGCTGTAACTGACCCAGACCATTGAACTTACCCATAGGAATAGTCACTGAATTTGGTCCCGTGCCGTATGTGACGCCCCGACGCGCGTTTCGCACACTCAATGCTTTCTCAAGGGGAGTGTGATCAGGAATATGCGTGCCTCACCATTTAAATACCCGTCCATATCCAGAGTCCACCAATCCATGTGCCGTGCCCCAGCGCTGCGACAGAGAAACCAGAAGTTCGGGGTCCGGCTCTCCTTTCCGGCACGCACTAGGGAAATCCCCGTTTGACGTCATATGTGCGTGCCGGAAATGACGGAGGCCTTAGCCCGGTATAGGATTGACTGTCGCAGTGCGCATGCGCTTACTGGCGCCATTTTTTGGGAGTCCATGCTCGTATCATGTAACCAGGGAAACTTTTCCATCCTGGAGACCCGCGAACCACAGATACAAAAGTCCATAGCATAATCAATATTATGGGGGCGCTATTTCCCAACGTAAGACCAACCTTTATAGAGGAATAAATAAAGAAAGTAGATGGACTAATAAAGAGGTTGCAAATACCTCACAGTACTGATGCACCCAAAAAGCGCACAATGTGGACAAATACATGTGCATCAGTGAGTGAACTAATATATAGATATAGCACAGACATATCAATATGCACAAATACCTAATGCAGAGTTATGCAAACGCAAAACATGGTAGTACACCCATATCAGTACACAAAAGTTATAATTATAACCAAATGCACAAAAGACAGATACACATTAAAGTTTAAACAATTCAAAAATGCATTTTTTGGCACATCAGACTAAGAATGCGCGTAGTATAGTAGTGTGCACAGATACAGGTAAATACATGTGCATGACCATAAAAAAAAAACAAATAAAAAAAAACACAACATACATTTGTCACATCCTTGTATATCACAGTATATAAATCAATATAATAAATATCATATATACATCGAGTGCACAAAATAAAGAAATGTCCAATGATGTAGGAGAAAAATAAGGTGACTTCAAAGTTGCTGGTTCACTCGTTGGAGTTCAATAGATACAAAATCCAAATAAAGGTAGGTCTAAGACACAATAAAGTTGGGTACTTCCCATATTATCACAGAACGGGAGTAATGGCAAGTCATTCACGCTAAAATACGGAGGCATAAAGAGGAAAAATTAGAATCACACAAAAGAAAAACAAGGTTAAAATCAAGTTAAAAGTGTAGAGATTACAAGAAGGGTGAGAAACTAAGTTTCTCATTTAGCCCAAGGGGTGACATAGACCCCAGATTGATGATCCACTTAAGCTCAAGTTGGGCTAGAGCTTTTTTCACATCGCCTCCCCGAATACCACAGTGGATTTGATCAATCCCCCTAATTTTAAAACCCCGATGATCGGAGTTATGACAGGTCTTAAAGTGTTTTGGGATAGTCTTCACGGTCGTTAGGTCCTCCACCTCCCCTGCCGCCACAATGTCCCTGACATATTCCCGAGTTCGGATACGTAGCTTCCTAGATGTTAGTCCTACATAAATTTTCCCACATGGGCACACCCCGTAGTACACCACGTATGATGTACTACAGGATATGTAACTGGTGACCGCAGAGGTCCGAGTCCCATCCGCAGTGTCAAAGGAGGTTGCTCTAATAATGTTACCCCTTGTACAGGCAAGGCAGTCACCGCAGGGAAAGCATCCCCACTTTTGTTTGCCAGTCCCAAAGTGACTCTTTCCTTTCGCCACATAGTGGCTTTGGACTAGATGATCCCGAAGATTTCTACTGCGTCTTGCTGTCATGAGTGGAAATTCAGAGATCTCCTTTTTCAAAACTGGATCAGTGAGTAAGATGGGCTAATGTCTCACAAGAATAACTTTCATAGAATTCCACTCACAATTAAAAGTAGAGATAAATCTTATCTTCGGGATATCAGTTAGTTTTTTCTTGGTAGTCCTGAGGAGTCTTTCCCGCGGGACTGCCTTTGCCTTATTGAAGCCCCTCTTAATTGTTCTGCGGCTATAGCCCCTATCCAAAAAACGATCTCGTAGATCTATAGCTTGCTGTTCAAAAGAGACAGCAGTAGAGCATGTTCTTTTAGCCCTCATAAATTGTCCAGTGGGAATGGCCCTGATGGTCGAGGGTAAATGTGCAGAAGAGGCGTGTAGTACAGAGTTTACAGAAGTTATTTTACGATGGATACTGGTCTGGATCAGGCCCCTCGGGTCCACCGACATTGCAATATCCAAGAAATCAATCTCTTGTCTACTATATTTGTATGTTAATTTGATATTATAGTTGTTAACATTTAATGCCTCAAAAAAAGTGTTCAATTGCAATGTGGTGCCCTGCCAAATGATTAGAAGGTCATCTATGTACCGGAACCAGTACAACACCTGGCCCGCGGCATGCACCCCGCCGTCGCAGAAAATCCCCCTCTCCCAAAGGCCGAGGAAGAGATTCGCATACGACGGGGCACATGCCGCGCCCATGGCGGTTCCCCGTCTCTGCAAATAAAACTGATCCTTGAAAACAAAAAAATTGTGTTCAAGAATGAATTCCAATAGTTCCAAAATCAGGTTGACCAGGGGCCTGTCCAGACTACTTGTCCCTAAGAAAAAACGGGCGGCACTGATTCCATCATCATGATTTATACAGGTGTATAGGGACTCGACGTCTGCTGTCACCAGCCACATATCCTCATCCAGGGAGATACCATCCAATTTCCCCAGGACGTCCGAAGAGTCCCTGACATAGGAGGGTAACGTCTCCACCAGTGGTTTCAAATAGTGGTCAATGAATTTACAGACTGGTTCGCATAGACCTCCCATGCCAGAGACTATCGGACGCCCCGAGGGATCCAATGGATCTTTATGAATCTTGGGGAGCAAGTATAGCGTGGGTATTTTTGGAGATTTTACAGCTAAACCCTCCAATACTTTTTTTGGTATAATTCCTTCTTCATATGCAGTGATCAGGATTTTTTGAAGTTCAAGACTGAAGTGTGATGTTGGATTACTAGGCTCAATGGAGTAATTTTCTTTCACCTTCAGCTGTCTATATACCTCCTTCTCATACTGATTAACTGGCCAGATCATGACATTTCCCTCGTTTTAGTTCTTTAAGGGCTTTTCTCTGTAATGGATGTACATTATCTCTCCTAATCCCACCCGGGATTTTTTTTTAAATCTTCCATGACCATTTTGGAGAAAATTTCAATTGATGAGCAAATCGACAAGGGAGGAAATGTGGTTGATTTGGGCAGAATAGCTTTAGGAAAATCAGTGCTTGGGCCTTGCTCCAATAGGAGATCCTCCAATGTATCCAATGCCTCCAACTCCCTATCACTCATAGAGTTCAACTCATGCTCAGGTCTATGGTGTAATTTTTTCAAAATTAATTTGAGGCAGAAGAGGTGGAGATCCTTAACTGCCAAGAAGTAATCGAATCCACTGACCGGTGAAAAGGACAGACCTAATTTCAGAAGTTCATAGTGTGTGGGAGACAGTTCATGTTTAGAGAGATTAATTACCTCCATATTATTACTCCTGGTTTTCTTAGTATATTGATGTGGGGGAGTGATTTTTCTTTTCGGATAGGATTTGGTCTTGTTCCTTAGATCCCTTGTGATGCCCATATGTACAGTGTTCTCAGATTGAGAGTCACTGGTATTGGGGCGTGTTTCATCCATTGAGGTATGAGATGAGATTGAGCCAGAATGTGACCTGATCATGGAACCTTTTCTAGAGCCTCTATTTCTCCACCGATACATCATGTTGTTCTGAAGATCTGCCATATCTTTCTGAAACTTCTTTGTTTTTGCAGTACACACTTCATTTTTCCAATTAACGAAATTAAGTTCCAATTCTTTATTAATTTCTTCAAGGGCCTTGTCACTAAGATCCTTTTTGATATTACTTTGTATTTCCTCTATTTCTTTCTCAATATCTTTAAGGATCTTATCATCCATCTGTATTAAGATCTCCATAAAGCCACGGGAACAATCCCCGGCAACTTCTTCCCATCGCAGTTTAAGGGGTTCATCATCCACCACAAAGGATGGAAAGATTTGAACTCGTAAACCCCGTGGTATTAGGCCCTTAATCATATATCTTTCCAAGAATGCCCTATTCCACCAAACAAGTAAGCTCAATGGTCTGGGTCAGTTACAGCATGTGTATTTTGATGTGAACCATTTGGGTATTGCCTTGTTGAGGGTTTGAACGCTCTATTTTCAAGATGACGTGATTCATCTATATGATTATTGTTATTAGAGATCATTTGAATTATCATCTCTACATTACTAGTCACCTTCTCATCGTAGGCAATATCACCTATAGGAACTGAGACCAAACTTTATATGGAATTATTATATGTGTCCCTTTGTGCTGATTCTTTTGTTTGTTTCATCCTTTCCCTCTTTCAAATGATTTGGTGATTATTTGACAATGAAAAAATCTTTTTATGGATTATTTATCAATAAAGATTGTTATTTTTATACTTGCTAGTGGATTTTGGAAATTTTTTCAAGTTTAGGTTCTTTTATTGATTTTAGAATAATAAGGCTTGGCAAGTGGTTCAACTGTCTTATTTCTCAGACACTTTAGTGGTGACAAGTAGAGATGAGCAAATATTTCAATATTCGGCTCGGAATTGCAATATTCACCGATTTATTTGTCGAATTTTCACCAAACATTACCGAACGCCATTGGATTCAATGGGGGTCAAAACTAAACCCATACACAACACCTTCAAACTCGCCCAAAAGCTGCCAAAACACATCAAATTAGAGGCAGACAGCAGGAAAGTGGCCTCAATTGACCCAAAGCAGCAATCAGCCATGGGCCATAGATGAGGTATTAGGGTCTAGGCCAGCATTTACAGCTTTGAATTGAACTTCAAATTAAGATGAGGTGGATGAGGGATCGGTGTAGGTCTGCTGTGCTGGGAGCTCTGATACCACATGCAACACTCAACCTGCTTAGCCACATTCAGATGGTAGAAAATCAACTTCATAGATTATTATTGGTACAAAAATGTAAGGATAGTAACATGGGTAGTTGACTGAAAGTAAGTGGAGGCCTTCTGGTCTGGGAGGCCTACTGCTACAGGCAACACACATGAAGGAGACCCAACCAGTAGTCTCCCCATTTCAAAAAATTAAATGTTGATACCACCAAAGTGGCATCAATTTCACCAGAGTAGAAATATTACAATTAGGACTATAATAATATAATAATAATAAAATAACAAATCCCAATTCTGTTCTCCCTCTGATATATAACAAACAGGTCATGCTGGAGAAACTTGCACATACTGCCACTCTGTCTTCAGCTCCTTTGTGAGAAACGAATGTTTGAGTAGTGTAAGGTGGCACAGACACATAGTTGATCGGAGGTATGTATCACAGAGATGGCTGTCGTCTGTGATGTAATCCTGGAATGTTGCTGTAATGCACGCAAGCACTAAGAGGATTGTTTGGTGCATCTAGGCCCAGGTTTTGCGGGTAGTCGGAGAGATGGGCGGGTCTGGCTACTCACATACTTCACCTCTGGGTGTGGTTAACAAGGTAAAATGGAGTCCATTGTTTGACACATAGTCTGTGTGATGAGGAAGAGGTCCTATTTTGTGGTATCTGCAAACTGAGCCGGTGTACTGAATGTTTTCCAGCCGGTGTGATTAGGACTGGTTCTCAAGAGACTTTGCCTAAAGAGCTGTTTACTTTGTTTGCCTGAACTGAAGGCTGTTTATTTTCCTTAGTTTATGGCTGGATTATGACTCTGCAATAAACTAGAATGGACCTTTTAA
The DNA here is from genome assembly GCF_046119375.1 of Phyllobates terribilis. NCBI lineage: Eukaryota > Metazoa > Chordata > Amphibia > Anura > Dendrobatidae > Phyllobates > Phyllobates terribilis. The sequence continues at coordinate 11,450,451 of NW_027362784.1, read as the reverse complement.
TGGAAATGCTTCCTGTTTTGACTACCAACTCTCCCAAGTGAGTAGAAACCCCACAGCAGCCAGTCTGGCAAATAAAATTCCTGAGTTATTGAAATTGGGGATGGCTTCGCCTCTGGTACTGGTTGCTCATATCAAACCATGACGTGCCATTCGCTGGAAATTCCTGGCTGCTTGGAGCCAAGTTCATTCTCACCGAAAAGTACCAGGCAGCAAGCTAAGGAGATGGTGGTCTCTACCATCGTGAAGGAGTTTTCTCGTTGTCTAGGGGAGCCACCACTTCTGCTGTCTACCTTGTGAACATTGTGTTGAAGCTTGCAAGGATTAAGAGATTGCATTGGCGAGTCTGGTTTTTATACTAAAGATCCTGCTGTGTTTTTATAGTTTTTATTTTTTTATTTTTTATGGCCTTATATACAAGTCATGACCCTGCAAAGAATGTTTCTTAACATTTCTCCCAGGAAAATCCAATTTAGCTTTGTGTTTGTATGTTTTATTGTCAGTCTTCTGACAAAGTCACTGGCAGAATACTGGAGGAGAGATATGCTTCACTGAGGCTATTAGCTTCAGTGATGTGAAACATGGAAATTTTCTCCTGCATGGTAGATGCAGAGAGGGTTAATCAGCCTTGTTTGAAAGGGCGTGTTTTATGAGAACCACCATAGAGAGGGTGGGAAGTTGTTCTCCATATCTCCACCTCAGGGTGTGGTCCAGGCTATAAATAGCCAGTCTTTTGAATCTGGAGAGACTTACTCCAGATAGGAACTTGCATGTATTGTGCTGAACTGTGTGTGGTTAACCCTGAGTGTCCTGAACCCAGCCAATATATGGACTGTGCTGCATCTTTATATATATTTTTTTCCGTTATGCCGAATGGGCTGTATTTACCTTATGAACTCTAGGCTGGTTTATAACGTTTTATTAAACCAACTCGAAAACTTAAAGAGACAGTGTTCCATGTCTACCTCCATGTACAGCTGAGCAAGCCATTTTATCAGAGTCCGTAAAAGTGGCTTAATACTCTGACAACATTGTTCACAGATACGGTATGTCAGCAACCAACTGTGAATATATTTGAACACACAACTGCCAGACTTTAAATGGAGTGTAATACTTGACACGCTCCCAAAAATGTAAGGATTATTACCGCAGTAATATGGTATAACGTCTGATGACCACAGCTTTAGGAAGTGGTCTTATAGCTGTGGTATTGGTCAGCGATAAAGTGTGAATAGGATGAACAACACCAAAGTGGTAGACTTTAAATGGAGGGTAATATTTGGCACGCTCCACAAAATGTCTGTATTATTACCACAGTAATATGGGGTCACATCCGATGATGGAAAAGTTTCTACTTCTACAATACAGCAATGCAAATAAAACAAAATAAAAATCTGTCTGAATTCTGCTAACAAGCAAATAGATCAGTAAAATGGTGTACTATATCACTTTTTAAGCAAAACAATCAGGATTAAGAGCAACAAAAATAGCCCTGTTATCTAAGGCTACGGATATCTGTAACAGCAGCAGAGCAGACAGAATGTGCAATGGACCCTATTCTGCTGTTTACAGTGTCCACAAACTCTGCCTGCATAGCTCCTGCTGTCATCTGGATTTATATATGCAGCTGGATTAGTCCTCAGGACTGTTAGTTCAGATGGATATATATCTTACTGTGGAATACCTATACCTAATTATTACACCGTCAATTCTATCCCTCACTCAGCAGCACCTCTCCCTACTCTGCCTGTTTCCAGGGTAAACTGTGCCAAGCATAGGGACACTGGGTCTTATATACATCCGATGACGCTATGCTGCCAGCCTTCACTGTTATGCCACAATCAACATGGCTACGGCATTGCAATGCGTGGCAGGCAATCCCTTCATGTTAATTGGCTGTCTAAAGAGCGCCCAACATGCGGGGCTGGGACCCGATTTCCCTCAGGAGTATCTCGGAAATACTCACCAAGCATGTTAAGCAGTGAGATGCTCGTGCAAGTACCGAGCAGTGGCGAGGACGCTCACTCATCACTAGTGGAGACCCAATCAGGAGTTTCCATATTTCCAAAAACTAGTGTCAGACACCACCGAAGTGGCATCAATTTCAGTAGAGTAGAACTAGTATAATGGGAACCGACACCTCTTCCACTACAGCCAACCCAGCAAATGGAGACCCAATCAGGAGTCTCCACATTTCCAAAAATTAGTGGCAGAAACAACTGAAGTAGCATCAATTTTACTACAGTAGAAATAGTATAATTAGAATCAACACCTCTTCCACTACAGCCAACCCAGGAGATGGTGACCCAATCAGGAGTTTCAACATTTCCAAAAATTAGTGGCAGACATCACCAAAATGGCATCAATTTCACTACAGTACAAATAATATAATTAGGACTGACACCTCTTCCACTACAGCCAGCCCAGCAAATGGAGACCCAAACAAGAGTCTCCACATTTCCAAAAATTAGTGGCAGAAACAACCGAAGTAGCATCAATTTCACTACATTACAAACAGTATAATTAGGACTGACAACTCTTCCACTACAGCCAACCCAGCAGATGGGGACCCAATCAGGAGTCTCCACATTTATAAAAATTTGTGGCAGACACCACCGAAGTGGCATCAATTTCACTACAGTAGAAATAGTATAATGGGAACCCACACATCTTCCACAACAGTCAACCCAGGAGATAGGGACCAAATCAGGAATCTCCACATTTCACTACTTTACAAATAGTATAATTATGATTGACACTCAATCAGGCCTCTCAACATTTCCAAAAACTAGTGGCAGACACCACCAAAGTGGCATAAATTTCACTACTGTAAAAATAGTATAATAAGAACATAACCTCTTCCAACCCAGCTTATGCACACCCAACCTGGAGTGTTTCGGCCTAACACCACCAAAGTGGCATCAATTTCAGTAGCGTACAACTAGTATAATTGGGACCGACACCTCTTCCACTACAGCCAACCCAGCAGATGGGGACCAAATCAGGAATCTCCACATTTCACTACTTTACAAATAGTATAATTATGATTGACACCTCTTCCACTACAGCCAACTCAGTAGAAGGAGACACAACCAGGAGTGTTCACATTCCCTAAATTAGGGTCTGACACCACCATAGTGGCATGAATTTCAGTAGAGTAGAACTAGTATAATCGGTACCCACACGTCTTCCACTACAGCCAACCCAGCAGATGGAGACCTAATCAGGCGTCTCGACATTTCTAAAAACTAGTGGCAGACACCACCAAAGTGGCATCAATTTCACTACAGTAGAAATAGCTTAATGAGGATTGACACCTCTTCCACTACAGCCAACCCAGCAGATGGAGACCCAAGTAAGAGTCTCTACATTTTTAGTGGCAAACACCACCAAAGTGGTATCAATTTGACTACTGTAGAAATGAGGTAATAAGGACCGACACCGCTTCCACTACAGCCAAGCCAGCAGATGGAGACCCAGTCAGGAGACTCCACATTTCCAAAAATTAGTGGCAAACACAACCAAAATGGCATCAATTTCACTGCAGTGCAAATAGTATAATTAGGACTGATACCTCTTCCACTATAGCCAACCCAGCAGATGGAGACCCAATCAGGAGTTTCCACATTTCCAAAAGTTAGTGGCAGACACCACCAAAATGGCATCAATTTCACCACAGTACAAATAGCATAATGATGAACAGCCAGTTTTCTTCGGCACTTTGTCAACACTCACCATAGCGATTGGGTAGAACTTCTGCCTTAGGCCGAGTATTCTTATAACAACCATGTGAGTGAGTCCTCTGCTAAGTCTCCGCTTTTTGTGGTTTACGGTCAACACCCCCGAATTCCGTTTCCCGTCTCTTCCTCAGTGGACAATCCTGCCGCAGAGTGTCTTGTCAGTGACTTTTCGGTGATTTGGGAAGACACTAGAGCTGCACTTCTACAGTCCTCTGAGCGGATGAAGAGAAACGCTGATAAGAGACGTCTGGATCCGCCTCATCTACGTCTGGGAGACAAGGTCTGGCTTTCCTCTAAGTATATTTGCCTCAAGATGCCTTCTTACAAGGTGGGTCCTCGATTCATTTGCCCGTTCAAGATTCTGAGAAAAATTAATCCGGCGGCATACAAGTTGAAACTTCCTGCCTCATAACGGATCCACAACTCCTTCCATGTATCACTCCTCAAGCCTGTTGTCCTCAATCCTTTCTCTCATTATCTGGGTACAGCTCCAGTTCCAGTCAGCGCTGAGGACGTTTATGAGGTAGAGAACATTCCGGCTACCAAGAGGGTAAGAGGAAAAACCTTTTTTCTTGTGGATTGGAAGGGGTTTGGTCCTGAGGAGAGGTCTTGGCAGCCCAGGGAGAACATACATACTCCTCCTCTTCTTGAAAAAATTCTTGGGGGCTTGAAAAAGAGGGGGCGTAAAGGGGGGGTACTTTAGCATTGGCGTCTCTGACTCCTGCCGGTCAGAGACGCCGATCCACTCACCACCGCGGCTCCGGTACGGCGTTCCGCTCCCCCCTTGGCCTCATCACAGCGTCTGTCCGGGGTGCGCGCACCGCGCTTAGATCCCCAGTCTCTGTACTTAGGGCACGCGCGCGCTCCCTTCCTCTTAAAGTGGGCGCGCGCGCCAAACCAGTGGCACTGTGGCACCAGACTTAGTAACCCGGGTATCTGCTCCTCCATATTTTGGTCATGATCCTGCCCTATTTCGGGGCTTCATTAATCAGTTTTCACTTCACTTTGAGCTCCTGGCGCACCAGTTCACCTTCGACAGGGCCAAGGTGGCATTCATCATGTCGCACCTCACCTGAGTGACGTTGGCGTGGCTTAACCCTCTGTGGGAGAGAGGGGATCCTCTGGTGTCCGACCTCCAGGCTTTTCTCGCGGCTTTCCGGAAGGTGTACGATGAGCCCAGACGAAAATCTTCGACTGCCTCCTCTCTTCTCTGTTATGATCTGCTACAGGGACTAAGGAAAGACAGGAGATCTGTCCCTACAATAGAACTAAACTAGATCCCTACGATGTAACGGGGAACCTGATCCTGCGATCAGACCTGCTAAAGTCCTCGGCTAGTCTGTACAAAGACCTATAGATGTGAGGGAGGGATCCCTACAAGAACTAGGGACTGTGATAAGTTGGACACCTCCTAGCAGAAATAGTAGCAGTCAAAGACAAACACACAACAAAAAGCATAGAGGTCAGAAGACCTAGCAAAACTAACAGAGAACGGCAACAGAGCACCAAGCTAGCTCAGGAGTAGTAAATACAATGAAGTCCAGCAAGGCCAGGAGGGCGGAGCCAGATTAAATAGGCAAAAATGGTCATGTGACCAGCAAACTAAAAAAAACCTAACAGGAGAGTTCTAACAGTACCCCCTCTTCTAAGAGGATCCTCCGGATCCCCTAGGCCCAGGCTTACCAGGAAACCTCCTGTGAAACGCTCTGACAAGTCTGGAAGCAGAAACATCATCCGCCCTCACCCATGAGTTATCCTCAGGTCCGAAACCCTTCCAAGCTACGAGATACTGCAAACTCCCTCTATACCGTCTGGAATTTAGGATGCGGGAAATTTCATATTCCCCGTCCTCCACCACCGGAGGAACAGTGGCAGAGGCGTCACCATCCAACACATCAGCTTTTTTCAACAGAGAAACATGAAACACCGGGTTAATCTTCCAGGACGTAGGAACCTCCAACCTAACAGCAGATTGGTTAACTATCTGAAGCACCTTAAAGGGCCCTACGAACTTGGGACCCAATTTTTTAGAAGGAATCCTCAATCGCAGATTCTTAGAGGACAACCAAACCATGTCACCAATAGCAAACAAAACCTCTTGCCGTTTCCTATCAAAGTACCTCTTAGATTTTTTGTTAGCCTCCTGAAGATTAGCATGCACTTCCGTCCAAACTCTCTCCAAATCACCGGAAAAACTCTCCTCCTCAGGCACAGCCGAAACCAATTTGGAGAATGACCCAAAAGATGGATGTCTCCCAGAGCAACAAAAAAAAGGTGAACACCCAGCAGAAGAGGATGTATGGTTGTTAAGAGCAAATTCAGCAAGTGGCAGAAACTCAGACCACCCCTCTTGATTGTCTGCCACAAAACAACGCAAGAACTGCTCAACATCCTGGTTCTTCCTTTCTGTCTGGCCATTAGACTCAGGATGATATCCGGATGAAAACGACAAATGAACTCCCAACCTGTCACAAAAGGCACGCCAAAAACGAGCCACGAACTGAGGTCCCCTATCAGAAACAATGTCAGTAGGAACACCATGTAGTCTGACAATTTCCTTGACAAAGGCCTTAGCGAGTGTCGTAGCGCAAGGAAGTTTGATGAAGGGAACCAAGTGACACATCTTGCTAAAACGGTCCACGACCACCCAGATGACCGTGAAACCTTCAGAGGGGGGAAGGTCGGTAATAAAGTCCATAGCCAGATGTGTCCAAGGTGCACTAGGAACCTCCAGAGGGCAAAGCAACCCCGCAGCAGGAGCATGCGAAGACTTGGATCTAGCACACACAGTACATTGGCGCACCCACTTAATGACTTCCTTCTGCCATCCAGGCCACCAAAAACTGCGACCCACAAGTCTCTTGGTCTCAGAAATTCCTGGATGACCTGCCAACCGAGACTCATGACACTCAACAAACAAATCTCTCCTAAAGGTCCTAGGCACAAACAACCTCCCATGGGGAGTGTTAGATGGGGCATTCTCCTGAGCTTTAAGTATCTCATCCTCCAAAACGGAGTCCAAAGCAGCAATCACAACACCTTCTTGTAAAATGCTCACCTCTTCCTCCTCAACACCGACCATGGCAGAAAAGCTGCGAGACAAAGCATCCGCTTTAACATTCTTGGTACCCGGGATGTAAGTAACGGAAAAATTAAACCGCGAGAAAAAAAGTGCCCACCTAGCCTGACGGGCATTCAAGCGCTTGGCAGCATCAAGATAGATCAGATTTTTATGATCAGTGAAAACCTGAATGGGAAATTCAGCACCTTCCAAGAGGTGACGCCAGTGTTCAAATGCGAGTTTAATCGCCAGCAATTCCCGATTACCAATATCGTAATTAAGTTCAGTCTCAGAAAATTTTTTTGAAAAAAAGGCACAGGGATGTACTCCATCCTTGTTTTCCTGAGACAACACCGCACCGACCACCACCGAAGAAGCATCAACCTCAACCAAAAACGGCTTAGTCACATCAAGCTGCATAAGGATGGGAGCAGAGGTGAACCTCTCCTTTAGAAACACAAAAGCTTCAATGGCCTCAGAAGTCCACTGAACCGCATTAGCACCTTTCCTGGTGAGATCGGTCAGCGGTTTGACAATAATAGAAAAATTTTTTATGAATTTTCTGTAATAATTGGCGAAACCCAAAAAACCTCTGTATCGATTTCAAACCAATAGGCCTAGGCCATTCCTGCACAGCTTGAACTTTAACCGGGTCCATCTCAAAACCTTCACTGGAGATAATGTAGCCCAAAAAACTAATTCTCTGTACAGCGAACTCAAATTTCTCCAGCTTAGCCAAAAGCGAATTGTCCATTAATAACTGTAATACCTCACGTACGCTCCGCCAATGAGACTCCAGATCAGGCGAATAAATCAGAATGTCATCCAAATACACAACCACATTTTTGCCAATTAAAGGTCTAAGGATGTCATTAATAAGATTCTGAAAAAATGCTGGAGTATTGGTAAGACCAAAAGGCATCACCAGGTTCTCAAAATGACCCACAGGAGTGTTAAAAGCAGTCTTCCATTCATCACCCTCCTTCATGCGCAACAAATTGTATGCCCCCCGGAGATCAATTTTAGAGAACCACTTGGCCCCCACTAACTGGTTAAATAAATCAGGAATCAATGGCAGTGGGTAAGGATTGCGTACAGTAATTTTATTAATCTCACGAAAGTCCAGACAAGGACGTAAACCGCCATCTTTTTTTTTTACAAAAAAAAATCCAACAGTCACAGGAGACTTGGAAGGCCTAATGTGACCGGCGGCCAAGCTTGTCTGTATGTATTCCTCCAAAGCCTTTCTCTCAGGAATAGTAAGATTAAATAAACGACTTTTAGGAAGAGTCGCTCCAGGGACAAATTCAATGGTACAATCATAGTCTCTAAGGGGAGGCAAAATTTGTGACTCCTCCTCAGAAAAAACTCTCCAAAAATGCTGAATAGGTACAGGTAATTCCCCTTTATCCACAGCAGCAATGCGCCCGTTACAACACTTGTCATAACACTTAGGGCTCCAGGACTTAATTTCATTGGTAGACCAATCCAGTACAGGATTGTGCAATTTTAACCAGGGTAACCCCAATATTACTGGAGAAGGCAAATTATCCAATACCACCAAATCCAAATTCTCTTGATGAATACCATTAATAGTGAGGGGAAATTCACAGACCTTATGAGTAACACTCTTCAAGGGAGAGCCATCAACAGAAACCACAGCAATAGGGGATGACAAAGTTTTAGGTTCTAATCTAAGTTTTTCCAAGAATCCCCCATCAATCACATTCAGAGTAGAACCACAATCCACAAATACCCGAAATTCAATTAATTCATCCTGAGCAGCAGTAGTGGCAGATAGGAATACTCCCTTAGAATTTAAACAGGCTATACGTGCATGACTGACCATTTTTTTTTTCTTTCTTCATATGAAGCACACAGTTCTTAATAAAATGACCAGAATTTCCGCAATAGAAGCACAAGCCTTCAGAAAGCCTGCGGTCTTTTTCCTGAGAGCGGGGTGCCATCGCCCCAATCTCCATCGGCTCTCCATTGTCAGCACAGACCCTCTCAGGACTCGGAGCTGACATAGCAGAGGATTTGCTCTCATTAACCCTTGCACGCAGTCTCCTGTCCACCCGTATAGCTAATTGCATTGCCTCCTGCAAGTTTCCAGGTGTGGGATAAGCAATCAGTAAATCCTTAACCCTTTCACCTAGCCCTGCAAGAAACAAGCTTTTCAAAGCTGAATGGTTCCACCCCACCTGGGCAGACCACCGACGGAAGTGAGAACAATATTTTTCCACATTACCTGATCCCTGCCTCAGATGTCTCAATTCAGACTCAGCAGATGAGACACGATCAGGATCATCGTACAACAAACCCAAAGCAGAAAAAAAACTATCCACTGATCTAAAGCACGGATCACTAGGTTGGAGAGAGAAGACCCATCCCTGAGGATCTTTGCGCAAAAGTGACATTATGAACCCTATGCACTGTGATTCATCACCAGAGGATCCGGATCTCAAACGAAAATACAATAAACAAGCATTTTTAAAAGAAAAAAAATCTTGTTGTTCGCCAAAAAATAAATCAGGCAGACGTACCTTTGGTTCCACAAAATGTGCTCCAGAACAGCTACTCACGTGTTGTTGGAGCTTGGCCACCTCCAGAGAGAGTCCCTGCAAGCGTTGAGCCAAATCTTGAACCGAGACCATGATGGAAAACTGGAGGTCTTTCCTTAGAGAAATTTTTTTTTTTTTCTTTTAAGGCTGGACTTACTGTTATGATCTGCTACAGGGACTAAGGAAAGACAGGAGATCTGTCCCTACAATTGAACTAAACTAGATCCCTACGATGTAACGGGGAACCTGATCCTGCGATCAGACCTGCTAAAGTCCTCGGCTAGTCTGTACGAAGACTTATAGATGTGAGGGAGGGATCCCTACAAGAACTAGGGACTGGGATAAGTTGGACACCTCCTAGCAGAAATAGTAGCAGTCAAAGACAAACACACAACAAAAAGCATAGAGGTCAGAAGACCTAGCAAAACTAACAGAGAACGGCAACAGAGCACCAAGCTAGCTCAGGAGTAGTAAATACAATGAAGTCCAGCAAGGCCAGGAGGGCGGAGCCGGATTAAATAGGCAAAAATGGTCATGTGACCAGCAAACTAAAAAAAACCTAACAGGAGAGTTCTAACATTCTCCAACTCCGCCAAGGGAGTCTCTCTGTGGGTCAGTAAGCCATGCGTTTCTGCACCATCGCATCTGAACTTGCCTGGAACAATGAGGCTCTTGTGTCTACCTTTTGGGAGGGCCTTTCCGGACAGATCAAGGATGAGCTAGCCGGTCGTGACATACCTACCTCTCTGGACGACCTGGTGTCATTAGCTACATAGATCGACATTCGTTTTCAGGAGTGTTCTAAGGAGGCGACCCATGAGAGAAGATCCCTGCGCCTCGCACCAACCTTCCAAAGGCCAGTCTCGCAACCAACATCCCCGCCAGTTTCTTCTCCAGGGTCTATGCAAATAGACCAAGTTAAGATGGTCAAGTGTCGCCAGGAGGCCCGCCGCGCCGAGGGGAGTTGCTTCTACTGTGGCAATATAGAGCATCTAATCCGCTCCTGTCCGGTGAGACCGGGAAACTCCAGTGTCTGGGACCGCTCGGAGAGGTCGTCCTAGGCAAAAGTTCTTGCTCTCCGCCCTTGAATCTGTCCGTTTCGGTTACCAGTGACAAGACCCGCTTCTTCGAGACTGCCTATCTGGATTCTGGAGCCGCTGGGAACCTCATTCAACAGGCCGTTGAGCGATATCAGATTCCTACTATATGTCTGGCTGATCCTTTAGCGGTTTCCTCCATGGACGGAAAGCTTCTCTCTGAGACCATCTTGTTTGTCACTGAGCCTGTAACTCTTCAGGTGGGAATTCTACATTCGGAGAAGATCTCCTTCTACGTGTTGTCCGGTCTCTCTCATCCCCTCTTGCTTGGCCTCCCTTGGTTACAGAGACATAAGCCCATCCTGAATTGGAGCTAGGGTGAGGTCAGGAATGTCATAAGTCCTGTCTGGTTCCTGTTCGTCCTGCTCGACCTCTGTCTACTCCAGCTAACCTACCTGGCCTGCCGGCACCCTACTGGTCATATGCGGATGTCTTTGATAAAAAGGAGGCAGAGACACTACCACCTCATAGGCCGTATGATTGCACCATCGACCTAATACCTGGTGCTTCACCTCCTCGCTGGCGAATCTACCCCTTGTCGTGGCCAAGACCCATGCTATGTCTCTGAGTACATAGAAGAGAATCTTGTTTGGGGATTTATCCAGAAATCCACCTTTCCAACTGGAGCAAGATTCTTCTTCGTCAAAAAGAAAGACGGCTCTCTTTGTCCATATATCGACTATAGGGGCCTAAACCAGATTACCATCAAAAATAAGTACCCCCTGCCTCTCATCTCGGAGTTGTTTGACCGCCTAAAAGGCGCAAAGATCTTCACTAAGCTTGATCTTTGAGGGGCATACAATCTGGTCCAGATTCGCCAGGGAGACGAGTGGAAGACGGCGTTCAACACTCGGGATGGTCACTACGAGTACCATGTGATGCCCTTCGGTCTCTGTAATGCTCCAGCCATCTTGGAGGAGTTAGTGAACAACATCTTCCGAGATCTCCTGTATTCCTGCGTGGTTGTGTACCTGGACGATATCTTGGTGTTCTCTACTGATCTGCCCTCTCATCGGAGGGATGTTCGTCAGGTACTGCTGAGGCTCCATAAGAATCGCCTGTATGCTAAGTACGAAAAATCCGTCTTTAAGCAGACCTCCCTACCATTTTTGGGGTATATCATCTAAGAGACCGGACTGCAGATGGATCCCGAGAAGGTGTCTGCCATCTTAAAGTGGCCCCGACCTGAGGGGTTGAAGACTATTCAGCGGTTTCTGGGATTCGCTAACTATTACCGCCTCTTCATTCCTCATTTCTCCTCCCGAACTGCTCCCATCTCTGCTCTCACCCGTAAAGGGGCAAATCACAGGGAATGGACTTCCGAGGCGGAAAGTGCCTTTGCCTCTCTTAAGCAAGCTTTCTCCTCTGCTCCAGTGCTACAACGTCCAGATTGCAATAAACAGTTCTTCTTGGAGGTTGATGCCTCTTCCTCCGGGACAGGAGCAGCGCTCACCCAGAAATCCTCGTCCGGACGAATGGTGACCTGCGGCTTATTCTCCAAACTCTTTTCTCCGACCGAGCGCAATTACTCCATAGGAGATCGAGAACTGCTGGCCATCAAATTAGCTTTGGAGGAGTGGCGCTACTTGCTTGAAGGGGCCCTGGATTCGGTGGCCATCTACACTGACCATAAAAACCTCGCTTACTTGCAGACCGCCCAAAGGCTAAATCCGTGTCAAGTCAGATGGTCTCTGTTCTTTGTTCATTTCAGCTTTACTCTCCATTACCGCCCGGCAGACAAGAATATTAAAGCTGACGTTCTATCCCGCTCTTCTCTGTCTGCTGACCCAGAGGAGGAGCCTCTACACACCATTGACAAGAATAAACTTCATAAGGGGAGGTTCCCCCCACCCATGAGACCTATTGTCTCTGGGATAGGGTCATATAGTGAACATTTGTCCCAATGGGTGGACTCTCTTTTGCAGCCGGTGGTACAAATTTGTCCAGGCTATATAAAGGATACAAATCACTTGTTAACCCTTTTGGAACGGGTTGTATGGGAGGAAAAACACACATGGGTTGCATGTGATATTGAATCCTTTTATTCTTGTATTCCACATGCCTTGGGAATAAAAGCGGTCTCTGAGATGTTGCAGAAATATTCGAATTATTCCCCAGACTTGATTTCCTTTGTTTGTTTGGCACTTGAATTCCTATTAAGCCATAACTATTTTCTGTATGATAATAAATATTTTTTACAATGCCGGGGTGCCTCAATGGGCGCAAAATTTTCCCCTTCTTTTGCTAATTTGTTCGTTTCTTGGTGGGAAGAGTCAAGTATTTTTTCAGCTGACAACCCTTTCCAATACAGTATACCACATTACTAGATGGTGGCCCGATTCTAGCGCATCAGGTATTCTAGAACATGTATGCGGCCGATCGGGCGCAATTAGCTAAGCGGTGTTTAAATTTGGTGCCAAAATCGCTGATTGATCGTGGCCGGCGGCCTCGACCAATCAGCAGAGCGTTGTTTAAATCTGGCGCTAATCTCG